>NC_134235.1:2726383-3976383 GCF_965152275.1 Natator depressus
GGATGCAGGGATATGCCCGCAAGTGGACAGCGGGGGCCCAAACTAAAGAGGACCTGCTTGACCTGTTTGTACTGGAGCACCTGTATGAACAGTGCCCTTCCGACCTGAGGCTGTGGCTGGTGGACAAAAAGCTCGCGAACCCCCAGCATGCAGGGCAGCTGGCCGACGAGTTTGTGAACAGTCGGTCAGGGGGTAGCCGGGAGGAGTCCCAAAAGAACAGGCCCCCCCCGATGCAGAGAGAGAGTCACCATGGGGCCTCCCAGCGGGGAAATAGGGAGAACCCCCTCCAAAGGGGAACGCCTGGTGTCGGGCCCCTCCGACCCGTTCGAGGGGACCAACGTGACCTGAGCTGCTATCACTGTGGCCAGAGAGGCCACGTACGGGCCCAGTGCCCCGGGCTCAGGGACAAACTGAGCAGACCCAACCTACCCAGGGTTAACTGGGTAGGGACTCAGCTGGACGAGGGGCAGGCGACCCAGGAAAGGGGGGCTACCAGTTTGCCACCTGCTCAGGAGGGAAGAGTACCCCCAGCCAGCCCCGCCAGAGGGCTGGAGGCTCTGGACTCAGGGTGCTCGGTTTACAGGGTGGGTGCGGGGCTGTCCCTCCGGAGAGAGTGCCTTGTTCCCCTGGAGGTGGATGGGAGGAAGGTCAATGGATACTGGGATACGGGCGCGGAGGTGACGCTGGCCCGGCCCGAGGTGGTGGCCCCAGATCGGGTGGTGCCCAACACCTACCTGACCCTGACGGGGGTGGGCGGGACCCCATTTAAGGTGCCCGTGGCAAGGGTACACCTGAAATGGGGGACCAAGGAGGGCCCCAAGGATGTGGGGGTACACCACCATTTGCCCACTGAAGTTTTGATGGGGGGAGACCTAGAGGACTGGCCAAGCGACCCCCAGACCGCCCTGGTTGTGACCCGTAGCCAGAGCCGGCGAGGGGCACTGCGACCTGACCCTGGGGAGGGTACCACACTGGAGGCGCGAGACCCTACTCGGGTGGGGAGGGAGCGCCGAGGGGCACGGCTCAGAGAGGCTGCGGCCTCAGACCTGGCCACGGGAGGGGGAACCGGGCCCCATCCCTTCCCCAGCCGCTGAGTTCCAGGCCGAGTTGAGGAAAGATCCCTCCTTGCAGAAGCTCAGGGACCTGGCCGACCTCAGTGAGGGACGGACCATGAGGAGAGGCTGCCAGGAGAGGTTCCTGTGGGAGAAGGGGTTCCTGTACCGAGAATGGGCTCCCCCAGGGGAAGGGGAGTCCTGTGGGATCAGGAGGCAGCTGGTGGTCCCCCAGAAGTACCGCCGCAAGCTCCTGTCCCTGGCCCATGACATCCCCCTCGCAGGGCACCAGGGAATCCGGCGCACCCGGCAGAGGTTGCTACAGAACTTTTACTGGCCCGGGGTCTTTACCACCGTCCGGCAGTATTGCCGATCCTGTGACCCCTGTCAGAGGGTGGGGAAGGCCCGGGACAAGGGGAAAGCGGCGTTGAGACCTTTGCCCATCATAGAGGAGCCTTTCCAGAAGGTGGCCATGGACATCGTGGGGCCTCTCAGCAAGACGACCCGGTCGGGGAAGAAATACATTCTGGTGGTGGTAGATTTCGCCACCCGCTACCCCGAGGCAGTGCCCTTAGCTTCCATTGAAGCAGACACCGTGGCAGATGCGCTCCTGACCATTTTCAGCCGAGTGGGGTTCCCCAGGGAAGTCTTGACAGACCAAGGCTCCAACTTCATGTCGGCCCTGCTCCGGTGCTTGTGGGAGAAATGTGGGGTCCGGCATGACTGGGCCTCAGCGTATCACCCCCAGTCCAATGGGCTGGTGGAGAGGTTTAACGGGACGCTAAAGATGATGCTGAAAACCTTTATGAACCAGCACCCGCAGGATTGGGACAAGTACTTACCTCACCTGCTGTTCGCGTACAGGGAGGTGCCCCAGGAGTCTACCGGATTTTCGCCTTTCGAACTGTTATATGGAAGGAGGGTGAGGGGCCCCCTGGACCTGATGAGAGACGAGTGGGAGGGGAAGGCCACTCCCGATGGAGAGTCAGTGGTGGAGTATGTCCTGACCTTCCGAGAGAGACTGGCTGAACTCATAGGCCTGGCCAGGGAGAATCTGGCCAGAGCCCAGAGGAAGCAGAAGGTCTGGTATGACCGCACGGCGCGGGCCCGTGCCTACGCCACCGGGGATCAGGTGATGGTTCTCATCCCCGTGAGAAAGAACAAACTACAGGCCGCCTGGGAGGGCCCGTTCAAGGTCGTCAAGCAGCTCAATGAGGTAAACTATGTGGTGGAGCTGTCGAACCGGGCCCACCACCGCCGGGTGTACCATGTGAATATGATGAAGCCATATTATGCCAGGGGGAATGTGGTGTTAGCTGTGTGTGGTCAGTGGGAGGAGCAGGGAGATGACCCTTTAGTAGATCTATTCCCTGGGACCAGAGCTGGTTCCCCCCTGGAAACAATCCCCCTCTCGGATCAGCTCACCCCTGCCCAGCAAGCTGAGGTCAGGGGGGTGCTGCATCCGTCCCGACAGCTGTTTTCCAACCAGCCTGGACGCATTAATCTGACTGTCCACCGGGTGCAGACAGGGTCGCACCCGCCGATAAGATGCTCCCCCTTCCGAGTCACAGGGAAAACTGCTCAGGACCTGGAAAGAGAGGTCCGGGACATGCTGGCTTTGGGGGTGATCCAGCCATTGGCCAGCCCTTGGGCCTCGCCGGTGGTGCTGGTCCCCAAAAAGGATGGGTCAGTCCGGTTCTGTGTGGACTATCGGAAGCTCAATGCCATCACTGTATCGGATGCCTACCCCATGCCCAGGCCGGACGAGCTCCTAGACAAGCTGGGAGGAGCTCGGTACCTTACCACCATGGACCTTACAAAGGGCTACTGGCAAGTGCCGCTGGATGCAGATGCCCGGCTGAAATCGGCCTTTATCACCCCTCTGGGGCTCTATGAGTTTCTGACCCTGCCTTTCGGCCTCAAGGGAGCGCCGGCCACCTTCCAGCGCCTGGTGGACCAGCTCCTGAGGGGGATGGAGAGTTTTGCCGTGGCGTATATTGACGACATCTGTGTCTTTAGCCAGACCTGGGAGGACCACGTGTCCCAGGTTAGACAAGTGCTGGACCGACTCCAGGGGGCTGGGCTGACTGTCAAAGCGGAGAAGTGCAAGGTGGGGATGGCTGAAGTATCTTACCTGGGCCATCGGGTGGGGAGCGGCCGCCTAAAGCCGGAACCGGCCAAGGTGGAGGTGATCAGAGACTGGCCCGCTCCCCACACCAAAAAGCAGGTCCAAGCCTTTATTGGGATGGCAGGATACTACCGAAGATTTGTGCCCCACTTTAGCGCCATAGCCACCCCCATCACTGAGCTATGCAAGAAGGGGAAGCCAGACAAGGTGGTCTGGACCGAGCAGTGCCAGGAGGCTTTCCGGGCGCTGAAGGAGGCTCTGGTCAGTGGCCCAGTTCTAGCAAACCCAGACTTTGACAAGCCCTTTGTGGTGTTCACCGACGCCTCCGACACGGGACTGGGGGCGGTGCTAATGCAGGAGGATGAAAAGGGGGAGAGACACCCCATCGTGTACCTGAGCAAGAAGTTGCTACCCCGGGAGCAACACTACGCGGCCATCGAGAAGGAGTGCCTGGCCATGGTGTGGGCCCTCAAGAAACTAGAGCCCTATCTCTTCGGGCGACACTTCACCGTCTACACCGACCACTCTCCCCTGACCTGGCTGCACCAGATGAAAGGAGCCAACGCCAAGCTCCTGAGGTGGAGCCTGCTCCTGCAGGATTACGACATGGACGTGGTCCACGTGAAGGGAAGTGCCAACCTGATAGCGGATGCGCTGTCCCGGAGAGGGGGCCCCGAACTTCCCCAGGTCACTGGTCACAGTGACCCCGCTCAGTTCAGTCTCGAAGGGGGGAGAGATGTGATGATGTGACGCAGCAGGGAGGGGGGAGTGTTGACCTGGGAATGTGCCCTGGGGACGGGAGACCTGAGAGCCTGTCACCTGAGCCAGGAGGGGGAGGGGGAGGTAACACCTCTGCCCAGGAATGTGGAGGGAGGCTGCAGCAGGGAACCTGCTCGGTGGGTTTAGTTTCAGTTTGGGGCTGGGTGGAGGAACACAGGGAACCCCAGGGCTGGGGTCTAAGCTCCCTGCTCCCCCAGAAGGACTTCACTGAGGGGTCCTGGGTGTACCCACAAGCTCTGTTTTGGACTGTGTTCCTGTTGTCCAATAAACCTTCTGTTTTACTGGCTGGCTGAGAGTCTCAGTGAATCCCAGGAAGAGGGGTGCAGGGCCTGGACTCCCCCACACTCCGTGACACAAGCTTAGGGGGTTTTCATGCAGGTCCCCACATCTGTACCCTAGAGTTCAGAGAGGGGAAGGAACCTTGACAGGGCCATTGAGTCCTAGACTTGGGGGGAAAGAGGCCTTTAAATAACCCCTGGCCTGGGCTGGCTTCAGCCCCATGCTAGGCCAGTATAATACGCAGCCCACTGCTGGGGCAGATGCGCGTCGTGCCGTGTATCTCCCAAAGGCCACAGAGAGCTCCCTGGTGAGGGCAGGGGGCAGAGGATGTGAACGGGTCCTGAGTGCAAGCACAGCAGGATGCTGGCTGTGGGAGCCGCCATGGGGGCCAGCAGCATTGATCGGGTCCTGGCGTCATGGAGCGCTCAGATGTTTCAAGGCCCTGTCAGAGACGCAGCCAAGGAAAACAGGTTCCAGCTGCGAGGGACGATGCCCTGAGATAAGGGCTCTAAAAATACCAGGCTGTGGGGGGGACAGGGGTGGGCTGCCAGGCCTGGCTGCCGTCTGGTGCCCGGGGTGGGATGGATCCATTCAGCCAGAGCTTGGGCACCCATGTCACCTCCACAGGCGGGCCAAGAAACGAACCCTGCTGTGATGGAAATACCATGTGGCCTGCACAGCTGCTTCCACTAGCCACGTGTCCCAGAGTGTGGGGGAGTCCAGGCCCTGCACCCCTCTTCCTGGGATTCACTGAGACTCTCAGCCAGCCAGTAAAACAGAAGGTTTATTGGACAACAGGAACACAGTCCAAAACAGAGCTTGTGGGTACACCCTGGACCCCTCAGTCAAGTCCTTCTGGGGGAGCAGGGAGCTTAGACCCCAGCCCTGGGGTTCCCTGCGTTCCTCCACCCACCCCAAACTGAACCTAAACCCCCCCAGCAGGCCCTCTCCTGCAGCCTCTGTTCACATTCCTGGGCAGAGGTGTCACCTCCCCCTCCCGGCTCAGGTGACAGGCTCTCAGGTCTCCCATCCCCAGGGCACATTCCCAGGTCAACACTCCCCCCTCCCTGCTGGGTCACATCGTCACACCACGGCAGCAGGCTGGCCAGCACCCTCTGCCAGCCAGATGCCACATGGGCACGGAATCCAATATGGAAGCCGGGGTGGGGAGGAGCATGGGCAGGGGGCAGGTGCACAGTGCAATGGTCTTAGTTCTCCCACGGGGAGAGAACATAAGACAAAGTCTGTAAAAACAGTTCAGTTCAGAGTTTAATATCTGGCAGACTGCTTACATCCGAACAAAAGAATGGCCCTACTAGGTCAGACCAAAAATCCATCTAGGCCAGTGTCCTGACTTCCGACAGTGGCCAGTGCCAGGTGCCCCAGAGGGGACCCTCCCTGGCTCCCTCCATCCCCCCAATCCCTCCATCCCCCCAGTGCACCCATCACTCCATTCCCCCAACACATCTGTCCCTATGTCTCCCCAACACCTCCATCCCTCCCTCTGTCCCCCCAATGCACACATCTCTCCATCCCCCCAATGCACCCCTCCCTCTGTCCCTCCAACACACCTGTCCCTCCATCCCCCAAGATACCCATCCCTCCACCCCCCCAACTCACCCATCTCTCCATCCCCCCAATACACCCCTCCCTCTGACCCCCCAACAAACCCAGCCCTCTGTCACTCCAACACCCCCATCCCTCGGTCCCCCACTGCACCTGTCTGTGAGGATATGGAGAGGGAAACATGACAATGCTGCACCCACAAAGCAGCACATAGCTGGTGCGTCACCATTACAGTGCAGCCTGAGGTGTGTGGCATAGCCTGGGGGTGTTTTACACAGCCTGTGGGTGTGTGATACCTCTTGGGGGTGCCTGGGAAAGCCTGGGGGTGCTTGGTACAGCCCGGGTGTGTGTGGTACAGCCTGAGTGTGTCTGGTACCTCCTGGGGGGTGTTACACAGCCTGCGAGTGTGTGGTACCTCCAGGAGGTGTTTGGCACAGCCTGAAGGTGCTGGTACAGCCTGGGAGTCCCTGGTACCGCCTGAAGGTGCTGGTACAGCCTGGGAGTGTGTGGTACAGGCTGGAGTCCCGGGTACAGTCTGGGATGTCTAGTACAGCCTGGGAGGGTGGGGGTGGCGCAGCCTGGGGGTGCCTGGTACAGCCTGGGGGTGCCTGGTACAGCCTGGGGGTGCCTGTTTGTGACGTTATTGACGTGAACTGTGACCGTATGGATCATTGTTGCAACCACTGTTATATATTTGCAGCAAATATTGTACAAAGGTTGTCGTGTGAGGTGGCTGTGAAAAGGCTGTGATTAGCTGGTTATGAGTATGTTGTCTGTATGTGTGTATCATTTTTGTAGTTGAAGTTATGAACATTGGCTCTGTACTTGTGTCTCAATGTTTTTGATGTGCTGGGCAGGGCTACACTTGCGGATGTCGAGCGCTTTGAGTTAAACCCGCCTTGGGAGAGCGCAGTCGGGAAAGCGCTGCAGTCTGTCTGTGTTTCTTGATTGGACACTTAATCTGCAAAATCCTTTCTCAAGAAGCTGGCCAAATGCTTCACTAATGCTACTTAGGGCTTGGCTACATTTGCGAGTTAGAGCACATTAAAGCAGCCCCGGGCGCCCTAGCTCACTACCCATCCACACTGGCAGCTCCGAGCGCATTGGCGGGGCCACATTTGCAGCACTTGCAGCGGCATTGGGAGCGGTGCATTGTGGGCAGCTATCCCAGCATGCAAGTGGCTGCAACATGCTTTTCAAATGAGGGGGTGGTGTGGGGTGTGACAGGGAGTGTGTTGTGTGTATGTGGGGGGAGAGAGAGTGGGTTTTGGGGGGCTGAGAGCATGTCAGCGTGCTGTCTTGTAAGTTCAGACAGCAGCAGACCCCCCCCTCTCTCCCCTCCCCACCCCTCTCTCTCACACAGCATTCCACAGTAAGGGTTGCTTTGTCTTGGAGCAGATAAGCAGCTGGCTGTCAGAAACTGAGCTTTCAAAGGGCATATCCGCATTCCTACAGTGATTCAAAAACAATGAGAAGAGTGGCCACTTGACCTGAGGGGATTAGGGGACGTTTCCAGACGCCGATCAGAGCACAGTAATGCAACACCTCGTTCACACTGATGCCTGGGCCTTTCAGCCAAGGTGCACCAAGTGTTAATCTTCTCGCCGAGGTGGAGAACCAGGAGTGCCCTAGCCGTGGAGTCAGAGCGCTCTACGTGCCTTGCCAGTGTGGATGGGTAGTGAGCTAGGGCACCCAGGGCTGCTTTAATGTGCTCTAACTCGCAAATGTAGCCAAGCCCTAAGTAGCATTAGTGAAGCATTTGGCCAGCTTCTTGAGAAAGGATTTTGCAGATTAAGTGTCCAATCAAGAAGCACTTAACTGACAATGGACCTTGGGAGACTCCAATCCACATATGAGAAGTATTCCTGGGACATTCAAGGCAGCATGTGGGCAATGGCTGCCACCTGCAAACTGAGTCATGCATGGACATGTGACTTGCCCAGGTGGCTACAAATTCCATCTTGTTGCTGTGATTTTGCACAGGAGAACAAAGGGGTTTCTGCCCAGGAGAGAGAATATAAAAGGCCCTGGAAACCCCTCCATTTTGTCTTCAATCCTGCTTCTTTCCTCTGGAGGGACCTTGCAACAAACTGAAGCTCTGAACAAAGGACTGAAGGATCCATCTGTCACGGAGTGTGGGGGAGTCCAGGCCCTGCACCCCTCTTCCTGGGATTCACTGAGACTCTCAGCCAGCCAGTAAAACAGAAGGTTTATTGGACAACAGGAACACAGTCCAAAACAGAGCTTGTGGGTACACCCAGGACCCCTCAGTGAAGTCCTTCTGGGGGAGCAGGGAGCTTAGACCCCAGCCCTGGGGTTCCCTGTGTTCCTCCACCCAGCCCCAAACTGAAACTAAACCCACCGAGCAGGTTCCCTGCTGCAGCCTCCGTCCACATTCCTGGGCAGAGGTGTTACCTCCCCCTCCCCCTCCTGGCTCAGGTGACAGGCTCTCAGGTCTCCCGTCCCCAGGGCACATTCCCAGGTCAACACTCCCCCCTCCCTGCTGCGTCACATCGTCACATCTCTCCCCCCTTCGAGACTGAACTGAGCGGGGTCACTGTGACCAGTGACCTGGGGAAGTTCGGGGCCCCCTCTCCGGGACAGCGCATCCGCTATCAGGTTGGCACTTCCCTTCACATGGACCACATCCATGTCGTAATCCTGCAGGAGCAGGCTCCACCTCAGGAGCTTGGCGTTGGCTCCTTTCATCTGGTGCAGCCAGGTCAGGGGAGAGTGGTCGGTGTAGACGGTGAAGTGTCGCCCGAAGAGATAGGGCTCTAGTTTCTTGAGGGCCCACACCATGGCCAGGCACTCCTTCTCGATGGCCGCGTAGTGTTGCTCCCGGGGTAGCAACTTCTTGCTCAGGTACACGATGGGGTGTCTCTCCCCCTTTTCATCCTCCTGCATTAACACCGCCCCCAGTCCCGTGTCGGAGGCGTCGGTGAACACCACAAAGGGCTTGTCAAAGTCTGGGTTTGCTAGAACTGGGCCACTGACCAGAGCCTCCTTCAGCGCCCGGAAAGCCTCCTGGCACTGCTCGGTCCAGACCACCTTGTCTGGCTTCCCCTTCTTGCATAGCTCAGTGATGGGGGTGGCTATGGCGCTAAAGTGGGGCACAAATCTTCGGTAGTATCCTGCCATCCCAATAAAGGCTTGGACCTGCTTTTTGGTGTGGGGAGCGGGCCAGTCTCTGATCACCTCCACCTTGGCCGGTTCTGGCTTTAGGCGGCCGTTCCCCACCCGATGGCCCAGGTAAGATACTTCAGCCATCCCCACCTTGCACTTCTCCGCTTTGACAGTCAGCCCAGCCCCCTGGAGTCGGTCCAGCACTTGTCTAACCTGGGACACGTGGTCCTCCCAGGTCTGGCTAAAGACACAGATGTCGTCAATATACGCCACGGCAAAACTCTCCATCCCCCTCAGGAGCTGGTCCACCAGGCGCTGGAAGGTGGCCGGCGCTCCCTTGAGGCCGAAAGGCAGGGTCAGAAACTCATAGAGCCCCAGAGGGGTGATAAAGGCCGATTTCAGCCGGGCATCTGCATCCAGCGGCACCTGCCAGTAGCCCTTTGTAAGGTCCATGGTGGTAAGGTACCGAGCTCCTCCCAGCTTGTCTAGGAGCTCGTCCGGCCTGGGCATGGGGTAGGCATCCGATACAGTGATGGCATTGAGCTTCCGATAGTCCACACAGAACCGGACTGACCCATCCTTTTTGGGGACCAGCACCACCGGCGAGGCCCAAGGGCTGGCCGATGGCTGGATCACCCCCAAAGCCAGCATGTCCCGGACCTCTCTTTCCAGGTCCTGAGCAGTTTTCCCTGTGACTCGGAAGGGGGAGCATCTTATCGGCGGGTGCGACCCTGTCTGCACCCGGTGGACAGTCAGATTAGTGCGTCCAGGCTGGTTGGAAAACAGCTGTCGGTACGGATGCAGCACCCCCCTGACCTCAGCTTGCTGGGCAGGGGTGAGCTGATCCGAGAGGGGGATTGTTTCCAGGGGGGAACCAGCTCTGGTCCCAGGGAATAGATCTAATAAAGGGTCATCTCCCTGCTCCTCCCACTGACCACACACAGCTAACA
Source organism: Natator depressus (assembly GCF_965152275.1). Taxonomy (NCBI): domain Eukaryota; kingdom Metazoa; phylum Chordata; order Testudines; family Cheloniidae; genus Natator; species Natator depressus. The sequence continues at coordinate 2,736,265 of NC_134235.1, forward strand.
CCACATTCCCCCTGGCATAATATGGCTTCATCATATTCACATGGTACACCCGGCGGTGGTGGGCCCGGTTCGACAGCTCCACCACATAGTTTACCTCATTGAGCTGCTTGACGACCTTGAACGGGCCCTCCCAGGCGGCCTGTAGTTTGTTCTTTCTCACGGGGATGAGAACCATCACCTGATCCCCGGTGGCGTAGGCACGGGCCCGCGCCGTGCGGTCATACCAGACCTTCTGCTTCCTCTGGGCTCTGGCCAGATTCTCCCTGGCCAGGCCCAGGAGTTCAGCCAGTCTCTCTCGGAAGGTCAGGACATACTCCACCACTGACTCTCCATCGGGAGTGGCCTTCCCCTCCCACTCGTCTCTCATCAGGTCCAGGGGGCCCCTCACCCTCCTTCCATATAACAGTTCGAAAGGCGAAAATCCGGTAGACTCCTGGGGCACCTCCCTGTACGCGAACAGCAGGTGAGGTAAGTACTTGTCCCAATCCTGCGGGTGCTGGTTCATAAAGGTTTTCAGCATCATCTTTAGCGTCCCGTTAAACCTCTCCACCAGCCCATTGGACTGGGGGTGATACGCTGAGGCCCAGTCATGCCGGACCCCACATTTCTCCCACAAGCACCGGAGCAGGGCCGACATGAAGTTGGAGCCTTGGTCTGTCAAGACTTCCCTGGGGAACCCCACTCGGCTGAAAATGGTCAGGAGCGCATCTGCCACGGTGTCTGCTTCAATGGAAGCTAAGGGCACTGCCTCGGGGTAGCGGGTGGCGAAATCTACCACCACCAGAATGTATTTCTTCCCCGACCGGGTCGTCTTGCTGAGAGGCCCCACGATGTCCATGGCCACCTTCTGGAAAGGCTCCTCTATGATGGGCAAAGGTCTCAACGCCGCTTTCCCCTTGTCCCGGGCCTTCCCCACCCTCTGACAGGGGTCACAGGATCGGCAATACTGCCGGACGGTGGTAAAGACCCCGGGCCAGTAAAAGTTCTGTAGCAACCTCTGCCGGGTGCGCCGGATTCCCTGGTGCCCTGCGAGGGGGATGTCATGGGCCAAGGACAGGAGCTTGCGGCGGTACTTCTGGGGGACCACCAGCTGCCTCCTGATCCCACAGGACTCCCCTTCCCCTGGGGGAGCCCATTCTCGGTACAGGAACCCCTTCTCCCACAGGAACCTCTCCTGGCAGCCTCTCCTCATGGTCCGTCCCTCACTGAGGTCGGCCAGGTCCCTGAGCTTCTGCAAGGAGGGATCTTTCCTCAACTCGGCCTGGAACTCAGCGGCTGGGGAAGGGATGGGGCCCGATTCCCCCTCCGTGGCCAGGTCTGAGGCCGCAGCCTCTCTGAGCCGTGCCCCTCGGCGCTCCCTCCCCACCCGAGTAGGGTCTCGCGCCTCCAGTGTGGTACCCTCCCCAGGGTCAGGTCGCAGTGCCCCTCGCCGGCTCTGGCTACGGGTCACAACCAGGGCGGTCTGGGGGTCGCTTGGCCAGTCCTCTAGGTCCCCCCCCATCAAAACTTCAGTGGGCAAATGGTGGTGTACCCCCACATCCTTGGGACCCTCCTTGGTCCCCCATTTCAGGTGTACCCTTGCCACGGGCACCTTAAATGGGGTCCCGCCCACCCCCGTCAGGGTCAGGTAGGTGTTGGGCACCACCCGATCTGGGGCCACCACCTCGGGCCGGGCCAGCGTCACCTCCGCGCCCGTATCCCAGTATCCATTGACCTTCCTCCCATCCACCTCCAGGGGAACAAGGCACTCTCTCCGGAGGGACAGCCCCGCACCCACCCTGTAAACCGAGCACCCTGAGTCCAGAGCCTCCAGCCCTCTGGCGGGGCTGGCTGGGGGTACTCTTCCCTCCTGAGCAGGTGGCAAACTGGTAGCCCCCCTTTCCTGGGTCGCCTGCCCCTCGTCCAGCTGAGTCCCTACCCAGTTAACCCTGGGTAGGTTGGGTCTGCTCAGTTTGTCCCTGAGCCCGGGGCACTGGGCCCGTACGTGGCCTCTCTGGCCACAGTGATAGCAGCTCAGGTCACGTTGGTCCCCTCGAACGGGTCGGAGGGGCCCGACACCAGGCATTCCCCTTTGGAGGGGGTTCTCCCTATTTCCCCGCTGGGAGGCCCCATGGTGACTCTCTCTCTGCATCGGGGGGGGCCTGTTCTTTTGGGACTCCTCCCGGCTACCCCTTGACCGACTGTTCACAAACTCGTCGGCCAGCTGCCCTGCATGCTGGGGGTTCGCGAGCTTTTTGTCCACCAGCCACAGCCTCAGGTCGGAAGGGCACTGTTCATACAGGTGCTCCAGTACAAACAGGTCAAGCAGGTCCTCTTTAGTTTGGGCCCCCGCTGTCCACTTGCGGGCATATCCCTGCATCCTGTTGACCAGTTGTAGGTAGGTGACCTCAGGCGTTTTACGCTGACTCCGGAACCTTCTCCGGTACATCTCGGGGGTCAGCCCAAACTCACGGAGCAGGGCCTGTTTGAACAGTTCATAGTCCCCTGCCTCTGCCCCTGTCATCCGGCTGTAGACCTCCACGGCTTTGGGGTCCAGTAAGGGGGTGAGGAACTGGAGCCTGTCTGCAGGGTCAACCCTGTGCAGCTCGCAGGCATTCTCAAAGGCCGTCAGGAAGCTATCCATGTCCTCCCCCTCCTTCCGCTGGGCCAGGAAGCACTTATCAAAGCTCCTTGCAGTCTTGGGTCCCCCCTCACTCACCGCAGCCGGGGCCCCACTGCTCCTCAGCCTGGCCAGCTCCAGTTCATGCTGTCTTTGTTTCTCCTTCTCCTGCTGCTCATGTTGACGTTCCCTCTCCTTCTCCTGACGCTCCCTCTCCTTCTCCTGACGCTCCCTCTCCTTCTCCTGACGTTCCCTCTCCTTCTCCTCCTGCTCATGTTGACGTTGTTTCTCCTTCTCCTCCTGCTCATGTTGACGTTGTTTCTCCTCATGTTGACGTTGTTTTTCATGATCCTCCAGCTCCCTCATTTTCCTCTCCCTCTCCCATTCCAGCCGCATCCGCTCCAGGGATGGGGAGCTCCGCTGGGAGGATCCCCTGCTGGCTGCTGGGGTCAGGGGGCCCTCGGTATTCGCTGGGCTTCCCACAACCCCTCCCCCAGGCATAGGTAGGAAGGGTCTCGGGGTGTCCTGGGCAGCAGTCTGACCCCTCCCAGCCTGGTCAGGCCCCAGGGCCCACGCTGCGTCCGCCGGGCAGCTTCCCTCAGGGACAGGGATCGGGTCATCCAAGCGATCCCTCTCCTCCAGCTGGGCAATCAGCTGTTCCTTGGTGGACCTCCCGACGCGCAGCCCCCTCTGCCTGCACAGCTCCACCAGGTCGCTCTTAAGGCGTTTAGCGTACATCTCCCGGCTGGCCACTCGCAGGCCGGGCAGCTGTCCACGGTTTCCAGGAAAAGCCCCTAGTGTGCCAGTCCTTCTTGAGGTCACCACCTCTTTGCCAGGGTCGAGCTGCAGACTCCTCCGCCCCTGGGACCGCTCGCTGCAATCCCCCGGGGGACCCTGTTACTGCAAAAGTCCTTCTCTCTGGTCACACACTCCCAGGGGTTAACCGCCCCCTGAAACCGTCTCTCTCTGAATCTTCAGCACGCCTGGTCCCCATCAATCCCCCTTCGTTTTACTGTTCCCCAGTCACTTACTGCAGGAAGCGCCGTTCACGGGGTGCAGTAGATCCCACCGCTGCCACCAGTTGTCACGGAGTGTGGGGGAGTCCAGGCCCTGCACCCCTCTTCCTGGGATTCACTGAGACTCTCAGCCAGCCAGTAAAACAGAAGGTTTATTGGACAACAGGAACACAGTCCAAAACAGAGCTTGTGGGGACACCCAGGACCCCTCAGTGAAGTCCTTCTGGGGGAGCAGGGAGCTTAGACCCCAGCCCTGGGGTTCCCTGTGTTCCTCCACCCAGCCCCAAACTGAAACTAAACCCACCGAGCAGGTTCCCTGCTGCAGCCTCCATCCACATTCCTGGGCAGAGGTGTCACCTCCCCCTCCCCCTCCTGGCTCAGGTGACAGGCTCTCAGGTCTCCCGTCCCCAGGGCACATTCCCAGGTCAACACTCCCCCCTCCCTGCTGCGTCACATCGTCACACCCCCGTCAGGGTCAGGTAGGTGTTGGGCACCACCCGATCTGGGGCCACCACCTCGGGCCGGGCCAGCGTCACCTCCGCGCCCGTATCCCAGTATCCATTGACCTTCCTCCCATCCACCTCCAGGGGAACAAGGCACTCTCTCCGGAGGGACAGCCCCGCACCCACCCTGTAAACCGAGCACCCTGAGTCCAGAGCCTCCAGCCCTCTGGCGGGGCTGGCTGGGGGTACTCTTCCCTCCTGAGCAGGTGGCAAACTGGTAGCCCCCCTTTCCTGGGTCGCCTGCCCCTCGTCCAGCTGAGTCCCTACCCAGTTAACCCTGGGTAGGTTGGGTCTGCTCAGTCTGTCCCGGAGCCCGGGGCACTGGGCCCGTACGTGGCCTCTCTGGCCACAGTGATAGCAGCTCAGGTCACGTTGGTCCCCTCGAACAGGTCGGAGGGGCCCGACACCAGGCGTTCCCCTTTGGAGGGGGTTCTCCCTATTTCCCCGCTGGGAGGCCCCATGGTGACTCTCTCTCTGCATCGGGGGGGGCCTGTTCTTTTGGGACTCCTCCCGGCTACCCCCTGACCGACTGTTCACAAACTCGTCGGCCAGCTGCCCTGCATGCTGGGGGTTCGCGAGCTTTTTGTCCACCAGCCACAGCCTCAGGTCGGAAGGGCACTGTTCATACAGGTGCTCCAGTACAAACAGGTCAAGCAGGTCCTCTTTAGCTTGGGCCCCCGCTGTCCACTTGCGGGCATATCCCTGCATCCTGTTGACCAGTTGTAGGTAGGTGACCTCAGGCGTTTTACGCTGACTCCGGAACCTTCTCCGGTACATCTCGGGGGTCAGCCCAAACTCACGGAGCAGGGCCTGTTTGAACAGTTCATAGTCCCCTGCCTCTGCCCCTGTCATCCGGCTGTAGACCTCCACGGCTTTGGGGTCCAGTAAGGGGGTGAGGAACTGGAGCCTGTCGGCAGGGTCAACCCTGTGCAGCTCGCAGGCATTCTCAAAGGCCGTCAGGAAGCTATCCATGTCCTCCCCCTCCTTCCGCTGGGCCAGGAAGCACTTATCAAAGCTCCTTGCAGTCTTGGGTCCCCCCTCACTCACCGCAGCCGGGGCCCCACTGCTCCTCAGCCTGGCCAGCTCCAGTTCATGCTGTCTTTGTTTCTCCTTCTCCTGCTGCTCATGTTGACGTTCCCTCTCCTTCTCCTCCTGCTCATGTTGACGTTGTTTCTCCTTCTCCGCCTGCTCATGTTGACGTTGTTTCTCCTCATGTTGACGTTGTTTTTCATGATCCTCCAGCTCCCTCATTTTCCTCTCCCTCTCCCATTCCAGCCGCATCCGCTCCAGGGATGGGGAGCTCCGCTGGGAGGATCCCCTGCTGGCTGCTGGGGTCAGGGGGCCCTCGGTATTCGCTGGGCTTCCCACAACCCCTCCCCCAGGCATAGGTAGGAAGGGTCTCGGGGTGTCCTGGGCAGCAGTCTGACCCCTCCCAGCCTGGTCAGGCCCCAGGGCCCACGCTGCGTCCGCCGGGCGGCTTCCCTCAGGGACAGGGATCGGGTCATCCAAGCGATCCCTCTCCTCCAGCTGGGCAATCAGCTGTTCCTTGGTGGACCTCCCGACGCGCAGCCCCCTCTGCCTGCACAGCTCCACCAGGTCGCTCTTAAGGCGTTTAGCGTACATCTCCCGGCTGGCCACTCGCAGGCCGGGCAGCTGTCCACGGTTTCCAGGAAAAGCCCCTAGTGTGCCAGTCCTTCTTGAGGTCACCACCTCTTTGCCAGGGTCGAGCTGCAGACTCCTCCGCCCCTGGGACCGCTCGCTGCAATCCCCCGGGGGACCCTGTTACTGCAAAAGTCCTTCTCTCTGGTCACACACTCCCAGGGGTTAACCGCCCCCTGAAACCGTCTCTCTCTGAATCTTCAGCACGCCTGGTCCCCGTCAATCCCCCTTCGTTTTACTGTTCCCCAGTCACTTACTGCAGGAAGCGCCGTTCACGGGGTGCAGTAGATCCCACCTCTGCCACCAGTTGTCACGGAGTGTGGGGGAGTCCAGGCCCTGCACCCCTCTTCCTGGGATTCACTGAGACTCTCAGCCAGCCAGTAAAACAGAAGGTTTATTGGACAACAGGAACACAGTCCAAAACAGAGCTTGTGGGTACACCCAGGACCCCTCAGTGAAGTCCTTCTGGGGGAGCAGGGAGCTTAGACCCCAGCCCTGGGGTTCCCTGTGTTCCTCCACCCAGCCCCAAACTGAAACTAAACCCACCGAGCAGGTTCCCTGCTGCAGCCTCCCTCCACATTCCTGGGCAGAGGTGTTACCTCCCCCTCCCCCTCCTGGCTCAGGTGACAGGCTCTCAGGTCTCCCGTCCCCAGGGCACATTCCCAGGTCAACACTCCCCCCTCCCTGCTGCGTCACATCGTCACACCATCCCAGCTGGGGATGTTCTCCAGAGACTGGATTTGAACTTGCCGTTTATTCCATCCCTGCTACAAGCCTGAACCAAGAACTTTGCCGTTACTGGATGTCATTGATTCCATTTCACCAATTTTAACTCTTATCTATCTTTCCTTTTATGAATAAACCTTTAGATTTTAGATTCGAAAGGATTGGCAACAGCGTGATTGGTGGGTAAGATCTGATTTGTACATTGACCTGGGCCTGGGGCTTGGTTCTTTGGGATCGAGGGAACCTTTTTCTTTTACTGGGGTATTGGTTTTCACAACCATTTGTCCCCATAAGGAGCGGTTCTGGTGGGGATACTGGGAAACTGGAGTGTCTAAGGGAATTGCTTGTGTGACTTCCGGTTAGCCAGTGGGGTGAGACCGAAGTCCTCTCTGTTTGTCTCGTTTGGTGTGCCTTCATAATAAAGGACACCCAGCTTTGGGCTGTGACTGCCCTGCTCTAAGCAATTTGTCCTGAATTGATACTCTCATTTGTGTCCCGCCAGAGGCCGCTTCTTTAACTGGGACAGCCTGGGGGTGTCTGGGACAGCCTGGGGGTACGTATTACGGCCTGGGAGTGCCTGGTACGGCCTGGGGGTGCATAGTACGGCCTGGGGGTGCCTGGTACAGCCAGCAGTGTCTAGGGGGATCTGTGCGCTCAGGCCCAGGCCAAGTGACGCAGGCAGGCGCCAGGCCTGGTGGGGGTGGTGTTTCAGGTGACCAGGCATCACGCAGAATCAAAGCGGGACCCCAGGCGGTGACCGATGGCCAGACCCCATGACTGCTTCCCCCTCCACTGTCACCTCTCTGCCAGCCCCCAGCGGCAGGCTGGTGGCACCACTGGCTCTGGATAAGAGTGCAACGTTCACTGGGCATCAGCAGCATTACTCCAGCCTCAGCACCCAGGGCATCTCCTCGCCACCCACAGTCAGGACACAGCTGCCCCCTCTCCCCCCCCAGACCTGGGCCCTGGAGACCTGTGACCATGTCCTCTCATTCTCCTTTGTACCTGCCATTCCCCTGGCCCTCAGCTCCAGCCTGAAATCTGGTCACCACCAGATTGTGGTGAGTTATAAGCAACACATGCGATGTAATTCTTCCGCTTTGCTCTGCGCTGATACGGCCTCAACTGGAGGATTGTGTCCAGTTCTGGGCGCCACGTTTCAGGAAAGATGGGGACAAACTGAAGAAAGTCCAGAGAAGAGTAACAAAAATGATAAAAGGTCTAGAAAACATGAGCTATGAGGGACGATTGAAAACACGGGGTTTGTTTAGTCTGGAGAAGGGAAGACTGAGAGGGGACATGATAAGAGGAGATGGTATGATGGGATAACATGATTTTGGCAATTAATTGATCTTTAAATATTCATGGTAAATAGGCCCGATGGGATGTTCGATGGGGTGGGATCTGAGTTGCTACAGAGAATTCTTTCCTGGGTGTCTGGCTGGTGAGTCTTGCCCACATGCTCAGGGTTTAACTGATCACCATATTTGGGATCGGGAAGGAATTTTCCTCCAGGGCAGATTGGCAGAGGCCCTGGGCGGTTTTCACCTTCCTCTGTAGCATGGGGCACGGGTCACTTGCTGGAGGATTCTCTGCTCCTCGAAGTCTTTAAACCACAATTTGAGGACTTCAATGGCTCAGACATAGGTGAGAGGTTTTTCGCAGGAGTGGGTGGGTGAGATTCTGTGGCCTGCGTTGTGCAGGAGGTCAGACTAGACGATCATAATGGTCCCTTCTGACCTTAATATCTATGAATCTAAGAGTTTTCTTGTACAGAAAAGGTTGTTACAAGGAGGAGGGAGATAAATTGTTCTCATTAACCTTGGAGGCTAGGACAAGAAGCAATGGGCTTAAATTACAGCAAGGGAGGTTTAGGTTGGACGTTAGGAAAAATTTCCTATCAGGGAGTTAAGCACTGGAATAAATTGCCCAGGGAGGTCGTGGAATCTCCATCATTGGGGATTTTTAAGAGCAGGTCAGACAAACACCAGTCAGGGATGGCTAGATAATAAGAACGGCCAGACTGGGTCAGACCAAAGGTCCATCTAGCCCAGCGTCCTGTCTTCCAACAGCAGCCAATGCCAGGTGCCCCAGAGGGAATGAACAGATCAGGGAATCATCACGTGATCCATCCCATCGCCCATTCCCAGCTTTTGGCAATCAGAGGCTAGGGACACATCCCTGCCCATTCTGGCTAATAGCCATTGATGGCCCTAGCCTCCATGAACCTATCGAGTTGTGGGTTTTTTGAGATATTTGGTCCTGCTCTGCAAGACGAGCTCATGGCATTGCTGGGGGCTCCCCAAGGCACTTCCAGCTTTTGCCCTGCTCCCCCAGCCACCCCTAGATCTGTCCTTGCTGCTGTGCGTGGGAGCGTGAGCTCAGGTGTGTGTCCATGAGTCTGGTAGTGTGGGGTGGGTGTGCTGACAAGGCTGGGTGTGCCCACAGACTTGTGTGTGTTATGTGTGTGCGTGTACGGTGTCTGTGCACTCTATGTCTGTGTGTGTGTGTGTGTGTGTGTGTGTGTGTGTGAGCGAGAGAGTGCTCTGTGTGCGTGCGATCTGTGTGTGTGTGACTGTGTGTGTGTGTGTGTCTGACTGTGTACACACACACACACACACACACACACACACGGGTCTTGTCTGGGTCAGACCGTTGCTGCATTGACACCTCCCGCCCCCCAGGGCCGAGCAGCCCCCGCCCGGCAGCGGGAGCCCCCAAACCCCGCAGTCATCCGGGGCGGCGCCGCGGACACTGGCCCCACCTGGCGGCCGGCTCTGAAATTGCAGCTCGACACGAACGACCTTGACAAGCCCCAGGACGGCCGGCGAGGGGCAGGGGAAGGGGCCGGGCGAGCCGCGGCTCCAGGGGGTTGGACCGGCCGGAGCGTGCTGGGGAGCCCGCCCCACACAGCTCCAAGTGCGCTTCATTCCCCACCTGCAGCCCCCTGCTCGCCTAGCCCCGGGCTCCCCCACAGCTCCGCCAGTGCCCCTCACTCCAGCCCCACAGCCCCCTGCTAGCCTAGCCCCGGGCTGCCCCCACAGCTCCGCCGGTGCCCCTCACTCCAGCCCCACAGCCCCCTGCTAGCCTAGCCCCGGGCTGCCCCCACAGCTCCGCCGGTGCCCCTCACTCCAGCCCCACAGCCCCCTGCTCGCCTAGCCCCGGGCTCCCCCCACAGCTCCGCCAGTGCCCCTCACTCCTGCCCCACAGCCCCCTGCTAGCCTAGCCCCGGGCTCCCCCACAGCTCCGCCAGTGCCCCTCACTCCTGCCCCACAGCCCCCTGCTAGCCTAGCCCCGGGCTCCCCCCACAGCTCCGCCAGTGCCCCTCACTCCAGCCCCACAGCCCCCTGCTCGCCTAGCCCCGGGCTCCCCCCACAGCTCCGCCAGTGCCCCTCAACCCTGACCCACAGCCCCCTGCTCGCCTAGCCCCGGGCTCCCCCCACAGCTCCGCCAGTGCCCCTCACTCCTGCCCCACAGCCCCCTGCTAGCCTAGCCCCGGGCTCCCCCCACAGCTCCGCCAGTGCCCCTCACTCCCGCCCCACAGCCCCCTGCTAGCCTAGCCCCGGGCTCCCCCACAGCTCCGCCATTGCCCCTCACTCCCGCCCCACAGCCCCCTGCTAGCCTAGCCCCGGGCTCCCCCACAGCTCCGCCATTGCCCCTCACTCCCGCCCCACAGCCCCCTGCTCACCTAGCCCCGGGCTGCCCCCACAGCTCTGCCGGTGCCCCTCAACCCTGACCCACAGCCCCCTGCTCGCCTAGCCCCGGGCTCCCCCCACAGCTCTGCTGGTGCCCCTCACTGCCACCACACAGCCCCCTGCTAGCCTATCCCTGGGCTCCCCCCACCACCAGCTCTGCCGGTGCCCCTCCACACTGACCCACAGCTCCCTGCTAGCCCAGCCCTGGGTTCCCCTCACCCCCAGTTCTGCAGTGCCCTTGGCTCCCCGACACACTGCACAGGCTACTCAAGCCATTCAGAGCTTTCTCCACCTGCCCTGAGCTCATCTCTAGCCCTCAGCTCTCCGAGCTTGGCCCTCTCTGCCCTAGAAACACACCTGAGCCCAAGTCACTGCTGGGGGAGACAGGCCTATGGGACTTTGTGCTTTAGCTGAGTTGTGGAGCGCGATCCAGGTGCCGTCTACACTACAAGCTGCAACTGTGTTGTGACCAGCGCCCCTGACACAGCTGTATCTGCAGAGCAGATGCGACCATTGTCCAGTTTGTAAGGAGGAGGGACTTCAAGCCCTTGTGGGCTCCTGTTGGCCTCCCTCCCCCTTGCTTGGGCATGCGCACACACACGCACACACGTACATGCCCACATGGCCATGTTCACACACATGTGTGCAGACACACATAAATGCTCACACCAGTTGCCAACATTCATGTGGTAAATAAGCACCCCGACTTTCACAATAAGCCAAAAATCAAGCGAATCCCATTTCAAAACAAGGCCAAAACAAGCCAGTCCCTAAGAACCCCAACACTCTATGTGACCAGATCCCCCCGGCCTGCAGTCTGGGAGTGTGGTGGGCCTGCTGTGCACCCCTGACTCTCCCGCCCCTTGCCCCTGCTTGCCGGAGCCGACCAAAAAAAAAAAGGAAGCAGCAAGCTACAAGCCAAACAAGCTACAAGCCAAAAAGCAACTCACTAGCCAATTAAGGCAAAAACAAGCCCGATTTCTGTGTTTTTTCCATGGGTATGGCATGTCTAGCTCACACGTAAACACACACACGTGTGCGCGCGTGCACACACACACACACACACACACACACACACTCCCCCCTGGCCCTGCCCCGGGCCTGCAAGGAGTGAAATGTAAAGAACAATCCAACAAGGAGACGCCTTTCACGCCAGGTCAGTGGTTCCGCGCTGGCCCGGTGGTGGCAGCTGCTAGAAATCGTTGCTGTTTGAGCCGTTCATTGGCCCCTGTGTGAAGTGAGTCGGGGGGGGAGGTTCTCTGGCCAGGTCCCGGGGGACAGATGTCATTGTGTGTCCCCCCAGCTATGGTCCTTCAGTTGGGGGGCAAGGACTGAATAGGCCTGAGCAACAGAACTCCCCACTAGACGCCCTCCCACCCCTGCAGGCAGAGTGTGTATGTGTGTGAGAGTGTGTGTGTGTCCTGCACATGCCCCTACGGACACGGTCTGCGGGGTGGCCAGCCAGCACCATGCAGGTTAAAACACCTGACGGGAGGCACCCGTGTGGGTCCCTGCAGAGCCCGGCTGGCCCGAGAGGCAGCCAGGAGATTACGGGTAATGGGGCCTAAGCTGGTTAATAAGTGTCTGTGGCTGATGCAAAGTGAGAAGGGTTAATCCTGTTTCCTGATTAGCGCAGACAGCCTCAGCTGGAAGCCCAGCCCTGCACCCAGGCACCAGCTCAGACACAGACACGGGGGAGTGGGGGCACCGGGGGGGCTGGACAAGGAGGGTGTCTCCAGTCCCAGCCCCTGAAGGTGCCCCTCACCCATCTCCCCCACGGCCCATCCTGGGTGAGTTTAAAGGCTCTGGCTGGAGGGAAGGCCCCAGAGGAGCCTGGGTAACTGAGCTGATTTGTCATGCAACAGGCTGGTAAGCCACGGGGAGCAGCCAGGCAGCATTAGGAGGGGGCGAAGTCAGGGCTTAATTTGTGCTGAAAGCGGGGGCCAGGCTCACGCAGTTTTTTAACTTTCATAATTGACGTGGCAAAGCCAGAGGTGCTGGGGCTCTGAACTGTCAGACCCAGAGGTGCCGGGGCTCTGATCTGCCAGGCCCAGAGGTGCCGGGGCTCTGAACTGCCAGGCCCAGGGGTGCCGGGGCTCTGAACTGTCAGACCCAGAGGTGCCGGGGCTCTGATCTGCCAGGCCCAGAGGTGAAGCACTGGGACAAGTCCTGCAGCTGTGGGGGTGAGAATCTCACTGTGGGGCACCTGCCATGCTGGGCAGGGGGCGGGCTGCAGGCTCTGAGATAGGGTTGGGGGGCAGAGGGTGTACCTGGGGCATTTTGCCCCCTCAGGTCTCATGTGGGGTTGCTGAAATCTGTCCATGAGGAAGGGCACATTGTAATTCTCCCGGAGAGCAATTCGGCCAGATGCCAGGGTGACGTGAGGGATATCTGCAAAGTCCCATGAGCTATTTCATTACCTCAGGTTGTCAGGGTCTCATAATGAGCTGGCACCCTGTACCACAGTGCCTCCCAGCACTGAGCTGGGGTATTGGGGTCAGCAGGGACAGAGAGTGGGAGACCAGCCACGAGTGGGCCCCATGGGGACGAGAAGCTGCCATCACAAGGGGCAGTTGCAGGGCAGCTGAGCCTGACGGGCCCCGAATCTCAGCAATCTCCTAAAGGCAGGGCACGGAGACAAGGCTGGGAAGAGCACATCCCTCCCACACCACCCCCTCGCCTCCCGGCTGTGGGAGTGGGGCCTGCAGCATCACTAGTTGGGGGGGCAGTGAGCGAGCGCGAGGCCTGGCTGGGAGCACAAGTGAGACGAGTCTGACAGTCTCAGCTGGCTCCCATGCAGAGCCATATCCCTGGCACAGAGTCGCTGCACAGCTCTGAACGCTGGGGCTGGGGACGGGCACCGCAGAGACTAGAAGTGGCAGTGAGGAGCCAGCCTCGAAGGACTCATGGCTTGCCGATCAAGCAGGGAGCTGACCCATGGGTCTGAGAGGTCACAGAGCCCAGCTGGGACATGGTAGCTTCCTGGCCTCCTCCAGATGCTGGCTACCCCTCCCTGCCTCCCAGAGGGGTCCCATGGGGTCCTTCCCCTGCATGGGCAGCCTGTCGGTGCAATGCTTCTGTCCCAGCAGCCTGGTGCATCCCGTCAGGCTCTGGCCCCTCCACAATCAATCCAGTCTCCGTCTCTTGAAAGCTCACTGAGGGCCCAGCCCTGCCCGGCCTGACACTGCGGGGGTGAGCATGGTGCCCTCTAGTGGTGGCAGCCAAAAGCCGAGTCTGACCCCAGATACCAGCACAAGCCCCTCTTGCTCCGGTGGGTGAGACGTGCTCCTGGAGCCGCATGTCCTGGGCTCTGTCCCCACTGTGGAGTCTGCACCGCCCCAGTCCCACAGCCTGCAGCCCAGGCTGCTGTACCCTGCCCCCCCCGGCCACGCCCCCAGCCCTGGGGCACCCTCGCCACCCACCCACCCTCTCAGCAGCTTTGGGACCCCAGCTGGAGCGTGAGCCCCCGTTTTCTCCCCAGGTCTGCAAGGCAGGGCCGAGTGCCGGGGACACCTGAGCAGTGACACGTCCAGCTGTCTGTGCACATGACCTGCCCGGCCGGGTAGAGCCTCTGTCCTGAGCTCTCAGGGTCTCACACAGCAGCCTGGTGATGCCAAGGCTGGGGGGGGCAGTTTGCTCCCACAGACGCAGGCAATGAGGCTGGTTTTAAAAAGGGCTGGATGAAGAGCAATAATAATGGTTGAGAACTAGAGCAGAGGCCTGGGGCCCAGGACACCTGGGTTCTATTCCCAGCTCTACCAGTGACTTGCTGGGTGACATGGGCAAGTTTCTGCCCCTCTCTGTGCCTCAGTTTCCCCAAGGGTGCAATTGTTAGTGTGTCTATAATGCTCCACCAGTCAGGCACAAAGCCAAGGCTCCTGCCCCAAAGAGGGCCCATCCCCCACATGCACAGGGCATTGACTCCTGCCATGTGATATGGGTGCAACCCAGCTACACCTCACGGGACTGGTGCTTGGAACTACAGAGCCGTTTCTTCCCACCATGAGGCTGCGCTGGCCCCTTATCACAGCTGGGGGGGATGTGTTCAGAGCGGGGCATGGCGCCATGCTTCTGGCAGTTCCACACTTTGTCACTGAGGCCGGAGTCTCTGCTCTCCAGCCAGGGGAAGGGCATTTGCAGATCCCTTTGGGGCCGCTCCTGAAAGAGGCTGCAGGAGTGAGAGGCTGGCGAAACCAGAATTATGTTCCAGCACCAGGGGGAGCCTGCCTGTGTCACCTCCCTGCACCGGCTGAGAGAGACCCTGACCCTCTCTAGTGCTCCTTCCGCGTCTCCTAAGGACCCTCCTTAGCCCCCTGCAGCTTTCTAGGGGGGTGGGTCCTTAGCCCCCTCTTTTCCCTCTGCACCTTACCTGTGGGCAATCTCATTCATAAACACAAATCTATGACACACGGATCTACTGCTCTGCTTCTGACCTGCATCCTTCTGTCCACACTAAAATCTTGGCCTGTCTCTAGCATCTCCTCAGGGATGTCTAGCCATCAGCTGAGACTCAGCATGGCTAAAACAGAGCTCCTAATCCCCCTCCCCCTGCCCACTCTCCTCCTTCCGATCACTGTGGACAATCCCACCATCCTGCCTGTCACTCAGGCCTGTACCCTGGGTGTCATCTTCACCTCAGACCTCTCTCTGGATCCTCACAGCCAGGCTATGTCTAGGGCTTGGCGATTCTTTCTGCAGAACATCCCTGAGCTCCGCCCTTTCCTCTCCATCCACGCAGCTAAAACTCACCCTGGCTGCCCTCCTCTTGTGCCTTGAACACTACAACCAGCCTCTCTCTGGCCTTGACAACTGCAGAGCGGCCCTGCTTTGCACTCAGAACTCTGGTGCAAAAATCATTCTTCTAGCCCGTCGCTTTGACCAGGACACCCCTTCTCTCTGCATCTCTCCCCAGCTGTCCCCCTCTTCTCTAGTGCATCAAACATAAACTGCTTCTCTTCACGGCCTATCCCCACCCATCCCATCATCTCACTCACTAGCATGCTGTCCACTCTCTCTAGCAATGATCCCAGCCTCCATCATCCACACATTAAAATATCCCCTGATGACTGCCAGACTGACCAGGGAGGTCTCGTTGTGTCCTTGTTCTCCCCGTCGATCTGGCTGTATCCACCTGTTGTCTCGTCTTAGTCGTAGATTGTACGTTCTTTGGGGCAGGGCCTGTGTTTTTGTTTTGCGGTTTGTATAGTGCCTAGCACAGTGGGGGCCAGGCCCAAACACAAATGCTGATAGGTGCCGCGTGAAAGAATCTGAACTGCTACAGAGGTGAGTGGCGACAGCCTGGCCTCTTGCTTGTGATGTCCTGACCTACCCTCCTCCCCATTTGCAAGGCATCAGACCTTCAGGGTGGGTGTGGAAACAGGGCAACTGGAAGGGGGGGAACTCTCCTGAGAGCACAGGAAGGAAGCTAGGAAGGTGGGAGAATTTGATGCCTTCCCAAGCAGGGGGTGAGGTCACAGATTCCAAGCCAGGGTGCTGTTCCTCTGGATGTGGAAGTCAGCTGGGGAAGGTGGTGGGCTCAGGGGACAGTGTCACGGACAGTACTGGAACCTTTCTTTCCAGACGCTGACACGTCACGTTTGTGTTTCAGAGCGGGAGCCCCGAGCAATCTCACAGCGCTCGACATTAACCACGACCTTGTCATGAACTTTTCATTTGGAAAGTCCCTTCGTTTCTTAAGGACGTTTTGGCAACTCTGGTGTGAAAAACTCACCGCAGCTGGAGCTGCCCCAGGCTGGGCAGAGAGAGTTGGGCTTGCATGTCCGGAGGAGGGTTCAACCTCCACGGTATTTGCTCAGGTCTCCTGCAGAGTTTGGAAACGCTACAGGAGCCCATGCAGCGTGTAAGCCCTGCAGGAAGCTCCGTGGCTCTCCTGAAGGCTGCAGCAATCCCGAAGGAGTCTCGAAGCTCTGCAGGAGTCCCAGCACGACCGCAGACTGTCCAGGAATCCCAGCTCGAGCGCTGAGGCGTTCGGAAACAGAGTAGGACCCCGCGTGACCATGGTCCATTAATGACCCTGTTCTGTGGTGAACAACCTTTCGGTCGCCCCGCAGCACTGTTCCTTGGCGCTCTCAGCAGCATATGCGGAATTCCAAGCCCACGCTCCGTTTGAGATGTCCAGCGGCAAAGCCCGAAGAGCTCTCTAATAGTGAGCACCAGCCATCTTGCCAGTCCCGGATCTCATAAATTTCTGGATCAATCCACCTCCAATTTGCGGGGGCAATCACTGGAAGGAGACTCAGTATGCAAATTGAAGAGCTTCTTGGAACAGAGCAGAGGTGGCTCTCTGCTGAAAGCTGTCTTGGAGGGCAGTACCGTGGCCCCCTACTCACCCGGGTGAGCGTTTGCCCAAGCTGTGGCTGCAGGGGGAGAGCATGCCTCCTCCACCCCCATCCCGCGCCCCACAGTCGGGACCGTGGCCTCGGGCTGAGCTGGGGCCACCCCACTCCCTGTAGCCTAGACAGGGGAGCTGGAACACTTCGTGTTGTGAGGGTGCTGAGAGCCACTGAACCAAACTATAAACCCTGGATATGACAGAAACCACTTGCAGCCAGGGGGGTGCAGCAGCCCCCCAGCACCCCTAGCTCCAGCACCTCTGGCCTGAGAAGTCCCCTGGGCAGCGTGGGAAAGGAGAGTGCCCCCACCCCCGCAGCCCCGGGTTTTCGGCTGGGTTGTGCTCTGGGAGGAAGGCTCCTTCTGCACAGCCAGGCCTGATTTCCCATCCAGCGCATCTGCAGCATCTTGAGCCAGCGGCTTTGAAAGGAGCTTGCTCCCAGCCCAGCCCAGCCTTCGGCGAAGGAAGCCTGCCTTCGGCAATGTTGTCACTGCAGCTCTGGCGCCTCGTTCGGAGGGAGGGAGTGAAACTGGCCCGGGGCTGTGCCCTCCACGCGGGGTCCGAAGAGCCCAGCCGCACTGGGGTCGCGGCTGCTTTAACGAGTTCAAGGGCTGGCTTCCAGCAACAGCCGAAGAGGCAGGGCAGGCGTGCGCCGGTGATTTCTGCATGCGGCGCATTACAGGCCTGGCTGAGGCAGCTGGACTGAGCGGGTGCAGGCACGGGAGGGGCTGCAAAGAACAGGATGTGCCTGATTTACCCTTCGGGGTTTGTTAAATCGATTGCAGAAGAAAGTGCTGAAATAGCGGTACAGACACTCTCCTGTGTGAGTCACGGAGCCTGGAACAGGGGCAGAGAATGCTGACTCCAGGCATCTGCCAGACACTGAGCTCCGCAGGAGGAAGAGGGGTGCAGGGGGTGGGGGGAGGGGAATGCTAGTTTCACCGGGGATCTCCCCACCCTGCCCGGAGTCTGCTCACCTTGGGCTTGCTGCAGAAGAAGCAGTGAGGCTCCACCAACACTTTTGGGAGAGGGGCAAGGCTGCAGAGCAGGAAGAGGGGAATTCCTAGCTGGGGAGGCGTTGGGGACACGGAGGGGCTCAGGCATAGGCCTGGGCATTGGGAGATGTGTGGTCTATCCTTGCTCTGCCAGTGACTTGCTGTGTGGCCTTGGGCAAGTCCCTTCCCCATGCCTTAGTTTCCTCATCCATATAATAGGGACATGCTGACTTAGTAGGGCTGCATTAGTAGGAGCGTTGCCAGCAGATCGAGGGATGTGGTCGTTCCCCTCTATTCGGCAGCGGTGAGGCCACACCTGGAGTACTGCGTCCAGTTTTGGCCCCCCACTACAGAAGGGATGTGGACAAATCAGAGAGAGTCCAGCGGAGGGCACCAAAAATTATCAGGGGGCTGGAACACGTGACTTACGAGGAGAGGCTGAGAGAATTGGGGTTATTTAGTCTGCGGAAGAGAAGAATGAGGGGGGATTTGATAGCTGCTTTCAACTACCTGAAAGGGGGTTCCAAAGAGGATGGAGCTCGGCTGTTCTCAGTGGTGGCAGATGACAGAACGAGGAGTAATGGTCTCAAGTTGCAGTGGGGGAGATTTAGCTTGGATGTTAGGAAAAGCTTTTTCACTAGGAGGGTGGTGAAGCACTGGAATGGGTTCCCTAGAGAGGTGGTGGAATCTCCTTCCTTAGAGGTTTTTAAGGTCAGGCTTGACAAAGCCCTGGCTGGGATGATTTAGTTGGGGATTGGCCCTGCTTTGAGAGGGGGTTGGACTAGGTGACCTCCTGAGGTCTCTTCCAATCTTAATCTTCTATGATTCTATGATTCACCTGGGGGATGGAGGAGAGCACTGCAAGGCTTAACAAACGAATGCTTAAATACCTTGGTATCCAGTGCCTTGAACAGACCTGTACTGCCCCTTGCAAGGTTTGTTTCCCTGCTCCCTCACCTGTGCAGATGCCCTTTCCCCAGCTGTGTGGGGAGGAAGAGGGAGGCAGAGGTGCCCAAACTCTGCCCAGCTCCTAGCTCTCTGGGCAGCTCACCAGAAGCCTGAGGGCTGCGTTTGATTTACATCCATAACACTACGTGCTGTGATTCCCTGAGCTCTCGCTAAGCCAGGTCAGGCCAGGTCAGCACCCACTGCTGCAGAGAGTGGGGGTGGGGGCACTCGGTAGGGGGCGCTCTCCCCACCCAGGCAGTGCTGACCCCAACACCCCAGCCTGCTACAGGGAAGATGGAATTGAAACAACCACTCCTGGCCATTTAAAGATCCCATAGCGCCCCCCCCACACACACACACACAGAATCGGAGGGGTTAACCTTGGTTTCCTCATCACATTCCAGCTCGGGTAGCTATTCCACCCCTAACATCCCTCTGCATGTTCAGCTAGATGCAGGGTTCTTCTTCACCTCACCTCCTCTGCTGAGCTGTCATGAACAGCTGCTGCATCACTCCCCAGAGGTGGCTGCATTTCCAGGCTCTTTTGGGTGACCCCCAAGGTATTTCCTGTCTCCCTTACAGGCTGGCGCTGAGGCTGAACCAGTGAATGTTTCAGACCCCCCAGTGAAAGAGACTAGAGAAGTGCAGGGGGCTGACTGAATAATTATTAAAAAATGGAGCAGGCTGCAGCCACCCCACCTTGAACTCAAACAGATGGTGCCTGCAGAGCACAGGGCAAGCTCTAGTGCAGCAGAGCATGCTGGGATCTGTAGTCTCCAGGGCCGGCACTTTCCCACCCCAGATGAGGGAAGCTGTGGGAGGATGCTCATGGGGTATCGGCTCACTGGGCACGGGCTCTCCCCAGAGATGCCAAGGGCCCAGGGCTGCCTCCCTCTCCGCCTCCCTTCTGCCTCCATGCACAGTTTGGCGCAGCCACCCCAGCTAGGCTAGGGAAGTTCTTCAGGCAGATTTGCTGGCCTTCGGCTCCTGCATGGCCAGGCCGGCATATCTGGGGCAGAGGAGCATGCGTGGCAGCCGGCCTCGGAGGATGCTAATGGAGGCTGGAGGCGGACAGAGGCCACATCAATGGACACAGGCCAGCCACAGGTGGCTGCAGAGAGATCGTCAGGCTTCTGGTTACAAGGTCAGGGGAACAGGGGGCCTAGTGAGACCGTCCCATCTCCCAGCCATGGTGCTGTGTGCGATAGTCCCCCCCCACTCCCACTCTAGGCAATGGTTTGCTACTGAAGTAGCCCAGCAGTGCTTGATTTGTGCCTCTAGGCCTGGCAGGGCCGAGCCCCAGCCCCTCCGCGCCTGGCAGGGCCGAGCCCCGGCCCCTCTGGGTTTGCCGCATCAGTTATGAAAGTAAAAAAAATTGCTTGAGCCCTGGACCCTCTTCCATTACAAATTAAGCCCTGTCGCTCAGCCTTGGACTGGGACCCAGAGCAGGCTGGGGGAGGAGGGAAGGTGGAGTCCAAGGCCACTCTCCCCATCCTCTGTTTGTTACCCCATCTGCTGCAGCGCTAGGCTGCTGATCCTGCACTCCCCTCGCATAGTGGGAGGAAGGGGCGGCAGCCTCACGACAAGGTGGGGAGGCCCTGGCACTACAGGAAGTGGAGCTGGTGGTTCAGCAGGGGGCGCTCTTCCCTCTCCAACCACCCCACCCCTGTGTGTCTGCATGGCGCTAGGGGGCGCTGTGCTGAAGGGGGCAATACTAAAGGGCAGAGCTGTTACAGTTCCCTTCCAGTCCCCTCCTAAACCCCACCCTGCTTCCCTCCATTCCGCCACCCTGCTCCCTCTCCTAACTCCCACCCTGCTCCCCTCCATCCACCCCCCGCTCCCCTTTCATCCCCCTCCCGGAACCACTCCACCCCCCAATCCCCTGCAACCCCAACCTGTAGCCCCCCCCATTCATCCCCTTCCTGATTCCTCTCATTCCCATCCCCCTCCCTTTGCCACCCTCATTCCCGGCATCCCCTCTCCCTTGTCTCCCCTCCCCCTCTCGCTGTCTGGCATCACAGGGCCCTGCCACACGTGTGCCCCAACACAAAGGCAGGTCCCCTCCTGTTGCATCTGCCTGTGGCTGGGTCCCCGGAGCGCAGAGCTAAGGGGCCGGCCTGGCTCCCCTCCCTTCCCCCTCCAGCTCCTGCAAGGAACAACCCCGGGGGAGCTCTTCACGCTGCCCCGCACCCAGCCCGGGCCAGTCCCCGCCAGCATTGCGCTTCCCCTCCCAGCTGCGCTGACACTTCCCCAGCCCTGGCGCCGAGCGCGGAGTGAGCGCCAGCCGGGATCGCTGCGCTGGGCCGGGGCCTGCCAGGCTGGCGGGGAAGCCCGGGCTGCAGGGTCAGGGGCAGGAGGTTAGAAGGGAGGTGAGCCTCATTGCACCCCCACCCCAGTCCGCAGAGCAGCCGGGTCCCCAGCCGGCAGGGAAGGGCCTCTCCCCGCCCTGGGGCTGCTCTGGACCAGACCGGGGGCGCTGGAGGCTGTGTCCGGTTCCGACCATGGCTCCCTCCGCAGGAGCACGGCCCAAGTGGCCATAGCTCGGACTGAGCCGGCCGGGGACCCTAGCTCGGGCGGCCTCCCAGGGGACGGGGAGCTGGAGTCTCTTCAGATTCGGCCCACCTCCTGCCCCCCCCGCCCCTCGGCAGCCCCCTGGAAGCCCGGCGTAGCCTCTCAGCATGTCCCGCGCAGCCTGCGCCCTGGGTGCATGTTCGCTCACTGCCCGGGGGGCGAGGCGGAATGGGGGTCCGGAGAGGGGCGGGGAAGAACGGGGGCGGGGGGTCCCCAGCTCCTTCACTGAGCTGCGCCACTCACTAGCGATTTGAGCCGGTATTTTGAAATAAAATATTCATGAAAACCACCGTAGCCCGCTCAGCCAGGCAGAGCCCGCGAGGGGCACAGACCAGCCCCCTCCCACACACACGTGTTGGAATTAATTTGGAGATATTTCCATTGCCTTTTACACACCCACCTCCCCCTACAGCTCCCCCCATACACACAGACCTCCCCCACAGCTTCCTGCACCCCCCACACCCCTTCCCCCTACAGCTCCCCCATAGACACAGACCTCCCCCTACAGCTCCCCCCATACACACAGACCTCCCCCCACAGCTCCCTGCACCCCCACACCTCTTCCCCCTACACCTCCCACATACACACAGACCTGCCCTCACAGCTCCCCGCACCCCCCCACACCCCTTTCCCCTACAGCTCCCCCATAGACACAGATCTCCCCCTACAGCTCCCCCCATACACACAAACCTCCCCCCACAGCTCCCTGCACTCCCCCACACCCCTTCTCCCTACAGCTCCCCCATACACACAAACCTCCCCCCACAGCTCCCTGCACTCCCCCACACCCCTTCCCCCTACAGCTCCCCCATACACACAAACCTCCCCCCACAGCTCCCTGCACCCCCCCGCACCCCTTCCCCCCACAGCTCCCCCCATACACAGACCTCCCTCCACTGTCCCCCCACAGACCTTCCCCCACAGACCTTGTCCAACCCCCCCACAGCTTCCTGCACACCCACACACACCCCTACCCTAGAGCTCCCGCACCCCATAGACACACATACCTCCTCCTACAGCTCCCCCCATACACACAGACCTTCCCCCACACCTCCCCCATCCCATACACACACAGACCTCCCCCCACAGCTCTCTGCACCCCCCCACATACCTTCCCCCCCGGCTTCCTGCACACACCCACACATTCCCCTCCCCCCCCAGCTCCCCCTCCCCATACACTCACAGACCTCCCTCCACCTCTAATACACACAGCTCCCCTAGATCCCCCGCCCCAGCTCACTCCAGTGAGGTCCGTTGCCCTGAGGAGCTGGGAGTTTGCCAGGAGGCTCTGGGAGCTGTTTTCTCCTCACATCCGCCCGTGCACGCACCGCCCCCCACTCCCCTCTGAGTACCGGGGTCCCCCGGCCCCTCTCCCCCGGCCCCGAGCGCGGCGCGTTGCAAACCGGTAGTCGCGACCTGTTGAGCCGAGGGGGAGCCGCGGGGGCCAGGGGCAGCACCAGGGGGCCCCGATCCCCCGGAGCCGGATAGCTGCAGGAGCCTGCTCCCCCGCCGGGTCCCCGCGGCTCGGGGGCCTTTGTCCGCCGAGCCCGCCCCTTCAAAGCCGGGTCCCAGGCTCCCCCGCTGGGCCAGAGCGAGCCGGGCGCTCCCGGTCCCCAGCCGGGTCCGGCCCCGGAGAGCTGCGGCCTTTGTTCGGCGCAGAACAATCCCGGGCCTTTGTGGGCAGGAGCGGGGCGGGGGGAGGGGGCTGCAGGCAGGGGGGAGGGGAGAGGCCCAGGGTCTCGCCGGCCCCTTTGTGCTCCGGCTCCCAGGACCGGGGCCGCCCGGTGACAAATCGGCTTCGGCCTGGGTCGGGCTCCAGCGCCGGGCGCTCCAGCCCCGCAGAGCGCGGAGCCGGTCCCAGGCACCCCCGGGGCTGCGGGCGGGGGTCCAGGCAGCTGCTGCTCTCCCGGGAATTGCCTTTGTGTCCCGCGGCTCGCGAAGATGGAGCCTGGGCTCTTGGCCCCGGAGCCGGGCCGCGCGGCAGGACGTGAGCGGAATGCGGGGAGCCGCAGGCCGGGGGCACGTCCCAGCCTCCCTGGGGGCCCTGAAGGGCCTGGCTCCGGCTTCGCTGTATCCCGCTGGCCGCGGCCTGCGCAGGGAGAGGGGCCGGGGGCTGGCTGCCGGCACGAACGACTCGCCCTTTTGCAGCCAGAGCATGTGAGCTGGGGGCTGGTTCAGGCTGCCGAGCGCAGAGGAGGGGCTCCCTCCGCGAGCCTCCGGCCGAAGCTGCTCCCCCAGCCGCTGATGTGGCGGGTGGGGGTCTCGTTCCCACCTGGGGGGCTGCTGTAGGACGCTGGGCAAGAAGGATTTAAAAACAAAGCAACAAACAAAAAACCCCTCTCTCCATAGTCCATTTTATTTTGTTTTCTTTTTATTGTGAAGTGCGCCAAGAGGCCTGGTGCCATTGTGCTTACTGGGACATCATTCAAATACTGGCTCAAAAAATTTTCCCGGGGAAAAGTCTCCAGAAACAGGTTTAGATTCTTTACAGCTTGTAAAAATCATGTAAATTTCCAAATGGTATTTACAAGGCATTCTTGCGATATACAGTTCCCTTTTTTATTTTAAGTACAAAAAACAGAGGTCTATCTAATACAAGTTCCTTCTACCTGAATTCTATTAAGTTTTATTTTTATTTTGTGCTGCTTTAAGTTATTCATAAAATGGAAAGACTAAAAGAGGAAGTGCTGTATAGGTAAAAAGATTAGGAGCATCCACATGGCGTTTACAAAATAAGGTGATGGCCTGTTTTCCTGCCAAGGGGTGTGTTTAGTTCTTTGTGGGCTATCTGTATGCATGTGTGTCTGTCTGTCTCTGTGTGCGTGTGTGTGTCTGTCTGTCTGTGTGTGTCTCTGTCTGTCTCTGTGTGTGTCTGTGTGTGTGTCTGTCTCTGTGTATGTCTGTCTGTGTGTGTCTGTCTGTCTCTGTATATGTGTCTGTGTGTGTGTCTCTCTGTGTGTCTGTGTGTGTGTGTCTGTCTGTCTGTGTGTGTGTGTCTGTGTCTGACTGTCTCTCTGTGTGTGTGTCTGTGTCTGTCTTTATGTGTGTGTCTCTGTGTGTGTCTGTCTGTCTCTGTATGTGTGTCTGTGTGTGTGTCTCTCTGTGTGTGTCTGTGTGTCTGTGTGTCTGTGTCTGTCTGTGTGTGTGTGTCTGTGTCTGACTGTCTCTGTGTGTGTGTGTCTGTGTCTGTCTTTATGTGTGTGTCTCTGTGTGTGTCTGTCTGTCTCTGTGTGTCTGTCTGTCTGTCTGTCTTTGTGTGTGTCTGTGTGTGTCTGTCTCTCTCTCTCTCTGTGTAGAAATTTTGAAGAGCTTGTCCAAGTGTATCTATTTTTTCTCCCAGATGCTTGAAATCTTAAAAAAAAAACACCCCA
The DNA here is from genome assembly GCF_965152275.1 of Natator depressus. Classification (NCBI taxonomy): domain Eukaryota; kingdom Metazoa; phylum Chordata; order Testudines; family Cheloniidae; genus Natator; species Natator depressus. The sequence goes on from NC_134235.1 coordinate 2,760,700, forward strand.
CACACCCCTTAAACCCCACACCCCTTAAACCCCACACACCCCTTATACCCCACACACCCCTTAAAGCCGAGGTGGATGTTCCTCCAAGATTTGCTAGAAAAATGTAACTAACTTGCTTGCAGGGCCCCTGGTTAGCCCCACAAGCCTATAACCCTCTAACCACTACGATGAAGTCAAAGGCAGGCAGTGCATACATTAGAAGAGAAGGAAGAGTCGTCGTATGTCCTATCACACTACATTGGCATAGTCCCTGATATTCGTTGCTATTAAGAATATTGGATTAAAATGTACCTGATTTCTCAGTAATACTATTTGTCTTAAAAATAACATGCATTCCCTTAATTATTGCTCTATAAGTTCGGTATCGGACTCCTAAGGAGACGTATTGCCCTCAAATATACTATCTAAGGTTTGGCAAATAAATAAATAACCAAAGAACTCAACCCAGTGATCAGAATCGAAAGCGTCGCGGAATTGGCATAGATTTCGCTCCTTGGTTGGCATGCAAAACTTCAAAGCGTTAGAAAGGGCGGCAACGAGAAATCGGTTCGTTCTTTCTTTTTTTCTTCAAAAAAGTGACGAAGACTTTGGCATAGCGAGGAGATACCGGCAACCAGCGGAGAGGAGGTTGGAAGTAAACAGCCGTGCGCCTCAGATTCAACGCAAAACAAAGTCACTGCGGGGCTTCCCCCAAATAAATAAGGGGAGGGGGCGCGGGGGACCCCGAGTGTACATATCGATATATTAAAAAAACTCTGCGAAATAAATAGATAATAAATCAACCCAGCCGTTTACGAAAATAGAAATAGACACTTAAAAAAACCCCGTTGAAAAGGAATCAAATAAAAAGGTGCCAGAGAGACTCGCGGTCAGGAATTAGTCGTTCCGGGTTTACCTGTAAAGGCGGACACTTGGTGGTCATTGGCTGCGGAGCACGAGTTTTTACTTCGTGGGGTTTTTCCTCTTCTTCGCTTCCAGAAAGGTTGAACCTTTCGAAAGCAAGAGCCCGGAGGGAGAGGACATTGGATGCCCTTGCGGCTGGACTCCCGGCAGGGAGAGTCCGCTCCAAAGGGCCAGGCGAGGAGCAGCAGGAGATCGGAGTCCGTTTCCGAGGAAGGGGGGGGGGGATTTCGGTTGCTGTGCTCTGTACCAGGGGGCGGGGTGGGGGGAGGTTGAAGAGGTCGGGGGAACTCCGAGGAGCGTTTGGAGAGAGCTAGGGGGGGATCCTGGGGACGAATTGGAGATGGGCACCCCGAGAGTGCTTGGAGAGGTGAGGAGGGAGACCCCGCCAGGGATGGGAGGGGGGAGGGGCTCCCGGAGAGTGCTCGGAGAGGTGGGGAGGGGGGACCCCGGCAAGATCGGGGGGGGCTCCCGGAGGAGGGAGGGGGACCCCGCCAGGCACGGGAGGGGGAAAGTGGAGGGGATCCCGGAGAGTCCTCGGAGCGGGGAGGCGGACCCCGCCAGGGACAGGAGGGGGGAGGGGCGCCCGCAGAGCGCTCGGAAAGGGAAGGGGGACCCCGCCAGGGACGGGAGGGGCACCCAGAGAGTGCTCGGAGGGGGAGGGGGACCCCGCCAGGGACCGGATGGGGGAGGGGCTCCCAGAGAGTGCTCGGAGAGGTGGGGAGGGGGGACCCCGCCAAGATCGGGAGGGGCTCCCGGAGGGGGGAGGGGGACCCCACCAGGGACGGGAGGGGGGAGGGGCTCCCGGAGAGTGCTCGGATAGGGGAGGGGGACCCCGCCAGGCACGGGAGGGGGAAAGTGGAGGGGCTCCCGGAGAGTCCTCGGAGGGGGGAGGGGGACCCCGCCAGGGACGGGAGGGGCACCCAGAGAGTGCTCGGAGAGGTGGGGAGGGGGACCCAGCCAGGGACTGGAGGAGGAGAGGGGAGAGGCTCCCGGAGAGTGCTCGGAGGGGGGGGACCCCGCCCGGGAGGGGCTCCCGGAGTGCTCGGAGAGGTGGGGCGGGGAGACCCCGCCAGGGACGGGAGGGGCTCCTGGAGAGTGCTCGGGGAGGGGGACCCCGCCCGGGAGGGGGTGGGGGGAGGGGCGCCCGCAGAGCGCTCGGAGGGGGGAGGGGGACCCCGCCAGGGACGGGAGGGGCGCCCAGAGAGTGCTCGGAGAGGTGGGGAGGGGGACCCCGCCAGGGACTGGAGGAGGAGAGGGGAGAGTGCTCGGAGGGGGGGACCCCGCCCGGGAGGGGGAGGGGCTCTCGGAGCGCTCGGAGAGGTGGGGCGGGGGGAGGGGCACCCGCAGAGCGCTCGCAGCGGGAGGGGGACCCCGCCAGGGGCCGCCCCCCGGTCAGGTCTCGCTGGGGCTGAGCGGCGGGACGGCCCCCTTGAAGCAGGCCGACTCGTAGTGCTTGTTGAGATAGGACTTGAGGGCGAAGGTCTTGCTGCAGCGTTTGCATTTGAAGTGCTTGAAGGCCGAGTGGGTCTGCATGTGGGCCCGCAGGTTGGAGCGGTCGGCGAAGGCCTTGCCGCAGTGGGCGCAGCCGAAGGGCTTCTCGCCCGTGTGCGAGCGCATGTGGCCCTGCAGCAGCCAGGGCCGGCTGAAGGCCTTGCCGCAGGTCTCGCACTTGTGCTTGAGGTCGTGGGTGAGCAGGTGCATGGCCATGGCCGGCATGGAGACGTAGACCTTGCCGCAGGTCGGGCACTTCTTGGCCATCTTGCTGTCCAGGCTGCGGTGCGTCTGCTTGTGCCGGCTGAGGTTGGAGGAGGTGGCGTAGGTCTTGCCGCACTCGCTGCACCGGTGCCGCTGCAGGCTGCGCGCCCCGCTCACCGCCTTGCGCCGCGACCGCCCGTCGGTGATGAAGAAGGCGTCCACCGCGTAGCCCTCGCTCACCGCCGCGTCCCCGTTGATGTACCCGGCCGCGATCTCCGAGTGCGGGCTGTCAGGCTGGTCCGAGTCCGGCGCGCCATAGTCCCCGTGCGCCCCCGGGTAGATCGGGTCAGGCGAGGGCACCTTGATGGCGCTTTCGCCTTCATAGACCGACGGGGTGATGTAGTCACTGATGTACCCTGCTGGGAGCGGGCGGGGGGGATGGAGCGGGAGAGACCAGAAGAGGCTTGTTAAATCATTGAGGGGCCTGGGGAGATTAGCTGGAGAGCTCTCTGGTTAATAGAGGCAACAAGCTCGTCCTGCCAGGGGCCCCCCCTTGCTTTGCCGACGGCGGGGGATGAAGTGCGCGGCGGTGAACCAGGAGCCGGCTCTCCACTGTCATGCTAATGGCCGTGGCGTTTGATGAACCTTCCCCGCCAGCCACCCTCTTCATCATTCCCCGAGATTCCCTCTCGCCTCGCCGGCTGCCGGGCGCAGATAGGCGGGGAGAGAGGGAGGCTGGGGAGATACAGGGGAACGGCAGCTCGCAGCGCTCATTAAGATTCCTCTGAATGCAGAGCGAGGACATGGCTGTGCTGCGCCCCTCCCCCCGCCCCCCGAAAAGCCCCACAGAGGTGACACCTTCCTCTCGGGGTAACCCTCAAGGTCAGGTTGGTGGCTGAGCCTGGAGACGGGGGCCCGGGGCGTGAGCTTCCCTTCCTTCCCAAGCCACTTCAGCCAATTTCCTCCCGATTATGCAACACGCTGCAGACATGCTGCAATCAACAAAAGCCAGGAGCCAGCGAAATGAGCATCCCCCCTCTCCCCCCCCGGAAAGCTGGAGCTCTCCGATCAGCGCCAGGGCTTGGGGCAGCCTCTCTGAGCCGGGGTCATGTCTAAGGGAACTTTTCACCCAGAGGTTTATTCACCTGGGGCACAACGAGTCCACTAGCACCAGCCAGGGTGGCCAGCCCCCGAGCGGGGAAGCCTGGAGGGTGCTAACAGTTGTCCTTGAACTTGTCTATCGGCAGACAAAAGGGCCTTCCAAACAAAACCATTTCTGCCACGGTGAATTCCAACTGCTCCCCCCCCCGCCGCCCCCAGCTGTGATTCCCCCCCCCGCCGCCCCCAGCTGTGATTTCTCCCCCCCCCGCCCCCAGCTGCGATTTCTCCCCCACCCCTGCACCGCCTTGGTACCTTCTTTTTTTCGAGGTCTAATTTTAGTGCCGTGGTAGGAACAGAGCGACTGGGTTGCATTAAAACGTGCAGAGTCAACAACCTCTGAGAGGCAGAGCCCTGTTCACTAGGGCTCGCCGCAGGCTGCATTCCGGGGAAGGAGGCAGGCTGCACACAGGAATGTGGTCCCCGGGTGCGTTCACACGGCCAAGCCTCCCCAGCAGAGGCCCCCGTGCAAGCAAACACGCCCGCTCTCTAGCCAGCCAGACCACGGCCTGGAACATCTATACCAGCCACATAGATCTAGATCCGATCTGCTCTTTACCCTTGTCATGGAGCCGGGAGCTGAAGTCCGTTCTAGATCTGCCGTACGAGTTCTCTAGATCCGCCGAAGAAAAATCATCGAGTTTGACCTTTTTGACCAGGAAAGATCTTGGCATGGTTTCTCACCGGGAGCGGAGAGGGAGAACCGCGGCAGCCGGCCGGTTGTTGCTGGATCAGCTATTAGAGGGGGAAAGAAACGTACCACCCCCGCCCCCGACACACACACAAAAAATCTTTAAAAAAATACAATTAGAAAAAAGCTCCTGGCGCGCTATGGCTTTGCGGCTCGCTTTAGGGGTTTGCTTGCTCAGCCGGGCAGTCCCAAGCCCCGACCCGTGCTGCGGAGATGCCCAGTCTCCGCCTGGTGCAATCAGTCCCTGTTCCAAGCCGAGATCCAGCGGCTTTGGTGCGGCAGAGGCGGCGGCTGGCTGCCCGGGCCCGTCTTGCCGACCTCCAGCGCGGCTCCAGAGCCCCCCCTGAGTTCCCGGGGTCACCAGCACAGAGCTGGCTCCTCAGACATCGCCCGCGAGTTCAGCACTGGACAGCTCCCCGCGGCCGGGAGCGGCTCCGAGCTTCGGGTCCCGGCCCCGCGTCCTGCGCCGTGCGCTGCAATTCTTATTGTTCGGCTCAGGGCCGGCTGTTGTTTCTCGCCAGCACTGGACAGCTCCCAGGCTCTGCCGCAGCCGCTGTAGAAGGTCCTGAATTTCTGAAGACTCTCGGATCAGCTGTTTGGATTTATAATGCAGCGATCAGGTGGTGGACGGAAATGGAAGCGCTTAATTTAATCCATCAAAAAAAAAAAAAAAAAAAAAAAAACCCTCCCGGGAACAGCAGCGAGACGAGCTGATTTAGTGACGCTGTTGTGAGTCGCCTCCTGCCCGGGCTTTTTGCAAGTTAGATCAAAAAGGAGAAGGGAAGTAGGGAGACCGTGGGCCCTGTTGAGGCCCAGAAGCTCGCCCCTGTCTTTGACCCCTGGGCGCTCAGGCAAGGGGCCGAGGGACAGCTCCGGAGCCGGGGAGCAGAGCGCCGCCCTGGCGCGGCCGGACCACACGAGAGGCTATTTCTTTGATTTATCGGGGCGGGAATCAGGAGGACCTGTGGTCTCTGTGATGCAATCAATAAGCTACGCGTTCACTTTTTAATGAGGAACGTGCCGAGCTGGCTCGTCCTTTTGTTCCATCTGGTTTGGGGAGGCAGTGGGGTGCAGTGGTTGGAGCGGGGCTGGGGGCAGGACGCCTGGGTCCTACCCCCACCCCTGGGAGGTGAGTTCAGTCTAGTGGTTAGAGCTCTGGGAAGGGAGGGTGCTCCAGAAGTTACAGCCCAAGGTGGGAGAACCAAGGACACCTGGGTTCTATCCCACCCCTGGGAGATGAGTGCAGACTAGTGGTTAGAGCAAACGCTGAGCGTCAGGACTCCTGGGTTCTTTCCCAGCTCTGGGAGGGGCGTGGGGTCTAGTGGTTAGAGCAGAGGTTGGGCATCAGGACTCCTGGCTTCTACCCCAGCTGTGCGAGGAAGTATCACCCAGTGGTTAGAACAAGGGGGATGCGAACCAAGACTCCTGGCTTCTAGTCCTGGCCCAGCTAGTGACTGGCTGTGTGAGAGTGGGCCCAATGCTTCATTTCTCTGGGCCTCCACTTCTCGAAAGGAGTGGATAAGCGACACCCCCACATTCATGCTGTGAGACCCCATTAATTCACGCTTGCAAAATCCTTTCAGCTCTTCCATGGAAGCTGCCCAATCAGTGCAAAGTATGGGCAGCCTTCTGAGTTTATTCCAGCCCTTCATTCCTGCCATTGCGAGACAACTCCATGAAGAGCGGGTTAAATCGTGTGTGTGTGGTGGTGTGGGGTCCTTCCTGGGCTTGCAATAGCTCAGTCCTTACTCAGCCAAGACTCCCATTGACTCACAGCCTGGATAAAGGCCTCAGGGGGTGACCCATTGTTGTTATTTACTCTCTGAAGCCCGCCAGGGTGCTGGGAGCGCTGATAAGCTGCTGGGAACGCGCAGTCCCTGCACAAAGGACGTTGCAATCTAAAGGTCTGACCGATGGAAATAAATCAGAAGACAACAGACCCTGGGATTTGAAGTCCTCCCTCAAATACCTCCCCACCCCCACCCCAGGGGTCTAGATCCTGAGCACCTGCCACTCCCATTGGTGCCCAAGCACCTCCCAGGGTCCCTTCCAGGGGCTTCGCCTGGCCTCTGGAATCTCCCCTGGCAAGCGAGGAGCCGCCTCCTGCAGGATATTAAGTCAAACCTCCAGGTTGCATTTGTTTTTCCCGTGGCCCCCGTGAATCTCTGTTTGATCCACGCTGCTCTCCTTCCCTGAGTTCTAATTAGCAGCATTGCTGTGAACCTCAGCGCCCCTGGAGCCGGTCGTTTGTTCTGATTTCCCACCCTCCCTCTTTACCCGCAGCAGATTGATGTGACTGCAACCAAGCTAACAATCCGCAGCCGCCCGAAGTTTACAAGTCACCCTCTTACATCACGTCCTCCGGGCCAATGGCGTTCGGCTCATGCTAATGAGGAGCGCAGGGGAGCAGAAGGTCCCCCCTTCCACAACGATTCCTTTAGGAGACATATGTCCCTAATTAACAAACACCCGGGCACGGGCCTGCTCGCTATTGTCTTGCACCGTGTCGGGTTTGTTCACTTCTGCAGCAAGAAACGGAGCCGGGCTCTTCAGTGACCGGGGCTAAAACCCCACAACACCCCCCCACACCCCCCACACCCCCCACACCCCCAAACAGCCTCTTTGCAACCCCCTTGGACTTCAGCGTGGGGGAGCGGTGTCCTCCCGCTCCTGCCGGGTTGTCTCGGTCCATTCACACGCACACTCTGCAGGGGTGTCATCCAGATGTGTGTATCTGCCTGCCTGCCCCTAGGTTTGGATGTGTGGGTCTATGGGCGGGGGGTCTAAAAGAAAACAGCCCATCACACGCACACACACACACACACCATGTGCTTTGCCCGTGAAAGGGGAGTAAAATCTGACCCCAATCAGCCCCGCACATGAAATAAAAACTCTCGCCTCTCTCTTACTCTTCTACCGCCTGAAAGAAACCAGATCATCATTCTTTGCACCGGATTTTATTTCATCGGCGGTTGAAATCGGGCTCACACTTTACTCCTCTTGTCATGTACAAGCCAGTTTACCAGACACCGGCCGGGAGCCGGTTCCCTGCCCCACCAGCATAGACCCGTCACTGGGATGTAACTTGAGCAGAAACACCCCCCCCCCCCAGCGGGGTGTTTCCCCAGCAACTCCCTTTACGGCAGCTCCATTGAGGGGCTGCGGATCCCAGACCCCTGGAAGCCTGGCGCGTCCTGTGGCTCCCGCCCGATGGGTCTATCGTATCCACACTCCCCTCCTTCGCAGCCTGGACAACCGCCGGGCTGAGGGACCCTCTGCGCCCCCCCTTCTTCCATGGGCTGCTGCCTGAAGGGTCCCGCGAGTATGAGCGAGAGGGAAACTGAGTCCCGACTGAAGCGAAGCGCGCGGAGGGGGCGCACGTGGAGATTCATGGCCAGGGAGGACCCCGCGCTGCTGGTCCCGGCTCCCTGCCGCCGCCGCTGGGGGAAAGCGAGCTGCGTCCAACGCGCCCTGTCCCTGCGCTCCATCACAGCCGGCGCCAGCGCGGCCCGGTCACCCCGGGGGGCTCCCGCGGCTGCTCGGTTTGCTCTGGTGACCGGACTAAGATCTTGCTCCATGAATGTCCCCCGGGCGCAGGGAGCACCCCACAGGAGACCGCTGGAGGAGTCCTTTCCAAGGCTCCCCTGACACCTCCACAGCCTGGAGCGGGGCGGCGGCGGCTGGGCCCGGGGAGCCGCCTCTGGAGGGGAAGGAAGCCCAAGCTCTGGAAAGTTTCCAGGGGAAAGTGGCTTAAAACGCCAGGGAGGGCTCAGCGAGCACCTGCTGTTCGGCATATCGGCGCGGAACAGGCCGGCCGGGCGGGGGGGCCGGATTTACACGGCAAACGGGCGCCGGGAAACACCCAGGCAGGGCCCCGAGCCCCAGACGCCGCAGCCCGGCTGCCGGTCCCAGCCCGGGACACACGAGCACCGGGGGCCGCTCTCGGCTGCGCAGGCCCAGACACCACCACCGGCACACCCCGACCAGCCACAACACCCAGCGAGACTCTCCCACGCAGCCGCCCCGGACCACCCCCTCGCAGCCCGAGCCCCACGGCTGCCCCGGACACCCCCGGGGCTGCCCCCCAGCCAGGCACCCGAGCACCCGCCCAGCGCCGCTCGGCGCAGACCCCGCCAGGGAGGGCGCCGTTGCCCCGAGTTCCGGGAGGTGCGCCCAAGCGGGGCTCGGCGCGCCCATTAAGCAGGTAAGTACAGTCATTGAGCGTTGGATGTTGCCAAGAAGTGCTGATTTCAGCTAAATGGGGAAGAAAGATACAAGCTCCCTTCATTTGCATAATAATAGTCTATGAGGCAAAGCCACACTAAAACGTCTTGTCTGCTGTTAAATCAAAGAGCTTCATTAGCATTTAATTCTCACTCTTACGGTTTGGATTGGAAGCCAAGTGCTGCAGCAGCCCCGGAGAACCTCCCCAGGAATCCATGCAACCGAGCGCCGGGGCGGGGGTCGGCCCTGCTTAGCCCAGTGTCAGGCTGTGCATCTGGGCCGCCTGTCTGGTCCACACGCTCCACGCAAACCAGCCGGCTCCCAGCCCTCCCTCACCAGATCCTCCTCTGCCTCCAGCTCCCACTGAAGTCAGGGGCCAGAGTCCCTTTGGCTGGAATGGGAGTTTGAGCAGAGCTTTGCAGGGGCAAGGAGGGCCAGGGGACGGAGACAGGGCCTCAGGGGACCTGGCTTCTGTTCCCAGTTTTGCCACTGACCTAGGGCCCATCCCTGCCTCTCTGCACTCCCCTGCTTCCCTCCACAGCCTTTGTCTGTTTAGCAAGGGGGGCTCGGTGGAGCAGGGACTGGTTCTGTGCAGGCCAGTTAAGGCCTTTCTGGCACTGCTCTAATGTTCCCTGGTGTAAATCCGGAGTGACTCCATTGCAGCCAGCTGGCCCCGGGCTGGTGTAAATGAAAGCAAGCCAGGCCTGGGCCCTGCCAGTGGGTCTGGCCTGCCCCTCCCCCTGACACCACAGATCCTCTCCCAGAGGGAGGCCTTAGTTAACTTCCTTTCTGTTCTAAGCACTTGATTTTTGCCTCATCATGCTTTCATCCCGAGGAGCCCTTTCTCCGCCAGGGCACTTGTGCTTGAATATGTTATTAACTTTATTGTCAGGTCCTGCAACCGAGGTTGATCTGCATTACCATCCATGGCCCAAGGGCTTTTGCGACTCCGGCAGAAGGTGCAGCTGGGACCAATTCACCCAAATCCCCCTCCCCTCCCCTCCCCTCCCAACCCAGCAGCTCAATCAGCAGCTCCAGCGAGGAGGGCATTAGGGACAAGGCCTTGTCATTACTGGGGTGTGTGTGTGTCCCTTTCTTCGGGCACTGGGAGCCTGCAATGCTTCCAGTGATGTGACAGCCAGAGCCTAGATACCATGGTGATGGGCCCTTCGGATAGCCCATGTTATCAGCCAGTGTGCATTCCCATTTTGCTTCCCCTCGGATCTCTAGCAGCAGGTAGAACAGGATCAAGGACCTCCAGGCAACTGCTGCTTTATCTCAGTAACCAGGGCAGTCACTTATTTTTTGTCAAGGTCCAAATTTCTTGGTCAAGGTCCAGATTCCAGTGAAAATAACAGTGATGATCAGAGTAAGTAAATAAAAAGATTTTGGGGTCCATTCAAAAGTGTCTGGCGGTCCAGATTTGGCCCATGGTCTGCCTGCTGACGACCCCTGCAGTCCCCTTTGGTCAGAGCAATTAAGCAAAGGCGTTTAAACAAATTGTGGCCAGAGACAGGGCAGCTTACATGCTACCGGCAGAAGGGAATCATAGAAAAGAGCCAGGGCAAAACCAAAGGTATTGAGGACAAATTGCAGCACCTTATGTTTGACCCACCAAGGAGCTGGGGCTGGATTTTGTGCAGAAGCCCAAACCCACTGGCTTGTGTGCCAGCCTCTGTGTGTTTACAATGCCGCTGCACGTCCTAGTGAGAAGTGTGAGAGGTAGGGAGTGAGCTTGCTAAACAAATGAAGAAAGCAGGCTGTGGATTGAAGCAAAAGCTTTTGAAGTCTGGTCTCCTGATAAAAAGGCTGCACAAAATAATCAGTGTGTTAACTAAATGGGCTCCACCGAAGAAAAAGGAAGAGGAATACCCCTTGGGGTATAGTCCTGCCTGCGATATTTTAATCAGGGTGTTTTATTCCACAAGCTTGCCGTGGTAAATGCAGTCAGAAAGCTGGGCTTCCTTGTTTCTCCTAGGCAGGTATTCAGCCCTAGATCCATCGAAGTTTGGGATTCTGCTTCTCTTCCAGCAACAGATCTCTTCAGGGCATGTTCAAGCTCTCGCGGCTTTCTGGAGTCTGCACCCTGCTTCTGGAGGGGGGGACGGGGCTGTAAAGCGGCTTCCGCAGAGGCCCTGGCTGCCAATGGCATGTGGAGCATTTCACCTCTGGAGCACGACTGTCAGGAACACTCGGTTCTCTCCATGAGACAGTCGTTTGGTGGCTTGCCTGACATGAGTTTGTTGGGTCTCGCCCCATTTCTGAGGGGGGGTCAACAGCTCTAAACTCCCCGCCCCCACTCCCACCGGCACAAAGGCCCCATCCTGGAAACACGCACGCGAGTGAGTTGTGCCCTTGCATTCAGCGGTCGTACTCACAAAGGGACCATTACTCATGTGGGTGAGTGTCTGCAGGGTCAGGGCCCACATGCTGTGTTCTGCAGAGAGGTTGCTTTGGACCAAGGAGACTGAGCTGTAGTGGGAGATCCTGTAGGCAGGGGAGGCAACCTGGCAGGGTGGGGGTGGCACTGTACCTGCTTTGGATTCACCCAGACATTGCGTCCTCGGGTACCACCCAGTGCCAGTGTTCACAGACTTCAGAGCAGGTCACGGTCTAACCAGAGGGAACAAATACGTGGCCCAGGCTCCGTTCAAAGCGCTGTCCCCACATCAGCTAATTAATCATTAAAAGGCACTGCAGACACTGAGAATTCTCCACCTCCCGCGAGCTAGAAGATCCAGCTGTTCCCACCCCTCGAACAAGAGGCCAGCCCCTCAGCTGGGGGCTAACCGGTGTCGCACCCTGGACGGCGACAGAACGGCACCCACTGGCTTTAATTGTTCACAAATCAGCAGGACAAGGGAGCAAACCCTAAGCGACCAATGCTCCCGGGGGGAGCAGGTGCTGCTACTCATGCAGGGCCTGCTGTCCAGACCGGCAGAGCACCCACAGCTCCCGGAGCTTCAGTGGGTGGTGCCTCACCGCGGGGTATATCTGCACTACAGCTGCCCAGCTACAGCGAAGCAGCCATGCTGCCCTGGGCACCAGGTTTGTATAATTTTTGGGGGTGCCCAGAATGGGTCCATAGGACGGACCGGGGCAACCACCCCAGGCCCCGCACCTCAGGGGGACGCGAGGGCCTGGGGGGCTCGCGGGGGGCCTGGCACCAACAGCAGCGAGCGATCCGTCCCCGGCCCATCCCCTTCCAGTCCACACCGGCAGCCCCCAGCGTTGCTCGGGGGACGGGCTGGAAGCCAGAAAGGGGCGGGGGCAGGGGCTTGGGGGAAGGGGTGGAATGGGCACCACGGGCCCATATAATGTGCTGCCTATGGCAGAGTGGAGACACTTTCTACATTGGCAGAAGGGGGTTTTCCTTCCATGGCGTTAGTCCACCTTTCTGAGAGGCAGGAGCTGGGCTGACGGAGGAATTCGTCAGCTGCCCTAGCTGGATCTGCCCCGGGAGTTAGGACAGCCAAGCCAGAGCACTCCGGGTGCAGACTCTTCCCAGCCCTGAGCGACGTCTCTAGCTCCATCCAATCTTTCAGTGTAGACCAGGCCTGGGAGTCCACAGCCCGGGCGCCTGGCAGGCAATCACTCTGCACGCAGCAAAGCGCAGTGTGAATTAGAAACAGGGGGAACTGAGCAGAGCTGCAGATCCTGTGAGCCCCTTTCTCCCTGAGCTATCGTGGGAGCCCGGGTCCCAGCACCGGCTGATGGAAAGCAGAGCTGCTTTTACCAGGAACACAGCAGGGCAGCTCACAGGGCAACAGGTTCCAGCCACCACTGTGGCCCACTGCTCAGCTGGAGACGGAGTATTGCATGCTGGGCGCTGTTGTCTTTAGGGGACAGATTTTTGGAGACACCGTTGGCAACCAGGCCCTGGGAGCCACACTCTTTTGTGACTCTCACCCTGTGGACGGCAGCTCCAGGCTAAAGACAGGGCGGTTCTTAGAGCCGGGTGAACAGGGGGGAGATGGTTCCCAGGTGCATCGGCAGCTAGAAGCCGAGGTCTGAGTGTCCAGTCCCTGCCGGCATGAACTTCCCATGGATTTCCAGGAGAGCAGAGCTCTGCTCATACCGATGGATGGAGAACACATTGTAGGGCCGTAGCAGAGATTTTCATAACGACTAAATGGAATTCATTTCAGGGGCAGCCCCAGCAAACTTCTGCTGTTCCCATCAGTGGACCAGGAGCCCAGCTGGCATAAATCAGTGCCACTCTGTTGGAGACCAGCAGCTCTGCTGGTTCCACCTGTTGCCCGGCTCTGTCCCAGAGAGAGCTCCTGCTTTGCTGCTGATGGTCACAGCTGCTTGCTAGCAGGAGCACTGAGCTGTGCTGGTGGGGACCATGGTCAGGATATGCCTGGGACAGCAGTGTGCCTTTGGGCAGAGCCCTGGAATTTACCGTCTCTCCTCCCCCTTCACGACAGCTATTGCAACAACCTGGTTGTCCGGCTGGGGGTGCTCATCTCAGCTTTGCAGTGAGATCTCTGTGAAAGCCTCAGCCTCAGTCAGGGCTCCCTTCAGCAGCACCTGGAGTTTCCCTAAAGAACAAGATTTCAGAGGTAACACAAAAAGAACAGGAGGACTTGTGGCACCTTAGAGACTAACACATTTATTTGAGCATGAGCTTTCGTGAGCTACGGCTCACTTCATCGGACGCATTCAGGGTCAGGGTTCGGCTTAGGAGCTGTAGCTCACGAAAGCTCATGCTCAAATGAATTGGTTAGTCTCTAAGGTGCCCCAAGTCCTTCTTTTCTTTTTGCGGATACAGACTAACATGGCTGCTGCTCTGAAACCAGAGGTAACACAGCGTGTTCATTGGGTGTGCTGGTGACCGGCAAAGACAGCTACAAGCGAAGCATGCCGCTCACACAACGCATCAACACAATGGAGGGAGAGAAGGGTTGAAGTGTTCCCCATCCCCTGGTGGCTTTTATGGGGATCCCCTGTGAGAAACATGCAACAATTCCCTGGGAGGGGCACAGTGGGACGCGCTTCAGACCCCACTCTGGCAGACAAAGAGTTAACTGGAGTCAGAGAGAAATGAATGCACTCAGGTGCACCTACAGGGTGGGTGCGGCTGGCTTGGGGCAGAGCTGGGTGTCTGATTTAAGGAGGAGTCCCAGCCCAGGGGATGGAGGTGGCTGAGGAACTTCAGGGGAGATGGAAAGACCAGGGCAACAGTTGACCTTCTTCTGAGCGCTGGCAAAAGGCTAGGAGAGACACTGAGTGGGGGCAGGAGCAGAGCAAGATCCTGTGGTGAACCTTGACCAAAGGGCCAGGCCCCAGGGCAGTACCCTGGCGCTGGGGGTTCTGGGAGAGAGGGGGGCATGGAGAGCCTGCGGCAAATCAGACGGGAGCTGGGTCTCCAGGGAGAAAGCTCTGGGAGGCGTCGCTCTGTCCAAGAGCTGGAAAGAACTCTGTGGAGGCCAGGAAGGGGCTGGAGGAAAGGTTCTGGAGACAGGCTGAGGGGTGAAATGGTCCAGGGAGGCAGCGAGGAGGCTGAGGGAGCAGGCCTTAGCTGCCAGCTACAGGGTCCCTTGGCTGGGATCCGGAGCAGCACGAAGGCCTGGTTTCTCCTACAGGCCACCGAGAAAGGTGGGGTGAAAGCCCCCTGAGATGAGCAGTGTGAGAGCCATTGAACCTGGGGTCGGGCTGCAGACATGGCATAAGGTCTTTGGACTATTGTTCCATGGGACACTCAGGCGGGGTGAGACTGAACATGACCTGGCCGGTGGGTTGAGTCCTGAAGAAGAAGCAGACCACGGCCAGCGGGGCAGCCTGCTACCCCTGCCCTGCTATGAGGAGGGGCCTCACCCTTCTGCACAGGCATACCCATTGCTGTGTGTCAGTGGCTGGGCGAATGGGGAGGGGTACCAGGAAAACGGAAATTAAAACTGGCCTTATAATAGCAAATATTGCAAGGGCTTTAACTCCTCCTGCTTCAGGGCATAGACCAGACCCTTGTCTGTCTCACTGTTCTCTTCCCGTGCTGGGGGTCTGCCAGGAGTCTCTGACCCTGGCTTGGTGCTAAGCGGCGTCCCAGTAGACCTCCCATGGAGAGTGCCTGCTCAAGGAACACACACATTGCCAGTTGGGATCAGAACCCAGGTCCAGCTAGACCAGTATCCTGCACCAGCAGTGGCCAGCCCATCCTCTCCCTTTGCAATATCTGCAGCGCTAAACAAGGGTCTGGAGTGAGAGATGGGAAAGGCATGGTGCAAAACCGGGCAACCGCCCAGGGCCTGGGAGCAATAAGGGGTTGAGGCGTTGGATACCTGGGCCTTTCATTGCATAGCAAGGGGTTAATCAAGTGCAGGTGCGGGCTGTCCTAGGAATAAGCCAGGGGTCACTCCCCCAGCATATGCTGGGCCTGGTATTTCCTGGGCAGTTAGAACTGGATGTGGCCATTGGCTGAGCCATGTTCGAAGCAGAGGGGATCTTGGCAGCAGGGGATCTGCTCTCTGTCCCCTGTGGAAGGTGCTGGCTTGACAGCCCTGCAGACTAAAGGCCTCTGTTTATTCACAGGTCAATGGCGGGGGAGTTTTTCTGATTCAGTCTTCACAGCCTGTTTGGTCCTTTGCCTTTCTCCAGCAAAGGTGTTGATAGGAGCCCACTGCACGGTGGTGGCTTTGGTGGTGTGGCCACTTGCCCCCCAGGGACTGGATCGACCTGTGCCGCCCGCCCCTAACAGCCGCCCGCTGCACAGGGCAATGCCTGTGGTCTCTAGGAGCCGGGTTGGCTCTGAGCTGCTCTCTATAGAGGTCCATGCACACCCTACACGTCTCAAGAGCCAGGCCCTCTCTACAGAGCCCCGGAGGCGGCGAATCAGAGCCGTGTTTCCGTGAGCATCAAGTATTCACCCAAACCGTGCGCAGGAAGGGAAGGAATCAAAGGCTAAATCAGCACCCCAGAGTTCTCACGATGTCATGAGCCACTCCATGGCGTACTGCCTCCCTCGACCCTTCTGCCAACGACACGTAGCTGCTCCAGAGCTTGGCAGGGCGGCCTGTGCATCCCATGAAGGACTCAGTGCTACTGTGCCTGTCAGCCAGCAGAGTCCCAAAGTGCCTTGCAGACGTTGTACACAGGGATCACATCCCCAGCAGCTGAAATGCAGCCACTTCTGGGGTGAGGCGTTTTTACGGGGAAGCAGAGATGGCTGGTCTAACCACAGCTGCAGGGGAGGAGGCAGGAAGACAGACAGAGAGCCCTCGAACTGGAATGTGGCTCTGACAGTGGAGTTGGCAAGCCTTGTCGTGGTGGAGAAAGCACCCGAAGGATCTTTAGCAGTTACCAGTGGTCGACACTTCCATTTCTCATCTGCTCGGCGGGAGGGTGCCCCTGGCAGCACAGATCCCGCCAGCCGCAGTGGGGCCAGCACTGACTCGAGGGGGAGCCCCCTGCTGAGTCACTCACATGACTCCTTGAAGGAAAAACATGCACTGTTCTCCCCAGGCTTAAAATGATTTTCGAACCGTTTCACTGAGAAGCTCTTGCATCTGCGGGCTTTGGTGCAGGGTTGTGGAATTTGGCCTTGCTATCAGGGGGGTGCTTTTTGCCACCCCCAGGAAAACCTGCCCAAATCTGGCCATGTTATAAGCTTTTGAAGAATCAGTTTGAACAGACTCAGTAGAGATGAGTTAAAATTTAGCAGCTAAATTCTCCAAAGATTCATTTCTGTCTGCAGTGAGCACAGGCTGTCCCGCTCCCGTCACAGCTCCTGCATGCTGGCCCGACTGCACCTGCACCAGCCTCCCAGGCCGACAGAGCGGGCACCAGCCCAGGGCCTTTCTCTGCAGCCCAGTGTGTCAGAACGGAGAGCAGGGGGACCGTCTCTGCGGTGCTCAGTGCTTCACCGGCAGGGGTGCAGGCAGGGGGGTGATGAACTAACATGGCTGGAATGCAGGGGGGGTGGGGACAAGAGCCAATGGCGAGGAAGACTGGGATGGGTACAGGCCATGGGGAGCAGTGTCTGTAACCACGAGGGAACACTTCCATTGCTCCCCAGAGCCTGGAATGGAGCCAGGAGCTCTGAGTCTCACCCTTCCTCTGCTGTCAGCCAACAGTTGTGAAACCCACTGACAAAGTGTGGCTCATCCCTCCTGTAGTGCTGACCCACATAAAGGATGACAACCTACTGTCACGGAATCCCTGGGCGATGCTCTGGAACTGCTCCCCATGAAGCCAGTCAGGACTCGGGGGAAGTCTCCTTTCTGTGAGCAGCCTGTCTGCAGGACACACAGCTCACACAGCTTCCACCTTCCTGGGTCTGACCCTGAAGCATTCAGCCTCCTCTGCCCCTCCGGGCGCTTCCCACAGCGAGTCCGCCCAGGCAGGGTCCTGGGAAAGCCAGAGGGTCCTGCCCCACAACTCCGCAGTCAGATGGGACTCTCAGCCAGCCAGTAAAACAAGGGTTTATTAGACGACAGGGACATGGTCTAACACAGAGCTTGTAGGTGCAGAGAACAGGACCCCTCAGCTGGGTCCATTCTGGGGGGCCTTGAGCCAGACAACCATGTCTGCACTTCACTCCACGTCCCGGCCAGCCCCAATCTGAAACTCCCTCCAGCCCCCCCTCCTCTGGGCTTTGTCCCTTTCCCGGGCCAGGAGGTCACCTGATTCCTTTGTTCTCCAACCCTTTAGCTCTCACCTTGCAAGGGGGGAAGGGCCAGGCCACCAATTGCCAGGAAACAGGGTGTCGGCCATTCTCTGTGTCCAGACCCCTGCACACACCTGCCCTCTAGGGCTCTGCAATGATCATACACCCTTACCCCACCACCTAGATACTTAAGAACTGCCTAGGGGAAACTGAGGCACCCCCACACTATTCAGAGGAAACATTAAGAACAGTCCCACTTCGTCACAGTGTCCCCGTCCGGTTCCCTTCGTTTGACCCTTTAACCACACTTCTGTCCCTGTTATTTCATTAGTTGTCCCCCATACTCAATTGGTTTCCAGGTCCTGTGGATCCCCCTCTTAAGCCCGGATCCCAATAGGATCACTCACCTGACCCTGTCGCACCCCATGACAGCGCCACGTGCTGCTTTACTGACTCAGGCCAGGTTTCCCTTCCCCTGCTTTATTTTCTGGAGACATAATGCAGCGTCACGTTTCTGCACCAGCTTTGCTTGGGCGCTGGAGCCTGACCCCCAGCCCCCTGGGCTGTGCCAGTCCTGGGTTGCACAGATGCACCTGCAGCCTGGCTGCTGCCCCTCTGTTAACCAGGAGCACTCCCTGATGCTCCAGTGCTGGGGCTGGTCTAGGGGCAGATTGTCAATTGCTGGAGCTGGTATTACAGCTCTGCGAAGGAGCGCCTGTCCCTTGGGACAAGGCTGAGAACCCCCCTCCATCCATCTGGGCTGGCCCATGACAATTCCACATTGTCAGCATCCAGCTAAGATCAGGATTTGAAGCCAGGTCCCCAATACATTAACCTCGTCCACGCCGGGTGCCCTGTCCCCTCGCCTCCCTCATTTTGGTGCATTTGCCGTTCCCTCCCCCCTAAGAACAGCTCTTTTTGTTCCTTAAATGGCTCACTCCCCTCAGCTGCTGATTTCCATCAGCTTTGCCTGGTGGTGTTTGAAGGGGGGTGCTGGACCCCATCTATGGCTGGCCTGAGCCACGGCCTTGAGCTGACTCCCTCCTCGCTCTGCTTTCCTCACTCGCTGCCTCAAGTGACTTTGTTTCCAGGACGTGACAAAGTGGAAATTCTTTGTAACATTTAATGAAGCCTATGTGTGCCTCAGTTTCCCCCTGTACTTGGCATTGCTACTCCATGAGGGCAAAAGGGTTCATAGAATCATAGAATCATAGAATATCAGGGTTGGAAGGGACCCCAGAAGGTCATCTAGTCCAACCCCCTGCTTGAAGCAGGACCAATTCCCAGTTAAATCATCCCAGCCAGGGCTTTGTCAAGCCTGACCTTAAAAACCTCTAAGGAAGGAGATTCTACCACCTCCCTAGGTAACGCATTCCAGTGTTTCACCACCCTCTTAGTGAAAAAGTTTTTCCTAATATCCAATCTAAACCTCCCCCATTGCAACTTGAGACCATTACTCCTCGTTCTGTCATCTGCTACCATTGAGAACAGTCTAGAGCCATCCTCTTTGGAACCCCCTTTCAGGTAGTTGAAAGCAGCTATCAAATCCCCCCTCATTCTTCTCTTCTGCAGACTAAACAATCCCAGCTCCCTCAGCCTCTCCTCATAAGTCATGTGCTCTAGACCCCTAATCATTTTTGTTGCCCTTCGCTGGACTCTTTCCAATTTTTCCACATCCTTCTTGTAGTGTGGGGCCCAAAACTGGACACAGTACTCCAGATGAGGTCTCACCAGTGTCGAATAGAGGGGAACGATCACGTCCCTCGATCTGCTGGCTATGCCCCTACTTATACATCCCAAAAGCCATTGGCCTTCTTGGCAACAAGGGCACACTGTTGACTCATATCCAGCTTCTCGTCCACTGTCACCCCTAGGTCCTTTTCCGCAGAACTCCTGCCTAGCCATTCGGTCCCTAGTCTGTAGCGGTGCATTGGATTCTTCCATCCTAAGTGCAGGACCCTGCACTTATCCTTATTGAACCTCATCAGATTTCTTTTGGCCCAATCCTCCAATTTGTCTAGGTCCTTCTGTATCCTATCCCTCCCCTCCAGCGTATCTACCACTCCTCCCAGTTTAGTATCATCTGCAAATTTGCTGAGAGTGCAATCCACACCATCCTCCAGATCGTTTATGAAGATATTGAACAAAACCGAAGATATTGAACAGTCTCCTCTTGGGGCAGAACAGGAGACATGAGGTGTGTGTGTCACCTGGCTGCCTGGGGCGCAAGAAATGACTCGTTAAGGAACTGGCTGGAATCTGCTAGAACTGACCCATATCAGTGGAGAATCCAAAAACCAGGGGGAACGAATAACCCCTGGGGTGCTTTGGTCCCTGTGGAGCGGACGAGCCTCTGAGCAGGCATCTGGCTCAGCTGGACAGAGCTCATGGTGTGAAGCAGGAGGGCTGGCACCCAGAGGCTTGGTCTCGGAGGCGGTGACTCCACGTGGCCACCCCTGAAGGAAGAGGGGGACCCCTGGCGGGTCTGGTGCACTGAAGAGGTTCCTCCGAGGGGCAGCACTGAGCCTGGGGAGCCGTGAGACAAGACAAATTTGCAGGGAGCAAACCAAATGCATCTACCGCTGGCTGCGCCCAGAGCTTCCTCATGTCCTGCACCCTCCCACAAACCCCAGGGTGAACAAAGGTCTATTCCTGCCTGCCAGGCACTGGCTGGGTAAGGGCCTGATTGACCCATGTGTGATGAAGCTGGACTGTTCTTAATGTTTCCTCTGAATAGTGTGGGGGTGCCTCAGTTTCCCCTAGGAAGTTCTTAAGTATCTAGGTGGTGGGATAAGGGTGTATGATCGTTGCAGAGCCCTAGAGGGGAGGTTTGTGCAGGGGTCTGGACACAGAGAATGTCCGACACCCTATTTCCTGGCAACTGATGGCCTGGCCCTTCCCCCCTGCAAGGTGAGAGCTAAAGGGTTGGAGAACAAAGGAATCAGGTGCCCTCCTGGCCAGGGAAAGGAACAAAGCCCAGAGGAGGAGGGGCTGGAGGGAGTTTCAGTTTGGGGCTGGCTGGGACATGGAGTGAAGTGCAGACGTGGTTGTCTGGCTCTCTGTCCCCCCAAAATGGACCCAGCTGAGGGGTCCTGTTCTCTGCACCTACAAGCTCTGTGTTAGACCATGTTCCTGTCGTCTAATAAACCTTCTGTTTTCCTGGCTGGCTGAGAGTCCCGTCTGACTGTGGAGTTGTGGGGCAGGAACCTCTGGCTTCCCCAGGACCCCACCTGGGTGGACTCGCTGGGGGAAGCGCACGGAGGGGCAGAGGATGCTGAATGCTCTGAGGTCAGACCCAGGAAGGTGGAAGCTGTGTGAGCTGTGTGTCCTGCAGACAGTCTGCTCCCAGAGAGGAGACCTCAACAGAGTCCTGCCTGGCTTCATGGGGAGCAGTTCCAGAGCATCGCCCGGGGACTCATGACAGTGGCTTGTCCTGGGAATGCCCTGGCTGGGGCGAAGAGTCTTGATACACAACAGCTGGTGTCACAGGCAGGTGGCACCCCAGGAATACAAGCTGCCCCGGTGATTTTCCACCAACACTTTGCTCCCAGGCTTGGCCTCCTTCCTGACCTTGCTGCCCCCGCCCCCACACCCCAGTATCACGGATCCTTCTGCTATGCGGGATCTGTGAGGACGCATTATCACCTGCCTGACCTGCTCACCACCCAACCCAACCTCCCCCAGTCCCATAGCTCTCTTGGGGGCCCTGGCTGGAGGGCACCTGAGATGAACTGGGAATTTTTTGTAATATTTTTATGAAGCCTATGTGTGCCTCAGTTTCCCTAGATGCTGCATTCTTGCCCAGTGGGGCCTCCTGGCTCTCAGGGAAGCTCAGACACAGTTGTGGATGGGGTCTAGCTGTGTGAACCCTTAGACCCCATATCCATGGAGCTCTTGGGAAGACAATGGCAGATGGACAACTAGCAACCAGTGACCCAGAGAGATATGGACTGCCGCACCCCCAGCAGGGGAAGTGGACATTAAAAGTTGGCTGCAGGAAGTATGCAGGGGGACCCACACCTGGGAGTCTGATGAAGGAGATCAGACAGAGGGACAGGCAGAATTAGAACAATGGGGGTTACTACAGCTTGGCTGGGCTCTGGCTACCCAGAATGGCCTGTGCTTTAGCCTTCATTTCCCTGGGCAAACCAGGGTCTTCCTGGGCTGTGTGCCAGTCCGCTCACAAACCCTTCTGCATTGACAGCGCTGGCTGAGGGGCCCTGCAGATGCTGGCGGGGGAGGTGCACAGGTCTCCCTCAGGGTCTGTCTCAGTGGGACTCACCGAATGGAGCTCACCGTGGGAAGCAGGGGGGCTGCAGGCCCAGAGGTCCAGTCCAAGGAGGCGGTGAAGCTGTGTGGCTTACCCTGGAGGAAGAGTGAGCCCCCCCCGTGGGCCTGGCATGCTGGAGGGGTCCTCCCAGAGACTGGTGCAAAGCTGGGGCATAGCACCAGTCCTGCGGCTCTGTGACAGGTGGTGGCAGCGGTGGGGTGCGGAATTCACAAGAAGGATTTTGCAACGTGCAGCAGTAAAGCAAAGGGAGTCAAAGGAAACAGCCAGAAAATGGCGTGTAACCACCTCCCTGAGAAGGAGGTCGCAAACCCGCACAGGGAGACGGGGCTACGCCCTGGGAAGCGGAACAAGGTGCAGCTGATTGCACAGCTGGAGAAGGACGATTGAGCCAAGAAGCAGGTTCCAGACAAACGCAGGGCTCCGCAAGGGCCCGAGTGTGGCAGAAGCAGCAGCAGGGTGCCCTCAAGACCCGGTTCCCCGTCCAGCACGGGGTCGTTACACCCTGGCTCCCCATCGATAGATTGGAAGCGGTGGAAGCTGGAGCCAAGAGCGCGGCAGCTAGCAGGCCACGAGAAGCCGTGAAAGCAGGAGCTGGAGGAACCGAGGGGCAAGAGGACCCACCGAGGGGCAAGTGGGGAAAGTCCCTGGGAGGCCCATTCTGCAGGGAGCCTAGATACCAAATTGTTGCCCCAGTTTAAGGGGGGTGGGTTCTATAGATCCCTGCCTGGGAGAAGGCTTGTGATTTGAACCAGGCTGACCCTGCAGACCAGCTCCATGCCTCATCCCCTTACTCGGTCCCCAAGCCCTGGAGGCGCACGACCAGATGGACGGAGTGGAGCCTGGGGACCATGACACATCAAACAGGCTCTGCTGCTTCCATTTCCATTGACACCTGAGGCTCACAGGACAACGTGTTGGGGTGCGCAAAAGGCCCAGGGTGTGACCTGCACGGAAGCCACCACCCTGACGGGAGAATCTTTCTGCCAAGGGGGAAGGGGAGCGAGCAGGGGTCACTATGCTGGAGGGTTTGTATCCTGGCTGGATTGGAACAAGGCTGAGATCTGTCCCCATGAGCGTCGAACATGGCTAGTGGGCTGGCAGTCGCGCAGTGCGGGCCGGTTGGCAGACGAGTTTGTGGACTGTAGGTCCGGGTATGAAAAGCGGCCCAGAGGGGACCGGCCCAAGCATGGCTCCTGGGAAAGGGACTTGGGTAAACCCAAACCAGGGTCACGGCTGATGTGGGCAGATCTCCACCAAGGGACCTGAGACCTAAGCTGTAATAGCGGCAGGAAAACAGGGCCTACATGGGTAAAGTGGCCAAGGCTTGCTCAGGGCAGAGCAGCTGCATCATTCTCCATCCCACCAGGGAGGCAGCCCGTAGCTCAGGCTGCGAGAGTGAACCGTGTGACCGATCGTTCGGAGGGAAGCAGCCACACAGCCAGCTCCGTGGGGACACAGGAGTGGTGATGGATGGGCTCTGACACCAGGCCCCTGCACACGTGTGGACTCTCCTGGCTCAGGCACATCTGACCCCAATGGGTGTGGAAGGGGGAGACAGCCCTGGGCTGGAGAGACTCTGGGACAGGGAGACCCCTTGGCAGACCCTGTGTGTGACCTGGGTGAAGGCCCCAAACATGGAGCCATTCACCCTCCCTATGGCTCAGACCCCTGGGCAGGCCAATGAGGTTGGGGTAGCTGGTGGTTGGGGTTATCCAAGATAGCAGCTCTGACGTCCTTTGGGGGAATATCTGTGTCACCCTAAGACAAAATCCAGCCCCTGGTTCTGCACCAGCCCTAGGGTTTGACCCACAGCAGCCAGAAGACTGGGGGTGCAGGGGTGAGTGACTGCAGGGAGAGGGAAGGTCCCCCTGACCTGTCACACAGAGGACACCATCCTGTCTGGAACCAGATGCCTGGACCTGAGGGGGCAGAGGAACAGCCCCACCCAGCTCCGCAGCAGAGATGTGAGCCTGCCAATGTGGGGGAGCACCCTGCCCCCCCTGCCCCCCTGCCCCTGGGTCACCAGAGCCCCAGAGATAGGGCTGGGTGAAGATCAAATGGCCAAGGGGTCACTCCAGGCTGTAAGCAAGGCGGCTGACACGTGGAGGCAGGTGGGGTCACTGCCCTCCTCGCTCCCTGGCAGATTATGGGGAGGAGCCTGGGCAGTGGCAGGACCCCAGCCCCATTTCAAACCCAAAGGTTTGGGGCTGGCAGAAGGGCTGGGCGGGGGGGCGCCCTGCTTGTGTCAGCCACCGGACCAGACCTGAGGGGGGACGTGAAACTGCTCTGGACACTGTGACCCAAACCCAGCTCCAAACTCCCCCCCCGCCGCCCGGCTGAGCGCCTGCCAGGCCCAGCCCTGGCCAGGGGCAAAGCAGCGGACGCGGCTGCAGCGGGGGAGGCGGGTTTGCCACGGGGTTCTCCAGAAGGGGCCTGGACGAGCGAGAGGCAGCGGTGGGACGGGGGCTCCCGGCCCCAGGCTTTGTTCCCGCGCTGGGAAGGGGGGTGCCAGTGGGACGGCAGACAAGGATCAGCCGCGCCATTTGCATAATGGAGCCGCAGCCTCGGCTTCACCTCCCAAACTTTCCCAGAGAATTAGGTTCCCACACTGCAGGGCCGAGATAAAGGGGGTCCAGCCCCTCAGCCAATCAGCTGGCTGGCCCGCCTGCTGCTCCCCCTCCCCGCACCCCCCCAGGGGACTGGTTATGACAAATAAGATTAATGTTCCCTCCATCACCTCGGCCTGGCGGCACAAAGGGAGCAGCCCGCGAGGTGATGCGCGAGAGAGGCCGGGACGCGGCGTGGGACTCACGTGCACGCTTGTGAGTGAGCTACATGTGAGCCCATCCGTGTGCACGGTGCACACCCGGCGTGCAGGCGTGTGCGTGCACTGCATGCTTCTTTACCGCGGGTGTGTGCTGCGGCAGGTAGCCCATGTATGTCGCGTGTGCGCACAGGTGTACGGACTGACACTTTATGGGCCCAGTTCAGGCCTGGTGCAAGCTGGGATTTCAGGGGCGGTGTCCTGGCGCAGGATTGGCCCCATGTGTCATGGCAGTCTGTGTATACTTGTGTGTGCATTACACACACCCGACACAAGGAGGTGCATGCCCAAGTGTGTAAACGCCAGACATGCACATTGCTGAAGATTCAAGGCCTGTGTGTGCACTTAGTGTGCGTGAACACACAGTGGGCAGGTGCATCCTATACCGCGTGTAAATGGACACACACTCCACATGTGCTCTGCCAGTGCCCCTCAATCCTGACCCACAGCCCCTATCCCAGCCCTGGGCTCCCCCCAGCTCTGCCAGTGCCCCTCAATCCTGACCCACAGCCCCTATCCCAGCCCTGGGCTCCCCCCAGCTCTGCCAGTGCCCCTCAATCCTGACCCACAGCCCCTATCCCAGCCCTGGGCTCCCCCCAGCTCTGCCAGTGCCCCTCAATCCTGACCCACAGCCCCTATCCCAGCCCTGGGCTCCCCCCAGCTCTGCCAGTGCCCCTCAATCCTGACCCACAGCCCCTATCCCAGCCCTGGGCTCCCCCCAGCTCTGTCAATGCCCCTCAATCCTGACCCACAGCCCCTATCCCAGCCCTGGGCTCCCCCCAGCTCTGCCAGTGCCCCTCAATCCTGACCCACAGCCCCTATCCCAGCCCTGGGCTCCCCCCAGCTCTGCCAATGCCCCTCAATCCTGACCCACAGCCCCTATCCCAGCCCTGGGCTCCCCCCAGCTCTGCCAATGCCCCTCAATCCTGACCCACAGCCCCTATCTCAGCCCTGGGCTCCCCCCAGCTCTGCCAATGCCCCTCAATCCTGACCCACAGCCCCTATCTCAGCCCTGGGCTCCCCCCAGCTCTGCCAGTGCCCCACAATCCTGACCCACAGCCCCTATCTCAGCCCTGGGCTCCCCCCTCAGCTCTGCCAGTGCCCCTCAATCCTGACCCACAGCCCCTATCTCAGCCCTGGGCTCCCCCCAGTTCTGCCAGTGCCCCACAATCCTGACCCACAGCCCCTATCTCAGCCCTGGGCTCCCCCCAGCTCTGCCAGTGCCCCACAATCCTGACCCACAGCCCCCTATCCCAGCCCTGGGCTCCCCCCAGCTCTGCCAATGCCCCTCAATCCTGACCCACAGCCCCCTATCCCAGCCCTGGGCTCCCCCCCAGCTCTGCCAGTGCCCCTCAATCCTGACCCACAGCCCCTATCCCAGCCCTGGGCTCCCCCCAGCTCTGCCAATGCCCCTCAATCCTGACCCACAGCCCCTATCTCAGCCCTGGGCTCCCCCCAGCTCTGCCAATGCCCCTCAATCTTGACCCACAGCCCCCTATCCCAGCCCTGGGCTCCCCCCAGCTCTGCCAATGCCCCTCAATCCTGACCCACAGCCCCCTATCCCAGCCCTGGGCTCCCCCCAGCTCTGCCAGTGCCCCTCAATCCTGACCCACAGCCCCTATCTCAGCCCTGGGCTCCCCCCAGCTCTGCCAGTGCCCCTCAATCCTGACCCACAGCCCCTATCTCAGCCCTGGGCTCCCCCCAGCTCTGCCAGTGCCCCTCAATCCTGACCCACAGCCCCTATCCCAGCCCTGGGCTCCCCCCAGCTCTGCCAGTGCCCCACAATCCTGACCCACAGCCCCCTATCCCAGCTGTGGGCTCCCCCCAGCTCTGCCAATGCCCCTCAATCCTGACCCACAGCCCCCTATCTCAGCCCTGGGCTCCCCCCTCAGCTCTGCCAGTGCCCCTCAATCCTGACCCACAGCCCCCTATCCCAGCCGTGGGCTCCCCCCAGCTCTGCCAATGCCCCTCAATCCTGACCCACAGCCCCCTATCTCAGCCCTGGGCTCCCCCCTCAGCTCTGCCAGTGCCCCTCAATCCTGACCCACAGCCCCCTATCCCAGCCCTGGGCTCCCCCCCAGCTCTGCCAGTGCCCCTCAATCCTGACCCACAGCCCCCTATCTCAGCCCTGGGCTTCCCCCAGCTCTGCCAATGCCCCTCAATCCTGACCCACAGCCCCCTATCTCAGCCCTGGGCTCCCCCCCAGCTCTGCCAGTGCCCCACAATCCTGACCCACAGCCCCCTATCCCAGCCCTGGGCTCCCCCCAACTCTGCCAATGCCCCTCAATCCTGACCCACAGCCCCCTATCTCAGCCCTGGGCTTCCCCCAGCTCTGCCAATGCCCCTCAATCCTGACCCACAGCCCCCTATCTCAGCCCTGGGCTCCCCCCCAGCTCTGCCAGTGCCCCACAATCCTGACCCACAGCCCCCTATCCCAGCCCTGGGCTCCCCCCCAGCTCTGCCAATGCCCCTCAATCCTGACCCACAGCCCCCTATCTCAGCCCTGGGCTCCCTCCCAGCTCTACCAATGCCCCTCAGTCCTGACCCACAGCCCCTTATCCCAGCCTTGGACTCCCCCCCACCCCAGCTCTACCAACGCCCCTCAGTCCTGACCCACAACCCCCTATCCCAGCCCTGGGCTCCCACCCAGCTCTGCCAATGCCCCTCAGTCCTGACCCACAGCCCCTGCTACCTCAGCCCTGGGCTCCCCCAACTCTGCCAGTGCCCCTCAATCCCGACCCGCAGCCCCCTGCTACCCCAGCCCTGGGCTCCCCATGCACACAGCTCTACTGATCTGTCTGAGCTGCAACCTGCTGCTCCCACAGCTATTCCAGCCCTCGCCCTTCACCCAGCTTAGCCCGCGCCCCTCCTTCTGACGTGGGCAGCGTCCTTCTCCTCCTTGGGACCGTCCTTCAGCCCCAGCTCCAGCCTCACGCAGTTCATCACCCTGGGCCCGACCCCAGCAATCTGCAGCCAGCTCCACCAGCTCCCACCTCCGCAGGTCAGCGTCAGCGCGCTGCCCGGCTCTTCCAGGAGAGGGGCCAGGCTGGACTCAGTGGGCTCCAGGTGCTCGAGGGGCCTAGGCTTTGATGGTCTCGAACTCTCCCTGTGCCGTAGTGGGGGTGGGGGAGGGGTGCTCCGATGGGCACCGGGGGAATCAAACAAATTAGCATTTTGATGAGCAAGGCGCAGAGCCCAATCGGGGACAGTTCCGGGAGGCTGCACCGAGGAGACGGCCTCATCTGGGCCAGGCTGGGCTCATTAAAAATGCTTAACGAGTCAGGGAGATTCCTGGCCCCTCAGCTGCAGGGAACCCCCTCCCCGGCACCATGGCGGCCTCCACGCATCACAGGCGTCCCCAGCCCGGCAGCTGCCGGAGGGGGCCGCTGGGGAGCCCTGTGCCGAGAGGTGGGTGGGCGGGTTTCAGGCATGGGCTAAGGCGAAGCCTGGCCTGGGCCTGCCCAACACGCTGGCTCGTGGCCACCCCCAGCAGACAGGAACCCGGCTGCCCGGCACCACTTTGCCGGAGCCCCTCCAGGCCTCGCATGCGGCGCTCATGGGCTGCACACACCTGCACATGCAACCCCCAGCCCAGGGCCTGCTCAGCCTCCCTCGGGCCCTTCCCTGCCCACATGCATCCCCCAGCACTGCACTGAGCAAAGCTCTCAAAGTGCCACCCCCGTCTCAACCAGCTCCACACTGCAGGGCAAAGTCCCACCTCCCCCCAGCTACTGCAGGACTCCCTGGCACAGACCCTCCCAGCCCCGTCTCACCAACCCCACCCCTGGGACTCTCGGAGCTGCTGGCCTGCCTCTGCATCTGCGTCTGCATCGCCCCCACTGCTCCTCCGGCCAGGGAGTCCCACTCATCTGCTTCCCAGCACGCGTCCCCAGGAGTTGGGCCTTGAGCGGGGCCGTAGGAGGTGCTGGCTCCCTCCTGCCCTACGGGGGCACCTGAGGGACCTGCCTTTGGAGGCAGGGCTGCTGAGAGCCTAGCTGAGGAATCGGAGCAGGGGGGCTGCTGGCTCCCAGGTACCCTGGGGGGGGGGTGTCTCCTCACCCTGATAAATTACCCTCCAGTCGGAGCAGCCCCCCACCCCCAGGGCACTGGGTACCACCCTCCCTCCCCAGAGCAAGGCGGGCAGTGCTGAGCAAAGGTGGCAGGTAAGCGGGCAGGCAGGTGCTGCTCCTGAGCTCTGCCAGACCCCGGAGGGTGATGCCACGTCACCAGCTGGTTCAGGCCCCTGCCTCAGGGCCACGTAACAGAAACTGAGGCAAAACACCACCCTGAAGTGGTTCCTCGGCCCCCCACAGGCCACAGGTCAAGGGGCTTTTCCCTCCCCTCTGCCAGCCCCTCTGGCACCAGCCCAGCTCACTCCCCAGGGAGTCACCTGCTCGCTGGCTCCTTTTCCCAGCACTTCAAGCTCCGTAGGCCCCGGGGCTCCTCCGGCCCTCAGCTGCCTACACAGGGGACTCCTCCGGAGCAGCTCAGGGGCCTTGGGAGGGAGCAGGGGGCACCAGGGATTCCCAGCCCGTCCTGGGTGCATGGGCCTAGCCTGTTTGGAGCACACCCCTGCGCCTCCCAGCCCTGCACACGCCTCTGGCTGGCACAGCCAGAGAGACGGCCCAGGCCTTGCGCCCCCTCCCGTGCACAAGCAGGCCTGTGTACCCCACCGATGCACACCGGTTCCCACGCGCTAGAGCTGCTGGGGGCTGGGGAGGAGGGACAGGCCCCCAGGGGCCCCTTGCAGGGCGCGGTGCCTCGGCTCCTGGTCAGCCTGGGAGCCCCCAGCCCAGCTGCGCTCTCTGACCCAGTTCTCCCCATCCAGCCCCTGAGACCGCGGGGGGAAGGGAGCCCACGTCGGAGGGGGCCCCTGCGCTTGGGCCAGAAGCCCAAGGAAGGGCCGGACCCGAGGCCAATCCCCCGTACAGCCAGGCCCAGCGTCAGCCCCGCTGGGAGGGTCTGACCCCCCTCCCCAGCATCACCCTTCCCCCAGTGTCACCCACCGCCCCGTCCGCATGTGGGAAAAGCTCTAACCCGGACCCCACCCCCGCCCGGCTGCCCCCGACGGGACCTGGCGGGATCCGGCCCCGCGCGGCGCGGATCGGGGCCCTGGGCGGGCTGGGGCCAGGCGCCCAGCGCGGTCTCGGCTCGGCCCCTCCCGGCTGCGGGGCTAATTGCGGAATAATCAAGCGGCGAGGCGCATGTGGTCGCCTGGTTAATGTGCCATAAACCCCCCTCCCCTGCCAATTCCCGGCTGCTCCCGCCCGCCCGCCGGCCCCCGAGCCGGGGGGGGAGGCCGGGGAGCCACATGCGCCCTCGCAGCCCCCGGCCCCTCCCGCGCCGCAGCCGGTGATTTATCACTTCCCGGCGCGCTGGCGTGGAGCAGATGCGCTGGCGGCGCCGCTATCAGGGTCCGGGCCGGGGGAGGCTGCGCGCACATGCGTCCCCCCACCTTTAATTAGCCCCCAGCCGGCCGGGGCCGCCCGGAGCCGCGCGCTCCTGTCCCCGGGGCGGCTCCGCTCAGCTGCGCCCCCAGCGCCCGCCTTAATTGGCCTCGGGCCCCCCCAGCCCACAGGTGGGCGCGGGCCGGGCCGGGGAGAGGGGCCCCCGCGTGGGCCGAGGAGCGTCCGCCCGCCGGGCGGGGACAGGACAGCGCAGCTCCCGGCTCTCTGCGCCCAGGCTGCGCGGCCCCTGGCCCGGCCCTTCGCTGCGCCTCTGTCCCCGGAGCGGGCCTCGCCAGCCAGGGCCCGCCCTGCCCCTGCCCCGGCCAGCGAGCCTCGGGCTCGGCAGGGAGAGGGCTCCGGCTCCGCCAGCCCCGCACAGGCCGGGCCCGCCGGTGTGCGGGGACTGGGGCCCCCGGCCGGGGAAGGGACTGGGGCAGAACCCGGGCTAGAACCGGCTCCCCAATCCGGCCAGCCTGCCTCCTGCAGCCCACGGGTGGCACCTGCTGGCCAGGGCTCAGCCAGCCCTGGGCTGTCACTGAGCAGGGCAGGGAGCGGTAGGGTCTCCGCGTGTCCCCCCATATACACTCCAGCCCTGTCTCTTGTGGCCATGCAGAACCCTCTGCTCACTGGCTGGGCCAGGGCAGGGCATACCTGGCTCTGGGCTTTACCCCTGGGTGACGGGGACAAGACACTGCTCCGTGCCTCAGTTTCCCCATCTGTCATATGGGCTCCTAACAGTTCCTCTTGTCGGGGGCTTTAAGGTGCCTGGCCTTGCATGGAAGCCCTGAGCACGTTTCAAACACTCCCTCCGTCTCCCCCCTGCCCAATCTATGGTGATCCACAGGTTGCCACTGAGACCGGAGAGCTCCAAAGCAAACTCAGGGCGCTCTGAGGAGTTGGGCCAGTGGCTCCGCAGGGGCCACTCTCCCGGGCCAGCCCTGCCCCACTGCGGTGCTAAGGGCCACTGAGCTGCAGAAAGGGAGCAGGCTCTGGGGAGGGGGCGGTGGGGGGGCGTTGCTGTCCTCTCTGGGTCAGCACTGACCCCCAAAGCCCCAGCATGGGGCAAGGGGCACAGGGCGGCAGGGATGGCACTGGTGGCTGGGCCAGGGGTGGTCTCCCCTGCCAGTCAGTGCTGACCCCAATGCCCCAGTGCAGTGCTGGGGGCGCTGAGCGCTCGCCCACTGGCCCCCCTGGCTCCAGAGCCAGGCTCAGGGACGCTGTGGTGCCAGGGTTACTCAGCTTTTGGCTGAAATGTGAAAGGGAGGGGCTGGCATGGGAGACGGCCTGGCCCTTAACCCGAGTCCTGGCCAAAGTCCAGCTCAGTCTCCCCCTTCAGGCTTCAAGTTTAATCTTCACTCACTGGCCCGCACTGGCTGTGGGCTGTTAAAGAGCTGCCACGCTCCACCCCAGAGGCAGGGCCAGCGAGTCCCTTCTCCTAGCGCGACTTGGGACCCTGGGGGAGGAAGGTGCAGAGCGAGGAGGCCAGAACAATTCCTCACGTTCCCCGAGTGCCCTCAGTCCTAGGCTCCCGGAGGACGTACCCCCGTGAGTGAATTTGGCCCCGTGGCCTCCTGGGAGCTGGGCCGGGATCAGTGACCCCATCGTACCTGGGATGGAGCTCATGCACATCACACGCTGTGACTCTCGGGAGGCCCCATTCACAGGAGGGGCCAGTGTCTGGTTCTCCTTCAGGGATGGCATAGCCTCTCCTGGCCTCTCTGGCCTCGGGAGCCTGAGCCAGCTGGCTGTGGGGCTGTGTGCCCTCGAGAGCTCCCAGGGCTGGGCGAATCATGACTCATGCATCAATTGTGCACCAGGTTTGCTGCTGCAGCCGCAGAGAGACTGGTGCTGGCAGCATCTCTGAGCTGCATTTAAAAGGGTATCAGGCATTGGCTCCCTTACAGCTTCAGGGGATGCAACTTATTCTAAGGAGAGTGATCACTTTAGATAAGCTATTACCAGCAGGAGAGTGGGGTGGGGGGAGAGAAAACCTTTTGTAGTGGTAAACACCCATTTTTTCATGGTTTGTATAAAAAGATCTTCTACACTTTCCACAGTATGCATCCGATGAGGTGAGCTGTAGCTCACAAAAGCTCATGCTCAAATAAATTGGTTAGTCTCTAAGGTGCCACAAGTCCTCCTTTTCTTTTTGCGAATACAGACTAACACGGCTGCTACTCTGGAACAACTTATTCTGGTCCCCCGCTGAGATCCAAGCCAGGCCATTGGGGGCTGGGTCTGTCCGGGGTCCTGGATCCCTGGTGGTGTAGCTACTTGGGATAGGTTTCAGAGTAACAGCTGTGTTAGTCTGTATTCGCAAAAAGAAAAGGAGTAAATTGGTTAGTCTCTAAGGTGCCACAAGTCCTCCTTTTCTTTCTACTTGGGATGCTGGCTTGGGGGAGGGGAGGCAGAGGCCTTGGCCTGCTGTTAACAACCCCTCTGTGACGCAGCAGGGAGGGGGAAGTGTTGACCTGGGAATGTGCCCTGGGGACGGGAGACCTGAGAGCCTGTCACCTGAGCCAGGAGGGGGAGGGGGAGGTAACACCTCTGCCCAGGAATGTGAACAGAGGCTGCAGGAGGGAGCCTGCTGGGGGGGGGTTGGTTTCAGTTTGGGGCTGGGTGGAGGAACACAGGGAACCCCAGGGCTGGGGTCTAAGCTCCCTGCTCCCCCAGAAGGACTTGACTGAGGGGTCCTGGGGGTCCCCACAAGCTCTGTTTTGGACTGTGTTCCTGTTGTCCAATAAACCTTCTGTTTTACTGGCTGGCTGAGAGTCTCAGTGAATCCCAGGAAGAGGGGTGCAGGGCCTGGACTCCCCCACACTCCGTGACACCCTCCCTCCCCCACTCTCCACACCGACCAACCCAACTTCCTGCAATGCCTTCGGGGCAGCGCCGCCCAACAAGAGTGTGCCAAGCAGCATGATAGCTGGGGGGTGTTCAAAACCCGCTGGACCAGGTTCTCCCTGCCTGGAACCCGTGTGGTCATTAACACCAGGGCTAATGGTCCCCGCTCTGACAGGGTGATTGGTACCCACGCAGCATAGTGCTAGGGACACACGCTCAAGGTGGCAGCCGGGGGCACTATGTGCCCAGTGCTGTGACATGGGACACACCTAGCGAGGCACTAGGGTTGTGGGATGCGTGCCCAGGGCGGTGGCATCAGATGCGTGCCCAGGGCCTCTTGCCCACTGCCCTGCATTGCTCTGGGGCCCGTGTGGAGGGGAGGGGCAGGGCAGACCATCAGTCCCGTGGCAGCTGCAGGGCTCCGTGCTAGGAGCCGGCTGGAGGGAGTCAGGGTAGGAGCCTGCGCCATGCTGCCGGCCCAGCGGGGAGGCCAGAGCCTGCTCGAGGGGACAGAGCCATGCTGGGGCCTTGGAGGTGCCCCTGCGAGCCCCAGGGAGCCACAAGGGCCGGGACACACACGGGCGTGGGAAAGGCCTCGCTGGGCAGCAGTGGGGAGACTGGGACATGAGGGTCCTGACAGCCACCCCTGGCATGGCCCGGCCAAGTCAGGCAGGGCAGCTTACACAAGCCAACGCCCTGCAAATCAGCCAGGACACTGATTGGCTGGGAAAGATTCTTGGCCACTTGAGGCGATTGTTGGCTGCTTTGAGATCGGCTAGCTGAGGGCGGGGAGCTCAGCTCTGTGGGGAAGCCGCTGGCTGGCTGGCTGGGAGCGAGCTGGGGCGGGGCGGGCCAGGCCTGTGTGGGGCTGGCGGAGCCGGAGCCCTCTCCCTGCCGAGCCCGAGGCTCGCTGGCCGGGGCAGGGGCAGGGGCAGGGCGGGCCCTGGCTGGCGAGGCCCGCTCCGGGGACAGAGGCGCAGCGAAGGGCCGGGCCAGAGGCCGCCCAGACTGGGGCAGGAGTGGGGCAGGGCCCCTTGGCTTCTCCATCGCAAACCCCACCGTACTGTCGGGACTCTTGTGGCGTGAGCCATTTGATAGATGATGGTCACAGGCCTTGGCTGGTTAGAGGGACTATGTCAATTTCACACCTGGCAATGCCAGCACAGCTGTGCCAGTGCCCCTCAGTCCTGACCCGCAGCCCCCTGCCCCAGCCCTGGGCTCCCCACATCCCTGCCAGTGCCCCTCAGTCCTGACCTGCAGCCCCCTGCCCCAGCCCTGGGCTCCCCACTCCCCCCGAGCTCTGCCGGTGCCCCTCAGTCCTGACCTCCTGCTCTTCCAGCCTGCTTCTCTTCAGGACACAGGCTGCTGGCTTTGCTACCTACGTCCCCACTTGGGGCTCTCCAGGCTGAGACTCCACTAAACTCATCTCACATGAAAGACAGGTCAGATTCCATCACACAAGCAGGGGCCGTTGACAAGGGCTGCCCCTCTGACCGCCCCCCTCCCATGCCCTTTGCCAGCCCAGATCTGAAGAGCCCCCTAGTCCCAGCCTGGCGCAGCCCCCCAGGGCCAAGTGGGTGCAGAGATCTCGGCCCTGCCGCTGGGAAGCCAAACGCAGGCGCTTCCTAGCAGGAAAACGCAACAGTTCGTGTGAGAGGCGCTAATGGGCCGGCCCTAGCCTGCCTCCATTCAGCATGGCTGAGCCCCGGCAGGTGTTCGGGAGGTGGGGGGAGCGGGAGCCTTTTCAATAACCCGCTGATTTGCTTGGAGAGGCCTCATTGTGGGCTAAGCGCTGCTCTTCCTTCGCGCCAGCCCGCCGTGCCGGAGCCTCCCTCCACCTGCTCCAGCCGCACAAGCCCCTCATTAGCGCTGAGTGCCGCCAGGAGAGGGGCCTTTGTTGGTGCAGGGGGAGGGCCGGATGCCGGAGCTGCCTGGGCTCTTTGCTGGTGGCTTCAGGGGCAGAGGGGAGGGGGACGGGGCAGCCGGGCCTGTGCCCCTCCAGATGGGGCCTGGGCCTGGCCCAATGCCTGCCTGGCCCGGGCTCTGCAGGCCCAGCCTTTGGCTCTCACACTGGCCCTGGGGAGGGGGGCCCGGACCCCCTGCCTGGCACGGAGTCCCTGGGAGCCCAGCTGGGTGTGGACAGCGAGGCTGTGTCCTCACCCTGGGCCATGCAGGGCGGCAGGTGGGGCTGGCCCCCGGGCAGAG
Organism: Natator depressus; assembly: GCF_965152275.1. Taxonomy (NCBI): domain Eukaryota; kingdom Metazoa; phylum Chordata; order Testudines; family Cheloniidae; genus Natator; species Natator depressus. Next base: position 2,795,587 of record NC_134235.1, read on the forward strand.
CCCCTGGAACCTTGGTGCCCTGGGCCTTGCTTTGCCAGCCCTGCCCCCGCCTGCAGGGGTTGCAGTGGCGGGGGGGGGGTGACGGGATGTGCAGGGGGGAGTGACGGCCCCTTGGGTGTGGCACTGGGTGATTGGGTCGCAGGGCTGGCGGCTGGGAGAGGGCAGGGGAAAGCCAGGCTCTGGATAAGGAGCTCGGCGTGTGGGATCGGGACCCCTGTGATCAGCTCATTTCAGCAGGAGGGGGGCTGGGCTAGGGACTCCCCATGGCTCCCCACACTGAGGCAGCCTGGGAGGAGATGGGGCTGAGAACTGCTCAGGGTCCTGCCTGGTCAGAGACCATCAGACAGGGGCAGGGAGGCAGGGCTGACGGAGAGGGAGGAGACAGAGGCAGGCGGGGTGTGGGGTGGGGAAGATGGGGGGACGGGCAGCAGGGAGGGGGAGGCAGTGAGGAGATGGGCAGGCGCGGGGTGGGGCAGGCAGTGGGGAGAGGAGAGGCAGTTTGAGAGGGTGGAGGTGGGGGCAGGCAGTGCGGATGGAGGAGATGGGCAGGCAGGGTGGGGGAGGCAGGGTGGGGGAGGCAGTGGGGAGATGGGCAGGCAGTGTGGGGGGGAAGATGGGGGCAGGTAGGGGTGGGGGGGCAGGCAGCAGGGGGAGGCAGTTCGGGGGGAGGTGGGGGCAGGGGCAGGCAGGGGTGGGGGTAGGTGGGGCAGGCAGTGGGCAGGCAGGAGTGGGGGGAGGCAGCGGGGAGGAGGGTGGGGCAGGGGGCGGGGGAGGGGGCTGGCTCCTTTCTCTGGGGCTGATGAGTTTGGTTCCAGGAGCCCCTATCAGCCCAGCCAGCTGGCGGCTCCCGGGCCTGCCTGCCCTAGATAAGGCCCAGCGCTCCCTGCCTAAGCCTGATTAGTCAGTGCTGGGAAAGGAGCCGGCATTAAGGGGGGCTTTGTTGGGAGAATTACAGGGAGCGGTGCCTGGGCAGGGGCTGATAGCGGCACTCGGCTGCCCGGCCTGCTCGGTGCCCCATGGGGATGGGCCCAGGGGGAGCTGGAGGTGGAGCCTGCCTGGCCTGTGCGGGCAGACGGCAAAGAGCCTCTGTCCAGCTCTGCTGGGCCACGGGTCCCCTGGGTCGCAGCGGTTTGCTCTACAGCCCCCAAACACCCCCAGGGGGGAAGGGCCAAGCCCCATTTCATAGCCCGATAATCTGGCCCTACGCGGGGAAACTGAGGCACCGGGTGGTGTGTACCAGGGAGTCAGCAGCAGAGCTAGGAAGAGAACCCAGGAGTTCTCCCAGCCCCCCTGCTCTAACCACTAGACCCCACTCCCCTTCCCGAGCTGGGAAAGAACCCAGGAGTCCTGGCTCCCAGCCCCTTGCTTGCACAGCTTGCCCCAACCCCAGTGTTGGGAGCAGCTGCTGTCAGGCAGTGACAGCCAGGGATTCCCGTGACAGACCCACTCCCCCCCTGGGCACAGCACTGGGGGGAGCCGAGGGAATCGGTGCCCAGGGGCCTCTCTCTGCCATGCCCCACCACCCTGATGCCCCCGCATAGCCACCGCTCCCCGTTGGTGCCTGGTCTGGGAGTCAGGTCCTTGAGCCTGCCCAGCTGCCCTGTGAGTGGGGAGCCAGGGCAGCAGGCACAGGGGCCTGGCCAGCTCCCTAGCCAGGCCCGGGCCCTCCATCGGCCCCTTGCCCATCCCGCCATCTTCTCCCCACCCTGCCAGCCTTGTCTCCTGAGAGCGAATGGCTGTATCTCCCCCCAGGACGGCCACCCGCCCCCCTCGGCGGGAGGGCGTCCCCGACGGGCTGCGCAGAGTGCTGGGGTGCTCGGGAGTTTCTTACACAGGTTTCTGCAACACCGAGCGCACAGCTTTGCGCCGTCCGCGGGAGGACGCGGGACCCACGGGCCTCGCACACGGGGGCGCTACTGAGGCCAGATCCACAGCTGGTGTCGGGGAAGTCAGGGGCACTGCACACCTTGGTACCAGCTCCGAATCTGGCCATTGTGCCTAACAAGCCCTGGAGAACGGGCTGCCACGTGGCATCTCAGGGCGCGATCCTTTGGGGTCCCTGAGTTTCCATAGGGCAGAGTTAAGGGGGTTCAGGTGCCTTCGCTGAGGGTCCCCTTGCTGGCTGAAGGTTTCAGCTGCGGCCCAACCACCACAGAGCCTGAACCTAAAACACTGTGCCCGCGGCTTGGGGCACAATGGGCACGGTTCAGGACATTCGGGCTTCCTGGTGCCCTCCCTCTTCCTCTCTGAGTCCCTGGGTGCCATCCCCAGCTCTCTGTGCTATCAGCCAGCCCTGCCACCCCTCGCCATCACCCCCTCCTCACCTCCTAACCCCACGGGGTCACTCATCACGCTGCTGCTGTGTGGCTGTGAAACAGCAGCGGGTTCCACCCCAGAGGAGGCTGCATTGCAGCAGTGATGAATATGCATAGTAACAAACCGGCCAGTGTGCATGTCCTCCACTGCCCTCTACTGGGCAGAGCCCAAACTGCTCCCCAGTCATCCCCCCTATACCGCTAACCGCCCTGAGATGCCAAGTGGCAGGGCCAGTGATTTGGGAGCCAGAGGCTCTGGGCAGGGTCTCCGCTGCATGTGAAAGTGCTGGGTGGATAATGCAGGCGATTTCCAGCAGTCAGCTGCCCCGTGGCAGCTGGGACCATTTGGGATTTGCAAGGTTCTGCGAGGGTTTCTAGAGGTGCCCAGATACCATAGTGATGGATACGCTACACACCTGGCTGGGTCGCTGGATCTCCATGGAGCATTCCCTACCCCACCAGTTAGCAATGGCCTCTTAGGCTTTTCCCTGACTCTTTATGGCACCTTCCAGCACCTGTGATGGCCACTTCTTCCGCCTGGCTGGGGAAACCCTTCTCCAAACACCCCACCCCCACCCCGGGGCAGGTTGTAACGAGGCTGGTTCTGGCGGGACCCAACGGAGAGTGCCAATTCAGGACACATTGCTTCGAGCAGGGCGGTTACAGCCCCAGGCTGGGGTTCCCGTGCACACCGAGGCAAACAAACCAGTCAGACAGAGAGAGAGGACTTTGGTTTTACCCCACTGGCTAACCACACGTCACACAAGCAATTCCCTTAGACACTCCAGTTTCCCAGTATCCCCACCAGTGCCCCTCATTATGGGGACGAATGGTTACGAAAACCAATACCCCAGTAAAAGAAAAAAGGTTCCCTCGATCCCAAAGGACCAAGCCCCAGACCCAGGTCAATGTACAAATCCGATCTTACCCACAAATCACGCTGTTGCCAATCCTTTAGAATCTAAAATCTAAAGGTTTATTCATAAAAGGAACAAGATAGAGATGAGAGCTAGAATGGGTTCAATGGAATCAATGACAGACAGTGATGGCCAAGTTCTTGGTTCAGGCTTGTAGCAGGGATGGAATAAACTGCAGGTTCAAATCCAGTCTCTGGAGAACACCCACAGCTGGGATGGGTCCTTCAGTCCTTTGTTCAGAGCTTCCGTTTGTAGCAAGGTCCCTCCAGAAGTAAGAAGCAGGACAGAAGACAAGACGGAGATGAGGCATCAGCCTTTTATAGTCTCCTCCAGGTGTAAGAACCCCTCTTTGTTCTGACTGTGGAAAATTACAGCAAAATGGAGTTTGGAGTCACATGGGCAAGTCCCTGCACACCTTGCTGAGTCCCAAGGTGTGTCTGTCTTCTCTCAATGGGTCAGTTGTATAGCGGATGGTCCTTAATGGGCCATCCAGCAGGCTAGGCAGAGCTGACCCCAACTTGTCTGGGGTGTCACCCAGAAGCAGAGCAGAAGTTTGAAATACAGACAGTATAGAGCCAATACTTATACCCAGTGGTGAGCTGGAGCTGGTTCGCACCGATTCACGCGAACCGGTTCTTAAATTTTGAAGCCAGTTTAGAACCAGTTCTTAAAGGGGTGGGCAAACTCCAGCCCGCGGGCCACATTTGCACGGCGGGACCGTCCTGTCCGGCCCACCTGAGCTCTTGGCTGGGGAAGCTCCCCTGAGAATCCCTGTTTAATTTTTACTCACCTGGCGGCACTCCGGGTCTTTGGTGGCACTTCGGCGGCGGGTCCTTCTGTGCCGCCGAAGACCCGGAGCGACTGAAGGAACCGGTTCTTCAGCTTTTGGCAGCTCATCACTGCTTATACCTTTAAATTCAAAAATGATACATGCACCCAGATAGTATAATCCTAACCAGCCAACCATCACCTTCTCTTAGACACCTTATTTGACCCCCTTTATACAAGATTTGGTGCCACAACAGGGTCTTGGTTGCATCAATGTTCTATACAGTCCCAGTTCGAGTCAATAAGGTCACACAGGTCTCTCTGCCAGTCCCAGTTAGGTGGTGTCAGTGTGAGGGCTAGCTGAGCCTGGATCAGGGCATGTCAGTGGCCAGCAGTGTGACCTGCCAGCTGAGTGCTGACTGCCACACGGGTCTGACGGCACGGAGGGTGTCTCCTGGGGCGAGGGGTCTGCAGGGACTGGGGACCTCAGGGAGCCTGGCCGTGTAGGGGAGAGGGCCCTGGGACTGCTGGGGTTGAGGGGAAGGTCAGTTAAGGCTCGGAGCGCTCTGGGGTTCCCCTCTCCTGGGGGCCCTGCAGCGAAGGCCTGGCTCTGGGCACTCAGGGGTTAACACTGAGGGATTGATGCGCCTGCACACGCTTGGGGGGGTCCAGGTGCTGGTAATTAGCTGCTTCTGCTAATTGGCCCCTCAGAAGTCAGTCGTGGAGCAGGTCAGCTGGTGTGAGGCCTGCACCGGCCGATTGCTCGTGGCAGCGTTAATGAGACGGAAAGTTCTGCTCGGCAGCCTGGTGCAGCCCGCTCGGCCCTTCCCCGAGCCCATCTGCTCCCCCACCGATGCCGCTCTCCTCCTCACACTGCCAGCTGGGGACCCCGTCCCCCACCTGTACAGGGACCCCATCCCCCACCATCTGCATGCAGCCACTGAAGGGATGCAGCCATGGGGCACAGTGGAACCCAAGTGAAACCACTGGGGGGTTAGGGCAGCTGAATGGAGAGGGAGAGCGGGCTGGGCACGGCGGTTGCACTCCAGATCTTGCACACAGGGCCCTGGCTTCGTGCAGGCCACAGGCTGTCGGATCAGTTTCCCTCTGAAAAGGGAACCGCCCTGGAGCACAGCGCCCCCTAGTCCTGTGCCGGGTGCTGGGGCCAGCACAGATGGAGGGAGAGCGCCCCCTAGTGACCCCAGCCCTGCTCCCTGCAGCACAGCGCCCCCTAGCACTGTGCTGGGGTACTGGGGACAGCACTGATGGAGGGAGAGCGCCCCCTAGTGAGCCACACGTACTCTTGTTGAGTCATGGCAGCCCTTTCCGCGTGCATGGAGCTGGGATCCCTTTGTCCTAGGAGGGGTGCTGGGAATGTAGATCTGGGGCTCTGGGTAACCAGTCACCCGGCTGGGCTAGCTGGGGCCAACACTGTCCTCAGGGATGTACAGGGTGGGTTCTGCCGCCCCCGGTACGAAGCCTCCCTGGCAGTGCCCCCTTTCCTGTGCCCTACGCAGGTCCCACACTTTTCACAAGGGCGAGCCCCCCAGCTCCATGGAGTTGAGCCCGGACCCTCGGGTTTCAGCATTCCTGCCTCACCATGGTGCTCCAATGGGTCCACATGCGGTCAGCCCTTGGCAGAGACTTCACCCCATTGGGAGCCATGCAGCCAGCAGGGATCTGCAGTGTCGCAGAGCAGCCTGTTCTCAGCCAGCCGGCATTTACCGCCAGCTGGGATCCAGGATTGGCGGGCTGGACAATTTATAAAGCCGGGGGGAGATGCTGAACTCTCTGGAGGGACCTGTCCCATTCGGAGCGTGAGGGTGGCTTGCCCAACCCAGAGGATGCCCTCCCTCTGCCCAGCTGCTTCCTGCAGGCTGAAGGTGAGCCCAGTAAGGAAAAGTCTTCCCAGTGGGGACTGGCAGAGAACAAGCGCTGACCTGGGTCATCCCCGATCCCCGATGCCTCTGCTGTCCGCGTGCCCCAATCCGGGCTGGGCAGGCCGTCCCCAAGCGGGGGCTGAGCCTCACTGGGGATTCCATCCCCACCCAAAGGAGAGCCTTGGGCTGGGCTCTCTCTAGGCTGAGCAAGAGGGATGCTCTTCTCCGGAAAACACCTGGAGCGGAGCGTTCTGCACAGGGCAGCTCATTGAGACCCAAAGCTGCTGGAGGTGAAACTGGTCCCCCGGGGCGGGCGGTTCTGAGAGCGAACTGGCCTCCGCGGGAGACCAGCTGCCAGCCCTCGACCCAGCGCAGCCCCGTGTTGACAGGCTAGCTGAGCTGCGGGATGGGGCTGTTAGTAACAGCAAGGAGCCCTGGAATAGGGAGACCACCAGGGCAAACTGACGGCGACAAAATGCCCAGTTCTGAAAAGAGTCAGAAGGTCTGGCCCTATCTAGGAGGGGAAGGAAGGACACCCGAGGGCACCCCCACCCCTGCTGGCTGTGACCCTCTGCCAGTGGGGTGTGGCTCATGAAAAGTGGACCCCAGCTCTCTGAACTGGCCAAGTGCTGGCAGGTCTGGCCATTGGGTGGGAAATACCTCACCAGCCAAGGGAGTTTCCAAGCCCTACACTGGCTTCTCTTTGAATCCTTCTCTTCGGCTCTGTCAATGAAAAGTCCCTTTGGTTTTACTATCGGCACGGCTCAGTGCTGTGTGCTGTGTGCTGAGGGGAGGGCTGAGTGGCGGTGTAGTTAGCGATGCACTGGTAATGGCTGCCTCTTGGAGCAGCTAGTCCTGGGACCCACAAGGGGAGAGGCAATTCTTGATTTAATCCAAAGTGGAGCACAGGATCTGGTCCAAGAGGTGACTATAGCTGAACTGCTTGGTAATAGCAACCATAATTGTAATTAAATTTAACATCCGGGGGGGGGGGGGGGAGGGAGAGACAGCAAAGAAGGCTGACATGGTAACATTTAACCTCAGAAAGGGGAACTACACAAAAATGAGGAAGCTAGTTAAACGAAAATTAAAAGGCACAGTCCCAAAAGTGAAATGCCTGCGAACTGCATGGAATTTTTTTTAAAGCACCATAATAGTGGCTCAAATTAAATGTATACCCAAAATTAAAACACACAGTAAGAGGACCAAAAAAGTGCCACCGTGGCTGACCAAACAACGTAAAAGAAGCGGTTAGAAGTAAAAAGGTATCTTTAAAAATTGGAAGTTTAATTCCTACCAAGTAGAATAGAAAGGAGCATAAACAAGTAAGTCAAGTGGAAAGTCTACTTAGCCAGGCTTAAAAAGAATTTGAAGAGCTACTAGCCAAAGACTCAAAAACTAACAGCAAATTTTTTTAAGTCCATCAGAAGCAGGAAGGCTGCCAAACAACCGGTGGAGCCACTGGATGATCGAGATGCTAAAGGAGCACTCAAGGACAGGTTTCAGAGCAGCAGCCGGGTTAGTCTGTATCCGCAAAAAGAACAGGAGGACTTGTGGCACCTTAGAGACTAACCCATTTATTTGAGCATGAGCTTTCGTGAGCTACAGCTCATTCATCGGATGCATACTGTGGAAGTGTAGACATAAGGCCGTTGCAGAGAAACTAAATGAATTCTTTGCATCGGTCTTCACAGCTGAGGATGTGAGGGAGATTCCCAAACCTGAGCCATTCTTTTTAGGTGCCAAATCTAGGGAACTGTCCCAGATTGAAGTGTCATTAGAGGAGGTTTTGGAACAAATTGACAAATTAAACAGTAATAGTCACCAGGACCAGATGGTATCACCCAGGAGTTCTGAAGGAATTCCAGGCCGGTGAGCCTAACTTCAGCATCAGGCTAACTGGTTGAAACTATAGTAAAGAACAAAATTGTTGAACATGATTTGTCCGGGAAGAGTCAACATAGCTTTTGTAAAGGGAAATCCTGCCTCATCAATCTACTAGAATTCTCTGAGGGGGTTAACAAGCATGTGGACAAGGGGGATCCAATGGATATAGTGTACTTGGACTTTCAGAAAGCCTTTGATAAGGTTCCTCACCAAAGGCCTTTAAGCAATGTAAGCTGTCAGGGGATAAGAGGGAAGGTCCTCTCCTGGATCAGTAACTGGTTAAAAGATAGGTGTGACATTATTGATACAAACTGTGACCCTATAGATCATTGTTGCAACCAAGATCCTGTAGTGGCACCAAGTCTTGTACAAAAGAGGTCAAGTAAGGTGTCTATGAGGAGGTTATGATTTGCTGGTTAGGATTATGCTATCTGTACGCATGTATCATTTTTGTATTTAAAATTATAAGTATTGGTTCTATACCATCTGTATTTCAAACTTGTGCTATGCTTCTGAGTGGCACCCCAGACAAGTTGGGGTCAGCTCTGCCTAGCCTGCTGGATGGCCCATTAAGGACCATCCGCTATACAACTGACCCATTGAGAGACTCACCTGGTGACTCAGCAAGGCATGCAGGGACATGTCAATGGACAGAACTCTGAGGCTTTCAAGCCACAGCTGGGCAGCTTGTATTTGAGACAAAGGAAGCACAAGCCACATGGCAGAGGATATAAAAGGCCCTGGAAATGCCTCCATCCTGTCTTCAGTCCTGCTTCTGACCTCTGGAGGGACTTTGCTACACTGAAGCTCTAAACAAAGGACTGAAGGACCCATCCCAGCTGGGGATGGACTCCAGAGACTGGATTTGAACCTGCAGTTTATTCTATCACTGCTGCAAGCCTGAACAGAGAACTTGGCCGTTCCTGTCTGTCATTGACTCCATTTCACCAATTTTAACTCTCATCTATATTTCTTTCTTTTTATGAATAAACCTTTAGATTTTAGATTCGAAAGGATTGGTAACAGCGTGATTTGTGGGTAAGATCTGACTTGTACATTGACCTGGGTCTGGGGCTTGGTCCTTTGGGATCGAGGGAACCTTTTTTCTTTTACTGGGGTATTGGTTTTCATAACCATTCGTCCCCATAACGAGTGGCCCTGGTGGGGATACTGGGAAACTGGAGTGTCGAAGGGAATTGCTTGTGTGACTTGTGGTTAGCCGGCGGGGTGAGATCGAAGTCCTCTCTGTCTGTCTGGTTTGGTTTGCCTTAGGGGCACCAGCTTGGGGCTGTGTTTGCCCTGCTCTAAACAATTTGTCCTGAATTGGTACTCTCAGTTGTGTCCTGCCAGAGGCTGCATCATTACAATAGGAAACAAAGGGTAGGAATAAATGGTCAGTTTTCAGAATGAAGAGAGGTAAAGAGTGGTGTCCCCCAGGTGCCACAAGTCATCCTTTTCTTTTTGCGGATACAGACTAACACGGCTGCTACTCTGAAACCAGTCCTATTAAACGTATTCATAAATGATCTGGAAAAAGGAGTAAACAGTGAGGTGACAAAATTTGCAGACAATAAAAATTACTTAACACAGTTAAGTCCAAAGCAGTTTGTGAAGAGCTACAAGGGGATCCCACAAAACTGGGTGACTGGGCAACAAAATGGCAGATGAAATTCAGTGTTGATAAATGCAAAGTAATGCACATTGGAAAACATCATCCCAAATTACACATATAAAATGATGGGGTCTAAATTAGCTGTTACCCCTCACGAAAGAGATCTTGGAGTCATTGTGGATATTTCTCTGAAAACATCCACTCAGTGTGCAGCGGCAGTCAAAAAAGCGAACAGAATGTTAAGAACCACTAGGAAAGGGATAGAGACCAAGACAGAAAATATGTTGCCTCTATATAAATCCATGCTATGCCGACAGCTTGAATACTGTGTGCAGATCTGGTCGCCCCATCTCAAAAAAGATATATTCAAATTGGAAAAGGTTCAGAGAAGGGCAACAAAAATTGTTATGGTATGGAACAGTTTTAGTATGAGGAGAGATTAATAAGACTTTTCAGCTTGGAAAAGAGATGACTAAGAAGAGATATGCTAGAGGTCTATAAAATCTCGACTGGTGTAGAGACAGTGAATAAGGAAGTCTTATTTATTCCTTTGCATAATACAAGAATTAGGGGTCACCCAATGAAATTAATAGGCAGCAGGTTTAAAACAAACAAAAGGAAGTATTTCTTCACCCATCGCAGTCAACCTGTGGAACTCCTTGCCAGATGATGTTGTGAACTGGGTTCCAAAAAGGATGAGGTAAGTACATGGAGGATCGGTCCATCAATGGCTATTAGCCATGATGGGCAGAGATAAAACCCCATGCTCTGGGTGTCCCTAAACCTCTGACTGTCGGAAGCTGAGAGTGAGTGACAGGGGTTGGATCACTTGATTCCCTGTTCTGTTCATTCCTTTTGGGGCACCTGGCACTGGCCACTGTGGGAAGACAGGACACTGGGCTAGATGGACCACTGGTCTGACCCAGTCTGGCTGTTCTTATGTTAACTGAGGACCCTGCTTCCATGGAGGCATAGGATCTGTGTGCACTGCAGTTGTCCAGTGGTCAAGGGATTGGGCAGCTGAGTGTGATTCAGTGGGGTGTACAGACAGATGGAAGGGAACTGTCCATAGACTGAGATCTCTGCTCTGCCCCTAGGATGCAGGGAGCCTACGGATGGGGGGTGCAACATGTCAGCCTGCAGACGGAAAGAGTGGGGCTTGTGGAGCCCAGAATGGGGCACTTGTGCTACCAGCATCCCATCGTTTGGGATGAGTTTCCCACAGCGGGCACATACGAGGCTCCCTCACGCTGTAAACAGGTGACAGCGATTCACCCTGCGCCCCTTGGGTAGCCCCCAAAGTGTCCCAGGGAGCTGCTCCCAAGCCCGGGGGGCACCTGGGAGAAGCACAAAGGGGCTTGTTTGAAAATGTAAGCCATGGGCGCCGGAGGCTGGCAGCCTGGACTGAACGGCACCGAACGAGGTGACAGGTTGGACGGGGCTGGGCCGTGACGGTGCAGGAAAGTCGCTCGTGTCTGACGTGGCAGAGCAGGGGAGCCGGCAGCGGGAGGCGAAGCGAGGGGTGACCCGGTCCAAGCAGCAGGCCGGGAGAAGGAGCTCTGCAGCAGCATTGCCGGGCAGGGCCGGGCTGCGTTTGTCCAGGCCAGAGAGCCGGAGGTTGCACTAATCGAGACGTGAGCCGGTGAGAGCCTGGGGGAGCGTTTTAGCTGCGTGGACGGAGGGGAGAGGCCGGATCCCAGAGATGCTCCACAGAAAGAACTGGCAAGACTCAGACACAGCCTGGCTGTGAGGCCTCGAGACACCCTGGTTCCAGGCTGGCGTGACGGGCAGGACGGTGGGGTTGTCCACAGTGATCAAAGTGATGGAGGCCCCGGGGGTTGGGGCCAGCTGCAGTGGGCTGTCTGGCTGCACGTGTCTCCATCTCCAAGGCAGCCAGAGCAAACCCTGGGGCTGGGGGCTGGGAGTGGTCCTCTGAAACACAGACAGAGACACAGGCTCCTGCGCACCCCCCCAACAGCCACAGGTACCACACACTGATAGCAACACCCACGCACACCGATACCTACGTGCCCTGACACCCGCGCACACCGAGCCTGCACACTGTGACACCCGCGCACACCAACACCTGCTCGCCCTGACACCCATGCACACTGGCACCCCCTGACACCTGTGCACACCGACACCCGCACACACCGACGCCCGCACACACCAACACCTGCAACCCCTGTGTCACGGAGTGTGGGGGAGTCCAGGCCCTGCACCCCTCTTCCTGGGATTCACTGAGACTCTCAGCCAGCCAGTAAAACAGAAGGTTTATTGGACAACAGGAACACAGTCCAAAACAGAGCTTGTGGGTACACCCAGGACCCCTCAGTCAAGTCCTTCTGGGGGAGCAGGGAGCTTAGACCCCAGCCCTGGGGTTCCCTGTGTTCCTCCACCCAGCCCCAAACTGAAACTAAACCCACCGAGCAGGTTCCCTGCTGCAGCCTCCATCCACATTCCTGGGCAGAGGTGTCACCTCCCCCTCCCCCTCCTGGCTCAGGTGACAGGCTCTCAGGTCTCCCGTCCCCAGGGCACATTCCCAGGTCAACACTCCCCCCTCCCTGCTGCGTCACATCGTCACATCTCTCCCCCCTTCGAGACTGAACTGAGCGGGGTCACTGTGACCAGTGACCTGGGGAAGTTCGGGGCCCCCTCTCCGGGACAGCGCATCCGCTATCAGGTTGGCACTTCCCTTCACATGGACCACGTCCATGTCGTAATCCTGCAGGAGCAGGCTCCACCTCAGGAGCTTGGCGTTGGCTCCTTTCATCTGGTGCAGCCAGGTCAGGGGAGAGTGGTCGGTGTACACGGTGAAGTGTCGCCCGAAGAGATAGGGCTCTAGTTTCTTGAGGGCCCACACCATGGCCAGGCACTCCTTCTCGATGGCCGCGTAGTGTTGCTCCCGGGGTAGCAACTTCTTGCTCAGGTACACGATGGGGTGTCTCTCCCCCTTTTCATCCTCCTGCATTAACACCGCCCCCAGCCCCGTGTCTGAGGCGTCGGTGAACACCACAAAGGGCTTGTCAAAGTCTGGGTTTGCTAGAACTGGGCCACTGACCAGAGCCTCCTTCAGCGCCCGGAAAGCCTCCTGGCACTGCTCGGTCCAGACCACCTTGTCTGGCTTCCCCTTCTTGCATAGCTCCGTGATGGGGGTGGCTATGGCGCAAAAGTGGGGCACAAATCTTCGGTAGTATCCTGCCATCCCAATAAAGGCTTGGACCTGCTTTTTGGTGTGGGGAGCGGGCCAGTCTCTGATCACCTCCACCTTGGCCGGTTCCGGCTTTAGGCGGCCGCTCCCCACCCGATGGCCCAGGTAAGATACTTCAGCCATCCCCACCTTGCACTTCTCCGCTTTGACAGTCAGCCCAGCCCCCTGGAGTCGGTCCAGCACTTGTCTAACCTGGGACACGTGGTCCTCCCAGGTCTGGCTAAAGACACAGATGTCGTCAATATACGCCACGGCAAAACTCTCCATCCCCCTCAGGAGCTGGTCCACCAGGCGCTGGAAGGTGGCCGGCGCTCCCTTGAGGCCGAAAGGCAGGGTCAGAAACTCATAGAGCCCCAGAGGGGTGATAAAGGCCGATTTCAGCCGGGCATCTGCATCCAGCGGCACTTGCCAGTAGCCCTTTGTAAGGTCCATGGTGGTAAGGTACCGAGCTCCTCCCAGCTTGTCTAGGAGCTCGTCCGGCCTGGGCATGGGGTAGGCATCCGATACAGTGATGGCATTGAGCTTCCGATAGTCCACACAGAACCGGACTGACCCATCCTTTTTGGGGACCAGCACCACCGGCGAGGCCCAAGGGCTGGCCGATGGCTGGATCACCCCCAAAGCCAGCATGTCCCGGACCTCTCTTTCCAGGTCCTGAGCAGTTTTCCCTGTGACTCGGAAGGGGGAGCATCTTATCGGCGGGTGCGACCCTGTCTGCACCCGGTGGACAGTCAGATTAGTGCGTCCAGGCTGGTTGGAAAACAGCTGTCGGTACGGATGCAGCACCCCCCTGACCTCAGCTTGCTGGGCAGGGGTGAGCTGATCCGAGAGGGGGATTGTTTCCAGGGGGGAACCAGCTCTGGTCCCAGGGAATAGATCTACTAAAGGGTCATCTCCCTGCTCCTCCCACTGACCACACACAGCTAACACCACATTCCCCCTGGCATAATATGGCTTCATCATATTCACATGGTACACCCGGCGGTGGTGGGCCCGGTTCGACAGCTCCACCACATAGTTTACCTCATTGAGCTGCTTGACGACCTTGAACGGGCCCTCCCAGGCGGCCTGTAGTTTGTTCTTTCTCACGGGGATGAGAACCATCACCTGATCCCCGGTGGCGTAGGCACGGGCCCGCGCCGTGCGGTCATACCAGACCTTCTGCTTCCTCTGGGCTCTGGCCAGATTCTCCCTGGCCAGGCCCATGAGTTCAGCCAGTCTCTCTCGGAAGGTCAGGACATACTCCACCACTGACTCTCCATCGGGAGTGGCCTTCCCCTCCCACTCGTCTCTCATCAGGTCCAGGGGGCCCCTCACCCTCCTTCCATATAACAGTTCGAAAGGCGAAAATCCGGTAGACTCCTGGGGCACCTCCCTGTACGCGAACAGCAGGTGAGGTAAGTACTTGTCCCAATCCTGCGGGTGCTGGTTCATAAAGGTTTTCAGCATCATCTTTAGCATCCCGTTAAACCTCTCCACCAGCCCATTGGACTGGGGGTGATACGCTGAGGCCCAGTCATGCCGGACCCCACATTTCTCCCACAAGCACCGGAGCAGGGCCGACATGAAGTTGGAGCCTTGGTCTGTCAAGACTTCCCTGGGGAACCCCACTCGGCTGAACATGGTCAGGAGCGCATCTGCCACGGTGTCTGCTTCAATGGAAGCTAAGGGCACTGCCTCGGGGTAGCGGGTGGCGAAATCTACCACCACCAGAATGTATTTCTTCCCCGACCGGGTCGTCTTGCTGAGAGGCCCCACGATGTCCATGGCCACCTTCTGGAAAGGCTCCTCTATGATGGGCAAAGGTCTCAACGCCGCTTTCCCCTTGTCCCGGGCCTTCCCCACCCTCTGACAGGGGTCACAGGATCGGCAATACTGCCGGACGGTGGTAAAGACCCCGGGCCAGTAAAAGTTCTGTAGCAACCTCTGCCGGGTGCGCCGGATTCCCTGGTGCCCTGCGAGGGGGATGTCATGGGCCAGGGACAGGAGCTTGCGGCGGTACTTCTGGGGGACCACCAGCTGCCTCCTGACCCCACAGGACTCCCCTTCCCCTGGGGGAGCCCATTCTCGGTACAGGAACCCCTTCTCCCACAGGAACCTCTCCTGGCAGCCTCTCCTCATGGTCCGTCCCTCACTGAGGTCGGCCAGGTCCCTGAGCTTCTGCAAGGAGGGATCTTTCCTCAACTCGGCCTGGAACTCAGCGGCTGGGGAAGGGATGGGGCCCGGTTCCCCCTCCGTGGCCAGGTCTGAGGCCGCAGCCTCTCTGAGCCGTGCCCCTCGGCGCTCCCTCCCCACCCGAGTAGGGTCTCGCGCCTCCAGTGTGGTACCCTCCCCAGGGTCAGGTCGCAGTGCCCCTCGCCGGCTCTGGCTACGGGTCACAACCAGGGCGGTCTGGGGGTCGATTGGCCAGTCCTCTAGGTCTCCCCCCATCAAAACTTCAGTGGGCAAATGGTGGTGTACCCCCACATCCTTGGGGCCCTCCTTGGTCCCCCATTTCAGGTGTACCCTTGCCACGGGCACCTTAAATGGGGTCCCGCCCACCCCCGTCAGGGTCAGGTAGGTGTTGGGCACCACCCGATCTGGGGCCACCACCTCGGGCCGGGCCAGCGTCACCTCCGCGCCCGTATCCCAGTATCCATTGACCTTCCTCCCATCCACCTCCAGGGGAACAAGGCACTCTCTCCGGAGGGACAGCCCCGCACCCACCCTGTAAACCGAGCACCCTGAGTCCAGAGCCTCCAGCCCTCTGGCGGGGCTGGCTGGGGGTACTCTTCCCTCCTGAGCAGGTGGCAAACTGGTAGCCCCCCTTTCCTGGGTCGCCTGCCCCTCGTCCAGCTGAGTCCCTACCCAGTTAACCCTGGGTAGGTTGGGTCTGCTCAGTCTGTCCCGGAGCCCGGGGCACTGGGCCCGTACGTGGCCTCTCTGGCCACAGTGATAGCAGCTCAGGTCACGTTGGTCCCCTCGAACGGGTCGGAGGGGCCCGACACCAGGCGTTCCCCTTTGGAGGGGGTTCTCCCTATTTCCCCGCTGGGAGGCCCCATGGTGACTCTCTCTCTGCATCGGGGGGGGCCTGTTCTTTTGGGACTCCTCCCGGCTACCCCCTGACCGACTGTTCACAAACTCGTCGGCCAGCTGCCCTGCATGCTGGGGGTTCGCGAGCTTTTTGTCCACCAGCCACAGCCTCAGGTCGGAAGGGCACTGTTCATACAGGTGCTCCAGTACAAACAGGTCAAGCAGGTCCTCTTTAGTTTGGGCCCCCGCTGTCCACTTGCGGGCATATCCCTGCATCCTGTTGACCAGTTGTAGGTAGGTGACCTCAGGCGTTTTACGCTGACTCCGGAACCTTCTCCGGTACATCTCGGGGGTCAGCCCAAACTCACGGAGCAGGGCCTGTTTGAACAGTTCATAGTCCCCTGCCTCTGCCCCTGTCATCCGGCTGTAGACCTCCACGGCTTTGGGGTCCAGTAAGGGGGTGAGGAACTGGAGCCTGTCTGCAGGGTCAACCCTGTGCAGCTCGCAGGCATTCTCAAAGGCCGTCAGGAAGCTATCTATGTCCTCCCCCTCCTTCCGCTGGGCCAGGAAGCACTTATCAAAGCTCCTTGCAGTCTTGGGTCCCCCCTCACTCACCGCAGCCGGGGCCCCACTGCTCCTCAGCCTGGCCAGCTCCAGTTCATGCTGTCTTTGTTTCTCCTTCTCCTGCTGCTCATGTTGACGTTCCCTCTCCTTCTCCTGACGCTCCCTCTCCTTCTCCTGACGCTCCCTCTCCTTCTCCTCCTGCTCATGTTGACGTTGTTTCTCCTTCTCCTCCTGCTCATGTTGACGTTGTTTCTCCTCATGTTGACGTTGTTTTTCATGATCCTCCAGCTCCCTCATTTTCCTCTCCCTCTCCCATTCCAGCCGCATCCGCTCCAGGGATGGGGAGCTCCGCTGGGAGGATCCCCTGCTGGCTGCTGGGGTCAGGGGGCCCTCGGTATTCGCTGGGCTTCCCACAACCCCTCCCCCAGGCATAGGTAGGAAGGGTCTCGGGGTGTCCTGGGCAGCAGTCTGACCCCTCCCAGCCTGGTCAGGCCCCAGGGCCCACGCTGCGTCCGCTGGGCGGCTTCCCTCAGGGACAGGGATCGGGTCATCCAAGCGATCCCTCTCCTCCAGCTGGGCAATCAGCTGTTCCTTGGTGGACCTCCCGACGCGCAGCCCCCTCTGCCTGCACAGCTCCACCAGGTCGCTCTTGAGGCGTTTAGCGTACATCTCCCGGCTGGCCACTCGCAGGCCGGGCAGCTGTCCACGGTTTCCAGGAAAAGCCCCTAGTGTGCCAGTCCTTCTTGAGGTCACCACCTCTTTGCCAGGGTCGAGCTGCAGACTCCTCCGCCCCTGGGACCGCTCGCTGCAATCCCCCGGGGGACCCTGTTACTGCAAAAGTCCTTCTCTCTGGTCACACACTCCCAGGGGTTAACCGCCCCCTGAAACCGTCTCTCTCTGAATCTTCAGCACGCCTGGTCCCCGTCAATCCCCCTTCGTTTTACTGTTCCCCAGTCACTTACTGCAGGAAGCGCCGTTCACGGGGTGCAGTAGATCCCACCGCTGCCACCAGTTGTCACGGAGTGTGGGGGAGTCCAGGCCCTGCACCCCTCTTCCTGGGATTCACTGAGACTCTCAGCCAGCCAGTAAAACAGAAGGTTTATTGGACAACAGGAACACAGTCCAAAACAGAGCTTGTGGGTACACCCAGGACCCCTCAGTGAAGTCCTTCTGGGGGAGCAGGGAGCTTAGACCCCAGCCCTGGGGTTCCCTGTGTTCCTCCACCCAGCCCCAAACTGAAACTAAACCCACCGAGCAGGTTCCCTGCTGCAGCCTCCATCCACATTCCTGGGCAGAGGTGTCACCTCCCCCTCCCCCTCCTGGCTCAGGTGACAGGCTCTCAGGTCTCCCGTCCCCAGGGCACATTCCCAGGTCAACACTCCCCCCTCCCTGCTGCGTCACATCGTCACACCCTGACACCCGAACACACCAACACCTGCACACACCAACACCTGAACACACCGACACCCGAACACACCAACACCCGAACACACCAACACCTGCACCCCCTGACACCCAAACACACCAACACCTGCACACACCAACACCTGAACACACCGACACCCAAACACACCAACACCCGAACACACCGACACCCAAACACACCAACACCCGAACACACCAACACCTGCACACACCAACACCTGCACCCCCTGACACCCGAACACACCAACACCTGCACACACCGACACCTGCAACCCCTGACACCTGAACACACCAACACCTGCACCCCCTGACACCCGAACACACCAACACCTGCACACACTGACACCTGCACCGCCTGACACCTGAACACACCAACACCTGCACACACCAACACCTGCACCCCCTGACACCCGAACACACCAACACCTGCACACACCGACACCTGCACCCCCTGACACCCGAACACACCAACACCTGCACACACCGACACCTGCACCCCCTGACACCTGAACACACCAACACCTGCACACACCAACACCTGCACCCCCTGACACCCGAACACACCAACACCTGCACACACCGACACCTGCACCCCCTGACACCCGAACACACCAACACCTGCACACACCGACACCTGAACACACCGACACCCAAACACACCAACACCCGAACACACCAACACCTGCACACACCAACACCTGCACCCCCTGACACCCGAACACACCCACACCTGCACACACCGACACCTGCACCCCCTGACACCTGAACACACCAACACCTGCACACACCAACACCTGCACCCCCTGACACCCGAACACACCAACACCTGCACCCCCTGACACCCGAACACACCAACACCTGCACACACCGACACCTGCACCCCCTGACACCTGAACACACCAACACCTGCACACACCAACACCTGCACCCCCTGACACCCGAACACACCAACACCTGCACACACCGACACCTGCACCCCCTGACACCCGAACACACCAACACCTGCACACACCGACACCTGCACCCCCTGACACCTGAACACACCAACACCTGCACACACCAACACCTGCACCCCCTGACACCCGAACACACCAACACCTGCACACACCGACACCTGCACCCCCTGACACCCGAACACACCAACACCTGCACACACCGACACCTGAACACACCGACACCCAAACACACCAACACCCGAACACACCAACACCTGCACACACCAACACCTGCACCCCCTGACACCCGAACACACCCACACCTGCACACACCGACACCTGCAACCCCTGACACCCGAACACACCAACACCTGCACACACCAACACCTGAACACACCGACACCCAAACACACCAACACCCGAACACACCAACACCTGCACACACCGACACCTGCACCCCCTGACACCTGAACACACCAACACCTGAACACACCAACACCTGCACCCCCTGACACCTGAACACACCAACACCTGCACACACCGACACCTGCAACCCCTGACACCTGAACACACCAACACCTGCACACACTGACACCTGCACCCCCTGACACCTGCACACACCAACACCTGAACACACCGACACCCGAACACACCCACACCTGCACCCCCTGACACCCGAACACACCAACACCTGCACACACCGACACCTGCACCCCCTGACACCTGAACATACCAACACCTGCACACACCAACACCTGCACCCCCTGACACCCGAACATACCAACACCTGCACACACCAACACCTGAACACACCGACACCCGAACACACCAACACCTGCACACACCCACACCTGCACCCCCTGACACCCGAACACACCAACACCTGCACCCCCGACACCCGAACACACCCACACCTGCACACCCTGACACCCGAACACACCAACACCTGAACACACCGACACCTGAACACACCAACACCTGCACCCCCTGACACCTGCACACACCAACACCTGCACCCCCTGACACCCGAACATACCAACACCTGCACACACCGACACCTGCACCCCCTGACACCTGAACACACCAACACCTGCACACACCAACACCCGAACACACCGACACCCGAACACACCAACACCTGCACCCCCTGACACCTGAACATACCAACACCTGCACACACCGACACCTGCACCCCCTGACACCCGAAGATACCAACACCTGCACACACCAACACCTGCACCCCCTGACACCTGAACATACCAACACCTGCACACACCAACACCTGCACCCCCTGACACCCGAACATACCAACACCTGCACACACCAACACCTACACCCCCTGACACCTGAACATACCAACACCTGCACACACCAACACCTGCACCCCCTGACACCCGAACACACCCACACCTGCACCCCCTGACACCTGAACACACCAACACCTGCACCCCCTGACACCCGAACACACCCACACCTGCACACACCAACACCTGCACCCCCTGACACCCGAACATACCAACACCTGCACACACCGACACCTGCACCCCCTGACACCTGAACACACCAACACCTGCACACACCAACACCTGCACCCCCTGACACCCGAACACACCAACACCCGAACACACCAACACCTGCACCCCCTGACACCTGAACATACCAACACCTGCACACACCAACACCTGCACCCCCTGACACCCGAACACACCCACACCTGCACACCCTGACACCCGAACACACCAACACCTGCACCCCCGACACCCGAACACACCCACACCTGCACACCCTGACACCCGAACACACCAACACCTGCACATACCAACAACTACATGCGCTGACATCTGCACACACGCCAGCCCACGCTGCTGCTGACACCTACACACACATGCCCCAACAGCCGCACACCCCAACTCCCGTGCACAGTGCCGCTGACACCTGTGCACTCTCTGACACCAGCAATGACACCAGACACCCGCCCACCGACACACTGAGGCGCACAAACTCTGCCGCCCTCCCGCACCGACATCGCTGCTCACACCCACCGACACCCGCATCCACTGACCCTGGCACCCGCCGACACCAGCCTTGACAGGGACCAGCCCCGCCCTTGGGCAGCCCACAGCGACAGGCCCGCTGCTAGGGGCAGGACAAGCCGCTTCTGCTCTGTATCGGATCCTGCTCCCCCCGCCCCACAGTGGCTGGCCAGACCCAAAGCAGCCCCCGCAGCAAGGGGGAGCCCCCATCTCTCCCTCCCGCCTTCCCCCTCCCCCCTCCCACCCCGTGGCCCTGATGGCTCCAGCGAGAGGGCTGCGGTGGTAATGAGGCAGCTGGGGGGTGGAGGGGGGGCGCTGAAGGAACTCTTGGCCAGGTGGCTGCAGCGGGGATGGTGCTGCCGGGCGGCTGCGCAGGAATCTGCCCCCCGCCACTCCCCCTGGCTGGCAGGGGGAGCAGATGCTCTGGCAGCTCATTAGCTGCTCCTCTGCCAGGCCCGGCTGCCAGCTCCCATCTTCATCACCTCGCACCAGCTCCTTTGTTACACAGCCCCCACCCCCAGGTCCCCCGTGCACGTGTCTCTGTGCTCTGGGAGGGAGCGGGGTCTAGTGGTTAGAGTTGGGGGGAGGGGGAGCCAGGACTCCTGGGTTCTCTCCCCAGCTCTGGGAGGGAGTGGGGTCTAGTGGTTAGAGTGTGGGGGGAGGGGGAGCCAGGACTTCTGGGTTCTCTCCCCAGCTCTGGGGCGGAGCGGGGTCTAGTGGTTAGGGCGGGGGGGGGAAGAGATGGGGCAGCTGGGGGCTCAGACTCCTGGATTCTATCCCCGCTCTGGAAGGAAGTGGGGTCTAATGGTGAGAGCAGGGCAGTCTGGGAGCCTGGACTCCTGTGTTCAGTCCCTGGCTCTGGGAAGGCAGTAGGATCTAGTAGTTTGGGCCAGGGAGTGCGGGAGCCTGGAAGCAGGGACTGACTCAGTCTGATCCTGTGAAAGTCACAGCCCCATCTGTGCCTCAGTTTCCCCATCTCTGTGGTGAGGCTGGCTGGTGCATGGGTTAGTGCTGGCTGGAGGGCAGAGCCAGGCTCCAGGTGCGTGTTGGATCATGGGGCCGGTCTGTGCCCTCAGTTCCAGGGCGGGACCCCAGCTGAGCCCCATGAGTGGAGCTGGGGGCCTGGTCTCTGCACACTCGGCGGGGCTGGAAGTCTCCCTGTTGTAGCCATGCTGATTGGCCCTGTGTGTAGGCTGTGATCCAAGGGGCACCCCAGGGCCTGTTCGTCTCTGCTCCGCCCTGCCTGGCCTGCCCCACACTGCAGCGCTCGCCCCCCAGCCTCGAGAGGCTGCACCTCCCTGGGGCCCAGCAGGTGCCAACCAGCCCCGCCGTTCTGCACAGACTTGGGGGCACCGCAGCCTAGTGCCCTGCCAGGGGTGTGTGCTCTGCCCTGCCCTGCCAAGGAGCCTGGGGCTTGGAGAGGGGGCTGGCTGGTCGCCTGGCCCAGCAGCCTCCGAACTCTGGTGGGGGGAACAGCTCATGCCCACTGTGAGGGAGCGGGGAGTGTTGACCTGGGAATGTGGCAGGGGAGTTTCACTGGGGATGGCAGACCTGAGAGTGAGCTGTAGCTCACGAAAGCTTGTGCTCAAATAAATTTGTTAGTCTCTAAGGTGCCACAAGTACTCCTTTTCTTTTCACCTCTGCCCAGGAAAAGGTGGGGGCTATGAGGCTGGGGCATGCACCTGGCAGCCCTGGCCTTCACCTTCCTCTCTTCAGCTAGTCTCACCTGTGCCATATGGGGGCGGGCGAGGCGAGGGATCATAGAATCATAGAATTATAGAATATCAGGGTTGGAAGGACCTCAGGAGGTCATCTAGTCCAACCCCCTGCTCAAAGTAGGACCAATCCCCCTCTAAATCATCCTGGGTCCCCACTGACCTCCTCAGGGACCCAGGAACTTGGGCATTGGGGGAGGGGCTGTTTCACAGGGGTGTCCCCCCCCACAATTCCAGTCACCATGCAGGGTGACTCCTTCCTGAGTCTTCCTTGCCGGAGGCAGGGGGACCCCGTTCATACAGCAGGATCCCGCCCCCATTACCACGGGCCCTGAGCTCTGTCCCCACGGCGGGATGGCTCAGTCCAGGGGGAGGCGAACTCCCCATGCAGAGCGAGCTTGCTTCCTCCACCTCCCACAGGGCACTAGCACAGGGAACCGGCTCTGGGGAGGAGCAGACCGGCCTTGGCTGCAGTGAACAACCTGTTCTCTGGGCCACTCCCAGTGACTTGCATGGGGCTTGGGGGCACCAGTAATGGCCAGGCCAGAAGGGACCAGTAGAGCATCTGGTCCAGCCTCCTGCCTGGCACTGGCCAGAGCCCCTCAGCCAGGGACACCCCCCCCAGCCCAGCGCTCCCGGCTGAGCCAGAGCGGAGCAGGTAGAAAGAGGCATCCTGGCTGGGGTTACAGCCTCCAAGTGATAGCGAATCCACCCGGCCCACCCGGCCCAGCGAATCCATTTCCACCATGCGGGATGAATCCCCAGCTCACAGTGAGAGCTGGAGCCCAGCTCAGGGACAGGTAGACGCAGATTCCAGTCATAGAATCATAGAATATCAGGGTCGGAAGGGACCTCAGGAGGTCATCTAGTCCAACCCCCTGCTCAAAGCAGGACCAACCCCAACTGAATCATCCCAGCCAGGGCTTTGTCAAGCCTAACCTTAAAAATATCTAAGGAAGGAGATTCCACCACCGCCCTAGGGAACCCATTCCAGTGCTTCACCACCCTCCTAGTGAAAAAGTTTTGCCTAATATCCAACCTAAACCTCCCCCTCTGCAACTTGAGACCATTACTCCTTGTTTTGTCATCAGCTACCACTGAGAACAGTCTCGATCCATCCTCTTTGGAACCCCTATTCAGGTAGTTGAAAGCAGCTATCAAATCCCCCCTCATTCTTCTCTTCCGCAGACTAAACAATCCCAGTTCCCTCAGCCTCTCCTCATAACTCATGTGTTCCAGTCCCCTAATCATTTTTGTTGCCCTCCGCTGGACTCTTTCCAATTTTTCCACATCCTTCTTGTAGTGTGGGGCCCAAAACTGGACACAGTACTCCAGATGAGGCCTCACCAATGTCACCAGTCCCAGCCCTGCCCCTGGCCACAGGCTCACTACTCCCCGCTCTGTGCCAGGGCCCCTCCTCTGCAACACGCGAAGTAACGCTCCTCCCCTGCCTCACATGGGGGTGTCAGGCAGAAATCCCACTGGGGCGGCACACCCTTGCATTCATACCCCGCTCGCTACTGTAACCATCTCGGTACAAGGTACGCCTGGTGAGGGACCACTGAAAACTCATCACATGCTGGTCAGTATCAGCCGGGTAACGTGCGTGTGGCAACATTGTGTGATACGATTCCCCTGTCTGGTGCGATTTACACACGTGCCAAACAGGCTCTCAGGTCTCCCATCCCCAGGGCACATTCCCAGGTCAACACTCCCCCCTCCCTGCTGCGTCACAGGGAGCAGTAAAACGAAGGGGGATTGACAAGGACCAGGCATGCTGAAGGCTCAGAGAGGAGCGGTTTTGGGGGGGCGTTTACCCCTGGGAGTGTGTGACCAGAGAGAAGGACTTTTGCAGTAACAGGGTCCCCCGGGGGATTGCAGCGAGTGGTCCCGGGGCGGAGGAGTCTGCAGCTCAACCCTGGCAAAGAGGTGGAGACCTCGAGAAGGGCTGGCACCCTCGGGGTTCTCCCTGGAAACTGTGGGGAGCAGCGAGCACACAGGCTTGCGAGTGGCCAGCAAGGAGATACATAGCAAGCGCCTTAAGAGCGACCTGGTGGAGCTGTGCAGGCAGAGGGGGCTGCGCATTGGGAGGCTCACCAAAGAACAGCTGATTGCCCAGCTGGAGGAGGGAGATCACTGGAACGAACCGATCCCTGTCCCTGAGGGAAGTCGCCTGACAGATGCAGCACAGGCACCGGTGTCTGTCCCAGCAGGGAGTGAACAAGTGGCTGCTGAGGGCTTCCCGAGACCGCTCCGACCTATGTCTAGGGGAAGGGCCTGGAGGAGGCCAGCGAATACTGAGGGCACTGTGACCCCTGCGGCCAGCAGGGGATCCTCCCGGCAGAGCGCCCCATCCCTGGATCTGAGGCGGCTGCAATGGGAGAAGAAGCTAAAACTGAGAGAGTTGGAGCTCAGGAGGCGGGAACTGCAGGAAGAGCGGGAAAAGCAGCGTCAGGAGCGGGAAAAGCAGCGTCAGCATGAGCTGGAGGAGAAGGAGAAACAGAGACAGCATGAGCTGGAGTTGGCCAGGCTGAGGAGCAGCGAGACCCTGGCTGCGGTGAGTGATGGGGGACCCCGGACAGCACGGAGCTTTGATAAGTGCCTCCTGGCCCAGTGTAAGGAGGGGGAGGACATGGAGGACTTCCTGGATGCCTTTGAGACAGCCTGAGAGCTGCACCAGGTTGATCCTGCAGACAGGCCCCGGTTTCTCACCCCCTTACTGGACCCCAAGGCCGTGGCATTGTACCGCTGACTGGAAGGGGCAGAGGAAGGGGATGACAGACTATTCAAAAGGGTCCCAGGCCAGCTCCTCTGGGGGGCTGGATGCCCCGGACTCAAGGGTGGGCACGGGGCTGTCCCTGTGGAGCAAGTGCCTTGTTCCCCTGGAGGTGGATGAGAGGAAGGTCAATGGATACTGGGATACGGGCGAGGAGGTGACGCTGGCCCAGCCCGGGTGATGCCCAACACCTACCTGACCCTGACGGGGGTGGGTGGGACCCCATTCAAGGTGCCCATAGCGAGGGTACACCTGAAACGGGGGGGGCCAAGGAGGGCCCCCAAGGAAATGGGGATGCACCACCATTTGCCCACTAAGGTGTTAATGGGAGGGGACCTGGAGGACTGGCCAAGCAAACCCCAGGGTGCCCCGGTCATGACCCGTAGCCAGAGCCGGCAAGGGGCTCTGCACCCTGACCTTGGGGTGGGTAAGGTGCAGGACCCTACCCCGGGGGGGAGGGAGCGCCAAGGGGCACGGCTCGGAGAGGCTGAGGCCTCAGACCCGGCCAATGAGAGGGAACCGGTCCCCATCCCTTCCCCAGCCGCTGAGTTCCAGGCCGAGTTGAGGAAAGATCCCTCCTTGCGGAAGCTCAGGGACCTGGCTGACCTCAGTGTGGGACGGACCATGAGGAGAGGTTGCAAGGAGAGGTTCCTGTGGGAGAAGGGGTTCCTGTACCGAGAATGGGTTCCCCCAGGGGAAGGGGAGTCATGTGGGATCAGGAGGCAGCTGGTGGTCCCCCAGAAGTACCGCCGCAAGCTCCTGTACCTGGCCCATGACATCCCCCTCGCAGGGCACCAGGGAATCCGGCGCACCCGGCAGAGGTTGCTACAGAACTTTTACTGGCCCGGGGTCTTTACCACTGTCCGGCAGTATTGCCGATCCTGTGACCCCTGTCAGAGGGTGGGGAAGGCCTGGGACAAGGGGAAAGCGGCTTTGAGACCCTTGCCCATCATAGAGGAGCCTTTCCAGAAGGTGGCCATGGACATCGTGGGACCTCTCAGCAAGACGACCCGGTCGGGGAAGAAATACATTCTGGTGGTGGTAGATTTCGCCACCTGCTACCCCGAGGCAGTGCCCTTAGCGTCCATTGAAGCAGACACCGTGGCAGATGCGCTCCTGACCACTTTCAGCCGAGTGGGGTTCCCCAGGGAAGTCTTGACAGACCAAGGATTCTACTTCATGTCGGCCCTGCTCCGGTGCTTGTGGGAGAAATGTGGGGTCTGGTACAACTGGGCCTCCGCATACCAGCCCCAATTCAAATGGCTGGTGGAGAGGTTCAATTGGACGCTAAAGATGATGCTGAAAACCTTTATGAACCAGCACCCGCAGAACTGGGACAAGTACTTACCTCACCTGCTGGGGGAAGTGCCCCAGGAGTCTACCAGGTTCTCGTCTTTCTAACTGTTATATGGCAGGAGGGTAAGGGGGCCCCTAGACCTGATGAGAGATGAATGGGAGGGGAAGGCCACGCCTGACGGGGAATCCGTGGTGGAGTATGTCCTGACCTTCCGAGAGAGACTCGCTGAACTCATGGGCCTGGCCAGGAAGAATTTAGCCAGAGCCCAAAGGAAGCAGAAGCCCTGGTATGACTGTACGGTGCGGGCCCGTGCCTACGCCACCGGGGATCTGGTGATGGTTCTCATCCCCGTGAGAAAAAACAAACTACAGGCCACTTGGGAAGGTCCCTTCAAGGTCGTCAAGCTAAGTGGGGGGAAACACAGGCAGGGCAGGGGATCTGTTGGGAGTGGCAAGGTGCTTGGTAAGGAAAGTCTGGATGAGCCTAGGCAGCCTTGTGAGCTGATGGCTTTGTCTAGTCAGCAGTGTGGGAAGGCGAGGAGAGTGGGAGATGAGTGTCCCTGGACCTTACCCGTTACCTGGGTGGAGAATTGTGACAGGGAAGGAAATGTGCCTGTTTCTGTCAGGGGTATTGACTTGCCTATGGAGGGAGCTACCTGATCTCCAAGCAGTTGTCTGTGACCAGCCTTGTGTGCTGGGACAAGGGGAATGAGATCACAAGCTGGGTGTCTGGGAAAGGAGAAAGTGAGTCCGGCTCTTCTTTGTCTGTGGAGCAGACAGAAGGGGCCTTTCAGCCTGTGATGGTTGAGGGTAGTGCTGTTGTCTCAGAGCTGGTTCTGGATTCAGCTAAAGCCCAGAAAGGGAAGGGTCCTAAGTTTGTGTCTGCTCGGGAGAATGGCCCTGTAACTAGGTCGCATCCAGTCAGTGTCTATGTAAAATCCCAGAGCCCAGACAATTCTGGTGCTTGTATTTTGCCTGTTGCTAGTGTGCTGTTGGGAAAGGGTGCAGCAACTCTGTCTAATCAGGGTGAGATCCTAGCCAGGGCACAAGGAGAGCATGAAGGTGATGTGATTGTGTTACCTACTGAGGGAGTGGAAACCTGTAGCAAGAAGGAAAAGATTCCTGAACTTGTGTGTGGCAAAGGGAAGGAGAATGCTTCTGACCTTTTATCTAGGGAGTCTGTCCGTTTGCCTGAAAGGGGATTGTGTAGGAATCCGCTGGATGGGCCAGAGGTAATTCTGGATGTAAGGGAGACCCAGAAAGAGTCTGTTGTTGCTCAGGAAAGTGTTCCTCTAGAGCAAGCCCTAGGTAAAGAGGGTAAGAGCAGAATTTCTGTGAGGGGTGAATTGTTGCATAGAAAAGCCTTAGGGAAAGGAATCCTCATGGAGTCTTTGCAAGCATTTTACTGCAACTGAGGGGTGTGAAAGTGATTTAATCAAGAAAAAAGAAAAAAGAAAAGGAGTACTTGTGGCACCTTAGAGACTAACCAGTTTATTTGAGCATGAGCTTTCGTGAGCTACAGCTCACTTCATCGGATGCATAGCATATCGTGGAAACTGCAGAAGACATTATATACACACAGAGACCATGAAACAAAACTTCCTCCCACCCCACTGTCCTGCTGGTAACAGCTTATCTAAAGTGATCATCAAGGAGGGCCATTTCCAGCACAAATCCAGGTTTTCTCACTCTTCCCCCCCCCCCCCACAGACACACATACAAACTCACTCTCCTGCTGGTAATAGCCCATCCCTCTTTGAAACCTCTCTTTATAATGCGCATGATAATCAAGGTGGGTCATTTCCAGCACTAATCCAGGTTTTCTCACCCCCCCCCCCACACCCCCCCCTCCAAAAACCACACACACAAACTCACTCTCCTGCTGGCAATAGCTCATCTTACAATGTGCACAGCAATAATCCAAGTTTAACCAGAACGTCTTGGGGGGGGGGTTGTAGGAAAAAAACAAGGGGAGATAGGCTACCTTGCATAATGACTTAGCCACTCCCAGTCTCTATTCAAGCCCAAATTAATAGTATCCAATTTGCAAATGAATTCCAATTCAGCAGTTTCTCGCTGGAGTCTGGATTTGAAGTTTTTTTGCTTTAAGATAGCGACCCTCATGTCTGTGATTGCATGACCAGAGAGATTGAAGTGTTCTCCGACTGGTTTATGAATGTTATAATTCTTAACATCTGATTTGTGTCCATTTATTCTTTTACGTAGAGACTGTCCAGTTTGACCAATGTACATGGCAGAGGGGCATTGCTGGCACATGATGGCATATATCACATTGGTGGATGTGCAGGTGAACGAGCCTCTGATAGTGTGGCTGATGTTGTTAGGCCCTGTGATGGTGTTCCCTGAATAGATATGTGGGCACAGTTGGCAACGGGCTTTGTTGCAAGGATAGGTTCCTGGGTTAGTGGTTCTGTTGTGTGGTATGTGGTTGTTGGTGAGTATTTGCTTCAGGTTGGGGGGCTGTCTGTAGGCAAGGACTGGCCTTTCTCCCAAGATTTGTGAGAGTGATGGGTCGTCCTTCAGGATAGGTTGTAGATCCTTAATAATGCGTTGGAGGGGTTTTAGTTGGGGGCTGAAGGTGACGGCTAGTGGCGTTCTGTTATTTTCTTTGTTAGGCCTGTCCTGTAGTAGGTGACTTCTGGGAACTCTTCTGGCTCTATCAATCTCTCTGGTCACGCAATCACAGACATGAGGGTCACTATCTTAAAGCAAAAAAACTTCAAATCCAGACTCCAGCGAGAAACTGCTGAATTGGAATTCATTTGCAAATTGGATACTATTAATTTGGGCTTGAATAGAGACTGGGAGTGGCTAAGTCATTATGCAAGGTAGCCTATCTCCCCTTGTTTTTTTCCTACAACCCCCCCCCAAGACGTTCTGGTTAAACTTGGATTATTGCTGTGCACATTGTAAGATGAGCTATTGCCAGCAGGAGAGTGAGTTTGTGTGTGTGGTTTTTGGAGGGGTGTGTGTGTGTGGGGGGGGTGGTGGTGAGAAAACCTGGATTAGTGCTGGAAATGACCCACCTTGATTATCATGCGCATTATAAAGAGAGGTTTCAAAGAGGGATGGGCTATTACCAGCAGGAGAGTGAGTTTGTATGTGTGTCTGTGGGGGGCGGGGAGGAGAAGAGTGAGAAAACCTGGATTAGTGCTGGAAATGACCCACCTTGATTATCATGCGCATTATAAAGAGAGGTTTCAAAGAGGGATGGGCTATTACCAGCAGGAGAGTGAGTTTGTATGTGTGTCTGTGGGGGGGGGGGGGGGGAAAGAGTGAGAAAACCTGGATTTGTGCTGGAAATGGCCCTCCTTGATGATCACTTTAGATAAGCTGTTACCAGCAGGACAGTGGGGTGGGAGGAAGTTTTGTTTCATGGTCTCTGTGTGTATATAATGTCTTCTGCAGTTTCCACGATATGCTATGCATCCGATGAAGTGAGCTGTAGCTCACGAAAGCTCATGCTCAAATAAACTGGTTAGTCTCTAAGGTGCCACAAGTACTCCTTTTCTTTTTTCTTTTTATGAATACAGACTAACACGGCTGTTACTCTGAAACCTGTCATTAATCAAGAAAGTTTCAGTTCCTAACAGCCAGAAATTTTCTGTTGTGAATGGATCCACTGACTTTCCTGTTGAAAGACCCAGTGTGGATAGCTTTGAGAAGGTCTCAGATGGAGTGAAAGCTGTTAAGAAATTTAAACAGTCCGAAAACCAAGTGGCTGTGTTTGGCAGGCTTGTTGGGGAGAAGACCCAATCCCAGTTTGACCCCCTGGGGTTTTGGGGGTGGCCAAAGGGCATGGGCCACATAAACCTTCCCACATGCGGCCTGTGAGTGCTATCAACCATCCCTGACCTCAGGGAGGGCATGAAACTGGAAGGGCCTGGTGTAACTCCTACCAAGGAATGGGAGAGATGCTGGGGCATCCATGGGAACGCTGGTGGCTTCGAACTTCCCCAGGTCACTGGCTAAAGTGACCCCGCTCAGTTCAATCTTGAAGGGGGGAGAGATGTGACGAAGTGGGACTGTTCTTAATGTTTCCTCTGAATAGTATGTGGGTGTCTCAGTTTCCCCTAGGCAGTTCTTAAGTATCTAGGTGGTGGAGTAAGGGTGTACGATCGTTGCAGAGCCCTAGAGGGCAGGTGAGTGCAGGGGTCTGGACACAGAGAATGGCCGACACCCTGTTTCCTGGCCACTGATGGCCTGGGCCCTTCCCCCCTGGGAGGTGAGAACTAAAGGGTTGGAGAACAAAGGAATCAGGTGCCCTCCTGGCCTGGAAAGGGACAAAGCCCAGAGGAGGAGGGGCTGGAGGGAGTTTCAGTTTGGGGCTGGCCGGGACATGGAGTGAAGGGCAGACGGGGTTGTCTGGCTCATTGCCCCCCAGAATGGACCCAGCTGAGGGGTCCTGTTCTCTGCACCTGCAAGCTCTGTGTTAGACCATGTTCCTGTCATCTAATAAACCTTCTGTTTTACTGGCTGGCTGAGAGTCCCGTCTGACTGCGGAGTTGTGGGGCAGGACCCTCTGGCTTCCCCAGGAGCCCGCCTGGGCAGACTCGCTGTGGGAAGTGCACGGAGGGGCAGAGGATGCTGAATGCTCCGAGGTCAGACCCAGGAAGGTGGAAGCTGGGTGAGCTGTGTGTCCTGCAGACAGGCTGCTCACAGAGAGGAGACTTCCCCAGAGTCCTGCCTGGCTTCATGGGGAGCAGTTCCAGAGCATCGCCCAGGGACCCCGTGACATGCTGACGGCCCTGCCAAGGATGAAGCTGGCATCAGAGTCAGATGTCAGGCCAAGGGTCATGCAAGAATCGATCCCTGGAATTAGGGCAGGAGACTGGGACCTGCTGCACCTGGCAGCTGGTGGCCCAGACAAGGCGTGGGACAGGAACAAGAAGCTTTATGCCCAGTGGTGTCCAATCAGCTGTCTACTGCTAGTCACCTGACCCAGCTGCGTCAGTGGGCGCAGCTCTGGCGGTGGGGTGTTCACTGCGGTTCCCTGGGCTGGCCTTGCTTGGCAGGGATGCAGTGGGTAAGGCTGTTGCTTGGCAACCCTGGGGGCCTGGGTTTGAGACTCCTGGTGCCTGATGGGGAGGGTGTGTATGTGCACTAGTGGGTGCCTGGGGGGGTCTCTGCATGCCCGGGGGGGTGTCTGTGTCGACAGTATTGCAGGTATCCGATGTGTTTGTGCAGGTGCCACTGTGCATGGGTGGGGGTGTGCGCACGGGTACCTGTGTAGGTGCATGCCCGTGTGACACTCTACCTGTGTGTGAGTTCAGTGACACTGTGCCCCTGGGCTGAGGAGCTGGGCCCTGGGGCTGCCTCCTGGGGGTCAGCACAGCCTGCCCAGGCCAGGGACTGTAGCGAGGCTGGGCAGCCGGGTGGCTGGTTGCGCAGAGGCAGGAAGGACCATGTGGGGCAGCATGTTTGACTGTGCATCACACATGGCTGAAGCCAGCCCTAGGGTCACTCTGCCCCTGCAGCCATTCGCTCCAGCATCCCAGCGCCAGCTAACCCCCAGGGGGTCAGGAACGCCAGCCAGGAGCCCAGCGATCCCTGCTCGGCTGCATGCTTGGAGCGGAGCCTCTCCTGTAGCCAGAGCAGGGTTGGCTCGTCTCGTGGCAAGGCGGCACTGGAGAGCCCTGCTGGAGACGGGCAGGGGGACAGCTCCCACTCCTCCATTAGCAGTGCGGCTGCTGGGCATGTGCCCAGGAAGGAGGAACGGGAGAGGCTGGAAATGAATCTTCATAAGCAAAGATCTGCTCCGTCTCGCTCCTACCCCCAGGCCTGTGGGGACTCTGAGTGCCCAGGGAGCAGCTGCCCTGGGGGCTGTGGATGACGTGTGGGTATGTGGGGCTCTGAGGGGGCTATTAGGGGACTGGGGCACATGACATATGAGGAGAGGCTGAGGGAACTGGGCTTGTTTAGTCTGCAGAAGAGAAGAGTGAGGGGGGATTTGATAGCAGCCTTCAACTACCTGAAGGGGGCTTCCAAAGAGGATGGATCTAGACTGTTCTCAGTGGTAGCAGATGACAGAACGAGGAGTAATGGTCTCAAGTTGCAGTGGGGGAGGGTTAGGTTGGATATTAGGAAAAACTTTTTCACTAGGAGGGTGGTGAAGCACTGGAATGGGTTCCCTAGGGAGGTGGTGGAATCTCCTTCCTTAGAGGGTTTTAAGGCCCGGCTTGACAAAGCCCTGGCTTGGATGATTTAGTTGGGGTTGGTCCTGCTTTGAGCAGGGGGTTGGACTAGAACCTCCTGAGGTCCCTTCCAACCCTGATATTCTATGATTCTGTGACCCCACAGAAGCCGTAGCTCTGGGGGCGTTCGCTCTGTCTGTGGAGCTGTGCACGCGCATGGGGAGTGTCAGCGGCAGACGGCACGAGCCCAGGGAACTGCCATGGGGCTTGTGCCTAAGTCCATGGGGGTCTGGCAGCTTCGAGAGCCCCTCACACCATGTCCATGCCCCTGCCAGCTCACGGCTGGGGCCTTTAGCTCTCCTGGGACAATGCAGCTGACAAGGCCTGAGATGGGGAGATAAAGGGCCCTGGAGCTTGGGATCAGACTTGGCCAAGGACCCACCAGGGGAGCCGCCATGTGCCACCCTGCAGCAGTGCGGGAGCAGCCAGCCTGGGCCCCGCGACGCCCTGGGGTGAGCACAGAAAGCAGGGGGGCTGCTGGGAGGGGGGCAATCAGCAGGATGCACAGTGGGCCAGGCTGGACGCCAGGGCTCAAGTGCTGCGGTGACGTAGATCGGTGGCTGGGGGGTGGGAGGCACGGACGATACCTGGCTGCAAGCCCCAGTCTGTGGTCCATGTGGGTCTGATCCCTTGGAGCACGGGCTGGGCCATCCAGGCCCCCAGGCAGGTCAGGGCCGCCTGGGCCTGATCCCCGTAGGGGGCAGTACCCGGGAGAGGTAGCCCTACCGAGACGGACAGGCAGCCTCTGTCCATGGGAGGCTCTGCGCCCGGCTGTGTCTTCGCCATGGGGGGCCGCTTTGCTGCCACTTCTCGTGAGCTCAGCTTGGGGGGAGCCGGGGGCACTCAGCCCCTCCCCCTAACCAGGCGGCATTAGAACCCGGCCCTGCTTCCCCTGCCATCTGG
The DNA here is from genome assembly GCF_965152275.1 of Natator depressus. Lineage (NCBI taxonomy): Eukaryota > Metazoa > Chordata > Testudines > Cheloniidae > Natator > Natator depressus. Next base: position 2,829,051 of record NC_134235.1, read on the forward strand.
GCAGCCCCATGCTCCCCTTGGCCTGCCCCTTTGTGTCTGCCCCCGGGCGCCCGCCCCGTCACTGGGCACAAATGAAGCGGTAAATAAAGAAACAGATCCCCTCTCCTCTGGGGAGAGCCACAGGCTGCTGGAGCGGTGTGGGCGCGGGGGGGGGGCAGCGGCTTCAGATGGAGTCTGTTGCCTTTGTGCACTTTATAAAAGCAATTAAAGGGCTCTGGCTCCCGCAGCCGCGAGAGCCGGGGTGGGGGGTGGGGGATGCGGGCGGGCTGGGGTCTCTCCCTTACACTTGTAGAAGTGCAGTGGAGGCTGCGGGGTGAACTCGGGCTCAGCAGCCTGCCCTGGCGAGGTGCCAGGCCCCTGGCGGGCTCCTGCCCAGCGGCCACGTGGTGCCACCCTGCTCAGGCAGGACGGGCTGGGAGGCCCCCCCCGAACAGGTCAGCCCATTTCTGTGCCTCGCGCTGTACAGGGCACGGTGCACAGAGCTCCCATCGGGGCGCCTGGCCCGGGGAGTGCCCAGGGGCACGAGGGGGCAGCATCCCAGCCAGCCCCATGAGAACACTGGCTTGGACAGGCCTCATCCGGGGAGAGGGGGCTGCCTCGCAGGGCTGGCCTCCAGCAGGGCAGCACCAGCTCAGAGGGGGCGCAGTGCTGCAGCACCCCCCTCCCTCCACGCCCCACACAGCTGGCAGGGACGACTGTGTGACAAGACACCCACTCCCAGGCCCCAGATCTATTGCTCCCCCCCAACCCCCGGACGGGAGATGCTGGGAGGGCCCACGCATGCCCAGGTACCCACCTCTGCTGCCCTCACATGCCAGCCTGCTCCCCTCTCAGGGACCCACTGCAGGGAGCAGCCCCTGCCCCATATGTCTTGTGGGCAGATTCTTACCCAGCCCCCTGCTGCCTTTGCTCTGGGGAGGTGCCCAGACACTACAGTGGGGGGGCATGTGAGTACCCCAGACTGGTAAACAGCCCCCCCTCCAGTGGATCAGGTCACTGGCCCCTGTCGCAGAGGGGCAGCTGGAGGGGCCTTGCAGTGCTGATGCAGGCCGGCTCGATGGCTGGTGCCAGCTTGGCAAGCACTGGAGGGGGGAGCGGGGCTGGGATGCCAGCAGTGGGCCTGGTGTCAGAGAGAGCTCCTGAGAGCAGCATCTGGGCAGGGTGCCGCTCGTGGGCCCAGCAGCTCCCCTGGAAAGGCCCAGCCCAGAGCTGGCAGCTGCCCACGGCCCCCCAGAGAGCAGGTTTGGCATGTCCTGGAGGGAGGCCGCTGCTGAGGAATACCAATGAGCCAGCCATTCCCACCCCAGTCTCTCAGATGCACACAGGCTTTGTCTGTGCCAGGATGGGACCCAGGGGCCCTGGCAGTTGTGATTGATGAAGCCAGGCCCCCTAGCACGGATGGCGCGTGTCGGCTGCAGCATGGTAAGACTAATGAAGGGGGGAAACTGACGCTCCCTCCCTTCGGAAGGGGCGAGACCAGCACCTCCTTGGGCTGCTCGGATCGGCGGGAGAGAGCCCGTCTGGCTCTGTGGGCTGGACCTAGTGGGCCCCACGCAGAGATCTTCCCAGGCTGGGGACCAAGGGCTGGGGGGAGCAGGGTGGCAGGAGGGTTAAAGGGAACCAGAGCTACCTCTGCACTAGTGCCGTTGAACAGTGCCCCAAAGCACCCGCACGAGGGGGCTGGGCCCAGCCGTGCATGAGGTGGGAAGGGGTCATAGACTCATAGACAATCAGGGTTGGAAGGGACCTCAGGAGGTCATCTAGTTCCACTCCCTGCTCAAAGCAGGACCCACCCCAACTAAATCATCCCAGCCAGGGCTTTGTCAAGCCTGACCTTAAAAACCTCTAAGGAAGGAGATTCCATCACCGCCCTAGGGAACCCATTCCAGTGTTTCACCACCCTCCTAGTGAAATAGTGTTTCCTGATATCCAACCTAAACCTCCCCCACTGCAACTTGAGACCATTACTCCTCGTTCTGTCATCTGCTACCCTGAGAGCAGCCTAGATCCATCCTCTTTGGAACCACCTCTCAGGTAGTTGAAAGCAGCTATCAAATCCCCCCTCATTCTTCTCTTCTGCAGACTAAACAATCCCAGTTCCCTCAGCCTCTCCTCATAACTCATGTGTTCCAGTCCCCTAATCATTTTTGGTGCCCTCCGCTGGACTCTCTCTGATTTGTCCACATCTCTTCTCTAGTGGGGGCCCCAAAACTGGACGCAGTACTCCAGGTGTGGCCTCACCAATACTGAAGAGAGGGGGATGATCACGTCCCTCGATCTGCTCGCTATGCCCCTACTTATACATCCCAAAATGCCATTGGCCTTCTTGGCAACAAGGGCACACTGTTGACTCCTATCCAGCTTCTCGTCCACTGTGATCCCCAGGTCTTTTTCTGCAGAACTGCTGCTTAGCCAGTTGGTCCCCAGCCTGTAGCAGAGCCTGGGATTCTTCCGTCCTAAGGGCAGGACTCTGCATTTGTCTGTGTAGCTGCTCTGCACCGTCAGAGGAGGGCAGGGCATTCAGCTCCTTTCCCAAGCCCTCCTGGCCCCTTTCTGCTCCCCAGCACCCAGCCAAACTCTACAGCTGGCCATGCCCGTGCAGGTTTGAACCCCACTGACGGTGCCAATGGGCCGTGTTGGCGCCTGCTCGGAGCGGTAGGCAGCTCCGTCACTGCCTGCCCTGTAACATCAGGGGCCTCTGCGCCGTGGGGGTCTGGGTCAATTCCCTGCCATCAGCCGCCTGCCCACGAGCACCAGCTCTCACCCTGGCTCTCCCCAGCCTTGCAGGGCAAGGGCAACACCCCTTCTGGCCCTGGGTCTCCCACATCCACCCTCCGAGTTCTTAATGCTCAGGCCCTGGGACCGTCCCCTCTGGTGCGTCAGCATGAAACCAGCCCCCCAGATACCAGCTCACTTTGGGGCACACGCTCCCCCCAGTTTGCACCCCAGCGACCGGCTTGGGGGAAAAAGAAACGTTTATTTCATGGGAAAGCTGCAGATTCCCAGAGGAAATAGGGCTGTGGGGGGAGGGGAGCAAACCCACCAAGTTACACAGACAGTAACGGTGCACCCTTGGGTGTTACACTTCCAGCCTAGACAAAGTCCTGGGTGCAAGTAGCGTTCCCTGGTGCCCTAAACCAGTCCCCCCGTGTCCCTGCAGCTACAGGAGGGCTCCAGGCTTCCTGGCCAGCCTCCTGCCGCGGGACTGTGCCCCAGGGCTGCTCACTCAAAGCCCTTCCATTGTGGCCGGGTTTGCGATTGTTTGCGTCACTCGCTGTAGAGACTCCAGTGGGGAAAGTTCCCTCCTTTCTCAGCCTGGCGCTTCCTTTTCCCACGGTTTTATCCTGGGCCGGACAATGGCTCAGGGCCCGAAGCCGGGCTCGTCCGCTAGCCCCTCCCTGCAGGGCTGCGAGGTTGGGCTGGTCACATTGCTGTTGCAAGGACCATTTTTGGCCTAGGCACACGTCCCTTCACCCCTGACCTGGCCGCATGGTGCCTGCCGGCTGGGAGGGACCGTGCAGCAAACTGACATAACACACCAACGGCTGGTTTAACTGCTTATGGGCGGGTGGGTTTAAATCTCTGGTTCTCCCCCTGGGGTCTCTGGACCCTGATTGCCCAGGTGTGCTGAGCGCCGGGCCCTAGAGAGGGGCTGGGCCGGGGACCCAAACCATGTGTTTGCTGCACAGCCCCTTCCAGCCGTCCAGCCCCACTGCTCCCTCCCACCACCTGCACCACACAGGCTGAGGGCAGAGGGGTCAGTTCTCCGCTGCCCTCTGCCGGGACCATGGGCTGAGAAACTGGAACTCCCGGCCAGCCTAGGGGAGCGCCTGACCCAGGGTGGCTGCACCGCCGGCTCACCAGACCTGTCTCTGTCCTGGGGCAAAGCTGGCTGAGCAGTGGGCCCCTCTCCCCTCCGGGCTGTGCTCTGGCCATGGGGGAGAGGCAGCAGAGAGTCCAGGTGTCATGTCTTGGGCAGGCTCTTTCCTGGCAGGGTGACAGACGCTTGTCTGCTCCCCGTGTATGGGGCGTCCCGATGGAGGCCTGTTTGCAGACGGAGCCAGATGCTGATTAAGAGATTGTGAAAGCTACACGAAAGGCGGATCCAGGCAAAGACACCCGGGGGTGGGGGCGGGGTTCGTGAATAAGGCCAGTGGATGGTTCTGATACATCTGGGGATGCAAACAGGCGTCTGGGATCTTTCTCGGGGTGCAGGGAGCTGCCAGCTGCCCCATCCCACTGGTGGAAGATGACAGCCAGGCCTGGCTGTCCGACGCTGGAAGGACTCAGGGGGAGCGTTGCTCTCGAGGTGAAAGTATCTTGTTAAAGAGCTCGAGGCTCCAGAACGTGTCCGATGGTTTTCTTTGACAGGTGGCCATTTGCTGCCCGCCTGTCCCCTGCCCATCACTCGGCTCGCTGAACCTTGTGCCATGGCCTCTGCCTCGGTTTCACTAGAGCCGTCTGGGAGCGCTGGGTGTGCGTCCGTGCGGCGACGGGGCAGCCGGCGTCACTGTTCCCAGGGAGCAGCAGGTGGGTGAACGCCGCGTACCCAGAGGAGCAAGGGCCGGGGGCTCCTGGGGGCGCTGCTGGGGGCCGGGTGCTCCTGGGGGCGCTCCAAGGGCTCGGGACTGGTCTGCAGGGGATGGGGGGGCCTGGCAGGCGGAGCGGGGAGGGCTTGTGCAGCTGGTGGCCAGCAGAGCTGGGGAGCTGGTCCCGGCCGGCACAGATGGTCCTCACACTCGGGGCAGGTGTAGCGCAATGCCGCACAGCCCTGGGTCCCCCCCGGGCAGCATCACACCCCTCCCCTGGTGCTCTCCCCTTCCTCCCCATCCCCAGGGGGCAGTTTTCTCGGCTGCTCTCCCCATCTAACCCCTCCCACCTGCCCCACTGCCTCCTCACCTCCCTGCCCCCCCACCCCTCACCTTCTCCTCACACACCCCGTCACCCTGCCCATCCCAGAGCTGTCCCTCTTGGTCCTCACCTGCCTCTGCAGCAGTGCAGGGTGGGTGGCAGTGAGGGGGTGGGCAGTGGCAGGGGGCTGGGTATTGGTGGGGGGGGTGGATGGCAGTGAGGGGGTTGGCGGCAAGGGGAGTGGGCAGTGGCAGGGGGCTGGGTGGTGGCAAGGGGGGGTGGAAGTGAGGGGGGTGGGTGGCAGTGGTGGGTGGCGGGTGAGGGAGATAGGCAGTGACATGGGACTGGGTAGCAGCCAAGAGGTGGGTGGCAGTGAGGGGGTGGGCAGTGGCAGGGGGCAGTGGGGTGGCAAGGGGGGGTGGAAGTAAGGGGCTGGGTGGTGGTAAGGGGGGTGAGCGGCAGCCCGGGGGTGGGCAGCAGCGGGGGAGCTGGGTGGTGGCGAGGGGGGTGACAGTGACATGGGGGTGGGTGGTTGTGAGGGGAGGTGGGCGGTGATGTGGGGCTGGATGGTGGTAAGGGGGGTGGGCGGCAGCCAGGGGGTGGGCAGCGGCAGGGGCCTGGGTGGTGGTGAGGGGGATGGGCAGTGATGTGGGGCTGGGTGGTGGTGAGGGGGCTGGGCAGTGACGTGGGGGTGGGTGGTTGTGAGGGGGGTGGCAGTGAGGGGGTGGGTGGGTGGTTGTGAGGGGGGGTGGCGGTGATGTGGGGCTGGGGGGTGGTAAGGGGGGTGGGCGGCAGCCAGGGGGTGGGCAGCGGCAGGGGCCTGGGTGGTGGTGAGGGGGCTGGGCGGTGATGTGGGGCTGGGTGGTGGTGAGGGGGCTGGGCAGTGGCAGGGGATGGGCGGCAGGCGCTGGAACAAGCTCCCTGTTGCCACCAGGCACACGAGTGTGCAGCGCACTGTCTGTGGGCACACGTTTGCGGGTCTGTGTGTGCTAAGGCAGGGCAGGCAGGTGCGTGTCTCTACGCACCTCAGCCCAGCACGGAGGAGCCCAGGAGGACCTGGCCCCGGGGCAGCTGCCAACCGGAGGGCAGAGCCCTTTGCCAGCAGGAGACCGGCTGGGCTCAGCCGTGCCCACGGCTGGCTGCCAGTCACACGGGCTGCGTGAACACGTGCTCTGGCCAGGCCAGCCCCAGCACCCCTCCCTCGCCAGCACAGGGCACCTCCAAGCAGGCGCTGGGCTAGTGCCCGACTCCCCGCACTGCCCTGCAGCGACGGGCGCTGCTCTCTGGGCTGGGGGCCCACCGACCACCGGCATCTTTCACACACCTCAGCACTCTCGGGCTCCCTGGCCCCATGTCCAATGGGGAAACTGAGGCACAGACAGGGACGGGACCTGCTCAGTGTCACGGAATCCCCTTGGTCACCTCTTACCCCGACCCACACATCCTCCTCCCCCAGTTGCAGGGCCCAGTTCAGCCAGAACAGCGCCGGGGGGCGGGGTGCATGTGTTTGATCCTGGGCTTTGCAAACCGCCCCAGCCCCCCCGCCCACACACAGCCCAGGGCTCGGAGCCACCGAACTGGTTGGAGTGCGACGTGCCCCACCTAGCGGGGGAACATGGCACGGCATCCCCGTGGCTAGGAGAAGGGAAGGCAGCAAGCCGCAGACCTCAGCCGGCGAGGCAGGGACTGGGCCCCCATTAGCCCAGGGGCCAGGACTTGCTCTGTCTGGGGGGCCGTGCAGGGCAGCTCGCACGGGGCAGTGCCATGGGCCGATACATTGCCCGATGGTTTCCAGCAGGCCGGAGCAGAGAGACGCAGCCAGGCCAGGCCCAGGTCGCTGTGCCCAGCCACACCTCGGCCCCAGGTGCCCCTGCCCTGCATGGCTGGAGCATCCCCCATGTCCCCAGCACGGGACAGGGATGGTCTCGCTGACCACCGCCCATCCCCAGCCTCCATGGACAAGCGCGCCCACAGCCTAGTCAGCCCCAGCCCTCTCCTGGCCAGCACCTCAGGCCTGGGCCAGCCCTCGGGGGAGGAACCGGGCCAGCGGGGTGATGCTCTGAACAGGCGGATCTGGGGGAGCCCGGAGCACTGCGGCAGCCTGGGGGCGCTGCAATCCCCAGGGCTAGCTCTGTGGCGGGAGAGGGGCGGGTTTGAGACCCCTGGGGGGTCTGGCAGCTGCTCCCTCCTGGACGTGACAGGGGGTCGGCCCCTTGCAGGCCCGGGGGCTCTTTTCAATTGGGTGGTTGGCACAGCCGTATGGCCGGTCGCCCAGGGAGCGACGTGGGAGGTGCCCGCCCTCACCCGGAGGAGGGACCATCAGACACAGCCTCTGAGGCAGGACGTGGGGCTGCTGGCCGGGCCGAGGTGCCCAGGCTGCTTCCCGCGGCCCCCCTCCCACAGCCCCCCATTGGTTCCATGTCCCCACCCAAGGGCCAGCTGTGGAGGGGCGGGGGGAAGCCTGGCTGGCTGTGGGGCTGGGAGGGGGGTGACAGTCGGCAGCAGGGTGGGGGAGGGATCGGGGGGGAGATCTGCAGGGTGGGCCCCAGGGCTAGGGATGGGGCAAAGCCCCAGTGGATATACTGCAGGGGCCGCCCCCACCCCCGCCAGCCCCAGAGTGGGGGGGACCAGCAGGGCCCCCCAGTGCAAACAGCTGCGAGCAGAGAGGGAGGCCAAGCTTTACTGGGGCACGGCCCCCCCCTCAAACCTGCAGGTCCCTGTCCCGCTCCAGCGGGGGCCGGTGGCGGATCACGTGGCGCGTGGACACATCCAGGTAGTCGAAGTAGTTGAGTTTGAGCTTGCGCGCGATCCGCCTGCCCAGGAACTCCATGTGCTGGGGGGCGACAGGCCGGGCAGGGGGCATGAGGCCGGGGCAGAGGCCCAGGGACAGTGGGTGGGCACCTGCGGGGTGGGGACATGAGGCCAGGCGAGGGGATCTGGACGGAGATGGGCGTACCCCCACCAAGCACCTGCCCCAGGGTGTCTCCGCATCCAGCATCCATGGCCCCTTCACTGCTTGACCTTGCCATGGGGCCTGGGAACATGAGCACCCCCAAACACCACCCCCCCACACACACTTGTCCTGAGAGCCCCATGCTCCAAAGCAGGCTCCGGCCTGCCAACAACCTGTGCAAACTCAGCTGGGCTAGCAGGGCTGTGGGTCAGGAGTGAGGGGCACCGGCAGGGCTTGGGGGGACCCAGGGTTGGGCTGGCAGGGGCTGTGGATTGGGAATGAGGGGCATGGGCAGAGCTGGGGGGGCAGGGCTGGGCTAGCAGGGCTGTGGGCCAGGAGTGAGGGGCACTGGCAGGGCTTGGGGGGACCCAGGGTTGGGCTGTCAGGAGCTGTGGGTTGGGAGTGAGGGGCACGGGCAAAGCTGGGGGGGGCAGGGCTGGGCTAGCAGGGGCTGTGGGTCGACCGGCAGAGCTGGGGGGCACCCAGGGCTGGGCTAGCAGGGCTGCAGGCCAGGTGGTGGGGCAGAATTGAGCTCTCGCTGATCTCTCAGGTTCACAGCGGGCTCGTGGCTGTGGTGGCGGCATGCACCAGGGTCCAGCGCGGTGCCCGGCAGAGCAGGGCCAGGCTGGGCTGCTCACCTCGTACTTGTCGGACAGGCTGGCCAGGGCCAGCACCTCCAGCCCGTAGCCGTTGATGATGAGGCTGTAGAAGCATTTCCCATAGGCTGCAGGACAGGACAGGCCAGAGGCAGCCGGTGAGGGGTGAGAGTCCCGTGCGGGGGGCAGCTGCCCCAGGCCCCTCTCCCTGGGCAGGGGCCATACCGTCCATCTGGGCCGTCAGCCGGACGTAGATCTGGTGTAAGGGCCCCTCCTCCCACAGCTGCCTCTTGATGTAGATCTGGTAGCAGCCCCGGGCGTGGTTGATGACCAGGTGCCGCTTGTGCATGGAGCTGAGGAGGAGCCAGAGGCCGACCAGGATCCCGTAGATGAAGAAGCCGGAGTAATCCTGGGAGACCTGTGGGGGATGGACCCGGGAGCCAAGACCCAGAGCTGGGGGGAGGAGGCAGGGCGAGCAAGCGAGAGAGACCTGCTGGTCACAGCTCCCAGGGTGGGAAAGTAGCTGGAGGACTTGGGGGTGAGGGGTCCCCAGTTAGCTATAACCCACCCGGGGGGGGGAATGGAAACGACGCCCTTTGCCTGGCCCCAGTCGGGGGGCTCTGGGGCACAGCCTGGGACCAGCCACGGGCTCTCCTACCTTCTCACTCTTGAGGTAGAAGACACCGCCCAAGACACAGAGCAGGAAGATCAGGGCCCCCTTCCACAGCGTGTCCTTGTAATACTCCATGACAAACACTGGGGGTGATAGAGAGAGCTCAGCATGGGGCCGGGACCCAGACCCACCTGTCCCCATGCAAGCAAGGCCCCAGGAGAATCACCACATTGGGGGGACAAGCCTGGGGCTGCCCCAGGCAGGCCAGCAGCAAGGATCAAACCTGGGACCTTCAATTCTAAGACCAGCCCACTCTGTCCCCTGAGCCACAGGGCCGAGCACACAATGGGAGCAGGCTGTTAGAATCATAGAATCATAGAATCCCAGGGTTGGAAGGGACCTCAGGAGGTCATCTAGTCCAACCCCCTGCTCAAAGCAGGACCAATCCCCAAGTTTTGGCCCAGATCCCAAATAGCCCCCTTAAGGATTGAACTCACAACCCTGGGTTTAGCAGGCCGATGCTCAAACCACTGAGCTATCCCTCTTCCCTTTGGCGTGTGCCAGTCAGCGTAAGGTGCCACAGGCACTCGCGCCAAGGCAGTGAGTTCCCTGGGGCAGGCAGAATGCCAGAGGGTTCCAGAGCAAGGAAGCTGAAGGGTTGCACATTTTGGAGCAGGGAAGGCAGCGCATTTGTGGGTTCCAGATCACAGTCTGGAGCAGGGAAGGCAGAACAAGTGCCGGTCCCAGAATGGGCTCTGCAGTATGTAATGCAGAACTCTTGCTGGCTCTGGAGCAGGAAGACAGAACAATTGTGGTTTCTGGAGTGGGGAAGGCAGAACCTCTGTGGGGTCCGGAACAGTTTCTGGAGGAGAGCAGACAGAAGCAGGTTCCAGAGCAGGTTCTGGAGTGCAGGAGCCAGCATGGCAGTGAGTTCTAGAGTGGGCTCTGGAATGGAGGACAGACGATTGCTATTTCGGAGAGGGGAAAGAAGAGTGTTTGCAAGCTCCAGAGCAGAGTCTGGAGCAGGGGAGGCTGGTTGTGGAGCTGGGAGGGCAACACTTGCTAGTTTTGGAGTGGGTTCTGGAGCAGGGAAGGCAGGAGGCGTGTGGATTCTGGAGTGGGGCAGGTTGAACATTTGTAGGTTCTGGAATGGGTTGTGCAGAAGGTTAGTGAGTTCCAGAGCAGGCAGGAAGCCATTGGGCTCTGAAGAGGAGTAGGTAGAGCACCAGTAGGTTCTGGAGCAGGGTGTGCAGAACATTAGTGGGTTCCAGAGCAGGTTCTGGAGTGCCGAAGGCAGTCTCATGGTCCCTCTTCATGACACACCAACCCCACGACGCTGCATCAGACACATCCTCTTGTGGGCATCTCAAACACCTCCAGGAGCTTTGGGTGACATGGGGCCATGTACCCTGGAGACCTCCAGGGCCTGGTGCCGGGGAGTGCTCCTCACCATTGGGCTGCTGCACCTGGAAGGGGTAATGCGCGTTCTGCTGCATCCTGCGGGCCAGGGTCCTCTCCACGTTGAAGAAGCTGAGGTTCCAGAGCACGAAGGCCCCTCGTAGCATGGCTGCTCCTGGGAGGTGGGCGTCTGCCCACACCAACGGGGGCTGTCAAGGGAAGGGCGAGGAGCCAGTCAGCAGGGAAATGCACCCTGTGCTACATACAGTGAACCCTGGAATTCATCAGGCCCATGTCAGCAGTGGGGAAACTAAGGCACAGAGCTGGGACGTGCCTCCACCAAGGTCACCCAGTGCGTCGGTGGTAGAGCTGGGAAAAGCCCCAAGAAGCCAAGCCCCAAGTTAATATCTCATGTTGCCAGCTGGGAGGATCCCAAAGGGCTCCATAGACTCTGTCCACAGCCACCACTTCCCCAGCCACTGATATGCAGCCACCTCTGGGGTGGGATGCAGCAGCTGCTTAACAGCCGCTGTAACACCACACAACAGTAGGGGCAGAAGAAGCCCCAATCTACTTGAAAATACAGGGGGAACTGAGAGGCAGAATGGAATCCCCCGAGCTGGGCTTTGGCCAGGACTTCAGCACGTCACAAAAACCGGGGTGGGATCTCAAAGGACCACAGGCAGTTAGGACCTTGGACTCATCTCTGTCAAAAGAGCACACCCAGCAGCAAGTACCCCAAGCATTGCTGACAGCAACACAGCACCCCCAGTGCCATGCTGGGGCATTGAGGTCAGCGCTGACTCGGAGAGGAGAGCGCCCCCTATCGAGCTCCCTGCAGCACAGCGCCCCTAGCACCACCTGGGTCCTGGGGGTCAGCACCGATTCTATCCTGAGAAGTCTCCCATCTAATAACTGACCTGCCCCAACCCTGCTGAGCCAGTACGAGCTGAGAACATCACAGCCCCAGCTGGGGGCTCCGGAGAGACACCCACTGCTGTACCCATGACCCCACAGAGACTCTGCCACGCTCAGCACAGAGCCCCCCGGTCCCAGCACTTGCCAAGTCACCTGGCCAATTGTCAGTTCCCCCTAACTGCAGGAGCTGGAGAGTGCCGGCTGGGGAACAGCGGGTCAGCGAAGACTGATTCAAGGGCCTTGTCTGTGGCAAGGGAGGCTCAACAGCAGGGCCCTTGTGGGTGGCGGGTGGCATGGAGTGCACTGCTGCGCCATGGCAACCGGCCCCTGTGGGCTCCAGAACAGGAGGACAGAATTCTAGAGAACCCAGGACCCCGTTTCCGTGGCAGCTATGCTCAGAGAAGGGCAGTGCCAAAGCAGGCCGTGTCTTCAGCCCCGGGCACCAGGCTCTAGAGGAGGAATGTGGGAGGGCATGGGAGTACAGGGGGGCTTGGGAGGGACTAGCACCAAGACATTGGGCAGCATGCACATTGGCATGTGGGGCTGGGGAGCAGCCTGGCTCCAGCTGGCACCCCGTGCTTTCCTCTCTGGCTCCTAGGGAGCCTTGCCTTTAAAAGCCAGGACCTCCTGGCTAAGCACTCAGCTGGCAACATTTCAGTGGGAAGGTCCCAGGCACCTGCTAGGACCCAACCCGACTCAGCAGGCGCCAGGCGTGGCCAGGCCAAACAGCACCTGCTGAGCACCCCTTACTCCTGGGGGAATTCTGCACCACTGCGCATGTGCAGAATTCATGTCCAGTGCAGAATTTGTTTTTCTGTGCAGAAAATACATTCTGCCTGAGAAGTGCTGCAGTTCTGCCTTTCTCCCACCAGAGGCTGCTGTGGCACCAGAACAGACTAACAGCTGACCACGGTTGCATTCATCACAGCACCCTACCCACAGAGCCAGGTTAGGAGGTGTGACGGAGCGGGACTGTTCTTAATGTTTCCTCTGAATAGTGTGGGGGTGCCTCAGTTTCCCCATGCAGTTCTTTAAGTATCTAGGTGGTGGGATAAGGGTGTATGATCGTTGCAGAGCCCTAGAGGGCAGGTGTGTGCAGGGGTCTGGACACAGAGAATGGCTGACACCCTGTTTCCTGGCAACTGATGGCCTGGGTCCTTCCCCCCTGCAAGGTGAGAGCTAAAGGGTTGGAGAACAAAGGAATCAGGTGACTTCCTGGCCCGGGAAAGGGACAAAGCCCAGGGGAGGAGGGGCTGGAGAGAGTTTCAGTTTGGGGCTGGCTGGGGACATGGAGTGAAGTGCAGACGTGGTTGTCTGGCTCACTGCCCCCCAAAATGGACCCAGCTGAGGGGTCCCATTCTCTGCACCTACAAGCTCTGTGTTAGACCATGTTCCTGTTGTCTAATAAACCTCTGTTTTACTGGCTGGCTGAGAGTCACATCTGACTGCGGAGTTGGGGGGCAGGACCCTCTGGCTGCCCCAGGATCCCACCGGGTGGACTCGCTGTGGGAAGCGCACGGAGGGGCAGAGGAGGCTGAATGCTCCGAGGTCAGACCCAGGAAGGTGGAAGCTGGGAGAGCTGTGTGTCCTGCAGACAGGCTGCTCCCAGAAAGGAGACTTCCCCAGAGTCCTGCCTGGCTTCATGGGGAGCAGTTCCAGAGCATCGCCCAGGGACTCCGTGACAAGAGGCACAGGATGTGTGTGTGTGGGGGGGGGGTCAGAGAGTCGTGCACATGGGGCTGCTGGGGGGGTTACAGAAGCTAGTGGGGTGACAGCATTGAGCCAGGGGCTGAGTGGGAGGGGGCTGCAGGGCCACATGGGGACAGGGGCAGATGTGCCTGTCTGAATGGGAGAGGCTTGGGATCAGCCAGGGTCTGCATGGGGGAAGCTCCCCAACAATCCCTCCACCCCCCCACAAATCTGTTCCATACTTCTCCCACCCACACCCAACACCCCTCCAGGTTCACTCCAAGGCTCCTTCTCCCTCCCTCAGCTCCACCAGTACTCCTGACTCCCCCAAGCCTTTGCACTGCTTTTTCTGGGGGGTGCAGGCAGTGGTGAGCTGGAGCCGGTTCGCACCGGTTCGCTAGAACTGGTTGTTAAATTTAGAAGCCCTTTTAGAACCGGTTGTTCCACAAGGGAGAACCAGTTCTAAAAGGGCTTCTAAATTTAACCAGCCAAAAGTGGCGCCTTAGGCGCTGACTCCACGGGTGCTCCAGCCCTGGAGCCCCCACGGGGAAAATTTGGTGGGTGCAGAGCCCCCACCAGCAGCTCCCCGCCCCGTGCCTGGCCCCAGCTCACCTCGCCTCTGCCTCCTCCCCTGAAGGCGCCCCCCGCTCTGCTTCTCTGCCCCCCCCGGCTTCCCGCGAATCAGCTGTTCGGCGGGAAGCCGAGGCAGGCTGAGAAGCAGGCGGCAGCTTCGCGCTCAGGCCCAGGGAGGCGGAGGCGGAGCGGAGGTGAGCTCGGATGGCGGGGGCCAGAGGAGGGCTGCCCATGCCACAGCAGGTAACCTGGGGGGGGGGGACGGCGCAGGGGCACCGCTCCCTGCCCCAGCTCACCTCCGCCTCCCTGGGCCTGCGTGTGAAACCACCACCTGCTTCTCAGCCCTCCCTGGCTTCCCGCCGAACAGCTGATTCGCGGGAAGCGGGGGAGGGGGGCAGAGAAGCAGAGCGGGGCGGTGCGTTCAGGGGAGGAGGCGGAGGCGAGGTGAGCTGGGGCTGGGCATGGGGCAGGGAGCTGCCGGTGGGGGCTCTGCACCCACCAAATTTTCCCCATGGGGGCTCCAGCCCCAGAGCACCCAGGGAGTCAGTGCCTAAGGCGACACTTTTGATGTGATCAGTGGGGGGAGCGGCCGTTCCCCCTGCTCCCTCCCTAGCTACACTCCCCGACCACCTAGGAGCCAGAGAATCATAGAATCATAGAATATCAGGGTTGGAAGGGACCTCAGGAGGTCATCTAGTCCAACCCCCTGCTCAAAGCAGGAACAATCCCCAATCAAATCATCCTAGCCAGGGCTTCATCAAGCCTGACCTTAAAAACTTCTAAGGAAGGAGATTCCACCACCTTCCTAGGTAACCCATTCCCGTGTTTCACCACCCTCCTAGTGAAAAAGTTTTTCCTAATATCCAACCTAAACCTCCCCCACTACAACTTGAGACCATTACTCCTTGTTCTGTCATCTGCTACCACTGAGAACAGTCTCGATCCATCCTCTTTGGAACCCCCCTTCAGGTAGTTGAAAGCAGCTATCAAATCCCCCCTCATTCTTCTCTTCTGCAGACTAAACAATCCCAGTTCCCTCAGCCTCTCCTCATAAGTCATGTGTTCCAGTCCGCTAATCATTTTTGTTGCCCTCCGCTGGACTCTTTCCAATTTTTCCACATCCTTCTTGTAGTGTGGGGCCCAAAACTGGACACAGTACTCCAGATGAGGCCTCACCAGTGTCGAATAGAGGGGAACAATCACGTCCCTCGATCTGCTGGCAATGCCCCTACTTATACATCCCAAAATGCCATTGGCCTTCTTGGCAACAAGGGCACACTGTTGACTCATATACAGCTTCTCATCCACTGTAACCCCTAGGTCCTTTTCTGCTGCCGAGGACCCGTCAGATGCTTCCTGGGAGCTGCACCAGGTGAGCCCTCCGGAACTCCCCACCTCACCCCCCGCCAGGTCCCTCTGGCTCTTAGGGGTAGGGTGGGCACCCACTATGGTGGCCCACGAGACCCTCCTGCCTGGTTCTGGGGACAGGGGAGGGGGGTGGATGGGGCAGGGGTCCTGGGGGGGCCATGGGTCCATTCTTGGGCAAGCTAGGTCCCAGCTCTAGAATGGGGACAAAGCTTCTTTTCTCCTGGCCCCAGGTCCAAGTTGAGTTGGCATCACACTGGCTCCTTTGAAGGCCTTTGAAATAGCCATATACAACCCCTCAACCCTGGCCTGCCTCCCGCTATCCTATTGGCCTTAGATCTCTGCACTCAGGATATGGCTGGGCCTTCCAGAGAAATACAGGAGCAGGGCCCTGCCCTGGGAGATCACAATCCCCCCATCCCCCAGGACTCACCTGCCACCTGCAGAGCTGGCTGAGAGGAGGTGATGCGGGGCCTGCCCAATCTGGGCACAGCTGTGTGTATGTGTGTGTGGGGGGGGGTTGGTCCCTGGAGCGAGGGGCCAGGGAGGGGAACTGAGGCACAATGGAAGGGGAGGTCGGGGGGGTCCCTGGAGCGAGAGGCTGGAGAAATCGAGGCAGAGTGGGGTGGAGAGGCAGACAGGTTACCCCGCCCATACGGCTCCGGCCCATACTTTGGAGCCCGGTCTGGGAGCAATCAGTTCGGTTGGGCTGGGGGGCAGGAACAGCAGCAGCTGCTCCTCCCACTCCTGGGTGGCGGAGGCTGGTTTCTGCAGGTAACTGGACTTTTAACATCCAGGCAGCTGGGCTGCCAGTTCCCCTTCTCGACCAGATGTTCCCCTCGAAAACCGGACCCCTAGCAACCTTACCCCTGTATCTGACCATCTTCACTGGAGGGGGTCGAGTGGGGTCTCAGCCAAAAGCTCAGAACTAGCTGACTGTCGTGGCCATTGCAAGAGGTCTGGACGGGAAACGACTTGCGAGGGATGTGATGTGCAGGGTCCTGGCTTTCCAACCTGCTGAATAATAGACTCATAGACTTTAAAGTCAGAAGGGACCATTATGATCATCTAGTCTAACCCCCTGCACAACGCAGGCCACGGAATCTCACCCACCCACTCCTGTAACAAACCCCTCACCTATGTCTGAGCTACTGAAGTCCTCAAATCGTGGTTTATAGACTTCAAGGTTCAGAGACTCCTCCAGCAAGTGACCCGTGCCCCACGCTGCAGAGGAAGGCCAAAAACCCCCAGGGCCTCTGCCAATCTGCCCTGGGGGAAAATTCCTTCCCGACCCCAAATATGGCGATCAGCTAAACCCCGAGCATGTGGGCAAGACTCACCAGCCAGACACCCAGGAAAGAATTCTCGGTAGTAACTCAGATCCCACCCCATCGAACATCCCACCTCAGGCCATTGGGCAAATCTACCACTAGTAGTCGAAGATCAATTAATTGCCAAAATTAGGCTATCCCATCATATCATCTCCTCCATAAACTTATCAAGCTTAGTCTTGAAGCCAGATAGGTCTTTTGCCCCCACTGCTCCCCTTGGAAGGCTGTTCCAGGACTTCACTCCTCTGATGGTTAGAAACCTTCATCTAATTTCAAGTCTAAACTTCCTGAAGGCCAGTTTATATCCATTTGTTTTGTGTTCACATTGATACTGAGCTTAAATAATTCTTCTCCCTCCGTGGTATTTATCCCTCTGATATATTTACAGAGAGCAATCATCTCTCTTCTCTGCCTTCTTTTCGTTAGTCTAAACAAGTCAAGCTCCTTGAGTCTCCTTTCATAAGACAGGTTTGCCATTCCTCGGATGATCCTAGTAGCCCTTCTCTGTACCTGTTCCCGTTTGAATTCATCCTTCTTAAACATGGGAGACCAGAACTGCACACAGTATTCCAGGTGAGGGCTCCCCAGTGCCTTGTATAACGGTACTAACACCGCCTTATTGCTACTGGAAATACCTCGCCCGATGCATCCCAAGACCGCATTAGCTTTTTTCATGGACATATCATGTTGGCAGCTCATAGTCATCCTGTGGTCAACCAATACTCCAAGGTCCTTCTCCTCTGTTACTTCCAAGTAATGTGTCCCCAATTTATAAAAGAAATTCTTGTTATTAATCCCTAAATGCATGACCTTGCACTTTTCACTATTAAATTTCATCCTATTACTATTACTCCAGTGAAACTTGTCACCTGAGCAGGCAGGTCTGAGCTATTAGGCCATGCTGAGAACAAGGCACAGCCATGGAGACAGCCGGGATTTCCTGGCTGGCCTGGCCGGAGAATTACAGATGGGAACCCCAGGCGAGCTCCTGGGCTCAGAGCCACTAGCCTGTGACTATATAAGCAGAAGTGGTTCTCCATTACAGGACAGACTTTGTCAGGGGACGGGGGAAGGTGTCTCATTAACAGTGGGCCCGAGCTGCAAGGACTGGCCGGGGGTGAGAAATCCCCTATTAGACAGGACAGGAACTTGCTAACGAGTGTCGACTTTTGATTGCGTCTTTTGTTGTTCCCTTGCCTGGAACCTTACGTTTCCAAACCCTTCTACTTGCTTTGATTTGAATCTCTGGCTCAGGCTCTGTTAAATAAACTTCAGTTTGGTTTCACTAGAACCCTAAGTGCCTGGTGCTAAGGAGCCTGATGAACTGGGGTAAGACCTGTGAACTGGGCTGTTGTGTCCATGGAGGTAGCAGGTCAGTGTGCACTGCAGGTGTCCAGAAGACAAGGCACTGGCCACTCGGGTAGAACAAGGCAGGGTGTGTAAATTGCTGGCCTGTATAAAGAAGGAGCCGGGCTGGGGAAGTTTCCCTGGGGGGCACAGACAGGGCTCCCTCCTGCTATGAGCCAGTGATAGCGATTCACCCCAGAAACCCTGACAAGTGCCACAACCTAGCCTAGGAATTCAGCTCCGGAGAGGCATGGGCCAGAGAGGTGGTCTGTGTCCTGGGGTCCTCCAAGCCTCACAAAGCCCCTGGTGGAGAAACAGGGTTACAAAAGCCATGTGTTTGCTGGAATCCACTGGCCTTGGAGGGCTGCAGCTCCCCACTCCTCCTCCCCCCAAGGGCTCTGACTCCCTGCCAGGCTGCAGCAGCGGGCAAGTCCCTCCCCGCGGTATCTGCGCCAGGCCCTGGGGACAGACCCACGAATTCCCTGCAGGAACAGCCCTTTATTCTGTAGCACCGGGCGCTGCACTGGACAGTACAAATGCTGCAAAATCCAAGAGGAATGTCATACAAAAAGGGGCGCTATCAAAATGGGAAGCAGGGAATCAGGGACGGCTGCTCCTCCCGGGGGAAAAGGCTGCTTGCTGCTACAGCACCAGGTGGGTGCCCAGGTCCCAGGTGCTGGCTGTGAGCTGCCCAGCACCCTGAGGGCATGGAGCCCCACTGCTCTGCCCAGACTGCCAGGAATGTCCCAGTGAAACAGCAAGGCCTGGCACTCAGCCTGTGCGTGGGGTTGCTCCAGATGCAGGAGCAGGGTCTGGGCCTCAGGCTGGTCTCTGGAGAGGGGAGGTGCTGGTGTCATTACGACGTATCCTGTGCAGCTGCCGGCTAGTCGGCGCTGGCCAGCAGCTTGCTCAAGCACTGGCGGATGTTGTCCTGGCCCCGATACACCTTCTTCATGCCCCGGGGCAGGTAGCGGCAGGAAGACAGGTTGAGGTAGCTCAGGGCAGGACAGCCGATGATCAGGGCACTGTGGGGGAAGCAGAAATGCCTTGAATTGCATCCCTCAGCGACATGGTGCTTCCCCCTAGAGTTTAGCCCGTGGAGCAGCAGACCCAGAGCGGAGCAGAGCCATGGTGGGAGGCTGAAGGAGGCAAGGGGCTGGCCCACATGCAAGTGGTGGCACAAGAGAAGGTGGGAGCCGAGCAGAAGGGCCCAGCCAGGAAGAGGTGGCCCAGTGGGGCGGGGAAGAGCCAAGCAGGGCCGCAATGCGGAGGGAGAGCGGGGCAGTGAAGGGACTTGGGGTGCAGAGCCCTGCGTAGCAGGAGAGGCTGGTTTTCAGGGTGGCGTCTGACAGGGGGAGAGGAGGTGCAGCAGCTGAGCTGCGAGCCAGCCACGCACAGAGTCACTTACACACAGCAGCTCTCCTGGCAAGAGGGAGGACAGAGGGCAGCTTTGCAGCTCCTCCCCAGGGGGGAACACAGCTGTGGCTGGTGAGCCCCAAGCCTGGAAGTGCAGAGGGCTCCCAGCTGGCTGTGCGCTGTGCGGATCTCCCTCTGCCTGCAGCCCTACCAGCCCCTCTGCCAGCACTCACCTGACAGTGCTCACAGTGACCTTGGTCCCGGTCATGTTGAGGGATCGCAGGGCTGCCCGGCCACTGCCCTGCCCAAAGGCGGCCATGGCAAGCTCCAGGTCGCGCTCGCTGAAGCTCTGCCCTGCCAGATCGAGCTCCTGCAGGCTGTGGTGCCACTTCCAGGTGAGCAGGTGGCTGCCCTCCGAGGGCAAGAGCAGGTGGTTATCGCTGCAGTATAAGCCCAGGTACAGCTGCTCTAGATCTGGGATGCAGAGAGAGATACAAAGTTACTCAAGAGAGTTAAGTCCCAGGCTGACTGCGAGGAGTTCCAAAGGGATCTCCCAAAGCTGGGTGACTGGGCAACACAATGGCAGATGAATTTCAATGTTGATAAATGCAAAGTAAGGTACATTGGAAAACATCATCCCAACTGTACATATAAAAATGATGGGGTCTAAATCAGTTGTCACCACTCAAGAAAGATCTTGAGTCAGTGTGGATAGTTCTCTGAAAACATCCACTCAACGTGCAGCGGCAGCCAAACAAGGTAACAGAATGTTAGGAACCATTAGGAAAGGGACAGATAATACGACAGTAAATATAATGCCTCTATATAAATCCTTGGTTCACCCACCCCTTGAATATGGCGTGTAGTTCTGGTTGCCCCACCCAAAAAAGATATATTAGAAAAGGAGAAGGTTCAGAGAAGGCCAACGGAAATGATCGGGGGTCTAGAACGGCTTCCGTCTGAGGGGAGATTAAAAGGCCTGGGACTGTTCAGTGTGGAAAGGAGATGGCTAAGGGGGGAGATGACAGAGGGCTGTAAAATCTTGACTGGGGTGGAGACGGGGAACAGGGACGTGTTATTTACCCCTTCACATAACCAGAACCAGGGTCACCCAATGACATTAACAGGCAGCAGGTTTAAAACAAACAGAAGGAAGTATTTCTTCATACAACGCACAGTCAGTCCGTGGAACTCTTTGCCAGGGGATGTTGTGAAGGCCAAAAGTATATCTGGATTCAATAAAGAGCTAGATAAGGTCCTGGAGGATAGGACCATTAATGGCTATCAGCCAAGCTGGTCAGGGATGCAGCCCCATGATCTGGGTGTTGCTAGCCTCTGACTGCCAGAAGCTAGGAATAGATCATGGGGGATGGATCACTTGATAATTCCCTTGTTCTGTTCATTCCCTCTGGGGCACCTGGCATTGGCCACTGTCGGAAGACAGGCTACAGGGCTAGATGGGCCATTGGTCTGACCCAGTATGGCCGTTCTTATAAGATGGGGGGGTTGCTTTAGAATAACTATATCCTCTCACATTTTCACAGCACCAGGCACCCCGCCACATTTACAATGGTGTCAGCTGTGCTCAGGGCACAGGGCAGGGAGCTGGGACTCCTGGGTTATAGCCCCCTCTCTGTGCCTCAGTTTCCCCACCTGCGAAAGGGTGCTAATGACACTGACACCACTTCCCATTTGCAGAGCGCTGCGAGCACTACAGACCCACAGTTCTCGATACACATGGAGTATCAGCTAGCTAGCAATCACCACTGCCTCTAATCCACCTCTGTCTCTAGTCCTCCATGACGTTATTCAGAAATCCCTCAGTGGACTTTGCTCAAGCCAAACTCAGAGACCTTTTTTCTCCCCTCCTTGCTCCCCAGCTCCTTCCTCCCATCTAACCCTGGCCTCCTGCGTGCCTCCACCTGAACTCACCACCGCTGGGACAAGAGCCTTCTCCTCTTCAGCGGTTGCTCTCTAGAAGAGCCTTCAGTGCCTCCCCTGTGTCTCAGCAGCTCTGCAACTCATCTCCGCTCTCGGCCCCCTCACTCTGCTGCTGTCCTTTCCGACAGTATCACGCACTGACCCTGCAAAGCTCTGGGGACACAGCTGGCAGGAAGGATGCTGTGCAAAGCAGGACCCTACACCTCTGGAAAGGCTGTCCTTCTGAAGGCTCACCTATTCCAAAGCCCTGCTGAAATGCAGCCACTTCTGGGGTGGACAGCAGCTACTATTCCACAGAGCCCAAGGGCCCCCGAGACCTAGGCAAGGAAGGTGGACAGCAGTGCTTCCTCACCCGAGTGCTGCACAGAGGGGCTGGCCAAGGGCCAGGCACAGAACCAAAGCTCTCTGGCGTCTACACAGTGCTACGCATTAGGCTCAGGGCCTCACCAGGAGGGCAGAAAGACTGTCCCTAGCTGTACCAGATGCACCTGTCCTCCACACAAGATGCGCCCCCCCCCCCCCCCCAAGATGGGGACTCCAAGGCTCACCGGGGCACGGCAGCTCCTGCAGCCCCTTGGGTGTCACACGGAAGCAGCCCCGCAGGTCCAGCACCCGCAGCTTGGTGGAGGCCTGCAGGATCTTCTGCAGGACGCTGTCACTGACGAAGGAATAAGAGGTAGTGGCCAGGCACAGCTCCTCCAGCTGAGGGAAGCCCAGGGAGGTGGGGGCGGACCGAGGGCTAGGCTTCAGGGTCCAGATCACATTGAGCAGACGTAGCACCTGGAAGGGAAACAGATGGGGGCAGGAATGACCCACCAACCCCGAGACAACAACCTCCCAGTCAGCCAGATCGGCTGACAACGATGGCTACCGGCAGGAGCAACCCCTGGCCTGCTCCATGCAGGGCTGCCTCAAAGAGGAGGCAGCAAACATTGGGCAGATGCAACTCCTGATGCATTGATACAGTGCAGCCCATTGATACCAACACTATAAAAAGAAGGATTCTAGGTGGACTCCTCCTGAAGGTCGAGACAGCAGACTGGACTTCTACATAGAGTGCTTCCGCCGACGTGCACGGGCTGAAATTGTGGAAAAGCAGCATCACTTGCCCCACAACCTCAGCCATGCAGAACACAATGCCATCCACAGCCTCAGAAACAACTCTGACATTATAATCAAAAAGGCTGACAAAGGAGGTGCTGTTGTCATCATGAATAGGTCGGAATATGAACAAGAGGCTGCTCGGCAGCTCTCCAACACCACTTTCTACAAGCCATTACCCTCTGATCCCACTGAGAGTTACCAAAAGCATCTACAGCATTTGCTCAAGAAACTTCCTGAAAAAGCACAAGATCAAATCCGCACAGACACATCCCTGGAACCCCGACCTGGGATATTCTATCTACTACCCAAGATCCATAAACCTGGAAATCCTGGGTGTCCCATCATCTCAGGCATTGGCACCCTGACAGCAGGATTGTCTGGCTATGTAGACTCCCTCCTCAGGCCCTATGCTACCAGCACTCCCAGCTACCTTCGAGACACCACTGACTTCCTGAGGAAACTACAATCCATCGGTGATCTTCCTGATAACACCATCCTGGCCACTATGGATGTAGAAGCCCTCTACACCAACATTCCACACAAAGATGGACTACAAGCCGTCAAGAACACTATCCCCGATAATGTCACAGCTAACCTGGTGGCTGAACTTTGTGACTTTGTCCTTACCCATAACTATTTTACATTTGGGGACAATGTACACCTTCAAATCAGCGGCACTGCTATGGGTACCCGCAGGGCCCCACAGTATGCCAACATTTTTATGGCTGACTTAGAACAACGCTTCCTCAGCTCTCGTCCCCTAACGCCCCTACTCTACTTGCGCTATATTGATGACATCTTCATCATCTGGACCCATGGAAAAGAAGCCCTTGAGGAATTCCACCATGATTTCAACAATTTCCATCCCACCATCAACCTCAGCCTGGTCCAGTCCACACAAGAGATCCACTTCCTGGACATTACAATGCTAATAAACGATGGTCACATAAACACCACCCTATACCGGAAACCTACTGACCGCTATTCCTACCTACATGCCTCCAGCTTTCATCCAGACCACACCACACGATCCACTGTCTACAGCCAAGCTCTGCGATACAACCGCATTTGCTCCAACCCCTCAGACAGAGACAAACACCTACAAGATCTCTATCAAGCATTCTTACAACTACAATACCCACCTGCGGAAGTGAAGAAACAGATTGATAGAGCCAGAAGAGTTCCCAGAAGTCACCTACTACAGGACAGGCCTAACAAAGAAAATAACAGAACGCCACTAGCCGTCACCTTCAGCCCCCAACTAAAACCCCTCCAACGCATTATTAAGGATCTACAACCTATCCTGAAGGATGACCCAACACTCTCACAAATCTTGGGAGACAGGCCAGTCCTTGCCTACAGACAGCCCCCCAACCTGAAGCAAATACTCACCAGCAACCACATACCACATAACAGAACCACTAACCCAGGAACCTATCCTTGCAACAAAGCCCGTTGCCAACTGTGCCCACATATCTATTCAGGGGACACCTTCACAGGGCCTAATAACATCAGCCACACTATCAGAGGCTCGTTCACCTGCACATCCACCAATATGATATATGCCATCATGTGCCAGCAATGCCCCTCTGCCATGTACATTGGTCAAACTGGACAGTCTCTACGTAAAAGAATAAATGGACACAAATCAGATGTCAAGAATTATAACATTCATAAACCAGTCGGAGAACACTTCAGTCTCTCTGGTCACATGATTACAGACATGAAAGTTGCGATATTACAACAAAAGAACTTCAAAACCAGACTCCAGCGAGAAACTGCTGAATTGGAATTCATTTGCAAATTGGATACAATTAACTTAGGCTTGAATAGAGACTGGGAGTGGCTAAGTCATTATGCAAGGTAACCTATTTCCCCTTGTTTTTTCCTACCCCCCCACCCCCCCGACGTTCTTGTTAAACCCTGGATTTGTGCTGGAAATGGCCCACCTTGATTATCATACACATTGTAAGGAGAGTGATCACTTTAGATAAGCTATTACCAGCAGGAGAGTGGGGTGGGGGGAGAGAAAACCTTTTGTAGTGGTAAACACCCATTTTTTCATGCTTTGTGTGTATAAAAAGATCTTCTATACGTTCCACAGTATGCATCCGATGAAGTGAGCTGTAGCTCACGAAAGCTTATGCTCAGATAAATTGGTTAGTCTCTAAGGTGCCACAAGTACTCCTTTTCTTTTTGCGAATACAGACTAACACGGTTGTTACTCTGAAACCTGGTTCCCATCATGGGGATAGGAGGGCACAGGACGATTAAAACAGCCAGTGCAGACCAACCCTACCTCCTCCCCTCCCTGCCTGCCTCCCACGGGGTGATAGGCACCCTGCTCCAGGCACTAATCCGAAGACAGGGGGAACAAACAGATCCTGCACTGTGTCCTAGAAAGAAAAGGAGTACTTGTGGCACCTTAGAGACTAACCACTTTATTTGAGCATAAGCTTTCGTGAGCGACAGCTCACTTCATCGGATGCTAGTGTCCTGGAACTGGCTTGGACAGGCTCTAGCAGCGGGCAGGAAGGGGTTCCCCTGAGGACACCCTGAAGTCCTGTCCCAGAAGGGGGCGGATGGCAAGATCTTCCCAATCGCAATGGGCACAGTGGGAGAGGCAACCCCTGCTCAGGGCCTTCCAGAAATAAACCAGGCCCTGGATGTGCACTGGGAAAGCAGGTGCAAGGCCCCAGCATTTGGGGATAGGAGCCAGGGCCGCAGGAGCCAGGCAAGGTGCTGATGCAGCTCTCAGTATCACAAAGCTTGGGGTGCCCCGGATCTAACCAGTGAGCCCCAGCAGCATTAACCAGAGCCTTGCCATGCAACAACATCAGGAGAACTCCCTCCTGATCACATCGGCCATGGCAGCGCTGAGCACAGCACCAATAAAACCGGCCATGCCCTGCAGCGTACACTACAATTGTCTGAACTGCGTCTGTTGAGATGCCCAGGGAAACTGGAGAAGGGGTGAGCTACAGACATTACCTCACTGGCACACACTGCTGGGGTGGGCAGAGCTCCAGACACAGGCAAGGGAAGAAGCAGATCTGAAGGGGTGCCTGGTACCTTGGGTTTGGGAGGTCGGAAGGGGTCAGTGTGGGAGAAGGCAAGGCAATGCATGGCCATAAAGCAATGCCAGGACATACAGGTGTCAGCATATACAGGCGTCACCTGCTGAAAAGCAGCTGCCTGGCTGTGAATGCCTGCAAGCCCCTCCTCCGGGGATTGCCCATCCTCTCCAGGGAGAGAAAGCACCCAGCAGCAGTGGACGCCCTTAGGCGTCAGGAGACCTCTCCTGGCTGCAGGGGCACACTGGGGCAAGCGCACTGCATTGAACCGAGCACCATTTGGAGCCATGGGTGGCCACACAAGCTGCTAGTGCAGTGGGGATGCAGACCAAACAGGGAAGGGTCAGGAGAATGAAGCTACCTGAGCTTCCGGGAAGCCTGTTAAACCAGAACTGCCATGTGTCCAAGGGCAGCAAGCATGGCACTGCCCGGAACCGCCCAGCGGGGGAAGGAATAAATTAGCATTGGAGCTGCAGGGCGGCAAAAGGTTACCAGGATAGGGGAAGCAGAGGGAGGAAGATCAGAGGAGGAGCGTGCGAGGAAGGAAGGAGAGCTCACGGGTACCTGCAGCTGCTGGCAGGCTGCTTGCAGCTGCTCTACTGAGAGTTGAAGGTGCTGGCTGCTCTGCTTGATCTCCGTGTTCACCTCCAGGAGCCGCAGCCCAAGGCAGCAACCACTCTGCAGAGGGGGCGACAGGTTCAGAGAATGAGGCACTCCCTGCTGCTCTGTCAGTCTCCGGGCCCACCCGCCTTGGTGAACCTTCCCAATGTGACCCAAGCGTAACTGAGGCAGTGACATCCGCAGACAGCCTGCAACAACAGCCCTGAGAGGTATGATCTGCCCTGTTCATCGCAATGGCGTGTTAACCCTGAAACCTAATGACACAACGTGAGACGCTAACCATTTCACAGCTGATCAGAGCTGCCAGAAAGAGGAATGATTACAATGGAAATCTGAAACTGACTCCATGGCATCTCATTTCAGAGTCATGAATGGGGAGGTCCCGGCTTGTGGGCAGAGCCTGGGAAAGCACCACTCCCAATTCAACCCCCACCTCTTGTTGTTCCAGTCTCAGCAGAAGCAGCTTCACGGGTCTCATAAGCCTCTGCCGAAGCAGGCTGAGAAAGTGTCCCATCCCACATACGTATGGTGCAGTCCAGCTCTGACAGGGAACGCTCGGGCAAGGCCAGCCCCTCTACAACTCCCACTCCCCCGGCGGTCTTTGCCAGGCTTACCGAGAGCGTGGCGACGATGGCATTCATCCGGCTGCTGTACGTCAGCCAGAGCTGCCGGATCCGAGAGCCAGCGGCCTCCAGAAAGCTCACCACAGCTGAGGAGTCAACCTGGGAACAAACCAGAGAAGGCCACCCAGGGAGGGGTTACTACCCAGCACTTGGCAGCCAGACATCCTGCACCATGCTCAAAGCCATAGGAGGAGGGGCTGGCTAATTAGCCACAGGAAAAGATCCACTGCTGTACACAGCTGCTGGCTAGAGCAGATTAGGACACCCCCGTCTGGGCCAGGGTAAGGGGCTCGTCAGGCCATGTCTGGGAGGGGGCTGGGCGCTGTCCCATGCAATGGAGTTGACAGTCTCGGAGCAGGCGCAGTGGGTTTGACTGGCTGTAGCTCAGTGTTCTCCCATTCCTAGGGGACCAGAGGGCTGGCAGATGGTTCCTTTCTGGCAGGGCATGCAGTGCTCCCCGGAGGGTGTACGGGGAGACTTTGGCAAACCAGTAAAGTGCCTGAAACCACTATGGCTTATTGCTAAAAGCAGCCAAGTCAGCGGGCTGTAAATTGGCCAAGTCAGCAGGCTTAGCTTAACCAAGGCCGGGGGGGGGGGGGCGGGGGGGGTGTCTTTGGATGCCACAGAGAGGGCAGCTTGACCCCGCGTCCTTCCTCTTAAGAATTGTGTTGAAGTGGCCGATACATGCATTTTAGAAGATCAGGATGTGCCCCAGGAATGTCTACTGGGGGCCTCAAGGCTGCAAACTCTGGAAAAACCCACACCTGGTTAATCAATAATCAGAAGGAACCTTTTGCTGGACCACTGAAACTGCTCGTAACAAGTTTCAGAGTAGCAGCCGTGTTAGTCTGTATCTGCAAAAAGAAAAGGAGGACTTGTGGCACCTTAGAGACTAACCAATTTATTTGAGCATAAGCTTTCGAAAGCTTACGCTCAAATAAATTGGTTAGTCTCTAAGGTGCCACAAGTCCTCCTTTTCTTTTTGCTTGTAACAAGTTTTCTTTAAGGGACATGTCTAATGTATAAATAAGGGGGAAAAGTTTGAGGTAGTTGGACTCTTTTTGGACTCTCCCTCTGGATACATCTTGCAGTCCCCACCGGCAGACGGAAGATTTGGCCACTGGAAGCCTGCAGCTGTGTCACTTGAGAGCCACACTCAGCTTTGGTAATTATCAAGGGTTGGGGTGTTTTACTAACCTTTTGCGGACGTGTGTAAATGCTTGAGACTAAGTAAAGTTTAGCCGTAAGTGAAAGCACTCTTGTGTTGTCCTGTGTGTGCCAGCCATCTATCGGTCGGACGGCCGTGTCTCCCCTGATTTATTCCCTGACACCACCTCGCACTGAGTAAAAGTTACCAAGAGCTTTGGGTTGAAAGAACCCCGGGGAGCAGGGGGCTGTGCAGGATGCGCCTCACGACACATTTCCTAGTCTCTCACCCACAGCAGGTAGCAACAGTGACGTGGCTGCAGCATCGCTCTGCGGGACGGCACCCTTGTATTTCTGGGAGGGCCTCAGGGGATCCCTGGCCAAAACTGACCCCCTCTCCTCCTCGGCTCAGCAGAGCCCCACACGCCCCTACCTGGGAATTCTGCAGGTTTAAGCTTTCCAGCCGGGGGCAGCATTCGGCCACTGCACTCAGGGACTCGGTGGTCACTCCACTGCAGTGGGTCAGCTTGAGGGATACGAGAAGGGGGCAGGACTCTGCAAGGGCCTGTAACAAAAGAGGGTGGTGAGCCAGCCAGCCCTGCCATCCCACGAGCAGACCCTGTAAAAGGCAGGCTACACGCAGGTTGGGGGATTCACGTTCTCCACCTCGCTCCAATTAAATTCCTTGCGAAGAAGACGATTCTGATCTCAGTTCTTCCAGGCTGACAGGGGCTATGTGACTAATAGCAGAGAGGGCCCCAAACTTGGAGCCTGAGGGCTGGATATCCTTTGCATGAAAAGGACAGAACTTTGTGCCACTGGCTCTTAGTTGCAGAAAGCCTCCTGTTCTTAGAGCTATGGCTACATCTATCCAAAACTAGGGATCAGAGCGGGCCAGTCGGTGTCCAAGGGCAGAAGGGCATGATATCATGCCAAACTGAACCCTGCCTTCTCACCTTCAGGACAACAGGCACGTGGCTCTTCCAGTGGCAAAGAGCAAAGTCCCGGAGAAGTGAAAACCTGCATGGAGGAAACAGAGTTAATCTGGCTGCCGAGCCAGCATGCATCCAGCTGTCCAGGGAGAGGACGGTATAAAGGGAGGAGGGGAGAGGAGCAGGGGTAGGGGCAGCACAACGTACAGCCCCTACGGGGAGCTGGAGTGGGAAGAAATGTGGGGGTGACACAGCAGGAGAGGGCCAAAGCATGTGTCATGCACAGGGGACAGGACACCCCCCATCTATAATGCAGCACCCACCTGTTCTGGACCAGCCACTCCATAGTGCTGAGGATTCTTTTCTCAGTCTGGGGAGGCTGCTTTTTGCCAGGCTCCACCCAGCAGAAGCCGATTGACACCTTCTGCCACAGCATGGGATTGGAAGCTGCCCCGTACCACAGCCGGCACACACGGGCCACCCTGGGGATGGAGACACCCGTCACTGCAACGGCACATGCCAGGTTAGACAAGTAGCGGAGGTGGGACTAGAGCCATCTCAGAACAGCGGGCCCGCAGGGGCCCACTGCCAGCGGGTGAGAGCCCAGCTAATTGTCAGGCAGAGCTTTTCAAGTGGGTAAGACCCCTTCCCCCAGCCCTTCCACCTGAATCTGTGTCCCAATACAGCAATGAACGTCGCTGGGAGCCCCCCGGGAAATGCCCCTCAGGCTGGAGTGGTGGCAGAACAGGCCGCGTGCGGGCTCCAGGGCCTCTGCCCCTGGAGAGTCGGTGATGCACACACTCCATGAGTGTCACTGGCCACCCATTATCCACCAGGCCCTTTTCAAGGCCTTGCTCTTGGGCTTTCATACCTTGCACATTATAGGGCCAGCTGTCCATGCCACTGAGGTGCCCAAGACTGACCAAGAGGTACCACTGGCCATCTCCACTGAGGAGTAGACTCCGGCCCGTCCTCCTCCTTGTTGAGTGCCAGCACGCACTGGTGATGCCCCTTAAGGCCAGAATCAAGCTACTGGGTCAAATTCAGCCATGGAGTAGGAGGCAGCAACACCTGGTGACTTCAGCAGGGAGCTGCAAGCGCTTGCCCCAGGACTGACTTTCGTCCCAGGTGTCCTTCTCAGTCCGCTGGTTTACAGTGGGGTTCTGGGGACTGAGATGACAGGGTTGGGGGTTGGTTTGCCCCTAGCGACACCCTGGACTTATCAGCCAGGCCCTGCTCTGGGAGGTTTATATTTCGGCTTGGCAGAATTCACTTTTTATTCTTTTTAATTCTCACAAATAATATCAATGGTCTAGTTAATACTTAGTCCTGCCAGGAGTGCAGAGGACAGGACGCTCTGACCTCTCGAGGTCCCTGCCAGTCCTACCATTCTCGGATTCTGTTTATTTTTAAGCCTCTTTTTAAGACTTTTACCAATTTACGTTTTCACAGCCATGTGACATTATGGGGGGCGGCGGTTGAGCACAGACAATAACTATTTAACAAAAGCAGCAGTTGAGATTCAAAAGTTAAAGCTACCTAAGTGGCACCTCTGCTCCAGATCCCTCAGCGCCAGTATTATGACACGCTTTATACAAAAGGGGCATTTCTTTTACTTTGCCCGTCTGTACACATTGATTATTAGCGCTGGGAACACCTTTTCCTCGGTTTGTGGGTGTGCATGCTGAAATCAACGTTTACTACTGTCTACCAATACAAATCTAATCCTTCCAAGCCCATTTAGATTGGTTCAAGTGCCCAGAGGCTGGGGGCACAGGGCACCTGCGCAGAATGTCCATGTAAGATTCCCCTGGGGATACTGGAGGCCCATAATGCAGGGGCTGCAGGCCAACCCCCTGAGGCCTTGAGCTACCTCACTACCCCATCAGGTGGGACCCAGGAAGGTGGAGAGACAGGAGGGGAGATCACTGCTGATATGCTGCATGCTGATAAAACAACATGGTGAAACGAGCTTCAGAAATACCTTAGAGACGTTGTCAAGTGAGGGGTTTCTAAGCTCTGGGAGAAGAGTCCCCTCATGGCTGCCTGTCTTCTCTTCCTGGACTAGTGCTTTACAAAACGAGTTCAAAGCCACGCCGGTGATATGACACACGATGCCAGGGTGCCTGGACGACTCTGGTACGTGAATCCCACCACTCTGGGCATAAGGCTGTGGGTCTGCAAAGTGCCCCCTTTGTACTCGACTGCCCAGCTCCTGGTCCTTCTTGAAGATCGGCTCCACGGAGCATTCATTACGATGGGCCAGGGCAGCATGCAGGGCCAATGCAGCCATGTGATTCTGAGCGGCATCTTTGCTGCTCTTTTTCCCTTCCCTCTTGAGTGTATTTATCTTGTTTTGTCTTTTAGGGAACGGGATTGGACTTTAACATCAGAAGCAATGCCAGCTTCAGCCTATCTCTACTAATGTTGTCTCTCTTCCCCCCAGGACAGTTATTGCCATCTTTAACACCAGCTGAGTGTCTAACGGAGGGTTGTTTCTAAAAACTTGCTCCAGCGAAAGGGACCAAGGGATGCTGTTAAAATGATTACGATCTGACATTTCAAATGCTTTCACGTTTTTATCCCCCTCCCTTCTTTTCTGGGTCTTTAATAAGTGTGCAAAGGACATTTAATGGAGTGTTTGCCATGGCCCCTATGCAGGCTGAGGTCTCTGCGCACCAAATCCCGAACCTCATTCAACACGAGTTAATGCTATACAGGTACAGCATCTTGTTAACACCTTTGAGTCTTTGGGCCCCTTTATTCCACCTAAATGAATATACCGTACAGCCCCCATCACCAGAGGATCTGAGCATTGCACACTCTTCAGTGGAGTTAGCAATTGATCCTCACAAACGGCCCTGGGAGGCAGGGCACGGCTACTGTCCCCTCTGGAGAGAAAGAGAACTTAGACAGAGAGACGAAGGGCCAGATTTTTAAAGGTATTTAGATGCCTAGTGGGATTTTCAAAGGCATCTAGAACCTAACTCCCATTGATTTCAAGATCTTTACAAAGCTGGCCGTAAATGACTTGCCCGAGGTCACACAGAAAGTCTGTGGCACAGCAAGGAATTCATAGATTCCAAGGCCGGAAGGGACCATTGTCATCATGTGAATGGAACCAAAGTCCCAAGTTAGTGCCCTAATCACTGGACCATCCTTCCTCTCATCACCCCGGCCCCCCATTCCCTCCGACCCCAGCAAAGCAGGAAGCAAGGATGGAATGCCAACCCAAACAGAGAAGAAAGCCCGCGAGCTTGTTCCCGTAAGCATTGAGTGACTGTGCTGTGCTGACCGCATGGTCCCCGCTAACCCACTTCCCAGTACCTTCACATACCGGCAGAGCAAGGGCACGGCCCCCTCAGAAGCCACCAAAGACTGGAAGATCCGCACCAGGATTTCCACTGGGAGGCGCTCTCCCCAGGAGGCCCCAGCAGCTGCCCCGCTTTCCTCAGCCTGGCCCCCAAGCACAGGCTCCTTTGCAGCTGGAGCCCCTTCTTGCTCTCTCTTTCTCTCTCCTGCCACGCCGGTCCTTTGGACATGCTGCAGCTGCTGCTTCTTTGCTGGCGCTTGGTGCTTTCTCTTTGCCACTTTCCTGGGAGGGCGGTCTTGCCCACCGCCTATGTTGGAAATGATCAGCAGCATATCATTGTCCGTCTCATGAACAAAGTAGTCCGGGGCCACTCTCCTGGGGGCCTTGAAAGCCTTCGTCTTTTTAGAGGCCTTGCTGGCATCCCCTGGTCCTGGTCTCCCACTTGCCTTGGTGCCCCGCTTCTTGAAAGCATTCTGCCCTGTGCCGGACGGTTCTGAAGAAGCCCCAGCCTCTCTCAAGTTCTCTGCTGTTCTGGGCTCTTCCATAGTAGCCTGTATAGGCTGGGTTAATCGGCAGGGACAATCTGGCAGCACATTTCTGGCAAAAAAGACAGGTGACAATCACTGCTAGGAGCGTTCGGGTACTTTTGCCACACGTTCCTACCAAGGCACCCTGGGATCTAAGTGAAAACCAACACAGGCCAAGGACAAAAGCTGAATCTCACTCATTGGTTCCAGCCTCCGAGTGTTCACTGGTGGACAGGGCGTGGCGCTCGAAATGACGGGATGTGTGTTCTGTTCCTGGCTCTGATGGTGATGTTCGATCCCAGGTGACCCACCTCACCTCTCTGCCACTCAGTTTCCCCAGCTGTAAATTGGGAATGACCATTAATGGATTTTACGGCCAGAAGGGACCATTCTGACCATCTAGTCTGAACTCCTGCATAGCACAGGCCAGAGAACCCTACCAGTGAGAGCCTGGATCCAGTCTGAGAGAGAGCATATCTTCTAGAAAGACTCTAACCCAACACACAGGGGATGGCCTACCCAGAGCACGGAGAGATCGACGGGGGGAAATAAAGTATTACTGTTCCAACCAGTCATCTCCCTGCTGCCCAACTTTACATGCATGGCCCTAACTTCCCGCTTCCCGCTGAACTCCTGTCAGCGCCCCTGGAGACATCTGCCTATCTTCAGAGCTTCGCACCCTGGGGTCACCCCTAGCCCTGCGCCCCGTTTCTGATCTGCCATGGGAGTGACTTGCTGGCACTCATGGCTGGGCACGCTGCAGGAGCTGGGTGACACTCCAGTAACCAGCATAGCACTGGGGGCAAATCTGCGTTTATGTCAATGTGGTGGGTGAATTAACTGGTGGCGGAGGGGGGCGGCTTGCCAGCCGGAGACCGTGGGGGGCTATCCCTGCCCTGTCTAGCCAGAGAATGGCACTGCTTTAGGCCAGCACTGGGGGGGCTGGGAGCCTCCTGCACGGAGCCCTGCTGGGAGCCCCACGCTGCTGGGTCCGGCCCAGCGGGAAGGGCAGAAGGGGAGGCGAAGACACAAGGCCTGAATCTGCAATGCTCAGAGGGGGCGGTGGGGGCAGGGGAGGAGGGGCGGGACTCGGGGTGGGGGAGGGGGCGGTGCGGGTGGGGGAGGGGTGAGAAGGGGGGGCGGTGCGGGTGGGGGAGGAAGGACGGGACTCGCGGTGGGGGGAGGGGGGAGGAGGGGTAGGGGGGCGGGACTCGCAGGGGTGGGGGAGGGGTGAGAAGGGAGGGGGCGGGACTCGCGGTGGGGGAGGGGGGGACGGGACTCGGGGTGCGGGAGGGGGCGGTGGGGGAGGAGCGGTGGGGGTGGGGTGAGAAGGGGAGGGGGCGGTGCGGGTGGGGGTGGGGGGACGGGACTCGGGGTGCGGGAGGGGTGAGAAGGGGAAGGGGCGGTGGGGGAGGAGCGGTGGGGGTGGGGTGAGAAGGGGAGGGGGCGGTGCGGGTGGGGGTGGGGGGACGGGACTCGCGGTGGGGGAGGGGTGAGAAGGGAGGGGGGCGGTGGGCAGGGAGGCCCCAGGGTAACGCAGTAGCGGGGATCCCGGGAGGAGGAGGGGGCCCCCCCGGGGGTCCCGCGCTGAGGATTGTGGGAAGGGGCAGGGGAGCCGCGCGCTGCTGACCGGGATCCCCGCGCGCCGCCAGCTCCTCAGCCAGGGGCCCGCCAGGCCGGAGGTTGCGGCGCCTTCCGGGTCCGTCACTTCCGGGGCGGGGCCACCCCTCGGGGAACCGGGAAGGAGGCTGGAGCCGCGTGTGTGAGTGAGTGAGAGAGCGAGAGAGTGGGGGGAGTGGGGGCTGGGGGAAGTGGGCTCTGGGGGGACAGGACGGGGGAAGTGGGGGCTGGGGAGCCGGTGAGGCAGGGGGCTGGGGGGACAGGACAGGGGGGAGTGGGGGCTGGGGGGCGGTGAGGCAGGGGGCTGGGGGGACAGGACAGGGGGGAGTGGGGGCTGGGGGGCGGTGAGGCAGGGGGCTGGGGGAAGTGGGGGCTGGGGGGCCGGTGAGGCAGGGGGCGGGGGGGAAGTGGGCTCTGGGGGGACAGGACGGGGGAAGTGGGGGCTGGGGGGCGGTGAGGCAGGGGGCTGGGGGAAGTGGGGGCTGGGGGGGCGGTGAGAAGGGGGGTGGGGGAAAGTGGGGGCTGGGGGGCCGGTGAGGCAGGGGGCGGGGGGGAAGTGGGCTCTGGGGGGACAGGACGGGGTAAGTGGGACGGGACGTGGGGGTTCGGGGGGACGTGCCCGGAGCCCCACGGCGGTCACAGCCCGTAGCTGTGCCCAGGGCTTGGCCTGGGGGGCTGGGCTCTGGGGGGGCTGGTGAGCCCCCCGGCAGGAGCAGAGCCAGGGGCCTGGCCTGGGGAGATTCCTGCCCGGGGGGGGGCTGGGAAAGCCCCCAGGGCCCCCAGTCCGGCGTAGCCAGAGCCCAGGCAGACATGGGCTAGAGGCAGCATGGGGCTAGCAGACCCCAGAGCAGCTGCTGTGAGGGGCTTTTAAGCCATTGTACGGACCAGCAGCTCTGGCCCTTTGAGGGCCGCGCCCGGACCCCCCTTGCAGGACTCGGATTTGTCCCCCCGCCCCCCCCCAGTTTCACCTCACTTCAGAACTGCTCGCTTCAGAAATCAGACACACACCCAGCAGTGTCAGCCAGGCCAGGACTGAGCACGGCCTCCCTTCTCCCTATCGGCATCAAATCCATCACCTGGAGTGTAACTATCGCATGTGCATCTCAGGGTACAGTGCAGAGAGCCGTGTAAACAAGTCAGGGTGTGACACTGGAGTTTGTCCTGACTTCTGTAGCCTGTTGTAAAACTAGGCAAATCTCAAGATGAGTTGATGTACCCCCCCCCCCCCGCTAGATCTCTCAGTACCCCTGGGGTACACACATTCCGGTTGAGAGCCACTGGCATATATAACTCCTAAATAACACAGGCCATAAGGAGTGCAGTCAGGGGTGGGTCTGGGTGGGGGGTCACTTGGGATCCAGCCAGCTCAGTCCTCAATCAAGCAACTCTGACCGGCTGGCTGTGGGGTTCTCAGAAGAAGCCAATAAACTAGCAGATAAGAGGGGCCCATTGGGTGCTTGGTGGGGATTTCACAACACTTTTGATAAGGCTTCTCCACAAAAAGCTGTTGGGGAAATGAATAACCCCTGGTAGGAGGGGAAGCCTTGTGGTGTGTTGGCTGCTGGCTGGGTGGGGCGAAGCAGGGAGCTGTGGTGAGCAGCAGCTGGCCTGTTTGGATAGAGGTTGATAGTGAGTGACTTGTTTGGGTGTTGGGCCCTGGGCTGCTCCATGGCCATGTGCATGATTTAGAGGAGGGAGTGACTGGGGGTTGATGAAATTCACCAATGATCCTAAAGTTGTTATGCCAACAAAACTACACAGGATAGTTTCAGGGGACAAGACAAGATGTCACGTTTATTATAATAACACAATTTGATTTAAGACCAGTAACGAATATCTAATATCTATGTATACACACACCCCCCCCAAATGTTCTGCAGCTGCGGTATAGTTACCAGTCCTGAATGTAGCTTGTGGCGGCTCACTGGCCAGGAAAGCCGGGCACAAGGAAGAGCTGGGTCTCTGTGGGGCGCGCACCGATGCCCTTCCGTGTTGGCAGCAGAATGTTACCCTCCCAAGTCTTCCATCTCATCCATCCTGTTTGTAGGCTTTAGTTTGAATCCAGAGTCTATAGGTCTTGCTGTGTCATGCTTCCTCTGGGTCCGGTGTGACTGATCACCCGTCAATTGCAGACGTGACTTTCAGCCTAGGAGCTGGCTTTGATGTTTCTTCAATTGTACTTTTGTTTTTTCTTTTTAGGGTGGACTCTTCTTGCTTTGTCAGGGCTGTTGTCTGCATCTTCAGCCCTTGGTGTTTACACATTATTTCATCAGGACAGGCTGAGGCTGGAGGTTGATTCCATCATCCATCCATACCTCATTCCCACATCTAAACTACACTAATCAGATTACAGCAGGGTTTAGCAAAAATGAAGTGAGCATTTTAAAATGGGTTACAACATGGACACGTGTAAGGAATGGCAAACAGGGAGCAGAAGTTACAATGTTGAAGCAGTGCAAGTTTCAGTGATTTAAGCAGCAATTGCATTGAAAGTGAAACTCAATTAGCCAGTTATTGGGGTAACCGGTTTTATGAATGAATGTTGTTTCATTCATAAAACTTTGCTTATGAAGTTATATTAATAAAGTGAACAATTAAAACCAATTTCATTTATCAGTTCTACAAGGTGTATGAGAGGCACAGCTCCAGGTGGGGGTGAGCACAGTAAAGGACTGGGCAGGTGGGATTGAGCGTGGCCATGGGTAAGGCAACGTGTGCCGGCGGAGATGATGTCTCACGCTGATGGGCTCTGCATTTCCAGGACTTGCCAGGAGGGAACTCAGGAGGTGTTGGGACATCAAGTGGTGCTGGAGTCTCAACTCATGGGCTGTCTGGCTGCCTCCCAACCATAAGGAAGAATCTGCTAAGGCTGCAGAGAAGGGCACTTAGGCTGGCCAGAGGTATGATGGGGTAACTTAGCACTGGGATGAACGAGAACTGGTCCGTCCAGCCTTCTTCTTCCTCCCATAATCTGTGCCCCTGGAGTTATGCAGGGACACTAGTGGCAGGTCCATTTAGCTCAGGTTAAAGGAAGTCCTGGTTTGTGGAGCAGACTCATATGGCTTCCTGCGCAGGAGGGCAGGGAGATCAGTGCTGGGCTGGATCTGAAAGCTGCTGATAGCTTTGCAGCCAGGGCTGATGTTGGTAACTGTCGTGTTAAACTGGGAGTGGGTGGATCTTGTGGTTTTTGGAATCTTCTCTCTGCCTGCTCAGAAACACCCATTGCACAACTTCCCCCAGGCCCTCTGCACATCTGGCACTGCACACGCTGCCCGGGGGGAAGGAGCAGTGCACGTCTCTGGAGCAGCAGGGTTTGTCCCGGTGCTAGATGCTCATTCCAGCATCAGGAGAGCACCTGGCGCTCCGCTCTAGCGCTCAGCACGTTCCGTGCCCTGAAGAGCTTTTGACCGTGTACAAGACGAGGCAAAGAGCCGGGAGGTTTGCAGAACCTGAATTCCTGAGACGTGCTGGGCTGTGTGATTTCCGGGGCAGCTCTGCATTTTCGACTTACCCACTCCTTCCTTGTAATAGGAACAGCCAGTTGTTCCCTCTCCCCCCTCCCCCACTTCTGTATCAGTGCAGTTGAGCAGGGGGCTGTTTTTAATCACAGAATTCCAAAGGGATCCGCCATCCTGACTTGTGACATGCCTGCTCTGTGCCAGCTGCCACAGGGTGACTGCCAGGAGGTCCTCCCAAGGGTGCAGTACAGGACTCCGGCTCCAGTAACACTTCAGTCACTTACCTTGTCCCATGGTCCCCTGAGATTAACCCCCTGGAGGGGCTAGAGGAAGCAGCATCAGGCTGGCTGGGAGGATGAGGAGCCGGTAGGACATTCCGGGTTGCATCTGGAGCAGTGAGGGACTGTCACCACTTGCCCTGCAGCCTGGGGTGCCTCCCAATGCTTTGCTACTGTAGGTCCCAACCTGGGCTCCTCAAACAGCCAAACAGCATGCAGGTCACACCCTGAGTGTGTGTGTGTAGCCACAGCCCTAGGCCAGCAGCTCTGACCCCAGCAGCCTGTCAGCAACACACCAGCCACACTCTGGCTTCCAGGAGCCTTGGTTACAACCTTCAGGGTGATTCCAGCACATTCCCAGTCCTGCGTTCCCCCCACTTTCTCCCCCTACAAAGGTGGTTCTGCACTGTTCAGCCCTCTCCTCCTCAACAACCGTCTGCTCCTGTAAATGAAGTTACCCAACCAATTCACAACACTGGATTCATTTTAATTAAAGAATGAAACAAGTTTGTTTATTTACAAGGAGGGAGATTTTGAGTGAGTACAAGCATAAGGCATTAAAGTCGGAAATGCTTACAAGAGAGATAAAGATGAAAGCGTTCGGACGTGCCCGCTCAGTACATTGTCCCACTGCACCGCCCCTGCTCAAGCCCTGGCCGCTGGAGTTCGGCGCGCTGGGCCCTGGTAGGACAGTTCCAGCCCCAGCACACCAAAATGTCAGCTCTCTGGTAAAGGATGTTGTCTCTTTCAGCAATGGCTGGCTGTGGGGATCCCTGCTCCAGCAGCTCTGGACTCCTCGTTGCCCTTTGCCTGGCATAGCTCGGGCTGTTGGGAGAGATTCGGTTTTGGATCCACCAGTCTATCAGGTAACCCCTTGCAGAGCTGATGCTATTCACCAGTGGATGAGCTGAACCTGACCTTGTTCTCTTCTCTGTTGCCAGGGCTGAGAGAATGGCTACGTCTGTGATGGGCCAGGCCATGATCACCCACGTGCTGGTGGCCCTTTTCGGAATGGGCTCCTGGGTCTCCGTGAACTCCTTGTGGGTGGAGCTCCCCGTGGTGGTGAAGTGGCTTCCAGAAGGTGAGGAGCAATGGTGTGCTAGGAGCTGATGGGTGGTGATAAAGCAGCGCCTGCGGGCCCGGAATGGGTGATGCCCCAGGCTTCACCTGGCACGTAGGAGCAGCCGCAGTGGGTGGTCAGGTGTCTTGCCTTCTGCTGTGCCATTCATCTCGCCTTTCTAGCTGCCACAACGCCCTGAAGCCAGCGGAGAGGAGGAAAGTGTTTAATGGGGAATTGCTGTCGTTACACAGTAACATCCCTGGGATCGTGAATGGGGCTGGAGGGGCTTAGACAATCCCCGTACTAGGGAAACAGCTGAGAACCTGCTAGTCCGGGGCTCGGCGACTAGGGGAAAAGTCGGTGTTCTGGGGGGTGGGGAGTTCTCACTTAGCCCCTCCCCAGCAGTGTGAGCCCTCCGAATGCTGCGTTAGCCTGCATGGCTGCGACTGCCCAAGCGCGGGGGATCCTGCAGACCCTGAATAACCCAGCTGCTGGCCTGGGGTTCAGTCTGCCACTCCGCCCGAGCCAGGCACCGGGAGAGCAGCTGGAAACCTGCCGCCGGCCGTTTCCTGGACTCCGAGGGGCCAGCGTCCGGTGCTGGTTGCGCAGAGGTGTTCTGCCCTGGAAGCATGCCGCACGTGTTGTTTTAGCTAGCGCCAGCTCAGAGCTCCAGGCAACAAACACGAGGTGCAGCCGACCGGGCGGAGAACAAAGGCAGGAAGGGACAAACTCCTCCGGCTTCCAGAGGGTTTCCCGGCCCAGGGCGAAGAGTCATTGGAGGGTCCTTGGTGGAGAGGGAGGCAGCAAGGACACCGCTGGTGTGAACATGAGCAGCTGCCCTCTGGGCTCTGGATTCCTAGCCGGGCCCTGAGTGTAGAGTGTTGCTGTTGGACCTGGGAACGCAGGCCCCAAGGGAGCTTTGTCCTGCTCCCCAGCTGCTGCCCCGGACTGCTGTGGGGACGTGATGGCGGGGCTCAGCCGGCCTAGTGAAGAAGAGCTGTGGAGTCCCTGGGTGTCCAGCAGAACTTCTCCCCGAGGGGAGCCCTGCCTGGGGGGGTGGTTGGGTTATCCCGGTCTCTGGGAGTGTGGATCTGGTGCTGGGAGCCAGCAGGTGCTGCCCAGCTCTGGCCCAGGCTTGCTGCCTGGCCTTGGCCTTCTGCCCTCCACCTGCACTTCCTGGAGGAGAACAGCCCTTAGCCTGTCGCTCGGGGGTGGAGGCTAGCGCGTGCTGCGCTGGGGAAGGCCATCGGGGCAGACTGACTGGGTGTTTCCGGCGTGCTGGGGCTGGCTCGTTAGTGGGATAGAGAGCGGTAGGCAGCTATTTCCAATACTCTTCTCCTGGGCCGGGGGGCTCCAACCCAGTAAGTTAGTATTAGGGCTGTTCCAGTTCCACCCCCTCCCGCCCCCCAAACGAGTGACGCTCTGTTCATGCTGATGAGGGACTCTGCTGGGATCTGCACCGGCCCCACGGACGGCCCTGCGACAGCGACACCATGAGCGCAGGGAGGCAGCTCTTTGCCCTTTGCCTGGTCCGAGAGGGAACTCGCTGCCCTGACAGCAGGATCCGATCCCCCAGGCAGAGAGGGGCCCGCTCACCTCTTCCGTAGCCGGATTGGTTAGGAGGAGCCGGCCATGACGATTATCTGGCCTGGGGGTTCCAAACGCTCCCATGGGGTGGGCCACACCTTGGCGAGTCTGGCAACCCACTCCCCCCCCCCCCCCCCCACCGGTGCTCGCGTGTGGCAGAGACAGTGAAGGAGGAGCTGGGGGATTTCCTGGCTGATGTGCCCAGTGCCTAGGGAGTTACTTGCAGGCTCCTTTTGTTCCTCATTTAACTCTGCTTCTCTGCCACCCTGCACGCACATGCCAGCCACCTGCCCCCCACACATACGCTGCCCAGCCTCCCGGGGGCCCTCTTCTCCCCTTCCCCTGCTCCCTTCTGATGTGGCGCCTGCACCCCCTGTGGGCAGCTGTTTCTCCCCCTCCTCTGTGGAGCCGTTGCTCCAGCATGCCTGCCTCCAGGCCCGCCTCTGTCCCGCAGAGCCTGCATTGCTTGGAGCCAGCCCCTTGTGAGCAGCCAGCCCTCTGCACGCCCCCCACAAGTGCTCAATGGGACACGGCAAGGAAGCCCTGGGGCTGGAGAGGCCCTAGCTGCAGGAGACTGTCAGGCTAGCCCCACGGTCTGCACAGGCAGCATCCTGGGGGCGGGGGGCAGGCTGGCGTGCTTCCCCTGTGGGGTTATTGAAGGTGCCGGAGGCCTGGTCTCTGTCTCGCCAGGGCCGCCGACCTGAAGGCAGCCTCTGCACCTGCTGCAGGCACATGGTGTTCCCAGCTAAGCCCTGCCTGGGGCTAGAGTTGCTACCCGCCGTGCCAGCGGAGAGTGGGTCATGTTCCTGGCAGCGTAACCTCCCCGAACAAACGGCTGGATTCCCTCCATGGAATTCACACGCAGGCCCTGGCCTGGCCCCCTGCCGCTAGCAGCCGGCTGCCCGGGGCTCCCCTGCGAACAGCTGTGTTCTCAGCCAGTCCCCACTGGTCCCCAGAACCGTGGCACAGTGAAGCGTCTCCACGCAGAGGCCCAGCACTGATGGGGGGGGGGGGAAGGGGGAGGCAGCAGCAGAGCTGTGCCAATTGCTTCGCTAGCAACGTTTCGTTAGCTGCAGAAGGGCCAGCGTCTGCCGTGGCCCTCTGTGCAGCTTCCCCCCCTGTCCCCCTCATCGCTATCTGCGGGGAGATCAGCCCATGGGCTCCTTTCCCCCGTAGGTAGGGCTGCACTGTGCTAATCCCACGGGAGGCTGCATAGCCCCATGGGAGCGCTGCCTTCTCTCTCTCCCCTCACACAACCAGAGCCGGGACGACGCAAAACCCAGGCGCTGGCCCCTTTAGGGTGCTGCCCTGAAGTCTGTTTGCAGCCTCTGCTTCCCTCTCTGGCCGGGGAGGAAGGTGGGGGGCACGTGCTGATCTCCGGGGAGCGAGGTGGATCTGCTGGCCTGCAATAGAAGGGGGAAGAATTACAGGCAGCATCGCTCTGGGGTGCCTGGCGCACCGAGGAGCCGGCTACCCTGCACGGCAGCAGGGCGAAGGGCTCGGGTCGGCAGGGTGTCCCTAGTGCTACATCTCTCCCCCTCCAGGCTGGAATCTCCCTGCCTACCTCTCAGTCCTCATCGCCCTGGGGAACGTGGGCCCCCTCGCTGTCACCCTGGCTCAAAAGCTGGCCCCTGGGCGGCTGAAGGAGCGCTGGGTCATCCATGCCATCCAGGTGCTGGGTGTGGTGGCAGCCTTCTTCATGGCTCTCTTCTGGCACCGGACGGCGATGGTGGCGGGGGAGCCCCACAGTCTGGCCTTCCTGCTCCTGGCCTTCCTCCTGGCCTTCGTCTGCTGCACCTCCAATGTCACCTTCCTGCCCTTCATGTACCAGTTCCCCCAGCCGTTCATCCGCACCTTCTTCGTCGGCCAGGGCCTGAGCGCCCTCTTCCCTTGCGTGGTGGCCCTGGCCCAAGGGGTGGGCAAGCTGGAGTGCCGCAACGCCACCTCCGGCAACGGCTCCCAGCCCCACTACCTGGAGGAGAACTTCCCGGCGGACACCTACTTCTGGCTGATGTCCGCCATGCTCGCGGTCTCAGCGCTCTCCTTCCTGGGGCTGATCCTGCAGTGCAGCTGTGCCAGCAGCTCCACCGCCGGCCAGGAGAGCTCTTCCAAGGGCAGCGTGGAGACGGAGGAGTCCTTCCCACTGCAGGACGGCACCCCCACGTCGGACAGCGCCACGGAGATCACCAAGGACGCCCGCCCCCCGGCCCAGACCACCTCCTTCTGGACGGGCCGGAACATCTACCTGCTGGTGCTGCTGGGCGTCTCCAACGCGCTGACCAATGGTGTGCTGCCCTCCGTGCAGAGCTACTCCTGCCTGCCCTACGGGAGCATGGCCTACCACCTCTCCGTGGTGCTCAGCAACGTCGCCAACCCCGTGGCCTGCTTCATCGCCATGTTTGTGCTGTGCAGGTAGAGCAGGGTGCTGTAGGTGGCACGTGTACCAGCCTCCTCCCTTACACCCCTCTTCACCCTTGCCCCAGGGGTTGGTCCCCATCCCAGAGTGCGCTTCAGCACCGTCTGACCCCCCCCCCCCGCCTGAGAGGGGCCGTGCTGCGGGGCAGGATTGAGGGGCGTTGGTGCAGCTGTGGGGGGCCTCTGGACTGGGCCAGCAAGGGGAGCCGCACACCCAACGCTTAACATGGTGGCCCTGTGTTAGGAGTTGGGTGCCCGGCACGTACCTGAGTCGTTCCTGATGATGTCCCTAGCGAGCAGCCAAGCGGGGTCCAGGGCTCGTGCACGTTAAACGTTTGTAAAACCGAGACCATATCCTCACCTCCCACTCCGAACCTGCCAGGTGCCCCCCTGTTGTCCAGTTGCCAGTGGGGAGGGGCAAGCTCAGACTGATCGGGCAGGGCCCAGTGGGAGTCGGGGGATATTTATGGAAGTGGGGGGGGGCTGAGAGGAAGACTTGCCCAGCGGTTAGGCCCTGGGATTGGGAGAGCTGCGTTCAGTTCCCTGCTCCGCAACAGACACAATGGGTGACCTTGGGCACGTTCCTTAATATCTCTGTGTCTCCGTTCCACACATCACGACTCCCCCGGGTGCTGTGAGGATAAACGCAGGGAAGGTTTGAGGTGCTCAGATATGACAGGGGTGGGGACATATAACTGCTATCTGTTGACTGGCTCTAGGGGGGCTGAAGCCCCCATCATCCCCCATTGCACAGCTTGGCCCCTTCCTTTCAGCCCCACTTTGCCCTACATTGGTCTAACACCCCCTCGCCGCTCAGACTCCCCTACCGCTGCTCCAAGCCCCCTATCTCCACGCTGCTCTTTGCCCCCCACCCCACATGTCCCCACTGCTCTGAGCCTCCCTTCCCCCACTGCTCTGAGCCCCCTCTACCTACACGTTCCCACTGCTCTGAGCCCCCCTCCCCACACGTCCCCACTGCTCTGAGCCCCACCTAGCCTATGGGGAAGAGGCTCTTCACAGAGCAGGCTCAGAGAGGTGTGATGTGGCCCATTCATCTCAATGAGGTGTTCTCAGCTGGAGGAGGAGGTCCCATGGAGATGATACAGGCTGACCCATCACCTTGGGGAGGTGTGAATTGCTCCAGCTGAGCAAGTTCTTTCTCTGTCGTCCCCCCCGTCCGCCCCCCCGCCCCGGGTCAGGTATGTCTACACCTAAAGTGCCACAGTTGTGCTGCTGCCCTGCTTCAGTGTAGACGGGAACAGACTGAGCTCAATCCCTCCCCTACAGAGCTCTGCTTTGAGCCCCAAGTGTGCACAAAATAACAAGGTCCCTGTTGATTTAGTAACATGCTGGGGTTGGGGGAGGGGTTATCGTGGGAGCCCCTTTCTCAAATCACCCCAAATCTTGCTCATGAGCTCTGCCCAGCACCCCACAGAGCGCTTAGCACCCGCAGGAAGTGCTGCCCGATCTAACACGTACAGAGCTGGTGCGCCGCTCTGACCTC
The DNA here is from genome assembly GCF_965152275.1 of Natator depressus. NCBI lineage: Eukaryota > Metazoa > Chordata > Testudines > Cheloniidae > Natator > Natator depressus. The sequence goes on from NC_134235.1 coordinate 2,873,244, forward strand.
GGCAGTGCCCGGTGCTGCTCAGACAGCAGGGCAGTGCTCCTGTCCCCTGCCCCCACTCGCCCCATTGGCCCCCAGGCCGATACTCAGACTGGCAGGTCCGGCACCGAGCTCGTCTGCAGCCCGCAACTGACCCTCGTTTGTCTTCTCTCTACCCCCCAGGTCAGCGGTGGGCTTGGGCATCATCTCTGTGCTGGGAGGTGTCTTTGCGGCCTATCTGATGGTGCTGGCCGCGCTCAGCCCCTGCCCTCCCCTGCTGGGCAATGCTGCAGGAGTCGCCCTGGTGGTGAGTACGGTGGAGTCCGGGCCCCGGTCTCTCCGAAGGCCTCTGCACCGGGCTGCAAAAGGAGCCATCAGAGCATCCCCTGCTGGTGGGCTGAGGCTTCGCTCCAGGCACTGTTCTCTGGGGCACCGTCCAGCTGGCCTCTAAATGAGGGGGCTTCCCAGGGCTAATGTCGCTCTGCCCTTGGGAAACGTCCCTCCGGTCTCCTCCCATGGCTCCCGGTTCTGCCCCTCCTGCCCTGTTTTGCTTCTCGGGGTTCAGTCTCCCGGTGTCTGATACCAGGCTCACAGGGCTGGAGAACTGTCTGAGAGTCCAGGCAATGCCCGGGATCCCAGGGGCTGGTGAGTGCTTTCCCCCCCGTGCCCACCGCTGGTGGTGACCCCTGGTTCTCAGCCCGGCTACCCAGGCCTGTTTGCTCCCAGAGGGTCTCTGACCCATGAGGTGGGGATGGCTGCATTGGTCCTGTCTGTCGCGACCTGTGGGTTCCCTTGGGTTGCTGTGGTCGGCCCCCGTTACTGGCTGAGGCCATGTCTGTCCCCAACAGGTGCTGTCCTGGATCCTGTTCCTGGGGCTCTTCTCCTACCTCAAGGTGGTGATCGGCAGCCTGCTGCACGAGGCCGGCCATGCAGCGCTGGTGTGGTGTGGAGCGGTCATCCAGGTGGGCTCCCTGGTGGGGGCCCTGGCCATGTTCCCCATTGTCAGCATCTATCACCTCTTCCAGAGCGGGCAGGACTGTACCAACAGCTGTGGGGCATGAGCGGGGGGCAGGACACAGCAGCCCCATGGGGGGCTCTGCCCGGATGGAGCTGGCACCCGCTGGCCTCTGCCTTAGGGACGTAAGAATTGCTGTAGAGGTTCAGAGCACTGGGCCATCTCGTCCCGCGGCTCCTGGCCAGTAGCTGATGCTTCAGAGGAAAAGCCCCTGGTGCCCCGGCCAGCTGGGAACCTCTGCCCTCCCAGGGGAAGGCTGGCTCCTCCCCTGCTGCTCGGAGCACCGAGGGCTGTGGGCCAGTCACGCTATCCTACAGACCAGGGGCTCGGAGGCCTGCCCAGCCCTGCTGCCTGGGGAGAGGGGTAGCAGCCCTGCCTTGCGGCCTGGTTCCCTGGGGCTGGCAGCTGCTGCACTCGCTGCTTCTCTTGCTGATTGTTAGGACGCATGGGGCTGGGGTGGGGGAGGGCCCCCTTTGCTGATGCTGCTGCCAATGTCCCACTGTCAGAGCTGGGGGCCCCTGTGGCGCAGGACTAGGCTCCACGGGGTGTCGTTCCCCCCTGCAGGGGATCCCACAGCAATGGCCGCTGACTGGATGGAGCCGCTGGGCGCCCTTCTCCCGCACCGTTCCACTTGCTCTGCGGCCTCCCCCAGCCGTCCCAGCCCCCACCCAGTGCTCTCAACACACGTTAATCCTGAGCACCCGCAGCCCCTGCTGCCCCCGCCCTGGGCGTCCCTTCCCGCACCCTGCCCCCAGCGCTCCATTCCCGGGGCCTCTCCTCGGCACTGACCAAGCCCTCGGCTGAGCCTGGGTGTCTGGCGGACGTTAACGCTGGGGCTGGGGCTGCCCTGTGTTCGATACCCTCTGTGCTGTGTTAGCCCCGTGGAATCCGGCCCCCTGCGGGCCGGGGAATTAACCCCTGCTCACTGAAGAGTGGTGGGATTGTGGGGAGCCCAAGGAGGGGCTGGGCTCTGATCCCAGCCAGTGCAGCCTGCTCCCTCCAGTCTGCCCCAGAGCTGGTGTCTGTGCCCCGCCTTCAGGAGGATGTTCCCCAGCCACCTGGGGGTGGGGAGTGCCCTGATGCCCAGCCGGCCCCATGCTTCACTCCCAGCAGCCTCTTCTCCAGCATGGAGCTGATCAGCCTCAGCCCAGGGAGTTTATCTTGGCAGGACAAGGGGAAAACAGTTTTGCCTGACCCTCTGCAGGTCTGCATGGCTCCTGCCCCACAAAATTGGGGGGGGGGGGTTCCCCACTGTGTGTGGCGGGGGGAGGTGCTCCGCTCCCTGAGCAGCCTGGGACCAAAGCCAGCAGGGAGCCTCCATGCAGAAATCTGCAGCCTTGGGGGGTCTCCTAAGCCATGCCCCATCTTTCCAGCCTGTGCAGGGTGGCACACGCTGCCTGGTTATTAGCCGTGTCACCTCCACGTGCCCTGTTGAATGTTGCCCGGTGTGCTCATGCCGCTGTGTCTTACTGGCTCCTGCAGGGGCTCTGCGGGGCTTTGCTTGGGGCGGGCAGGCGGGCGAGCAGCAATCTGTCCCTGTGGCGTTAGAAAGATGGTGATTTTGTGTAGACGCTGACCTCCCCGCCCCCCCCCCATGGGCCAAAGGGGGGGGGGGCTGGAGCAGGAATAAAGCTTTGTATCACAATCACTGGAGCTTGGCGCTGGTGTCCCTCGGCAGGGGCTCCGGCCTGGGGGGGCCTGGGGCTGACGCATCCCCCGGCGGGGGACTGAGCTAGCTGCACGGATCGCTCGTCACGCCGCCATTCTGGGAGCGGGCGACGGGATGGGTCACTTGATGATTCCCTGGTCTGTTCACTCCCTCCGGGGCCCCTGGCATTGGCCACTGTCGGCAGACAGGACACTGGGCTAGATGGACCCTTGGTCTGACCCAGTCTGGCTGTCTTTATGCAGCTACTGGGGCGTACGGGGGTCCTGCTCCTCCAACCTGCCCAGGCGCGCCAGCCCGTGGAGGTGGCTCCCCACTGGAGGGCCAGGCCCGCCTGAGCAGCAGTTGTGTGTAGGCCCCATGCAGGAAGGAAGCCTGGCTCCGGGGGGGGCAGTGTGCTCTGGTGCCAGGGACCCCAGTGTGGCCCACGCAGGTGCGAGCACTCCCCGGTTAGTGATGCCCCGGGGCAGCGCCGTGGCCCGGCTCTGGGCCTCGGGTGGGTCTGGCTGCTGAGCGTCAGGCGCTGTCCATGCAGAACAGTGCGCCCTTTGTCCGTGCGATGGAGGGAGCTGCAGGCAGCAGCCGTGCCGCACCACGAGGGCGTTTGAGCCTGGGGCCGGCTCCTGGAACGCTCCACGGCCTTCAGATTGCTACAGCCTCTGGCCAAACCGCAGCTGCTCTCCACAAGCCGGTGTGATCTCGGGAGCACGTGAAGCACGGGGCTGTGCCGGGCCTGGAGCCAGGCAGCAGGGGCACCAGGAGGACAAGTGACGTGGGCTGTGTGACCTGAGAGCCTTGGGGGTGACGCGTCCTGGAGAGCATTGCCGCGGTGCAGTGGCCATAGAGGGGAGCTCCTGGGGAAGGTGGCCTGAGGTGGGGAGCTGGGCTGGCTCAAGAGGGGAGGGAGGCTGCAGGACCGGGGGTGGGGGGGAGGCAGGAGGCAGCTCCGCGTTGGTCCCTGCCTGCTGCATGGGGAAGGGTGCCTGGAAGGGCTGATTGTTGGGCAGCTCAGGCAATGCGGGCGCATGACTAGCCCTGCCCTGGGGGCTGTGCTGTGCTCTGTGCACAGCATAGGGCAGGGCTGGGGCCAAAGTTCCTTTGAGTGTGAGGTCAGAGTCCCTTGCCAAGGGTTCTGGGTACTACCGGAGCCTTCATGTTCTCGGAGGCCAACAGCGGGGGAATCTGTCCGCTCCTCCCCTCCATGGCTGGGGAGAAGATTGTGCCCCATCTTGCAGGCCCAGGGCTGGCCAGGGTGCCCCACACATCTGGGGCTGCTGGGCTTGGATCCTGCAGCTCATTCCAGCTGGTGAGGGAGCTGCCTTGTTAATGTTTCTCCTGGCCCCTGCTGCCCCACACTACACTGGTTCCCTGCTGAACACAGGCTGGGTGGAGAGACACCTGAGACCATGGCTTCCCGGCAGGGCTGCATTCCACTGGGCCAGTGAACCTGCCAGCCCAGAGGCCCAGGCTGGTGTGTGCGGGAGATGGAAGTTTCCCCGCAGCTGGGTCTGGCCTGGGGAACTCACTGCCACAAGAGAGAAGAGATCCCGCAGCCTTGCTGCACTCAGAGCCACGGGCAGGGTCTAGCTTTGGGCCTTGGCTCTTCCTCTGTGGGCTCTTCAAAGCCACCGCTTCTCTCACCCCCAGCTGACAGATCACTCCCCTTTCTCTTCTCAGCTGGGCGCAGTTTAGATCGGTTGGTGGCATCCGGATGCCCTGGTGCTGGGCCTGGAGAAGCACCTGCCTGGGTGTGAGTGGTGTGCCGCTGGCCTGGGCCCTGGAGAGAGCCCTGGTGCGTAGGTAACACTCCCACCCCTGCCCCTCTCTGTGGGAGCTGGGGTCAGGGTTGGGCCAATTTCATAACTGCTGTGCATTGACACGTGCCTAGAGCTCAGCTCACTTCCCCTGGGCCGGCTCCATCCTTCCACCGCTCCCCCCCAGCAGCTGGCAGTGCTCAGGCCCGACTTCTGAACACGCCTGACGGGGCCAGTGGGCTCCTCCAGCCTGGAGGGAGACGCGGAGGAATCAGCTCCTTCCAGCCACATGGACTCCAGGGCTGACACCCAGCCAGCTCTGGGGTGGAGCATGGCAGGGGCACAGCACTGGTGTAGAACAGGGCCCAAGGAAGAACCCCACATCCTTGGAAACGACGGGGTGTTAAATAAGCCAAACAGAAAACCCTCTGCTGGGATTTGGCTGTGGCAGCAGGGGGTTGGTGCTCCGGGCCCTGGGAATTACAGCGGCTCACAGGCTCCAGGCCCAGCCTGTGGGCCACAGTGCAGTCGGTTCTGCTCTGACTCGGAGGGGAGAGCCCCACACCTGAGTCACCAGCAGCCCTCCCAGCCCAGCCAAGGCAGCGCCAGCCCAAGGGTGCTGGGCTTGTGCAATCAAGCCAGGTGCTCGGGCTGTCTGGGGAAAGCAGCGCCTCTCACCCACTGCAGGGGTGCAAGACAGGAGCCCTTGCGATGGAAACGGTCACTGATGGTGCCCATGCTGCGTGGTGCAATGCCAACCCCCCCCTTTGAAAAAAGGCTGCCCCAAGCTGGGCTGGCTGCCTGGTACCCTCTGAGACCTAGATGCTCGTGTCACAGCGAGCGTGGTCAAAGCCCCAACTCGTGCCCTCGGGAGTGGCCAGCCTGGTGCCTGAGGATGCTGCTCCGTGCAGGGAGCTCCAATGTGAAGCTTTCCTGTCCTGCAACTTCAGGTTCTTGAATGCAAGGTGTGCCCCGTCCATGCCAAGGTTGGGTTGCCCCTGCCCTGGTTGGGGGCTAGGGCTGTGGCTGACATCCTGGACACTCCTACCATAACGCCACTATACAAAGCCATGGTGTGCCCAGGCTTTGGATACGGCAGGCAGGGCTGGTTGCCCCAGCTCAAAAAAGCAACGTTAGAACTGGAAAAGGGCAACAAAAATGATGAGGGGTCTGGAACGGCAGCCGGATGAGGAGAGATTAATAAGACCGGGACTGTTCAGTTTGGAAAAGAGACGAGTAAGGGGGGATATGACAGAGGTCTATAAAATCGGAACTGCTGTGGAGAAAGTGAATAAGGAAGTGTTATTTACCCCTTCTGATAACAAGAACTAGGGGTCACCCAAAGAAATTAACAGGCAGCAGGATTAAAACAAACCAAAGGAGGTTTTGCTTCACGCAACGCCCAGTCAACCTGTGGAACTCCTTGCCGGGGGATGTTGTGAAGGCCAAGAAAACAGAACTAGGCATCTCGGCAGAGCTGCGTGGGCAGACTGGGGAGGGGCCCTGGGGCTGTGCCGTTTCTGTTGCCTGAGGTGTCTATTCCCGGCCTCTGCATGGAGCTCTCCCTAGGCTGGGCCATGCCCCCACTCACCCTGCAGGAGGGCACTCAGTGGAGAACAGTATCGCCCTCCCCCATGTGCCCGCCTGGGAAGCATTAATGCCGAGGGGGGCGGACTGTGAAAGGGACTCAGGGTGCCCTGGCGGGGGTGCGGGGTGGGGCTGGGAGGGCACAGCAGGATGCGCAGGGCTGAGCTGCTGTTTTGCTGATTCATCCCAGCTCAGCTTCCACCTGTGCCAGGCGGGGGAGAGAGCTTCCATTTCCCTGCAGGGCCTTCCCTGGGCACGGGGCCAGCCTGGCTCTCACGGCACCCACGGGCCTGCGCTCCGGGGCATGAAGGGGCTGCAGCTGCCTGCTCTCCCGGGCGGGGAAGGCTCCGGTTTTTACCGGTGAATTTCCATTACGCTGCACAGGCATGAAGCCAGGGAAAAGTATTTCCCTGGGTGATCCGGGCACGGTCCAGCCACGGCTCGAGAACGTGGGATCCTGTGGCTGGAGGCTGGGCCCGAGGGAGAGTTTGACACGCGATGGTGCTGGTGTGTGTGTTACAGGTGGTCTGGATTTAACGTTCTGCATCTGCCCCGTCATTCCATCATCGTTGTCTGACGCTCCCCGGAATATCCCGCAGCTGTGAAATCCAAATCAATACAAATATGCTCAAAAACGGACACCGATTATCCGCCGAATCCTGCCCAGCCTGGTCTGTGTGAGCAGCTGCTGCGCTGGGGCAGAGCGCGGCACCACCCGCCCCATGGCCGCTCTGCAACGCCAGGCTGGGCACCTCTTCCTGCCTTAGCCGCTGTGGGCACCGACCGGCCCCTGCCACAGGGACTCACTACTGATGCATGAGCAAGCTGTGTCCCCCGGGAGAGGAACCTTTGCCCCCCAGGATCCCAGCAAGTAAAGCCACCTCCCGTCCCCGGAACAGTCCTGGCTCAGCTGCCGGCACCGGCTCAAGTGTGCGATGGGCTGGGGTGGCAGCAGGGTCCAGCTGGGGGGGTCGGGGGCTTCCGGCTTCTCAGCCCTGCTGCAATGCTGACTGGCCATGTGAGTGCCCCGCCAGGGCCCGTCTCCAGCTCTGAGGATGGGACTAGTCCCTGTGGGGCCCCTCACGGCAGCAAACAGCCAAGCTAGGTCGTAAAGACTGGACAGGTGCTTCTCGAGCCTGCTGGCCACAGAGAGCACCCAGAGCAAAGCTGTTAGCCCTCCCCATGCTGGCTGCATGCACAGCGCTTCCTTCAGGCACTGCAGTGCCGGGGTGTCCGCGATCCCCAGCACTGAATGAGGCAGGGCTCTGGGGGGAGAGGGGGCCTGTGCACTGAATGAGGCAGGGCTCTGGGGGGTGGGGGCTGTGCACTGAATGAGGCAGGGCTCTGGGGGGTGGGGGCTGTGCACTGAATGAGGCAGGGCTCTCGGGGGTGGGGGCGGGATTGTGCCCTGGCATTACAGCCAGTATCACAGGACGTCTGCCCCAGGGGCCAAGGTCAGATACGGGCAGCTTCATTCTGCTCTTGCCCAGCTTGCAGCCCTGGCACCAGTCCTTCCACACTGCATGATGTGGATTCTGGCTCCGCCTGGGAGCCCCAGCCATGGCCCAGGCCCCCGCTGCATTCGGTGCGGCACAACCCCAGAATAAAGAGCCCACCCCTGCCCCACAGAGCTTCTGATCCAAGGCTAGGAGGAGAGACACCAGCCAGACACAGGCAGACCCATAGGAGCGTCACACGCACTGCGCCCAGTTGATTTCACCCAAGGCAGGTTCACCAGCTGGGCCAGGTGCCTCTGCGGCCCCCTCCATCTCCCGCCGAGCAAAGCGGCTTCATGCCATCCCCCGGCTGGGCTCCGTCCCTCCTCACCCCTGCTGCGGCTGGGCCCCAGAGCCATAAACCCGCCGGGCCAGGCGGTTACACGGGCCAGGGCAGCCCGCGCTCCCCTGCCCACCTCCAGGGCAGCATCCCGGTCCAACAGAGGGCCAATCTCTGCCACTGCCCCGGGCAGCATGTTACGTAGGCAGAGCAGCCAGGAAAGGCTAAGGCAGCAGGGCGGGGCCCCGAGCCCTCCACTTCCAGCTCAGAGCAGTCAGCGGCGGGAGGACAGGCCAGCTCTGCGAGGTAGGAGAGGGCAGGAAAGCAGCCGGGGAGGGGACCTGCGGGCAGCCGGGCCAGGCTGCCAAGGGACAGGGCGGGGATGCAAGAGGAGAGAGGGGAGATGGGGGAGCTTTTCGGGAATGTGTAACAGGCGGCGTCTGCCTGTGCACATACGTGTGTGTGTGTGTGTGTGTGTGTGTGTGTGAGAGAGAGAGAGATGCCTGTCGGGTGACATGGTGGGTGTGTGATGAAACCTCTCTGGTGACATGGTGTGTGTATGGGCATGTGTGTATGTGTGTGATGATGCCTGTCGGGTGACATGGGTGGTGGTGTGCATGCGTGTGTGTGTGTGTGATGATGCCTGTTGGGTGACATGTGGTGTGTGTGTGTGTGTGTGTGTGAGAGATGATGCCTGTCAAGTGACATGGTGTGTACGTGTGTACGTGTGTGTGAGAGAGAGAGAAAAAGAGAGATGATGCCTGTTGAGTGACATGGGGGGTGTGTGTGTGTGATGACACCTGTCAAGTGACATGTGTGTGTGTGCATATGTGTGTGTGTGTGATGATGCCTATCAGGTGACACGGGGGGGGTGTGAGTGCAGGTGTGTGGGTGAGATGCCTGTCAAGTGACATGGTGTGTGCATGTGTGTGTGAGAGAGAGAGATGATGCCTGTCGAGTGACGTGTGTGTGTGCGTGTGTGTGTGATCACACCTGTCAAGTGACTTGCTGTGGGTGTGTGTGTGCATGTGTGTGTGTGTGTGTGATGACACCAGTCAAGTGACATGCTGAGTCTGTGAGCATGTGTGTGTGTGTCTGCGTGATGATGCCTGTTGAGTGACATGGGGGGGTTGTGTGCGTGTGTGTGAGAGAGAGAGAGATATGACGCTTGCTGAGTGACATGGGGTGGGGTGCGTATGATAATGCCTGTCGGGTGACATGGTGTGTGTGTGTGTGTGTGTGTGTGAGTGTGATGCCTGTCGAGTGACATGGTGGGGGGGTGTGTGTGTGTGTGTGTGTGTGTGTGCGTAGGTGGATGGGTGTGTGGTGACGCCTGTCGGGTGAGCCAGGGGGTGTGTGGTGGTGCCTGCCGGAGGACCGGCATTGCAGCCATTTGTCCCGTGGGCAGAGCCCCAGCTCGCAGCGGGACACCAGCCCTGGGTGGGGACCCGTGTGAGTGCACAGGGTACAAGGTGCCCAGGGGCGATGGTGCAGAGTCCTCTCCCACGGGGACCCCCAGCCAGAATCCCCTCGTGCTCACGCTCACGCTGCCGGTGCCGCACACACACCTGGGGGAACGGACACTGGGGCTGACTAGCTGGACACGTCCCAGTGGGGATTCGTCCCCCAGGGGAAGGGGAGACCCGCATTGCTTGGGGCCTAACGTGACCCCAGGGACCAGGCTGCAGCAGGAAGCCTGCCCTGCCCCTGGAGGAGGAACAGATGAGCCCCCATGGGGCCTTTCCTGCCTCTGAGCTCTGGGGCTGCAGCTCATTTACCCACCAGGGGCTTTTCCCAGCAGGGATTTAGCTCCATCCCCCAGGCCGGGGGAGCTGAGTGACAGTATCTGACAAGACAGGAACGGACTGCTGGCCCGATGCATTGCCCCAGATGGTCCAGGTGCTGGACTCTGCCTCGGGTCAGTCAGATCCTGGGGCCCAGCCCTCCCCCTGCCCCCCCCACCAGGGGCCCAGCTGTGTCTGTCGTGTGCTGGATGCAGACTGAGCAGCCAGAGAACGGGGGGTGCACAGTGGGGAGGGGAGGTCTTGCCCCCCCTTGGGTCACATCCCAGGCTCGCTCAGTGTTGGGGGGGGACTGCGGGGGGGGCAGGCAGAAGCTGGCAGCCATGTGCTGCCTGGGGGAGGGCTTCCCACACGCACCCTGGCTCCCCCCACGGGGAGAAGGGCTCAAGACACCCCCCACTCCTGGGCCAGGCCCCCCTTGTGCGAGGTGCTGCAGAAACACAGATCAAAGCCGCCAGCCTGGGTGTAAGCTGGACACAGAGCCCTGGGGCAGCCCAAGGAAACGGCAGCACGAGTTGTCCCACAGGGCTCGGGGACGATGAGCAGCGTCGTAATGAAGGGTTAATTGATCGCTACAGTGTCCAGCGGGTCACTAGGCCGCTCCTCACCCCCCCACCCCCCACCAGACCCGCAGCCCCCGGGCCGTGCCAGGCGTCCCTGGAATCCTTTATGACCCTTCCTAGAGCGTGGGAGCAGCCGGAAAAGGAGGGTTAATCTCGGCCAGTCCTGGCTGCTGGCTCAGCTCAGGCCCGTGAGAGGGTTGAGCCAACCGGGTGACCCCAATGGCCGGACCTTGGCCCAGGCATTCAATGCTGAGCGTAGCGACTCCCTGGAGAGCTGCCTGCAGCCCTGGAGCAGGAGTTAAAGCCTGACCGAGCTGTGGTCACTTATTACAGGGCCGGGGGCGTGTGGGTGTCGAGGTGTCTCTGGCCCCACCGTGTTTCACAGGCAGAGCACAGTCCGAGCGCCTGGAGCTCCCCCCGGGGCGCTGCCAGGGCAGCTGGGAAACGCAGAGGTCTCAGCGCCATGTCCCCAGGGCAGCGCCAGGCTGGCCCCAGCGCCCCCTTCCAGTCCAAGACCGAGGGTTCGTCCTTTCTGGGGTGTGATGTACACAGTAGCTAGAGAGGCCCTTCCTGGGCGCTAGGTGCCCCGGCACAGCGAGCGATGCCGTGAGCTCCCCGCAGGGCTTTGCAAACTGCTCAGCCAGGACCTGGCCACCTGCAAAGCCCATTTCCGCCCATTCGGGGTTATGGGAAGCAGCCTCTCAGCCAGTCAACACCCGCACCCTAAACCCAGCTGTGGAGAGGAGACCCACAGCAGACTGGACTGTCACAGGCAGAGAACAGCAGGGACCGAGGGGCACCGGTGCCCAAGGCTCCCCAGTGGCAGGGAATGGATTCAGCGAGAGACACCCAGCTAATCCTGGCAAGTGACCCACACACTGCAGGGGAAGGCAACCCTGCCCTCAAGGTCCCTGCTAGTCTAACAGGGGGGAAACTCCTTCCCAAGCCCCCACGTGGAGTTCACGGCAGAACCTGGGCATGGGAGCAAGAACCAGGCAGCCAAGCACCGGAGAGAAACGTTCGGGGCCGCCCAGTGTCCCAGCAGCGCTGGTGTCCTGCACCGGCCAAGCTGAACTTCTACCGCTGGCTAATTCCACCCCCCAGCCCTGAATGACGCCCGGTACGCTGGTGAAGGCACAGCACGCACCCACCACGCCCCGCTGGGCACGGCTGGGCCGGAGTCGGCCGTCGTGCAGACGCAGGCTGGGCCTCTAGGGTGGCACTCGGGAGCCGTTTCCAGCTTTTCTCCAGAGCCCTGTGTGCTCAGTGGAGGCTGCGGTTCTCCCCGAACCCCCTGACTCCAGGAGCTGGTGCTGTAAGGAAAACACCAGGAGACTTCCAAGAAACTCTCCAGTCGGTGACGCTGCACTAGTCTTTCTGATCTGCTGGGGACGCCGCGGGTGCAAAGGGCAGGGGGCAGCCTGGCCAGGCTGTCTCTGCATCCTGCGGCCCACCCACGGTCCACCCCACAGCCTCGGGTGTCAATGTGGGGGGCACAGACGCCCCACAAGAGGCAAAGTATTCCTGTGCAGATCAGCCACTTCTCTCCCTGCCTCGGGTGATCTGCAGCCCCGTAACCCTCAGCATCCCCGGGAAGGGTTTGCTGGGCGTCGGAGCAATCCACGGACAGCCAGCCAGGCCCAGCCGCACCAGGGCCTTGCTCCAGGTCTCGCACCAGAGCGTGTCAGGTACAAACCTTCCCCGAAGCTGCAGCCAGAGCAGCCCCCTGCTGCGGCATGGGGGGGGGGGTGTTTGAGGGATTAGAGCCCTGACAGAGCAGGGGCTGCAGCGGGGCCCATGACCCCTACCCCTCTGCCTCCTCCCCTCAGCCCTCCTGCAGCTCCTACCTCCCCATCTGCCCCTTGCCCACCCCCCGCACCCACCCCCAGGATCGTTCCCTCTTGCCTCTCTCAGCTGTCCCCCCCACCCCGCCTCCCAGATCCTTCTCCAGAGATGCGTCCCCTCCCCCCCTTCCTGGCCCTCGCACCCCTGGCCCCTGCTGCTCCCTCCTGGGCCTGGCGCCTAGCCCCAGCAGCAGGGCACCAGGGCAGGGGCCATGCTTCACCCAGTTGGTCTGGCCGGCACGGCCTGAACAGCATCTGCCCCCTGTGTGCTGGGCCAGGCCGGGTCCTTCGCCCACAGCTCCCAGCCCACGGCACGGAGCCCTGAGCTGGCAGAGGGGCTCATGGGCAAGGGCCAGGCCTGGGGGGCCAGACCGCTGGGGTCTGCTCCCTGCTGTGCCAGCTGGCTGGGTCCCAGGGAGGGCGAGGGGGACGAGTGCTGGAGATGGAGACGAGCAGGGCGAGACAGGCAGAGCCTCTTCCAGGGGCAGCTGAGTGACGGCCATGCACTGGGCAGCCAGGAGCCACAGGCCAGAGCCAGGTGCCCAGTCCCCAAAAGGACCAGCGGCCTGGGCAGCCCCGGGGGCACCCAGCCCAGCCAAAGTACTGCGGTAAATGGAGGCAACGCATGAGGCCAATAGCCCATCCCTGGGGCACCCGCCGAGCGAGCCCCTCCACGCTGGGCTCGGCCGCTCCGGCCTCGGCTTGCAGGGAGCTCTGCAGGGCTCTCCGCGCCCAGGCTGCGCTGGGAGGATCCTGCCGGGACGCCCCGGGGGGGCCCATAGCTCGGCTGGGCCAGGAAACTCTGCTAGGCCCTGAGAGCCGCAGGAGAGGGGCATCCGGCATGGTCTGATCCCAGCCCAGCGGGGCGCGAGCCCAGCTCCCTGCCCAGCCCCACCAGGGGGAGTGGCTCTGGCTCCAGCTAGGCTACCACCAGGGGTCGCCCTTGCAATGCAGGCTGGTCAGAGCTGAGCTTCAGCCGTGTTCCTGCCCCATACTGGAGCCCTGGGTTCCCCCTCCCGCCCCCGGCTCCAGCGCCATCCGGGAGGGGCGCACAGACAGCACCTGACCATGGCTGGCTCCTGTGCCAGGCTCCACGTTCCTCACGGACTGGCGGTTGTGTAGAGGAGGAAACTGAGGCACAGAATAAGACAGGACCATGCCCAAAGTCACACAGGGAGTCACCAGCAGAGGCAGGCTTAGACGCCAGGAGTCCTGCCGCCAAGTCCTGTGCTGTGCCCACTAGGCGTCACAGCCTCTCTGGGCAGGTGTTGTGAGCGCCAGAGGAGCGGCCCAGTCCCTGCAGCCCTGGCTGCTGCGGGACGTTTCACAGCAGGAGAAAAGGGCTCGTGGCGGGGACAGACTTGTGCCGAGGGTCCCGCTGCTGGCAGCCACGGGCCTGGTCTCCTGCTCAGCAAAGGGCCAAGCCGCTGCCTGTACCAGCATGTGTGTGTGTGTGTGTGCCTCTGGGGGTGTGCACGCACGTGTGTGTGTGTGTGTGTGTGCGCGCGCGCCTCTGGGGGTGTGCACGCACATGTGTCTCTCTCTCTCTCTCTGTGTGTGTGTGTGTGTGCCTGTGAGGGTGTGCACGCACATGTGTCTGTGTGTGTGTATGTGTGTGTGTGTGCGCGCGCCTCTGGGGGTGTGCACGCATGTGTGTGTGTGTGCCTCTGGGGGTGTGCACGCATGTGTGTCTGTGTGTGTGTGTGTGTGTGCGCGTGCCTCTGGGGGTGTGCACGCACGTGTGTCTCTGTGTGTGTGCCTCTGGGGGTGTGCATGCACGTGTGTCTCTGTGTGTGTGTGTGTGTGTGCGCGCCTCTGGGGGTGTGCACGCACATGTGTCTGTGTGTGTGTGTGTGTGTGTGTGTGCGCGCGCCTCTGGGGGTGTGCACGCACGTGTGTCTCTGTGTGTGTGTGTGTGTGTGTGTGCCTGTGAGGGTGTGCATGCACATGTGTCTGTGTGTGTGTCTCTGTGTGTGTGTGTGTGTGTGCGTGCGCCTCTGGGGGTGTGCACGCATGTGTGTCTGTGTGTGTGTGTGTGTGCCTCTGGGGGTGTGCACGCATGTGTGTCTGTGTGTGTGTGTGTGCCTCTGGGGGTGTGCACGCACGTGTGTCTCAGTGTGCGTGTGCCACACATGCTGTGCATGTCCGTGTGTTGGGGTGTGTGTGCATCCCTGGGACTGGGCTTCCCAAGGCTGGTCCCATTGGGCAGCTCGCTGCTCCTTGCTGCCTTGGGGTTGTGGGGGGAGGTCGAGCATGGCACGCAGGCAGGAGGAGGTGGTGCTGGGGGTTACCCTGCCTTGGGGGGGCAGGGCGTGGTGCACAGATGGGAGGAGTTGATGGTGGGGGGTACCCCGGCTTTGGGGGCTAGCGGGGGTTGCCCCAGCTTTGGGAGGGGGCAGGGGGTTATCTGGTGGTGCTGGGGGTTATCCTGTCTTGAGGGGCAGGGCGTGGTGCACAGGTGCGAGGAGGTGATGGTGGGGGGTTACCCTGGCTTTGTGGGGGCAGCAGGGGGTTATCCGGCTTTGGGGTCACATCCAGGCTGCTGCGCTGGCTTTCCAGGGAGCCCCTGTCCTGGCCCTGTGCTGGGCCTGCAGCTGTGCCCCCTGCCCCGGGGCCCTGGCCGCATGCCCGCCGCTCTGATTTAATGCCTCCCTCTCTGTTTGGCTCTCAGGCCCAGCGTGCCAGCGGAAGCCATGGCGTTGGTGGTGCACATCCTCGCCTGCCTCCTGGGCACGGGCTCGTGGGTGGCCATCAACGGCATGTGGGTGGAGCTGCCCCTCATTGTGCCCCAGGTGCCGGAGGGCTGGTACCTGCCTTCCTACCTCACGGTGCTGATCCAGTTCGCCAACGTGGGGCCACTCTTCGTCACTCTCATGCACCACCTCCAGCCCGGGCAGCTCAGCGAGGCCGGCACCATCTACACCATCATCAGCCTCGGGGCGCTGGCCTGCCTCCTGCTGGCCTTCTTCTGGCAGGAGACCAGCGTGGTGGGGGGCGCAGCCCACAGCACCGCCCTCCTCATCCTCCTCTTCTTCCTCTCCCTGGTGGACTGTACCTCCTCCGTCACCTTCCTGCCCTTCATGTTGCGATTCCGGGCCCGGTACCTGACCACCTACTTTGTGGGCGAGGGGCTGAGCGGCCTGGTGCCCGGCCTGGTGGCCCTGGCCCAGGGGGTGGGGGTGGCCCGGTGTGTGAACGGCAGCCTGGCGGGGAATGCATCGGGCACGGGGCTGCAGACGGAGTACCAGCCGGCCAGGTTCTCCATTCGCTTCTTCTTCCTCTTCCTCGGCGGCATGATGGGCCTGTGTCTTGCCGCCTTCGTCCTGCTCAACCATCTCCCGGCCGCCCGGCAGGAGCGGGCCAAGGAGCGGTTCCGGGCCCAGGCCCGGGTGGAGGCAGGCTCGGGCCTGCAGGCCATGGTGGAGGAGCAGCCCACGGTCGGCCCCAGCGAGAGCTGCTGGCTCAACAGCTGCTTCGGCACTGGCACGTACTCCTGGCCCCAGGTGGCCTACATCTTCCTGGTGCTGGCCTGGGTCAACGCCCTGACCAACGCGGTGCTGCCCGCGGTGCAGTCCTACTCCTGCCTGCCCTACGGCAACTCAGCCTACCACCTCTCGGCCACGCTGGCCGCCATGGCCAACCCACTCGCCTGCTTCATCGGCATGTTCCTGCCCAACAGGTGGGCGTCCCGGCGGCCACGCAGACGTGCTGCTCCCCCAGCTGGGGGGCGCCCCACGTCCGGCCAACGGAGCTGCCCTCCAATGGCACCAGGAGCACCGCGGCTTGGCACCAGGCTGGGCAGCTGCAGGAGCTGAGTTGAATGCCCCTGCTGCAGAGGGTGCCAGGATGGTCCAGGGTCACCAAGAGGGCTGAGGGAAGACTGGCACCACTCTGGGTGGGGGTTGGGGCAGGCTGGCGTCACTGGGGAGCTGGGACAGGCGGGTATCACGGGGGGTTCATGGCCTGGGGATAGGGTCTGGGGTCACTGCGAGTCAGGGCGTGGGGGTTGGGGTAGGCAGCCTGGGGGAGCTGGGGGAGCTGGAGCAGACAGGGATCATAGGGGGGCAAGACCTGGGGGTCTGGGGGACCTGGGGCAGGCAGGCATCACGGAGGGCAGGGGAGCAGGACCTGGGGGTCTGTGGGTAGGGGCTGGCATCACTGGGGGTCAGGGCCTGGGAGTTGGGGCAGGTGGGTATCATGGTGGGGCAGGGCCTGGAGTTATGGGCTGGGGTCACTGGGGCTAAATGACGCTTCTCCCTTCACCCCCTGGTGCTTTGCCCCCCAGGTGTTT
This sequence comes from Natator depressus, assembly GCF_965152275.1. Lineage (NCBI taxonomy): Eukaryota > Metazoa > Chordata > Testudines > Cheloniidae > Natator > Natator depressus. The sequence goes on from NC_134235.1 coordinate 2,889,518, forward strand.
GCTGACGCTCGGCCTCCTGTCCGCGGCGGGCTCCGGGTTCGGCTGCTACCTCATGGCCATGGCGGTGCTGAGCCCGTGCCCGCCCCTGCTGCACAGCCACGCCGGGGTGGTGCTCGTCGTAAGTCAGCGCAAGCCCCCGCTCCGGCCCTCTGCCCTTCGGCCAAGGGATCCCGACTCCGCCACGGGTCCCTGCCGTCGGCAGGCAGCTGCGCGGTCCCACTGCCTCCCGTCCCCCACCCCCAGGCCCGGGATGAGTAGCCTGCTTGGTGCCCCCCATAGGGGCCGCGGTGGGAGGCCAGGGCTGGGCCTGCCTGACGTGCTGCGCTCTCCCCTGCCCAGGTGCTGTGCTGGGTTCTCTTCGTGGGCTCGCTGTCCTACGTGAAGCTGATGATCGGCGTGATCCTGCGGGACGAGGGGCACAGCGCCCTGGTGTGGTGCGGGGCCGTGGTGCAGCTGGGCTCCATGCTGGGGGCCCTCACCATGTTCCCGCTGGTCAGCGTCTACAGCCTCTTCCACTCCGGAGACCCCTGCAACACCCACTGCCCCAGCTGAGCCGCGCGGCCTCCAGCCCGGGGGACTCCGTGGGTCCAGCCTCAGCGCTCGCTCGCGGGCCCAGACGGGGCTTCCCCGGGACCACTCCTCCTACTGGCACAGCACCACCACCCTCTGCTGGATGCACTGCACCAGCCAGCCAGCGTCATTGGCCCTATACTGCTGGCAGCTACCGGTGATGCTCCATTAGCTGGAGCTGGAGGTTTTGACCTCCGTACTGGCTGTCACTGTGATGCAGGGAGTGGCCAGTGTGCAGTGCTGGGATAACTCGCATGGCCTAGAAAGCCACAGATGTGTTTGTTCCACTCAGGTTATTACACTGTGCCCACCACCCTGGCATCCTCTCCCCCTGGGGACAATTCTAAGCACTGAGCAACAGCTGCTCCATTAACCCCCTGGTAGATCAGGATTATGCCCATTTTACACATGGGGAAACTGAGGCACTGGGAGGGGAAGAGACTTGCCCAAGGTCATCCGGCAAGTCAGTGGCTGAGATGGGAATAGAACCCAGGAGTCCTGCCACCCGCTGCTGTGCAGGATGACAGGAGCAGCCCAGTGCCTTCAGAGATCCCCACCACCTGGGTACCGGAACGTGTCACCGGGCTGCGCTCGGTCAGCTGCTGAGCTGCCTGGTAAAAGCTGCTCCAGGAAACAACTCCCGCTTCCCCCAGGGGGTTTGAAACATCAGAGCCAGGATGGGCTGGGACCAACTGTGCTGCCCCAGAGCAGGTAAGGGCTGGACCCTGCTCCCCAGCCCGCCACCCTCCCTCAGCCTGTCCTGAAATGGACAGTGGGGCCTGGCCTCCCTGCTTAGACTAAAGGTCACCAGGTGTGAGGTGTATGAAACCCACTGGTCAGGGTGTTTGTCCCCTCTAGCGGCTGGGCCACAGAGGATAAGAGCCTACTACTGCTGCAGCAGCCCATGACCAGAGTGACTCCTCTAGCTCAGACAGCAGAATTCTGTGCTGTGAAACCGAAGGGCCCCAGTTCTAATCCTCCTGCCTACGTGTGCTCGAGCCATTCCCTGCTAGGCAGCCCACCCCCTGTGGGCAGCTAGCACCAAGCAGGGCAGCAGGCTGCTCTTAGTGTGGGTCCTAGGAAAGGCTGGGCGACCATGTTGGGGGGAGGGGGTGACCCCTAACAACTCCCCAGCGAGGTGCATTAATCCCTGGGTAGAGGTTTGGCTCCCCTTCTGTGTCCAACCCAGCCAGCAGGTTCCCAAAGAAGCTCCCAGAGGCCATTGTTGTGGCTCGGGTGATTCAAAGGGGGAGCGCGATGGGTTCCCTGGGGTGCTGCAACGTGGTACTGTGGTACCACTAAGCTCTCTGGCTTACTCACTGGGGCTCCCTCTCACATGGTGAGGCTGTGACAAGCTGCAAACCCCTCCAGGTCCTGAACTCACCCAGCCATCCACAGGCAGGGACATGTCCAGCTGAGTTACATGACTGCTTCTCCCAGCCACTTATGAGCTAACAGCAGAGAGACTCCAGCCAGTTGCCCCCAGAGCTGTACCATCCTGCCCTGATCACAAGCCTGACCAGTGTAAGTCTATAACCCAGCCCGCCCCCTCCCTCAAGGAGAGGACACGCACCAGCTTTTGGATACTAAGCAGAAGTTTCCCCAGCACTTCAAGCAAAATACACGGTTTTAGTTAAAATATAAAACACGTTTATTAACTCCAGAAAGATCGATTTTAAGTGGTTATAAGTGGCAGGCAGAAAAGGACAGAGATGGTTTCCAAAGAGAAGAAAATAAGTGCCCAGTCTAAATTCTATAAACTAAAGAGGATTTGAAAGAAGCAATGTCCTCACCCCACTGCAGGTTACAGTCCTTAACGCTCAGATGTCCCTCCTGACGTCTGCACCAGTGCCCTCCGATGAGGTTCAGCTTCTCGGCATCCCAGTTGTTTCCAGTGCGGGGGGAGGGGAGGGAGAAAGGCCCCTCATGCTGCAACTGTTCCTTATTTTGTACCTTTGGCCCATGTGCCTGGCAGATGCCAGCCCTGCTGGGCCCCAAGTCACGGTGACCGATCAGTTCCCATTGTGTGGTGCTTGGGCAGTTGAGTCACACATTTGATTAATGGGTGGTCACTGGTCAACCCCGACCGGGGCAGGGATCCTTTGCCGGTAACTAGGAACCTTACAGCTCGTTTTAGTAACACTCATACAGCACAATCGCATACCTGGGTACACACTAATGATACACGTATTGAAATAGAACAACTGGTTTCAGCAGCTCTTGACTTTTCCTATGATACCTTACATGGGTGCTTTGTCTGGACTATCACAGCCATGTAGGAATGATGAATGGGGGGGTTCAGTGTCGTTCTGAGGTACGGTGTGTCACAGGAAGGGAGGGCAGCTGGTGCAAAGGATTTTGGGGCGACTCTCCCTGAAGACACCCAGCCCCCCTTCCCCTTCAGGGATCTAAGGGCAGAAGCAAGTGGCCCGGCAGCAGGTGAGCGGGGTCCTGCAGGACGTCTCTCCCCTGCCTCGGCGCCCAGGGAGCAGGTGGCACCCAGAGCCCAAAAACCCACCTCACCTCCCACTCTCACCCACGCAGGGGGGAGATGTCTGGGGGCTGTCAGGTCTGAGGTCTTTTCCTTGTGTAAGCAGCAGCAGCCATGAGCTAAGAAGCAGAAATTCACAGCCTCACATTCCCTCTAAAGTACATCACACCATGCCCTAGCAGGACCCAGCGCCACCAGAGGAAAAAACAGCTCTTAAGATGTTTACAGAAAACGTTGCTTGAAGCCTCCTGTCTGGCAAGGACCCACGTCTCACCAGCTGTGACTGTCAAATCCCCCCTTCTATTGTTCTGCCTTCACGGTCCCCACTTCTCCAGGGTTTATCTGTAGGGTCTGGCTGGCTGGTTCCTTGATTGGTTCTGTCTGTTGCGTGGCTAGTCTTGCAAGCCAAGGTGGTGGGGTCTGAAGGGGCTAGGACTGGTGAGAAGTACTGTCTTGTACTTTAAAATGACGGGTGAAGGCCCAGCTACGCAGGACTCAAGTTTCACTGTATAAACTGGGGTCCACAAGGAAGTGCATTGGGACCAACTCCAGGACACATCCCAAGAGCAGAGCTGCCAGACCTCGGCACCCAGCCCGTGACACCGGGCAGAAACTGGAGTCCCCGGATGACCTGATCCTGACTGGCCACCAGGGAAAGCTCCGGTCTCCTTGGGAGCGGGGAGCGTTGTGTGCTCAGCGTGTGTGTTCTGTTGTGGTGACTGGTAATCAATAGAGGTTAGGGTTATTACTGTGTGAGGCTCTTTCTCTGGGAAAAGGCTCCACAAACCCACAGAAGAGAATGTCCTGAGCCCTAGGAACGGGGTAAGGGGGGGGCGGTGCCTAAATGAAGCAGGTTATGCTTTGAGCCCACAGAACGGTAAAGGTGGGGTGCCCTAGAGTATGCGGGTAACAGGGACCTGCCCACATCCTCAGGGCACGGTCAGCACTTTCAGCCAGAGGCGGGGGGAGGGGGGATGACACATGGGGGGGGGGGCCGCAGGGGGCCACGTGGCAGGGCCTCCAGGCGGTGCACGAGGGGAGAGGGGCTCAGCCGCTTGGAAGGAGTGGGAGACCCTAGAGAAACAGCAAAGCAGCCCCATCAATCTTCTCATAAGAACATAAGAACGGCCAAACTGGGTCAGACCAAAGGTCCATTCAGCCCGGTATCCTGTCTACTGACAGTGGCCAATTCCAGGTGCCCCAGAGGGAGTGAACCTAACAGGTAATGATCAAGTGATCTCTCTCTTGCCATCCATCTCCACCCTCTGACAAACAGAGGCTAGGGACACCATTCCTTCCCCATCCTGGCTAACAGCCATTAATGGACTTAACCTCCATGAATTTACCCAGTTCTCTTTTAAACCCTGTTATAGTCCTAGCCTTCACAACCTCCTCAGGCAAGGAGTTCCACAGGTTGACTGTGCACTGAGTGAAGAAGAACTTCCTTTTATTTGTTTTAAACTTGCTGCCCATTAATTTCATTTGGTGGCCCCTCGTTCTTGTGTTATGGGAACAAATAAATGACTTTTCCTTATTCACTTTCTCTACACCACTCGTGATTTTATAGACCTCTATACCCCCCCTTCATCTCCTCTTTTCCAAGCTGAAAAGTCCTAGCCTCTTTAATCTCTCCTCATATGGGACCTGTTCCAACCCCCTCATCATTTTAATTGCCCTTTTCTGAACCTTTTCTAATGCCCGTATATCTTTTTTGAGATGAGGGGACCACATCTGTATGCAGTATTCAACATGTGGGCATACCATGGATTTATATAAGGGCAATAAGATATTCTCCATCTTATTCTCTATCCCTTTTTTAATGATTCCTAACATCCCATTTGTTTTTTTGACTGCGACTGCACACTGCGTGGACGTCTTCAGAGAACTATCCACGATGACTCCAAGGTCTTTCTCCTGATTAGTTGTAGCTAAATTAGCCCTCATCATATTGTATGTACAGTTGGGGTTATGTTTTCCAGTGTGCATTACTTTACATTTATCCACATTAAATTTCATTTGCCATTTTGTTGCCCAATCACTTAGTTTTGTGAGATCTTTTTGAAGTTCTTCACAGTAGCTTTGGTCTTCACTATCTTGAGCAGTTTAGTGTCATCTGCAAACCTTGCCACCTCACTGTTTACCCCCTTCTCCAGATCATTTATGAATAAGTTGAATAGGACTGGTCCTAGGACTGACCCTTGGGGAACACCAAGAGTTACCCCTCTCCATTCTGAAAATTTACCATTTATTCCTCCCTTTTGTTCCCTGTCTTTTAACCAGCTCTCAATCCATGAAAGGATCTTCCCTCCTATCCCATGACAACTTAATTTGTGTAAGAGCCTCTGGGGAGAACAGGACATAACAGGTCATTGCGGGGGGAGAGGGGAGTGTCACTATATGTGAAAGAAAATGTAGAATCAAATGAAATAAAAATCTTAAATGAATCCACATGTTCCATAGAATCTCTATGGATAGTAATTCCAGGCTCTACTAAGAATATAACAGTAGGGATCTATTATCGACCACCTGACCAGGACAGTGATAGTGACGATGAAATGCTAAGGGAGATTAGAGAGGCTATCAAAATAAAGAACTCAATAATAGTGGGGGATTTCAATTATCCCCATATTCACTGGGTACATGTCACCTCAGGACGAAATGCAGAGACAAAACGTCTCGATACTTTAAATGTCTGCTTCTTGGAGCAGCTGGTACAGGAACCCACAAGGGGAGAGGCAACGCTCAATCTAGTCCCGAGTGGAGCACAGGATCTGGTCCAAGAGATAACTATAACAGGACCGCTTGGAAATAGTGACCATAATATAACAACATTTAACATTCCTGTGGTGGGAAGAACACCTCAACAGCCCGACACTGTGGCCTTTAATTTCAGAAAGGGGAACTACGCAAAAATGAGCAGGTTAGTTAAACAGAAATTAAAAGGTACAGTGACTGGGGTGAAATCCCTGCAAGCTGCATGGACACTTTTCAAAGACACCATAATAGAGACTCAATGTAAATGAATACCCCAAATTAAAAAACAGAGTGAAAGAACTAAAAAAGAGCCACCGTGGCTTAACAACTATGTAAAAGAAGCAGTGAGAGATAAAAAGGCATCTTTTAAAAAGTGGAAGTCAAATCCTAGTGAGGTAAATAGAAAGGAGCATAAGCACTGCCAAATTAAATGTAAAAATGTAATAAGAAAAGCCAAAAAGGAGTTTGAAGAACAGCTAGCCAAAAACTCAAAAGGTAACAACAAAATGTTTTTTAAGTACATCAGAAGCAGAAGCCTGCTAAACAACCAGTGGGGCCCCTAGAAGATCGAGATACAAAAGGAGCACTTAAAGACGATAAAGTCATTGCAGAGAAACTAAATGAATTCTTTGCTTCAGTCTTGATTCTATGATTCTTCACGGCTGAGGATGTTAGGGAGATTCCCAAACGTGAGCCGTCTTTTGTAGGTGACAAATCTGAGGAATTGTCACAGATTGAAGTGTCACTAGAGGAGGTTTTGGAATTAATTGAGAAACTTAACAGTAACAAGTCACCAGGACCAGATGGCATTCACCCACGAGTTCTGAAAGAACTCAAATGTGAAATTGCAGAACTATTAACTGTGGTTTGTAACCTGTCCTTTAAATCAGCTTCTGTACCCAGTGACTGGAAGATAGCTAATGTAACGCCAATATTTAAGAAGGGCTCTAGGGGTGATCCCGGCAATTACAGACCGGTAAGTCTAACGTCAGTACCGGGCAAATTAGTTGAAACAACAGTAAAGAATAAAATTGTCAGACGCATAGAAGAACATGAATTGTTGCACAAAAGTCAACATGGTTTCTGCAAAGGGAAATCATGTCTTACTAATCTATTAGAGTTCTTTGAGGAGGTCAACAAACATGTGGACAAGGGGGACCCAGTGGACATAGTGTACTTAGATTTCCAGAAAGCCTTTGACAAGGTCCCTCACCAAGGGCTCTTATCTCCAGCCATAAGCACGCCCCGTTTTGTGCACAGGCGATGGGCAGACCTGTACCAGGCAAGGGGGGAGAGTGACTAGATTGCAGCTCGGCTGGCTCAGGACCATCTCCCATCAGCCTGACCCACCTCCAACCCAGGCTGGCCCTGCAGTGCCGGGAGAGGGTTATCCTTGGCATGAGACCTTTGCCCCAAGGCTGGAATGGCTCAGGGCAGGGCCAATGGGACATGGAACCAGTCACCACAACGGGCCCCACAGCATTCCCGTCCTACGTCCCACAGGGCAGATCCAGCCCTGCCCTCCTGTGGGCCAGAGACTGTCCCGGCGTCCCCAGGCGATGCTCTGGAACTGCTCCCTACGAAGCCAGGCAGGACTCTGGGGAAGTCTCCTCTCTGGGAGCAGACTGTCTGCAGGACACACAGCTCACACAGCTTCCACCTTCCTGGGTCTGACCTCAGAGTATTCAGCATCCTCTGCCCCTCCGTGCGCTTCCCACAGCAAGTCCGCCCAGGTGGGGCTCCTGGGGAAGCCAGAGGGTCCTGCCCCCCAGCATCGCAGTCAGACATGACTCTCAGCCAGCCAGTAAAACAGAAGGTTTATTAGATGACAGGAACATGGTCTAACACCGAGCTTGTAGGTGCAGAGAACAGGACCCCTCAGCCGGGTCCATTTTGGGGGGCAGTGAGCCAGACAGCCACGTCTGCACTTCACTCCATGTCCCCAGCCAGCCCAAAATTGACTCCCCCTCCAGCCCCTCCTCCTCTGGGCTTTGTCCCTTTCCTGGGCCAGGAGGGCACCTGAGTCCTTTGTTCTCCAACCTAGCTCTCACCTTGCAGGGGGGAAGGGCCCAGGCCACCAGTTGCCAGGAGACAGAGTGTCGGCCATTTCTGTACACTGGCCCTTTGCTCTGCAACAATTACATCCCCTCATCCCATCCGCTAGAGACTTTAGAAATGCCTAGGGGAAACTGAGGCATCCCTACAGTATTCAGAGGAAATATTAAGAACAGTCCCACTTCATCACAGAGACACCCCCCCTCCCCACCAGGCACAGAGCCCCCAGAGGACTCCCCAAAACCCGGGGCATTGGCCCGTGCTCAGCTGACTGAGTGGGGCATACAGATAGCTCCTTTTCTGGGATGAAATCATACCAGCCAGCACCTTTCTGCCCCTTTGCCATGGTGTGGAGGTCGCTGGCATGGGGGTTGGTGCAGGACAGGGCTGGGCTCCCAGCCGGTCTCTGCCCGGCCAGCGCAGTGCCAGGCCCTCTGGGGCAGGGCTGGATGAAAGCAACCCGCCTGCTAGCATCACTCTGTGGCCAGGGCACCCCGAGAACCCGTGCTGGGGAGGCTCAGGGATGCCAACCCCAATTTCTCCCCTAGATGGCAGCATCTCCAAGGGGACCACGACCCTGAGCACTGGCAGGGAACCGACCCGCTGGAGAGCCCGGGACCCAGGAGTCCGGTGTCACGCCTGTCCGGCAGCCCCTGGGCTCTGTGGAGCCGCCGTGGCTCCACTCCCCTTCCTAGCCCCACTAGACCGGCCTGGTTCCCCCACAGTGTCCTGGTGGGAGCAAAGGAGGGCGGGCGGGGGGCAGAATCTGTGAGGGGGTGTCAGCCCATCCTGTGCCAAGGGCAGGGCCCCAGGGCCTGGGGCAGGAGGGGGAGGTGACGGGCCGGCCCAGGATGGGCGTTTCACAGCGGGAGAGCAGCCAGGCAGCGTTGTGGGGGGCCACAGCTACGGTTCCACGGACACACGGGTGCCCGACATGGGGTTCCGTGGGGCTCAGTGTCAAAGGTGCTGTGTGCCTGCAATTTGTACTGGGCCCACGGAGTCTCGGCACCGTTGGGCGGGGGGGTCAGGCCCACAGGGTCTCGGCACCGCTGGTGGGGGGTTCAGGCCCACGGGGTCTCGGCACCGCTGGGGGGAGGGTCAGGCCCACGGGGTCTCGGCACCGCTGGGGGGAGGGTCAGGCCCACGGGGTCTCGGCGCCGCTGGGCGGGGGGGGGGGGGTCAGGCCCACGGGGTCTCGGGGCCGCTGGGCGGGGGAGGGTCAGGCCCACGGGGTCTCGGGGCCGCTCGGCGGGGGGGGTCAGGCCCACGGGGTCTCGGCACCGCTGGGGGAGGGGGGGTCAGGCCCACGGGGTCTCGGCACCGCTGGGGGGGAGGGTCAGGCCCACGGGGTCTCGGCGCCGCTGGGCGGGGGGGGGGGGGGTCAGGCCCACGGGGTCTCGGGGCTGCTGGTGGGGGGGGGTCAGGCCCACGGGGTCTCGGTGCCGCTGGGCGGGGGAGGGTCAGGCCCACGGGGTCTCGGGGCCGCTGGGCGGGGGGGGTCAGGCCCACAGGGTCTCGGCGCCGCTGGGGGCGGGGGTCAGGCCCACGGGGTCTCGGCACTGCTGGGGGGGAGGGTCAGGCCCACGGGGTCTCGGCACCGCTGGGCGGGGGGGTCAGGCCTACGGGGTCTCGCCACCGCTGGTGGGGGGGGATCAGGCACCCAAAATCAGTACCCATTTTTGGAGCTGTGGCCTTGGTGAGCAGGCACACAAGACGATCAGTCAGGAACCCAGGCCATGCCTCCAGCCCGGAACCCCTCTCCAGCAGTGGGGGCCTGCTGCTTGCTGGATTCGCCTCCTCGCTGGAGACAGCAAAACCATCAGGACACGTAGGGCTGGCTGTGGGGCCCCTTCTGGCCATGGGGCTCCTTCTGCAGGGTTCTGCTTTGGCCTTTGAAATGGGCCAGCTGCCACCACACAGAATCATTCCCTGGGGCCGGGGGGTGGAGGGGTCGCCCCGGGGTCTCTGTCCTCAGCTTCCAGTCCAAGCCCCCGGCCTGAATGTCTTAGACCAGCCATGGCCCCAGGGGATTCCAGCCAAGTGCAGCCTAGTCCTGGTCTGGGGGGTGCCCAGGCAAGCGGCTTCCCTCCTCAGCTTGGTGAGCAGACAGCGGGGCTGGTTCAGTGGGAATACAAGTGAACAGATTCCTCCGCCCCCGGGGCAATCACAGCCCCACACATAATGTAGGCACGGACTTGGGCACATAGATACCCAGATTCCCTGGCCAGACGAGATCAGTGTGACCATCCAGGCCAGAGGCCCGCCCCCAGATCATTCCCAGATTAGAGCTGTTAGAAACACAGCCAGGCTGGATTTTGAAATGGCCAATGATGGAGAATCCACCAGGACCCTTGGCAAGCTGGTCCAGTGGTGAATTATTCCCACTGCTAAAACTTCACTCCTTGTTTCCAGTCTGAATTTATCTTGCTTCAACTTCCAGCCATTGGATGGTGTTAGAGCTTCCTCTGCTAGACTGAAAAGTCCATTCTTACATTTCTGTTCCCACACAGGTACTTACAGACTATGATCAAATCACCCATAACCCTCTCTTTGTTCAGCTAGATAGCTGGAGCTTCTGGAGTCTCAGGTTTTCTAACCCTTTAATCATTCACGTGGCTCTTCTCTGAACCCTCCCCAATTTACCAACATCCTTCTTGAATTGGGGGCCACCAGAACTGGGCCCAGGATCCCAGCAGCGCTCGCACTGAATGCGGAGGTAAAACCTCTCTGCTCCTCCCCGGGGTTGCCCTGTTTCTACACTGTAGGATCCCATTACCCCTCGTGCTCACAGCGTAATACTGTGTTCAGCTGATTATCCAACATCACCCCAAATCCTGCTCTGAGTCGCTGCTTCCCAGGACAGAGGCCCCCAGCATGGACTCACGCCTGCGTTCCTGGCCTCCAGCCTGAATTGCTGCAATTCATTCCCTGTGGGAACAAGGCCGCTCGCCCTGGCAGATCTCCAATTGCTGCAGAGGCCAGCCGCCTGTCTGCTCCGCAGCATGGGTCACTGTGAGAGCTTCGCCCGCTCCTCCAGCCTCAGCACTAACCCCGCACTGAGCAGAGCCTCGTTCCAGGTCATGGTCTCTCTCCTCCCGACCCTCAAAGCCCCCTGCCCTGGCCTGGCCCAGTGACCCAAGAAACCCTGCCCTGCAGCAGCCGGGTCCCACTGGGACAATCAAACTGCTGACAGACGGACGGGGAGGCAGAGCGCAGGATGTGGCTATTAACCAGGAGCCGAACCTAGGCTGGGCTCCAGCAGCCCTGTCCATGTGGGAGGCGCTCAGGCATGTGGGGGGCTGGTGTAGGATCCACACACCGGGGGGCTGGGGTGTGGGGGGGGGCTGGTGTAGGATCCACACACCGGAGGGCTGGGGCGTGTGGGGGGCTGGTGTAGGATCCACACACCGGGGGGCTGGGGCGTGTGGGGGGGCTGGTGTAGGATCCACACACCGGGGGGCTGGGGTGTGTGGGGGGCTGGTGTAGGATCCACACACCGGAGGGCTGGGGCGTGTGGGGGCTGGTGTAGGATCCGCAAACCTGGGGGCTGGGGCGTGTGGGGGGCTGGTGTAGGATACACACACCGTGGGGCTGGGGCGTGTGGGGGGCTGGTGTAGGATACACACACCTGGGGGCTGGGGCATGTGGGGGGCTGGTGTAGGATACACACACCTGGGGGCTGGGGCGTGTGGGGGGCTGGTGTAGGATACACACACCTGGGGGCTGGGGCGTGTGGGGGGGCTGGTGTAGGATCCACACACCGGGCGGCTGGGGCATGTGGGGGGCTGGTGTAGGACACACACACCTGGGGGCTGGGGCATGTTGGGGGCTGGTGTAGGATCCACACACCGGGCGGCTGGGGCATGTGGGGGGCTGGTGTAGGATCCACACACCGTGGGGCTGGGGCGTGTGGGGGGCTGGTGTAGGATACACACACCTGGGGGCTGGGGCGTGTGGGGGGCTGGAGTAGGATACACACACCTGGGGGCTGGGGCGTGTGGGGGGCTGGTGTAGGATCCACACACCGGAGGGCTGGGGCGTGTGGGGGGCAGGTGTAGGATACACACACCGGGGGGTTGGGGCGTGTGGGGGGGCTGGTGTAGGATACACACACCGGGGAGCTGGGGCATGTGGGGGGGCTGGTGTAGGATCCACACACCGGGGGGCTGGGGCGTGTGGGGGGGCTGGTGTAGGATCCACACACCGGGGGGTTGGGGCGTGTGGGGGGGCTGGTGTAGGATCCACACACCGGGGGGTTGGGGCGTGTGGGGGGGCAGGTGTAGGATCCACACACCGGGGGGCTGGGGCGTGTGGGGGGGCTGGTGTAGGATCCACACACCGGGCGGCTGGGGCGTGTGGGGGGGGCTGGTGTAGGATCCACACACCTGGGGGCTGGGGCGTGTGGGGGGCTGGTGTAGGATCCACACACCTGGGGGCTGGGGCGTGTGGGGGGCTGGTGTAGGATCCACACACCGGGGGGCTGGGGCGTGTGGGGGGCTGGTGTAGGATCCACACACCGGGGGGCTGGGGCGTGTGGGGGGGCTGGTGTAGGATCCACACACCGGAGGGCTGGGGCGTGTGGGGGGCTGGTGTAGGATACACACACCGGGGGGTTGGGGCGTGTGGGGGGGCTGGTGTAGGATACACACACCGGGGGGCTGGGGCGTGTGGGGGGGCTGGTGTAGGATCCACACACCGGGGAGCTGGGGCGTGTGGGGGGGCTGGTGTAGGATCCACACACCGGGGGGCTGGGGCGTGTGGAGGGGCTGGTGTAGGATCCACACACCGGGGGGCTGGGGCGTGTGGAGGGCTGGTGTAGGATCCACACACCGGGGGGCTGGGGCGTGTGGGGGGCTGGTGTAGGATCCACACACCGGGGGGCTGGGGCGTGTGGGGGGGCTGGTGTAGGATCCACACACCGGGGGGCTGGGGCGTGTGGGGGGCTGGTGTAGGATCCACACACCGGGGGGCTGGGGCGTGTGGGGGGCTGGTGTAGGATCCACACACCGGGGGGCTGGGGCGTGTGGGGGGCTGGTGTAGGATCCACACACCGGAGGGCTGGGGCGTGTGGGGGGCTGGTGTAGGATCCACACACCGGGGAGCTGGGGCGTGTGGGGGGGCTGGTGTAGGATACACACACCGGGGGGTTGGGGCGTGTGGGGGGCTGGTGTAGGATACACACACCGGGGGGTTGGGGCGTGTGGGGGGGCTGGTGTAGGATACACACACCGGGGGGCTGGGGCGTGTGGGGGGGCTGGTGTAGGATCCACACACCGGGGAGCTGGGGCGTGTGGGGGGGCTGGTGTAGGATCCACACACCGGGGGGCTGGGGCGTGTGGGGGGGCTGGTGTAGGATCCAAACACCGGGGGGCTGGGGCGTGGGGGGGGGGGCTGGTGTAGGATCCACACACCGGGGGGCTGGGGCGTGCAGAGAGCCAGGGTAGGACACACACCAGGGGGGCTGGGGCGTGCAAGGAGCCAGCGTAGGTGTGATGTAATGGTGTAATATAATATCTCATTGAAAGGTGACAGGGCCAGAAAGAGCTAATTAACTCACAGACTGACTTGACCCATGGCCGGACTGTAGAGACTGGTTAGGAAGAGATGGAAATGAAGAGAGCTGTGAAATGCAGCTGGCATGGTTAGAGATAGACGAGTAGATGTTTGCTCAGGTCTTGTGATGTCTGCAAACAAGCCTTGTCTATGGCTACAGCTCTAATTCAAAGATTAAAAAAAAAAAAAAAAGGAATATTGACATTTAGGAAGACACTGGAGTGACAGAGTATTATTGTCTATGTCTCTTTGAAGGTTGTGGTAACCTGTATCTGAACTGTTTAATGGATAAATGACCCTGTGCTAATTGCCAGGATGTTTGGGAGAAGGAAAGTCAAGCCGATTGTTTTCTCAGGCCATAAGGCTGCAGGAAATGTATAAAACCCTGGGACACGATCCTTCTTCATCTCAGCTCTGCTTTGGGTTTCAGGAGGGGGAAACCTTAAGCCATCAGGACTGAGATCCCCAGTCACTGACTGGAGTCACCCTGAATGTGGACATTGGACTATAACCTCTGGACTATTTCTAAAAGGACTTTTGGCAACTACAAGCTCATCTCTGCTCTGTATCTGGACCTCAAGAATTGAACTCAAGTCTGTCTGTATATTGATCTTTTAACCAACGAGCTCTCTCTTTTCTTTTTAAATACATTTTAGTTTAGTTAATAAGAATTGGCTATAAGCGTGTATTTTGGGTAAGATCTAAGTTATAATTGGACCTGGGTGTGTGGCTGACCCTTTGGGGTTGGAAGAACCTTTTGTTTTATATGATGAGGTAAGATTTTCAGTAACCAACATCATATCTGACAGGTGTGTCTGGAGGGAGGCCTGAGGCTGGCTACTTTAAGGGAACTGCATTGTTTGGACGTCTGAGTACCCAGGGAGGTGCTATAGAAGCTGCTTTGGGCTGGCTGGGTAAATCTAACCATTGCAATATCCACCAGTGTTTCGGGTTTGTCTGCCCTGGTCTGTTTGCAGTTCAACCTGATGGAGCGACCTCAGCTGGCTCCCGCGGGCAGCATGGTCACAGTGGCATAGTCAGCAGGATCCACAGAACCAGGTTAATTAATGGCCAGGGATCAGGAGGTAGGAGCACAGCCGTTACCTGATGCTACAGAAGATGCAGAAAAAATTAGACTGCGAAAGGCAGCAAATAAATTGCAACTTGAGCATGAACAGAAACTAGCAGATCTTCGATTGCTGGAAAAGCAAAAGAATGCTGAATTGGAAAGAGAAGCTGATATAAGAAAGAAGGAGGCTGATGAGAGAGAAGAGAGAGCTCGTAAGGGGCGTCTGGAGCTGCTGGCTGCTGAAGAGAAAGCTCGACAGACGGCCAAACTTCAGCTCCAAGTCATGGAAGAGCAGAGAAAGTCATCGCCACCTGGTACTCCACTTCCCCACCGCCACAAGAAAAACTGGGAGAGGATGTGTCCCATTTACGATACTGAGGATCTAGAGGAGTTTTTGTCTATCTTTGAACGCCTCTGCAATCTGTACCAGATCCCCGATGATCAGCGAATGCCTGTCCTGCTGACCAGACTGACTGGAAAAGCCAGGGAGGTATTTAATGAACTGGGGGAACAAGAAGCCTTGGATTACGAGCAGTTTAAAGAGTCTGTGTTGAGGTGGTTCAAGGTTACTCCTGATTCTTACAGGGTTAAGTTTAGAAAGTCTAAAATGTCCAATGATTGTACTTCTGTAGAATGTGCTCATAAGCTGATGGGTTTTGTTAAAAAGTGGGTTGTGGGAGCAAAGGCGCAGGGGAGTTTTGAGAAACTGCTGGATTTGATAACTTGGGAACAGTTCTTAGAGATTGTGCCTGACCAGGTGAGAGCAGCTGTGTGTGATAGGGACCCTGAGTCAATCCTACGGGCTGCAGAGATTGCAGATGCCCATACCCAAAACAGGGCTTGGGAAGGGTATAAACCCCAGGGGAAAATTAATCACTGTTCTCCCCAGTTCAAGAGGAGGGAAGGATTTAAAAGTAAACCTGGCTCTGATTCTTATGAAGGAGCTCATGGGGGCCCAGAGCAGAAAAACTCCTACTCCAAGAGAAAACAAGCTGTACGTCATGTGTCTGGTACACCTGGGCACATCAAACCAGAGCGTCCAAATGTAAAAAATAAAACCCCAAATGCCACTGTAAATGCTAATTCTGTTACTATAAACTCACAGGCAAGCCGCACAGAGCCCAGTGCTGGTGCCCTGTGTGCAAATGCTGTTTCTGTGGTCTCTGAAGAATTTGACCTTAAAACTCATATTAAAGCTAAATATGGGAAAAATAATGCAGAGTTTATTAGCAGGGCAGAAGTGAATGGAGTGAGGTGTGTGGCATGGAGGGACACCGTAGCAGATATTACGTTGGTTAAAGCAAGTCTTGTCAGGGAGGAAGATTATTTACCAAGTGAAGGTGTAACTGTTGTAGCCCTCTCTTGAGTATTTTGTCAGGGTGCCTTTGGCTAAAATCCACCTTAAATGGAAGGGATTTGAGGGCACCATGATTGTGGGAATGAAAAACACAATCCCTAAGGATCTTATGATTGAAAATGAGATGAAAGCTATGTTCAGTCAAGTTAACATGAACCAGGCACAGGGGAGGATTAATCCTAAGGTTGTGTCTATGGAGAGTTTTTCCAAAAGTTTGTCTTTGGAAAGTAGCTGTTTGGCTGTGAATGAAGTTTCTGAATGTCTATCTGATGTCTCAGAAGTAAATCTGGAATTGGATCAAGCAAAGGGAGAGGAGAACAAGGAGATTTTGGATGAGCCTAGGCAGCCTAGTGAGCTGATGGCTTTGTCTAGTCAGCAGTGTGGGAAGGCGAGGAGAGTGGAAGATGAGTGTCCCTGGACCTTACCTGTTACCTGGGTGGAGAATTGTGACAGGGAAGGAAATGTGCCTGTGTCTGTCAGGGGTATTGACTTGCCTGTGGAGGGAGCTACCCCGGTCTCCAAGCAGTTGTCTGTGACCAGCCTTGTGTGCTGGGACAAGGGGAAAGAGATCCCAAGCTGTGTGTCTGGGAAAGGAGAATGTGTCTCCGGCTCTTTGCCTGTGGAGCAGACAGAAGGGGCCTTTCAGCCTGTGATGGTTGAGGGCAGTGCAGTTGTCTCAGAGCTGGTTCTGGATTCAGCTAAAGCCCAGGAAGGGAAGGACCCTACGTTTGTGTCTGCTCGGGAGAATGGCGCTGTAACTAGGTCTCATCCAGTTAGTGTCTATGTAAAATCCCAGAGACCAGACAATTCTGGTGCTTGTATTTTGCCTGTTGCTAGTGTGCTGTTGGGAAAGGGTGCAGCAACTCTGTCTGATCAGGGTGAGATCCTAGCCAGGGCACAAGGAGAGCGTGAAGGTGATTTAATTGTGTTACCTACTGATGGTGTTGTTGCCGGCACCCAGTGCCCAGAGGCAAAACACCAGCAGGGGTTCGTTACCCGGTGTGCTTTACTTAATAATCACAACGGGGTGGAGAAGCAGAAAAGTTTATTTGCAGCTGCAAACAAGGTACAGGGAGAACAGAATTTTAAATCCTGCACTCAGAGCAGGTCATTACACACACTTTTATATTTTTTAATGCTACTGCACTACACATTAGCCAATTAAAACTTTGCATAAATACTTTGCCTTTTTTTTATGGGTTACAACAATGTTTATTTTCTGCAACCTCTAACAACCATTCCTAGCAACTTAAACAACCAGCACATTTTGTCTGGCCTCTTAACTGTTTTTTTTATTATTTTTAATTTGGCGTCAGCAAACCTTACGCTATAAGGCATTATTTACAACTGCAACGTTGTTTTAAGAGCAAAAGAGCTTACTTAAATCAGCCAGGCCTGAATTTTATTAAGGGGGGTTGAGAAGAAGCCCTTAGGCCTTCAGCAGGGAGACCTCCTTGACCCTTATGGCCTTCCATCCCCTCAACTTAACTAGTGGCCATGCCCTGGGGTCTCCAAGAATTCCCTTTTTTGAGAATACTCATTTTTATTGCTTGAGTCTTCTCATTTTTATTTATTTGCTAGCGGGCTATGCATAAAATTAAAATTTTTAAAACTATGCAAAATAAGCATTTTTACACAGGACCACATATAACACAGTAAACATAACATGATTAATACAGGGGAAAAAACCTTAAATAATAGGCTAAACAATCTACTTAGCCACGGGGAAAGGCCCCAACCAGAAAATAGAGAGCCTAGCCAATTTTTTCCAGTTTGCTGATGAATGCTCTTTGCCAGCTGCTTTAGGCGTTGTAAATTAGCTTTTACGGATGGCCCTGCATCTGTTATATTAAAGCAACACATGCCTGCAAACTTTTGGCATAGGTGACCATGGCATAGAAGCAAATAGTTTACAGCCAGCCTGTTTTGTAGCATATTTTGACGTACTTTCCCTAACTCATGTGAGAGTTGGGCCAGGACGGTTGAGGTTAAATTAATGGCCGTAAAGATACCAACTAAGTTAATGGCCTTTGCCACCGTGCAGGCAAGGTGCTTTACTGTGTGATAATTATGCACCACAAGCCCAGGGATACCAACTAAAGAAAAGGCCAGAGCTGCTGCCTCATTTTTTGAGAATAAGGTTACCTTTGACCTACAGGTGGAATTAAGGGGAATAGCATCCCTTTTATGATGGGCAGATAACTGCGGAGGGTATGGAAAAATTAATGGGGCCACGTGACCAAGAGAGCAGGGACCCCCAGAACTATTGGCCGGGACATAGGAATATGCATGTTTGCCACATATAAGGAACCACCCTGCTGGCAATTTCATGTGCCCGTAGGCAAAGGAGATTTTTACACTGTTATTACATTTAAGTTTTTTATTGGTGAGGTTTTTCCCAATGTGAGTAGCATTTACAAACCTCATACAAGAGGGGGCAAGGGTTGTATTGGCTAGGAAATAAGAAAACATGGAGGCATTTAACTTATACTGGGCAGATTCAAGGGTATATAAATCAGTATAAGTAAATGTTTTATTTATGGTTTTTAACAGGGAATAATGCTGAACCAGGGTTGGGGCTGCACATACACCAATAAAACAGGTCTCCATGATTGCACCCACTGAAAATGTACGTGGCAAACAAAACGACGTTGCGTTTACTGCACTCTGGGCCAGTGCCAGCCAGGTATTTACGGGTACAATGCCTGAAACAGCAGTACCGGTTAGGCACATGGCCAAGAGGGGGAATAAAATATACCCTTTTATCTATTTTCCTGCCTTTTCGGTGGGCTGCCATTTAAATAGTAATTTTCGTTTAAGATTTTTAGTGGAGGGGGCTGAATGCACGGTTTACCTTTTAGCCGGGGCGGGGTGGGGGGGGTTGACACTGCTTTTAGCCGGGTATAATGAATTTAATTTTTGTGTTCCTTGACCTTTGCTGCCGTGTGGGAGACCAGCAGGATGGTATAGGGTTTTTTCCACTTTTCCTGGAGGGGCTCATCTTTTTAGGTACGTACGAGCACTGAATCACCAGGCTGCAGGGAGTGGATGGGCGAATTCAAGGGTAGAGGCTGGGAATTCTTAGTATACCTGTGAAGAGACAAAAGAACAGCAGACAGGGCACACATACTGAAACAGAAACCCATTTTTAATTTTTACTTTTTTCCTGACACAACCGGTGTACCATTTATAGACCATGCCCTTTCAAACATAATTTTAAAGGGACTGAGCCCTAGTTTACCCTTTGGGAGAGCACGGATCCGGAGCAGAACTAGGGGCAGGGCATTAGGCCACCGTAGGGAGGCCTCCTGGCATACTTTTGAGAGATGTTGCTTAAGGGTTTGATTGGTTTGCTTCACTACCCCACTGGCTTGCGGTTTTTAGGGTGTATGGAGCTTTTAGGGAATTTGTAAGGCATCTGAGATGCTTTGGATGATTTTTGACATGAAGGGTGTTTTATTGTTAGATTTTATTCACTGGGGAAGTCCAAAGCAAGGAATAATTTTTTTAACAAACTTGAGAGCCACTGTTTTGGCAGTGCAATTGCGATATGGAAAGGCTTTTGGCCATTTACTGAATTTATTCACTATAACAAGGAGATATTTGAATCCTTGGGTCCGGGGAAACTTCGTAAAGTTTATTTGCCACACCCGTCCGGGGCCTGGAGTGGGTTTCAGGGCCGCTGGTGGTACTGGGTGTCCTGGTCGGGGGTTATTTTTCCACAGACTAGGCATTCCGCCTGTACCCGGGCAGCCAGGGGTCTGAGTCTGGAGGTTATGAAGTACTTTTTTATTAGTTGGATAAGTGCCTCCCTGCCAGCGTGAGTGGTTTGATGTCATTTTTGTAATACTGGCAGAATTAGGCCCTTTGGTAAGAGGACTTTCCCTTCCGGGGAATGAAGCCATCCCTTTTTTTTTTTTGGAGACCAAGTTTGTCAGCTAGCTGTTTTTTTTTTTTTAGAATACTGAGGGGTCGGGAGCTGCCCCACTGATGGGATCAGGGCATGCATATAGGTGTTCTCAGTCTGAGGGGACATTAGGGTGGCAGCATGCTTCACCTCTCTATCTGCCCTGACGTTACCCCTGGTCACATCTTGATCCTCCCTCTGATGGGCCTTACAGTGTACCACTGCCCCTTCCGAAGGGAGTTGCACGGCCTCTAGGAGCTGGAGAATTTGGGGCCCGTACTTGACTGGGGAGCCTTGGGCTGTCAGCATTCCCCTTTGCTTCCACAGGCCAGCATGGGCATGCAGCGCACCAAAAGCATATTTGGAATCAGTGAAAATATTGACCCGGTTTTTTTTGGACAGTTTGAGTGCACGGGTCAGGGCCACTAGCTCAGCCAACTGGGCTGAGGTTTCAGCGGGCAAACTTTTAGCTTTCACGGTGTTATTGAGGGTCACAATAGCATAACCCGCCCTTTTTTGCCCTTTATTACCATGCTGCTACCATTAGTGTACCACTTATAATTTGCATTTGGGAGGGGCTCATTCTTTAAGTCCGGGCGGCTAGAATATTGGGCATTTATGATTTTTAAATAGTCATGTTTTTGTTTTTTACTTTTTGGTAAGAGGGTGGCAGGGTTAAGGGATGGACAAGGCTGCAGCGTGACCTTAGGGTTTTTTAAGAGCTTTGCTTGGTATCTTGCCATACGCGCTTGTGTGAGCCAGAGGCCGCCCTTAACATCCAGTAAAGCGCGTACCATGTGTGGTGTAAAAACCTGTATTGTTTTCCCTAGTGTTAGTTTTTCTGCTTTTGCCAGGGTCAGGGCGGTGGCTGCCACTGCCCGCAGGCACGCTGGCCAGCCCTTGGCTACTTGGTTTAGTTGTTTAGAAAAATATGCCAGTGGACGTTTTTATGCTTTTAGCAGCTGTGTGAGTACTCCCAGGGCCACCCCCTTTCGTTCATGTACATACAACTGAAATGGCTTGGAGAGATTTGGCAGACCTAGAGCCGGGGCTTTTATTAGCTTTTTTTTTTAGGATTTTAAATGCCCTGTTAGCCTCTGGGGTCCAATGAAAGGGGTCATGGTTTGCTCCTTTTACCCAGTTGTACAGGGGTTTAGCCCACAGTTTAAACTTTGGGATTTATATTTTACAGAAGCCTGCCATTTCCAGAAATGCTTTGAGCCGCTTGCGATTACTTGGGATAGGAACTCGGCATATGGCTTCCTTCCTCTCGTTTGAAAGCTGGCGTTCCCCCTGCCATATGCAGAACCCGAGGTACTGTACCTGCGGGAGAGCAATCTGAGCCTTACTTTGTGCTACCCGATATTTTCGGAGTTTCACAAAATTTAGGAGACTTACGGTGGTTTTAAGGCAGGGAGTTAAGCCCACAGTGGCAATTAACAGATTATCTACATATTGCAAAAGGAGGGCTTTCTTATTATCCCACTCCTCTAGGTCCCTGGCCAGAGCCTGGCCAAAGAGGGTGAGGGAATTTTTAAACCCCTGGGCTAACACTGTTCAGCAAAGTTGCTTTTTAACTTTGTTTCGGTCCTTCCATTCGAAGGAGAAAATTCCCTGTGATGAGGTGTCAACTGGGATGGCAAAAAAAGCATTTTTGAAATTAAGAACTGAAAAATGGGTATACTGTCCCCCTATAGAAGCCAATAGGGTATACGGGTTAGGGACAAGAGGGTGCAAAGTCTTAACCCGTTCATTAACTGCCCTTAGGTCTTGTACCAGCCGGTACGTGCCATCAGGTTTCTGTACGGGTAAAATGGGAGTGTTCCAGGCTGACTGACATTCCCGGAGAATACCGTATGTTAGAAATCTATTTATGGTTTCCTGTAACCCCTTTCTGGCTTCCTTCTTGATTGGATACTGCTTTACCCGCACCGGGCCTTTCCCCGGTATGAGCCGGACATGAATGGGGGTTTGGTGAGTAGCTTTTCCTGGGATCCCTGATGCCCACACAAGGGGATACACTTGAACTTCCCACTGCTCCCAATCTGGGGCTTGCATAGCCGAGGGTTCAACTGCAAGGGTCATAATCCATGCATTTTCAGGGGGTAAGGTAAGAGTTATTTCATCTTGAGTAAAATGCAGGGTGGCACCTAGGCGACACAGCAGGTCCCATCCCAGCAACAGTGTTGGGCATTCAGGGAGGTATACCAGCTTGTGGGATATGGTTCTGTTTCCCAAAGCATATTTTGCTGGGGCATACACTAGGCACTTGGTATCTTTGCCTGTGGCTCCTGTCACAGTGAGGGAGTCTGCTACTGGCAACTGAAGGGGTTGATTTACAGCAGTTTGTGCCGCTCCAGAGTCCACTAAAAAATCTATTTTTTCATTTCCCACCCACATTTTTACTTGGGGTTCCGAGGGTAGGATGATCCGTCTCCCCTGACACCCCTATTCCTGTTCTTCTATTGCCATCATAGAGGTACCCCCCCTTTCCTTCTTGTTTGGGCACTCATTCTTCCAGTGTCCCTCTTGCTGACACAGGGACACTGATTGCGCCCCAGTCGTCTCTCCCGCGGGCCTGAACGTCCGCGTCCACGGCCCCTTCCTTCTCGTTCACTTCCCTTCGTGCCTGCCTGCACCGCTGCTACCATCAATCTCACTTGCTTCTTTTTCACTTCTTTTAAACTATACACTTGATTTGCTGCTTCTAAAATCTGTGCCATGGTCATACCCATTAAATCCTCCTTTTTCTGTAGCTTTCTCTTAATGTCGGGGGCTGCCCTGCTTGTAAATACTTCTTTAATAATTGCCTCAGTTTGCGGATTATTAGGATCTGCATTGATATACTGTCGGATCGTGTCTCGAATGCGCTGTAAAAAGGCTCCAGGGCTTTCCTTTGGGTCCTGCACTACCTCATATGGTTTAGTCCAATTATTCTGTTTGACAGCTGCGTGACAGAGTCCATACAGTAGCAGCTCCTTATAGGAGGTGAGGTGGGTCATAGCCTGATTGTCATTTGGGTCCCACCTAGGATCCTTTATGGGAACCTGATCATCTGGGGTCGGAATATTGTTACGGTCCTGGTCATATCGCCTCTTTGCTTCCTCCCTTGCTTTAGCTATGACCTGTTCTCGTTCAACCTCAGTCAATAATGTTCGCAGAAGGACATTACAATCATCCCAGTCCGGCTTGTAGCTACTAAGACATCCCTCAAAAACCGATACAAACTTGCTTGGGTTGATAGAAAATTCTCCAGCCTGTGCTTTGAAAGTGGCCAGGTCCATAGGATTAAAAGGTGCATGAGTATAGACCTGCATGGTTAGGGCTGGTCTACCTTCCGCTGCGTTCCGATGGAGCTCGAACCTCACTATGAGCTTCACTAGGAATCTTACTCTGAGCCTCGCTCTGTGTGGGTGTAGGGGCCGAAGAGGGCACACTCTGTGTGGGTGCAGGGGCCAAAGGGGGCACCGGATCTGCCATTACATTTGGGGTGGGGATACGGGGACTGACATTAATTGCTACCGGGCCAATTGGGGTTAAATTACAGCGTTGTAAAATATCAGTACGAGACCACAAGGTCATAAACAAGTAAGCATACGAATGCTCATTCCAATTTCCCGTTCACTGACAGAACAGGAGTAACTGGAGGATTGTATTATGATTTAGTGATCCTCCGGGAGGCCACTGTTCCTGGTCCTCTAATTGGTACTGAGGCCAGTCAACTGTACAAAATCGCTTCAATTTACCTATAGTCATTGGATCTGATCCAAATACCTTCCAATTTACTAAAATACACTCTAGGGGCGTGCACCGTACCCTACCTCCCGTGCTCTGTTCCTGTCCCATGCCTACAGGGTAACTCTGGGCGTCCCCAGGTTCCAACAGAGCATACAATCTGGATTTCAAAAGGTTCCTACCTTATCCAAGGGACCGGTTCCTCACCGTCACCTGCAGCTGCTCCTCCCCTATGTCCAAGGGACCGGTTCCTCACTGTCGCCCACAGCTGCTTCTCCACTATGTGAGTGCGTTGCACCGTTATGCCCTCCGGGGTCGATCAAATCGCGTCTCCTCCGAGGCCCCCGATGAACTCACCGGTGCGCGCTGGGCGTTGGTTGTCGCTGCAATCCTCAACCTCCAGAAGGGATCCGGGCAAGGCTAAATAGCAGCCTCGTCGCCCCACGCTGGGCGCCAAAAGCTGTTGCCGGCACCCAGTGCCCAGAGGCAAAACAACAAGAGGGGTTGGTTACCCGGTATGCTTCACTCAATAATCACAATGGGGTGGAGAAGCAGAAAAGTTTATTTGCAGCTGCAAACAAGGTACAGGGAGAATAGAATCTCAAATCCTGCACCCAGAGCAGGTCATTACACATACTTTTATATTTCTTAATGCTGCTGCACTACACATTAGCCAATGAAAACTTTGCACAAATACTCTGCCTTCCTTATATGGGTTACAACAATGTTTATTTCCTGCAACCTCTAATAAGCACTCCTAGCAACTTAAACAACCAGCACATTCTGTCTGGCCTTGTAGCTGTCTCTCCTGTTATCTTTAACTTGGCATCAGCAAACCTTACACTATAAGGCATTATCTACAACTGCAACATTGTTTTAAGAGCAAAAGAGCTTGCTCAAACCAGCCAGGCCTGAATTCTATTAAGGGGGGTTGAGAAGAAGCCCTTAGGCCTTCAGCAGGGAGACCGCCTTGACCCTTATGGCCTTCCATCCCCTCAACTTAACTAGTGGCCATGCCCTGGGGTCTCCAACAGTGTGGAAACTTGTAGCAAGAAGGAAAAGATTCCTGAACTTGTGTGTGGCAAAGGGAAGGAGAATGCTTCTGACCTTTTGTCTAGTGAGTCTATAAATTTGCCTGAAAGGGGATTGTGTAGGAATCCGCCTGCCAAAGGTGATCATGGATGTAAGTGAGACCCAGAAAGAGTCTGTTGTTGCTCAGGAAAGTGTTCCTCTAGAGCAAGCCCTCGGTGAAGAGGGTAAGGGCAGAATTTCTGAGAGGGATGAATTGTTGCTTAGAGAAGCTCCCAGGAAAAGAGATCCTCATGGTAGTCTGTGCAAGCAATTTGCCACAATTGAAGGGTGTAAAAGTGAGTTAATCAAGGAAGTTTCAGTGCCTAACAGCCAGAAATTTTCTGTGGTGAATGGATCCACTGACTTTCCTGTTGAAAGATCCAGTGTGGATAGCTTTGAGAAGGTCTCAGATGGAGTAAGAGCTGTTAAAAAAGTTGAACAGCCCTATAACCAAGTGGCTGTGCTTGACCAGTTTGTTGGGGATACAAGGTTGTTGAGAAAGGAATGTCTCCATGCCAATTCTTTGAGTGAGTAGTCTGTGCTTCAGGGTCTAAGGACAGATTTAGTTACTGGTGTTTCAGAGCAGAACACTTTTATGGCTGAATGCTTAAGGATGCAGGGGAGAGCAAGCAAACTGTTACCCTCAGACACTTTGGATTTTTGCGGTATCTCTTTAAGACAGAGTCCAGCCTTGGAATTGGTAGCAGCTGAAAATCTAAAAGCTAGTGTCTGTGTTGATGCAAAGTACCTGGCTGACAAGGAGAAGAAGAACTTGCTAATAGCTGTTAGCACAGAAAGACCAATTCTGCTGAGCAAGAGAAATCAGGGTTTGATCCTTCAGGACAAGGGAAAAGAAGAGAACTTACTTTTGCAAAGGGAAGCCACAGGTTAACCCTAAAACCGGCAAAACCCCAATGGTATTGAGCGAAAAGCGTGGCATAACGAAAATAATTGTAAATGGACACTTGCAATGAATTTGTTGTTATTGCTCATGGTAATTTTGTAACGAATGTGTTGCTAATACCAAGAATTGTAAAAATGTACAATGTGCCTAATCTTTTGGAAAATCCCTTAAACATGTTGAAAGTGATACATAAGAACACACCTTATGTTAAAAGGCCTTGTAATACGGATGGTGCACTGTTAATGCCTGTAAACAGTACTGGAACTTTTCACAGGAGAAAAGACATTCCAGACTTGATGTGCTGTATGAAAAGGGAAACTGAGGCATGCTACCATATTGCTTTCACGGCTAAATGCCAAGATTCCTGTACTATGGACAACATTAATATCTACATTGACTTGATGTAAATTGGATTCCAAACATTTGCCAGAGCTTGTATGGATAAAGTAGCTATTTTCTTTAGCTCTTGGCAAAATCACACGAGACATACAGGAACCACGCTGCAAGAGCAGATCCAATCCACTGTTGTTCTAACCAAGTTGTATCTTAAGTTTGTAAAGAGATTCAATCATGTTATTGAACATGACTTTGGAAAAGAATTTTTGTTATAGACTAATACGGCTTCTAACCCAGTACAAGCTATAATGAGACAGAACCCAGGATGGGGAGCTCTTGGGATGCACTCAGTGATGTTTGTGTCATCCCCTCCTGCATCAATTTTGCATTGAAGGTGTGATGTTATGAGTGTGATATAATATCTCATTGAAAAGTGACAGGCCAGAAAGAGCTAATTAACTCACAGACTGACCTGACCCATGGCTGGACTGCAGAGACTGGTTAGGAAGATGTGTAAATGAACAGAGCTTTGAAATGCAAGTCGGCGTTGTTAGAGGAGTAGATGTTTGCTGAGGTCTTCTGATGTCAGCAAACAAGTCTTGTCTGTTGCTATAGCTTTGATTCAAAGATCAAAAAAAAAAAAAAAAGGAATATTGACATTTAGGAAGACACTGGAGTGACAGAGTATTATTGTCTATGTCTCTTTGAAGGTTGTGGTAACCTGTGTCTGAACTGTTTAATGGATAAATTACCCCGTGCTAATTGCCAGGATGTTTGGGAGAAGGAAAGTCAAGCTGATTGTTTTCTCAGGCCAAATGGCTGCAGGAAATGTATAAAACCCTGGGACACGATCCTTCTTCATCTCAGATCTGCTCTGGGTTTCAAGAGGGGGAAACCTTAAGCCATCAGGATTGAGATCCCCAGTCACTGACTGGAGTCACCCTGAATATGGACATTGGACTATAACCTCTGGACTATTCTAAAAGGACTTTTGGCAACTACAAGCTCATCTCTGCTCTGTATCTGGACCTCAAGAATTGAACTCAAGTCTGTCTGTATATTGATCTTTTAACCAATGCTCTCTCTTTTCTTTTTAAATAAATTTTACTTTAGTTTAATAAGAGTTGGCTAGAAGCGTGTATTTTGGATAAGATCTAAGTTATCATTGGACCTGCGTGTGTGGGCTTATCCTTTGGGATCAGAAGGACCTTTCCTTTTATATAAGATTTTCAGTAACCATCATCATATCTGACATGTGTGTCTGGATGGAGGTCTGAGGCTGGGCATTTTAAGAGAACTGCATTGTTTGGACTTGTGACTAACCAGTGAGGTGATACAGAAGCTGCTTTGGGCTGGCTTGGTAAATCTAAGTGTTGGGATATCCACCAGCATTTGGGATTTGTTTGCCCTGTTTTGTTTGCAGTTCAACCTGATTGAGTGACGTCAGCTGGCTCCTGCGGGCACCATCATCACAGTAGGATACACACCGGGGGACTGGGGCATGTGGGGGGCTGGGTTAGGATACACGCTGGGGCGTGTGGGGGGCTGATGCAGGATACACGCTGGGGCGTGTGGAGAGCTGGGGCGTGCTGGGGTTGTGGTAGGATACACCCCGGGGGGCTGGGCGTGTGGGGAGCTGGGGTACGATACGCACACTGGGGACCTGGGGTATGATACACCCCGGGGGGCTGGGGCGTGGGGGGAGCTGGTGTAGGATATGCCTCAGCCCCCCAGTGTGTGTATCCTACACCAGCTCCCCACATGCCCCAGTGTGTATCGTACCCCAGGCCCCCAGTGTGTGTATCGTACCCTGGCTCCCCACATGCCCCAGCCCCTCGGGGTGTATCCTACCCCGGCCCCACCCATGCCCCAGCCCCCCAGTGTGTATTGTACCCTGGCTCCTCACACACCCCAGCCCCCCAGAGTGTATCCTACCCCGGCCCCCCACACACACCGGGGGTCTGGGGCGTGGGTGGGGCCGGGGTACGATACACACTGGGGGTCTGGGCGTGGGTGGGTCCGGGGTACAATACACCCTGGGGACTGGGGTGTGTGGGAGGCCGGGGTAGGATACAACCTGGGGGACTGGGGTGTGTGGGGGGCCGGGGTAGGATACACCCTGGGGGGCTGGGGCGTGTGTGGGGCCGGGGTACAATACACCCTGGGAACTGGGGTGTGTGGGGGGCCAGGGTAGGATACACCCTGGGGGGCTGGGGCGTGTGTGGGGCCGGGGTACAATACACCCTGGGAACTGGGGTGTGTGGGGGGCCGGGGTAGGATACAACCTGGGGGACTGGGGCATGTGGGGGGCCGGGATACAATACACCCTGGGAACTGGGGTGTGTGGGGGGCCGGGGTAGGATACACCCTTGGGGGCTGGGGTGTGTGGGGGGCCGGGGTAGGATACACCCTTGGGGGCTGGGGCGTGTGGGGGGCCAGGGTACAATACACCCTGGGAACTGGGGTGTGTGGGGGGCCGGGGTAGGATACACCCTGGGGGGCTGGGGCGTGTAGGGGCCCGGGGTAGGATACACCCTGGGAACTGGGGTGTGTGGGGGGCCGGGGTAGGATACACCCTGCGGGGCTGGGGCGTGTGGGGGCCCGGGGTAGGATACACACCCGCACCCTGCAGGGCTCTGGCTGCTCTGTTGCCTCCAGACACAGCCCCACCCACCCTGAGCCTCCGCTGGGCCCAGCCCCCACGAGCAGCCAGAGCCCCGACCTGCGGAACTC
The DNA here is from genome assembly GCF_965152275.1 of Natator depressus. Classification (NCBI taxonomy): domain Eukaryota; kingdom Metazoa; phylum Chordata; order Testudines; family Cheloniidae; genus Natator; species Natator depressus. The sequence continues at coordinate 2,918,053 of NC_134235.1, forward strand.
CCCGCCACACGGTGCGTGGACACGCCCGCCTCGCCCCCAGCGCCTCGCCCCCAGCCCCGCCCCGTCCAGCTTCAGGGGCGGGGCCACATCAGGGCCCCGCCCATTCTGCCCACCACTGCGACGGGGGCCTGCGGGCCAATCAGCGAGCGCAATGCGGCTTGGGGGCGGGGCCTGAGTCCGCAGGGGCCCGTCAGAGCGGGGCAGGAGAGAAGCGCCGCGATCCGGGCGGGCCAATCGGCGCTCGCGGTGAGCGAGGGGGTGGAGCCTGGGAGCGGGCGGACCAATCGACGCGGGGCTGAGTGAGGGGGCGGGGTCTCGGCGGCCCGTGGCGGCGGTGGTGGACGGTGACAGCGGCGGTCATGGAGCTGCGCCGGACGGTGAGGAGAACTGCGGGCCCCGCGGCTGGGCGGGGGCTGCCGGGACCGGACCCCGGGGCCTGGGTCCACCCGGCTGCGGGGCGGGGGGCGGCCGGGACTGGGGCTGGCTCCTCCTCCGCCCGCGGGCTGGTTACTATGTTTACGGTGTCCCGTCCCCCCCCCCACGCCGTGCATTCCGCGGCCTGGCTATTGTGTGCATTACGGTACCGCCCCGGTGCTTCCCTCGGGCTGGCTATTGTGTGCATTACGGTACCGCCCCGGTGCTTCCCGCGGGCTGGCTATTGTGTGCATTACGGTACCGCCCCGGTGCTTCCCGCGGGCTGGCTATTGTGTGCATTACGGTACCGCCCCGGTGCTTCCCGCGGGCTGGCTATTGTGTACATTACGGTACTGCCCCGGTGTTTTTCTGGCGCTCGCTATTGGGTGCATTACGGTACTGTCCGTCCCCCCACGCTTCCCGAGGTCTGGTTAGTGGGTCCATTACTGTGTGCATTACGGTACCGCCCCTCCCCCCGCCCTCCCTAGCGTTGGGTATTATGTGGATTTTACGATATTCCCCCCCACACACACACCTGTGGTTCCTGAGTGCTCGTTGTTATGTGCATTACGGTACCCCCCCCCATGGTACACACACACACACACACCCATGGTGCACTCACCCCCCCCCCCCCCATGGTGCCAGGTGCTGCACTGGCCCGGGGCTCCCACAGTCGGAGAGCCCCAAGCTCTGTGCTGCCAGTTTCCCCCCTGCCCCAGCCTGGCCGGGCTGGCACAGACGCCCTTGGGAGTCGGTCTCTGCCACGCCGGGTCCCGGCGGGCTTTGACCATGACAGCCAGCCCCTGTGGCTGGCTAGCGTGGCTGGGGCAGGGGAGGCGGATGCCTGCTCCCGGGCCTGGTCTGCCCCAGGTGTCGCCCCAGCTGGGACATCGCCCCGGGGACCCTTGCCAGGCAGGGCTGGTGGCTCACTCCTGGGACAAGGGAGGCCGTTTGCGCCCGGGCACCAGATCCGCCCAGTGTGCCTGGCACTGGAAAAACACCCCGAGGCCGATTAGGAAACAGCTTCCTGAAGGCGACTTGCCAAGGCCGGCTGGGGGGCTGTGCTGGGGTGGGGGTGAGGGGGAGGAGAGGGGGCTGTGGCTGCAGCCTTGAACCACCGCTGCCATGGGACTGGCGGGACGCCCCTTGATCTCATGTTTCCTCCCTCCCCCAAGGACAAGTTGTTAATCCAGCCTGAGGCTGGAAATGGGGAAAGAGCCGCCAGCTCCTTGTGAGTGCCCGTGCTGGGCTCCCAGACAGGGACTGGGGTGCCCCATGGTGCTACCCAGGGCAGCCCAGCTGTGCACAGCCTGGCAGGGAGCAGTCGGGGTGGCAGATCTGCCACCTCTCCTCCCACTGGGTGGCATGAGGGAGGGTGCGAAGGCAGGAGCCAGGGCAGTGTGCCCGCAGCTCGGCCAGGCTTTGGGCAGTCAGCGCCCATGGGTTGAAGCTGGTTTTGCCTGCTGGCTCCTGGGGGCAGGGACTGCCTGGGCTGGGCACTGTGCCAGGGGACCCTACGCCAGGGATGGGCAGCCCCAGGGCCATGTCGGGTTCCCAGATCATTTTATTTGGCCCACCACAGCCCAGGGTGGAGCAGCAGTCTGGTGGTGCCAGGGCCTAAGGCCATAAAGGGGTGCTGCGGGGGGAGGCCCCCTCCGTCTGTATCATGTGATGCTGTGGTGAGAGCCAATGGCCAGAGCCAGGCCCAGCCCTGCGGGACAGGTCCCTACCCGACCCCTCCTTCCCCAGCATCACCCACCATCCTGGGGGAATGACCTGACCCCTCCTCCCCCAGCTTCAGCCACCGCCCCTCCCCCGGCTTCGCCCACCCACTCCGGGGACAGGACCCGACGCCCCCCTCTCCCGGCTTCACCCACCCACCTCGGGGACAGGACCTGACCTCCCCGCTCCCGGCTTCGCCCACCCATCCACCCCGGGGGCAGGACCCGACCCCCCACCCCAGCCCAGCTTCACTCCACCCCCCCCAGGGGCAGGCCCAACCCCCTCCTGCTCACAGCCCCTGGCCCACCAAAAGGTGGCTCTCTACCACCTGACAGCTGCCCATCCCTGGATGCCATTGAACTGTAGGGAGAAGTAGCGGCCAGCACACCTGTGGAAGGCGCAGTGAGCACCACGTGAATGAATGGGCGTTACGCTCCCGGTATTGATCTAACCCACGTCTTTGGGGAGTTGGGCGTGACGTTCACCGACTGGAACGCGCTCTCCCAGCGTCCGGGTCACCCCAGCAGGTGTGCCCGGCACTTCGCCGGCGTTCGAGGGCAGGCAGGCTGTGAAAGCCGGGAGAGGAAGGGGGCTGTTGCCTCGCCCCCCCCCCCCCCCCCCCGGGCTGGCACTCAGTATCTGCCACGGAGACAAGGTGAGGACAGAGCAGGTTCAGGCCCGGGCGGGCGCAGTCTGGTGACTGCAATCTGCCTGGGAACCCGGCTGGCTGGAATGCAGGTCCCCGAGGGGACGGGCTGCGAGATCCGTCTCCTCTGGGAGCGGGTTCTCCTTTCCTGGGCTTTGCACCAGCGTTTGGCTCCAGCCGCCATTTGGTCTCTAGAACAAGTCGGCTGCTCCTCTTCGCTAACGAGTGCGGCCGGGAGCCGGCTCAGCGCCCGTGGGGCTTGTTCTGGGCTGCGCTGAGAGGGCTTCTCCGCCGCGGAGGGGTGGGAAAGCGTTCTCCTAGGCCGGCTGGCCCAGACCATGGGGGAGCGGCCTGTTCCCAAACGTCCAGCCAGCCCCCAGCCTGCGCCCGCGTGCTGACTTCCCCAGTGGTTGAAGCAATCGGCTCCCGAGGCATGTGCTTGCGACATAACTCCCGTTTCCCCAGCGTAAGGACACAGTGCTGATCCAAACAGGTCTAGCAGGCCCCTCGCTCTCCACGCAATGCCTCCGCCTGCCCGGGGAGCAGCGAGGTCTCACTGCGTCCTCACCTCCTGCGGCCCAGCGCGGTCAGCTGGTGGGAAGTGGGCCTGCTGGGCAGGACTCCTGGGTTCTGCTGTAGGGTGACCGGCTGGCAAGTGTGAAAAATGGAGATGGGGGTGGGGGGTGACAGGCACCTGTGTCAGGCAAAGCCCCGAATATCGGGATTGCGCCTATAAGATCAGGACAGCTGGTCACCCGAGTTCCGTGCTCTGCCGCTGTGACGAGGTGACGCAGCAGGGAGGGGGGAGTGTTGACCTGGGAATGTGCCCTGGGGATGGGAGACCTGAGAGTCTGTCACCTGAGCCAGGAGGGGGAGGGGGAGGTGGCACCTCTGCCCAGGAATGTGAAGACAGGCTGAGAAGGGAGCCTGCTGGGGGGGTTTAGTTTCAGTTTGGGGCTGGGTGGAGGAACACAGGGAACCCCAGGGCTGGGGTCTAAGCTCCCTGCTCCCCCAGAAGGACTTGACTGAGGGGTCCTGGGTGTACCCACAAGCTCTGTTTTGGACTGTGTTCCTGTTGTCCAATAAACCTTCTGTTTTACTGGCTGGCTGAGAGTCTCAGTGAATCCCAGGAAGAGGGGTGCAGGGCCTGGACTCCCCCACACTCCGTGCTCTGCCGCTTGTCGTGTGCCCAGGGGCAAGTCACTTCTAGTCCCCCCTGCAGAATGCAGGTCGTTCCTGGGGAGGGTGGGAGGATGAACTAGAGAGTCCTCGTGCCCTGCTCTGCCCAGCTGCGGGTGTTGTCAGCGAACAGCCACTGGCTGGAGCTGTGCTGTCGAGGCTGCAGGCAGTTGCCGGCGCCGTGGGGTCTCGGTGCTCCGCTCTGGGACGCTGTGGTTCTGATGGCAGGCGTTGGGCACGTTCTGGGTGTGGTTGTGACCAGCAGCTCCGTGGGCTGCCCTGTGGGATGGTGCCAAAGCCTCGCACTTGGCAGGGCGCTTCTAGCGTGGCAGAGAAGCATGGCCTGCAGTGCAGCCAGGTGATGGTTTGGGTGCGGCTGAGCGAGGTGGGACGGGCATGCTGCCAGTTCTGTGCCTCTCTGGGTTTCCCTGGGGGCAGCTGGGGATGGGGGAAGCTCTGGCTGGTGTCCCGCGGTTCTGCTCTGGGAACGTCCCGTGCCCTGGCAGGTCCTGGTGGCAGTGAGTTCCGCAGGCAGTGCCCAGGGTGGCCGTCCCTTGCCTGCACTCTCGGGGTCCCGCTGATCTTTGCGCCTTGCCCCCCAGGTGCAGCTCTGCCGCTTTCACTCCCTCCTGCTGCAGAGGAGGTGCCCGTGGCAGCCGCCCGTCCTGCACTGCAGACACAGGCCCACCCCTCCGATGCAATGGTAAGCCCGGGGAGCCGGGAGTCCCCAGGACCATCCCCTTCCACCTGGGTGTGTTGGGAACAGCCCTCCCCACGGTGCCCAGCCCCGCCCAGGGCCTGTCTGCACCTGCCTGCCGGGCAGGGTGTGAAATAACGGGGTGGGACGGACCATCGGTGCCTAGGGGGGCCCACACTGAGCTTGCTCAGTCAGGGCAGATTGCAGAGAATGGGGCAGACAACCCCCAAACGGGTGGGTTATTCTAACGCTTCGATTCACCCAGCCAGGAACAAAACAGCCTCTCCAATACCTTGGTGGCGACCCAGGAGCCAACACACACTCCCCTAGAGCGACCCAGCCCGGGGCTCCCCGCCCCCGCAGCCCAGTCAGACGCCATGAGGGTGCCTGAAAGTCTTGTTCATCGTGTAGAAAGTTCTGCCAGTCCCCAGGGATCGGCCACGTCACCCCCCAGCTCAATGGATAGTTCAGATCTCACCCAAACACACGCTTCCAGCCAGCTCGTATTAACCACGCTAAGACTGATTAAACAAGACGAGAGAGGGTGGTGGGTCAAAGCTGGTTACACTTCCGGATATGAGCCGAGCTCTTCCAGCAGTTTCACAGCAGACATGGTGAGCTGCTGAGTGCAAAAGGTTCTGCAGGTTACCGTCCATGTGTAGGTTTCAGAGGAGCAGCCGTGTCAGTCTGTATCCGCAAAAAGAACAGGAGGACTTGCGGCACCTTAGCGACTAACCCATTTATCGGAGCATAAGCTTTCGTGAGCTACAGCTGAATGCGTCCGATGCAGTGAGCTGTAGCTCACGAAAGCTTATGCTCCAATAAATGGGTTAGTCTCTAAGGTGCCGCAAGTCCTCCTGTTCTTAGTCCATGTGTAATTTGTTCTAATTCTTCCACAAGGAGGAGCAGGGGCTCCAGACTGCAGCTAGAGATCTCAGTCTTGTGACTCAGGCTTCCCCTGATGAAGCTTAAGCAGATCTGAGCTACAGGATCAGGGCCCTAGAGTTCCTTTATAGATCCCCGGCAGCCTGCGACAGCCTCTGGCCAGCAGGCGTTCCTCGGGTGCAGCACTGTGGCTTTGCTGTAAAACCTCCTGTTGCCTGTGTATGCGCACGTAACTCGTTGCATTCACCAGCACAAGGTAATTCTCCACTGGGCACTTCGCAAACTTCACTGAGAACTAGAGCCAGTGACGTCATCCCACCCAGGTTCCAGCTCCACGGTAATGTCCCCGTCTGATCTCGGGAGCAATAGGCTCCAGGGCCAGCCAGGGACCGGCTGGTTACCTGGGTACCCTCTGACAAGAGCGAGGCACACAGCCAATTAGGATTCGCCGCTAATGCTCTCACAATCCCGGTTTGCGTCTCCAAGCCCTGGTCTCTCTGCTGTGGCTGGAGCTGTTTGTCAGGACGGGCCCAGTGACCGTTTACAGACTTTTCTAATATGTCTGTAAAGGTAGAAGTTGGGTCATTTCGCCTGCCAGTGGCATGACCCCGTCTGGCTCCATGTCACTGGGGGGGCATGGAGGGTGGGTTGGGGCCGGGCAGAGTGGTCCCAGGTGCCATGGAGGTTGCAAGAGCATGGGGCAGTCACAGGGGGGCGTGGTGACCCCGGGGTGGGTGGGGCAGTCACAGGAGGGGGCGAAGGTCATGGGGGGGCTCTCACCACTGTCCCCTTGTCCCTCCAGCAGGGGCCGGCGCAGGGGGCTGCTGTGGAAGGCGCTGCTGGCTGTGGGGCTGGGGCTGCCCCTGGCGGCCGGGACGCACTACGGCCTGGCTGACGCCCAGGAGCGGAGGAAGATGCGGCTGCTGGTGGAGGGCGTCGGGCGCTTCGGCAGGTGGGTGTCAGTAGTGTCACACACAACCCCCCACCCCGGTACGAGGGGCTCCTTCTGCACGGGCGCCCAGGTGACTCCAGGGAAGGAGCGAGCTCGCAGGCCCCACTGCAGGGGGAATCAGGTCTCCTGGGTTCTCTGCCGGCTCCAGGCCAGTTGTCCTTCCCGTGGCCATGCTGAGCCGTCTCGCCCTGTCGCTGCAGGTCCCTGTACCTGGGCATGCGGATCTCGTTGGATTACTGGTGGACGGCCCACGTGGTGCTGCGGGGCGTGGACGAGGTATGTTCCCTGCTGCATGGGGACCCATGTGCCCCTTGGCTGTGACCCAGCGCCAGTCCCCTCCCGAGCCAGACGGGTCACTGCCAGGCGCCCCGATCCCACGGTGATGGGCATGGGGTCAGTGTGCAGGGGGTCACAGATGCTGTCTGGAGGGGTTTTCAGAGGGGGAGCCCCTCTCCTGCCACTGCTGCTGGCGTCCTGGGCAGGTCCCGTGCAGCCCCCAGGGCGCAGCGCCCCCTGCTGGTGGGCATGTCCCTCCATCGAAGCCCCATTACCCCTTTGCTTGGGACATGTCTTCTGCTGGCCATGCCCAGGCGCCCCCTGCTGGCCAGGTCCCTGTGCCCGTGCCCCCTGCTGGCTGCACTCTGGCACCCGTGCCCCCTGCTGGCCGTGACTGGCCACCCGCTGCTTGCTGCACCCGGGCGCCCGCGCCCCCTGCTGGCCGTGCCCTGCCAGTGCTAACGGCTGCTCCCCACCGCGTGTCCCTGTCGGCAGAACAGCCCGGAGTATAAGGAGGCGACGTCAGCCTGTCATCAGCGAGCGGCCGACTGCCTGGTGCAGGGCGCCATCCGCAGCGGGGGCCTGTACATCAAGCTGGGCCAGGGCCTGTGCGCCTTCAACCACCTGCTGCCGCCCGAGTACATCAGCACCCTGCGCGTGCTGGAGGACCAGGCCCTCAAGAGGGGCTGCGGGGAGGTGAGTGCCGGCTCTGCGGGGCTCCTGGAGATGGGCATCGCTTCAGGCACCACCACTGCCCCCAGGGCGAGGGGCCAGGCTGGCAGCCCTGGGGCTGGAGCCCCCTCTGCCTCTAGCTTCCCCCAGCTGCACCGGGGGGGGCTGGGCAGAGCTCTCCATTCTGCACAGCACTGACTGCTCCAGGTGCACGTGGGTGCACTGACTGAGCACCCGCCGGCCCCCCCGCCCTCTGGAGCATGGGCGCTGGCTGCTCCTGCAGGATGGGTGAGGGGGACCCCTGCCCGACAGACCCCCCCCCCCAACTCACAGCACACGGAGTACAGCTGGAAACTCTGGTTTGGTCTCTGCTGCCCTGGGGCCGCTCAGAACCAGAGCCCCCGCGTGTGGCATCTCCAGCGGCTGAGCCCTCCCGGCCGCCCCTGCCCGCTCTGGGCACGAGCCGGTGCCGGAGGGCAGCTCCCTGATGGCCAGCCCTCCCTGTCCCCTGCTGCAGGTGGATGAGTTGTTCCTGGAAGATTTCAAAGCCACAGCCGACACGCTCTTCCGGGAGTTCAACTACCAGCCCATGGCCGCAGCCAGCCTGGCCCAGGTGCACAAGGCCCGGCTCCAGGACGGCACGCTGGTGGCTGTTAAGGTGCGTGAGCCGGAAGGGCTGGTGTGGCTGACCTCCCTTGCTGGGGCGGCTGACCTCCCTTGCTGGGGCTGGCTCCATACGGGGCCCTTGCTTCCCCCGCGGTCCCAGTCAGAACAGCCGGGCTGGGGTCATGGAGCCAGAGGGGCCCAGCTGCAGCCCTCTTCAGCCCCACAGTCCTGGCCCCAGCCTGGGCTGAGAGCAGCCCTGCGTTGCTGGGTGGGAGCAGGGGCAGGCAGCTCAGGCTGATGGAGGGGGCCTGCAGGGTGGAGGACAGGCTAGGACCCGAGGCAACTCCCAGGACTTGCCTCCATGGGAAATCCCCAGCAGCTGCTCCCCTACGGCTGGGACCGGGAGGGAGATGGGGGCTCTGCCCCAGGCAGGGGTGTGCAGTGCCCAGCATGGAGCAGCCCCGCTCCCTGCTGGAAGCCTCCCAGGCACGGATACTCAGCACGAGGAGCCAGGACACTGCCGGGTCTGTGGGGCTGCAGCCTGAGCCCTGCAGGGGGTGCTGCCAACGCGAGGCCCCCTGCTCTACAGGCAGACAGGGCAGCATGTGGGGGGGGGGGGGGGGCGGCCCCAGGCTGGGGGTGGTGAATTGCATTCTGGGACATGTCGTCCCTGAGGGCAGCCAGCGGCTGAGGCGGGTCTCTGCCCCCCCAGGTGCAGTACATCGACCTGAGGGACAGGTTCGACGGGGACATCCGCACGCTGGAGCTGCTGCTGCGCATCATCGAGTTCATGCACCCCAGCTTCGGGTTCAGCTGGGTCCTGAAGGTACCGGCGCCGCCCGAGCCCCTTGGACTGGTGCCGCAGCAGCCGCCGCAGGGCCGGTGCTGCCGGGTGCGGGCGCTGGCGCTCCAGGCTCCGTTCGCCCCAGGCGCCAGCCCAGCCCCGGGCTTGGGCTGTTGGCACCCGCCCGTGGGCCCTGCCCCAGGCCAGGAGCTTCCCTTCGTGCCGGCAGGACGAGGCGCTGAGCGGAAATCAGGGCACTCGGTGCCCCATGCTGCGGGATGTGTGCCCCCCCTTGGCATAGGAATGCTCTGGCTAGCCCAGCTGCCCTCCCTCCCCCTCCGCAGGACCTGAAGGGGACGCTGGCCCAGGAGCTGGACTTCGAGAACGAGGGCCGGAACGCGGAGCGCTGTGCCCAGGACTTGCGCCACTTCCCATACGTCGTGGTCCCCAAGGTGCACTGGGACAAGTGCAGCAAGGTGGGGACGAAGGATGGCCGTGCCCCGGCCACGGCTCCAGCTGCCCACGCTGCGCCCCGGGCACGGGGGCCCAGCCATGTCTCCAGCCACCAGCTGGGTGGGACGCCTGGCTGCAGACTAAGCTGCACAGACCCCTCCTCTCCTGTGGCCGGGTGGGTTTAGCCCCAGCCCCAGCCGGCAGCTGGGGTCACCCCCTCGCCCCAGACGTGGGCTCCATGGAGACCAGCTCCTTCCCCCCAAGGGGGCACAGGAGACCACCTCGCCCTGGTAACTGGGCCCAATGCCAGGGGAAGGACCCGCCTACACCCCGGCCCCTGGGGCCATAGGGGTGACCCTAGTTCTTTGCTGGCTGCATCCTGGGAGAGCAGGGCCCAAGCCCCGGCCCACCCCCTCCTGATCCCCATCTGCTCCCTGCAGAGAGTCCTGACGGCAGATTACTGCGAAGGCTGCAAAATCAACAATGTGGAGAGCATCAGGGCGCAGGGCCTGGACCTGAAGGACGTGAGTGAGGCGCTGCTGTTCGGTGAAGGGGGAGCTTCCCTGGGGTGATTGGGGACCAGGAAGTAGGGCCCAATAGGCAGAGTCCCAGTGGATTCTGTGAACCTGCCCCTGGGCATAGGGCTGCCATGTTTAAGCTCCCCACCCCCCACAGATGCTCATAGTGTTCCTGCAGGTTGGGACTCAGCTGCCACGGTCCACCCCAGAGGCGGCTGCATTCACCGGCAGGCAAAGCACTCCCCTTCCGCACGAGCACTGCAGAACGGCTGAATGATGGCACTTGCTGAAGGCCCTTCCCTGTTCAATGGAGCCCCAGTGCTACTTTGGTCCCAGCTGCCCTTGGCCGGCAGGCACCAGCGCCTGCAGGCTTGGCCCATCTGCTGCCCGTGGGGTGGGTGTCTGCCTTAGGGCACTCAGCAGCTCACCCCCGTCTCGCCCTCTTGCAGACCGCAGACAAGCTGATCCAGATGTTTGCTGAGCAGATCTTCTACACGGGCTTCATCCACGCGGACCCGCACCCTGGGAACGGTACGGGGGCAGGGGGAGCAGGGAAAGCCCAGCACAGAGGCTGCAATAATGGCACTGCCCTCTCCCCTCCATGGGCACCTTTGCCTTAGTGTCCCCCAGGCTGGGCCGGGCCAGGGGTTCTCTCCAGAGCAGGCCGGCTGCAGCCCCCTGCCCCGAGCGCCAAGGGGAGGTGGCCAGTGGCGGAAGCAGGTTTGGTGCCTGTGCCCAGGGCGCCGAGGGGAGGGCTGGGTGCTGTGCAGTGACCTGCTCTGTGTTGCAGTGCTGGTGCGGAAGGGTCCTGACGGGAAGGCCCAGCTGGTGCTGTTGGATCACGGCCTCTACGAGTTCCTCAGTGAGAGGTAGGGACCGGGCAAGGGGCTCGTGGATGGGGGGGCAGTGCACCAGGGCCCAATGTCTCCACCCCTGCAGGCAGGGATGTGGTCCCACCCCCCGTGGGGCGGGCAGCCCTGGGTGACGCGGTCCCTCTCCCCGTGGCAGTGACCGGACGGCGCTGTGCAAGCTGTGGCGAGCCATCATCCTGCGGGACGACACAGCCATGAGGGCCTGCTCCGCCGAGCTGGGTGTGAAGGGTGAGTGGGGCTTGGGGGGCTCTGGCCTGGGCATAGGGGATGTGGCGAGAGGGGCCCCAGGCAATTCCCATGCTGCGGGCTGGTTCACTGCACTAAGCTCTGTCTCCAACTTGCTCGCCGGGGAGCGCAGAGGCTGGGAGGATTGAGTGGCTCAGACCCTCCGGCTGCTAGCCTGGGCCCCTGGGCTCTGCCCCGGCTCCCCTGACGGCCAGGCCTGGCCTCGCCCCAGATTATTTCCTCTTCTGCGAGATCCTGATGCAGAGGCCCATCCACACGGGGCAGCTAAGGCTGGCCAACATCCTGACGCGGGAGGAGACGCTCTACATGCAGGCCATGGCCCGGCACCACTTCGACCGCATCATGCAGGTGCTCAAGGACCTGCCCCGGCCCATGCTGCTCGTCTTCCGCAACATCAACACGGTGCGCAGCATCAACATCGCCCTGGGCGCCCCCGTCGACCGCTACTTCGTCATGGCCAAGAGGTGAGCGGGGCTGCCCCCCAGCTCCCGGGTACAGGCTGCAGCAACGGAGGGGAGCCCGTGGCGCCAGCATGCAGCCCTGCCCGGCCCCGCTGTGCCAGAGTGGGGTTGTGCCCAGTACAGAGGGCGATGGGCGCCGAGGGGAGCCCCGGGCCTGACCTGGCTCCTCTGTCTCTGCAGTGCTGTGAAGGGCTGGAGCAGGATCGCTGGCCACAAATCCTCAGGCATCCGCAGCAGCAGCCTCTTCTGCTGGCTCCGGGTGAAGTGGGAGAGCCTCAAGTTCGAGATCGCCCTCAGGTAGGGTGGGGTGCGGGTGCGGGCTCCTGCACCGGGATGTTGACTCGAAGCAGGGGTGCTGCCAGCGCACGCTTCACGGGGTCTTTCTTCCTCCCCAGGCTGGAGACGTTCTCCATGAGGCTGATGGCCTCCTTCATTCGCTTCCTCGCCGACGTGGGCTTCCTCTCCGAGAGTGACCAAATCTACGAGTACCTCCAGGCCTAGCTGAGCTGCCAGCGCAGACAAGGGCAGACCCAGGCCTGCTGCGGCCTTGCGGGCTGGCCGGATTGGACGCCAGGGGCAGCGAGCCTTGCCAGCGGGAGCCTGGGCCTTTCCCTGTGGCTGCATCAGCTCTGGGGGCCGCACAGACCCTGGTCTTACACTAATAAAAGGTGTGTGTGCCTGTGGGCACCCCACAGCAGGTGGTCAGTGGTGCTGCAAGGGGAGCGGCGGGGGGAAAGGAGCCAGGGCCCCTCCCTCAATGGCTTTCCATGCAAGGGAGCCTGTACGGTGGGGCGGGGACATCCACTTCTCCAGACAGGCTGCCCGTGCGGCCATGGCCCCTCCTGGCCAGCGCTGGGGCTGGAGGGCAGGGGATGAGGTGCATGCCTGCCCCTTCACCCTGGGGTAGCAGCCAGGGCCATGCTCTGCCCTGGCCCCCAGCCTGCTGCAGCCTGGCAGGCCAGCATCTCTCTCTGTGCCAGCCGCCAGCAGGGCCCTGCCCTGTAAGCATCAGCCCCCAGCAAACACCACAGCCACGAGCGCATTGTGCTTTTTCTTTACAAACCCCTCCCAGTTCGTACAAAGCCGGGCCGGGCACTCCTAGCCCGGACTCCCAAGGAATTTACAAGAGCTGGGGCAGGCGCTGGCCCCGCGGCCCGTCTGCCCAGAGTCCATTAGAAATGAGCCGTGACGCGGTCAATTTCCAACAAGTCCTCCAGGATCTGCAGGGAAAGAAGCAGGCTAATTAGGGGAGGGGTTACTGACTGGGGAGTGGGTGGCTAACCCCTCTGGGGTGGGGCTGCCACAGCCCAGGGGCCAGCCTGCAGTCAGAGCGAGGGGCCCGACTCACAATGTCTGGCGTGGTGCCGATCTTCTTGGCCAGCTCGTTGCGCTCCATGGCGCTCAGGTAGAGGTAGCGGGTCAGCAGCTCCCCGTCCAGGATGTTGCGCACGGCATTCTGCAGGGTCCGGCGGTCCACGTGCAGCATCCTGCGGGAGAGGAGCTGCAGCTACCAGCAGGGACAGCCAGCCGAGGCGGGGCAGCGGCCCAGGCTGGCGTGCCGCCCCGCTGCCCTTCCCACGGTCCGGGCACTTCGGATGGCCCAGGGAAAGGCACCGGGTGAAAGCCCCGTGTCCCCCTGAAGGGAGAAGCTGGGGGAGCTCGCTGACCTTGGTGAGGCTGCTGGGATGGCCGGTTTGTGCTATGGCCAACAGGCCATGGGGAACCACATGGAGCCCCAGCTCCTCTCCCCAAGAGCCCTAGCACCTCCTGGGCCCTGCCCCAGCGGAGGACACCCCCCTGCATCAAAGCCTCCCACCCTGCACGGAGTCCTAGGAAGAGGCTGGCCCTGCCCCAGGAGCCCCAGACTGTTTTGAGGTCTATCCCCCCTTGCTGTAGAGCTGGGGGGCACCAGGGCTGAGTGCAGCCCCACGCAGGCTCACCCAGCACCTCCCTGGAGACACTTCACCACATCTCCCCTGCTACTGGCAGGGGCCAGCTGAGCTCAGGGTCATGCCCGTAGGACACAGCCCTTCCCCCTGACCGAGGGTACAGGGTACTGGCACCCAGCAGCTGATCCTTGCCCCTCCAGGGTCAGACAGGCTAAATGCCATCCTTCCTTAAGGGTCCCCTAGAGCTTAGCCCAGATGCCTCCACCTCTGGGGTGGAGAGCAGCCACCAGGCGCAAACTGGGTGGGGGGGGTCTGGCCAAGGGCAGCGGGGCAAGGCAGAGGCTGGGAGCAGATGGTATGTGGGGAGCGGAGCAGTACCTGAAGGCCCGGGGGTTGAGGCCGGCATGGTGTGGCAGCATGGTGGTGAGGGCGTTCTGCAGCATCAGCAGGCGCCGGTACGTCTTCTCCAGCATGGGCAGGAGGAGGCCGATCCCACCGTCCAGTGTGGCTGGGGAGAGGAGAACGGCCCAGTCAGGGAAACCCGGAACACCCCGCCACGAGGGGAGGCTCCCTGGGCTGGGCCAGCAGCAAGCCCTGGGAGCTCAGGGTAACAGGGAATGGGCCTCAGGTGCCCCCTGCAAGATAACCCCTTCCATTGCAGAACCCGGAGCGAGGCCAGCAGCTCCAGCGCCTTCCCCGCCCGCTAGCCCCACCCTGTCCTACTCTGGACACCAGTGCTGGGACACACTTCCCACAGCCCCAGGCGAGCCCCTGCTCCCATCGCAGGCTGTGCATGTCCCCCGTGGTCCTGACCTGGCCTGTCCCTGGCCCCACAGATGCACCTGATGCCCACTCTGACCCCATCTCCCCCCACAAGCCACTGCGTGGCTCCTCCACTTCCCGGCACTGAACACGAGCTCCTCCACGACCCCATCCCCCGGCAGACCTGCACCCCGCACTGGTCCGCCCACATCTCTTCCTGCTTTGCCTGCCTCCCCGGCCCATGTCAGCCCCTCTCCGTGCTTACCCCCAACCCGGCTGGAAGCCTCTGGGGCAAAGCCTCCAGAGCACAGCCCCGCGCGGAGGGCAGAGGTGCAGGGCCAGGGTGGAGACACACTCGACCTTCACTCCCCCCACCCACATGGCAACTGCCTCCGCAGACAGCCACCTGCTCAGCCCAGGCGCCGTCTCAGTTTGTACAACCCCCGGCACAACAGGGGTCCAGCCCAGCTGCTCCCCCAGCATGTGGGTGGGTCAGAACTGGGCACAGCGCTGCCCTCTGCAGGCCGGAGCCCAACCTACCGAACCAGGTGATGTGCTTGCTCTCCCAGGCGCTGGACTTCTTGGTGACGCCATCGGTGGCCCAGCGGCACGGCGTCCTCCAGAAGGTGTTGACGTGGGCGCCCACGTGGAAGTCGGCCCTGCGCAGCAGCCGCATCCCACCGAAGCTCTCCTTGGCTAAGAAAAGGAGCAGGAGCAACTCCGTCAGGGTGAGGTGTGGCCCATGGAGACTACAGTTCCCACCATGCTCCGCTCCACAGGTGATGGAGCATGGCATGCTGAGTGCTGGAGTCTCCATGGGCCGCATTCCCGAAGGGGCTGGACTAGCTGGAGTCCTCAGGCTCCCACCCAGCTACCGATGCGGCTCTGGCTGCGCCGGCAGGAAGGAATTTCCAGTCCCAGGTTCAGGGGGCCACAGGTTGTTAGATGTTCCTGTGGGTTCCATGCTGCTCTGTTTAGGTGCAGCCCTACAGTATTATTATCCAGCACTGCAACAGGCCAGAAACAGAGCCAGACGGGGAACGACCACAGCGGGGCAGACCAATGGCCCATCTGGCCTAGTATCCTGTCTTCCAGCAGTGGCCGGTGCCAGGTGCTTGAGAGAGAATGAACAGAACGGGGCGATTTCAGTGACCCGTCCCATGAGCCAGTCCCTAGTTCTGGCAGTTGGAGGCTCGTGGTGGGTGTCCCTGGCTAATTGGACCCTGGGCTAATCAGAGGCAAGGTGGGTGAACCACAGTGGTCGGTGTAGCTGGAATGCCTGGCTCTCACCCAGAGAAGCTGGCCCAATAAAAGCTGTTCCCTCCCCCCTGCTGTTTCTGACACAGCTCAGCCAGCAGCCACCGACAGACTTGGCTCTTCTCCAGCCTATTTGGCTGGGCTCCCAAAGCACCAGACAAATACGAGTGTCATTGTGTCTGTGCTAGAGGGGAAGGGACTGGCCCCCTCACAGCCCCAGAGCGAGTCATTGGGAGAGCAGGGGCTACCCCAGTCCTGTGTGCTGGCCACGGCCCTCCGCAGGCAGGGGCCTGGCTTAGAAGCGGAGGGTGCGGAAGGCCTTACCT
Organism: Natator depressus; assembly: GCF_965152275.1. Lineage (NCBI taxonomy): Eukaryota > Metazoa > Chordata > Testudines > Cheloniidae > Natator > Natator depressus. Next base: position 2,933,670 of record NC_134235.1, read on the forward strand.
TCAGGCAGGTACATATAGACCATGAGGTTGCGATCGCGATCTGACACTGCGGGGAGAGAACAGATCAACAACATTGCTCTGGGCAGCATTTCAGCCCCACCAGAAACACAGAGCTACCCAAGAGCCCCCCCACCCTGGTGGGCACGCTCCAGCTCCCCCGCCCTGGGTCCAAACCTGGATCCAGCCCCCATCCTGATCCGCCCACAGCTGCTGGCTCTGCCCTCAACACCCCCCACCCCCAGCAGCTCTCAGTTCTCGGCAGGGGGGGCCCAAGCAGTTCCAGCACCACCAGCTCGTCCAGCCGGGACTGGGGTTGCCCACGGGGGTCTCCCTCCCTTGCTGGCCTCCCTGGCTCTGGGCAGGCGGCCCAGCCAAGCCCTGTGTGCGGGGGATGGAGAAGGAGCAGCACATACCCAGGAAGCCCAGCTGGTCGGTGTCCACCATGAAGTCCACACTGTACACCTCCAAGGGCTTGGCATCCTGCAGCAGGAGAAGCAGGGGTCAGGGGGAGTGCACACAGCCATGGGCGGGGACCCAGCACCCCCCAGCACCACGTCAAGGAGTGACTAAGGTACCAGGCCGAGCCCTGCTCTTGGCCCTGGGCAGACCCCTCCTTCCCGCAGATCCTCTCCACCCTCCCAGCTCCCCCGTGGGCCAGGCCCTGCAGACACCCCCTGGGCCCAGCCCGCACCCGGCTGACAAGCGACAGCGTCTTGCTCTCCTCCTGGTAGCGCAGCAGCGAGATGCTCTTCATGACGTCAGCCGCCAGGATGAAGTTCTTGACGCTGATCATCTGGTGGATGTAGAGCTGCGTGTCGATGAAGGCCATGCCCGTCAGGTCGTTGTCCTTCAGGCTCCACAGGAAAATCTGCAGGGGGCAAGGGCGCCAGGCTCACGGCCATGGACAGGCAACGCGGCAGGGGGCAGACTGCCTGAGATGGGGCCCGACTGGAACCAGTAACCTGGAATATCCCCCGCCCCGCTCCTATCCCAGGGCTGGGTCAGAGCCAGCGCTCCCAGAGGGGACAGGCCCCATACCCCATAACCACACCCCCTGAGCCAGCCATTCACCACCCCCCCACACACCCCCTGGGGCTGGATCAGAACCAGGGCTCGCCAGAGGGAAGAGGCCTCATACCCCACTCCCTGCCAGCCCACCCTAAAGGCAGCGGCTGCCCTGTGGTGTCTCAGGTTGGCACTGGTTCACACTCAGACTCCACCGCCCAGGGCACTTGGTCCCCAAGACCAGCTGGAGGAGACGGGACTGTTCCCCAGGTGGTGCCCTCCCTGAATCGGGACGGTTAGCCGCCGGGCAGCTGCTGGGATGGGGTGGCACCAACAGCCTGTTTCTTGCCAAGCTCCTTGGCAGAGTTTTGTGCAGTTTCTCTGTGGTGGGGGAGGACAATGAGAGGCTCCTGGCACCCCCTGCTGGCCCAGCTGGGGAACGGGCCCCTCACCTTCTGGCCAATGGCCGACACCAGGTAGCCGTGGCAGTGACAGAGTGCCGTCACCGGGCCCTTCTGCTCCTTCTCATACAGCACCTTGAACTTGTTCTTGGTAAGCGGCTGCCCCGGCTCTGGCACCACCTCGATGATGTCCATGATGAGGATCTACAGAGATGGGTGGGACAGGGGGCTGTGAGCGAGGGGCTGCTCCCTCCCGGCTGCCCTGAGAGCCTGGCCGCAGGGCCGCCCGCACCGGGCTCCACACACCGGCCTGGGCTGAGGGAGGGAGGCGACCCCCACCCCCAGGGCCCATCAGAGCTGCGGAGAAAGCGTGCCCCACAAGGAGCCCGGCTCCATGGAGAGAGTCGGGGAAGTGACACCTGCCCTCCTGCCCCCCATGACAGGTATCTCTTGGGCACAGTCCAGCAGCTCCCACCCGGCGACCTGGCCAAGTGCTGGGTGCAGATGATGGCTCCGCCGAGGGAGGGTGGGGGCAGCACAGCCCAGCCCCCATCAAGGTGCAAGGTGGAGGGGGCAGCCAGGAGGGCAGAGGGATGGGCTCAGTAGGGGGCACTGTGATGCAGGGAGCGGGGCGGGGGCTTGGTGGGAGGACGTGCAGGGAGAGGGTGGGGGAGGCAAGCCCCAGGCCCCCCAGGGTGCTGCTGGGGCAAAGCGAGGCCAGCCCGCACTCACCCGGCCGCGGCAGGTCACCTCCTCGCCCTGCATGAGACACGTGCCGGCGGCTATGTAACCCTTCAGCCCCGACACCGTCTCCTCGCTCTTCAGCGACACCGTCTTCATGCAGGTCACGTGCTCCCACTCCTCCAGCTCGATCCTGGGCAAGCGGGAGAGGCAGGCACAGGTCAGGGCAGCAGGGAGCCACACACCAGAGCAGCCAGGGCCAGGATGGGAACTGGCCCTTTTGGCCCAGGGCACCAGGCACCTCCTCCCAGACACAACCACTCACGGGCCAGCGTCCTGCCCCATCTCCCTCTGCTGTGGGGGGCAGGGGGAGGCCAGCGCCTGCTTCCCGCCCTCTGCCCTCCTGGTGCAGGGCCGGGCCCTTGCCCATGCAACACTCCCAGGGCCAGCCTCCTCGTCCACCTGCCTGGCAGAGCCCCGGGAGCCCATCTCCAGGAGAGGAGTGCCAGGGCCCAGCCAAGCCCAGCTGCCTGCCCCACTCGCGGGCCCTTACCGGGTGTTGGGGATGGTCTCCCAGCTCACTGGTGAGATCAGCTGGATGGAGAAGGCCTCCTGCTGAGGGTGGATGTAGCGCTCGTCTGGGGGAGAGACCAACACAGCTCCAGTCCCCAGCCGGCCCCCAGGAGAGAGTATGGGGCTGGCACAGGCACAGCAGCCCCCCTGTCACGCACCGACCCAGCCCAGGAAGGTTTGATGGCACCCTCCATCCCACAGCTCTGCCCCATAGGAGGACACAGCTCTACCCCGGGGACCCCACCCCAGGACTCTGTGGGCTGGGGGGACCTTCACAGCCATGGGCACAACGGGGAGACCCCCGCGGAGCCCACTGGGACCTGTGCCAAAGGGGGCCAGGAGCCGGGCCATGGGGCCCACGCAGGACAGGGAGTGCCGGCCCGAGCCTGGCCCATAACTGCCCCGCAGGAACCTCTGCCAGCACTGCGCACCCAGTGCCAATGTGCTCCCCACACATCCCTCCCGCTCAGTGGGGCCTGGGGGGGATCCCGGAGGGGCCCCTGCAGGGCAGGTGTCTACTCACCCCGCTCGATGCTCTCAAACTCCTTCTCCTCTCCTGTCATGCGGGGGATGCGGGTGCAGGGGTTGACGACACTGGTGGCCACGGCGTAGACCTGCCAGAGACAGGCAGCCGTTAACAGGCCACCGGGGCGCAGCACAAAGACCGGGGGCCCCCTCTCTGACCCCCCTGACTGCTGCAATCCTCCAGCCACGCAGTGTGAACACAGGAGACACCAGCTGCTCCCTGGGGGCTCCCCTCCCCCTCGGCTGGCGTCGTGCAGGCTGCCAGTATGGGGCATGGAGCAGAGCCAGGCAGGACAGGTCTGAAGCACCCGCTTTGGGGATTGTGCTCTGCAAGGCCAGATGCCCCTTGACCAGGATGGGGGACGGGCAGCATCGGCAGAGTGGCGGGTCCTGGGCCGGCAGAGCTGAGCTCTCGGGGGACGCTGTGCCCCAGAAGGGGATCCCCAAAGCAAAGCCCGTTCCCACACGGCAGGGCTGCCCCAGCAGCACCCCAGTACCTTGGACTCCACGTGATAAGCCACGTAGTGTGTGGTGCAGCGCAGCGGGATCTTCCTCACAGGCCACGGAGCGTCATAGGAGAGGTACGCGGGCAGGACGCTGATCCGCAGCTCCCCCTGCGAGCAGAGCCCACCGTCAGCCCCTCCCCTCAGTTCAGCCCCCCCAAACAGCCCGCGCATTTCCCCACGCCCTCGAGAGAAGAGCTGCTGGCCAGACGGCCGTGCCCAGATGGAGCAGTGCGTGCTGGGACCTGTAGACCTTCTGCACCCCACCTCCACAAAGAGCCCAGGCAGTGTCTGTCTGCCCCTTGTGGGGCCCTGGGCTCTGCCCCCAAGCCAGCCGTGCCCCACATACCTGCCGGTTGAAATAGAGAAAGCCCTTGGGGCAGTTGACATTGTGGAAGGGAGCGAAGGACTCAATTAAGCCGTCGATCGTCATGGGATGCAGGCGCAGGGCCCCCCGGGCCGTCACCAGCAGCCAGTGCGGGGAGGGTCCACAGATGAACACCTGGGAGCAGAGCCAGCACCGGGGTCAGAGTGGGGAGCCCAGGGTCCGCTGCCAGGGTGCTTCGGACTAGGGGCTCCCGCTCGGACTCTCCACGGGCTCTTTCCTGGCCAGCACACCAGCTGCAACACAGGGCTGACTCACCAACCCACAGCCCCGGCCCTGCCCAGGTCTCCCCTCCAAGTGCCGGCCAAGCCAGCCCCGCTTAGCTTCTGGGCTCTCACAGGATGGCAGCCCGCAGCAGAAGGTCGGGAAATCCGGCGGCGTCACTTCCCCAGTGCAGCAGTCAAAGCTGGCTGCAGACAGCGCAGAGCCCAACCTCCTACCAGCACCCTGCAGGGTCTAACTGCCCCAGGGACGTGCCCGAGTGGGGCTGCCCCACCGGCTCTCTCCTGCTGTCAGCCCCCGATACCAGCAGCTGAGCCTGGGGTCAATCTGAACAGTGAGGGACTGACCCAGAGGCAGCCCCTGCTGCCCTGCCAGCCCCCAGGACAGGCCCTGGCAGTGGTTCTGAGGCAGGCCTGCCCCCGTGGCTCACCCCCGAGTAGCCGTAGATGTCCTCAAAGAAGCGGAAGCGGGCGACCCGGCCCCGCGCTCCCCCCGACTCCTCACCCCCTGCACTCTCCGATTTCTTTTTGGACAGCTTCAGCTTCTTCTCCCGGAAGTTGATGTTGTGGGGGACCTGACAGGGAGGAGAGATGGTCACAGACGAGCCAGGGCCCCCAGGCACCAATGGGACCGGAGCCCTGCAGTTGAGGCTGGGAAGGGCAAGCACCAAGTGGGGAACCCACACAACAGGTGGGGGGGGGTCCCCACCTTTCCAGGCCCACAGGCACGTCACCTGCGGAGGGCACTGCAGACCGCACCCCAATACTCCCTGGACCTGCCCAGCGCTGGCCCCCAGGGAAGTGGCTGAGGACAGTCCGAGCTGCAGCCATTCAGCTGCTTTGCACCTGGGACACACACTTTAAATCAGGGCACTCGCCCCAGACCAGCCCCCCAGAAAGGAACAAGCTGCTTGGGAGTTTTACCTGCCACAGGGTCAAGATGGTGCATTGTGTGCTGGGAGCTGAAGTCATATGGATGGGACCTCGAGAGATAGTCTAGTCCAGTCCCCTGCACACGTGACAGGTGTTTGTCTAACCTGCTCTTAAACTTCTCCAACGACGGAGATTCCACAACCTCCCTGGGCAATTTATTCCAGTGCTTAACCACCATGACAGTTAGGAAGTTTTTCCTAATGTCCAACCTAAACCTCCCTCGCTGCAATTTAAGCCCATTGCTTCTGACCCTGTCCTCAGCGGTCAAGGAGAACAATTTTTCTCTCTCCTCCTGTAACAACCTTTTATGTGCTTGAAAACTGTTATCATGTTCCCTCTTAGTCTTCCCTTCTCCAGACTAAACAAACCCAATGTTTTCAATCGTCCCTCAGAGGTCATGTTTTCTAGACCTTTACTCATTTTTGTTTCTCTTCTCTTGATTCTCTCCAATTTGTCCACATCTTTTCTGAAATGTGGCGCCCAGAACTGGACACAATACTCAAGTTGAGACATAATCAGCACAGAGTAGAGCAAAAGAATTACTTCTCGTGTCTTGCTTACAATACTCCTGCTAATATAGCCCAGAATGTTTGCTTTTTTCTTGTAACAGTGTTACACTGTTGACTCATATTTAGCTTGTGATCCACTATGACCCCAGATCCCTTTCCGCAGTACTCCTTCCTAAGCAGTAGTTTCCCATTTTGTATGTGTGCAACTGATTGTTCCTTCCTAAGTGGAACACTTTGCATTTGTCCTTATTGAATTTCATTCTATTTACTTCAGACCATTTCTCCAGATCATTTTGAATTTTAATTCTATTCTCCAAAGTACTTGCAACCCCTCCCAGCTTGGTATCGTCCACAAACTTCATCAGTGTATTCTCTGTGCCATTATCTAAATCACTGATGAAGATATTGAACAGAACCGAACCCAAAACTGATCCCTGCAGGACCCCACTCGTTATGCCCTTCCAACATGACTGTGAACCACTGATAACTCCTCTCTGGGAACGGTTTTCCAACCAGTTTTGCACCCACCTTGTAGTAGCTCCATCTAGGTTGCATTTCCCTAGTTTGTTTATGAGAAAGTCATGCAAGACAGTATCAAAAGCCTTACTAAAGTCAAGATTACCACGTCTACCACTCCCTCACTATCCACAAGGCTAAACGCTGTCACAGAAAGCTATCAGTTGGTTTGACACATTCCCACTGGCGTAGAGGGTGACTATGAAGCAGAACTTTGTGGGTTGCTTTGGGCCCCCCCTGTTCCATATCGGCTGGGTGTGATGGCAGGAGGACACATGGGTGGCCTCAAACACTCCCCTGTTACCTTCTTAAACCGGACTTTCAGGTTACTCTGGCCCAGCTGGGAGTCGTGGCTGAAAGCCTCATAAATCAGCAGCTCCTGGTCCACGTGAACCTGCCAACAGGACGAGAAGAGCTGAGACTCCTGCCCCTCCCGTGCTCACCCAGAGACCACCCCACCCCACCCCACCCCCGTACCCACAGGTCACACTTGGTCCCTGCTCCAGGCAGCGGAGCCGGGGCAGTGGCAGGAGGCGTGTGAAGCTGTGCTGTGAAAGGAAGCCTACTCAGCGATCACAGGGTTGGAGTAACCCCAGCGGGTCCAACCCTCAAGACAGGGCAGGATGGTACCCCTCAGACAGACACCCCAGGGCATGGCAGGCGGGTACCCCTCACACAGACATCCCAGGGATGGGCTCCCACGCTGCGCTGGGGAGTCAATTCCCAACCAGCGCTTCCTTGTGCGGCGAACGTTACCTTAATATTCAGCCTACGTTTCCCTTTGCTCCATCCCCCACTCACCCCCCGACCTCACACTGGTGGGCCAGAGCGCTACAGCCCCCATCCCCTGCTGTGCCCCCCGCAGCGCACACAGACTGCCCAGCCGGCCCCTCCCAGCTTGGTATCGCCCACACACTTTATCAGTGTACTCTCTATGCCATTCTCTAAATCACTGATGAAGATATTGAACAGAACCAGACCCAGAACCGATCCCTGCGGGACCCCACTCGTTATGCCTTTCCAGCATGACTGTGAACCACTGATAACTCCTCTCTGGGAAGGGTTTTCTGCACCCCCCCGCTGCAGTAAGCGGCCATCTGCGCCCCGCCCTGCAGCCCCCTCGCTGCTCCCCTGCCTGGTACGTGCACACAGTGCCAGGGAAGCCTGCCCGGGCAGCAGCACTGCTCCAAGTGCAGCAGTGAGTGCCCACGACCCAGCTCACCAGCAGGTACGGCCGGCTCTGGCGATTGCCCAGTGCCACCAGCAGGACCTCCTTCACCAGGGGCATCTCCCCCTGTCGCGTCACCTCCTCCTTCTTGGCGTCCCCCTGGGCCGCAGGCTGCCCGAACGAGCTGTCCACCAGCACCCGCTGGCCCATGGGGAAGTTCTTCACCAGGAAGACCAGACGCCAGTCGGGCAGCTGATAGATCTGCAGGGAGAGAGACAGCAACTGAGCTAGGCAGGGGCCCATGGAGGCTCCTCATAGGAATCCGCACATGAGGTCAGAGCAGGGTCTGCCTCGCCCACTCCCAGCTGTCCAGAGGAAGCTGCAGGGAACCCTGCAAGGGCCATCCCCAGATAACAGCCCATGGAGAAATGTCTCCCAAGCCCCCTCCCTCGGCCTGGCACTGACCCGGGAGTAGGATGGCTGGTGTTGTTACTCTCATTAGCCACGTGAATGTCATGGCCTTTCTATGCTTCTGGATTCAGTCTTGTGGCCAGGAGTTCCACAGGTTAATCACACGTGGGGGTCAACATTATTTCCTTGTCTCAGTTTAACTGCTCCCCTTTAGGGCCCCTGCACACTGGACCAAGAGAGTGATTTCATGCAAGGGGGAGCCCTAGAAACGCCCCAGAACAGGCCCAGCAGCAGCATGGGGTCACAGCTCAGTGGGAATCCTGTACCCAGCCGACTCGCCGGGGGATTCAGAGCAGAGCTGGGATCTGGCTGGGACTGACCGCCCAACTCTGGGGGTAAACACGAACTAGGCCTTGGTTTCACACCTCACCCACCAGCAGCACAGCACCTCCTGGGGGTCCCCTGGGGTCAGCGCCCCCACAGGCTCACTAATGCCACAGCGTCCCCTAGTACCACACTGGGGCATTAGTCAGCACTGATTCCAGGGGGAGGACACCTCGTACTAAGCCCCCCACCCCACTCCCTGCAGGCCGTTTTGAACCCGGAGGTCTCCCATCCAAGCCCTGACCAGACTGAACCTTGCTTAGCTGACAAGATCCAAGGGGCTCAGCACTAGGTGGGCAGGGGCTGCCCTCCAGGCAGTGCCAGATCAGGGTCCTTAGGGAGGGGCTGGACCAGGCCTTACCTCCATGGCTCCATTCTCCCGCACCAGCACACACCAGTGCGTGGGCTCCACTTTGTACTGATGGGGGTCCCTGTCAGACAGTGGGAGGCTGCTGCGGCGCGGCTCCTCCTTGGTGGGGCTGAAGAGGGAACTGGAGTCCCCGTAGAGCATCTCCTCCTCGTCGTCCACCGTGTTACTGTGCCGGGCGGCCGGGGCGGGGGAAGCAGGGAGAGGCTGTTACGGGGGGTCCTGAGCTCCTGCTTGGGGGGAGACTCATGCACCCTTTCTTGGCCGGGAGCAGCAGGCGCAGGACGTAGGGATCACTGCCAATGACTCACATGGCACAGAAGCAGCAGCCTGGAGGGGTGGGGGGGCTGCCCCCAGCTGTGCCCTGTCACCCAGATCACCCACCCTCATTCCCTATGCCATTCATGCAGACACGGCTCCTCTCCCCTGCCACGGGCTGCTGGGCACGGCTCGACTGCCGCTCCTGGCCGCTGGGCCAGGACAAGCAGCGCTAAAGCCCCCCTGCCATGTGCACCTCTTCCCACCCACCTGCCCATCCCCGATGGCCAGGGAAAGGCCCCAGCCTCTCTCGCACCTGATGTCCTGGATGACGGTCTCCACCTCTGAGTGGCTCCTGAGGGACAGCTCGTCCCTGGAGCTGGTCGTCCTGCTCTCCGTGGTGAACATGCCTCTGACGTCGCGGTATACGCACAGCGCGATCACCTTGGATTGCTGCAAGGGAGAGGCACTGCAGGTCCCACCCCGCACAGCAAGGAGACGTCCAGGCTGTCCCCAGCCCCTGAGCCCTATGTGCATGTGACAACACACACCCCTGCATTCACACCCTGCTCGCTACTGTGACCATCTCAGTACAAGGTACGCCTGGTGAGGGACCACTGAAAACTCATCACGGGCTGGTCAGTATCAGCCTGATAACGTGCGTGTGGCAACATTGTGTGATACGATTCCCCTGTCTGGTGCGATTTACACACATGCCAAACCCCACGCCCCTCCCCAGGCAGACGTTGGCAAACAGGCCTGTCCTACAGCAAGGAATGGGTGTTCCGCTTAATTTGCATTTAAGAGTAAACAGAGTCATCGAACAGGGAGGGAAGACAAAGTAAGTTCAAACAGGTGAGGAAAAGCAGCAGGGAACATCCTTCCACACAGACTCTGTGTCTCCTGGTGCCCAGCTGGAATCGTTTTTCCAGAGGGGGCCTGAAACTATAGAACTGAGGGACAAACACCCGCAGCCTCCCTCTCCCTGCCCATCGCATTCACTGCTCCCAAAGAGACAAGGGAAGCAGGCCTTGGACTCTGGGGGAGGGGGTTGGTCAGTAACCTGCTGGAGCATGTGGTGAGAAACTTTGCTTGAATCCAATATAGTTTGTTAAGTTAGTTATTAGTAAATGTCTGGTCTTTATTTCCTTGTGACCATTTCTGACTTTTAGGCCTCATTACTTGGACTCAATCTCTCTCAGTGTCGTTAATAAACTTGTTTTACTGTTTTATCTAATCCCGTGTGTTTCAACCGAAGCGTCGGAATAACTATTTGAGATAATATACTAGCATATTCTTCCCTTAAAGGAAAGTATTTGTCCTGCCCAGGAGTGGGCTGGGCAGTACAGGACGTACAGTTCTGGGAGAAGATCCGGGACTGGGTTGGGGGTGTGTGTTGGGGTCACCCTGCAGCGTAACCGAGGCTGGCAACCCAGGTGTGGCTGGCAGGCTGCAGTCACACACACACATTCAGGGGGTGGCTCACATGCTGGCAGGCAGGCTGTGGGCTGCTCTGGGGGGAGCTACAGCAGGAAGGCATTGTGAAGCAGCCAAGGCTGCAGGGCAGGGCTGGGGTGACAACTCCCCACTGGTCTGGACTGAACCCTGGTATGTCGCACATGCCCACCCCAACCGACAGCACCCGGGCGTGTCCCTCCACCCCACCCCGATGGACAGCCCCAGTGTCACACAGACATCAGGACAGGGGCATGGCAGCCTGTCCCCCACAGCAGCACCGCCTGCTCAGACTCACGTGGTGCAGCTGGGGCTTCTGCAGGGTGAGCCGGTGCGTCCTGCCCCCGTACGTGTCGCTCTTCAGCACGAACATGGTCACCTGGCCCTCGGCACTCATGATCACCACGTAGGGGTCAGCCACGGCGCAGTGCACGATGGGGGAGCCCAGGTCCACAGGGATGAAGTGCAGCTGATTCACTGGAAGACAGAGCCACCCAGCTGAGCCACAGCCATGCCCAGGGCCAAAAGGCCCAGCCCCAGCCCGACAACCCAGCACCCCCCTTCAGATCGGAGCAACGGGTTCCCCCAGCCCTGCATCCCCCCATGGGGAATAGACCAAGGTGGCCCTGCTCCCAGATCAGAATGGGGGGCCATGGAGGTCCCCAGCATGCACCAGTCCCACCAGCACCAGCCACTGCAGATGGCCCCAGCTGCTCGGTTCCAGTATGGTGACCGGGGCAGGCAGGCCGGCCTGAGGGGGTCGGCAGGAAGAGACATGGCGGTGCCCACCCGCGGTGCCCACCTCCTTCCAGCAGCCGGATGCCCAGGGGTGACACTTGCACGATGTAGCGGTTCTCTCCGATGTTGCCTGCAAACACGGTGGGCCCCTGCGTGGCGAACCCACTTGTGTCCAGCTCCATGATCTCCTGACCCGTCTGCAGGATCTAAGGGGCACAAGGCCAGAGGGCAGTCGGCGCGGAGGGTGCCCAACCCTGCCCGAGCCCCTACACTAACCCGCCTGCCTGTCGCCTCAGCAGGCATACAAGGAGCCAACCCCGCCCCTTTAAAAACGGGACAGGTACCGATCGCTCACCCCCCCAATGCAGCCACCTCCGAGGTGGAGCATGCCAGCTGATTAACAGAGCCCAGCAACACCAGGGAAGGCAGGAGACGAAGCTCCCCATGTCCTGATGAACCCACAGGGAAATCAGGGAGTTGGAACAGAACGATCCAAGCTGGATGGGAGGTTCCCCCCCCCCACATGCCGGGAAAAGGGCCAGGGCCTTTGTTCTCTCTCACCCGAATACGGCCCTTCCAGCAGCACAGTGCACCTGGGTTCCCTCTACCTGGCCTCTGAGGCAGTTTGCTGCAGGGGCGCTTCCCCAGAGATGGAACCAACTCCATGCACACTCCAGTGCCGCAGTCCCCTGGGGACAGCTGCCTGGGCTGGCGTCACTGCCAGGGCCCTTACCATGGTGGAGTCCTCGCGGCTCAGGATCAGGAACCCATGTCTCTTGCCATCGTCCTCAGGTTCGGGGTGGCTGGGCTCCTTCTCTACAGTCTCCCCTTTGGCACTCTCGTCCTGCAGGAGGAGAGAATGAAGCCGGGCCCTGGGAGTGCACAGCATCCCCCAGTCCCTAGGAGCCGAGCCCACAGCGATGGGGTGCTATGGGGCACAGTGCTAACCAGCCCAGCCAGGGGCCTTTACCCCAGCGATGGGAGGGGGGGGGGGGGGGCTCCTCCAACAGACATCTCCTGCCTCGCCAGGCCAGACACAGCGAAGGAGCACACCCAGAAGCGAGTCCTTGGCATGCTGGGATCAGCCCGAAGGAACTGGGGCTTGGTGGAAGCCAGCGGAGCTGCCAGGAGCTCTAGGGGCAGGCGGCTGATGGGCCAACCCAGAGCCTCCCCCTCCAAGCCGCAGGCAGCCACCCACTGACCTCTTCCTTCTTCTGGGGCGAGATCACGGTCCACATGTCGTAGCAGCCGGGCAGCTCAAAGGTCGTCACCACTTGGGGGCGGATGCTTTTCTGTTGGGACGAGGCAGAGGCTAGAACTGCAGCTTCCCAGTCCCCCCAGCCCTGGTGGGAGAAGCGCCGAGACCCAAGACTCCCTCCCTGGAGACCCCCATTGCTCCTGAACACTGGCACGGAGCCCAAACTCTGCCCAGCCGCGGGCCACCCCTCGCCATGTGCACTGCCAAGGGAGCAGCCCGCAGAGAGCACGCAGCCCTGTATGCCCAGCAGCTGCAGCATTGCATGCGGTCATGTGGCTGCGCCTTTAGACTGGAGAGAAGGGGCCACGTGCCAGCCAGCCCTGCCGTGACAAGCGCCAGACGCCCCCTTCCACCGAGCGACCTGGGGTAGCAGAGCTCACTCCCCCAGCCCTGTCTGCTCCTCCCCACCCCCCTCCCTCAGGCACGGCCCGTCTCTGCCCTGCTGGGCGCTCCCCCTGCAGGGATTGCCAGGCACCGCACCCCACCCCACCCCTCCCATAGCCTCGAGGCAGATCTGCAGGGCGGGGATGCCTGAAGCCAAGAGCCCGGATGTGGGGCCTTGGCACGGTGACAGCCCTCCCCATGCCACACTTGGACCAGCCATGGCTCACACAATACCCTCACCCCTGGGCACAGACTCCGCCTCCCCTGCCTGTGCCGGGCTCACTCCGGAGCACAGACATACCCCCCCGCTGGCGCCACGCTCCCCCAACACAGATGCCCGCCCCTCCCACCCATCGGGGCCAGGCTCCTCCCGGCACAGATGCTCGCCCACCCACCCATCCCGCCCATTGGGGCTAGGCTCCCCCCAGCACAGATGCTCCCCGTCCCGCTGGCACTGTGCTCACCTGCAGGACAGAAAGGGCCCCGTTCTTCCCATAGCCTGAACAAACCACGATCTCCAGGTCTGGCTCCGGGCTGTTCTGAAACTGTAGCCATGGAGTCAAGCACCGGATGTCAGGAGCTGCCCCACCCCCAAAGGGAGGGAAGCCCGCTGTCCCCCCCACCCAGGACTGGCTGCTGCGAAGGGGAAGTGCCACCGCCTCCTGCGGGCCCTGTGCTGGAGGGCTGGCACCCAGCCCTGGGGCTGCTGCTCCTGCATGCTGACGGCTCCACAGACCCCAGACCCCCTGTAGCCCCCCGCCCTTCACCCCACTGGCTCTCACCGCCTCGGCTCCGTAGAGCACAGAGGGAGCCCTACTCCAGCCCCTGCACCCATCCTATCAGAGTCCCGACCTCCCGCCCTGCAGCGACAGGGACTCGGGCAGGCAGTGAGCTGGGAACGGCCATTGCTAGTGACTTGGCTTTGTGGGGGATCAGACAGGACAGGAGGGAACAGCCGGACTGGACTTCCCAAAGCAGCCCACGTGCTGGCTGTTCTCAGGGGGCAGAGGGAGAAGAATGAGGATCGGAAGGACTGGGGGGTCTTGGAAAGCGCTGTCAGCTCAGGTCAAATGCCACCCTGGCTCAAGCTGCACAGAGCACAGCCCTCCCATAGCAGGCAGCAGCCCAGGGAGATTCCAGATCCCAGCATGCACTGCAGCCAGGCCACCTGGAGCATGGCCTGCTGGGACCCGTAGGCAGCACGTGGACGCGAGGGGAGCAGAGCACCGTCAGCTCTGGCGCGGTACGCACCTCCTCGGACAGGAAGGCCGGCTCCCCCATGGCTGCGTTGGCACAGGGCCCGATGTTGAGGATGCTGTCGCACACCTGCAAGATTCAAGAGGGGGTCAGCGCCCTGCCGGGGGCCATCTCAAGGGAGGGGCATGAGGGAGGGGGTCAGCATGGGAGGGGAAACAGAGCCCCCACTGCCTAGCCGGGGCCCTGGGCGTGTCAGGCTGCTGGGGAAGTGGTTGGGGACTCACCCCCTGGGCTGACATCGATGAGCAAGCGGAGCAGCCTAGGGAGAGCTCGGCTCAGGGAAGAGCTCAGTCCCTTGGGGCAGCAGCGGCCTGGGTCCCACCTAGCTGCTGCCAGCCCCCCCTAGGCCGCTGGGCAGGAGGCCACAGCCAGCCCCCCCGGCCAGAACGGCAGGTCCAGGGTGTTCAGGCAGCTCCGCAGAGTGCGTACCTCGAAGGAGTAGGTGGCCAGCTGGGTCCCAGACTGGGCCTCGCTGCCGTACACTTCGATCTCATCCACCTCGTCCTGCGGGGCCGACTTCCCCCCTGCAACACAACAGTGAGCCGGAGCCTGGGACAGAGCTGCACCCCCCTGTACTCCTGCCCCGAGCCACACTAGCTTCCCTCTCCCCACGCAACACAACAGCGAGCCAGAGCCTGGGACAACGCTGTGCCCCCCTGTACTCCTGCCCCAAGCCACGCCAGCCTCCTGCACCCCACTGTATGCCCCAGCTCCCCCACCCTGAGCCACACCAGCCTCGTGTGTCCCCCGCATACACTGTACCCCCAGCTCCCCTGCACTGCGGTGCATGGGGGTCCGGCCCTAGGGCTGGGCAGCCGCTGCCAGGCACCCCCGGCCAATCCTGGGACGCAGAGACTGGCTCAGTCGGACCCCTTCGCCCCCAAGGAGGCGCCCACCTACCAGCCCAGTTCCCGGACGACTCCGATCGCTTCTTCTTAACAGGGGGCTCCTCCTGTGGGGAACAGAGAAGCCAGCAGTGACTCCCCACCTCTGGCCCCGAGCTAGGGGGCTCCAACTCTTCCAATCACTCTGCGAATGGGAGGAAGGATGGGGCTGTTTGCTGCTGATGGCCAGGCCAGCAGTGACCCACGGCAATAGCCACTCAGTGGGAGGAGCTGGGGGCTCTCAGGCCGGCTCTAAGGGAAGCCACAGCACATGGGTACAAGCCAGACCCTACACTGGCAGCCTCCAGAGAGGCCAGGGACCAGCTGGAGACAGACACCTGGGCAGAGAAAGGGTGGGCAGGTGGGGTTTGCCTGCCCAGCTGCCCACTGGGCTGGCCATGGTCTGGGACAGGGCTGAGCCTGGCACCTCTTCTGGAGCTTTCATCACCTCCAGTTCCTCAGCTGTCCAGCGGGAGACCACAGGGACGTGGGGCTAACGGCTACTAGGTCACAGAGCCATGCCCCGTAGCCCCTCGCCACGCTGACCCGCAGCAGCCGCTGGGCCAATCCCCCGAAGGACGGCGCAGCAGCGATGCAGGGAATGTAGCCAGGCTGGCTTGGGCCACAGCAGAAGCCCAGGAGGGGCAGGGCGGGGCGAAGAGCACGTGGAGGAGGAAGCACCCGCAGGCCCTGGGCTGCCCTGACCTGCTTGTCGGCCGGGTCCTTGACGACGTTCACGGGGGGCTCCTGCAGCTTCTCCGTGTACTTGAGGAGGAGGGAATTACCGAGCCGCGAGCCCAGGAACAGGTAACCCGGCTCCATTGTGATCATCTGAGGGGAGCAGAGAAATGGATGCTCAACAGATCCACCCCTGAGCCGCTCTGGGACTCGGACACAAAGGGCCCGGCCATGCGGCCCACACCAGCCAGCCAGCCCGCCCGCCCCCAGGCCCGGCCACGCGGCCCACACCAGCCAGCCAGCCCGCCCGCCCCCAGGCCCGGCCACGCGGCCCACACCAGCCAGCCAGCCCGCCCGCCCCCAGGCCCGGCCACGCAGCCCGCGCCAGCCAGCCCGCCCGCCCGCCCCCAGGCCCGGCCACGCAGCCCACGCCAGCCCGCCCGCCCGCCCCCAGGCCCGGCCACGCAGCCCGCGCCAGCCAGCCCGCCCGCCCGCCCCCAGGCTCGGCCACGCAGCCCGCGCCAGCCAGCCCGCCCGCCCGCCCCCAGGCCCGGCCACGCAGCCCGCGCCAGCCAGCCCGCCCGCCCGCCCCCAGGCCCGGCCACGCAGCCCGCGCCAGCCAGCCCGCCCGCCCGCCCCCAGGCCCGGCCACGCAGCCCGCGCCAGCCAGCCCGCCCGCCCGCCCCCAGGCCCGGCCACGCAGCCCGCGCCAGCCAGCCCGCCCGCCCGCCCCCAGGCCCGGCCACGCAGCCCGCGCCAGCCAGCCCGCTCGCCCCCAGGCCCGGCCACGCAGCCCGCACCAGCCAGCCCGCCCGCCCGCCCGCACTGGCACTCCCAGAGCCGCATAGATGTTGCTGTCAAGCCTACACAGCTCTTTTTAGAGCGGCGGCATAAGCCGGAGTCTGTGGAGCCAGGCTCGGCGGCTCGCTGTCACTGGCTGTGTAGACATGCCCTGGAGAGGGCAGTGAGACCAGGCCTGGGGCCACGAGCTCCTCTGAGCCCCTGGAGCACATGGGTCACTCGCAGGGACGCTGACACGGTCAGTGACTGATCCCCCGTAGGCCTGGCCTGGAAGCCCAGCAGCCACCTGGGAAGCATGGCACCTAGCCCCATGGCCCCCATCTGCCTGCTGAGGGTCTCTGTAGCCCAGTTACCCTGGCAAAGAGAAAGGCACTAGCCTGGCACAAGGCAAGAGCTGGGATCCCACCTAGCCAGGTCCAGGAGAGTCCCCAGGCAATTACTAGCACCCCCGTGACAGGCCCCCCGGGACACCCCTCCTCAGCCCAGCAGCTTACACAGGTGGTGAGGACGCTGGCTGCTGCCTTGTCGAAATGGAAGGAGCGAACGCTTCTCATCCCGTCTGTGATGAGAGTCAGGACGTAGCTAAGGAGAGACAGGGAGAGCGGTGAGGCCAGAAGCTTGTCCCGGGTCCCGCAGGGCTGCTGTGGACCAGCTGGAAGCTCTGACGAGCTGCTGAAACAGGCTCCGCAATCAGCGCCCGCTGCGGAGCCGGGCACGGCTCAGGAGCCTGGGGAGGGGCCAGGGCAAGCTCTTGCGCACCACACCGCAAGGGCGGCACCCAGGGGCCAAGCTCCACAGCAGATCAGAGCTTGCGCCCTGCGTGGCAGGGGAAGCACACGGGAGCAATGGACAGGGGAGGGGGAACCCCTGCATGGGCACTGATCATGCTGGCGAAGTCACAGCAAGAGCACCAGGGCTTAAAGCTCTGCACAGGTGAGTTTCTAAAGCTGGGGTCGGGGAACTCCGTGGAGACTGGCAGGAAAGCGAATCAGAGTCAAACCATGAGCTCCCCAAAACCGCAGGCACCTGCTGGCCGTTCTCCTAGCCACTAGTGTTCTCTCTTGCCCCCCGGGGACCCCCAGAGGGCATGCCAAGCAGCGTGTGCAGAGCCCACCCTGTGGCCCTTCGCCCATCCCTTTCCTCTCAGGGGCTGGCCGCACTGTGCACAGGTTCACCACCCAGAAGCACCTCCGACCCAACGAGCCGGTGCCACCATCCCTGCCTCACGCACACGCAGGGCAGGGACTTCCCCAGGGCCGCTGAAGAGAAATGAACAGACCCAGGAGTCCTGCCTCCCAGTCTTCCACTCTAGACCTAGCCCCCAGTACCCCCGCAACAGCTCCTACGAACCTGCAGCTGCTGGGGGGGCCGGCTCCTTTCAAACCCTGGCTATTTAGAATCCGTGGCCTCCCCACCACCCCCCAACTAGGAGCGAGAGGGAACAGCAGCAGTTCAAAGCTCCCAGCTCCCTGGGACAGACCCAGCTACCAAAGGCAAGGTCAGGAGAGTCGGGCCAAGCTCCCAGGGCCACCGCTGAGGTCTTACATCTCCCCTCCTTTCAGCGAGATCACCATCTTGTCGTAGGAGATGAACGCCGCCTGCGCACAGTCCAGCGTGACCTTCACTCCGTCCTGAATGCCTGCAGAAAGAGGGCCCTGCTCAGTGGCAGTCCAGGGACACGACGCAGCCCCATGGCCCAGCTCGGCCGGCCATGCCACCACGACCCCCAGGGCTGTGCCTGAGCTGGGGGAAAGGAACCGGGGCAGCTAACTGGCAAGCACGGCCTACACAGACTACATGTCCCAGCATGCACCGCTCTACGCACTGCATTGCATCGGGCCTATAGGCTGCACCTATGCTGCGGCCCCCTGCTCTGAATGCTGCCCCCTCCACACCCCCTGGCACCACAAATACAGGGGGCATAGCTCCTCTGTGGCACACACTGATGCAGTGGTCTATCGGAGGGCAAAGGAGCGCACCGATGGGCATGTTAGAGACCCACGGGCACTGCTGCAGTCTCCCCGGGTGAGCAAGGCCACTCTAACCCACTGGTCCCTTGCAGACTAACGACCCCCCACAAAGCACGTCCGCAGCTGGCACCAGAACAGGTCCTCCAGTTGGAGCAGACCCCGAGTCCTGAGGGGAGGTTCACACCCCCAGCCCCACGAGAGCTGTCGTCTCTAGCCTGACAGCTGCTGGACCGATGGCAGGTCACTTTTACTGTCTCCGCGGCCCTTCCCAGCGCGGCCCTTTCCCAGCGCGGCGCTCTGCTCCCCCGCAGGGCCAGGGCGAGCCTCGTGCACACACTCTGGGGAAAGCAGCACTCTGCAGGGACCTGACTGTCGGGCAGGTGGGTGCGGCATCGGGCTGTCCAGAGCAGGCGGGAATTCAGCGCTGGAGAAAGGTCTCAGAGCGGAGAGCTCAGGACGTCTTCCCCCACCCACTGCCCACAGGCCTCGAGCCGGACCCGGACGGGACACAGGAGAACTGGCAGTGGAGTCGCCATTCAGGGCTGGCCTGTCTGATGACAATGCAGGAGCCAGCTGGCGGGAGCTGGAGTGAGCCCCCGGCTCATCTCACATGCATCACTGAGCGACAGCACCCCAAGCGGGCACCACACCCCTCTACCCGCCACAGCTAGGCCCCCTCACGGGCTGTCGGCAGCAAACTCCCCACACCCAGAGTGGCCGGGGACAGTCGTTCTCTGGGCTACACGCGCTGCGGCCATCGGATTGCTCAGACCCCGGCTCCCAACCGGGCGAGAGTCAGTAACAAGCCCTCAACAGCATCACTGCCATCGCTTCGGCAGCTGGCATCTCCCACTCAGGCCAAGATCGCCCAGCCTATCTCCCCACCTTGGTGCCCATCCGCCCCCTAAGCTCTGCCCAGAGAACTGCCTCTCCAGAGGTCCATCCCACACTGAGCCAGGACCAGGACAGAGAGCCGCGAAGAGGAGGACAGGCACGCCAGCTTACGCAGGGGGAACACCGTGGTCCCGGTGGTCAGGCAGTTGAGAGACACGCCGTACGGCGGGACGCTCTGGTTCAGATACAGCAGGGAGTTAACCGCGAAGATCACCACGCCTCCTAGAGAGAGGACGAGCACAGCTGTAAGTGTCAGAGGTGCGGACACCAGGGCAGAGCAGGGACTGCCCTGGGGACAGAGCTCCTCCATGCTATCCACACATGAGTGCTGACTGGAGGGCAGTTTGCGGGGTGGGCAGCTGGCGTGAGACCCATGGACTCATTGCACACATGGCCCCACGCAGCTCTCCGGGCCAGCCCGGGCACAGTGAGCTGAAGGCGAAGGGCTCCAGATCCCGGCCCAGAGCGCCCCTCACTAGACCTGCAGTTCAGCCCATTCTTCAGGGAAGATTTGTCGGGACTTGGGCTCACGTTCCCCGGCATGAGCGGATCAGCTCTCCCAGGACCCATGCAGGGCCAGGGCTGGCGGCAGGGAAGGACACTGCGCAGAGGACTGCCCTGGAGCTCTTGCTCATAGGACCCAGCACGAGGCACCCCCAGGCCAAACTGGGGTGGGTTCCTGCGCTGGGTAAATTAGATCAACCTGGGATCCTTGCCGTGCTCTAAACCCTTCCCCTGGGGCTGGGTGAGGAAGGATTTGCAGAACTCACAGCACCAGTTCCTGGGGAACGGGCTGGGTCTGACCCCTTCCTCTCAGAACCGAGGGGTCTCTCTGCACCAACCCAGGGGGGAACTGGCGGGGCTGGTGATGCAGGCTCACGTCTGAGCTCCAGGGACAGCAGATGGTCGGAGAGGAGTCTGGGAGGAAATGGGGCTCCTTTAGCTCCACCCTCAGCCCCCCCATATCGTGCTCCAGGGAAGTGAGTGCCCCGCACAGCAGGTGCCATTCTGTCCGTACGGGTGGCGAGCGTTAGCCAGTGCCCTGCATTAGCCAGACACTGGGCTGGCCAAACCAGGGAGGCGGTAATAATGCTACGATCCTGCACTTACCCGCCACCCGATGAGCCACACGCAAAGCCCCGCACTGCCGCCCAAGCCCCGGAGGGTAGGCAACCACTGGACTCGTGTTCCAGGGTCTCGAAGAGGCTGAGCAATTTGGCCAAGGCCTCAAAGGGTCAGCAGCGGAGCGGGGACAGAGCCCAGGAGTCGTGCTAGAGTCATGCTCTAGCTGCCAGGTCGCACCCCACACATGGGAAGCAGACGCTCGTCTCACCTATTGGCTTGGGCACAGCCAGGGCCTGCGTGCAGTCGAAGGGCAGGTTGCTGAGGGACCAGATGACCGGATGGACCTTCTGCATGATGTTCAGAGAGATGGCCACGATGCTGCACGTGTCCTGGCGCACAGCCACCCGCCTGCACCGAGGGAAAGGAGAAACAGCAGCTCACATACACTCCGCCCCCAGGCCTGCTCAGGGAGCCCGGAGCAAGACAAGCCGTAGCAGCGTCAGAAGCGAGCGGGGAGAGATGCCACGGGAAGTGGGTGGAAGGGGAGAATGGTGGGGTGGGGTCTCCCCCAGAAAGCTGGCTGCCCTGTGCTTCACTATCATTGGTCACGTGCTCCCCACCAACCCCCACGTCCTCCGTTTCCCCAGTGACTACGTCTGTCTCTGCTGCTGCTCAACTCACCTCTGCGAACCCGTCTCCCCTGCTGGGTCCCACGAGGTTTGGTGCCACCACCCCAGCCCCTCCACGCTGCACCAGTGAGCCCCTCCTCCCAGTGCTGCGGGTCCATGCCGGGCAGCGAGTCGTGCCACGACACTTGCTGGGATTGATCTGCACTCCAGCTCGGCAGGGGCTGCACCAGCCGCCCCTGGCAGCCCAGAGCCCCCTGCAAACAGAAATCATTTCCCCCACCACAGAGACACAGCACAGCGCCCCCCCAGCACCAACTCAGACCAGAGCACCCCCTGCCAAGTCGCCCTCCAGCACCTCCATTCAGCACCTAGCAGGCCCAGCCTTGCATGGGGTCCGTCCCGCTCAGTGCCCAGAGTGGGCTGGCTGGGACTCCAAGCTGGCAGCAACCCAGGGGGGCAGGAGGGACTCAGGAGGGACGCACCCCGGCCAGGTCTGATTGGGCTCGAACAGGATGAGCAGGGTGGGCTCATAGTAGCCATACAGGAACTGCATGTCGATGATGTTAAGCAGCTTCTCGTCCAGCTCCCGCACGTCAATGATATAGCTGGGCAGGAAACTCGATTTCTGGCTGCAATTGGGCGGGGAGAGGAGGGGAAACACCGTCACACAGAGTCTGGGAGGCCGAGCCTAGCAGGCCGCCCCGCTCCAGCCCAGCCACCCCCACGGCACCTTCCCCACAGCCTCCAGGCAGCTCCCGGGCGGGCCCCTTGGCACCCCATGCTTGGCCACACTCCCTCGGAAGGGGCCTGCGACCTGGTGGCTGGAGCGTGACCAGAGCCCTGTCGGCTGCCGTCCTCTCTGAGGTGCAGCGAGGCCCGTGGGGAATACAGGTCTCAGCTCCTTGACCAGAGAGGCATGGCAGCACCGCTCCAGATGGAACATTGCACCCTGATGTCTGCAGCCCGCAGGTAATCGGCTCTTTACACGCGCACTGGATCCCCAGCACACTGCCAACGTGGCCACCCTGGGCATATCCGGTGCTGGGCGCATGCACCTTGCAGGAGATGGCTGGCTCCATTCACGCAGCAGCATCCCGTCCCCATCCTAGCCACAGGGTTCCCTGCCTATTCTCGCACCCGTTTTGGTACATTTCCCAGCCCAGCCAGCACTGGGAATAGCCCAGCCAAAGTGCAGCCCCTCCTCCCTCCAGAGGGAGATGCGGGACTTTCAGATCCCATCGCCCTCTTGCCTTTTCCTCCCCCGAAAACGTGACTCCAGTGGCGAACTTCACAAAGTGCCGGAGTCCACCCCTGACGCATCCTGCGGGGGAAAGCTGGGAGCCGGGCTGTTGCAAGGCCTCGCCGCAATCACAGAGCTCAAGTGCAGGGAAGCCAGGTGGCGAGCAGAATGACGGGATCCCGTGAGCCAGCAGGGAGCTGGGAACGCTGCCAGCTTTGGAATGGGACAAGGGGCATGTCCTAGCCCGGGCAGTTCATAGGCTCTCACCCTGTGCCCACCAGTGCAGAGGGGAGTCCTGCCACGGCTAGCTCTGGGACCTTACCCCTCTCCCATGACCCCCTCGTGCTCGTCCGTCAGTGTCTCTCTCCGGAAAGGCAGCACCACCAGGCGCGTGCCGTAGATCAGCATGACTGCGCAGCGCCCATCCGGGTCCACCCGCACCTTGGGGATGTGAACGTTCTGCACAAAGCCATCCTGGGAGCACAGACAGCGCAGAGAATGAGTCACACCAGCCTTGCCAGGGCCCAGGAGCAAACACGCCAACCCAGGGCAACCCACGATAGAGCCTCACAGGGAGCTGGCGGGCGGGCACCCCCCCACCACATGAGCTTCACCAGCCCCCACAGCCACCTTGAATAGCAGGTCTCATTCAGGGAACGCAGCCAGACAGTACAGGTCTGCTCTGATGCTCGCTGGGACCCATGGATCTCTCTCCTCCGAGGGGGGAGAGAGGGGACGGGATAGGGCACGTGGGGGTCACTCCCCACTCCCCCTCTAGCTCTGGGATGCCCAAGCAGTGGTCTCAGCCTGTGGAACGCAGGCTGTCTCCATTTGAATGCACAGCAGAAAGTCTCAGTCCGCACTGGTGGCTCAGATTCAGACTGAATCATTGGTGGCCATTGTGGCAGAGCCGTGCTGGGAGAGGGGGCCTGCCCCATCTCCAGGAGCTGGGCCATCACCCACATCTCCTCTGAGGTTAGGCCTGGAGGCGCTCTCCCCAGTATCCTCAGCACAGCTCAGCCTCCTCCTTTCACAGACACCCCAGCACCGAGACCAGGGTCCCACCTCTTCCTGACACACAGCAGCCTGAGGAGAACAGCCAGCCCCGTGGATTGGACACCTGCCCAAACACCTGGGCTGAGCCCTTTCCTGGCCATATTTCACACCCATCCCTCGGGAGCAGAGGGCAGGGCTGTCGGGATAGGAAGGAGCACAGAACTCACAGCACTGAGTGGGCACGACGCCACAGGGCTAGTGGTTGCCACCGAACAGCCCCCAAAGCTGCCTCCGTGCTGCAGCGGGAACAGGAAGGTGCTGACCCCCACAGCCGGCACACAAGGACCTACCTTTAGCTCAGGCTCCTCAAAGTAATGGAGGGAAAGGGTCTTCAGGTCATGGGTGCCAGGGTCGTATTCTACCACTGACAGCTACGGAGGAGGAAGAGAAAGTGGTTAACGAGATGGCGCCCCTCGGTTCAGGTGGGCACCATCCACGTATACAGCATCTCCATGGACTTCAAAGGCCTGCAGGGAGCACTTCGCCCAGGCCTGAAATGCAGCCACCTCCCAGGAGAAGTGCCGCGGCTCTCCTGCACAGGGCGTAGAACAGGGCCAGCTGAGTTCAGCCTGCCCCTTGGTTTCATGCTCTGGCTGAAAGATGGGCCCCCATGGCACAGCACCCCCTGAGGCATTGCCTAGGTATGGACAGACTAAAGAACAGCACCCAAGACACTACCCAGCTCTGTTCGGAAGCACGCCAGGCTACTCCCCACATCTCTGCCCCTCATCCCAGGCCTGACCAGTCACTGCCCCTCACTCCAGGCCTGCAGCCCCCTCAGCTACTCCAGTCCCAGGCCCCTGAACTGGGGCTGGATCTAACCCCTTCCCCCGCTGGGCTGGGGGGATGGATGTAGCTGCTGATCCATTGTAGGAGCCTGCCCCCCCCCGGGAAGTTACCTTGGCATCCTTGAAGCTGAGCAGCAGAGCGTCCCTCTTGGCTCCCGCCAGCTGCACGCTGGCCATGGACATGACATTGCCGAAGAAGGAGAAGGAGGCCACCAGCTCTAACTTCTCCTTGTGACCTTTGCCCTCTGCATGGGCCAGCAAGACAGAGGGGTGAGAAGCCGAGGCTCTGGGGCTGGGCCCTGCCCCTGGGTCAGGGCAGGCCCGGCATGCTCTGCAGGGCTCCGCCTGGCCCACTTCCACCCCCTCCCTGCAGAGAGGAGTCATTGGCCTCACAGATGTCACCCCCAGATAGTCACTCCATACTGCCCCCTCTCATTCCACCCATGAGCCCTCCTTCCAGCCCCACTGTGACCACCTCGCTGGGCCATGGCCTCTCCGCCAGCTCGTGACCTCAACAGGAAACGGAGGCTGTCCTGGGTTCCATCCCTCCCTGCTCTCATCCCCCATATTCCAACCCCACCCTGGGGCGATCCCAGGAGCTGCAGCAGAGCCCAGACTGGCCCACCCCGGCATGCCCCGGTCCCACGTACCTGTGTTCCTGTCTCCTTTAGTGGAGGGCTGGAAGGAAGAGAAAGAACTTCATCAGTAGCTGCAATCAGACAGCCTGGATCCAGTGAGCCCAGCCAAGGCAGCTACTGCCCTCCTCTGGGGCAATTGGCCAAGGCATCTCTCAGCTCAATGCTGTCACGGAGTGCCCGGGCGATGCTCTGGAACTGCTCCCTATGAAGCCAGTCAGGACTCTGGGGCAGTCGCCTTCCGGTGAGCAGCCTGTCCGCAGGGCAAACAGCTCACACGGCTTCCACCTTCCTGGGTCTGACCTCGGAGCATTCAGCATCCTCTGCCCCTCCATGTGCTTCCCACAGCGAGACCGCTCAGGCGGGGCTCCTGGGGAAGCCAGAGGGTCCTGCACCCCAACTCCGCAGTCAGACGGGACTCTCAGCCAGCCAGTAAAACAGAGGTTTATTAGACGACAGGAACATGGTCTAAAACAGAGCTTGCAGGTGCAGAGAACAGGACCCCTCAGCTGGGTCCATTTTGGAGGGCAGTGAGCCAGACAACCACGTCTGCACTTCACTCCATGTCCTAGCCAGCCTCCAAACTGAAACTCCCTCCAGCCCCTCCTCCTCTGGGCTTTGTTCCTTTCCCAGGCCAGGAGGTCACCTGATTCCTTTGTTCTCCAACCCTTTAGCTCTCACCTTGCAGGGGGGAAGGGTCCAGGCCATCAGTTGCCAGGAAACAGGGTGTCGGCCATTCTCTGTGTCCAGACCCCTGCACACACCTGCCCTCTAGGGCTCCGCAGTGATCATACACCCTTACCCCACCACCTAGACACTTAAGAACTGCATAAGGGAAATTGAGGCACCCCCACAATATTCGGAGGAACCATTAAGAACAGTCCCACTTCGTCACATCTCTCCCCCCTTCGAGATCGAACTGAGCGGGGTCACTTTAGGCGGTGACCTGGGGAAGTTCGAAGCCACCAACGTTCCCATGGATGCCCCAGCGTCTCTGCCATTCCTTGGTAGGAGTTACACCAGGCCCTTCCAGTTTCACGCCCTCCCTTAGGTCGGGGGTGGTCGATAGCACTCGCAGGCCGCATGTGGGAAGGTTTCTGCGGCCCGCCCTTTGGCCACCCCAAAACCCCAGGGGGTCAAACTTGGATTGGGTCTTCTCCCCAACAAGCTGGCCAAACACAGCCACTTGGTTATAGGACTGTTTAAGTTTCTTAACAGCTTTCACTCCATCTGAGACCTTCTCAAAGCTATCCACACTGGGTCTTTCAACAGGACAGTCAGTGGATCCATTCACAACAGAAAATTTCTGGCTGTTAGGAACTGAAACTTTCTTGATTAAATCACTTTCACACCCTTCAGTTGCAGTAAACTGCTTGCAAAGACTCCATGAGGATTCCTTTCCCTAGGGCTTTTCTATGCAACAATTCACCCCTCCCAGAAATTCTGCTCTTACCCTCTTTACCTAGGGCTTGCTCTAGAGGAACACGTTCCTGAGCAACAACAGACTCTTTCTGGGTCTCCCTTACATCCAGAATTACCTATGGCCCGTCCGGTGGATTCCTACACAATCCCCTTTCAGGCAAACTGACAGACTTCCTAGATAAATGGTCAGAAGCCTTCTCCTTCCCTTTGCCACACACAAGTTCAGGAATCTTTTCCTTCTTCCTACAGGTTTCCACACCCTCCATAGGTAACACAATCACATCACCTTCACGCTCTCCTTGTGCCCTGGCTAGGATCTCACCCTGATTAGACAGAGTTGCGACACCCTTTCCCAACCACACACGAGCAACAGGCAAAATACAAGCACCAGAATTGTCTGGTCTCTGGGATTTTACATAGACACTAACTGGATGCGACCTAGTTACAGGGCCATTCTCCCGAGCAGACACAAACTTAGAACCATTCCCTTCCTGGGCTTTAGCTGAATCCAGAACCAGCTCTGAGACAACTGCACAACGCTCAACCATCACAGGCTGCAAGGCCCCTTCTGTCTGCTCCACAGACCAAGAAGAGCCGGACACACTTTCTCCTTTACCAGACACACAGCTTGGGATCTCATTCCCCTTGTCCCAGCACACAAGGCTGGTCACAGACACCTGCTTGGAGATCAGGGTAGCTCCCTCCACAGGCAAGTCAATACCTCTGACAGGCACAGGCACGTTTCCTTCACTGTCCCAATTCTCCACCCAGCTAACAGGTAAGGTCCAGGGACACTCATCTTCCACTCTCCTCGCCTTCCCACCCTGCTGACTGGACAAAGCCATCAGATCACAAGGCTGCCTAGGCTCATCCAAACTTTCCTTACCAAGCACCTTGCCACTCCCCACAGATCCCCTCCCCTGCCTGTGTCTCCCCCCACTCAGCTGGGGTCTCAGCTCCCCCTGTGCTCAGCGCTGCCCTTGCTGTGCCAGTGGGGGTAGGCAGCGAGCTCGCTGCTTTCCTCACTGCATCAGAGCCAGCGTGAGCCCCCTCTCCGGAGTGCAAGGGCGTAGGGAGCATCTCTCTGTCCCACCCAGCCCCAGGGGTCTGCTTACAGGCAGGCAGGTAGCTTGAGCCTAGCGGCTCCTCCCTGCTGCGAGCCAGGTCATCTGCATTTTCACTGACCGTTTCCCTCTCCACCGATTGGTTCCCTGGATTCAAATTCAAACCCTTGGCCGTTACAGGAGCAGGGCCTGGATCCTGTCCCAAAGAGACACAGTTGCCCCACAACAGGGTCTCGCAGCTGGTGTCCTGGAGCACCCCAAAGACCAGCCAGCCCCACCCCTCCTGGGTCTGCACAGGGATCTGGGCCATAGGCAGGGCGAGGGGCTTCGTCCCTGGGACCCTCACCCAGCTCACACAGCCCCTCAACCTCTGAGGCTGCACCACCCAGGGCCTGACAACAGTTCTCTCTGTCCCAGGATCTCGCCACCCCAGGAATGTCTCCCCATTGACCATCACCTTCCGCTCCCACTGGGGGTCCGAGGGGCCTGGCCCCAGGAAACTCCACACAGACATATAGGTTGGGGTCAGGAGTGGGAGCCTGTCCACCTCCCCACCCATCTGGCCGACAGAGTCTATGGCCTTGGGACCCAGCAAGGGAGCTAGACACCGGGGCTTTTCCGCAGGGTCCCCCTGGTTCAAATCTCCAGCCTGCTCAAAGGCAGTGAGGTGGGCATCCACATCCCCCCCTCCTTAACCAGGGGCAGCAATTTAGTCTCGAGGTTCCCTGCGGAACTGGCCCCCCAGGGTCTATCCCCACTCACCCCGGGGAGGTTCCCTAGGCCTCTCCGCTCCCCCACCGCCAGTTCATGCTGCTGCTGCTTCTGCAGCTCTTTCTCGGGCTCTCGCTGTCTCTCACAGTCCTCTTGCTCTCTCGGACTCAGCTCCAATCCCGTCCATCTCCGATCCCCGAATGGGGAACCCGATCGTGAAGACCCTCGTCTGGTCGGGGACAGGAGTCTTGGCGATGCCTGGCTACTACTCCAGCTGCTCCCAGATCCTGCTATAGCCCCATTTGGGGTCAGGAATCTGTCCCTTAGAGCGGTCATCCTCCTCCAGCTGCACGATTAACTGTGCTTTGGTGAACTTTCCAATGCTCAACCCTCTCTTTTTGCACAGGGTTACAATGTCCTTCTTAAGAAGACGGTGACAGACCATCACTCCACTCTTCCCAAGTTGTTGTGGACTCACAGGCCTGTGTGCTCGCAGCTCCCCACGGTTTCCAGGGAGAACCCCTAGTGTGCCAGCCCTTCTCGAGGTCACCACCTCTTTGCCAGGGTCGAGCTGCAGACTCCTCCGCCCCTGGGACCGCTCGCTGCAGTCCCCCGGGGGACCCTGTTACTGCAAAAGTCCTTTTCTCTGGTCACACAATCCTAGGGGTTAACCGCCCCCTGAAACCGTCTCTCTCTGAATCTTCAGCACGCCTAGTCCCCATCAATCCCCCTTTGTTTTACTGCTCCCCAGTCACTTACTGCAGGAAGCGCCATCCACGGGGTGCAGTAGATCCCACCTCTGCCACCAGTTGTCACGGAGTGCCCGGGCGATGCTCTGGAACTGCTCCCTATGAAGCCAGTCAGGACTCTGGGGCAGTCGCCTTCCGGTGAGCAGCCTGTCCGCAGGGCAAACAGCTCACACGGCTTCCACCTTCCTGGGTCTGACCTCGGAGCATTCAGCATCCTCTGCCCCTCCGTGTGCTTCCCACAGCGAGACCGCTCAGGCGGGGCTCCTGGGGAAGCCAGAGGGTCCTGCACCCCAACTCCGCAGTCAGACGGGACTCTCAGCCAGCCAGTAAAACAGAGGTTTATTAGACGACAGGAACATGGTCTAAAACAGAGCTTGCAGGTGCAGAGAACAGGACCCCTCAGCTGGGTCCATTTTGGAGGGCAGTGAGCCAGACAACCACGTCTGCACTTCACTCCATGTCCTAGCCAGCCCCAAACTGAAACTCCCTCCAGCCCCTCCTCCTCTGGGCTTTGTTCCTTTCCCAGGCCAGGAGGTCACCTGATTCCTTTGTTCTCCAACCCTTTAGCTCTCACCTTGCAGGGGGGAAAGGTCCAGGCCATCAGTTGCCAGGAAACAGGGTGTCGGCCATTCTCTGTGTCCAGACCCCTGCACACACCTGCCCTCTAGGGCTCTGCAGTGATCATACACCCTTACCCCACCACCTAGATACTTAAGAACTGCATAAGGGAAATTGAGGCACCCCCACAATATTCGGAGGAACCATTAAGAACAGTCCCACTTCGTCACAAATGCCAGAATGACATGAGTGCTCCTGAGGCTGAGGGGGTCTGGTCCTACTCAGAGGGGCAGCTCCAGAGCAGGCAATGGATGTAGAAGCTCCCCCTCCTCCACAGCTCTGCCGCTGCCCCTCAATCTTGGCCTGCAGATCCCCCTGTTATTCCTGGGCTTCCCCCATACCCCCAGGCTCTGCCCATGCCTCTCAAGCCTGACCCACAAGGCCCAGTCCCCAGGCACATGCACCTAAACCCCTTTGAAAATAAGAAGAGACGTAAGTGCTAAGCACTCTAGTAACCCAGACTAACCGAGCTAAGCCGAGCACAAGCACCTCTCTGGGTTCTCCATCTAGTCTATGTCTACGTCCCACAGATTCTCTCTAAGATCCACCCTTTCCTATCCATCCACACAGCTAAATCTCTTGTGCAAGCTCTCATCAGCTTGTATCTTGATTACCACAATCTCCTTCTCTCTGGCCTTGCTCCACCCATACCCTAGCCTGTCACGCTGAATGGGCCAGAGCTCTCTCTTCCTCCTGGGGAGAATTCTGCGCCACTGCGCATGTGCAGAATTCATGCCCCACACAGATTGCTTCGCTTCCCCGCAGAAAAATGGGGGGGAAACAAAGGGAAGCCGCAAGAACGGTCACGCGTCCCTCCCCAGCAGCATGGGTGCGTTGTTTCGGGCGCCCGGAGCAGCCAGCGGAGAGGTTATCATTGTGGGGCTAGGGATGCTCTGGCCAGTGGCTCTTGCCCTGCACCAGGCTCAGCTGCTAGTCCCAGCTGGGCTGGGGAGACGGGACTTTCTCTTCCCCTGCAAGGAGCAGCCGGGGCCAACCCACTCCCAGAAACCTCCCCCAGCTGCAGGAAGCTCTGCACCTCCCCCCCACTTCCTGCCCACATTGCTCCTCAGCCGCAGGGGAGGGGTCACTGTACAGGGAGCTGCTCCCCCATCTGTCCAACCCCTACGTATCCGGAACCCCCATACCCAGAACCCCTGCCGAGCCTTACCCTGCCCACATCTAGAACCCCCTCCCCACCAAGCTCCCCATGCCCGAACACCCACCCCACTGAACCTCACCCCCTGCATCTGGAGCCCCCCTGCACCCAGAGCACCCCCCACTGAGCCACACTCCCTGCATCCCAACCACGCCCCTCCAACCCCACCCCATCTACAACCAGACCCGCGCCGAGCCCCTCCCCTCTGCATGTGGTTCCCCACTCCTGCACCCAGACCATTCCCCACTGAGTCCCCCACACCCAGATCCCCCCCCCCCCACCTTCACCTGGATCCCCATGCAAAGTCCTATTCCCCCTTCACCTGGAACTCCCCAAGGAGGCCCTGTGCATCCAGATCTCCCACCAAGCCACTCGCACCCAGAGTGCCCCACACAGAATCCTCTCACCCCACACCTGGATCCCCCCACACTAAGCTCTCTACACTTGGAAGCTGCTGGGCTGAGCCTGCTTGCCCCACACCTGGATCGGGGGCCAGGGCTGGGTGTGCATGTGAGACTCCATCCCTCTTGTTTGCTATCTTGGTGCACCTAGTCTGGAGGATTCTCCTGTGGGAATTCTGTGCCACTGCGCATGTGCAGAATTTATGTCCCCTGCAGATTTCTTTGCTTCCCTGCAGAAAAATGACTTTCAGACGGGGAAGCAAAGGGAACCCACAAGAGTGGTCATGCGACCCTCCCCAGCACTATGTTTTGGGGGCCCAGGGCAACCAGCAGAGAGGTAAATCACTGTGAGGCAGGACTCGGGAAGACCCGGCTTGTGGCTCTACCCTGCACCGGACTTAGTTGCTAGTCTCGGCTAGGCTGGGGAGGATGGAACTTCCTTTTCCCCTGCAGAGCATCTGGGGCTGGGTCAGACACCCACCCCCAGATTTCTCCCCTGGCTGAAGGAAGCTCTGCAAACTCTACCCCACACACACACTTCCTGCACCCATCGCTCCTCAGCTGCAGGAGCTGGGATCCCTGTAAAGGAGCTGCTCCCCCATGCTGTGCATCCAGACCCCCTCATACCCAGTCCCTCCCACTGAGCTTCAGACTCCCGCACTCAGAAAACCCTCACCCTCAATGAGCCCCACACCCCCTGCACCTGGACCACCCTGACGAGCAATCCACACCCAGATCCCCACCCCACCAAGCCCCAACCAGCTGCACCTGGACCCTCCACTGAGCCCCCCCCCACCCATACCTCCTGCCAAGCGCTATTCCCCCCACACCCAGACACCCCCCCGCTGAGCCCCAACCACCTTCACCTGGACACCCCTGCAGAGTCCCATTACCGTTGCACTCAGAACGCCCCCACCAACAAGCCCCTGTGCATCCAGATCCCCCCATACCTGCATCCCCCACTGAGCTACCCGCATCCAGATTGCCCCACACAGAACCCTCTCAACCCACACCTCGATCCCCCACAAATACTAAACCCCTCCACACTTGGGTCCTGCCTTGCTGAGCCTGCCTGCCCACACCTGGTGCACTTGGCACAGAGGGGCATGGCCCTGGAGTGATTCTGGGGCAGGCCTGGTCCTTGCGCTGTGTCAGGATTGGGTGCAGCCTCACTGCCGAGTCCATGTCCCGGGGATGAGCTGCACAGTGATCTCCCACCTCTGTAGAGCCAGAGGCCTGTGCTCTCCAATGCAATGCTCCACATTTATTTGACAAATATAATTTGCAGAATTTTAAAATATTGTGTGCAGAATTTTTATATTTTTGGCACAGAATGCCCTCAGCAGTAGGAGGGGCAGGGCCCCAGGGTGTTTCTGGGACAGGCCTGGCCCTTGCGCTACAGCAGGGTCAGGTACAGCCCCATGGCCAAATCTGTGTCAGGGGGACGGGAGACTGCAGGATAATCTCCCACCTCAGTGCAGCCAGCAGCCTGTGTTCCCCACTGCCATGCCGGAGCCTCCACATTTGTCGTCAAATAAAATATGCACAATTTTGCAGAATTTTAAAATATTGTGCACAGAATTTTTATTTTTTTGGTGCAGAATTCCCTCAGGAGTAATTTTCAAACAAGCTCCTTCGTGCTTTCTGCCCTGCTGTCCCTCATGCTTGGGAGGCACTCGCTGTAAACATCCACAAAACTACCTCATCACCCTCCTTCAAAACCCTCCTCAAAGTTCTCCTTTGCCATGAGGCCTACAAAAATCTTAACAGTTAGGCTGCTGGTGGGCTGAGACCACAGCCTATCATGCTCAACAATGCTGTCTCAGTGCTTCTTTGTACTCTCCCGTCTGTCTGTATCCATCTGTTGTATCTTGTCTTATACTTAGGAAGCTTACTGAGATAGGACCTGCATTTTTGTTGTTTGTACAGCCCCTAGCATAGGGGGGTCCTGGTCCATGACTAAAGCTCCTAGGCACTATGGAAATACAAGTAAAAAACAATAATAATAATAATTTACAAACACAGTTCCAGATTTTCTCTCTCCTTTGTGATTTATGAATGAAATTTCCTGGAAGGTGTCCAAAGCTTTTATGGTTATGCACCTCCACTCAGAGAAGAATTAGTTCTGAGGTCCCAGGGGTCAAAAAATATAATGCTTTAATTTGATTAAAACACAAATTGGATTTGAGTTAGGAACACAGGACTGTAAGGGACCTCCTGAGTCACTGAGTCCTGTCCCTGGTATCACAGGCAACCCGTAGACGCACATAGATAGGATCTGTAGAAACAGCTGCAGCACAGAAAGACACAGAGGGCTGGGTGGGATTGCTGGATGGTTTGGCGAGAAGACAAGGTACCTCTGAGTCATGGTTGAGCCTATACACATAGAGCTGAGACGTTCCTGCCACTACCAGGTTGCGCTCCGTGTTGGAGAAGAAGTTGCAGTACATGGAGAACTCCACCCCCGTCGGGGGGTGGGCTTGTCTGTACACCGCATACATCCCTGGGGAACGTCAAGGCCACCAACCTGCCCAGGGACACAAAGGAAAGAGAAAGACAAATCGGCTGTGAGAACCACCGATAACCCTAGGGTTGCCAGAGAGACTACTGCTGTCCCAGGCCCTGCGAGATGGTGAGAGAGCCTAGCGCTGCAAAAGGGTGACAGCCCAGAGACCAATCCTTCTCCCCTGCGCACAGCAGATCCTTGGCCATAAGAACAGGCCCTGCCTTGGCAGCCTGAGCCTCCTGCCAACCGTGAGGTAAACGTTTCCCCCAGGGAACATCTTCACCCTGCTCCTCTGGGGGAGTCACTGGCTCTTGGGCTAAAGACATTATGGCAGCCAAATTTCCCAAGCAAGATTTGAGACCTGTTTCAAACAGAAACCTCCACACCACCTTAGCCAAGGAATCTCCCGGCACCAATCAGAGCCTGATGCTGGGGCAGAACGAGGGGGGCTGTTAACCCCCAGGCTGCAGGGCGGGAAGGACCATTCCCCAGGGCACAGTCCCACATGTTCATGGCTCAGCATTACACCTTCCCTGGGGCCCAGGACACAGGCTGGGGGTGGGGGGCGGCTATGGCAGTCTGCAACCACCCCTCCCCCCATCGGCTCTGGATGTGAACAATATAGCAAGGGTGCCCTGTCATCTGGGGGGCAGCACCCCACTTCCCCATGGAGGGACCCAGGGATCTGCACCGCAGCTCCCTGCCAGGGGCCTGACCCCCAGGAAACACAGGGGGCAGAAACCCCTCCACACACCCCTTCCCCCATGGACCACCGCCTCACCCCACAGACCACCACTACTCCCTCAGGGAGCCCCCGCCCCCCAGGCACCCCTCCACACACAGCTACCCCCTCACCCCCCCCGGGATCACCCCCCTCACCCCACAGACCACCCCCCCACACACAGCTTCCCCCTCACCCCCCCCGGGATCATCCCCCTCACCCCACAGACCACCCCCCCAGGGACCCTTCCACACACAGCTACCCCCTCACCCCCCCCGGATCACCCCCTCATCCCCGAGACCGCCCCCCCCTCAGGAACCCCCGGCCCCCAAACACCCCTACCCCTACGGACTGCCCCACCCCCCACAGACCCCCCCCCCAGGGAGCCCCCACCCCCCAGGGACCCCTCCACACACACACAACTACCCCCTCACCCCCCCGGGATCACCCCGTCACCCCCCAGACCGCCCCCCCTCAGGGAGCCCCACCCCCCCCCGAGACCCCTCCACACCCCTCTTCAGCCACGGACCACCCCCACCCCCTCAGGGATCATCCCCCAGAGACCCCTCCACACACCCCTCCCCCTACCGACCCCAGACACCCCTCCACACACAGCTACCCCCTCCCCCCCCGGGATCACCCCGTCACCCCCCCAGACCGCCCCCCCTCAGGGAGCCCCGCCCCCCCGAGACCCCTCTGCGGCCACGGACGGCCCCCGCGACGGCCCAGGCCCCCCCGCTCCTCACCTGCCCACCCCCCCCGAGTCTCCTCATGCAGCCGCCGCCGGAAGCGCCGGGTCCCGCGCCGGGCTGAGGCCACCATAGAGCGCAGCGACGTCAGAGCTAGAGCGGCCGCGAGGGGGCGGGGCTAGCCGGGACCATAGAGCCAGGGCCAGCCCCGCCCTCTCGCGGGGAGGGGGTGGATTGCGCCTGCGCCGCCCCTCTCCCGCCTGCGGGGGTTCGAACCCTGGTCCCCCGGAGCGTCCCGCCCCTCTGCGCCCGGACGCCTGGGTTCCCTGCCCGGCTCCACGAGCGCTGGCCGCGCGCCGTGACGGAGCCCTGGGGTGGGGGGCAGGGGGCGCGGGGAAGGCCCAGGGTCTGGGACCGGTGGGCGTGGGGCAGGTACGGGGGTTGGGACTGGGGGAGCGGGGCAGGCGCAGGGGCTGAGCCCAGTGGCAGGGGGCGTGGGGCAGGCACAGGGGCTGGGACCGGGGGGCGTGGGATTGAGGGAGCGGGGCAGGGGGGCGCGGGGCTGAGCCCAGGGGCAGGGGGGCGCGGGGCAGGCCCAGGGGCTGAGCCCAGTGGCAGGAGGCGTGGGGCAGGCACAGGGGCTGGGACGGGGGGGTGTGGGGCAGGCACAGAGGCTGGGACTGGGGGTTGTGGGGCAGGTAAAGGGGTTGGGACTGGGGCAGGCACCAGGGCTGAGCCCAGGGGCAGGGGGCGTGGGGCAGGCACAGGGGCTGAGCCCAGTGGTGGGGGGGGGGGTGCACGGGGCAGGCCCAGGGGCTGAGCCGGGGGTGCGGGGCAGGCCCAGGGGCTGAGCCCAGGGGCAGGGGGGCGCGGGGCTGAGCCCAGGGGCAGGGGAGCGTGGGGCAGGCCCAGGGGCTGAGCCCAGGGGCAGGGGAGCGTGGGGCAGGCACAGGGGCTGGGACCGGGGGGCGTGGGACAGGCACAGAGGCTGGGACCATGGGGCAGGTACGGGGGTTGGGACTGGGGGAGCGGGGCAGGCACCGGGGCTGAGCCCAGGGGCAGGGGGCGTGGGGCAGGCACAGGGGCTGGTGGCAGCAGATGGTGACGGGGCAGGGCCATTGGCAACAGAGCGATGGTGTAAACGGTGGCACAACGAACAGCAGTGGCCAGAGCGAGCAGGGAGCAGCTGGAGGAACGAGCAAGGTGCCTTCTTGCCCCCCCACCTGGGAGGTGAACTCACGTGAAAGCACCTCTGAACTCTGA
The DNA here is from genome assembly GCF_965152275.1 of Natator depressus. NCBI lineage: Eukaryota > Metazoa > Chordata > Testudines > Cheloniidae > Natator > Natator depressus. The sequence goes on from NC_134235.1 coordinate 2,969,542, forward strand.
GTCTCCACTGACCAAGGACAACACCGGTGAGTGGGGTGCGGTGGAGGGAAAAGTGAGGGGCACGTTAAATAAACATTTGTTTGTTGGACTATATTTTAGTGACTTTGCTCCAGAATGCTAGATTTGTGACTGGGAATGGAAACTTATAGACATATGTTTCCTAGTAGGCCAAGATTTTTAAAATGCATTATTTGCCAAGGTTGTTATCTCACCTCGTTGCTATCTTGAGAGGTCATTATGTTGGGGAGTTTCTGTACTAAACACTTCAGGTGTTTAGTACAGAAAAATAAATAATGTTTATTATTATAATTAATTTTTACATAAGAATGGTCATACTGGGTCAGACCAATGGTCCATCTAGCCCAGTATCCTGTCTTCTGACAGTGGTCAAGGCCAGGTGCTTCAGAGGGAATGAACAGAACAGGTAACCATCAAATGATCCATCCCCTGTTGCCCATTCCCAGCTTCTGGCAAACAGGCTAGGGACACTCAGAGCATGGTGTTGCATCCCTCCCCATCCTGGCTAATAGCCACTGATGGACCTATTCTCCAGAAATTTATCTAGTTCTTTTTTTAATCCTGTTATAGTTTTGGTCTTCACAGCATCTCCTGGCAAAGAGTTCCACGGGTTGACTTTATGTTGTGTGAAGAAGTACTTCCTTTTGTTTTTTTAAAACCTGCTGCCTATTAATTTCATTGGGTGACTGCTAGTTCTTGTGTTATGTGAAGGATTAAATAACATTTCCTTATTCGCTTTCTTCACACCAGTCAAGATTTTATAGACCTCTATCATATTTCCCCCCTTAGTCGTCTCTTTTCTAAGCTGAACATTCCCAGTCATTTTAATCTCTCCTCCTGCTTCATACCCCTAATCATTTTAGTTGCCCGTCTCTGTACCTTTTCCAATTCCAATATATCTTTTTTTGGGATGGGGTGACCAGATCTGCACACAGTATTCAAGGTGTGCATGTACCATGGATTTATAGAGAGGCAATATGATATTTTCTGTCTTATTATCTATCTCTTTCCTAATGATTCCCAACATTCTGTTTGCTTTTTTTGACTGCCGCTGCACACTGAGTGGATGTTGTCAGAGAACCATCCACAATGACTCCAAGATCTCTTTCTTGAGTGGTAACAGCTAATTCAGACTCCATCATTTTGTATGTATAGTTGAGATTGTTTTCCATTGTGCATTACTTTGCATTTATCAATACTGAATTTCATCTGCCATTTTGTTGCCCAGTCACCCAGTTTTGTGAGATCCCTTTGTAGCTCTTCACAGTCTGCCTGGGACTTAACTATCTTGAATAGTTTTGTATCATCTGCAAATTTTGCCCCCTCACTGTTTACACCTTTTTCCAGATCATTTATGAATATGTTGAACAGTAATGGTCCCAGTACCGACCCCTCAGGGACACCTCTATTTATCTTTCTCCATTCTGAAAACTGATAATTTATTCCTGCCCTTTGTTTGCCATCTTTTAACCAGTTACTGATCCATGAGAGGACCTTCCCTCTTATCCCATGATGGCTTACTTTTCAAAAGTCAATTTAAATTAAATACATTTTTTTTAATTTATATTTTTTTAGAAATCTAGACCTGTTATGTGTTTTGGTGTAACTTGTATTATCATGATGTTAAATTTGCATTATCCTAACAAAACATTTAGTTTATTCATATCTCTTTTATATGTTGCAGGTCAAAGTGAAAATGACCAGACAAAAAACAATACAACAGGTTTTCCACTCAAAGGCCTCAAAAACTAACCAAGGTGAAGAACACGTCAAGAACCAAGAATATATCAACATGTCGTCTGAAGGTTCGAGTGTCAGATCTACATCCGACCAGCCCAAAGCACGAATACAGCTACCTACTGAAGAAACCGTGTCTCCAAGACCTAAAGGCAGTTACCGATGTTTGTCGGTCAAAGTGTTCCCATTTATTGAAGTTACAAAAGATGGCTACTGGTGCACCTCTTGCAAAAAAGCTTATGAAGAAGGAAAGCTTCCCAATGCTACAATTGGTAAAAGTGGAAGAGCTGGGTTTGTCAGACCAATCAGCAAAGCCAATGTTGACAAAGTACGTGAAAAGGCTGCAAAACACCAGGCCTCTGGAGTGCATCAACATGCAGAAAGCCTTATAAGCCCCCTTTCAAAGCCAATTTTAGACGTACTTAATGAGGCTGTTAAGAATGCTGGAGACACAACACAGTTCATGCGAACAAACATGGCTGTGGCATCCTACTTTCTATTTAAGCAAGAGACGCCACACACTACAAACTGGAGGCCAATGTTAAGTGCATTGTCACTTGTTCATCCTGGAGTTGAACGCTGGTTCCGAACAAGACCAGCAAATGCTCACCGTCTTTCTGCAAGAAACTCAACTGACTGGCTAGAAGTGTGCGGTGCAACAGTGAAAGACTCAGCAGCTGAAAAAGTGAAGAACTCTCTCACCACATTCAAAACATTTGCATACATGGCTGATGAATGCACCGGTGCAAATGGGCATCAAGTATTAAGTCATTGTGTGTGTTATCTTGATGTCAGGGGTAGGCCAGTAGATGCATTTCTAGATGTTCAAGTTATAGAAGACACATCGGCTGCATCTGTGACAACCCACATCTGAGGAGAGTTAAATGCTTGTCAATTGGACCCCAGACAGATGGCTGCTTGTGCATTTGATGGAGCTGCAAACTTCTCTGGAAGACATGGTGGAGTACAAGCTTTGCTCAGAGAAAAGTGTAACCCTGTTCTCTCCTATACGCACGGCAGAGGCCATCTACTCCAACTAGCACAAGTACAAGCTGCAAAATCTTCAAAAGACATTAAAAAAGCTATAAATTTAATGTCTTCATTGTATTCTTTTTTCAGCAAGAGTCCAAAAAGACTGAATATCTTGGAAAATATAGAAGATACACTGGGACTGAAGTTCAAATTAGTCCAACCTGGGAAAACCCGCTGGCTTTCTCATGAGCGATCCTTGGCTGTTGTCTTAAAATTACTCCAGCCATTATTACTGGCTTTGGAAAGTATCTACCAAGGTGGGATGGATCTAAGTAGTGAGGCTGGTGGATTACTTTTGCTACTACATTCAGAGAAGACTATTGCCGTTCTCTCTCTTAAGTCTACTGTTGAAACCACTTGGGTCATTAAACAATGCCATCCGGGCATCTGCTAGAACAGTAGTAGATCTTTGTCCAGCAAGAGAGGCTACATTTGGATCAATCAGAGAGCTATCCATTGAAAAAGTACTGAAAGAAGCAAAGACTTCAGTCCAGAAGTTGACTAATGAAGGCATTTGTACTGAATCCTTAAGTGAAGAAGACAAGAAGTGTTTTTTGTTAAGACAACTGAAAAAGTACACAGCCTTGATTCTTAAAAATCTACAACAGCGACTTCTAGATTCTACTCACCCTCTACGCTGCTTTTACAGATCCCTGTCCTATAAAACACTGACAGCGGAGTGGAGTGAAGCACGACCAGCCATGGGGCTGCCATGTGCTCAGGACAGAATAGAGAATTCGAACACCGAGTGGAATATCATATGACGAATGAATGAAGATTTGACTTCAACTTCTTTTTTATCATCACTAGTGGCTCGACCCGATCTTTGTGCTCTGTTTCCTGGGATGAAGGAAGTAGGAATTCATCTCTTTCTACTCCCAGTCACAACAGCTACAGCTGAGCGTTCTTCTTCATCATTGACTAGAATTTTGTGTTCTGAAAGAAGTCACCTTCTGCCTGATCCTGTGAATGAACCAGTGAGCGTATCAATTGAAGGAATGGAAGTACCGGACACACGAGAAGCCACCCAAGATGAACGCATGGCATTCAAGAAGTTCATTAACAGAGTTGTGCAAAATTATAACAAGAAACCAAGAAGGATGTGGACGTAGTGCTTCATAGAAGGCTTGAGTAGCCAACTTTAATTTGTGTGATTTTAAAACATGAGTTAAATCTAATAAAATAGTCATGAAACATTTTTCAGTTTTTACTGTGGTGCCATACAGCCCCCCTTCACCCTCACGGTCTCACCCTTCATCAGCACTGACACACACCCCCTGTAAATTTGAACACACACACACCCCCCATTTCAATTCCTGGGGAAACCACTGGTGGGGCAGGCACAGGGGCTGAGCCCGGGACCAGGGGGCAGTAGGTGCGGGGCAGGCACGGGGGCTTAGCCTGGGACCAGTGGGTGGGGGTGCAGGGCTGGGTCCGGGAGCAGTAGGCAGGGCCCACTGGGCTATCAGAGAGGGGCCATCCCTAGCATGGCTCTCACTGAGTGGCATGGGAGGAGGTTATGGGTATGTTATAGGGGAACATGCCCCCCCACACACACTGGGTGCATTGCAGGGGGGGTGTGCAGGGGAGCACCCGGATTTGTCCCCTAGCCCTGTTCCCCCCGCGGAGGAGCCATCGGATCGGGGGGCGGGGATTCCAGGTGCCTGCTGATCAGTTTGCCCATGTGCACTGCCTAAGGGAAGGGCAGGGATCAGCTCTCTCGCAGCTCATGTGGGGAAAGTGACCAGCAGGCACAGAGCCCCTGGAGTCACTGCTTGCCCCTTCCTGCCAGGCCATTAGGGGGGCAGAAGGAATGTGCGGGGGGGGGGGGGGCACTCTGTGCCTGCTGGTCAGTTTCCCACATGGACCATGGCTGTTTTCAGCGAGGAGAGCCAGGCTGCTTCCCAACCCAGGGGAGCACTCAGCTGCTAGATGCGGGGGACAGGACTTCCCTTGCAGGGAGCCACTGGGGTGGTCAGACCTACCCCCAGGAGTCTCCCCCAGCTGCAGGAAGCTTCGCACTCCCCCCTGCTTCCTGCCCCCATCGCTCCTTACCCATGGGGGGGCAGGGTCACTGTATGGGAAGTTTCCCCCCCTTCTGCCCAACCCTCATGCATCTGGACCCCACCTACTAAGCCCTCCCCCCAGCACCCAGACACCCCCCCACTGAGCTCCAACCACCTTCACCTGGACCCCCCTGTAGAGTCCCATTCCCCCTGCACCCAGAATCCTCCAATGAGCCCCTGTGCATCCACATCCCCCCCACATCTGAGAACTTGAGTCCTGCCAGGCTGAGCCTGCCTGCCCCATATCTGGATTGGAGGGCACAGCTGGGCATGCCTGTTGGACTGTGTCTCTTGCTCACTATCCTGGTGCACCTGGCATGGAGGGGCAGGGGACAGGCTTTAGCAATGGTTTGATGTGGGCATTGCATGTGTTGAAGCAAAGCGTAATTACTGGGTGTGACGTTATTGACTTGAACTGGGACCGTACAGAACATTGTTGCAACCAAGATCCTGTAGTGGCACCAAATCGTGTATAAAGGGGGTCAAATAAGGCGTCTAAGACGAGGTTATGGTTTGCTGGTTAGGATTATGCGATCTGGTTGCATGTATCATTTTTGTATTTAAAGATATAAGTATTGGCTCTATACTGTCTGTATTCCAAACTTACGCTATGCTTCTGGGTGACACCCCAGACAAGTTGGTGTCAGCTCTGCCTAGCCTGCTGGATGGCCCATTAAGGACCATCCGCTATACAACTGACCCATTGAGAGAAGGCAGACACACCTTGGGACTCAGCAAGGTAGGCAGGGACCTGCCTATGGACAGAACTCTGAGGTTTTTCCAGGCCATGGGATGGGCAGCTTGTCTTTGGGACAAAGGAAGACAGACCACATGGCAAGAGACTATAAAAGGCTGCTGCAGATCCTCCATCTGGTCTTCAATCCTGCTTCATACCTCTGGAGGGACTTTGCTACACTGAAGCTTTGAACCAAGGACTGAAGGACCCATCCCAGCTGGGGATGTTCTCCAGAGACTGGATTTGAACCTGCAGTTTATTCCATCCCTGCTACAAGCCTGAACCAAGAACTTGGCCGTTACTGTATGTCATTGATTCCATTGAACCCATTCTAGCTCTCATCTCTATCCTTTTCCTTTTATGAATAAACCTTTAGATTTTAGATTCGAAAGGATTGGCAACAGTGTGATTTCTGTGTAAGATCTGACTTGTATATTGACCTGGGCCTGGGGCTTGGTCTTTTGGGATCGAGAGAACCTTTTTCTTTTACTGGGGTATTGGTTTTCACAACCATTTGTCCCCATAACGAGTGGCACTGGGGGGGATACTAGGAAACTGGAGTGTCCAAGGGAATTGCTTGTGTGACTTGTGGTTAGCCAGTGGGGTAAAACCAAAGTCTGCTCTGTCTGGCTGGTTTGGTTTGCCTCGGTGTGCACAGAAACCCCAGCCTGGGGCTGTAACCGCCCTGCTCGAAGCAATGTGTCCTGAATTGGCGCTCTCCGTTGGGTCCCACCAGAACCAGCCTCGTTACACTGGGCGTGGTCTGTTTGGGGATGAAAAAACAGTTTAGACTTGTTTTACTGAACAGCAACAAAAGATAGCAGCCCTCCCATCCCAGGAGAACGTGACACAGGGAAAGAGAAAATTTATCTCCTGGTCTTTCTGAAAGACATATTTGATCATATGTCATATAAGGGTTTTATTTCCATTTTGTAAGGATAATAAATACAATGTGGTTATTAAAAATACCATTAACTCTGTGGCAAGCGATGCAGGCAGATCTGCTTTGTGCAAAGGATGAGATATAGGTGCCATAAGGAGAACTCAGTTTGGAGTGGGCCGTACAAATCTTGTTTTGTAGATGTTTCTTTCCCTTTTCTTCCCTTCCCGCCTGCTTGCTCAGAGTCTGGGGACAAACTGAAAGCTGAATTCAACGGAAGTTCCTGTGATTTCAGGTCCTCGCTCTCAAGCGGACCCAGGTTCGCTGGACACCCAAATGGAGCAGTTGTATAGAATCAAGAGGCCCTACTAAATTCACGCCCATTCTTGCCAATTTCACAGATGGAGCTGCACTGCTGTAGGGGTCTGGAGAAGATGCTTGTCATGGGGTCCCCGGGCGATGCTCTGGAACTGCTCCCCATGAAGCCAGGCAGGACTCTGGGGAAGGCTCCTCGCTGGGAGCAGCCTGTCTTCAGGACACACAGCTCACACAGCTTCCACCTTCCTGGGTCTGACCTCGGAGCATTCAGCATCCTCTGCCCCTCCCTGTGCTTCCCACAGCAAGTCCGCTCATGCGGGGCTCCTGGAGAAGCCAGAGGGTCCTGCACCCCAACTTCGCAGTCAGACGTGACTCTCAGCCAGCCAGTAAAACAGAGGTTTATTAGATGACAGGAACATGGTCTAAAACAGAGCTTGTAGGTGCAGAGAACCGGATCCCTCAGCTGGGTCCATTTTGGGGGGCAGTGAGCCAGACAACCACGTCTGCACTTCACTCCACGTCCCCAGCCTGTCCAAACTGACTCACTCTCCAGCCCCTCCTCCTCTGGGCTTTGTCCCTTTTCCAGGCCAGGAGGTCACCAGATTCCTTTGTTCTCCAACCCTTTAGCTCTCACCTTGCAGGGGGGAAGGGAAGGGACCAGGCCATCAGTTGCCAGGAGACAGAGTGTTGGCCATTTATGTACACTGGCCCTTTGCAACAATTACTCCCCCTTATCCCACCACCTAGAGAGTTTAGAAATGCATAGGGGAAACTGAGGCACCCCTACAGTATTCAGAGGAAACATTAAGAACAGTCCCACTTCATCACAATGCTTTAAGCCAATGGAAGAGAGACGCTCTTCCACCGACATAGCAGTGCCTGCGGGGCTGGGGGAGGGGGGGGTTGGGTCACTATAACTATGTAGCATGGGGGTGCGTGGATTTTTCACGCCCCGACTGACGTCATTATACCACAGCAAGTGTGTAGTGTAGACTTTGCCGAAGACTCCTATTGACTTCCATGGGAATTAGATCCAGCACACTGAGAAATTACTTTAAAAACCTATGGCACGGATAACGTTTTCGATTAGACTCTAGAGGGTGATGCAAAGTATCTACAGAGAAATGACTGTGACCTCTACAAGTTTGAACTTGAGTAAAATATTGTTCTGTTTTAATTTAGGCCCATCAAATTATTTTACTCGAAAACCAAGAAAAGCTAACCCAAGGGAAAGATGATTGCTTCTACATGAAGATAAAGACAGTATTTCTATAGTAAGACAATGTTTATGTAACTCTCAAACGAGGGAGACATGATTCATAATTACATGAGAGTGCTCGGTTCTCTTTATTCAAGAATTTGTTTCTATGCTAATGTTGATTTCTCAATGGTAGCTGGTAAACATGGCAAATAATTATGTTAAAATAAAAAAGGTGATTAAATAATGAATGTAAACTGTATTTGTGATTTCAAGTCCATTATAATTTAACTACCACTAACATTCGGTAAATCCAGAAATTAGGCCTCTATATATTATTAACCCCCTTGACCCCCCCCAAATAGACGTCAAACTGTGCCCATGGACGGGGCCTCGGTTTCCCAGCTGCCCTTGGGCACACAGAGGGACCGTGCGTGTTCAGCCAGGGCTCATTGGCTGCCAGGGCTCCCTCCCGAGCCGTCCGAACAGCTGTGGTTGGGGGGTGCAGAGCACCCAATTAGAGTTGGTGCATATGGGGCACGGCCCCAACCCCAAGCACCGCAGGCCCTCGGCCAGGAGCCACATGGGCCAGAGTCTCAGGAAATCTCTCCTGGGTCAGGGAGGGAGGGCGGAGGGCAGGGAGCGGTGGGCAGGTGGGGCCTGGAGGGCGGAGGGTGGGAAGAGGTGGAGTGAGGGTGCAGCCTCAGGGAAGGGGGTGGGGCAGAAGTGGGAAGAGGCACAATGAGGGCAGGGCAGAAGCAGAGTGGGGCAGGGCTTTGGGGCAGAGCAGGGGTGGAGCACCCCTTGGGGGAAAAGAAAACTCAGTGCGTAGGCTGTACCCCTTCCCAGGAACTGGCCCTGTGACCTGCCAGCCCCTGGCACGGCCTCTGAGCAGCAGCCAGAGGGGGCTGGAACCTTCAGCCACTTATGGGCCCCATTGGCACAGGTGCCTGGGCACGTCCCACCCCCCTGCCCTGGGCCCGTCACAGCCCCAGCCCTCGCCCATAGCAAGGCTGAGAGAGCTTGGGAGACGCATCGTTTTATTGTCCATGGGACAGGCTGAGCTCTGCGGGACTCGGGCATGGCATGAGCCATCACGGATCCCCTGGCACAACCAAGCCAGTGGCCTCCTCCCAGCCCCTTCCGCTCTCCCCACTGCTGCGGGGCAGGGCTGAGTGTGAGCAGGGGGCGGCACGAGGCTCCTTCACTGAGCAGCCGTGTGGGATCAGCGTGGGGCAGAGGGTCTGTGGGGGGAGTTTGGGGTCTATGGCTGGGCTGTGTGAGATGGTGGCACCGGGAGGCCCTGGCAGAAATCGGGCTCCCTTGGGCCGGGCACTGAGCAAGCAATGGGCCGCTCCAGAGAGCCCCAGGCCATCCCTGTCCAGAGGGGCTGCCCAGCTGTGTGGCCTGCAGGGCACCTGGGGTAGTTTGGAGGGGGTGGGGGCAGGGTGGCAGGACCTGAGCCAAGCCCCAGGGAGCGGAGCCGCGCTGGGTGAGCAGTGCCGTGGGAGGGGCGATCCCTGGGGTGGGGGAAGAGTGTCCCTGAGATCTGTGTTTGGGGTGGCTGCCCTGGGGTGCGCCCGGGGGCTGTGTGTGAACGGTGCCTCACCTCTAAGTGCCCACGCATGGCCCGAGGGCTGGGTGTGAACGGTGCCATCCCTCTGAGTGCCTGCGCATGGCCCGAGGGCTGGGTGTGAACGGTGCCATCCCTCTGAGTGCCCGCGCAGGGCCCAGGGGGTGTTGCTCTCCCAATAAATAGCACAAACAGACAGGGCACAGGGTGCTCTGCAGACAATCCACGGGCATCGCTGAAGAGCAGCCCCCCCTCAGTCATGTCCATTGCTTGGTTGTGCCCCTCCCCCCTGGAAACAGCCCCACCTCCCCCTGTGGGCTCAGGTCCATGGGGGGCCGGGCAGGGGTCACAGCAGGGTGAGGTTCTCCTCATACAGGGACAGCAGCAGCAGGATGGCCCAGCCACCCAGCAGGCCCAGGTTGTGCAGGGCGAAGAGCAGCCAGGGCCGCTTGTCCTTCACGTTCATCATGGTGGGCAGCTGGAAGGGAAAGGGGGGTTAGGGCAGGGCCTGCACCCACCGTGCCCGGTACGGAGCCCCAGCCTGGGGCGCGTGGCCCCGGCAGCCCTGCACTGTGAGGGCAACTCGGTCAGGGGCTACAGCACCGCAGGGCCCACAGCTCTCCCAGCAGGATTCACAGCACCCACCACTGAAATGCAGCCACCTCTGGGGTGGGTCAGGGCAACTGGCTTACGGCCACAGCACCACTGCCCAGATAAATCCCAGCTGCAGGGGCGGCCGAAGGGAAGCGCCCACACTGGGGTTCGGCCAGGACAGGGGGCTAAGGCCCCAGCAGCGGGAAAGTACCCTGGGAGCTTTGCTGAGTGCAAGAGATCAGGGGCCTGCGTTTCACGTCTCATCCGAAAGGCAGCGCCCCGTCGCGCTGGCCGGCACATTAGGACCCTGAAGGGAGCGCGCCCCCTAGCAAGTCCCCACCCCGCTTTCGGCACCACAGCCCACGGGCATCCGCCCTGACTGGGGCGCATGCTTGCTGCACTGCCCTGGCTTCCCCGCAGGGCTCCCAGCCATGGGACGCCCTGGCCAGCCCGCGGAGCTGGGGAGCTCTGCCGGAACCCCCGGCCGGGAGCGGGAGGTCGGTGCCCGTGGGCTGGACGGAGGGGGCGGGTGTGACAGGGAACGAGGGCGGGGGAGGGCTGCAGTGACACTGCCCAGACCCCAGACCCCCTGGGGGCAGCGAAACAGGGAATTCTGGGCTCCCCCAGGACGGCAGGGCTAGCAAGGGGCTCAGCAAGTGCAGCCCTGGCCCCTGAGCCGAGGCGCCCTGTGTTCCCTGCTGCAGCAGGCCCTGCCCCCCATCGCCAGCCTCTGGCACCCCCTGGGCTCTGCCCCCCTCACCTCACTGAATTCAGGGGAGAACTCTGTGCTAATGAAAACGAGGGGCACTGAGGAGAAAGCCAGTACTAGGCTACCCCCCATGCCACTATGCCGACACCCCTCAATCCCGACCCGGAGCCCCCTGCTAGCTCAGCCCTGGGCTCCCCACTCCCCCAGCTCTGCCGATGCCCCTCAATCCCAACCCGCAGCCCCTGCTAGCTCAGCCCTGGGCTCCCCACACCCCCAGACTCAGCTCTCAGCGGGACCCTTGGATTAGGACTCTCGCGAGCTGGGCGTGGGGGCAGGGCAGGGGTCCGTAGCCAGGGGAAGCCTGCGTGCGAGCCGCTCACCATGTCGCAAAGGGCCACGTAGAGGAAGAGGCCCGTGGCCACGGTGAAGATCCAGGCCTGGAACTCCTCGCCCGTCGTCACCGAGAGCGCGATGTAGAGGCCGAGGAAGGCGGTCAGGGCACTGCCGAAGTTCAGCAGCAAGGCCTTCTTGACGCTTAGCCCCGCGTGCAGCAGAGCCGCGAAGTCCCCTGGCGGGGTGGGAACAAGAGCCCGTCAGCGGGGGCTGCCATTCGCCTGGGCGGCCGGTCGCCCCCCACTACACCAGCCTGGGCTGGGCGTCACCTCCCCTGGGCTGGCCCAGCCAGAGCCTGGAGTCACCCCACAGCTAGCCCGGTAAGAGCGGCTCTGAGCCGGTCCCGGGCCAGAGTCCCTGGGAAATTTCCCCTGGGGGTCTGGGCTGAATACCCCACAGCACGGCCTTGGGGCAGCCCAGCGCTGGCTGAGCATCCGGTGACTCCCCCACCCCCCGGGGCAGCCGCCCACCTAGCTCATGCGGCAGCTCGTGGCACAGCACGGCCAGCGATGTGGCCAGCCCCGTCTTCCAGGAGGTGGAGAAGGCGGCCCCCACGGCCAGCCCGTCGGCGAAGTTGTGGATGGCGTCTCCGATGGTGATCATGTAGGGGATCATGCGCTGCTCTGTGGAGTGAAGGGCAGTCAGGGCTGGGCCAGGGGCCGGTCCCCTCCCAATGGAGAGACCACCGCCAGCCTGGGGCCCGCCACCCCACATACCCAGACCCCCAGGCCCAACCCCCAGGCCCCCTGCCCCACCCACACCCCCAGGCCCAGGCAGCCTGGGTCCCCTGCCCTGCCCACAGCCCCAGGCCCAGCCAGCCTGGGACCCCCGGCCCCACCCACCCAGACCCCCAGGCCCAGCTTGCCAGGATCCCCGCCCCCTCCTGCACAGCCTCAGCCCAGCGACCCTGGTGCCCGTCTCTGACAGCAGTGAACGGCAGATACTTTAGGGATGGGTCATGAAGCCCCGAAGACCCACGTGGCCCCAGGCCTGGTGCCTCTGCTGGGGTGGAACAATGTCAAGCCCTTGTCACTGTGTGAGTGTGTGAGAGCAGCTCCCCCACCAATGGCCCAGTGGCCTAATGGATAAGGCACCAGCCTCCGGAGCTGGGGATTGTGGGTTCAAGTCCCACCTGGGTTGGGGGGCAACCAATATTTCTGCTTTTCCCAAACCGCTAAGCTGGGGGGTGAATGCGCCAGGGGCAGCGAAGTGCCAGGGGGCACCAGGCAGGAGCAGCAGCAGAAAGATGAAGCCCCAGGGCTGCGGGTAAGAGGCTGTAGGTCCCACCTGCCCTGGCCTCCCAGACACAGGGTGGCCCCTACCCCAGGGATTTCCTCTGCTCCAGCCTTCCAGTGCCTGAGCCGATCCTACCCCCCTGGGTGGGGTCTGATTGGGTGTTCCGAGGTTGGGGTGGGGGGGTTCTGATTGGGGGGGCGTTGGGGCTGGGGGGGGTCTGATTGGGCGGTTGCGGGGTTGGGGGGGTCTGATTGGGGGGTGTTGGGGCTGGATGGGGTCTGATTGGGGGGTTCATAGAGTCATAGAATCATAGAATATCAGGGTTGGAAGGGACCCCAGAAGGTCATCTAGTCCAACCCCCTGCTCGAAGCAGGACCAATTCCCAGTTAAATCATCCCAGCCAGGGCTTTGTCAAGCCTGACCTTAAAAACCTCTAAGGAAGGAGATTCTACCACCTCCCTAGGTAACGCATTCCAGTGTTTCACCACCCTCTTAGTGAAAAAGTTTTTCCTAATATCCAATCTAAACCTCCCCCATTGCAGCTTGAGACCATTACTCCTCGTTCTGTCATCTGCTACCATTGAGAACAGTCTAGAGCCATCCTCTTTGGAACCCCCTTTCAGGTAGTTGAAAGCAGCTATCAAATCCCCCCTCATTCTTCTCTTCTGCAGACTAAACAATCCCAGCTCCCTCAGCCTCTCCTCATAAGTCATGTGCTCTAGACCCCTAATCATTTTTGTTGCCCTTCGCTGGACTCTCTCCAATTTATCCACATCCTTCTTGTAGTGTGGGGCCCAAAACTGGACACAGTACTCCAGATGAGGCCTCACCAGTGTCGAATAGAGGGGAACGATCACGTCCCTAGATCTGCTCGCTATGCCCCTACTTATACATCCCAAAATGCCATTGGCCTTCTTGGCAACAAGGGCACACTGCTGACTCATATCCAGCTTCTCGTCCACTGTCACCCCTAGGTCCTTTTCCGCAGAACTGCTGCCTAGCCATTCAGTCCCTAGTCTGTAGCGGTGCATTGGATTCTTCCATCCTAAGTGTAGGACCCTGCACTTATCCTTATTGAACCTCATCAGATTTCTTTTGGCCCAATCCTCCAATTTGTCTAGGTCCTTCTGTATCCTATCTCTCCCCTCCAGCGTATCTACCACTCCTCCCAGTTTAGTATCATCTGCAAATTTGCTGAGAGTGCAATCCACACCATCCTCCAGATCGTTTATGAAGATATTGAACAAAACCGGCCCCAGGACTGACCCCTGGGGCACTCCACTTGACACCGGCTGCCAACTAGACATGGAGCCATTGATCACTACCCGTTGAGCCCGACAATCTAGCCAGCTTTCTACCCACCTTATAGTGCATTCATCCAGCCCATACTTCCTTAACTTGCTGACAAGAATACTGTGGGAGACCATGTCAAAAGCTTTGCTAAAGTCAAGAAACAATACATCCACTGCTTTCCCTTCATCCACAGAACCAGTAATCTCATCATAAAAGGCGATTAGATTAGTCAGGCATGACCTTCCCTTGGTGAATCCATGCTGACTGTTCCTGATCACTTTCCTCTCATGTAAGTGCTTCAGGATTGATTCTTTGAGGTTCCGGGGCTGGAGGCTGGTTGCTGGGGCTGGAGAGTGGCACCGAGGGGCTCACAGGGCTGGCGCCCCTTGCAGGGTAGAGGCACTAACTCACTCACCCCGGGTGCGTCTCCCCTGCCCCGTCTTGCTGAGACTGGCTTCCTCCGCGGTGACCTGGAGGAAGGAGGGATGGACGGACAAGGAGCATGAGGGTTGGCCCTCACCTGGGGGAGCCCTCTGCTGGCAGCAGCTGCCTGAGGGTGCCCCGTGGGGCCCAGACCTCCACCCGAGCAGTGACCCTGGGACCCCTGGCCACACCCCCAGCAGGGCCAGGCACAGCCAGCATGGGACACGCACCCCGCTCCGCCCAGCAGAGGGCAGCCGTGAGCAGGACGCAGAACTGCCCCTAACCCCTTCACTGCCAGGCCAGCCCCAGAGCTGTGCCAGGCTGCGAAGTTAGCAAGGGGGAGGCGACGTTCAGGGACGTGCTCACTGGGCTGTACCTGGCGCTGCCCAGCGGGTGAGACCCACCTGGCTGGCCCCGTCCTGCAGCCTGTGTCATCCCCCCCACCATCCTGGGGGCTGGGCCTTACCAGGTCGGCCTGCGAGGCTCCTTTCTCCTGCTTCTTCCTCTTCTGCTCTGCCTGGTAGAGCTGCAAGGTCATGGCGTGGTCGTGCGGGTGGCCCCCGCCAGCCTCCTCCTGCCAGAACAACACACACAGCTCACCCAGCACTCTCCCCCCCGCCACGGCACCGACAAGGAGCAGCCCCCGGGCCCCACGGGCACCTGCCTTGGGGGCATGGCAGGTGCAACAGCCGCCCGCAGCCCAGGGCATGGAGCGCCAGCACCACCTGTGCCCAACGGGAGGCAGGGAGGCAGCCAGGCAGCGCCTGACGGGGTGTTGGCTAAGACGCGGGGAAAGGGCCAGGAGATCTTTAACCCATTCCAGCAGCACAGTTCCCAATACCCCCACCCCCTGGGGCATTGGGGTGAGTGCTGCCCTGCCAGTGGAGAGCGCCCCCTGCTGAGGCCCCCTCCCAGCACCCCGTGCTGAGCCCTCTTCCTGCAGGACAGCACCTCCTACCCCACCCAGGGCATTGGGGTCAGGGCTGAGTGCCAGGGGAGAGCGCCCCCTACTGAGCCCCTGCCCCATTCCCTATACCACAGCGCCCCCTGCTGAACCCCTGCTCTGCTCCCAGCGCCACAGCACCCCCTAGTGCCGCACTGGGGCATTGGGGTCAGTGCTGGCTGCCAGGGGAGAGCACCTGCTTTTTCTGTGCATCCCGCTCCTCCAAAATACCCCATCTCCCTCCCCCACCTGCCCCCTGCCTCCGTCGCCCCCCAAACCTTGGGCTCATCGCCCCCCAAGACGCTGAAGAACTTCTCCAGGAGGAAGAAGACATAGATGCCACCCAGCACGGCCAGCAGCTTCCAGGTGGTGTCCCTGGGCCCGGCCTCCTCAGCCCCATGCGCGTGCCCCTCGTCCGCGTGCGAGTGCAGGCCCAGGAACTGCAACGACAGCACTAGGGAGTCTCAGCCGGGGCGGGGAATCGCTTGGGCACGCTGGGACTCCCCCGCTCTGCCCACGCACTCCCCGTGTGTAAGCACACACCCCTGCCATTGCCACACTCCCATGTGCATGCTCCTCCCCGCCCCCCCCACTGGCCAGCACGCATGCAGCCATCTGCACACCCATGTGCACTCACTCCCATGTGCCCATATGCACTCGCAAGTGCCCTCATGTACATCCACGTGCCCATAGCTACACCCACATGCCCATAAGCACACCCATGTGCCCATATCTACACCCACATGCCCATACGTACATCCATGTTCACACACTCCCACATGCCCGCTGTGACGAAGCAGAACTGTTCTTAATGTTTCCTCTGAATATTGTGGGGGTGCCTCAGTTTCCCCTATGCAGTTCTTAAGTATCTAGGTGGTGGGATAAGGGTGTATGATCGTTGCAGAGCCCTAGAGGGCAGGTGTGTGCAGGGGTCTGGACACAGAGAATGGCCGACACCCTGTTTCCTGGCCACTGATGGCCTGGGCCCTTCCCCCCTGCAAGGTGAGAGCTAAAGGGTTGGAGAACAAAGGAATCAGGTGCCCTCCTGGCCGGGGAAAGGGACAAAGCCCAGAGGAGGGGGGGGGCTGGAGGGGGAGTCAGTTTGGGGCTGGCTGGGGACGTGGAGTGAAGTGCAGACGTGGTTGTCTGGCTCACTGCCCCCCAAAATGGACCCAGCTGAAGGGTCCTGTTCTCTGCACCTGCAAGCTCTGTGTTAGACCATGTTCCTGTCGTCTAATAAACCTTCTGTTTTCCTGGCTGGCTGAGAGTCACGTCTGACTGCGAAGTTGGGGGGCAGGACCCTCTGGCTTCCCCAGGACCCCGCCTGGGTGGACTCGCTGTGGGAAGCACAGGGAGGGGCAGAGGAGGCTGAATGCTCCGAGGTCAGACCCAGGAAGGTGGAAGCCGGGGGAGCTGTGTGTCCTGCAGGCAGTCTGCTCCCAGAGAGGAGACTTCCCCAGAGTCCTGACTGGCTTCATGGGGAGCAGTTCCAGAGCATCACCCAGGGACTCCGTGACACCCACACACACACCCATGTGTCCATACGCAGTCGCACATACCCACACACACACCCATGTGCCCACACATACACCCATGTGCCCGTACGCACATCCATGTGCACACACTCCCACATGCCCGTATGCACACCCATGTGCACCCGCCCCCGTGCCCACGCACACAGCCACCGGGGTGCTCACCCACGCCCATTTCCGAGCTGTGCACGCAGTGCCCAGGCGCAGACCCCCGGCTGGCCCAGCAGCTCACCTGGGGGATGAGGTGGAGCAGGGCGTCCCCGGTGAGCGAGCCCACGGCCAGGCTGACGAAGCCCTGGATGACGTACGGGTAGGCGCTGGCGCAGGCGGTGCACAGGAGCAGGACGATGCCAAGCAGCGCGCATAGGCAGATCACCAGCGTGGCCAGCGAGCCATAGATGTACCCTGCGCAGAGAGCGGGTGTCACCCACCCCGGCCCGCACAGGGCAGGGCGCGGTACTCCCAGCCAGCCCGATGCCCCCGCCCAGCTCCTCCCCCAGGCACTTGAGGCAGGAAGGAGCTGGGGTCTGCCCCCGCAGGGCACAGGACGTGGGAGGGGGCAGGGGACGGGGCACTCGCTCTTAGCTGCTGTGGGGACATGGGGCACCGGGGCCACCGCATCCCGCCCCACAACCAGATGCTTGGAAATGGAGAGATCTCCGCACGCCCCGGGGGCTGCCCCTTGTTCTAACCCAGGCGGGACATAACACACAAGCACCGCCAAGCCCAGCCATGGGGCCCCTCTCGCCCAGCAGCTCCAGCTCGGTGCGGAAAGCAGTATAGGAGACAGGGCCTCACTCTCTGCCACGGTCAGGCGGCCGCTGGGCACGCTCAGGTGAAGGACAGAGCAGGCCCCGCTGAGCTGCTGCTGGATCAGAGCCGGGCTGAGGCTGGTGAAGTCCGGGCCAGAGATCCCTGCGTCGGGCTCAAGGCTGTAGATCTCCAGGAGGTCGCCGGGGCTCAGACATATCTGGAAACACAGATGGTGAGTTACTGATGGAGTCAGGGGCACCCAAGCCACGGATCTGAGCCCCCCACGGCCCAGGGCCCTCAGCCAGTGGATAGCAGCCTCTCCAGGGCTTTGTCCCGGCTCCAGCGACATGGGTCCAGCCCACCCCCAGAAGGTTTCCTGCTTCTCAGCCTGCTCTGCCCTGGTTCGCTGCCAGCCCGAGGCCCAAGCGTAATGCTCTTGCTGCCACACTGCCTGGGCTGGTGGCTCTTCATAGAATCATAGACTATCAGGGTTGGAAGGGACCTCAGGAGGTATCTAGTCCCACCCCTTGCTCAAAGCAGAACCCACCCCAACTAAATCATCCCAGCCAGGGCTCTGTCAAGCTGGGCCTTAAAAACCTCTAAAGATGGAGATTCCATCACCTCCCTAGGTAACCCATTCCAGTGCTTCACCACCCTCCTAGTGAAATAGTGTTTCCTGATATCCAACCTAAACCTCCCCCACTGCCACTTGAGACCATTACTCCTCGTTCTGTCATCTGCTACCACTGAGAACAGTCTAGATCCATCCTCTTTGGAACCCCCTTTCAGGGAGTTGAAAGCAGCTATCAAATCTCCCCTCATTCTTCTCTTCCGCAGGCTAAACAAGCCCAGTTCCCTCAGCCTCTCCTCATAACTCATGTGTTCCAGTCCCCTAATCATTTTTGTTGCCCTCCGCTGGACGTTTTGCAATTTTTCCACATCCTTCTTGTAGTGCGGGGCCCAAAACTGGACACAGTACTCCAGATGAGGCCTCACCAATGTCGAATAGAGGGGAATGATCACGTCCCTCGATCTGCTCTCTATGCCCCTACTTATACATCCCAAAATGCCATTGGCCTTCTTGGCAACAAGGGCACACTGTTGACTCCTATCCAGCTTCTCGTCCACTGTACCCCCTAGGTCCTTTTCTGCAGAACTGCTGCCGAGCCATTCGGTCCCGAGTCTGTAGCAGTGCATTGGATTCTTCCGTCCTAAGTGCAGGACTCTGCACTTGTCCTTGTTGAACCTCATCAGATTTCTTTTGGCCCAATCCTCCAATTTGTCTAGGTCCCTCTGTATCCTATCCCTCCCCTCCAGCATATCTACCTCTCCTCCCAGTTTAGTGTCATCCGCAAACTTGCTGAGGGTGCAGTCCACGCTCTTTGCTTCCTGCCACTGAGACCTGCCCCGAGGTCTGTGACTGCCCTTTGCGCACCAGACAGCAGGACACGACTCCAGCCCCAAACTGAAACGTGGGTGTGAAACTTCCCTATCCCACGGCTTTGCCCCCAGGCCTCTGCCCAGCCAGACTGCTGCCAGGCAGTACCCACTGCCCTGAGAAAGGCTGTTCTCAGCCCTGGGAGGGGAGCATGGCTAGAGGGAGGCTGGGAGTCAGGACTCCTGGGTTCTGTTCTCAGGCTGTGGGACAGCCTCCCACTAGTGGTTCTGGGGAGAGCAACTGAATTGGGGTTAGGAAGGAGAGAGCTGGATGCGTTTCTGGTGGTGGCTGGTGATGGTGGGGGCAGGGCTCGGCAGCCCGGGGCTCACTTCCGGTTTGTGTCTATGCTTCAGGGCTTCAGCCAGCCACTGGCGGGGTCAGGAAGGGATCTTCCCCAGTGTATCCTTGGAGGATTTATCTCCTTCCTCAAGCACTGGGGATGGCAGTCCCTTTCTCTGGTGTTTGGCTGGCTGGTTCTTGCTCACATGCCCAGGGTCTGACATCCCCACATGTGGGGTGGGCAAGGATTTTCCCCCCAGTCAGACTGGCAGGGACCTCGGGGGGGTCACCTTCCCCTGCAGCATGTGGGTCACTTGCCAGGATTCGCTGGGTGTAGCTCACTGGGACACTGCCCTGCCATTGCGGGGCCTTGGGCACCGGTACCCTTCAGTCCCTGCTGTGCTCTGCCTGTGGGCTGGGGTGCATCGGTCATGTTTCAGCTGTGGGGTTCGCCTGGGGGTGCTGGGGGCCTGTGACACCCAGGAGGTCAGACTATAATCTGGGTCCCTCTGGCCTTTAACCCAGTGATTCTCCAGATGCCCCTGCCCTGGACTTTGGGTCCCTCGGACAGCTGGCCTGGGGAGAGCAGTGGCCCCACTGCCTACCGTGTCCCAGACAAGACCAGGATCATCCAGCGCCCTCTGCCCGGGGAGGCTCCGTCTCAGCTTCCTGAGCGTGTCGCCGGGGTGTGGATCCAAGTGATCGTCGGGGTCTGTGTGATCGCCGTGACGCTGGCTGTCGTGGGGAGCTGATGCGGGCTCCGTGTGGTGATCGGCGTGTGATTCATTGTCATGGTGGTGGTCCGCGTGCTCGTCCTCTGGCCCCAAGGCCAGATGGCCCATCAGTGCAGTCAGGCCTGTCACAGGGCAACCCTGTCATGCCAGCTCCCAGCCCAGTCACCCCTGGGCAGGAGCGGCCCTTCCCCTGCAGCCTCCTGCCCCGTCCCCTTCTAATCCTCCCCCACCCCAGGGCTCAGAGCTGGCTGGGGCCCGGGGATGCTGGTGCACAAGCTGCCCAGAGCTCCAGGAGTGGGCAGCCGGGTGCCATCGACATTGTCAAGTGGAACATGGCCGGGGAAATTCATCCCGGCTGCTCCCCCACACCCTGGAGAGGGCGTTGCTGAGGTGGGGGCTGGGATGGGGCTTTGCAGGAATTTCCCCCTCTGGGCCCGGCTCCCCCGGCGAGTGGGGAGAGCCCAGCCAGGCTGTCGGGAGCCCAGCTCTCTGGGGTGCAATGGGGACGCATTAGCCTGCGTCACACCAGCGGCCTGCCGGGGGCCGGAGCAGGGCTTTGCCCGGGGGCCGCTCAGAACCGGCACCAGTCCTGGCCTGGAGCGACGGCAGGGACCGGGCTCATGGCTGTCCCTGAGCCTACCACCGGAGAGCGCCCTGCTCACACCTGGAGCCAGCAGGTGGCACACGCCCCGTTGGCAGGGAAACCCGTGCCAAGTGCCCGCTGGCCACGGAGCTGAAGGGCTGCAGGACCCATCGCCCTGTGCCATCCTTTCCCACGGGGCGGGGGCTCAGCAAAGCACCGTCCCCACCAGCCGTCCCCCTGGGGACCCAGCCCTCCCCCAGTGGCCTGCTGCAAAGGATTCTGGGGCCCTGCAAGGAGGAGCCTGGGGGGGTGGGGAGGGGAACCGAGCCCTCGGTTACCCCTGGCCACAGCTGCCCCAACTCACCTGCCAGCGTCAGGTTCTGGGACTCGTTGCCATAGTGACGAAAGATGTACCCCAGGAAATAATGGGGGGGCGGCAAGGCGTGGAAGCAGTCGCCCAGCAGCGCGTGGTACATGACCGTCACCAGCATCTTCCCGGCCACGTTGGCCGTCACCCGGCCAGAGACCGCGGCGCTCTCCTGCACGACATGGCCCGCGTCCAGGCACGGCTGGGGGGAGAGGGCTGATGAGAATGGCTCCCAGCCCCACCTCCACCCCATGGGTCTGGGCTCCCCCAGCAGCTGTGGGGGGTGGATTCGCGGTGCAGGGGGTGGGACACACAGGGGAAGGAGAGCAAGAAAGCGCCCACCAAGAGGAGATGAGAAATACCAAAGGGGGGTATCGCGGCAGGGGGGGGAGGGGAACGTCTCCTGCTTTTTTCAGCAGCCCGCAGGTCTGGAAGCTACTGGGTGTTTGCGCTGCGAGTCTCCCGTAATCCCCTGACTCCAGGGCCTGGAGCTTTAGGACCCCCCCAGGTACCATGAGATGTGCCTGTCATGGAGTGTGGGGGAGTCCAGGCCCTGCACCCCTCTTCCTGGGATTCACTGAGACTCTCAGCCAGCCAGTAAAACAGAAGGTTTATTGGACAACAGGAACACAGTCCAAAACAGAGCTTGTGGGTACACCCTGGACCCCTCAGTCAAGTCCTTCTGGGGGAGCAGGGAGCTTAGACCCCAGCCCTGGGGTTCCCTGCATTCCTCCACCCAGCACCAAACTGAAACTAAACCCCCCCAGCAGGTTCCCTGCTGCAGCCTGTCTTCACATTCCTGGGCAGAGGTGTCACCTCCCCCTCCCCCTCCTGGCTCAGGTGACAGGCTCTCAGGCCTCCCATCCCCAGGGCACGTTCCCAGGTCAACACTCCCCCCTCCCTGCTGCCTCACATCGTCACATCTCTCCCCCCTTTGAGACCGAACTGAGCGGGGTCACTGTGACCAGTGACCTGGGAAAGTTCGGGGCCCCTTCTCCGGGACAGCGCATCCGCTATCAGGTTGGCACTTCCCTTCACGTGGACCACGTCCATGTCGTAATCCTGCAGGAGCAGGCTCCACCTCAGGAGTTTGGCGTTGGCTCCTTTCATCTGGTGCAGCCAGGTCAGGGGAGAGTGGTCGGTGTAGATGGTGAAGTGTCGCCCGAAGAGATAGGGCTCTAGTTTCTTGAGGGCCCACACCATGGCCAGGCACTCCTTCTCGATGGCCGCGTAGTGTCGCTCCCGGGGTAGCAACTTCTTGCTCAGGTACACGATGGGGCGTCTCTCCCCCTTTTCATCCTCCTGCATTAACACCGCCCCCAGTCCCGTGTCTGAGGCGTCGGTGAACACCACAAAGGGCTTGTCAAAGTCTGGGTTTGTCAGAATTGTGCCACTGACCAGAGCCTCCTTCAGCGCCCGGAAACCCTCCTGGCACTGCTCGGTCCAGACCACCTTGTCTGGCTTCCCCTTCTTGCACAGCTCAGTGATGGGGGTGGCTATGACGCTAAAGTGGGGCACAAATCTTCAGTAGTACCCTGCCATCCCAATAAAGGCTTGGACCTGCTTTTTGGTGTGGGGAGCGGGCCAGTCTCTGATCACCTCCACCTTGGCTGGTTCTGGCTTTAGGCGGCCGCTCCCCACCCGATGGCCCAGGTAAGATACTTCAGCCATCCCCACCTTGCACTTCTCCGCTTTTACAGTCAGCCCAGCCCCCTGGAGTCCGTCCAGCACTTGTCTAACCTGGGACACATGGTCCTCCCAGGTCTGGCTAAAGACACAGATGTCATCAATATACGCCACGGCAAAACTCTCCATCCCCCTCAGGAGCTGGTCCACCAGGCGCTGGAAGGTGGCCGGTGCTCCCTTGAGGCCGAAAGTCAGGGTCAGGAACTCATAGAGCCCCAGAGGGGTGATAAAGGCCGATTTCAGCCGGGCATCTGCATCCAGTGGCACTTGCCAGTAGCCCTTTGTAAGGTCCATGGTGGTAAGGTATCGAGCTCCTCCCAGCTTGTCTAGGAGCTCGTCAGGCCTGGGCATGGGGTAGGCATCCGATACAGTGATGGCATTGAGCTTCCGATAGTCCACACAGAACCGGACCGACCCATCCTTTTTGGGGACCAGCATCACCGGCGAGGCCCAAGGGCCGGCAGATGGCTGGATCACCCCCAAAGCCAGCATGTCCCGGACCTCTCTTTCCAGGTCCTGAGCAGTTTTCCCTGTGACTCGGAAGGGGGAGCATCTTATTGGCGGGTGCGACCCTGTCTGCACCCGGTGGACAGTCAGATTAGTACGTCCAGGCTGGTTGGAAAACAGCTGTCGGTACGGATGCAGCACCCCCCTGACCTCAGCTTGCTGGGCAGGGGTTAGCTGATCTGAGAGGGGAATTGTTTCCAGGGGGGAACCAGCTCTGGTCCCAGGGAATAGATCTACTAAAGGGTCATCTCCCTGCTCCTCCCAATGTCCACACACGGCCAACACCACATTCCCCCTGGCATAATATGGCTTCATCATATTCACATGGTACACCCGGCGGTGGTGCGCCCGGTTCGACAGCTCCACCACATAGTTTACCTCATTGAGCTGCTTGACGACCTTGAAAGGGCCCTCCCAGGCAGCCTGTAGTTTATTCTTTCTCACGGGGATGAGAACCATCACCGGATCCCCGGTGGCGTAGGCCCGGGCCCACGCTGTGCGGTCATACCAGACCTCCTGCTTCTTCTGGGCTCTGGCCAGATTCTCCCTGGCCAGGCCCATGAGTTCAGCAAGTCTCTCTCGGAAGGTCAGGACATACTCCACCACTGACTCTCCATCGGGAGTGGCCTTCCCCTCCCACTCGTCTCTCATCAGGTCCAGGGGGCCCCTCACCCTCCTTCCATATAACAGTTCGAACGGCGAAAATCCGGTAGACTCCTGGGGCACCTCCCTGTACGCGAACAGCAGGTGAGGTAAGTACTTCTCCCAATCCTGCGGGTGCTGGTGCATAAAGGTTTTCAGCATCATCTTTAGTGTCCCGTTAAACCTCTCCACCAGCCCATTGGACTGGGGGTGATACGCTGAGGCCCAGTCGTGCCGGACCCCACATTTCTCCCACAAGCACCGGAGCGGGGCCGACATGAAGTTGGACCCTTGGTCTGTCAAGACTTCCTTGGGGAACCCCACTCGGCTGAAAATGGTCAGGAGCGCATCTGCCACGGTGTCTGCTTCAATGGAAGCTAAGGGCACTGCCTCGGGGTAGCGGGTGGCGAAATCTACCACCACCAGAATGTATTTCTTCCCCGACCGGGTCGTCTTGCTGAGAGGCCCCACGATGTCCATGGCCACCTTCTGGAAAGGCTCCTCTATGATGGGCAAAGGTCTCAAAGCCGCTTTCCCCTTGTCCTGGGCCTTCCCCACCCTCTGACAGGGTTCACAGGATCGGCAATACTGCCGGACCGTGGTAAAGACCCCGGGCCAGTAAAAGTTCTGTAGCAACCTCTGCCGGGTGCGCCGGATTCCCTGGTGCCCTGCGAGGGGGATGTCATGGGCCAGGTACAGGAGCTTGCGGCGATACTTCTGGGGGACCACCCCTGCCTCCTGATCCCACAGGACTCTACTTCCCTTGTGGGAGCCCATTCTCGGTACAGGAACCCCTTCTCCCACAGGAACCTCTCCTGGCAGCCTCTCCTCATGGTCCGTCCCACACTGAGATCGGCCAGGTCCCTGAGCTTCTGCAAGGAGGGATCTTTCCTCAACTCGGTCTGGAACTCAGCGGCTGGGGAAGGGATGGGGCCCGGTTCCCCCTCCGTGGCCAGGTCTGAGGCCGCAGCCTCTCTGAGCCGTGCCCCTCGGCGCTCCCTCCCCTCCAGGGTAGGGTCCTGCGCCTCCGGTGTGGTACCCTTCCCAAGGTCAGGGTGCACTGCCCCTCGCCGGCTCTGGCTATGGGTCACAACCAGGGCGGTCTGGGGGTTGCTTGGCCAGTCCTCTAGGTCCCCCTCCATCAAAACCTCAGTGGGCAAATGGTGGTGTACCCCCACATCCTTGGGGTTCTCCTTGGCCCCCCATTTCAGGTGTACCCTTGCCACGGGCACTTTAAATGGGGTCCCGCCCACCCCCCTCAGGGTCAGGTAGGTGTTGGACACCACCCGATCTGGGGCCACCACCTCGGGCCGGGCCAGCGTCACCTCCGCGCCCGTATCCCAGTATCCATTGACCTTCCTCCCATCCACCTGCAGGGGAACAAGGCACTCTCTCCGGAGGGACAGCCCGGCGCCCACCCTGTAAACTGAGCACCGTGAGCCCAGAGCCTCCAGCCCTCTCGCGGGGCTGGCTGGGGGTACTCTTCCCTCCCAAGCAGGTGGCAAGCTGGCAGCCCACCTTGCCTGGGTCGTCTGCCCCTCCTCCACCTGGGTCCCTACCCAGTTAACCCTGGGTAGGTTGGGTCTGCTCAGTCTGTCCCTGAGCCTGGGGCACTGGGTCCGTACGTGGCCTCTCTGGCCACAGTGATAGCAGCTCAGGTCACGTTGGTCCCCTCGAGCGGGTCGGAGGGGCCCGACACCAGGCGTTCCCCTTTGGAGGGGGTTCTCCCTATTTCCCCGCTGGGAGGCCCCATGGTGACTCTCTCTCTGCATCGGGGGGGGCCTGTTCTTTTGGGACTCCTCCCGGCTACCCCCTGACCGACTGTTCACAAACTCGTCGGCCAGCTGCCCTGCATGCTGGGGGTTCGCGAGCTTTTTGTCCACCAGCCACAGCCTCAGGTCGGAAGGGCACTGTTCATACAGGTGCTCCAGTACAAACAGGTCAAGCAGGTCCTCTTTAGTTTGGGCCCCCGCTGTCCACTTGCGGGCATATCCCTGCATCCGGTTGACCAGTTGTAGGTAGGTGACCTCAGGCGTTTTATGCTGACTCCGGAACCTTCTCCGGTACATCTCGGGGGTCAGCCCAAACTCACGGAGCAGGGCCTGTTTGAACAGTTCATAGTCCCCTGCCTCTGCCCCTGTCATCCGGCTGTACACCTCCACGGCTTTGGGGTCCAGTAAGGGGGTGAGGAACTGGAGCCTGTCTGCAGGGTCAACCCTGTGCAGCTCGCAGGCATTCTCAAAGGCCGTCAGGAAGCTATCAATGTCCTCCCCCTCCTTCCGCTGGGCCAGGAAGCACTTATCAAAGCTCCTTGCAGTCTTGGGTCCCCCGGCACTCACCGCAGCCGGGGCCCCACTGCTCCTCAGCCTGGCCAGCTCCACTTCATGCTGTCTTTGTTTCTCCTTCTCCTCGTGCTCATGCCTACGTTGCCTCTCCTTCTCCTGACGTTCCCGCTCCTTCTCCTCCTGCTCATGTTGACGTTGTTTCTCCTCATGTTGACGTTGTTTTTCATGATCCTCCAGCTCCCTCATTTTCATCTCCCTCTCTCATTCCAGCCGCCTCCGCTCCAGGGATGGGGAGCTCCGCCGGGAGGATCCCCTGCTGGCTGCTGGGGTCAGGGTGCCCTCGGTATTCGCTGGGCTTCCCCCAACCCCTCCCCCAGGCCTAGGTAGGAAAGGTCTCGGGATGTCCTCGGCAGCAGTCTGACCACTCCCAGCCCGGTCAGGCCCCAGGGCCCACGCTGCGTGTGCCGGGCAGCTTCCCTCCGGGACAGGGATCGGGTCATCCAAGCGATCCCTCTCCTCCAACTGGGCAATCAGCTGTCCCTTGGTGGACCTTCCGATGCGCAGCCCCCTCTGCCTGCACAGCTCCACCAGGTGTCACGGAGTGTGGGGGAGTCCAGGCCCTGCACCCCTCTTCCTGGGATTCACTGAGACTCTCAGCCAGCCAGTAAAACAGAAGGTTTATTGGACAACAGGAACACAGTCCAAAACAGAGCTTGTGGGTACACCCAGGACCCCTCAGTCAAGTCCTTCTGGGGGAGCAGGGAGCTTAGACCCCAGCCCTGGGGTTCCCTGTGTTCCTCCACCCAGCCCCAAACTGAAACTAAACCCACCCAGCAGGTTCCCTGCTGCAGCCTCCGTCCACATTCCTGGGCAGAGGTGTCACCTCCCTCTCCCCCTCCTGGCTCAGGTGACAGGCTCTCAGGTCTCCCGTCCCCAGGGCACATTCCCAGGTCAACACTCCCCCCTCCCTGCTGCCTCACATCGTCACATCTCTCCCCCCTTCGAGACTGAACTGAGCGGGGTCACTGTGACCAGTGACCTGGGGAAGTTCGGGGCCCCCTCTCCGGGACAGCGCATCCGCTATCAGGTTGGCACTTCCCTTCACATAGACCACGTCCATGTCGTAATCCTGCAGGAGCAGGCTCCACCTCAGGAGCTTGGCGTTGGCTCCTTTCATCTGGTGCAGCCAGGTCAGGGGAGAGTGGTCGGTGTAGACGGTGAAGTGTCGCCCGAAGAGATAGGGCTCTAGTTTCTTGAGGGCCCACACCATGGCCAGGCACTCCTTCTCGATGGCCGCGTAGTGTTGCTCCCGGGGTAGCAACTTCTTGCTCAGGTACACGATGGGGTGTCTCTCCCCCTTTTCATCCTCCTGCATTAACACCGCCCCCAGTCCCGTGTCGGAGGCGTCGGTGAACACCACAAAGGGCTTGTCAAAGTCTGGGTTTGCTAGAACTGGGCCACTGACCAGAGCCTCCTTCAGCGCCCGGAAAGCCTCCTGGCACTGCTCGGTCCAGACCACCTTGTCTGGCTTCCCCTTCTTGCATAGCTCAGTGATGGGGGTGGCTATGGCGCTAAAGTGGGGCACAAATCTTCGGTAGTATCCTGCCATCCCAATAAAGGCTTGGACCTGCTTTTTGGTGTGGGGAGCGGGCCAGTCTCTGATCACCTCCACCTTGGCCGGTTCCAGCTTTAGGCGGCCGCTCCCCACCCGATGGCCCAGGTAAGATACTTCAGCCATCCCCACCTTGCACTTCTCCGCTTTTACAGTCAGCCCAGCCCCCTAGAGTCGGTCCAGCACTTGTCTAACCTGGGACACGTGGTCCTCCCAGGTCTGGCTAAAGACACAGATGTCGTCAATATACGCCACGGCAAAACTCTCCATCCCCCTCAGGAGCTGGTCCACCAGGCGCTGGAAGGTGGCCGGCGCTCCCTTGAGGCCGAAAGGCAGGGTCAGAAACTCATAGAGCCCCAGAGGGGTGATAAAGGCCGATTTCAGCCGGGCATCTGCATCCAGCGGCACTTGCCAGTAGCCCTTTGTAAGGTCCATGGTGGTAAGGTACCGAGCTCCTCCCAGCTTGTCTAGGAGCTCGTCCGGCCTGGGCATGGGGTAGGCATCCGATACAGTGATGGCATTGAGCTTCCGATAGTCCACACAGAACCGGACTGACCCATCCTTTTTGGGGACCAGCACCACCGGCGAGGCCCAAGGGCTGGCCGATGGCTGGATCACCCCCAAAGCCAGCATGTCCCGGACCTCTCTTTCCAGGTCCTGAGCAGTTTTCCCTGTGACTCGGAAGGGGGAGCATCTTATCGGCGGGTGCGACCCTGTCTGCACCCGGTGGACAGTCAGATTAGTGCGTCCAGGCTGGTTGGAAAACAGCTGTCGGTACGGATGCAGCACCCCCCTGACCTCAGCTTGCTGGGCAGGGGTGAGCTGATCCGAGAGGGGGATTGTTTCCAGGGGGGAACCAGCTCTGGTCCCAGGGAATAGATCTACTAAAGGGTCATCTCCCTGCTCCTCCCACTGACCACACACAGCTAACACCACATTCCCCCTGGCATAATATGGCTTCATCATATTCACATGGTACACCCGGCGGTGGTGGGCCCGGTTCGACAGCTCCACCACATAGTTTACCTCATTGAGCTGCTTGACGACCTTGAACGGGCCCTCCCAGGCGGCCTGTAGTTTGTTCTTTCTCACGGGGATGAGAACCATCACCTGATCCCCGGTGGCGTAGGCACGGGCCCGCGCCGGGCGGTCATACCAGACCTTCTGCTTCCTCTGGGCTCTGGCCAGATTCTCCCTGGCCAGGCCCATGAGTTCAGCCAGTCTCTCTCGGAAGGTCAGGACATACTCCACCACTGACTCTCCATCGGGAGTGGCCTTCCCCTCCCACTCGTCTCTCATCAGGTCCAGGGGGCCCCTCACCCTCCTTCCATATAACAGTTCGAAAGGCGAAAATCCGGTAGACTCCTGGGGCACCTCCCTGTACGCGAACAGCAGGTGAGGTAAGTACTTGTCCCAATCCTGCGGGTGCTGGTTCATAAAGGTTTTCAGCATCATCTTTAGCGTCCCGTTAAACCTCTCCACCAGCCCATTGGACTGGGGGTGATACGCTGAGGCCCAGTCATGCCGGACCCCACATTTCTCCCACAAGCACCGGAGCAGGGCCGACATGAAGTTGGAGCCTTGGTCTGTCAAGACTTCCCTGGGAAACCCCACTCGGCTGAAAATGGTCAGGAGCGCATCTGCCACGGTGTCTGCTTCAATGGAAGCTAAGGGCACTGCCTCGGGGTAGCGGGTGGCGAAATCTACCACCACCAGAATGTATTTCTTCCCCGACCGGGTCGTCTTGCTGAGAGGCCCCACGATGTCCATGGCCACCTTCTGGAAAGGCTCCTCTATGATGGGCAAAGGTCTCAACGCCGCTTTCCCCTTGTCCCGGGCCTTCCCCACCCTCTAACAGGGGTCACAGGATCGGCAATACTGCCGGACGGTGGTAAAGACCCCGGGCCAGTAAAAGTTCTGTAGCAACCTCTGCCGGGTGCGCCGGATTCCCTGGTGCCCTGCGAGGGGGATGTCATGGGCCAAGGACAGGAGCTTGCGGCGGTACTTCTGGGGGACCACCAGCTGCCTCCTGATCCCACAGGACTCCCCTTCCCCTGGGGGAGCCCATTCTCGGTACAGGAACCCCTTCTCCCACAGGAACCTCTCCTGGCAGCCTCTCCTCATGGTCCGTCCCTCACTGAGGTCGGCCAGGTCCCTGAGCTTCTGCAAGGAGGGATCTTTCCTCAACTCGGCCTGGAACTCAGCGGCTGGGGAAGGGATGGGGCCCGGTTCCCCCTCCGTGGCCAGGTCTGAGGCCGCAGCCTCTCTGAGCCGTGCCCCTCGGCGCTCCCTCCCCACCCGAGTAGGGTCTCGCGCCTCCAGTGTGGTACCCTCCCCAGGGTCAGGTCGCAGTGCCCCTCGCCGGCTCTGGCTACGGGTCACAACCAGGGCGGTCTGGGGGTCGCTTGGCCAGTCCTCTAGGTCTCCCCCCATCAAAACTTCAGTGGGCAAATGGTGGTGTACCCCCACATCCTTGGGGCCCTCCTTGGTCCCCCATTTCAGGTGTACCCTTGCCACGGGCACCTTAAATGGGGTCCCGCCCACCCCCGTCAGGGTCAGGTAGGTGTTGGGCACCACCCGATCTGGGGCCACCACCTCGGGCCGGGCCAGCGTCACCTCCGCGCCCGTATCCCAGTATCCATTGACCTTCCTCCCATCCACCTCCAGGGGAACAAGGCACTCTCTCCGGAGGGACAGCCCCGCACCCACCCTGTAAACCGAGCACCCTGAGTCCAGAGCCTCCAGCCCTCTGGCGGGGCTGGCTGGGGGTACTCTTCCCTCCTGAGCAGGTGGCAAACTGGTAGCCCCCCTTTCCTGGGTCGCCTGCCCCTCGTCCAGCTGAGTCCCTACCCAGTTAACCCTGGGTAGGTTGGGTCTGCTCAGTTTGTCCCTGAGCCCGGGGCACTGGGCCCGTACGTGGCCTCTCTGGCCACAGTGATAGCAGCTCAGGTCACGTTGGTCCACTCGAACGGGTCGGAGGGGCCCGACACCAGGCGTTCCCCTTTGGAGGGGGTTCTCCCTATTTCCCCGCTGGGAGGCCCCATGGTGACTCTCTCTCTGCATCGGGGGGGGCCTGTTCTTTTGGGACTCCTCCCGGCTACCCCCTGACCGACTGTTCACAAACTCGTCGGCCAGCTGCCCTGCATGCTGGGGGTTCGCGAGCTTTTTGTCCACCAGCCACAGCCTCAGGTCGGAAGGGCACTGTTCATACAGGTGCTCCAGTACAAACAGGTCAAGCAGGTCCTCTTTAGTTTGGGCCCCCGCTGTCCACTTGCGGGCATATCCCTGCATCCGGTTGACCAGTTGTAGGTAGGTGACCTCAGGCGTTTTACGCTGACTCTGGAACCTTCTCCGGTACATCTCGGGGGTCAGCCCAAACTCACGGAGCAGGGCCTGTTTGAACAGTTCATAGTCCCCTGCCTCTGCCCCTGTCATCCGGCTGTACACCTCCACGGCTTTGGGGTCCAGTAAGGGGGTGAGGAACTGGAGCCTGTCTGCAGGGTCAACCCTGTGCAGCTCGCAGGCATTCTCAAAGGCCGTCAGGAAGCTATCCATGTCCTCCCCCTCCTTCCGCTGGGCCAGGAAGCACTTATCAAAGCTCCTTGCAGTCTTGGGTCCCCCCTCACTCACCGCAGCCGGGGCCCCACTGCTCCTCAGCCTGGCCAGCTCCAGTTCATGCTGTCTTTGTTTCTCCTTCTCCTGCTGCTCATGTTGACGTTCCCTCTCCTTCTCCTCCTGCTCATGTTGACGTTGTTTCTCCTTCTCCGCCTGCTCATGTTGACGTTGTTTCTCCTCATGTTGACGTTGTTTTTCATGATCCTCCAGCTCCCTCATTTTCCTCTCCCTCTCCCATTCCAGCCGCATCCGCTCCAGGGATGGGGAGCTCCGCTGGGAGGATCCCCTGCTGGCTGCTGGGGTCGGGGGCCCTCGGTATTCGCTGGGCTTCCCACAACCCCTCCCCCAGGCATAGGTAGGAAGGGTCTCGGGGTGTCCTGGGCAGCAGTCTGACCCCTCCCAGCCTGGTCAGGCCCCAGGGCCCACGCTGCGTCCGCCGGGTGGCTTCCCTCAGGGACAGGGATCGGGTCATCCAAGCGATCCCTCTCCTCCAGCTGGGCAATCAGCTGTTCCTTGGTGGACCTCCCGACGCGCAGCCCCCTCTGCCTGCACAGCTCCACCAGGTCGCTCTTAAGGCGTTTAGCGTACATCTCCCGGCTGGCCACTCGCAGGCCGGGCAGCTGTCCACGGTTTCCAGGAAAAGCCCCTAGTGTGCCAGTCCTTCTTGAGGTCACCACCTCTTTGCCAGGGTCGAGCTGCAGACTCCTCCGCCCCTGGGACCGCTCGCTGCAATCCCCCGGGGGACCCTGTTACTGCAAAAGTCCTTCTCTCTGGTCACACACTCCCAGGGGTTAACCGCCCCCTGAAACCATCTCTCTCTGAATCTTCAGCACGCCTGGTCCCCGTCAATCCCCCTTCGTTTTACTGTTCCCCAGTCACTTACTGCAGGAAGCGCCGTTCACGGGGTGCAGTAGATCCCACCGTTGCCACCAGTTGTCACGGAGTGTGGGGGAGTCCAGGCCCTGCACCCCTCTTCCTGGGATTCACTGAGACTCTCAGCCAGCCAGTAAAACAGAAGGTTTATTGGACAACAGGAACACAGTCCAAAACAGAGCTTGTGGGTACACCCAGGACCCCTCAGTGAAGTCCTTCTGGGGGAGCAGGGAGCTTAGACCCCAGCCCTGGGGTTCCCTGTGTTCCTCCACCCAGCTCCAAACTGAAACTAAACCCACCGAGCAGGTTCCCTGCTGCAGCCTCCCTCCACATTCCTGGGCAGAGGTGTCACCTCCCCCTCCCCCTCCTGGCTCAGGTGACAGGCTCTCAGGTCTCCCGTCCCCAGGGCACATTCCCAGGTCAACACTCCCCCCTCCCTGCT
Source organism: Natator depressus (assembly GCF_965152275.1). Taxonomy (NCBI): domain Eukaryota; kingdom Metazoa; phylum Chordata; order Testudines; family Cheloniidae; genus Natator; species Natator depressus. The sequence continues at coordinate 3,002,039 of NC_134235.1, forward strand.
GCGTCACATCGTCACACCAGGTCACTCTTAAGGCGTTTAGCGTACATCTCCCTGCTGGCCACTCGCAGGCCGGGCAGCTTTCCACGGTTTCCAGGAAAAACCCCGAGGGTGCCAGTCCTTCTTGAGGTCACCACCTCTTTGCCAGGGTCGAGCTGCAGACTCCTCCGCCCCTGGGACCGCTCGCTGCAATCCCCCGGGGGACCCTGTTACTGCGAAAGTCCTTCTCTCTGGTCACACACTCCCAGGGGTTAACCGTCCCCTGAAACCGTCTCTCTCTGAATCTTCAGCACGCCCGGTCCCCGTCAATCCCCCTTCGTTTTACTGTTCCCCAGTCACTTACTGCAGGAAGTGCCGTCCACGGGGTGCAGTACATCCCACCGCTACCATCAGTTGTCACGGAGTGTGGGGGAGTCCAGGCCCTGCACCCCTCTTCCTGGGATTCACTGAGACTCTCAGCCAGCCAGTAAAACAGAAGGTTTATTGGACAACAGGAACACAGTCCAAAACAGAGCTTGTGGGGACCCCCAGGACCCCTCAGTCAAGTCCTTCTGGGGGAGCAGGGACCTTAGACCCCAGCCCTGGGGTTCCCTGCATTCCACCACCCAGCACCAAACTGAAACCAAACCCCCCCAGCCGGTTCCCTGCTGCAGCCTCCCTCCACATTCCTGGGCAGAGGTGTCACCTCCCCCTCCCCCTCCTGGCTCAGGTGACAGGCTCTCAGGTCTCCCGTCCCCAGGGCACATTCCCAGGTCAACACTCCCCCCTCCCTGCTGCGTCACATCCTCACAGTGCCCTAGAGGTGAGATCTGGTGATACGGGGAGGGGGGCAAGGCGTTACCATGACAGCGACAGACCAGGGTGTCCCACAGGCTCCGGAGGGGGGGAAAACGACCACCTCAGCCCCTCTCCCTACCCAGTGTTGTGGGGGGTCACAGTTTGTGTTTAGGATGCCCCTGCTGGGCTCTGCCAGCCAGTTCCAGCCTCAGTCCCAGGAGCTGTTTGCTAACAAGTGTAACCAGCCAATTTCCTCCTTGGCCGCAGTCCCAGCTCTCTCGCCAGCAGCCCTGGCAGCGCCACTTGGCTGGAAAGGGCCCGGCTCACGTGGCCGCCTCACTCCAGCTCTTGGGTGGCCTTTGGCACCACACGGACTGTCCCACGGCCCCACCTGAGCTGCTCCGGGGCAACGCAACCAGCCAGTGACGGGGGCAGCCAGGCAGGGACACGGTGTCTCGAGTCAGCAGGGGTGACTGCTGGGGCAGGTGGGTGGGTGACAGACTCCTGGCCCCATCCGCACTCCACTGACGGGCACAGGGCTCGTGAGCAGAGGGCATTGGGACTGGAATGGGCCAGGATCCCGGCACACAGAACCACTGGGCAATCAGACCTGGCTGCGAGTGCTGTCCTCAACTGCGCGTTGGTGTTTTCCGAGAGGGACTCTAAGCTGACTTCCCCCCACACACACCTCGCGCTCCACCTCTGCCAGGGACCACAGCAGAGCCGGGCCACGGGGCTTGCATGACTTGAGTTTAATAGTCAGTGCTGGGCAGGGGGTTGGGGAGGACGGAGAATGGGACTGTACAAAAATACAACGCAGTCTACGTCAGCGACTGGTGCCCCGCAGAGCAATGCAAACCTACAGAGCACTGCACCCAGCTTGTTGTGCCAGAAATGTTGTTAACATCCCGACTCCAGTGTGTAGCCACAAAAATCCGGCCCAATCCAGTGGAACAAAGAAGGGGGTCGCTCCTGTCTCCTGCCCAGAAAAATTTCCCAGATGGTAACAGCCCGCAGCAAGAACAACCCATCGCATGGCTGGACAGTGCTGTGTAGAACTAGTGACATGGCACTTCTAGTGAAGGGCTCTCTTGTGATGTCCCTGCTCCAAACGCCTGTTTTGCTTCTTATAGACACAGCGCTGGCAAATAGCCTAGTTACGCCGAATCAACTGAGAATTACACCCCGCAGTCAAAGTCCCAGACCCAACCTCTCCAGGCCCATGCTCCCCGCCATGGGGCTAAAGCCCCGAGCCCTGGTGCCCCTCCCTGCCCAGTGGGGCTAAAGCCCTGAGTCCAGAGGTGAAAGTAAGCCAGTCCTGTCCAGTATGGCATACCGGCAAGAGCCAGTATGCAGCCAACCGTACCGGCAGGGGCAGCTTCCCCAGGCCAGCAATTTAAAAGGGCCCAGAGCCCCGGGCCCTTTACATCACTGCTGGAGTCCTGGGGTAGCGACGGCGATTTAAAGGGCTCGGAGATTTAAAGGCCCCGCCCCTTTCACCCAAGGCCCAGCCCCTTCTGGTCGAGCCCCCCGGCCACTCAGGACCCCGGCCCTGCGTACGGGCAAGTCCCTTAAGTTCCTTTCACCGTGCCTGAGCCCCAGCACCCCGCCGGTGGGGCTAAAGTCCTGAGCCCTGGCGACCCCGCACAGGGTTAAAGCCCAAGTCCTGCCCCCTCCCGAGGGATAAAGCAATGAGCCCTGAATGGCGGACGGGGGGGCCGCGGGGCTCTGGGAAATAGTCTTTGAGGATTTAAGCCCTGGTCCAGTACATGAACGGGGCAAGGTTGTTGCTAGTGTCCCAGGCTCTAGATATTTCCATGAATATATTCCAGCCAGTACAGCCCCCGCCCCCGTCGGGTACAAGCTAGGACGGTTCAGCGGACGACGGCTCGGGCTGGTTTGTCCCAGAGGCCATGGCACACGTGCCATGCGGGGTACGCTGGCTGTGTGGTTTGGTCTGTACGAGTCGGGGGACTTCGCCTTCATTCTTGGTTCGGCCGCGGGGGCAGCGCCGAGTCCCGCCGCTGACGGAGCCGCTCCTTGCCACAGGGCCCTCGTGCGCTAGCGGGCCCGGGAGCGCGTGGACTGCGGCGTGAGAGCATGAAAGCGGGCCGAGCGCCGCGGTCACTGAGCCGCGCCCGCGGAGCTGCCCCGGAGCACGGCAGCGCCAGGGCCGGACGCACGGAGCAGCCGAACCAGCGCTCCCGAGGCAACGACTTGTCAGCTGATCCAGCGACCTGCGCCGAGCGGGGCCCGCACACGGGCCGAACATGCACACGCCAGCTGCAGCAGAGACACGGGGCCTTTCCTCAACAGGGGGCACCGGCTCCGATCCGGTGGGAGGACTGGCAGGGCTGGGGATGGGACACAGAGCACGGGAGGAGCCAGTTTGAATCTGGCCCCAAAGCCGTTCAGTCGTGGGATTTATCTGAACCGGCCTTCGAGGGGGATCACAATTTGGGGCCCTGGTTAGGGCTCCGTGGAGAGATGCTCTGGCCTCCCCTCCCTCCCCCGTCATTCCCTCGCGGTACCTGGCTGTGGGCGCACTCAGCGGTTTCGCTCTGCGCCCTCCCAGCGCTGGTCCCAAGGTGCCATGCAGCAGGGTCCCTGCCTCCCCCATGTGTTTGTCCAGTGACCTGTCCCTGAGCCCGTGTCTGCTCGTGCACTGCTCAGCCAGGGCCTGGCCTGGGGCACACGCCCACACACACACGTCGTGAATAGGGTGCGTACGGCAGCACCGCTGCTTCACTCCGCGATCGTCTCATTGTTCCCGTTTGCTCTCTCCACCTGCCGTCTCTGCCCGTCCTCGAGGGGGAGCTCTTCAGGGCAGGGAGTGATGTTAGTACAGAGCCCAGTGCAATGGGGCCTGGCTACGTCTACACTGGACACTCAGCTTCGTACCCCCTTCTGTCCACACGCAAGCCAATCTGAATTGGGTCAGACACCACTCAGGAGCTGCTAGAGGGTGGGTCACAGCCCGAGTCCCGCGGTGAGTCAGGTCCCAGCCCTGTCACTTGGCAGTGTGGATGCCGCTCAAGCTGCAGAACCAAGTCAAAAGGGCTGCGTAGTGCAGTATGGACCTGTTGGCTCTTGGCTGGGCTGTGAGACCCATAGTGCTGTACGGACCCGTTAGCACGACTGGGAGACCCGGGTCCAGCAATGGTAAGCCCAGGTTTACAATGCAGTGTGAACGCTGAAGAGCAGGCTTGGAATCACGTGCGCCCAAGTCCCAGAGAGAAGGCAGTGTAGACACACCCTAAGTGCTGCTGAATACAAATAATCATGCTCTAGCAGGCGTCACTGGGAGACACTGTGATGCACAGTTTGCCGAGTTTGCAGTGAGTGAGCAAGGGTTCAGTCTTGGGAGAACTGTTTGGGTCCTGGGTTTGTGGAGCTGTGTGAGCTGCAGCAGTTTGCTCTGTATCAGGGTCAGTTCTTGAGGCAGAGTAGCTCCCTGGGAACCGGAATCAGATTCCTGGAAGAAGGGATTGTCCTGTACACTGTTTGACCCCCTCCACCCCCCACCCCCCGTTTTCCAGGACCTGTGCATGTATGTGAATAAACAAGTCAATCTCAGAATAGACCCAGGCCCCATTTCACTGATTTCTCTTCCGCTGAGAAGCTGACCTGCAAAGCAGCAGATATCTGCTGCCACTTGGCAGAGGGCGACACTGGGGTCAGAAGGAGCAATAACAATAATAATAAACAGATCTCATTCCCTGCAGTAGGGGGCAGCAGTGACACACACATGATTCCCCAGCAGGGGGCAGTCACACACAAACACACACACACACACACTCGCTTACCTGGTGCCTGTCTGCGTCTCTGTAATTCTCCCGCATGCCTCCCAGCAGCTCCGCCACTTTCTCCGCCATGGGCCCGGCAGCGGGATTCCCGCTGGAGAAGCTGGTGAGGAAGGCCCCGGCCTCGGCCACCCACCGGCCGCCCCTCACTGCAGCGCAGGTGGCCGCGGGGTCTGTCAGGTAGAGCAGCATGCCGGCGCCCAGCTGCGGGAGCTCCGCAGCCGTGAGGTTGGCGTCGCCTGTCCCTGCCTTGCCCACAAGCGTGAAGACGTCCGGCACAGAGATGCACTGTGGGAAGAGGGGCAGAGCTGGGGCTGGCACACACCACACTGCACTGGGACCCGGCAGCCTCTGGCCATCGGTGACAAGCTGTGACGATGGCCTGGGGACTGCAGAGCCCACTGGATGCCCAGCGTGCCCTGCCATGCCTGCCCTTGGCTGCACTGGGGTAACTACCCAGATCCATCTGTCGGGTGGTGAGCCCCTTGAGGTGACGTGTGGCCCTGGGGCCAAAGGGGGCATTTTACCCCAGCTTCAGACCTTAGTGCCCTTGAGGCAGTGAGCCTGGGGCCCGAGGAGCTGGGATCCCAGCGCAGGGCCTGGCTCCGGGCCGTTGCTGAGTCTCTGTGTGAGCTTTGGGCCTGGCCACTTCCAGTCAGCAGCGGGGAGCTGGGGACGGGTCTAGGCCAAGGGTTTCCAACCTTTCCCATCCCAGGACCCTCCCCAGAGCCCTCAGCCCCCTTGAGGGGGACAGGGTGGCCCCTGGGCACCATCCCTGGCTGAGATCCCTCTGAGAAGCAGCAGCCCTGGGGATCACAGGGCTTCCCTTATTCTAACAAAGTTCTCATTCTGCATCAGAAGAAAGCGGCTCTTGCTGGGGTTCTACACCAGGACGGTCTCACAGTCGGACACCTGACATTGGCATCCGGACGCGGGGCCGGATTCTGGGACGTGCTGAGCACCCAGCAGCTCTCGGGGGCGGTGGGCACCGGGCACCTGTGTCCAGCAGGCCAGTTGTGTTTGCCACCTCATGCCTCGGTTTCCCCATGTCAGGTGGGGGTAAGGCTGGGCTCGCTCGTGAGCTCGCACACCAAGCTCTTGGCAGGCCCGAAGCACTGACACGCCCGCGTGTTGGGGACAGGTCCGACGGTGGCCAGGTCAGGAAGGGACCCTACTGCTAACCCGGCCCCAGGGTAGCCCTGTCCTAGGGGAGCGTTTACCTCTTATCTACCTTCCGCAGCTCTTATCAGGCGAGCAAGGCTGGCTGGGCATCGTGTGTAGATGCAAAGCGCGCGGCCCCAGGCAGCAGGGAACGGCCAGCTCCCTGCTTGCTCTCGCTGGAGTCACTGCTTTCATCTACAGTGCAAAACACCCCCCCGGGGCAGCCAGTCTCGGAGGCCAGATCTCCAGCCTCGGCCAATGGCCGTGTAGCCGCGCCGGCTTGGCCACACCTACACACTGCACACCTCCACCGCATGCACACATCCGTACACAATGTGCAACCCTACTGCGTGCACACACACACGTACACACGGCGCACCCCACTCTGCGTGCATGCACACTGCACACCCCCACTGCGTGGACACACACACGTCCACACTGCGCACCTGCACTGCGTGCACACACACACACACACAAACTGCACACCCCCACTGCGTGGACACACACACGTCCACACTGCGCACCTGCACTGCGTGCACACACACACACACACAAACTGCACACCCCCACTGTGTGCACACACACACGTACACACGGCGCACCCCACTCTGCGTGCATGCACACTGCATACCCCCACTGCGTGGACACACACACGTCCACACTGCGCACCTGCACTGCGTGCACACACACACATACACAAACTGCACACCCCCACTGGGTGGACACACACACGTCCACACTGCGCACCCCCACTGCGTGGACACACACACGTCCACACTGCGCACCCGCACTGTGTGCACACACACACGTACACACTGCGAATCCCCACTGCGTGCACACACACACACGTCCACACTGCGCACCCCACACTGCATACAAGCGCACATAGTTTACGTATGCTACACACACACACGGCACACACACATATAAACAGTGCACATCCCACACTTCCACAGTGCTCACATGCCAGACACAAGGGGATCGTGCAAACAGAGTGCATGCGCACACACGCACACACACACACTGGACGGAGCACAGGCCCTGTGCCCCTTCCCTTGCCCCTGGGTTGGCCGTGGACACCCAGGCGAAGCAGGTGTGCCAGGCTCCCGCTGGCAGCAGGGAGCGGCGAATTCTGAGCCTTGCTCCCTTGCAGTGCAGGCCAAACTCGCACTGACTTCCTGGGGAATTTCCCTGACTAGAAACTGCCCAGGATTTGGCCCAGTCAATGGTAATAGTCTGAGTCACCTCAGTAACTGCAGCCCTGAGCAACAGCCGGAGCCCGCCAGGCGCAGCTGAGACAGACGCAGTAGAATCGAGGCCACAGGCTGGCTCTGCCCTGGCAGCCCCTTGGCACTTGCCCCAGCCCCTGTGCAGGTCCCCATCTCCACCCCTCTCCTGCAGACCCGCCCCAGCCAGTCTGGGCTGATTCTGCTCACAAGGGGCTTGAAGTGCCTGCTCCCGTCTACACTAGCTCACACTGGGCTGGCGCTGGGGGGTTTCAGAGACATGCCGGTGCAGGCGAGACCCCGGGGGAGGAACCTGCCCGGGAAACGGGCCAAGGGGCCGGTTCTGTGTCTGGGGATAGACGCCCTGTGTTTACGGTAGGGGAGTAGGGGGTTAAGGGATGGCAAACTGTTGGGAACAAAGGAGCTGCCTCCCCTCCCCTCCCGGTGCCGGAGCTGGCCTGGATCCCAGCCACCAGCCGGGGCAGCCAGGAGACCCTCCCACCCCTGCCCCCCACATGCTAGCACCAGTACTGAAAGCACCAGCTACGCCAGGGCTCCCCCATCGCTCAGGGAGATGCTCCTCCGGCCAGAGCCATCCCTGCACGCCCCTCCCTTAACATCTCCCCATTGCGTGGCACCCCCACATCTCCCACCCCAAGACGGGGCACTCCCCCTGAAGCCGGTGCCGCAGCCTGGCCGCGACGCCCCGGCTGGGAACCTGCCATTCCTGCTGCCTCGGCCCCTCCCGCCCGGGCTGGAGTTTGACCCAGTCTTTGCTCCCAACCCGCAGAGGAAGGAGGGGAGCGGACTGCGCCTGGCTGCAGCCTTACCTTTTCACACGGCACTGCTGGGCACTGCACACGGGCCGCCACGATACTTAAGAGGGAGTCCAGGGCAGCATGGGGCAGAGAGCCTTCTCCCGACGCCAGCAGGGCCCACACGCTCTGCAGCACCTCCTCCTGGCTGGGCACCGGCGCCCCTTGCCCTGGGCACATGGCCCCCCCCAGGCAGAGCAGAACCAGGGGCACCAGGAGCGCCATGGCAGCGTCCTCGAGGGCTGCACGGGCTCAGGGAGACGCAGTGGCTCCGGCCAGGCTCCCCGGGGCCAGAGAGCCAGAGCAGTGGGGAGCAGTGGCTCTAATCCGGCAGGTATTTGCTGCTGCCGGCTGTGATTGGCTCAGGGTGAGATTGCCTCGGGTTAACCATTCCACAGAACCCGTCCAGCTCTGCAGATCCTCCTGCGATAGGGGCAGGGCAAGGTGGCTCCGAGTTACCCAGCCCAGCCAGGGAGTGGCGGGGCTCTGCTCTGCCAGGAGAGCGGGCACGGCCCCGCTCCAGCATCGTCAGCAGAGCTGCCCCCGCCGGGAGGAAATGAGCAGGCAGGACCTGCTCTGAGGCTATTGCCCAACACGGCTCCAGCGCCGGCCCTGGAGACAGGACAGTTCATTCACCCAGTGGCCCCAGCTCCTCCACGAGGAAGGAAAGGCCTGCACGGGGCAGACGCATGGACGACAGGCTCCTGGTCCCTGCTCCACTGCCAACCTGTGCCAATCCTTTCCCCTCTGTGCCTTAACTCCCTCCCCTGGAGGACAAGCCCTGTCGCCCACATGGGGATGGTGTGGGTTTGTGAACAGCAGGGGTGGTTCTGCTGGAGACGGGCACTTCACTCTGCCCTGGCAAGCCCCAACCGCCACAACGGCCTCGTCAGCCCCAGCACGCAGCACAGCCGGGGAATGGGCTCCCGGGGAAGTGACTCACACAGGGTCATGCAGTGAATCAGTGGAGAGTTGGGGCTAGAATCCCTGATGTCACAGCCCTCAGCTGTAACTACTAGGACACGCTCCCCTCCCAGAGCCAGGAACCCCCGACTCATCCTTCCTGTGGCTCTGACTGCTGGAGCCCACTCCCCTCCCAGAGCTGGGACAGAACCCAGGAGTCCTGGCTCCCAGCCCCCGCTGCTCTGTCCCATTAGGCCCCACCCTCCTCCCAGAGCTGGGGATAGAACCCAGGAGTCCTGGCTCTCAGCCCCCCAGCTCTATCCCACTAGACTCCACAGCAGATTCTTTAGCGTCCCGTTCATTCTGGGCTGGGGCTGGAAGGGTCCTCCATGTATCCCGATCAGTGGCACTGGAGTCGGTGGGCCCGTGGAGGGAGGGTCTGTTGTTGAGTGGGCACCAGTGGACCAGGGGAGCAGGGCTGGGCGCAACGCGGCCATGTGGACAGAGCAGAGCCCAGGATTTAGTGACGTTCCACCTGCACCCAGCTGCCCTGTGTGTTAGCGCCCCACGGTGCCAGCGTGAGAGCTGTGCGCTCTCTGCAGGGCAGGGCCGGCATTGGGAGCCATGGCACTCGGGCTGCAGCCCTGGGTCGTGCAGACACAGGCGTAGGCCAGCGATGGACCCGGTGGGAGGAGGCGTTCCAGCCGCACGCAGACCTGGCCGTGCAGGAGGGTGACAACAGCAGGACAGTGGAGCTGTTAGTGAACCTTCCTGGGGAGCGAGGCCGAGACACCACTGCCTCGAGCCTCCCAGCATCCCGGGGCCCTGGGGCCCGAAGGGGAGGGGACAGCCCACTATGTTACTGCCTTATGCACACGGGCTGCGCCGGACAATCTCGGGGAGCTGACAGAAGCCCTAATTCCAGACCGGATAGTCGGCCCTGAGGGAGCAGCTGCTCCAAGAAGACGATCTCACATTAGACAGATGATCAGCCGTGGGGCACGCAGCTGAAGCCTCAGGAGACGGGATGGAAGCCCAGGGAGGCAGGACAGCCCCAGGAATACCGCCAGGGAGACCCCAGCAGAGGCGAGCAGGTGGCACGTTCCAGCCCCCTGGGGAGATGCATTGCCTGCTAGCGCCTGGGCGGGTAAAGGAGAAGTGCCCGCCCTGGACAGCACTGCCAGGAACCCCTGGAGCTGAGGACGCTCAGCCTGGGGCAAGAGGGGGAGGGCCCGTCAGACAGCAGCGATGACATCGCGACCCTCCTGGTGTCCCAGAGCATAGCAGGCTCAGGCTGCCGGGCCAGGACAGCAGCAAAGGACAATCCCACCCTCCGTGCACACAGCGACGGTGACGGGCAATGCCCTGTGGGGGCAGAGCCTCCTGCAGCATGATTCCTGCGGGGACGGGACTCAAACTCACCTATCGCAAAGAGCAGGCGCAAGCTACGCATGTCCAGAGAGAGCAGAACGCAGCCCGTGGGAAAGTGGGACCGAGCGGCTCAGCAGCAGTTCTGCTGAAAAGGACCTAGGGGTGACAGTGGACGAGAAGCTGGATATGAGTCAACAGTGTGCCCTTGTTGCCAAGAAGGCCAATGGCATTTGGGGATGTATAAGTAGGGGCATTGCCAGCAGATCAAGGGACGTGATCGTTCCCCTCTATTCGACACTGGTGAGGCCTCATCTGGAGTACTGTGTCCAGTTTTGGGCCCCACACTACAAGAAGAATGTGGCAAAATTGCAAAACGTCCAGCGGAGGGCAACAAAAATGATTAGTTTCAGAGTAACAGCCGTGTTAGTCTGTATTCGCAAAAAGAAAAGGAGGACTTGTGGCACCTTAGAGACTAACCAATTTATTTGAGCATGAGCTTTCGTGAGCTACAGCTCACTTCATCGGATGCATACTGTGGAAATTGCAGAATACATTATTATATACACAGAGACCATGAAACAATACCTCCTCCCACCCCACTCTCCTGCTGGTAATAGCTTATCTAAAGTGATCATCAAGATGGGCCATTTCCAGCACAAATCCAGGTTTTCTCACCTTCCGCCCCCCCCACACACAAACTCACTCTCTTGCTGGTAATAGCCCATCCAAAGTGACCACTCTCTTCACAATGTGTATGATAATCAAGGTGGGCCATTTCCTGCAGGAATCCAGGTTCTCTCACCCCCTCACCCCCCTCCAAAAACCACACACACAAACGCTCCTTACAATGTGCATGAAAATCAAGGTGGGCCATTTCCAGCACAAATCCAGGTTTTCTTACCCCCCCTCCCCAAAACCCACACACACAAACTCACTCTCCTGCTGGTAATAGCCTAGGGACTGGAACACATGACTTATGAGAAGAGGCTGAGGGAACTGGGATTGTTTAGTCTGCGGAAGAGAAGAGTGAGGGGGGATTTGATAGCTGCTTTCAACTCCCTGAAAGGGGGTTCCAAAGAGGATGGATCTAGACTGTTCTCAGTGGTGGCAGATGACAGAACGAGGAGTAATGGTCTCAAGTTGCAGTGGGGGAGGTTTAGGTTGGATATCAGGAAACACTATTTCACTAGGAGGGTGGTGAAGCACTGGAATGGGTTACCTAGGGAGGTGATGGAATCTCCATCTTTAGAAGTTTTTAAGGCCCGGCTTGACAGAGCCCTGGCTGGGATGATTTAGTTGGGGATTCGTCCTGCCTTGAGCAGGGGGTTGGACTAGATGACCTCCTGAGGTCCCTTCCAACCCTGATCTTCCAAGAGATCATAGAATCATACGGTTGGAAGGGACCTCAGGAGGTCATCTAGTCCAACCCCCTGCTCAAGGCAGGGCCAAACCCCAATTTTTGCCCCAGATCCCTAAATGGCCCTCTCAAGGATTGAACTCTCAACCCTGGGTTTAGTAGGCCAATGCTCAAACCACTGAGCTATCCCTCCTCTTCTATGATTCTATATGATTCTAAAGTGAGAACTAACCCAGAAAGCAACAGGCACTGACAGCTGAAGTTTGCAGTGGTGGATGGGGAGCACACTGCACACCCCACCCTGCACACACACACACGGACACACTGCACACCCCACACCATGCACACACACGGACACACATACACACTGCGCACACGCGCAGACATACATACTGCACACCCCACACTGTGCACACATATGTACATACTGCACATGCACACACACATGCCACACTGCATGCACACTGCACCCCCCCACACACACCCCACACTGCACACACACACGTACACACAGCCATACAAGCCATGGAGCTTCTCAGGGTGCAGGCTCAGGATTTCAGCACTGCAGTGCAAGTAGCAAAAGGAGGAGTCCCCTGGACAACGGAGCCCATCTGAGAAGCACGGGGGGGGGGGGATTTCCAAGGCAGCGGGGGCCTCGAAGGAAAGCTGCGAGTGGAACCTGTGAGCTTACCATGAAGGGAAATTCCAGTGGCACTGCGCACTCCAGTACGCAAGGAGCTTGCAAGCTGAAGAGGAGGGGTATCTTAACACGCAGAAGTGGCAAAGAGTCCCGTGGCACCTTATAGACTAACAGACGTATGGGAGCATAAGGTTTCATGGGTGCATACCCACTTCGTCGGATGTTCTTCAAAACATGCATCCGACGAAGTGGGTATTCACCCACGAAACCTTACGCTCCCATACGTCTGTCAGTCTATAAGGTGCCACGGGACTCTTTGCTGCTTTTACAGATCCAGACTAACACGGCTCCCCCTCTGATACTTAACACCTGGAGAGGCCAATGCAGGCTGAGTTAGCAGCATGGTGATGGTAAGAAACCATCAGATAAATAACGCATCTGCAGGGACCTGAAGCCTCTGGACCAGGCATGTAAAGATGCCACTATCCCTTGGCCACAGCTGATGACATCTTGCCAGAACTTTCCAAAGCCAGAATCTGTACGGGCCGGGAGGGGAGGAATGGGGCTTGGCACGTCAGCCTGGATAGAGTCCAGCGTGCTGACAACCTGTGCGACACTGTCTGGTTGTTGCACATGGCTGCGCATGCGGACGGGCACAAGCCCAGCACCAGAGGTGTTCCAGAGAAGGCTCATGTAACGCTGCCTGCCGTGACCCCAAAGCGTGCGTGCCAGCCTCAGGGCAGAGTGCTGGGAACCCGGCACCAACCCCCCATTGGCTGTGAGCCCTGTATTCGATTTCACCAACCAGTTACCGGGTGTGAGCTCCTCAGACCCTACAACAGCCTAACCTGGGAGTCACAGCCAGGCCCCGTAGCCAGTCCTATAATAAACTACCCACAGATTTATTAACTAGGAAAAAGAAGTAAGAGAGATTTACAAGATTAAAGCAGGTAACCATAGATACACAAATGGGTTACAATCTTAAGTTCCAAAAAGTCGTAGAAGTTTCTATGTTCAGCAAGCTCCCTTGAGACATGGCGACTTTGGCATGAGCTGGCACCTGATCTGCCAGCGTCACAACTCACCCAAGCACCAGAAGGGCTACCTGAGGTGAAAATACCTGCAGACGTTCTCCTCCATGCAGGTGAAGGGAGCAATGATACAGACACGGAACGAGACCCTGGCTGAAAATGACCAGACTTTTCTACAGTGATGTAAGGACAAGAGCCTAAAATTCATCCCAGACAAAATGTGACCCGAACTTCATGAGGTGACAGGTGTTGCTCAGGGCAGAGGGACTGAAAGCAGGTCCCAGCTGGACCAAGACAGTCAGAGACAGGCCAGCTGCAGTGGATGTGACAGGGGCAGAGTGCTTCGTAGGAATGATCACGTGATGGTTGCCCTGTTTTGTTCACTCCCTCCGGGGCACCTGGCATTGGCCGAAGTCGGTAGACAGGAGACTGGGCTGGATGGACCCTTGGCCTGACTCAGTCTGGCCGTTCTTATGTTCTTATCGATCCATTGTCTGTCCAAGGTCTGACCACCCCTGGCTGCAGGAACGGAACCCAGATGCCAGCTCAAGGCAGGATGACATCGGATGCCCCTGTCCTGGAGCATCACCAGCCAGGAGAGCCACTGCCACCCCCAGGTGCTGCATGGGAGAAAGGACTGGGTGGAGCTCTGCCGCGGGAGCAGCCAGTCGCTTACACCAGCCGAGTGCCAGCAGGGTCTGAACAAGGGCACCCCAAACGAACAAACGCTGCTGGCTGTGGTATTTGGAGGGGAGCGTGACGCTCTCCTCGGGGAGCCCCTGTGGAACCCCTCTCCCTGCCTCAGCAAGGGGGAGCTTGGCTGGAGCTTAACCTGTGCGACAGCCCCGGTCACACCAGTCTGTCCACCTCGCCAGCAAACGCCTCCTGGCTAACCCTCGCCTGGCAGGCACCGCCCAGTGAACCCGCGGTCCCCAGAGACGTCTCTGCCGTGTCCAGTCCCTCCCCCGGACACCCACAGAAATCCCCTGTCTGCAAAGAGCCAGAGCCCAGACACCAGCCTGTTGGCTCACCGAGGACATGCTCTTTACCTTAATACGCGGCAGTGGGATGGCTCAATGGCAAACTAAGCATATGTTTATTACTAAGGAACAGAGATTTCAGTGCCACTGAGTGAGAGAGCCCAAGACAGGGCAGGTTACAAATCAAACCCAAATAACACACTTCCTGGGGACTACACCTTACTTACTGCAAGTTACGACCTTTGTCTAAGCAGTTTCCTCACATGCATCAAGCTCCCAGCACTTCCAGCCCTCCAGCCACAAGGATCCACCATTCACAGACCTCTTTGTCCCCTGAGCTCCTTCTTTGTGGTCCAAAGAGGCTGCAGCTTCTCCAGCACTACCAGGCAGACATCAGCCATTGTCCAGGATGATTCCTGGTATTAGCTGGCACCCAGAGCAGGGCCCGACTATCCGGCGTCGGTGAGCTGCGGGAAGGAGATAGGGCCACTGAATCCACTGACAGGCTGTGCTGTCTCCCTGAGTCAGGAGAAAAGTCGATGGATGGCAAAGAGGCTGCGGAACCAGAGCACGACCCTAGCGGGGGCGAGGGACAGAAGCCCAAAGCCAAGGACCAGGAGGAGCAGAACTGTATTTCCAAAAGAAGAGGAGCCAAGTGGGCAGGATGGAGTTGTATTTCGCGGACACATGCCTGTTGTCCCCACCTCGTTATGTAAAATACACTTGCCCCACACCTGGGCAGCGCCCGCTGTCTGAGATGGGCTCAAGGGTGAGCGTCCTGGCCAGGATGAAACCCCAGCTCTGCTCCTCAGCAGAGGGGCCTGCCGCCTGCCGACCATGTGATAACCGCCAGCAGGAAGAGGCTCTGGCGCCGTGTGAGGTGCCCGCTCCTCCACGGGGAAAGCTGGGTGCGGACTTACCCCCCAGGGAAAGCAGTCCCTGAGTGCACTAGAGACTGTGCCAACGTTCGGGAGGTCCAGGCCCTGCCCGATACAAGCAGCAAGGCAGTGGCTGGTGAACTGGCAGCCGCTTTGCAGATACAGCATCCCACCGACAACGGACCCCAGTTTGCCCGGGAAGAATTCAAGAGGAATGGGGGTCTGCCCACCGCCCACCGGCCCGGCACACCCACCGAGTAACGGGAAGCAGAATCAGCTGTGACAGCTGCTGAGAGACTCGTCCACAAGGCTGTTTCTTCTGGGTGAGGCCCTGGTTAGCTGTCCCCAGGAGCAGCTCCTCACCGGGGTGTCAGGGTACAGGCACTGACGGGGTGAGGGGCCCAAGCCTCTCACAAGGGCAGCTACTCCCAGCTTACCGGAGGGTCTGGTTCTTCTGGGAATGGCGAGGGCCCGCCCCAGCCGGCACGACCCCACCCCACAGCCTTGTGCGTGCAAGGTCACGCTGGCGGGTGCAGAGCGATGTGCTCCTCACTATGGCATCTGCTGCGTGATACCGGATCAAACCACGCCTGTCTCTGTCTCCGTGCTGGACGGAGCATAAGGTGCCCCAGAGGACTGTCCGGTTTACAGCTGGATGAACGGCCTGCCTACCTGTGACCAACGATGGGAGACCGGCTGCAGCCAGGATGGAGACCCACTGACAGGAGATGGCCGGCCCTGGAGTACAACGCATCAGCCACGGAGACAGGCGCTCCTATGTGGAGCCGGCCAGAGACACCCAATGGAGTCGTGGGGGTGCCAGGGACCTGGCTCACACCTGGTGACTGTGCGAGAGGATGAGCGATCCGAAGGGACAGGACACACTTAGGAGCCAGCAGACCCGGCATCCGGGGAGAGCCCACCGTGCTCCGGAGAACTCCGCAGAGCGCAGACAGAACCACCCGGAGCCAGACTGCTCTGAGAGCGCTTGCTGCGCTCGGGGACAGGGCGCCAGAGATGGGCCATGCCCGCTGTGAGTGCCTGAGGGGCAGGCCAGCCTTGCTCCCAGGCTGCGTAACCAGCCGAGTCTGGGGCAAAGCCAAGGCTCCGGTCGGCTGCATTCTGGTAACCTCCAGCCGGAGGGACCCTGGGCTCAGGGCGTCAGTTCTTTGTGTCTGATGTTCATAGTGAAAGGTCCGGGACGCCGTGTCGTATCCGGGGAAGGGGTATCGGAGGCCCTGGCCCCGGCGGGGCTGGTATTTAGCAGCCACGGGCGGAGGTCGGTCGGGAGCAGCCTGGACACCAGCTCGACCCGCACGCAGCTCCGGGAACAACCTGACGGGAGCCTCCCTGGGGAAATCTACCTGGGGCCACTGAAGTCCTATTTGGGCAACTCAGCTGGGCTCTGGGCCTCAGGCTGGCTCGGGGGGGGGGGGGGGGGGGGAATTTCACACCCTGCGGCTGAGCCGTTCCGCTTCCTCCCAGCCTGGGACCACAGCGGAAACACGGAGCCCCCAGCCCAGTTCTTCCCCCTCCATCCTGGCCCCATCTTCCTCCGTAGCACACGGGAGCTTGTCCCACCCTCGTGGACCCCTGGCTGAGGCCCGAGCCTGACGGCCTTTGGGAAGGAGGAGTCTGGCAGCCCCCACGGGGACGGAGAGCTGGGTCCTGCTGGCCCCACCCCTCAGGCCGACGGGGGCAGAAAAAGACTGTCAGGAACAGGTGCTGGAACTAGGGGTGCAGGAGCACCCCCTGGCTTGAAGTGGTTTCCATCATATCCAGGGTTTACAGTCTGGTTCAGTGGCCCGCCGCCATCAGGGGCCACCAGCCAGGAGAGGGCAGTCCCTGGGCCAGTCCCATTGGAGCCTGTCTGGTTCAGGGAACTGGCACACTCCGTGCCTTGCCAGGCTGGTCCAGAGGCCCCGCAGCTCTCTCAGACTCTCCCATGCTGGGCTCCATGGCCATAGCCCTCGTCAGCCCCATTTAGCCCCCAGGCAAGGGGACTCCCTGGAGCTCCTGGACCCCATGGCAGGAGGGCAGCTGCGATTGATTCCTCTCCGCCTCGGGGCAGCTGCAGACCCACGGGCAACGGCGCAGGGGGAATCGCTCAGGAAATGCCCTCTGGGGCCCCGCACTGCTCGGGACCGGCCCGCACGGACCCCGTCAGCTCATCGTATCTGACGTCAAGCCCTCCTGTGCCAGCACACCTAGGAAATCCATGATTCTTACTGTATTCGGCTGCTGCCATGCTGAGATTCCTGCCTGCCCTGCTGACCCCCATTGTGCCCTAGCACTCCCCCATCCATCCGTCCGTCCGTCTCCAAATCTCATCCTGCGTTTGGAAGCTCTTCGGGGCAGGGATTGTCTTTGTAGTCTGTGTTTGTGCAGTGCTGAGCCCCGTAGGGGCTTGGTTTGCGAGGGGGCTCCCAGGCACCACGGTGTACAGATTGTGACGTTGCACCCCATAATGCTTTATAGAAATATGCTTATGAGTGTAAATATGACATAACTGGACTATGTTTTATGCTAGATATGTCGTGTAACAGATCTTTGCAAAGGTTATGTTCTACTGCGTGTATTCATCCTATTCGTATGCATGGATCGTTTTTATATCTGAAGTTATGAGCATTGGCTCTATGCTTGTATTTAAGATGTTTGTTGTAGAAAGCACCTAAGGCAGGTTTGGTCAACATAGTGTGAAGGGGTTATTCAAGAAATGGAAGTACTTGGCTAACAATGGACCTTGATAGATGCCAGTCCACATCTGAGCTTTCCTGGGAAAGTCCTGTAGAGAACTGAGTCTTGTGTGGACATGTGACTTGCCCATGTGACTCCAAAACTCCATCTTGTAGCTGTGATTCTATACAGGGGGAGAGAGGGGTCTCCATCCACAAGAGGGAGGCTATATAAGCCCCTCAGAAACCCCTCCATTTTGTCTTCAGCTGGCACAAAAGATAGCCTCCCCACCCCAAAGAGATGCCTGAAAGAAACTGGAACAAAGGACAATAGCTACAGGGGTGTGAGTGATTGCTGGACCCAGACTAGGAAGGAGTCTAGTCTGTAAAAGAGGTTTATTGGAACATCTCTGAGGGTGAGATTTACCTGCATTTAATTTCTTACTCTATTAGGCTTAGACTTGCATATTTTATTTTATTTTGCTTGGTAACTTACTTTGTTCTGTCTGTTATTACTTGGAACCACTTAAATCCTACTTTTAATATTTAAGAAAATCGCTTTTTACTTATTGATTAACCCAGAGTAAGTGATTAATTCCTGCGGGAGCAAACAGCTGTGCATATCTCTCTATCAGTGTTATAGAGGGTGAACAATTTATGAGTTTACCCTGTATAAGCTTTATACAGAGTAAAATGGATTTATTTGGGGTTTGGACCCCATTGGGAACTGGGTATCTGGGTGTTGGAGACAGGAGCACTTCTTCAGCTGTTTTCAGTTAAGCCTGCAGCTTTTGGGGGACGTGGTTTGGACCTGGGTCTGTGTTTCCAGCAGGCTAGCGTGTCTGGCACAACCAGGCAGGGTTCTAAAGTCCCAAGCTGCCAGGGAAAATGGGCTCAGAGGTAGTCCCAGCACATCAGGGGGCAGTTCCCAAGGGGATTTCTGTGACCCAACCCATCACACAGATAATAAACCATCATCATCTTCCCAGGGATGGTCCTGACCCGGAGGCCTCTGTGCAGGTGGGAACAGTGCGTGGGCTCTCCCCTGTGGAGAGTTACGTTTTCAGCTCCGACGCCCCGGGGATGGGCCCGGAGTGACCTGGCCACACAGCTAGATAGCCAGGCACCACAACACACCGCAAGCTCTGGGGAGGTTCTGCACTGACAGAGCCCTCGCTGCCATGGGCTGGACCCCCCACCACCTCCCCCAGAAGCAGACGGGCATTCGGACCCGGAGCCCAGGCTGCATCTGGGAACTCCAGCATGTCACTGCTCACTATCAGCCAGAGGGGGCGGCTTGGAAACCTGAGGTTCGCGCTGGGGAGAGCTGGCCCCTGGGGACCCCCAGCACGTGCAGAGCACCGAGCAACCAGGAACTGATCAACCGCATTCGCAGCTCCCCGGGAGCTGGGGAGGAAGGGAGATGAATTCTTGCCAGGTGATGGCTCTGGCTGGGACTGAACTCAGCAGCCGGGGTCCCCTCTGCTCTGTGGGGCCGTTACACCCCATGGCACTTTGCCTGGATTTCCCTCCCAATTCCCATTGTTACACAGTTCACTCCCCCCGCTGCCCTTCACCCCAGAGCCAGCTGCATTTCAGCGGGCCCGTGTCGGCAGTGTTCGGAGCGTTCCTTGGGAGCAGTGGGGCTGGAGGGGATAGTACTGAGACCCAGCTCTGGGTCGGTGTTCGGTCATGCAGGGGGGTGGAGGTCACAACACAACTGGCTAGTGCTGTCTGCCATCTCAGCGGGCGGGACTCAGCAATCAGCTGTTCTCACGATCCCTGCGCACTGAGCTCCACCCACCGGAGCAGGAGACAGCCCCCGTCCGGGCTGGGATCTGACCCAGAACTGGCCCCAGCAAGACATACCTGTGCCCAGGGACTCAAATACATACCCCATCCCGCCTCTACCCTGACAACGGGAGGGTGCAGCAGGGAATTGCCTGAAATGGAAATTGGCCAGGACACGGAGTTCACATTGTGAGTTCTACTAAAAATGTCCCGGGGAGCTTTCCTGGCTCCGGAGGGCCAGGGGCTCTGTGGGACACTGCAGCTCCTAGCCCTGCCCTGGGGTGAGTGCTGCCCCAGAGGTGAGAGTGCCCCCGACCGAGCCCCGATCTCAGCAGTCTCTGGGGTTTCTCCAGCCCAAGGACCAGTCCAGCTGGTTCTGCTTAGCTGCTGAGCTGGGGGGAGCCCAGCCTGCAGCTCTTTATCCCCCCTGCAATGCCCACAGCACAGCCCCTCTCATCTACACCGGCACTCACAGGCTGCCCTGGCCGGCCATTTCCCCAGAGTGGAGCTTCCCCAGGGCAGCAGCCGTGTCTGGGTCCTGCCCTGCACATAAAATATCAGGGTTGGAAGGGACCTCAAGAGGTTCTAGTCCAACCCCCGGCTCAGAGCAGGACCAATCCCCAACTAAATCATCCCCGCCAGGGCTTTGTCAAGCCTGACCTTAAAAACTTCTAAGGAAGGAGATTCCACCACCTCCCTAGGGAACCCATTCCAGTGCTTCACCACCCTCCTTGTGAAAAAGTTTTTCCTGATATCCAACCTCACCCTCCCCCACTGCAACTTTAGACCATTACTCCTCGTTCTGTCATCTGCTACCACTGAGAACAGTCTCGATCCATCCTCTTTGGAACCCCCTTTCAGGGAGTTGAAAGCAGCTATCAAATCCCCCCTCATTCTTCTCTTCCTCAGACTAAACAATCCCAGTTCCCTCAGCCTCTCCTCGTAAGTCATGTGTTCCAGTCCCCTGATCATTTTTGTTGCCCTCCACTGAACGTTTTGCAATTTTTCCACATCCTTCTTGTAGTGTGGGGCCCAAAACTGGACACAGTACTCCAGATGAGGCCTCACCAGTGTTGAATAGAGGGGAACGATCACGTCCCTCGATCTGCTGGCAATGCCCCTACTTATACAGCCCAAAAAGCCGTTAGCCTTCTTGGCAACAAGGGCACACTGTTGACTCATATACAGCTTCTCATCCACTGTAACCCCTAGGTCCTTTTCTGCAGAACTGCTGTGACGAAGTGGGACTGTTCTTAATGTTTCCTCTGAATAGTGTGGGGGTGCCTCAGTTTCCCCTATGCAGTTCTTAAGTATCTAGGTGGCGGGGTAAGGGTGTATGATTGTTGCAGAGCCCTAGAGGGCAGGTGTGTGCAGGGGTCTGGACACAGAGAATGGCCAACACCCTGTTTCCTGGCCACTGATGGCCTGGCCCTTCCCCCCTGTGAGGTGAGAGCTAAAGGGTTGGAGAACAAAGGAATCCGGTGACCTCCTGGACCGGGAAAGGGACAAAGCCCAGAGGAGGAGGGGCTGGACAGAGTTTGAGTTGGGGCTGGCTGGGACATGGAGTGAAGGGCAGATGTGGTTGTCTGGCTCACTGCCCCCCAAAATGGACCCAGCTGAGGTGTCCTGTTCTCTGCACCTACAAGCTCTGTGTTAGACCATGTTCCTGTCATCTAATAAACCTCTGTTTTACTGGCTGGCTAAGAGTCACGTCTGACTGCGGAGTTGGGGGGCAGGACCCTCTGGCTTCTCCAGGACCCCGCCTGGGTGGACTCGCTGTGGGAAGCGCACGGAGGGGCAGAGGATGCTGAATGCTCCAAGGTCAGACCCAGGAAGGTGGAAGCTGTATGAGTTTTGTGTCCTGAAGACAGGCTGCTCACAGAAAGGAGACTTCCCCAGAGTCCTGCCTGGCTTCATGGGGAGCAGTTCCAGAGCATCACCCAGGGACTCCGTGACAACTGCTGCCCGGCCCTTCGGTCCCTAGTCTGTAGCGGTGCATGGGATTCTTCCATCCTAAGTGCAGGACTCTGCACTTGTCCTTGTGGAACCTCATCAGATTTCTTTTGGCCCAATCCTCTAATTTGTCTAGGTCCCTCTGTATCCTATCCCTACCCTCCAGCGTATCTACCTCTCCTCCCAGTTTAGTGTCGTCTGCAAACTTGCTGAGGGTGCAATCCACACCATCCTCCAGATCATTAATGAAGATATTGAACAAACCGTGCTCCAGGCCACAGACGACTGGCCCAGGATCGCAGTCCCTCCTCCCACTGGCCGTGTCGATGTTAAGGCCGCTGGTTGATCTGTCCAGCATGTACCCTGCCGGAGGACGTGCCCGCACAGGGGAAGGGGTGTGCACCAGGGTGGATGTGCGCTGTGGAAGTGCTGGGCACAGGGCCGTGAGCGCTGCATGTGTTGGCGTCTGGATCAGCAGCGCCTGCGTGTTTCTGACTGTATCCTGTCACACTGACAGTATCTGGCAGTGACACGTATGTCCTGCCCAGTGACCCCGGCATGGAGCACCCCCTTCTGCAATACGACCCCCAGCTGCACAGCTGTGCACACATGTACTCCCGCAGGTAACACCGGCATGGCGGATCCAGCTGTGCAGACACCAAGGGACGCTGCCATCATGGGCCCTGGCTCCGGCCTGGCGATCCCCTCCGACCCTAGGGCCTCCGGTGCCGGATCTCAGCTCACCAATATGCACCAGGTGGTGCACAGGCCACGCTGCAGCTGCTCCCTGGCCGTGTCACCCTGACGGTGGCTGAACTCACGTGGACCCACTGGGGAGCTCTGGGGGTTGGAGCCTGCGGGCCCCTCTCGGAGCAGTGGGGCCCTGGCAAGAGCGAGGGCCTGAGAGCAAGGCACTAGGGGGCGTACAGCCGGGGGGTGGGCAGGGGGGAGCTGGAGGCAGACGGGGGCTCCTGGGACTGGAGAAGCCGCCCCTCCAGCATTGGGTGACTAGACAGCAAATGTGAAAAATCGGGACGGGGGTGGGGGGTAGTAGGAGCCTATATAAGAAAAAGACCCAAAAATCGGGACTGTCCCTATAAAATCGGAACATCTGGTCACCCTGCTCCAGCAGGACCGAGCCTGTTTGGGGCTGGAGCTGGCCCAGTGCGGGGCTAAAACGCAGGGACCCTGGGGCTCATCCCTGCCTCCTGTTCTCCGCTCACACAGGGACCACGAGATGCTTGAGCCCGTTTGACCCCTGGGTGGGGCTGACTGGGGGCAGCACGGCACGGGGCAGGGTTCCCCACCCGGGGGCCAGGGTCTGCATTGGCAGAGTGCACCCTGTCTAGAGCCGGCCGGACTCTCCCTGCCTGGGCTGGGAGTGCTCCTGCGGGAGGGTGGGCCCCGCTGCTCTCGAGCTACCCCGTCTGGCCAGCAAAGGAGCAGCACGCAGCAGGCTTCTCACCCCGCTCTTGCCTGCCCCGCTCACCCGCCTGGGGCTGGCCTCACAGCCGGGGTAGCTTCTCACACTACCCTCCTGATCGTAGAAGATCAGGGTTGGAAGGGACCTCAGGAGGTCATCTAGTCCCACCCCCTGCTCAAAGCAGGACCAGTCCCCCACTAAATCATTGATACGCCTCAATCCCAAACCACAGCCCCTGGCTAGCCCAAGCCCTGCCCCCTCCGTTCTGCCAGCGCCCCTCAGTCCTGGCCCTCAGCCCCGGCCCTCCGCCCCTGCCTGCTCGGCCCTGGGCTCCCCCTATGCCCCTGAGCTCTGCAGTCACTCCACAATCCCAACCCGCAGCCCCCCCCCCCCCTATAGCAATTAAAACGAGGCCCCCCAAAGCTCTGGAACACATTGTGCTGGGGCTGGGTGAGCGGAGACCCAGAACAGGCCTTTGCCAGCACCCTGCATGGGGCAGGCACACAGGGCACGTTGCTGTTTGTCTTTCTCTGGGTTAATCCAGGCGTGACGATGTGACGCAGCAGGGAGGGGGGAGTGTTGACCTGGGAATGTGCCCTGGGGACGGGAGACCTGAGAGCCTGTCACCTGAGCCAGGAGGGGGAGGGGGAGGTGACACCTCTGCCCAGGAATGTGGACGGAGGCTGCAGCAGGGAACCGGCTGGGTGGGTTTAGTTTCAGTTTGGGGCTGGGTGGAGGAACACAGGGAACCCCAGGGCTGGGGTCTAAGCTCCCTGCTCCCCCAGAAGGACTTGACTGAGGGGTCCTGGGTGTACCCACAAGCTCTGTTTTGGACTGTGTTCCTGTTGTCCAATAAACCTCCTGTTTTACTGGCTGGCTGAGAGTCTCAGTGAATCCCAGGAAGAGGGGTGCAGGGCCTGGACTCCCCCACACTCCGTGACACCAGGGTACGCCCACATGTTGAATACTGCACACAGATGTGGTCCCCTCGTCTCAAAAAGATAGACTGGCATTAGAAAAGGTTCAGAAAAGGGCAACTAAAATGATGAGGGGGTTGGAACAGGTCCCATATGAGGAGAGATTAAAGAGGCCAGGACTTTTCAATTTGGAAAAGAGGAGACTAAGGGGGGATATGATAGAGGTCTATAAAATCACGAGTGGTGCGGAGAAAGTGAATAAGAAAAAGTCATTTATTTGTTCCCATAACACAAGAACTAGGAGCCACCAAATGAAATTAATGGGTAGTAGGTTTAAAAACAAATAAAAGGAAGTTCTTCTTCACTCAGCGCACAATCAACCTGTGGAACTCCTTGCCTGAGGAGGTTGTGAAGGCTAGGACTATAACAGGGTTTAAAAAAAAAACTGGATAAATTCATGGAGATTAAGTCCATTAATGGCTATTAGCCAGGCTGGGTAAGGAATGGTGTCCCTAGCCTCTGTCTGTCAGATGGTGGAGATGGATGGCAGGAGAGAGATCACTTAATCATTACCTGTTAAGTTCACTCCCTCTAGAGCACCTGGCATTGGCCACTGTGGGTAGACAGGATACTGAGCTGGATGGACTTTGGTCTGACCCAGTCTGGCCGTTCTTATGTTCTTAAGCCCCCCTGGCTGCAGCGGGCCGGCGAACAGGTCGAACCGGCTGAGATCCCGGAGCTGCAGGGCTCAGCTCCGTGTCTTTGCAGCACCTGTCTGTCACGGAGTCCCTGGGCGATGCTCTGGAACTGCTCCCTACGACGCCAGTCAGGACTCTAGGGAAGTCTCCTTTCTGGGAGCGGCCGGTCTTCAGGACACACAGCTCACACAGCTTCCACCTTCCTGGGTCTGACCTCGGAGACTTCAGCCTCCTCTGCCCCTCCCTGCACTTCCCACAGCAAGTCCACCCAGGTGGGGTCCTGGGGAAGCCAGCGGGTCCTGCCCCACAACTTCACAGTCAGACGTGACTCTCAGCCAGCCCGTAAAACAGAAGGTTTATTAGACGACAGGAACATGGTCTAACACAGAGCTTGTAGGTACAGAGAACTAGACCCCTCAGCTGGGTCCATTTTGGGGGGCAGTGAGCCAGGCAACCACATCTGCACTTCACTCCATGTCCCCAGCCAGCCCCAAACTGAAACTCTCTCCAGCCCCTCCTCCCCTGGGCTTTGTCCCTTTTCCGGGCCAGGAGGTCACCGGATTCCTTTGTTCTCCAACCCTTTAGCTCTCACCTTGCAGGGAGAAAGGGCCAGGCCATCAGTTGCCAGGAAACAGGGTGTCGGCCATCCTCTGTGTCCAGACCCCTGCACACACCTGCCCTCTGGGGCTCTGCAACGATCATACACCCTTATATACCATACAACCCACCTCCTAGATACTTAAGAAGTGCCTAGGGGAAACTGAGGCACCCCCACACTATTCAGAGGAAACATTAAGAACAGTCCCGCTTGGTCACACTGTCGCTCTGGGATCTGAGCACTGGGGGCAGCAGCCTGCCATAGGGAGCGAGTCTGGCCCAGCCCAGCCGGAGGAGGCTGTCACGGAGTGGGGGGAGTCCAGGCCCTGACCCCGCCCTGGGATTCACTGTGACTCTCAGCCAGCCAGTAAAATGGAAGGTTCATTGGACAACAGGAACACAGTCTAAAACAGAGCTTGTGGGTACAACCAGGCCCCCTCAGTCAAGTCCTTCT
The DNA here is from genome assembly GCF_965152275.1 of Natator depressus. Lineage (NCBI taxonomy): Eukaryota > Metazoa > Chordata > Testudines > Cheloniidae > Natator > Natator depressus. The sequence goes on from NC_134235.1 coordinate 3,027,486, forward strand.
GGGGGCAGGGAGCTTAGACCCCAGCCCTGGGGTCCCCTGCGTTCCACCACCCAGCACCAAACTGAAACCAACACCCCCCCGACCCCAGCAGGCTCCCTCCTGCAGCCTTTGTCCAGTTTCCCGGGCAGGGCAGAGGTGTTACCTCCCCCTCCCGGCTCAGGTGACAGGCTCTCAGGTCTCCCGTCCCCAGGGCACATTCCCAGGTCAACACTCCCCCCTCCCTGCTGCGTCACATCGTCACATCTCTCCCCCCTTTGAGACTGAACTGAGTGGGGTCACTCTGACCAGTGACCTGGGGAAGTTCGGGGCCCCTTCTCCGGGACAGCACATCCGCTATCAGGTTGGCACTTCCCTTCACGTGGACCACGTCCATGTCGTAATCCTGCAGGAGCAGGCTCCATCTCAGGAGTTTGGCGTTGGCTCCTTTCATCTGGTGCAGCCAGGTCAGGGGAGAGCGGTCAGTGTAGATGGTGAAGTGTCGCCCGAAGAAATAGGGCTCTAGTTTCTTGAGGGCCCACACCATGGCCAGGCACTCCTTCTCGATGGCCGCGTAGTGTTGCTCCCGGGGTAGCAACTTCTTGCTCAGGTACACGATGGGGCGTCTTTCCCCCTTTTCATCCTCCTGCATTAACACCGCCCCCAGTCCCGTGTCTGAGGCATCGGTGAACACCACAAAGGGCTTCTCAAAGTCTGGGTTTGCCAGAACTGGGCCACTGACCAGAGCCTCCTTCAGCGCCCGGAAACCCTCCTGGCACTGCTCGGTCCAGACCACCTTGTCTGGCTTCCCCTTCTTGCATAGCTCAGTGATGGGGGTGGCGATGGCGCTAAAGCGGGGCACAAATCTTCGGTAGTATCCTGCCATCCCAATAAAGGCTTGGACCTGCTTTTTGGTGTGGGGAGCAGGCCAGTCTCTGATCACCTCCACCTTGGCTGGTTCCGGCTTTAGGCGGCCGCTCCCCACCCAATGGCCCAGGTAAGATACTTCAGCCATCCCCACCTTGCACTTCTCCGCTTTTACAGTCAGCCCAGCCCACTGGAGTTGGTCCAGCACTTGTCTAACCTGGGACACGTGGTCCTCCCAGGTCTGGCTAAAGACATAGATGTCATCAATATACGCCACGGCAAAACTATCCATCCCCTTCAGTAGCTGATCCACCAGGCGCTGAAGGTGGCCGGCGCTCTCTTGAGGCCGAAAGGCAGGGTCAGGAACTCATAGAGCCCCAGAGGGGTGATAAAGGCCGATTTCAGCCGGGCATCTGCATCCAGCGGCACTTGCCAGTAGCCCTTTGTAAGGTCCATGGTGGTAAGGTACCGAGCTCCTCCCAGCTTGTCTAGGAGCTCGTCAGGCCTGGGCATGGGTAGGCATCAGATACAGTGATGGCATTGAGCTTCTGATAGTCCACACACAACCAGATCGACCCGTCCTTTCTGGGGACCAGCACCACCGGCGAGGCCCAAGGGCTGGCAGATGGCTGGATCACCCCCAAAGCCAGCATGTCCCTGACCACTCTTTCCAGGTCCTGAGCAGTTTTCCCTGTGACTCGGAAGGGGGAGCATCTTATCGGCAGGTGTGACCCTGTCTGCACCCAGTGGACAGTCAGATTAGTGCGTCCAGGCTGGTTGGAAAACAGCTGTCGGTAGGGACGCAGCACCCCCCTGACCTCAGCTTGCTGGGCAGGGATTAGCTGATCCGAGAGGGGAATTGTTTCCAGGGGGGAAACCAGCTCTGGTCCCAGGGAATAGATCTACTAAAGGGTCATCTCCCTGCTCCTCCCAATGTCCACACACGGCCAACACCACATTCCCCCTGGCATAATATGGCTTCATCATATTCACATGGTACACCCGGCAGTGGTGTGCCCGGTTCGACAGCTCCACCACATAGTTTACCTCATGCTTGAGGTGCTTGACGACCTTGAAAGGGCCCTCCCAGGCAGCCTGTAGTTTGTTCTTTCTCACGGGGATGAGAACCATCACCTGATCCCCGGTGGCGTAGGCCCGGGCCCGCGCCGTGCGGTCATACCAGACCTTCTGCTTCCTCTGGGCTCTGGCCAGATTCTCCCTGGCCAGGCCCATGAGTTCAGCAAGTCTCTCTCAGAAGGTCAGGACATACTCCACCACTGACTCTCCATCGGGAGTGGCCTTCCCCTCCCACTTGTCTCTCATCAGGTCCAGGGGGCCCCTCACCCTCCTTCCATATAACAGTTCGAAAGGCGAAAATCCGGTAGACTCCTGGGGCACCTCCCTGTACGCGAACAGCAGGTGAGGTAAGTACTTGTCCCAATCCTGTGGGTGCTGGTTCATAAAGGTTTTCAGCATCATCTTTAGCGTCCCATTGAACCTCTCCACCAGCCCATTGGACTGGGGGTGATACGCTGAGGCCCAGTTGTGCCGAACCCCACATTTCTCCCACAAGCACCGGAGCAGGGAGGGGGGGAGTGTTGACCTGGGAATGTGGCAGGAGAGTTTCACTGGGGATGGGATACCCGAGAGCCTGTAACCTGAGCCAGGACAGGGAGGGGGAGGTAACACCTCTGCCCTGCCCGGGAAACTGGACAAAGGCTGCAGGAGAGAGCCTGCTGGGGGGGTGGTTTGGTTTCAGTTTGGTGCTGGGTGGTGGAACACAGGGAACCCCAGGGGTGGGGTCTAAGCTCCCTGCTCCCCCAGAAGGACTTGACTGCGGGGTCCTGGTTGTACCCACAAGCTCTGTTTTAGACTGTGTTCCTATTGTCCAATAAACCTTCCATTTTACTGGCTGGCTGAGAGTCACAGTGAATCCCAGGAAAAGGGGTGCAGGCCCTGGACTCCCCCACACTCCGTGACAACTGGTGGTAGCAGTGGGATCTACTGCACCCCGTGAACGGCGCTTCCTGCAGTAAGTGACTGGGGAACAGTAAAACTAAGGGGGATTGACGGGGACCAGGCATGCTGAAGATTCAGAGAGAGATGGTTTCAGGGGGCGGTTAACCCCTGGGAGAGTGTGACCAGAGAGAAGGACTTTTGCAGTAACAGGGTCCCCCGGGGGATTGCAGTGAGTGGTCCCAGGGGTGGAGGAATCTGCAGCTCAACCCTGGCAAAGAGGTGGTGACCTCAAGAAGGACTGGCACCCTCGGGGTTTTTCCTGGAAACCGTGGAAAGCTGCCCGGCCTGCGAGTGGCCAGCAGGGAAATGTACGCTAAACGCCTTAAGAGTGACCTGGTGGAGCTGTGGAGGCAGAGGCGGCTGCACATTGGGAGGTCCACCAAGGAACAGCTGATTGCCCAGCTGGAGGAGAGGGATCGCTTGGATGACCCGATCCCTGTCCCTGAAGGAAGCTGCCCAGTGGATGCAGCGTGGGCCCTGGGGCCTGACCGGGCTGGGAGTGGTCAGACTGCTGCCGAGGACATCCCGAGACCCTTCCTACCTATGCCTGGGGGAGGGGTTGGGGGAAGCCCAGCAAATACCGAGAGCACCCTGACCCTGGCAGCCAGCCAGGGATCCTCCCAGCGGAGCTCCCCATCCCTGGAGCGGAGGCGGCTGGAATGAGAGAGGGAGATGAAAATGAGGGAGCTCGAGGATCATGAAAAGCAACGTCAGCATGAGCAGGAGGAGAAGGAGAAACAGAGGTAGCACGAAGAGAAGCAGAGACAGCATGAACTGGAGCTGGCCAGGCTGAGGAGCAGTGGGGCCCCGGCTGCGGTGAGTGAGGGGGGACCCAAGACTGCAAGGAGCTTTGATAAGTGCTTCCTGGCCCAGCGGAAGGAGGGGGAGGACATAGATAGCTTCCTGACGGCCTTTGAGAATGCCTGCGAGATGCACAGGGTTGACCCTGCAGACAGGCTCCAGTTCCTCACCCCCTTACTGGACCCCAAAGCCGTGGAGGTCTACAGCCGGATGACAGGGGCAGAGGCAGGGGACTATGAACTGTTCAAACAGGCCCTGCTCCGTGAGTTTGGGCTGACCCCCGAGATGTACCGGAGAAGGTTCCGGAGTCAGCGTAAAACGCCTGAGGTCACCTACCTACAACTGGTCAACACTCCCCCCTCCCTGCTGCGTCACAGGGGCCCAGGCAGCAGCTGGGTGCCCATGGCCGGGCTGGTGCCATCCCAGGGGTTTGGAGCCACAGCTTAGACCAGTGTTGTTCCGGCCCAGTAACAGTGGGGACGGAGTGGCTCAGTGTGGAGCCAGGGCAGGTGAAACGGTAAATTACCCTCCTCAGCCTTGAACCTTCACTGTTCTGGGTTCCTCATCCTGGCAGCGAGACACGAACAGCCCCACTCAGCACCTCCCAGGATGGGCCCAGCTGACTCAGCCCCAGAGCAGCTCTGCAGAGACCCTGCCCTGCAGGCCTTTCTCCTGGAGGCCCCTACACTCAGCTGCCTTCAGGAGGGCAAATTCCTCCCGGCCTCGCCCGCTGCATTGGCTCTGCCCTGCTGCCCCGCCCATGGCCCTTGTCCTTTGGCAAACTGGGATGCTAACTGGGCTCAGCACTGACTCCCCAGCCCTGGCCTGCCACTCCCCAGCCCCTGCACTTCCCACTCCCCTCTCCACCCGCTCGCGCCAGCCTGGAGACCCTCCGTCTCTCATCGTTCTGGCCCAGGGACCTGCTCCCAGGCTGCTCCCCCCATCCTGGAAATCCAGCCTGAGCTGGCAACTTCAATTCATGGCCATGCCCTGGACATCCCCTCCCACCTCCGCTCGGGCCCCGCTGGGTCCCAGCCCCCCCAGCACCCAGCCAAAATGCTGCCCCACATGCCAGCCTGGTCACCCCTCACGTTGCCCTGGCCCTCTAGGCTCCCCCGCTCCCTCCTGGCTCCCACCTCCTCGCCGCCTTCACCCTGCCCTGCGTTGCCCCCACCTCTCTTCACCCCACCTTCCATGCTGCTGCCGGCCTGGGCCGCCTGGCACCTGTAACAGGCTGACAGAGCCTTTGCTGCTTGGGCCACATAGAGGATAAGAACCTACTACTGCTACCTGTCCTAGTAGGTGCCTTGCCCTTTAGCTCAAATGGTAGCGGTCAGTCGTTGGGTGTTGGAGGGCTGGGTCCAATCCACGCTGTCCCCCCAATGGAGGGTTGTTACCCCTCTGCCGTCCCCATCTCGGTCACTCGTACTCCTTGTGTGAGGAGTGCAGCACTGTGCGTGTCGGTGCTGCGTCGATTCACCGCTCCCACGGCCCTGACATCATGGAGTCTGTTCCCCCGAACTGCACAGGCCAGACCGCTACCCCCAGCCGCTTCCCAGACCAGGTGAGGTGCTGCAGAAACAAATCAAGCCAGCGTTTACATCTGGGTGGCTCCCGCGCCCCCCAAACACCAACTGCTCCCTGCATGCAACCGCCTCTTGCATTAGCATGCAACCGCCTCTTGGGTGGGCCACGGCCAGGGGTTAACAGCAGCTTGGGACAGGAAGTGAAGCAGAGTCTGGGATCCTGGCAAGAGATGAAAGGAGGGCCACAAAAACGAGTGAGGGGATGTGTAACGGGGCAAGACTCACCCCTGCGGCACCTCCTGCTGGTCTCTCAGGGAATTAGCTCTTCCAGCCTCCAGGGCACCCTCTGTCTCGCTCTCGCTGGCCCCCGTGTCCCTCCTGGACCCTGGTGCCCCTTTCCCTGGGGTGCTGCTCCCTGGCAGTGCCCCCACAGATCTGGCTCTTCCCCTCCCAGGGGAACCCCCAACACCCTATCCCCACCTCACCTCAATATATGGCTACTGCCCAGTCACCATCTAGCCCCTGTTCACTGGGGCAGACTGCAGTATATAAGCCACTCATCACAGGCAAGGGGGGTTTGGACCTGCTGCCTCTGCCTACCCGTGGGCTGCCCCCTGCAACCCCAGTACCCTTTTTGGCCTTCCACTAGACCTGCAGCCTGGGGGGTTTCCAGGCCGGAGCTCCCCAGCTCCTCTGGCCTTTCCCCAGCCCTGCTTCCCCTTAGGTACCCAGGTACACTCCCAGCAGCCAGGCCCTTCTCCCGCTAAGGGCAGAGAGAGAGTGTCTGCCCCTGGCCCACTGCCCTCTTATAAGGGCCAGGGGAGCCCTGATTGGGGCGTGGCCACAGCTGAGCCTGCTCCCCCCAATCAGCCTGCCCCAACCTCAGCCCTCCTCCGGGGCTGCTTTTAACCCCTTTAAGGCCGGAGCAGGTGACTACCCCGCTACAGGCTGGAAAAGCAGGAAGCTCCGGGAGCTGAATTTAGTGAGCTTCTCGAAGAGGCTGAGAAGCACCCTGTGGCTGCATCTAGGCACTCACGGAAGCGCCCTGTGGCTGCGTCTAGGCACTCACACGTGGGACCGCGCTGCTAGTGAGGGGGAGGCTTTGCAGCCTGCTGACACAGGCAGGACAAGGTCCAACGCTGGCAGCTGGGGCTGGACAACTCTAACCTTGAAGGAAGCATCAGCTTCCTGGCTGGGGAGGTCATTAAACGCTGGAACGGCTCTCCCTGGCGGGGGCGGACTCACCCTGGCTCAGAGTTGTGAGGGTGCGGTGTGAGAGCTTCCCATACGCTCCCCTTGAATCTAGCGTCCAGGCGACAGTCATCAGCCTGGGGGACAGGGCGGGACAGGCGGGATGGCCGTGGGGGTCCCTTCTGGCCATTAATCTGTGACTCCCCCTGTTAGGGGGCTTATTCCTTCACCCACTTACTTCCCTGGTCCTTGCATGAACAGAGAGCAACAATACCCGAAGTCCAAAGGTGCAAACAATTTGACGTTTATTGGGGTGAACTTCCAGCAAGAATGATTCCAGTTTCCTTTCTTCGTGTCCCCCTTCCCAGCTCTGACACCACAGAGCCTTACACCTGTGTCCCTGTTCCCATTCCCCCCTTAGCAAAATATGATTCCAATTTCCCCACCCTCATCCCCCCCCACCCCCCCTCGATTGACTGCAGACTGTATAGTAAAACTTGAGTTCGGCTTCGCTATACCTTAACTAATCATTTTCCTGAAATTTAACTAACCAATCCAAACATATTGTAACATGATTAGGTAACCAATTATATCCCACCACCTTAATTAGTTTACACCCAGCAAATTAATTAGGCAGCAGACAGGAACAATCACAGAACCAGACAGAGATTATACAGACAAACAATAGCAAAGTGGGAACTTTCAGAGTAACAGCCGTGTTAGTCTGTATTCGCAAAAAGAAAAGGAGTACTGGTGGCACCTTAGAGACTAACCAATTTATTTAAAACAATACAGAAGTGGGGATTTCACATCCCAGCTGTTGATAAGGGAGTTCTTGTCAGACAGGATGCTATCAAACTAAGTTTCCTTTTACATCTTCTAGGTACTTCCCTTTCTCTGGAGGCGATAGGCACTATCAGGACAGGATTGTATCCTAACAGCCCAATAGCACCTTCTTTCAATGTGAGGAGGTGACCGGTCGCTTCCCAGCTTAGGGCTGCCTCTGCTGCTTAGCCAGAGGCCTTAGCCTAAGCACAGGGCCTCAGACTGTCACGGTGAGAGAAGGACCTTACACCGGCAGACTGTGATTTTGATTCTTTCTTTTATACCTCTAGAACTAGCCAAGTGACAAGAACACACCTAAATTCTTGGAGTACAGGCCTTTACAGACAGGCCTGAATATCTATATCTAAACACCCCCGGGTCAGTTGCTTCCTTCCTGGGTCCTGGGGAGCCCAGGAGTGCCTGCATCACCCTCCCCTGTGTGTAACACTTGCAGCGCTGTGCCATGAGTCCTGGTCATCTCATGGTCCAGGGCTTCAGCCAGGTGCCTGCTGGGCGCAAAAGGGAATTTTGTCACCAATGCACAATCTGGAGTTTTCTGGATTTCTCTGAAGACCCAGAGATCTGCCCCAGCCAGAGACAGGGTTTCTGTGAGTGGGGTGGGGGGGAGGGAAGGGAAGGGACTGGTGCTCTGTGATCAGACTGGGACTCCTGTGTTTTGCACACCTGGCTGATGGACCTTGCTTGCACACTCAGGCCAGATTTGGGATTAGGAAGGAATTTTCCTCCAGGTGATCTTGGCAGGGACCTTGGGGGATCCACTGGGCAAGTCTCAGCTAATCAGTTCCCTGCCATGGCAGAGGCCTCAGGCATCAGTGGCACCTGGTGGGGTGTGTTAGGATATAGATATTCAGGCCTGTCTGTAAAGGCCTATACTCTAGGAATTTAGGTGTATTCTTATCACTTGGCTAGTCATAGAGGTATAAAAGAAAGAATCAAAATCACTGTCTGCTGGTGTAAGAGCCTTCTCTTACTGTGACAGTCTGAGGCCCTGTGCTTAGGCTCCTCTGCTGGTTTCAGAGTAGCAGCCGTGTTAGTCTGTATCCGCAAAAAGAAAAGGAGGACTTGTGGCACCTTAGAGACTAACCAATTTATCTGACCATGAGCTTTCGTGAGCTACAGCTCACTTCATCAGATGCTGGGTGCAGTGCGCCAGCCGGGGCTGGGACAGGACACCAGGCCAGGCAACGCCAGTGCCCCTTCAGGCCTCTTCCTTCTCCCAGCTCAGCCCCCTGCTTCACCCCTCACCCTTGTCTACCCCAGAGATGCCTGATCTGGCACATGACCATCATTTCCCCACCTCGGGAGGTGAGTGGGCTGCATCACAAGGGGGGGGGGGGCTGAGCACCATGCCACCTGACAGGGCCAGTCACGCTGGGACGGGGCCCATCACCTTGGCATCACCTTGGCATCTGAGCTGCCTTAGAACGCCAGCCACAGCTGGCTGACAGCTCACCGCTGTGTGCCTCGTGTGTGCATCTCTGGGCCCGGATATGCACGTTCCCAATCCCACCTGAGGGCATCCTGGGTATATGCTCCCCCAATGCCTCCATCACCAGGAAACGAGCTCCTTCCTGCTGCTCTGTGAGGCTGCAGCGAGCCAGCCCTGTGCTCCCTGGGGATCGATGTTCACTGCACCCCCATAGACACACAGCAAGGCCAGGGGCTGGAGCGTGGCCCACTGTGTTCTCCCAGCCGTTACCGAGGGCAGCGGGAGCCCGCAGCCTCCTCCACACATACCTGTGCCCCAGGTGGCTCTCTGCCACCCAACTCACCCCGCCCGTGCCACCCGCCCCACCTGCCCTTTGCCCGCTCCCATCAGCTGCTGTTAGAGACCAGCTGACACCTGCACTCTCCCTGGGACCGAGAGGGAGGCTCATAAACCCAGCTGCCCTGCCAGCATGGCACTGTCAGGTGGCTGCCCTGCCCTCCCTGCTGATCTCTGGCCCAGGCCAGGGGAACAAGCAGGATTCAGCTACGCAGAGCAGCTGGGAAAGGGCGGGGGACAGGGGCTGCTCGCTGTGCGACTGGGAGAAGGTTAGGGGGATCTAGCCTCTGCCCTGGCAAGATGCTGCCCCACAACACAGCATCCACCCCACCGTCCGACAGCCAGGATGGTACAGTTACCCGTGGGCTCGTCTGCGTTGCCTGGATATGTGCTAACAAGGCAGGCTGTAATTCCCGCTTGGTTACGTCAGACTAGGGCTGCACGGCACCCCTCGGCTTCTGGAGTGAGCACCTCTGATTGCCAGAATGCTGCACCCCCACACCACACGCCACCCCCGTTGCTGTTAGCCCGGTGGGGGCAGGGAAGCCTGAGTGTAGGGGGCATGGAGTCAGACCCATAGCAGGCATTGAACATGGGCCCTCTGGTGCTAATGCTACAATGGGTGAGCTGCAGCTGCCTCATCTCCTGTGGATCAGGCTGCACGGGGTCCATGAAACACAGACCGGAGGGTGTAAAGCGCAACCCCACCCTAGTGACCCCGAAACAGCCCAGCAGCACTTCAGTGCCCTTCCTACACCCCTCCCCAGCACAAGACATTTCCCCCCCAGGGCCCATGCCCGAGCGTGTCACTCCCCAACTCCAGCAGCGCTAGTGAGCCGCGCTAGCCCAGCCAGCAGCACCCCAGCAAGGACCCACAGCACCCCTTGCAGCAGTGACCTGGGGCCGTTGCTAGCGGCATGGTGGGGGTACCAGTTTGCCCCAGGGGTAACCCTCATTCTCCAAACCGCTCCTGGGCCCTGCGCTGGGGCTGGGCAATTCATGTTGTTAGGATATAGATATTCAGGCCTGTCGGTAAAGGCCTGTACTCCAAGAATTTAGGAGTATTCTTATCACTTGGCTAGTTCTAGAGGTATAAAAGAAAGAATCAAAATCACTGTCTGCCGGTGTAAGGGCCTCCTCTCCCTGTGACAGTCTGAGGCCCTGTGCTTGGGCTAAGATCTTTGGCTAAGCAGCAGAGGCAGCCATGACCTGGGAAGCGACCAGCCACCTCCTCACGTTGAAAGAAGGTGCTATTGGGCTGTTAGGATACAATCCTGTCCTGATAGTGCCTATCACCTCCAGAGAAAGGGAAGTGCCTAGAAAATGTAAAAGGAAATTTAGTTTGATAGCATCCTGTCTGGCAAGAACTCATTTATCAATAGGTGGGATGTGAAATCCTCATTTCTGTGTTGTTCTATCATTGTGGTCCCCATTTCCCGATTGTTTGTCTGTATAATCTCTGTCTGGTTCTGGGATTGTTCCTGTCTGCTGTATAATTAATTTTGCTGGGTGTAAACTAATTAAGGTGGTGGGATATAATTGGTTACATAATCATGTTACAATATGTTCAGATTGGTTAGTTAAATTTCAGGAAAATGATTGGTTTAGGTATAGCTAAGCAGAACTCAAGTTTTACTATATAGTCTGCAGTCAATCAGGAAGTGAGTGGGGGAGATGGGAACAGGGCATGGGAGTGGGGAAATTGGAATCATGTTTGGCTAAGGGCAGGAATGGGAACAGGGACACAGGTGTAAGGCTCTGTGGTGTCAGAGCTGGGAAGGGGGACACGAAGGAAGGAAACTGGAATCATGCTTGCTGGAAGTTCACCCCAATAAACATCGAGTTGTTTGCACTTTTGGACTTTGGGTATTGTTGCTCTCTGTTCATGCGAGAAGGACCAGGGAAGTGAGTGGGTGAAGGAATAAGCCCCCTAACACACGTGTCTCTTTCGGGGCCGGTTGCAGCATTGTTATCTGGGTTACTGTCTGGCCCCGGTACTGTGACCCTGTTTGCTGCCCTGCTGGGCTGGGTGCTGCAGCAACATCCCCTGGCCACCCAGCAGCACAAGGCAGAGAGCCAGGGGGGTGGGGGGCGAGGCCATTGCACCCCGCCCTGGTCCTTTCCCTTACAGTGGCTCACTCCCCAAACTTGGTACGGCCAAGGGCTGGCCAGCGGGAGCCTTTCTGGGCCCGTGGCAAACGCTGGCTGCCTCCAAAGAAGGTGTCACCTGCTCTGAATTAGTCACTGGCCTCTCATGCCTGTGAGTGAGAGACTCCCTATGAGCCCTGCTTGCGGAGCACCCTTGGGAGGCAGCTCAATAGTGTGACCAGAGGTCCCGTTTTAAAGGGACAGTCCCGTAGTTAAGTCCCCCTGCCCCATCAATACTGGCAGGTCCTGCTGCTGGCCAGATCCCTGCTTGCCAGCCGCCCGCCCACCAGCAGTGAGGGAGGGGGTCCGGTGGCTGACGACGGTGGTGGGTGCGCCAGGCTAGTGGCAGGGCAAAGATGCAGCACATGGGGCCGGCCGCTCCCCTGCTGGTCCATGAGCGCGGCCCCCGCTGCTTGCCGGCCCTCGGCCCGCAGGGCCCCAACCACCGTCCCATTTCCGGCTGGCACTGGCTGCGAGCTGCAGAGGCTGGTGTGTGCGGGCAGGTGCCAGGCGGTGGCCAGTTATGTGTCTCCTCTGCTGCCCACCCATCGGCCCTTTAGGTGCTCCCCCTCCCACTCTCCTCTCCCTGCCTTGCCCCTTCGCCCCCGCAGCCCCCCCGGCAGGGCGTGTCTCGCTCCGAGCACTATGCGGAGGACCAGCTCCTGGTCGGAGCACTCAGCTCACCAACAGCCTGGCTGGCAGGCTCCTTCCTTCCCCCACCACCTCTGGCTGGGCTGGTCCCCCGGGAAAGCCCCAGACCCTCTGGCCCAGAGCGCTGGCCAGGAGGAGCCGAGCCCTGCCTGTGCCAAAGCTCCGCACACAACGCCGGCACGGGGACGCCTCTCTAAATAGAGAGAATCCAACTTGGCAGAATTTCTTTTTAACAGGGTGTGACGAAGCAGGACTGTTCTTAATGTTTCCTCTGAATACTGTGGGGGTGCCTCAGTTTCCCCTAGGCAGTTCTTAAGTATCTAGGCGGTGGGATAAGGGTGTATGATCACTGCAGAGCCCTAGAGGGCAGGTGTGTGCAGGGGTCTGGACACAGAGAATGGCCGACACCCTGTTTCCTGGCAAGTGATGGCCTGGGCCCTTCCCCTCTGCAAGGTGAGAGCTAAAGGGTTGGAGAACAAAGGAATCCGGTGACCTCCTGGCCTGGGAAAGGGACAAAGCCCAGAGGAGGAGGGTCTGGAGGGGGAGTCAGTTTGGGGCTGGCTGGAGACATGGAGAGAAGGGCAGGCGTGGTTGTCTGGCTCACTGCCCCCAAAATGGACCCAGCTGAGGGGTCCGGTTCTCTGCACCTACAAGCTCTGTGTTAGACCATGTTCCTGTCATCTAATAAACCTTCTGTTTTCCTGGCTGGCTGAGAGTCCCGTCTGACTGCGGAGTTGGGGGGCAGGACCCTGTGGCTTCCCCAGGACCCCACCTGGGTGGACTCGCTGTGGGAAGCGCACAGAGGGGCAGAGGATGCTGAAGTCTCCGAGGTCAGACCCAGGAAGGTGGAAGCTGGGTGAGCTGTGTGTCCTGGAGACAGGCTGCTCCTAGAAAGGAGACTTCCCCAGAGTCCTGCCTGGCTTCGTGGGGAACAGTTCCAGAGCTTTGCCCAGGGACTCCGAGACACAGGGGCTCAGTCAAGGTGATGTTAACTGGAACGTTTGCACGGCATTGATTGCTACTGAACTCCCTTGAACAAGAGCAATTTTACCAGGTGTCCCATCATCAGCAGAGGGAAATGTGGTCACCCCACTCAACAGCCTTCCGCATTGTTACATAGCGTAAAACAAACAGAGTTGGCAGGCCCAGTGGCCTAATGGATAAGGCACCAGCCTCCGGAGCTGGGGATTGTGGGTTCAAGTCCCACCTGGGTTGACCATGTTCCATTTTCTGTCCCTAAATAACAGCTAAGGGGATAACACAGCAGGGAAGCTCCAGGGAGCTTAACCCCGGGGGAAATGATGGCCCGGCTTGCCCAGGGTCGTGCCACAAAACGAAGCTCTTCTGGAGGAGAGGCCTGTGCTGCTTTACCCCCCGGCCCGTCGCTCGGAGCTGCCCCTTCCTCCCACCCAGGGCTGATCTTATGCCGTAGAGCAAACGTCCGTCCCTGTCTGGGCTGGCCCCAGCTTCTAACCAGCCGCTGTTACAGCAACTGACCCCACACCAACTGTGTGGGGGGAATCCACACCTAGTACCCCCAGAATCAGGGGCATCATTTGCTATGGGGTGAGGGGGGCAGCTGCTCCCCCCCAGCTTGTCAGAGGTCTGCATGCGCCATTACGTCTCCCCCAGAACTACACTCACAGATGCAGCTCTGCCCTCCTGCCCCCAAAATGTTTCTGAAATTACCGCCCGCCAAAAGGCCCCCTAGGCCCCACCAAGTCTGTCCCTGTGAGTAATAATCCTTGAGTCCCAAAGCCTTTCCCAAAGTGGGGCAGGACCACTGCTCCCCAGGCAGGGGGCTGGCCCAAGTGCCAGCCGCACTACTGGCAGAGTCAAGCAAACACTGCATTCGGGGTGCAGCCGTTCTGGGGAGCAGCAGCCCTTGGTAGAGTACAACCTCCCAGCTGCACTCCGGTGCAGCGCTGCCGCAGGGAGCCCCCAGGCAGGGAGTCAGAAACGATAGCGCTGAACAGCTCCAGTCAGCCAGTGTTAACTCTGAAACCTAATGACGATCCAATGTTAACGTTCGCACTGCAGATTAGTTGAACAGAGACAACCCCCTGAAGTGGGGCCATGGCTGAGATCTGGGGCTGAGTCTCACCTGTCCTCTGGTCTTGGTTACAGACTGTGCATGATCATTTTAAAAAAACATTTCAGAACCAAATGGGCAGAAAAAGGCTCCTAAACAGCCCTTGGCCTGTTGGACACGCCCATCTGCAGGGGCTCGGGGCAGGCTTTTTATCTGCAGTAAACAAATGTTCTCTGCCCCGGGAGGTGGGGCTAAGGGTCACCACCCTCTTGTGCAGAGATAGGGCAACTCACCCAGCGAGGGAGCTGCCAGGAAAAGGTTTCTGCCCCAGAGGACACGTAGCAGCAACTCCCCAGTGCACAGCCTAGACGGCGCTTCGGGTGGCCATTGCCCAGCCCGGCCATTGGGGTGCTGTCTCTGCACGGCCCAGCCCCCCAACCAACCTGACGACATCTCCCCTGCCCTGCGCCCCCCCTCCACTCTTTGGGACATGCCCAAGTGAAAGAGTTAATTGCCCCCTGCAGCTGGGTCCACTCTGAGGCAGATGGTTCTGGTTGCTTCGTACTGGATCTGAGCTGGGTCATCGGGCATTTGCAGCCCCTGGGCTGGCCTCACCCCTTCCTGCCCTAGACAGCTCGGGCTGCGGAGGAGAAGACTCCTGCACCGCAGGCTGGGATTGTGAGGACAGGCAGGCAGGGCTCTGGCTCTGGCCAGGGTGAGAGATGAGCTCCATGGCAGGTAGAGCTGAGCTGGGTCCTGAAATGGGGGCGGGGGGGGGGGGGAGCCAGGGAAGGGGGGATGGGAAGGAGCCCCAGCTTGTCCCTGGCTGAGATTTCCAGGGCCCTGAGCTGTGCTGGGGGGGGGAAGAGGGGGGGATGGGCTGTGCAGCTGGCTCTTCCCCTGCCATTTACTCCATAATTTGCAGGGCCAGGCACAGTGGGAAGGACACCGCGTCCCCAGGCCCAGTGAGGCCAATGGCTATGGGGCCAGGGATGGGGCTCATTGTCTGTGGGCAGGCAGGCTGCACGGAGACAATGCGGCTCCGCGGAGGAGCCAGACCGGAGCCGGAGCTGGCCGCGGCCCAGGGCTCCCCAGGGAGAGATCCTCGAAGAAGGGTCAGAGAGAGCCTCACACAGTGCCTTGGAGAACCTGGGTCTGGAAGGGAGAATGGGGCAGGCCCTGGGGGTTAGGGGGCACTTGAGGGAGGAGGGCGAGGTGGTTTGGGTGCTGGCCTGGGGACTGGAGAGGCAGTGGGAGGAAGGGGTCAGTGAGGGGCATAACAGATAGGGGAGAGGAGCCTGCATGGGGTGGACGGGGAGCGGGGATTTGAGCCTGGTGTGCAGTGAGCCCAGAGGCGGCAGGGGGCCTGCAGCAGGGCCAGGGTGGGGGCTTGGCTCCAAATCACAGGGTCTGTCACTTGAGTTCCAGGGGATCTCCCTCAGCTGCCTCAAGTAGTACATCCCTTATCCCCTCTGCGGGCCCAGCCCCGAGAGGGTGCCACGGCACACTCCCAAAGCCAGTGCGTTACCCCAGCGCCCTGCGTTCGCACAGTCTGGCATGGATGCCCCATGGCCCCTCTCCTGACTTCGGCCCCCTGCCAATGCGGAGCACAGATCCGGCTGCTGCAGCAAAGTGTCTCAGCCAGAGGTTACTGTGGCTGCAGCTGGGCCCTGGGCCAGACTGGGCTCATCCCTGCCAGGCACAAAGCCTGGGCGGAGCAAGGGCTGAGATTCCCACTCCGCGGGGTGAGGAATGTCCCAGGAGGAAGAGCTGGAGAGCTGCACTCGAAGGGGAAAGCCCCAGGTGCCTCTGAGATCAGTCAGACACCACAGCTGTGCAGGAGCAGGGGACTCGCAGAACCATGAACTGAGCTTCTGAGCGGGCATCGTGCCAGCCCAAAGTAGCCCAAAGGCTGTACTGCAGGCTGGGCTCTGGGATCAGCCAGCGTAACACACTGTATGTGTCTGGTGCAACTTCCACACAGGGCCACCAGACGCTTGGCAATTGTTGACTAATTCAGCCTTAGGCCCCCCATGAGGTGAGGCAGTTTTACAGATGGGGAAACTGAGGCACAGAGCAGGAACACAGCTCTCCCAGAGCCACACAGTGAGTCGGTGGCAACAACATGTGTAGAACCCAGGAGTCCTGGTGCCCAGCCGCCCCTTCTGTACCCGCTAGAACGCCTTCCCCTCCAGAGATGTGACTAGAACCCAGGAGTCCTAACTCCCAGCCCTCGCTCTAGACCAGAATGGGGAGCCAGGTGTTCTCTCTGTGCCTCTCTGCCCCACCTGTCCCACAGGGACTCTCACTGCCCCCTGCCGCCCAGCAGGGCCTGGTGCAGCACTAAGGTACCTGCTCAGTGCTCTGGCTGAGAAGCAGGCATGCAGACTGCGTTTGGGGGCAGGCCAGACTTGGGCAGGCCCCTGGGGCAGTTGGCCTGTCCAGTGATCACAGGGACAAGGGGAAGTCACACAAAAGCTCCCTGCTTGGGCCCATGCCCGGCCCCACCTCCCTTCCTGGCACATGTCCCACCAGGAAAGGGAGACCTGGCAGCCAGCACAGCTACATGGACGGAGGCAGAGCCCTTCACCAAGCTGTGCCCTGGGCTCATGCCAGGCTCCCTCTGCCACATCACCGGTGAGAGAGGAGGGGGTAAATACCAAGGGAGCATCCTTCCTCCACCGGTGATGCTTGCGTGCATAATCCCGTAGTGTAGCAGTGCCGACTGATGGCCAGCTTGGGCATTGCAATGTGGGTATCCCCTGTGGGGCATGCCATGGGCTGTCTCTGGAACTGGGGAGGTTCCTCCAGCTCTGGGTTCAGCCCCAGAAAGGCGTTAGCAAGCAGGGAGGGAAGTCAGGAAAGAGCAGTTGGAATGATTGGGCCCCAGCAGCAGTGGGGCAGGGAGAGCATGTAGGGATGGGATCCGGCATCCGAGAGCAAAGGTTGACTATGGCTCACGCAGGCTCAGCTAGTGCTACCCTGCCACTCAGTACAGAAGCCCCAGCCCCGCCTGTATGGGCAGGCCCTAGATCAGCGGGCGGGCAAGGCAGGGAGGGCAGAAGCTGCCATGTGCCTTGAGAGGGCTAGGGGCCTCCTGGCTGGAGCACTACACCCCTCCCATTCCAGCTGGCCAATGGTGCTCTAAACCTTCGCCTAGCGTGAAGGGAGGAATCATACAAGATCAGGGTTGGAAGGACCTCAGGAGGTCATCTAGTCCAACCCCCTGCTCAAAGCAGGACCAATCCCCAACTAAATCATCCCAGCCAGGGCTTTCTCAAGCCTGACCTTAAAAACCTCTAAGGAAGGAGATTCCACCACCTCTCTAGGTAA
Source organism: Natator depressus (assembly GCF_965152275.1). NCBI lineage: Eukaryota > Metazoa > Chordata > Testudines > Cheloniidae > Natator > Natator depressus. Next base: position 3,044,641 of record NC_134235.1, read on the forward strand.
CCCATTCCCGTGCTTCACCACCCTCCTAGTGAAAAGAAAAGAAGGACTTGTGGCACCTTAGAGACTAACCAATTTATTTGAGCATGAGCTTTCGTGAGCTACAGCTCACTTCATCGGATGCTCACGAAAGCTCATGCTCAAATAAATTGGTTAGTCTCTAAGGTGCCACAAGTCCTTCTTTTCTTTTTGCGAATACAGACTAACACGGCTGTTACTCTGAAACCTCCTAGTGAAAAAGTTTTTCCTAATATCCAACCTAAACCTCCCCCACTGCAACTTGAGACCATTACTCCTTGTTCTGTCATCTGCTACTACTGAGAACAGTCTAGATCCATCCTCTTTGGAACCCCCTTTCAGGGAGTTGAAAGCAGCTATCAAATCCCACCTCATTCTTCTCTTCCGCAGACTAAACAATCCCAGTTCCCTCAGCCTCTCCTCATAAGTCATGTGTTCCAGTCCCCTAATCATTTTTGTTGCCCTCTGCTGGACGTTTTCCAATTTTTCCACATCCTTCTTGTAGTGTGGGGCCCAAAACTGGACACAGTACTCCAGATGAGACCTCACCAATGTTGAATAGAGGGGTTACCTTCCTAGTGCAGGGGTAAGCTGCCCCCTCCCAGCAATGTGTAAGCACCTAGAGGATACAGGGTGGGAAGAAACAACCAACATTGATTTGCCAAGAACAAATCATTCCAAACCAACCTAATTTCCTTCTTTGACAGGATTACTGGCCTAGTGGATGTGGGGGAAGCCGTAGATACACTATATCTTGATTTTAGGAAGGCTTTTGACACAGTCCCCTGTGACATTCTCAGACAAAGTAGGGAGATGTGGTTTAGATTAAATTACTAGAAGGTAGGTACACAACTGGTTCAAAGACCGTACTCAAAGAGTAGTTATCAATGGTTAACTGTCAAACTGAGAGGGCATAGCGAGTGGGGTCCTGCAGGGGTCAGCCCTGGATCCAGTACTATTCAGGATGTTCATTAACAACTTGGGTAATGGAGTGGAGAGTGTGCTTAGAGAATGTATGGATGACACTATGCTGAGGCACACGCCGTATTCATACAAAACAGTAAAACTCACATAGGCTCACATATAACATAACAAGGGAAAATCCCCACTTTGTCACATCGTGTTGTAGTAGAAAGAGCCTGTGTGATGGGGTGTGCATACCCTGTACTGGACAAAAGAGGGTTAACCCCACATTATGGGTGGCGGAAGTCCCACCCCTCAGACCGTGCTGGGCATGCTCCAACTGCTGCCTCAGTATAACCCTGTACCTGAGGGCTGTTACATGGACTCTGGCCACTCGGCTGCACTGCCCTGACCCCAAGGGCTGCTACACAGTCTCCGGCCTCTGGGCCGTACCACTTTCAGCCTAAAGATTGTCAGGGAGACCGTAATGGGAGTGGTATCAAAACCCTGCCCTGCCCCAAAGGGGTATGGAGTGTGCGTGCCCCACGACAGCCTGAAACACGAGGCCTGATATAAGAGGCCTGGTATAAGGGCTAAAATAGTGGTCAAGCCTTGCTGATATAAAGCAAAGTGAGCAAAAGTCAAGGCTGTGAGCAGAAGTCAGGCCCTGTTACAGAACATGCCTGCATGCAAGTTCACAGACCCTGGCAAGAACAGGGCTGGTATTGCAAAAACACACACATTCCTAAGAAGTGCTAGGCCCAGGACACTCGCATAAAGACATTCCAAAAGGGTGGTACCAGAACCCCCGATACCAAGTATGGTACAAACTCACTCCCCAAAGATGACAAGGACATGTTGACCCCTCCTAAAGATAAGGTCAGGTTGACAGTGTGATGGATAAAGATGTTTTTTGATCAAAGCAACATGTACAGGCAAAGAGTGGTAACTAACCACATCAGAGGGGCAATATGTAATTTCTTTGTATCAGCGTATAAAAGAGTGGTCAGTGTGTGTGTCTGGCCAAGGGGGAAATGGAAAGTCCGGCCATTCACGGAGCTGGTCCACTGTCAAAAGCATACATGTACTGAGTGTACTTTAGCACGTATAGGGCACTAATAAAGTGGTTTGTTGACAATGAGTCTGGCTGGGTGCCTTTGCCACAAACCAAGTCTTGTGGTCTGTGTGGGCAGTCTGAATGAGGTCTGCTGTGTCAGCTATCAGGGCAGCACTGGGACAGCATACACCGGGAACACACACATGCAGCCAACAACTGAACACTGGTGATCCCAACAGCTGATCTGGTAAGTAAGCAAGCTGTCCTCTGTAGGAATTGTGACCTAATATGGCAAAAAGCTACGAGCTAGGGAACCCCCTTAACCCCTCCCTGCAAATCCCCACAGAGCCTGATAAGATACAGACACGCTGGGTTGCCAGCAAAGGAGGGCCATATGAGTTTTAAAAAGGTAGGGGGGAAGAAACATACAATGGCATCTGTAAGGCTAGGGATGAGACTAACCGGCATCAGCCTGGCCCTGATGTCCAGGCCCACCCTCCCTCATACACATTGGGCCAAACATTCCTGGGGCCAAGGTGAGTTTGGAACAGGGGCTGAGAGGGGCGGGGGAAAGGTCACACCTTGGCCCATCCTGTGCTGGGCTGGACTGCTCTAGGCCAGTTTGTCCCCCTCCTGCCACCAGCATAGGCTGGAATAGCCACTGTGATCATCTGGTCTCACTTCCTGTATAACAGGCCATAAGACTTCCATGAATTGATTCCTCTTTGAATCAAAGCATATCTTTCAGAAAAACTATGAAAGTTGATTTAAAAATGTCTAGAAATGGAGAATCTCACTATACTTGGTACATTTTTTCCAATGGTTAGTGATCCTAGTGATCTGAGGTGCCTTGGGTAGCCCACACTGAAAATGCCAAGGTCAGGGCAGGCTGCAAAAAGGAGAGCAGATTCTCCCAAAGACTGGTGGTTAACACTGTTGTTAGACTCACCAACCAGCCACAAACAGTGTTCCTGACACCCCGTCCCCAGTTATCAAGAAGCTGAAAAAAAAATACAGCCCCATTTAGTGCATTCCAGTTTCTGACTCCCAATCAACAAAGAGGTCCAGTAAAGTGAGAAGTTATTTAAAACTCTGTTCACTATACAAAATATTATTCTGAGTCCCAAAGGGCCAGCCACGTTACCAGATCAATGCTACAGTAGAACCTCAGTTACAAACACCTTGGGAACAGACGTTGTCGCTTTGAAATGTTCATAACTCTGACAGCTCACGAAAGCTCATGCTCAAATAAATTGGTTAGTCTCTAAGGTGCCACAAGTCCTCCTTTTCTTTTTGCGAATACAGACTAACACGGCTGTTACTCTGAAACCTGTCAAAATGTTATGGTTCTTTCAAAAGTTTACAACTGAACATTGACTTAACATAGCTTTAAAACTATGAAGTGAGCTGTAGCTCACGAAAGCTCATGCTCAAATAAATTGCTTAGTCTCTAAGGTGCCACAAGTACTCCTTTTCTTTCTTTTAAACTTTACTATGCAAAAGAGAAATGCTGCTTTTAATCATCGTAATTTAAATGAAACAAACACAAAGTTGCCTTACCTTGTCAAATCATCTTTTTTTAAAATTTCCCCCCTTTTTTTTAGTAGTTTACATTTAACACAGTATTGTATTTGCTTTTCTTCCTTTGGTCTCTGCTGCTGCCTGAGTGAGTATTTCCAGGTCCAAAGGAGGTGCGTGGTTGACAGTCAGTTTGTAGCTCTGGTGTTCATAACTGAGATCTTGTTTACACTGCCACTTTACAGCACTGCAACTTTGTCGCTCAGGGGTGTGAAAAAACACACCCCGAGCGCTGCAAGTTTCAGTGCTGTAACGTGGCAGTGTAGACAGTGCTGCTGCCAGCGCAGGTAGCCACTCCCCTCATGGAGGTGGGGTTTTTTATAGCACGGGGAGGAGCTATAGTCTCACTCCCAGCGCTGGTGCTGTGACTACACGTGGCAGCACTTTAACGTTGCTAGTGAAGACATGCCCTGAGATTCTACTGTAATTGTAGTTTGGAGCTTACCCAACATACCAGGCTGCCAGCCAATTCTTTTAAACTAAACTTGTAGTTTTAGATACTGAAGAAAAGAAGGATAAGAGTCGTTAAATGGTGAAAGCATTCAGGTAGAGACATATAACTTCAGAGTCCATATAGCAGGTTCTTTGCAGCATGGCTGGGTTTGCTGGCTTGTGAAGCCCCTCTGGAACACATCCACAGCTTGGATAGATCTATCAGTCCTTTGTTCAATGCTTCCGCCCACAGAGGTTACTCCAGGGATGAGAAGCAGGCTTGAGGACAAAATGGAGAAGATGCAGCTGCCTTTTTATATCCTCTGTCACAGGGCTTTGTGCATCCTCTGTCCCAACCAAACACAAGCTGGCAGCACATTGGCATGGAAAAGCTCTTGGAGTCCCCTGTCCACAAGCATGTCCCTACATGTCCTGCTGACTCATAGACATAGCCCCTGGCTTCCCTCAAGGGGTTCACTGTACAGCTGCTTGCCCTTGATGGGCCATCAAACAGGCTAGATAGTGCTGATGCCCATCTGTCTGTGGGTGCCAACCAGAAACAGCACAGGTTTGAGATGCAGATCTCTCATGCATTTATAACTCCTGATACATACATACAAACAATGCTATCATACTTAGTAGATCATAACTTTTCCACTGGTAGCTTACATGGCATATCCGGTAAGATTCATCACCATTTTATCACATTAATAATAAAGTCAAAGCTTTTATTATCTGGCATGTTGGAGGAATGGGGGGTGCTGGCAAGTTAAAAATGCTGGTTAACTAAGATGGCAGGAGTTTGGGTGCAGGAGGGGATGCAGGGCTGGGGCAGGGGAGGGGTGTGGAGCACAAACTTGAAGAGGGGGTTTGGGTGCAGGAGGGACCTCAGGGCAGCTGGTTGGGGCTTGGGAGCCAGATCTGGGGCCTGCTCAGCTCAGGCAGCTCCCTGCAAGCAACAGGGAGCTCCAGCTGCTCCTAGGCCAGTGGTTCCCAAACTGGGGCTCGCAAAATGTTACAGGGGGTTCTTGGGGAAAAATTCCCTAATGGTGGACAGAGCTGTCCCTAGGAATCTCGGGCAGCCCGGGGCCAACAGCCCAGAGCCCCTGGACTTCCAAGAGCTAAGCAGATCAAAACAAGCATAGCTATCACACTGAGATTTAAACTTCAAGACTCCTTATACAAAATGGAAAGGGAGGTGGATATTTTTTGCTGGTTTTAAAATTAAATGGGCAGCTAGTATTGTTTTTAAAATTATGCTGAAGAACAAGTTCAAACTTCGTTGTAACGTGCGTCGTTTGCCTGGACTGCTCAAGACCTGAGTGCTTGTGTAGGAGGAACTCTTTGAGTTGGCTTCTTAAATCCCTTCATGCTGCTTCACATCTGATACTCCTTGATGAAACAGAGGGGCCTTGTCTTATAACAGGCTTCTTCAAAGCGATACAAGCTACGAAAGTGAGCTCTTGGGAGAGTGTTGCCGTTTTCATAATGTAATAAAATACTATAATGATAAATAATAACTAATAATAAATAATGTGTAATAAGCAGGTCATAAAAACAAATTTTACATTTCCAGGATCACTGCTTTTATAATTTATACTCAGGTAAAGGCGAAAATCCCTGGAAATATTCATTTTTAGGAGGGGAGTCACAAGACTTGACATTTTAGTGAAAGGGATTGACAGTTGATAAAGTTTGGGAACCTCTGTCCTAGGCAGAGGGGCAGCAGGCGGCTCTGCACACAGCCTCCACCTACAGGGACCGCCCCCCAGCTCCCATTGGCCGCAGTTGCCAGACAATAGGAGCTGCGGAGCCGGCACTCGAGGCAGGGGCAGCGCACAGAGCGCCCAGGAGCACCCTGAGCCTGGGACAGACACGTCACCGCTGGCAGGGAGGTGAGGTTCCCCCCAATCCGCCCCCCCCGGCCCGCCTAGAAACCGGCCTTCCAAAGCCGGTCAGACACGCCGGTTTCTAGAGCCCCCCCCGCTTCCCCGCGGCGGCGCCCGGCCACACCAGCGCCAGGGTCCCGTCAGCAGGACCGACCGGGCAGCCTACCCCTCGGCGCTGGCCCCGGCTGCCCTCGAGCCTCGTTCCCGCCCCGCGCGCGCCCCTTTCCCGCTCAAAAAACGGACGCCCGGCCTCGCGCCACACCCCGCCCCCCCGCCGAGCCCCAGGCCGCCGGGCCGAGCCCCGAGCGCCCGATGGGCCGCTAGGCGCGGCGAGTCGAGCGGCCGATGGGCTCCGACGCCATTTTCCCGGAAGCCCGCGAGCGGCCCGCAGCAAGGAGCCCGGCCCCGGCAGGTGGGTCGGGGTGGGGGGCGAAGCAGCTGCGGCGGGGGGGGAAGCAGCTGCGCGTTATCCGTTGTGGGTGCCGGGCCGGGGCTGTCCCCGCCTGGCGCCCCCCCCCCGCGGGGTGTGTCGGGGCCCGGCCGGGGCTGAGCCCCTCGCCGTGGTGTCGGGCCTGGTTGGGCTCGGGCCGGAGCCGCCCCTCGCTAACGCCTCTCTCTGCCCTCCCAGAGCCCCGCCGCCGCCGCCAGGATGTTCCACGGGATCCCCGCCGCTCCGGGCCTGGGAGGTGAGTCCGGCCCCGGCCCCGCTCCTGGGCCCGCCCCGGGGCTGCGCGGCCCCCGGGCGCGCTGCGGGCGGCCCCGGGTCTCCCTGGCCAGGCCACGTGCCCGCTGGCCCCGGACCCGTGGCCGCTGGCCCGGCGCCCCCCGAGCGGGCTGGGGTCGGGCGGGCGGGAGCTGCCTCGCCGGCGCCGCGTGTCCGCGCTCGGCCGGGCGCCGCGGGTTCAGGGTTGCGCGCCGCGGCCGGGGGGACAAGGCGCAATGCGGGTCAGCGATTAGGAGCAGGTGCCTGACTCTCGGGGGAGTCCAGCTCTGGATCAGGCGCCCCGGGGAGGCTGTGGGATCCCCATCACTGGAGATTTCTCAGAGCGGGCTGGCCAGACCCCTGTCAGGGATGGTCTCGGTCCTGTCTCAGCGCAGGGGGCTGGATTTGGTGACCTCTCGAGGTCCCTTGCAGCTCTGAATCTCTGTGAGTCTCCCCTGGGGGGCTGTTCCTGGCTGGGAGCAATGGGCGGTGGCCAGCAGGCGCTCTCAGCCGGCCTTCGCTGTCCTGGAGCTGGTTGTGGGGTTCTCGGGTAGCAGTCGCCCAGTAGCTCGCGGGCTGAGGAGCTGCCGCGCTGGGCCTTCGTAACACAGGGTGACCAGGGAGAAGTTTCATTGTGGGAATCGCTGGAAAGCCCTTGGGCCTACTGCGGTTCACGGGTTTCCCTCTCTTTCAGCCCCAGGGAATAAGCCGGAACTGTACGAGGTGAGTAGCGCTTCGGTCCTGTTCCCCTCCTTGCTCCGCCTCTGGCACTGGAGGCAGAAAGACCTTCCAGCGTAAGCTGGGTTTGTGCTCTGCAAATGGATGCGCGCCCCTCCATCCTGGGGCATCCAGGGACCCCACGCTCCTGAGGACACAGGCAGCCCCTAATCTCCATCCCAGTAGGGGTTCTTCTGGAGCCCGTCTCCTCTGCCCCTTGGAGAGGATGCAGGAGGTTCCACGTCTGTCAGCTGTGTCCCCGTCCCCCCGCCCCCAGTCTGTGCGCGTGGGTTTCGGTTCAGAGGCTGTGATGCCTGATGTGCTGTGTGTGTCTGCTGTCGTTGCAGGAGGTGAAGCTGTATAAGAATGCACGGGAACGAGAAAAGTGAGTCCATCCCGAGCGGAATGGGTTTCCTGTGGGTCCCATGTACGCAGTTCTGTGTTGCCGTGTGTGTACCGGGAGTTCAAGCTGCTGGCTGCAGTGAGGTCCTTGCTCTGAAGATGCTGGAGCTGACGGTGCAGGGAGCTCTCTATTCTGGTGTCCTGCCCCTGCCAAGCCAGAAAAGACCTGAGAGCCCTTTTGTCTTGTCTCTGCCACTGGCCAGCGCAGGCTGCGTCCCAGGGAGAAGGAGTAGGTGGAAATGTCATCTCTGGAAAAAGCAAGTGGTCGCCCTTGGCCCTGAAATGCTAGAGCCTTTGTGCCGTTCCTGGGGGCGTGGGAGGGGGTGTATCGCAGAGGGTGTGAGTGGGGGATCCGCGGGCTGTGCGCCCTCACAGGCTTCTGCCCTCTGGTTTCAGGTACGATAACATGGCTGAGCTGTTTGCAGTGGTGAAGACGATGCAGGCTCTGGAGAAAGCTTACATCAAGGACTGCGTCTCTCCCAACGAGTGAGTCCGGGCTCTGCTCTTATTTCCAGCCTGGACTCTCGTGGGGCGGCGGGGAGCCAAGCTGACAGGATTCCTCAGCAGGGATGTCTCCCATTACTGAGTGGAGCAGAGTGATTTCTGCTCCCCAAGACCCTGCAGACACACTGGGGAGCGGACGTTTCCTCCTTGTGGGGAGGGGGCTCAGAAAATCATCAAAACAGCCAATTAGGTCCCCTTGCCTCACCCCTCCCACCGCGCCCCCCCCCGCCCCTCCCTCCACACACACTTCCTGGGGCCAGGCAGTGTTGTTCCATCCAGAGCGGGCCTCCAGCCTCAGGCCTTGGGGCTCCACCCCTGCCCCGGGGACTGTTACGCGGGTGAACTCATCTTCCCCTAAGGAAGTTGCTTGCTTATTTTATGTACTCAGCCTCGGTGATCCCCTCCTGCTTGGCATCAGCAGCTCCGGCTGTTAGCAGCTCTTCTTACTCCATATCCTCTTCCCTGCCCCAGGTACACTGCAGCCTGCTCCCGGCTCCTGGTCCAGTACAAAGCTGCCTTCAAACAGGTGCAGGGTTCCGAGATCGGCTCCATCGATGAATTCTGCCGCAAGTTCCGGGTGAGTTAAGTTCTCCGGCACTCCAGCTTGGGGAGGCACTGAGACAGGAATCTCAGGGGAACCCTTAGAGTGGGGGGGCTGTGGTCCTAGATGTACCACTGCTGACTGGGTTAGACTCCGCTCCCCAGAGGGGGAAGAGAGAAATCCTACATAGATTTGTTTATTCCAAGGGCAGAAGGGACCAGTGTGACCATCCCATCTGACCTCCTGTGTAAAACAGGCCAGAGACCTGCCCCCAAGTCATTCCCAAAGCAGAGCTGTTAGAAACACAGCCCGTCTGGATTTAAAAACTGTCAGTGATGGAGAATCCACCATGACCTGGGGAAAATTGTTCCAGTGGTGAGTTACTCTCAGCTGTTCGCCAGGGTTACAGAGAGAGGCTCCTGGCCCTGGGGCAGTGAGTTCACCCCCTCCCCCCCAGCTTACCGGCCCAGGCCTGCACTCTCCTCCCCCACCCCCGGGTTAGAACATGAGCGTGGAACCCCCGTCCCGTGCTTGGAAGCATTCTCAGGGAAATGTTGCTTTTTTGGGGGTTTTATCCCTGTTGCCCTGCGCTGAGCTTCCCCGGGGCTCGCTGTGACTGACCCGTCTCCTGCAGCTTGACTGCCCACTGGCCATGGAGAGGATCAAGGAGGATCGGCCAATCACCATCAAGGATGACAAAGGCAACCTGAACCGCTGCATTGCTGACATCGTCTCCGTACGTTCCTGCCCATGGCGAGGGGCTGCGTGTGTTGTAATCCCTGTACCCAGTGCTTCTGGGACTCTGCCCGCGGGGCTGGCCAGCACTGTGTGTCTAGACCGGCCGATTCTCAAGGGCATGGGTGGCGGGTGAAGCTTTCCCTTGGGGAAGCTAACCCCCTGCTCCGCCTCTTATGGCCAAGGCCACATCTCCACTCATTGCTCTCAGCTCCCTGGACTGGGGGGCTGAGAGCTTGGCCTCTCCACCCCCGTGGCCCACCTAGAGCTTTGAGCCCCTCCCCTGTTCCACCCCTTCCACCCGCAGCCCTGTCCTGGTCCATCTCTCCCTCCCCCCACCCCCTGTGGGGACAGGGAGCGAGAGTTCCTCCAGCCCCGGGGCCATGGCTGGGGGGATTTTTCCAGGGGCCCCAAAACCACTATTGTCCCCCTCCCGCTCCACCGTGGCGGTGAGAGGTTTGGGGAGATTTAGCCTCCATTACGCACTGCCCAACCCAGGGGGCTGTCCTAGGAGGGCTGGGGTTGTCAGGTGCTGTTCCCCTACTTCCCTGGGGTTCCAGGCCTTTACTGAGGTGTCTCTTCTCTCTTCCAGCTTTTCATCACGGTGATGGATAAACTGCGCCTGGAGATCCGAGCTATGGATGAGGTGAGATTGGGGGAGACAGCCAGGCTGAGTCCCTGAGAACTCTGCCTGGAGCCTGCGCCCCGGTTGGCTTCCCAAGGCATCTCCTCCTTGGCCCAGGAGAGGGAAGCCTGTAGGACGATGGGCTATGACTTTGTGCCATGCTAATTGCCATGGGAAGGGGGCGTGGAGGCTTCCTTACTGGGATCAGCACTTGGCTGTGTGGAGAGATTCCTGCATGGAGTGAGGTGTGGAGGGAGGATTCTTCCCGCCCCATAGGGTGGGGTTATCCCAGCCAGTCCTGGGGTGTGGGGCAGGAAAGGCTCAGGCTGTATGTGTTTGTGCCCCCAGATCCAGCCGGACCTGCGGGAGCTGATGGAGACAATGAACCGCATGAGCCACCTGCCCCCTGACTTCGAGGGGCGACAGAAAGTGAACCAGTGGTGAGTATGGCTCTCTGGGGGCCCCTCCTCTGTCGCTATCTCTGCTTGCTCAAGCAGGCAGGCAGAGGGGATGCCAGAGGCCTGGGCCTGCCTTGCCCCCCAGTGGGTCTTATGCAGAACTGAGAGGGCTGTTCCACCCACCGGGCTGAGGAGGGCTGCTTTGCAGGCAGGCCTGTTGGCAGAGTGCCTTTGGCACTCCCTTTGCTGGGGGAGGTCAGGGCAACCCTGGGGTGGAGGCTTGTGGTAAGATGATCTTTGGCACCAACCTGCCATGTTTCTGATCAGGGGCTGTTTATCATCCTGCCCAGCTAGGGGTTGGGCAGGGGCTGGAGGAGCCCCAGGTTGATCCTGGCTCTCCCCTAGGTCAGCGCTGTAGAGGGATGAGTCTGTTTTATTCCCTGCCCTTCTCCCACTCCTGCTAGTGCAGCCCAGTCCCCTTGTTAAGAGCTTTCTTCCTGCCCTGGAGTGGGAGGAGTCTCAGGGCTGGACCCTCCCCCTGACTCTTCCCTGGCAGGCTGCAGACGCTGAGTGGGATGTCTGCCTCGGATGAGCTGGATGACTCCCAAGTGCGCCAGATGCTGTTTGATTTGGAATCAGCCTACAACGCCTTCAACCGCTTCCTGCACTCCTGAGCCTGGACCAGTGCCCCCCTGGACTGTGTCTCCAGCTGCCCACCTCCTGGGAGCCCCTCCCCATGTATAGCGCTCAGGCGGGGACCGCTGGGCTCCATTCCACTGCCCTGCTGTAGGGCACACTCATGGGTGGTGTGGAGTTTGCCATGCTGTCCTCCCTTCCCCCCACCCTTGGGAGGGGCGTTGGCTGTAGCTATCCTAGCATTAGCCCTTGGGGCGGGGTCTGTGTGAACAGCCTTACTCTAGCCGGAGCCCACCTGGCCCTTGCTGCAGCTGGGCTGTGGGGCGGCCCTGTGAGCAGGGGCGGAGACTTGTACAAACCTGCACTAATAAAGGCCCTTACACTGCAGCTCATGTGTGGTGTGGTGCTGGGCTCGGGGGCAGGAGGCATAGCTGGTGCACAGCTGACTCGGGACCAGACAGGTCAGATGTCCAAAGCACTCCCAGGCACTAAGCTGGGCAGAGGCAGGGCTGGCTCCTGTTCTCCTTTCCTGTCTGCAGGGAGAGGGAGAACCCTGGCCATCCTCAGAGGGTGCTGCTCTGGCAGTAGATAAAGCAGCTGGTCTCGTGGAGGGGGGGAGAGCTACACCCACGTCTGTGTCACAGCTTGTGGGGAGAGTTGTGAGAAGAGCAGCCAAGGCCAGAGCTGGTGGAATGCAGCACTTTATTTACCATGGTTAACCGGGGCCACGAGCAGCAAGCCCTGTGCTCCCAGGAAAAGCACCCGACAGTCAATAAATAACCTGTAATGTCTGAACTAGCCCGAGTGGCCACTGGAAGGGTGGGGCCAGAACCCCTACAGCCTGGGGAGGATGTGAATACCTCCCCCTGCAGGACTGGATTACAGAAAGATTAGAGGACAAATAAAATACCCCCCCCCCCCCAACCCACTCTGAGTCAGGCTCCCAGGGCAATGGAGCGGGGGGACCCTTCTGCCCCAGGGCCTCAGTCACCTTCAGAACTTGCTCCAGGGCAGTTGCTGTGCCAGGAAAACACAAGCCACCCCCAGGTATGGCAGTGCTGGGACTGTAAGTAATCTCTCGAGCAGCGCACTAGGAATTCCCACCATCGCTCTGTGAGCAGTGCGGGCCAGGTAACTCGCTGCCTCCTTTGGCCACAGCAGAGGCTGTCGATCCAGAGCTGAGCAATCCCCATGGTGTGGACAGTTCTGGAGGGAGTTCCACGGATCACAGCATCTGGCATCCTGCCTCCTTTGGATAAGATAGTACCAACACTCCCTTCTCACCTTGCAGAGGTGCCAGGCAGGGCAAAGCTAAAGGGCCCCAAGCACCTGGAGATGGCAGGATAAGCACCAGCAGCCAGGGCCCTGCACCCTCTCCCCATGGGCCAGGGCTGAGTGCAGAACAGCTGCTGGCACAGGCCAGCCAGTGCTTGCGTCCTCTTATCGCCAGACGCCCCCTCTGCCAATGGCCACTGCCTCCCAGGAGGACCGACCTCCAGAGTGCCCCCTAGCGGTGCAGTTCCAGGGATGGCTGAGGATGGAGTCAAGCAGGCCCCGAGGGATCTATACAGCAGTAGGAGACAGGTCCCGTCACACGCTCTTGCAGAACAGCTTGTGGTGCCGAGTGACTGCGCACAGAGAGGTGCCCGCGGGGCCATGCCAGGACTCGCCCACGCCCCGCTGGTCGCTCCTGCTCAGCTGCTGGCTGCAGAGTCGCAACTCGCGCACGTTGGCAGAGACCCGGGCCCACGTGGTGCTGTCCAGTGGGCCTCGCACGCTGCAGCCTGCGGGAAGGAAAGAGGCCATTGTGCCAGCGTAGGGAATGCGGGACCCAGGGAAAGGGATGTCAGGCTGGGTGATCCCCATGGTCCCTTTCTGAGCTCTGCCCGTGCCCTTTATCAGCTGCAGCCCTCAGCTATTCCAGTCCTGGACCCCCCCAGCTCAGCTGCTGTGTCTGTCTGACCTGCTCCCCTTTGCGCACCACCAAGAGAGGAGTACCTGGGCCACACCAGCTGGTGGCTCTGCCATCCCCCAGGGCTCAGCCAGGTCACTCCCCGGCTGCTGGGTGCTCTGGGAATCCCCCAGGTAGGCAGGGAGATGTGGCACTTGTGACCTAGGCTGGCTCTAGAGCTAACTCCACCCCACCCCAGTCCTGGTGCTCGCAGCCCCCTGCCCAGGGTCAGTCTCATGACAGGCCCAGCAGGGACTGCATTTCTCCCCCTGCCCCAGCACTTCTCTTAGGGCCAGGGACTGGGAAGAAGGACCCTTCACTAGACCCCCCCCAGTGACCTGGGGATCTCCAAGCCCTTTTCACCCTCACCTGCCAGGCTGAGGGAGCGGAGCCCCTGGTTCCTCTCCCCCAGGGCTGACAGCAGCATCCGCAAGCCCACAATGGTGATCCCAGGGTTTGCAGACAAATCCAGTGAGACTAAAGGTGGACACACCAGGAGGCACCTGGAACCAAGAGGGAAGAATTGAGTCAAACAGCACCCGGCCTCACTCTTCCCACCCACAATCTTAGAATATCAGGGTTGGAAGAGACCTCAGGAGGTCGTCTAGTCTAAACCCCTTCTTAAAGCAGGACCAACCCCAACTAAATCATCCTAGCCAGGGCTTTGTCAAGCCTGACCTTAAAAGCCTCTAAGGATGGAGATTCCACCACCTCCCTAGGTAACACATTCCAGTGCTTCACCACCCTCCTAGTGAAAAAGTTTTGCCTAATATCCAATCTAGACCTTCCCCCACTGCAACTTGAGACCATTTCTTCTTGTTCTGTCATCTGCCACCACTGAGAACAGCCGAGCTCCATCCTCTTTGGAACCCCCCCCTTCAGGTAGTTGAAAGCAGCTATCAAATCCCCCCTCATTCTTCTCTTCCGCAGACTAAACAATCCCAGTTCCCTCAGCCTCTCCTCATAAGTCATGTGTTCCAGTTCCCCTGATCATTTTTGTTGCCCTCCGCTGGACTCTCTAATTTGTCCACATCCTTTCTGTAGTGGGGGGCCCAGAACTGGACGCAGTACTCCAGATGTGGCCTCACCAGTGCTGAATAGAGGGGAATAATCACGTCCCTTGATCTGCTGGCAATGCTCCTACTAATGCAGCCCAATATGCCGTTAGCCTTCTTGGCAACAAGGGCACGCTGCTGACTCATATCCAGCTTCTCATCCACTGTAATCCCCAGGTCCTTTTCTGCAGAACTGCTGCTTAGCCAGTTGGTCCCTAGTCTGTAGCAGTGCCTGGGATTCTTCCATCCTAAGTGCAGGACTCTGCACTTGTCCTTGTGGAACCTCATCAGATTTCTTTTGGCCCAATCCTCTAATTTGTCTAGGTCCCTCTGTATCCTATCCCTACCCTCCAGCGTATCTACCTCTCCTCCCAGTTTAATGTCATCTGTGAACTTGCTGAGGGTGCAATCCACGCCATCCTCCAGATCATTAATGAAAATGTTGAACACAACCGGCCCCAGGACCGAGCTCTGGGGCACTCCACTTGATACCGGCTGCCAAATAGACATCGAACAAAGCATTACTATACAGCAGCCCCGCCCACTCTTGGCCCCCATCACCAAGGGATGGGCCCGGCCGGAGGAGATCCGGGGGGTCACTTCCAGGTAGGACCCAGCAGGATGAAGTTCAGGCTCTCAGTTCAGCTCCACATCACAGCCCCTCACAGTCAGCAGCACACCCATCTGCCCCCGCCCAACAAACCCCCAGGCCCAGAGACTCCAGCACTGCCCTTTACCTGGCCAGCTCCTCGACAGCCTCGTCACTCAGGTGGTTCCCAGACACAGTCAGGTGGGTGAGAGCACATCCCTCCTGGAAGGGAACAGAGGGGAACTGATCCCAAAGCCACACCCCAGCTGAACGGGGCAGGGGCCAAACCCTTCTTTCAAGCAAGGGCCTGGAGCCGCTGAACGCCTGAGATTCCTCAGAGAACCTGGGAGAAGCAGAACCAGGAGCACCGGATGGTCATGCTCCCGAGGAAGGACCTTGTCTCTTTGCAGCGCAGGGGCCGAGGTCAGTGGCCGGAGCCATGTTCTTACCATGAGCAATACTCTGGCAATTCCTGGAGCCAGTAAAGGGTTACAGCAGGATTCCCCCCGAGCTGCCCCTGCACCAGCCTGGGGCCCATTACCTTCATCAGGTACCTGACCACCGGATCCATGAGAGGCTCCTCCAGCCGGGCAGCCACCGAGCCGATCTCCAGCTGGCTAAGGGTGGCGCAGGGCAGGCTCCTGAGCAGCAGCTCCAGGCCAGTGGAGCCCAGGGCATTGTGGGACACCGCGAGGGTCTTCAGGTGCACAGCGCCTGGGCCAGGGAGAGACAGCGAGCTAACAGCGAGCCTGCAGCCGCGGGGGCAAGGGAAGGGAGTTGGGGAGCTCGCCTGAGGCCCTGTCCGCAGCTGCGTAACGCAAAACTTATGTACCAGACAGACCAGGACTGGGAGAGAACAGCAGAGCAGGGAGCTGTGGGGCAGGGCTGAGGGGCGTTGGCAGAGGTGGGGGAGCCCAGGGCTGGATCGCGGGGAGCTATGGGGCAGGACTGAGGGGCGTTGGCAGAGGTGGGGGAGCCCAGGGCTGGATCGCGGGGAGCTATGGGGCAGGACTGAGGGGCATCAGCAGAGCTGGACTGGGACTGGACAGTGATCAGGACTGTCTCCATGAGCAGAGCCATACTCGTCCCCCCCAGCTGAGAGCTGTTCACCCTCCCCCCAGTCCCTCTGGGGACTCATAGGGGTCCCTAGCCTAGAGATGCCTCTGCAATCGCGCACAAGGAGGCTAGCAGTGACCTCTGCCATGTGGCCAGTGCCCTTCCCTGCTCAGGGGGACGCGTACCTTTCAGGCCATCGGCCAGCAGGAGGCGGTGGTGCTGCAGGAAAGCCCCAGTGAAGCCGCAGGCTTGCAGTCGGAGCGTGGTCAGGACGGGGCAGGCCTGAACCAGGCAGGCCAGCGCCTGGGAGCTGCCGTCTCCCAGGGGGTTCAGGCTGAGATCCAACTCTTCCAGGCTCTGGCAGGATGGGGGGCAGGAGTCAGCGCTGCTGGGTGGACAGGGGGGTCACCCCCAACCCTCTGGGGTCTGCCCCGCACACCCAGTGCCATCAGACGGGCAGGGGGCTGCACCAACCTGATGGTGAGGGGCACAGGGGGAGAAGCGACAGTGGGAGCAGAGCCCCCCGGATGTGGGCCTCCTTCCCTAAGTGACCCCAGTGCCTCCCCGCCAGGGCCCTAGGGGCAGACTCCCCGGCAGCAGGAGGGACGCAGTTTCCCCTTCCCTAGATCCAGGGCCTGCAGGACCAGTGCAGCACCTGGTACTGATCAGGGCAGCCCTGGAGCTCAGGGAGGGCAGCTTGGGGGTCCCCAGCCCCTGCTTGTGGCTCTAGGGCTCAGGCATGAGGCCAGGGCCTCTTCCACACCTGGGCTGGATGCACCACGCGCTCCCTGCCCAGTCTTGGGGCAGGGGAGAGGATGCTGGACATGCTCCCAGCCCTACCTGAAAGGCCGTCTGGGCGGGCAGCCCTGCTGCCAGTGTGCGGAGCCCCTCGGCCCCAAGCTGGTTGGCTGACAGGTCGAGGAGGGTCAGGCTGGGCATAGTGCCCAGCGTGGCCAGCAGCTCAGCGGCCAGGCCATTGGCCAGGCCGTTCCCAGCCAGCCGCAGCTGCCGGATGGAGGTCTGCAGCTTGAGGGCACGCAGGAGTGGGGCGAGGTGGGGCTGGCGCAGCGAGAGGCCACAGGCGCTGAACGAGGGGCCTGACTCCTGCAGCTCCATGATCTTCAGCAGCAGCTGGTGCTCGCCTGCAACGCGGAGACAGGGCAGGTGAGGGCAGGTCGCCCCAGGCCCACTGGGGCACTGGAGGACCCGAACTGCTGCTGAGGGTCCTTGACAGCTGGAGGCTGGAGCCACAGCCAGGGGGAGAGCGCCCCCAGCGCTGCACAGGGGTCGGCCACGACTGATGGCCCCTCGGGCCGAGCCCAGCTCCCCGGGGCTCCAGAGCACCGAGTGTTCTTCAGTAGGTTCTGAACTGGCCTTTCTCTGGCACGTCGCACGGCCATGGGGCTGGAGATCTGCCTCCAACCCCCTTCCACAGCCAGAGCCAGAGGCCCAGAGACTGAGGGACTTGCCCAAGACCCCACAGGGAGGCTGTTGCAGAGCAGGGTCCCAATCCCAGGCTGGCGCCCTGACCCCAGGACTGTCCTTCCCACTCTACCCCCCAGAATGTGATCCCACACACGGGGAAGGGAGTGCTCTGACCGCCCCAGGGCCCTACAAAACCCAGCAAGACCTGGATCCCTCTGTGCCCGATGGTTCCAGCGCCCACCCAGAGCATGGCCAGCAAGGTCCCCAAGGCAGCCTCTTACCCACGGCCAGGCTGCGACAGGCCTTCCTGTACCGGTCGGCGAGCGGGGGCAGGTCCCAGGACTGCACCTCTGCAAACACCTGCAAGGGAGAGGAGAGTCCCATTGGCACAGGATGGGCACTGAACCCAAGCATCCGGACGCCCAGACGCCACGGTGACGAGCCCCACTACGACCCCCTCGGCATCCTGCGGGGGAGCTACGTGGGCTCGACCCAGGAGGTGCCCACGCTGGCTCGGACGCCCCCCACTCACCTCCTCGTTGCTCTGCAGCACGTCCACGATGAGGTCCTGGGGCGCCAGCAGAGCCCCCTCCTTCTTGAGGGTGAGCTGCGGCAGCAGGCCACACGTCTGGTAATGGCGCTGGGCCGCCTGCTCTGCCAGCCACGCCACCGGGCGGCTCTCGCTGCTGCTGCAAGGGACGGGAGGGGCTGAGGCGGAGCGCCCCCTACAGGCCACCGGTCTCCTCAGCCGGAACTAGGCCCCGCAGGCACCACCCCGCCCCGCTCCCCAGTGGCTGTGAGGGGGATCACATCCTACTCAGGTGTTACCCCGAGCACCTGACCCCCTTGGCCAACCCCTCGCCCAGGGGGATGGGCCCCAGCAGCTGCCTAGGAGCCAGACCCCTTGGAGGGTGCTGCTAATGCTGCTTCACACTTGACCTGCAGGGGGCAGGACTCCACCCGCCCCCCTGCCCCAGGAGGCCTGGGGTGGAGGTCCAGGGGCTCTGGGCCACACCGGGAGGAAGGCCACGAGCCGGCTCTCACCTGTGGGGCACGGGGATAAGGAAGACGTTGTCCTGGACCCGGACACGCACTCGAATGGGGGGCGGCCGAGCGGGAGCTGCAGACAGCGAAGGGAGCTGGGGACAGGAGAGTGGAGTCAAGGCACACAGGACACCCCAAGGGTACCCCACGCCCTCCTCACTGTGAGCCCGACACCCCAAGCGCCTCACCTCCGGGGCCTCTCCACTGCCTCTCAGGCCATTGGCTCGGCTGCTGTCCGCGGGCCTCAGGCTGGCAGGGGTGGCGGCGGTCTCTGGGGCCCCCAGGGCGCAGCCTCCGCGGGATCGGCCCAGCACTGTTCTGTCCACAATCTGGGTGAGGCGGCTCTGCCGGGCCCTCCTCCTTTGAGGGGGGGCCCCGCCGTCGCTCTCGGGCCCTGTGGCGTCTCCAGAGTCCGAGCCCGACTCCCCCTGGCCCCAGCGGCTCCTCTTGCGGGGCTCGCGGCTGGCCCTCAGGTCATCCTCCAGCCAGTCGTCCCCCACGTACTTGTCTGCTGGGATCAGGGCCGGCCTCGCAGGGGTCTCAGACGGCACCGGCTCTGTGCCCAGGCAGGACTGGGCACTGCCTACGCTACGGATGGCTGCTTCATACTCCGCCTGGCCACCACCACGGGTGGGCAGCTCAGGCTCCTCCTGCACCAGGAACCCCGGCGTCCGGCAATCCTCCCTCTGGCCCAGGAGCCGCTGCCTCTTCTTGACGGGCCGGAGTGGGGTCATGCAGTCGTCCTGCTCGGCCCTGCGCTCTGACCCCTTCCCACCATGCTGACTGGGGAGCCCGCAGGGCGCAGGGGGCTCCTTGGAGGGGCCCCCGCTCCGGGGCTGTGGCGCCGGAGCAGAGGGGCGCAGCGTTAGAGGCTCCGAGAGCTCAGCATCAAACAGCTGGCTCTGCAGAATGTCCCAGGGGGGCGGGGCTGCATCAGGTGCTGTGGGGGCGACAAGAGACCCCGTGAGCTGGGCCCATGGCCCCCAGATCCAGGGCCAAACACCCCGAGAGCAAGGGGCTGCGGACCACAGCGGGGAGACGGGGAGGGGGAAAGGCAGCCCCTGGTACCAGGCTAGACGCGCTTCCCAGGACGACAGGGGCAGGGGACTCCAGCCCGCCCCCTGCCAGTGGGTCTGGGAGCTGCACTGAGGGCTCAGCAGAGAAGCCGGGGCACCAGGTGAAAATGAAAGAGCAAGCCAGAGCCGGGGCCCACCCAATGCTGCCCCCTTGGAGACACCCCTCAGCTTTACTCCCCGACCAGACTGGCCTCACCTCGCCCTGCCACGGCCTCCCTGAGCAGCCGCTCCATGGCTCGGCAGCGCCGGCGTGTCTCCTGGTCCAGGTCCTTGCCGTACATCCTCACCCACTCCTGGAGGGTGCCCAGCGGGCTCAGGCCCTGCGCGGGGCGAGACATAGGCCATGGGTACCACTGCAGGCAGGGCCTCAGGGCGAGACTGCTGCCAGCCTGGCCCCAGGAGCCAGGGCACTGCCCCCACACATATACCCTGCAGCTAGGCGGGGTGTGCCCAGCCCAGCCCCTGCCCTCACCTTGGCGTTCCTCAGCACCGCCGACGCACCCCTCTGGAGCAGCAGCTCCGCCACCTCGAAGTGGCCGCAGTTGAGGGCGTCGTGCAGGGGGGTGATCCCCTCACAGCCCGGCCCCCCGGGGTCATCGATGGAGGCGCCACGCTCCAGCAGCAGCCGGACGATCTCTGGGCACAGGAGCCAGCAGTTAGTGCCAGGCAGCGGTGACACGGCCCCTCTGGCTCCCTGCCCCAGACTTCACTGCCCCCCCTCACTCACCCAGGTGCCCATGGTTGCAGGCCTCATGCAGGGGGGTCCAGCCACAGTAATCCCGCGGGTTCAGAGGGTGACCCTGACACCAGGAAGGAAGAGACATGAAAACAGGCATGGGGGTTACACTTAGGCCGGAAGTCCTGATGGGGAGAGCTGTGAAACCCCTTCCCCCCAATTCACCTGCCCACCCCCCGGGACCACCCACCAACCCCAGCGGGATCCCTTCAGCCCTTGCTAAAACGTGCCCACTGCTGGTGTGGAGAGAGAAAGTAAGGAAGTGTTATTTACTCCTTCTCATAACACAAGAACAAGGGGTCATCAAATGAAATGAATAGGTAGCAGGTTTAAAACAAGAAAGTATTTTTTCACGCAACGCACTGTCAACCTGTGGAACTCCTTGCCAGAGGATGTTGTGAAGGCCAAGACTATAACGGGGTTCAAAAGGGAGCTAGATAGATTCATGGAGGATAGGTCCGTCAGTGGCTAGTAGCCAGGATGGGCAGGGATGGTGTCCCTAGCCTCTGTTTGCCAGAAGCTGGGAACGGGCGACAGGGGATGGATCACTTGATGATTCTGTTCATTCCCTCTGGGGCCCCTGGCACTGGCCCCTTTCAGAGGACAGGATCCTGGGCTAGATGGACCTTGGGTCTGACCCAGTACGGCCGTTCTTATGTTCTGATGAAGGGGCTCTGCAGGGCCAGCCAGCTCCCCAGCCACCTGCACCACCCCAGAAGCCGCGGGGCGACAGGGAAGGGGCCTGCTGGGGCCGGTGCCTGAGAGCCGGGGACCGTCTCCTACCTGCTCCAGGAAGAACTGGACCCGGCGCAGGTTCCCATCGATGCAAGCTCGGTGCAGCGGGGTCTCGCCTCGGTCGTTCCGCCGGTTCCACTGAAGGGGCATGGGGGGTGAGGGAAGCACCAGGATCAGAACTGCCCAGGGGGCCCCAGATCAGATCCCCATATCAGATTCCCATTATCGCCAACCTCCACGCAGCCCCGCCCCCACCCGCAATCCAGCCCTGGCCTGGGATGAGCCCTGCAGGGTCTCAGCCTGGCCCCCGATTAGTCTCCTGGGGTGAGAACGCTGCGCCCAGGCCCCGGCCTCACCTTGGTGATCCTGCGCCGGCCGGGCACGCTCTTGTTGTAGCCGTCCAGGTCGTCTTCCTCCCCATCTGGAACACACAGGCCCGGGTGAGGTACCGCCGCGCTGGGTGCGGGGAGGGCCGGAGCCGGGGGAGCTGGCTACAATACAGCCCCCCACCCTGCAGACACGGGGCCCCACATGCCAGGCAAGGCACATACGGGGCTACAGCCCCACCCACCACATTCCCGCCCCGCTCACTTGTCAGGACTCGACTCCAGGAACCCCCCTGCCCCCTCTCCCCTCCCCCGCCCACTCACCGCTCTCAGACAGCTCCAGGTCGCTCTCTTCCAGGGGCTCGCTGTTCTCCAGCTCCTCCTCGTCACTGTCCCCGGCTGCGCTCCAGCCCTGCGAGCGGCACAGGCTCTGCAGCCTGGCAAGCGTGTCGGGGGCCTCGGGGCACCCCCATTTCTGCTGAATGGGGTGAAGGTGCCGCAAGATTTGCCGCTGGGGGACGAAGGGAGATGGGCTGATCACCCTGCCCCAGAATGGGGGCCAGGGGAGGAGGCAGGAGCCCTGGCTGGGAGCGGGACGCTCCCGGGTCCCCGAGCCCTGGCCTGGCCCAGCTATGGGTGCTGCAGTGAGTGGGGATGAGGAACCGGCCCTCGGGGCAGCTCCCAGACCCCCCAGCCCTGGCCCAGCCCAGCAGACAGGGCTATAGGTGAGGCCGGGGGGACGCTGGCTAGGTGGGGCTCCCCACGAGTCTAGTCCCAGCTGCACTGGCCGCATTTCAGCTCAGGGCCCCAGCACCCCACGTCCTTCCCTCCACCACCACCCCCAGGGCTTCTGCAATGCTGAGTACAGCTGGGTACAGCCTGGGCTCCCGGGCGAAGCGAGAAGCCACATCCCCTGGTAGGTGGGCTAAATGGAGTCTTCCTGGGCAGGTGCCAGCGAGGAGCGGGAGCAGCCAGGAGGGGCTGCATGTTGGGTGGGGGGGAGGGGGCCGGAAAGTGACACATTCAGCAGCAGGCCCCAGCAGTGAGGTCCAGTGGTTAGGACAGGGGACTGGAGGCAGTACTCCTGGGTTTCATTCCCAGCTCAGTCCCCGGCTTGCGGGACCTTGAGAGGGGCGCTGCCAGCTGCAGGCAAGCACCGGAGTCCGCGCTGGGGAGCGGCTCAGAGCCCTTCCCCCCCCTCACCTGCAGCCTGGGCTCCCCGGCCCGCTCCGCACACTGCAGCGCGCTCCGGAAGCAGGACTCCAGCGCCTCGTAGCCTTCGCCGGCCTCCTCCCTGGCCAGGGCGATGTTCAGCCAGGTCTTCCCCTCCTGGGGCGCAGAGACAACGGGTCAGGGGCTGGACTCAGCCCGCCGGCACCAGTCCAGCCCCCCGGCTACTCCCTTGCCTGCCAGAAGCTGAGCTCCGCTGGCAGTGTGCCCACCCGCCATCGCCAGCAGGGGCAGGTAAAGCCCTTTGCCATCCTGGCCCTTCTGCCTGCCCTGCTCTGTGGGGCCCTAGCCAGGCTCTGCCTGCTAGCCAAGCTTCCCCTAACATACCAATGGGGACCCGGGCCCAGCACGACCTGGCCTCCCCCTGTCTGTCTCCATGGGCTGAGGGCTCCGGGCACAGTCCAGGCTGCCCCTCTCACCTCCAGCGGGTTCCCGCGCCGGAGCGCCAGCTCCATCTGGTAGTGCTGCACGGCCCGGCCATGCTCCTTCAGGTCCCCGTAGGTGGCAGCCAGGGAGACGTGGATCACAGCCAGCTCCTGCTCAGGCCTCCGCAGGGTCTCGGCGTAACGCAGCTGCCCAGAGAGACACGGTCTGTAGCGCGCTCTGCCCAGGGGTGCCCAGCCACACAGCCAACCCTGCCCAGGGCCAGCCCGCCCTGCCCCAGGGCTCACTCCCCCGGCTCGTACACCCCACGCCCCATGCGTGCATCTAGAGCGGCTGGCAGGGCCCCTCTCCAGACCAGCACCCTGGAAGTGGCTAGGAGGAAGGGGGAGCCCCTTATCCATGCAGGGTGTCCGCCGGCACAGGCCCCACAGCCTAGGGGCAAGCTTGTCCTGCCCCCTGCCCGAGCAGCCCCTGACTCACCTGCCTTTCGTAGAACTCCACAGCCCGGCGATAGTCCCCGTGCTTGGAGAACAGGTCCCCCAGCTGCTCGCACAGGCCCAGGGCTGCCTGCAGGTCGCCGGGCACGGCCTCCTCCAGGGCCTCCTGCAGACGGCTCACCGTCAGGGCTGCAAGAGAGGCCGGCAGCGTGAGCAGCATGCGCCAGGGACTCAGGGCGCCAGGCCTGGGCAGGCCTCCCGGCAGCTCTCACCCCCTAGGGGTGCAGGGCAGGCAGGGGATCCGCAAGGTCCCCCTCACCCAACCTAGCCCGCAGGCTTATGGGACACCGGCCATCCTCTGGGCAGCTGCTGAGCTTCCTTCCCAGACCCACCTGGGCTGGCTCTGGGTTCAGTCACAGAAAGCAGGTGCCCCATGGTGACATGGGGGGGCCACATCAGGGACTTACCAGGAGCCCTGGAGGCCACCCCCTGGGAGGAAGAGCCTGTGCCAGCCTCGAACCCTGCACCCC
Source organism: Natator depressus (assembly GCF_965152275.1). Classification (NCBI taxonomy): domain Eukaryota; kingdom Metazoa; phylum Chordata; order Testudines; family Cheloniidae; genus Natator; species Natator depressus. Next base: position 3,068,350 of record NC_134235.1, read on the forward strand.
AGCAGCTGCAACTCCTCTCCTTGGGCGTGCATGTGGGGAGGGGGTTGGTGCTGGGGGCACTGCTCCATGGGCCACAAGCCACAGAAGGGGATTTGGAGGGGAGGGGGCTGGGACAGGCCAGGTACTGACAGCCAGGCGGTCCAGATGAGAATCTCCTCTGGGGCTGAGCCCCCAGAGCCACAGGGTTCCCTGCCCTAGTCAGTCTCGCAAAGTTCAGTGCTGAGCCCTGGGGAGCAGACACCCCAGCCTCCCCCAGGGGATCCCCCCAGGCCGGTGCAGAGACTGGATCCCCCCCACCCAATCCCCGCAGCCCGGCCCTGAGCTCCATGTTTCAGGGAGCTTGGCTCTGGCGCGCTCACCATATCGCAGGCTCCTGCGGATGCTCTCGCGCTGCTGGGGCTGCTGCGAGCCCAGCACGTAGGCCTTCTTCAGCGAGCGCCTGGCGGCCACAAAGTCCCCCAGGCTGAGGAGCACCTGCAAGGCACCGGGGCACCAGGCTCAGAGAAGGGGAGGGCAGATGAGCCCCCAGGGAGCTACAATTGCTCACAGCCACCCCAGGAGAAAGCGCACCCCCCGCTGGTGTGGGGGGGAGGAGCTGCCCCTTTGCCTCCCAGCAGCTGGTGACACTCACCTGGGCGATGCTGGCGCAGCACTCGCTCTCCATGCACTTCTCCTTCATGGTGTGGGCGCAGTCCCGCGCCCGCTCCAGGCAGCGCATGGCCTTGGAGTACTGCCCCTCCCGCAGGTGGATGTTGCCCAGGTTGAAGTAGGCCCTGTACAGGTCTTCGTAGAGGCGAGTCTGCCTGGAGGGAGGGCGGGGTCATGGCCAGGGACGACTCAGGGTCACGCCCCCCCCCCCATACACACATACCCGGCCCGCCACACCCCTTAGCCCCAGCAATCGGCGGGCTCCCCCTCATCCAACAGCCACACGCAGCAACGGAGGGTGGGCCAGGGCTTTGGGCTGAATCCTGGGGAAACGTGCAAGCTCTTTCCCCAGGAAAGGGGCCTCCCAGCATGCCCCAGGAAAGGGGCCTTTGGTGGGGCTGCAGAGACCTCTCCTCTCCCCCCCGCCCCCCCGAGAAAGGGGCCAGGGCCTTACTCCGAGATGAAGATGCTCTTCTTGATGTAGCAGTTGCACTTGGCCTGGTCCTTCATGCTGTCATAGACCAAGCCCAGGTTGAGATAAAGCCGGGCCCTCATCTCGCTCAGCTCCCGCTGCGGCACCATCCCTGGGACACCCAGAGCCAGCCCGTTACCCAGCTGGCTCCGGACGTCCCTGCTCCTCACCCACCCAGATCTGCCAGGCAGGAGCTCCAGGGCCCAGAGGGCCAGGAACAGCACGATTGCCACAAAGAGCCAGGCTGAATGCCAGGAAACATAGTCCTGTGGCTGACTGGATCCGCCGGGGGAATCATCTCCCAAGGGAAGGGGTGGGAGCGCCGGGACAGTCTAGGGCACAGTCCTGCCTGACCCCTGGCGTAGAGGTCAGATAGGGCTGCAAGTCCCCTAAGTGCCCCTATATATCCCACAATCCCTCGTTGTCAAACAGGCACCAGGAACAGCTGGCACCTTGGGCCTGGCCTGCAGATTCCAGCCGGAGCCCTGCAAACCGGCACAAGGAGATTGGCAGGCCAAACGAAAGCCCGAGGCTCTGTCCCTTTGTGCCTCAGGGAGCAGATGGAACTCAGGGACCGGGAAGATCCCAGCTCTGGTGCGGGGACAATGGGTGAAGTGTGGGTACTGGGATTGCCCAGCCAGGCTGTCACAGGGGAACCCGACTGGCATTTCCTCCCGTGGCCGCTCCAATCACCAGCTGGCAGCCCTTCCGCACCCCCCTGCCCCGGCTCTGTGCCCCGCAGCTCCCAGCCCCGCATGCCCACCAGGCCCTCACCTTCCAGCTTCTCCTCCAGGATGGCCAGGCTCTTCATGAAGGCCTGCTCCGCCTCCCGCAGTGCCTCGCCCGCCTGGCCGCTCTCAGCCACGAACATGTAGGTGCGGCCTATGGTGGCCCAGGCCCTCTGCTGCTCGGTGTGGTCGGACAGGGCGCGGGCCAGCTCCAGGTGCTGGCGCTGGTGCTGAGGGGGCAGGACTGTGAGCGGGTTTCAGCGGAGACCCCCAAGCCGTGGGGATCCAGGCTGGCTCTGAGCTGGGCTCTCCGGGGCTGACAGCTCAGAGGTTACCACCACGTGCCCCAGTGTTCCCCTTTAAACCTCTGCAGTTATTCTCCCCCCTCATCCCCGCCCCGCTGCACCCTCACCACCCCCACACTGCAGTCTTCAGGGGGCTGAACTCCGGGTAATCAGCCTCCACCCCCATTCCCTGGAGAGTCCCGATCCCCACGGCCGATCAGCTCCCCACCCTCCTACCTTCAGTGCAGCTTCGTAGTTCTCCAGCTCGGCCAGGCGTTCCCCAATCTTCCGGTGGGCCACGGCACAGCCAAGAACGTCCTCCACGCTCTCCAGGAGCCGCAGCTCCTGCCGGTGCTCCTCCAGCGCTTCCCGGTAGCGCCCTGCCGGGAGCAGAGAAAGGAGGCGGGGTGAGGGGGAAGCGAACCTGCTGCCCAAGGCGGGTGGGGCAGCACCTGCTTCATTAGCCACGGCACTAACCGGAGACACACTAACCCCGGCCCCGGATGAGAGCCAATTTGAAGTGTACTCAGCATTGGGGATGCAAGTGTACTCTCAGGGCTCCGATGCTCCGATCTGAAGTGTACTCAGCATTGGGGATGTGAGAGCAGATGACCCTCGTCACCTCTGAATTTCTAGCTATGGGAAACGCAGCAGATCTAATACACGTGGACGGCAGGAAAGTGTTAGACACGGTGCCACATGAGAAATTAGTTTAATTAGAGAAGATGGGGCTCAGCCCAAGGACTGGAAGGTGAAGGGAACTGGCTTCAGGGGAAAAGGCAACAGATTGTGCTGAAAGGAGAATGACCAGATTGCAGGAAGGCTCCAAGCGGAGCTCCTCAAGGATCAGTCTTGGGCCCAATTTTAGTCTGGATTTTTATTAATGACCATGGTACAAAAAGCAGAAGCAGGCGAATGGAATTGGCTGATGATATGAAGTCGGGTGGGATGGTCGTTCTGGAGGAGGATCGGAATATTAGAGAGGAAGATCTAGATGGTCTTGAAGACTGGAGTAGAAGAAATGGGATGAAATTCAGTTGTACAAAGGACAAGGTCATGGACTTAAGGTCTAATCATAAGAATTTCTGCTCCAAGCTGGGGGCTCATCAGCCAGAGGCGACAGAAGAGGAGAGAGACCTGGGTCTGTGGGTTGCTCACAGGGTGACTAGGAGCCACCAATATGAGGCAGCCATGAATCAGGCAAATGCGATCCTAGGCTGTCTCAGGCAAGGTCTCTCCAGTAGAGAGAGGGGAGCGTTCATGCCACTGTACAAAGCACTGGGAAGGGCGGATCTGGAATACTGAGTATAATTTCACGGCCACGAAAGGTGAATTCAAACTGGGCAAGGGGCAGAGAAGAGCGACTCGGCTTGTCAGGGGAACGCAGGGCCTGGCTCAGGAGAGACGACTGGAAGAGCCTGGCTTGGTTAGCGTGGCACAAAGGCGGCTGCGAGGGGATCTCCTTACTCTCTGGTAACACGCCGGGCAGGTAAACCCAGGGAGGGGGAAGAGCTAGGGAAGCTAAAGGACAATGCTGGCCTGAGAACAAATGGCCATGAATAAATTCAGGCGGGCAGTGAAGGGGAGGGAGGTTCTGGAACTACCTCCCACCAGGAGTTGTGGGGGACAAACAACTTTGTTAGGTTTGAGAGCAAGCTAGGCAAAATTATGAGTGTGATTGTATGAGGGGGCTGTTTGTGATGACGGGGGCAGGGCTTGGTAGCTCTGGGGACCCTTCCAGTTTCTGTCTTATGTTCCTAATGCTCATGCTTCAGGGTCTCCGATGGTGATCTGCAGGGGACAGGAAGGGATTTTTATCCACCCCCCAACGTATTCGGGGGGGGGGGGTGTTGGGGCTCTCTCCTCGTCATAGATTCCAAGGCCAGTAGGGACCAGTGTGACCATACAGGCTGACCCCCTGTGTAACACAGGCTAGAGCCCTGCCCCCAAGTCATTCCCAGAGCAGAGCAGTGGTGGAGAATCCGGCACACCCCTTGGGGAATTGGTCCAGTGGTTAATGACCCTCACTGTCAAAAACGTGCACCTTATTTCCAGGCTGAATGTGTCCAGCTTCAACACCCAGCCACTGGATCCCATTAGACCTTCCTCTGTGAGACTGAAGAGCCTGGTATTAAATACGTGCCCCCATGTAAGTACTTATCAACTGATCAAGTCGCCCCTTAACTGTCACGTTAAGCCAATGAATAGAGCTCCTTGAGTCTCGTGCTACAAGGTTGGGCTGCCTTGCTCACATGCTCCGGGTCTGACTGATCGCCACACGTGGGTCAGAAAGGAATTTCCCCCCCAATCACAATGGCAGGGACATTGTGGGGTTTCCACCTTCTTCTGGAGGGCGTGGGTCACTTGCCAGGATTATATGGGCCATGGTACTGCTTGGCCCCTCCTGTTCTCTGCCCATACCAGCCTAGCCTCCTGTGGTGCACTGGCCTTGTTTCGGTTGTTGGGGTCAGCGGGCAGGTGCCGGTGGCCAGATGAGATAATGTGCTTGTCCCTCCTGGCCTTACACTGACTTTCCGCTGGGCTCCAGCAATGCGGCACACCTGGGCACGAAGCCTTCAGCACGTAGGAATCTCTAGCAAGTACAGAACGCTGCAGCATCTCCTCAGTGCCACAGGCTCCCACCAGCACTTCACGGCCGTCCTCCGCTGGCTTCCTGGACAACAGAGCCCAGCTCAGCGTCTCAGCCCTGATCTTCGAGGTGCTCCATGACCTGGGCCCAGTGCACCCAAACGAGCCTAAAGCTCCAGGATGGAGAGCGTGGTCGCCAACCCCGCTCCTCCGGCACCACCAGCAGGGGGAAGTTCAGCTGTGCGGCAGACACAGGGCTGGTCCCAGCCTCTGGACTTAACTCCCCAGGAACCAAGGGCCATCCCAGCGCCAGGCGCCCTCCTCTGCCCGGCCTCCACGAACATAACCAGAGCAGTGGGGACAAAAAACAGCCTAGAGAACTTCACAGTGACTAACTTTGGAATGATGGCCCTGACGTGGGGCGATCGCACATCCTGCTACAGGACACTGTGGTCCCCACGGGGGACAGACGGAATCCCCTCTGCCCACGCTGCACCACACCACCCACCTTTCCACCTTCTCCTGCGGCAGCATGCACCGGCAGCGCTAGACAGGGCATCAGACGGGCCAGCGACCTGCTTCAGGGTGAGAGGGGCCGACCCCGATCCTAGCGCAGAGATCCCATCTCACCCCTGGCCTGTGCATGTGACACTCGCGGGGCCGGGGGTGGGGGGTGGGGAATGGCGCAAAAGCAGGGCCCCAATACCTACACAGGCAAAGGACTCTCCAGGTCCCATCTCCCACAAAGTCAGCCTCAGCCACCAGAGACAGACAGGAGCGAGCCGGCTACCCTCACCCACCAGGAGCAGGGCCCTGGGACCCACTCACCATGTCTAGCCAAGATCTCCCCAAGCTGGTTACAAATGACAGCTTCCTCCTTCAGGTTCCCACTCCTCTGGGCCTTGTCTTTCGCCTTCTGGAGCTCTTTGGGGCAGCAGGAGAAAAACCATCAGCGACCAGTCACGCCCCTGCAGCCTGTTAGCACCAAATCCCTCTGGCGCAGTCACTGGCCACCTAACTAGGCACCAAAGGAGCGCCCAGCACAGGGCAGCAAATCACCATGGACAAGTTTTCCTATGACCCCCAACCTGTCTGCACACTCCCTGCAGGTGGGGAAGCACCATCAGCCCCTGGGGGCTGAGTCCCAGAGAAGGATGGACAGGACGTGCCCAGGGTAGCCCAGCAAGTTGGTGTCAGGACCAGGAGCTGAGCCCAGGTTCTGTCAGTGCATCCTTCCCACTCAGAGCCCGGGGCCCCCTCCGGCCCAGCCAACCCCTCCAGAGCTAAGGGCAGGGCCCCCAGGCTAGTCCCAGGGGGTGAACTCCTGTGACCCCGCTCCTAGGCCCTGTTCTGCCCTCTCACATCTGGCTCCTCCATCAGTCCCAGCTACACCCCTGTGCCAGTCACAAGAATCCCAAATCCACCAGGGCTCCCCCCACCCTAGGAGACCACCCATCTCCACCCCTCCCCCAGCCTGTTCCACTCACTGCCCCATCCAGGACCTAGGGGTTACAGTGGACGAGAAGCTGGATATGAGTCAACAGTGTGCCCTTGTTGCCAAGAAGGCCAATGGCATTTTGGGATGTATAAGTAGGGGCATTGGCAGCAGATCGAGGGACGTGATCGTTCCCCTCTATTCAGCACTGGTGAGGCCTCATCTGGAGTACTGTGTCCAGTTTTGGGCCCCACACTACAAGAAGGATGTGGAAAAATTGGAGACAGTCCAGCGAAGGGCAACAAAAATGATTAGGGGACTGGAACACATGACTTATGAGGAGAGGCTGAGAGAACTGGGAGGTTTAGGTTGGATATGAGGAAAAACTTTTTCCGTAGGAGGATGGTGAAGCACTGGAATGGGTTCCCTAGGGAGGTGGTGGAATCTCCATCCATAGAAGTTTTTAAGGTCAGGCTTGACAAAGTCCTGGCTGGGATGATTTAGTTGGGGATTGGTCCTGCTTTGAGGAGGGGGTTGAACTAGAACCTCCTGAGGTCCCTTCCAACCCTGAGATTCTATGATATTAGGGGCTTTGTCTTACGTAGGCAACTATGGACCCCAACCCTAAATCCCACCACCCAAAATACTGCCCCAGCCCAAGAGCCCAGTTCAATGATCCCATCTCCAAATACCTGACACCCTCCCCTATCCCACTCCCCACCCAGCTCCAATCCCCAGCCCAAGGGCCCAGCTCAATGAGTCCACCCCCACATTCTCTCCTGCCCCACCCGCTGCCCCAGCCCACACAACCCCACCTCACCCCGCTCCAATTCCCCTGTCCCAAGTAACCCAGCCTCACACGTCCCCACTCCCTACAATCTCCCCCCACCCCACACACCCCGATTCCTCCCTGCATGAGCCACCACCCCTACCGCCTCCCGCCCCCATGCCACCCATCCCACACACCACTGCCCCACAGCTCAGATTCCCCCGCTGCAAGCACCCCAACCCCACACATCCCCACCACACACCCCTCTGATACCACACACTGCCGCACCCCCTCAGATGCACACCCGGCCCAGCCCACTCACTCCACACCCGGCCCCAGCCCCACACATCCCCACCACCCCAACCCCCTCAGATCCCCACCTGTCCCATCCCATTCACCCCCCCAGCCCCAAGTACCCCAGCCCCACACATCCCCACCACCCCAACCCCCTCAGATCCCCACCTGTCCCATCCCATTCACCCCCCCAGCCCCCCACATACCCCAATTCCCCCCTGCCCCACCCACTGCTCACCCCACCCCCACCAATCCCCCCTCCCCAAGTACCCCAGCCCCACACATCCCCGCCCCACCGATACCACCCACCGCCCCACCCCCTCAGATCCACACCCGGCCCGGCCCACTCACTCCCCATCCCCCTGCCCCACACATCCCCACCCACTGCCCCACCACACCCCCTGCGATCCCTCCACCCCAACCCCCTCAGATCCCCACCTGTCCCATGCCATTCACCCCCCCAGCCCCCGACCCCCCCACACCCCGATTCCCCCCCGCCCCACCCACTGCTCACCCCACCCCACCCCCACCAATCCCCCCTCCCCAAGTACCCCAGCCCCACACATCCCCGCCCCACCGATACCACCCACCCACCGCCCCAGATCCCGGTCCGGTCCGGCCCGGCCCGGCCCGATCCCCCGCCTCCGCACTCACGGCGGATCTCCCGGCTCCGCTCCCCGCTCATCCCCCCGCTTCGCCGCCAGCTCCCGCCCCGCCGCGTTGGGTTCGTACCGAGCCCGCCCCCCGCGCCGGTCCCATTGGACGCCGATCCCCAGGGCTGCCCTCTCATTGGCTACCAGGCACCGCGGTCCCAGGAAACGAAGCCAATCATAAACTGAGCACGCCAGTCCCGCCCTCCAACGGGCCAGCCCCTCTTCTGATAGGCTGCAAAGGAAATCCACCCGCGGGACAGCTCCCAGCAGGCCAAGCGCCACGCGCGGCCCGGAACTACAGCTCCCAGCATGCCGCGCACGGACTCCCCGCTCGGCCCTGCCGGTGGAAGCTTCCCGCCTTGCTGCGGCGCGGGCCGCTCCCTCGGGTCCAGGGCGGTCCGGCAGCGTTGCATGCTGGGACATGTAGTCCTGCGAGAGGAGCGAGGCGAACGCCTTTGTGTCGCAAACGTGTCCGCCTGGAGCTCGGCCGGCCGCAGCCGAGCGGCGGGTGCCGGGCGCAAAGGGGATCGGGGCGGTGTCCGGTCGGCGCGGCTGACCGGACACCCAACGTCCGGTCCCCGCAGTAAGCGCCGCCGGGCCGGCAGAGCAGCGGCTGCTGGGGGCGCACCCGGCACTGGCTCCCGCGGACCGGTAGGTAGCGGCGCTGCCCGGGCAGGGGCACCAGGGCGGGGGGCAACTCTCCCTGGGGTGCCGGGGGGCGACGGGACAGCCGCGCGTCGATTTCGGAACTAGCCCGCCGCCGCCTCCGCTCCCCGGCTGCTTTCACCCAGGGGCCCCCGCCCGGGGGGCGCGGAGGGAGCCGGCGGGGCTCGCAGGGCTCTTCCCGGGGGCTCCCCCGGCCTCAGCCTGCGTCTGCCCCGGGCGACAGGGCAAGCGCTAGCCAGGGCAGGGCCAGCTCGGGCTTCAGACGCACGGCGACTGTCAGCACAAGGGTGCATCTTCCAAGTGCCCCCCCCCCCCATTTTAGCATCGTCGGGGGGAAATGAGCCCGTACGCCCTTCTTCAGCCCCAGGGGGCTGCGGGGCTTTTGTATGTTCCTGTCTGGTCTGTAAGCAAGTCGTTTTTAAGTGAGGTGAAACTTGGGGGTGCCCTAGACAAATCAGACTCTTGCAAGGGGGTGCAGGACATAAAGCATACTGGGTCATCTAGCCCAGCGTCCTGTCTTCCGGCAGCGGCCAACGCCAGGTGCCCCAGAGGGGAGGAACAGAACAGGGCATCACCAAGTGACCCATCCCCTGTCGCCCATTCCCAGCCTCTGGCAAACAGAGGCCAGGGACACCACCCCTGCCCATCCTGGCTAATCGCCATTGATGGACCTATTATCCTCCATGAATTTTATCTAGTTCTTTTTTGGACCCTGTTATAGTCTTGGCCTTCACAACATCCTCTGGCAAGGAGTTCCACAGGTTGACAGTACTCTGGAAAAGTTTAAACTACTTTAAACCTTGTGGTACTACAGCGATTGGAATGGCAATATTTTATCACACCCTAACTCAAAGGTTGTTTCATGGCACCCCACAACTGAAGCACTTTAAATAGCAGTACTTTCTGTAGTCTTACTTTTTCAATGCACAAATGATTGATTGAAATGCTAAATGTAGTAGAATTTCAGTGAACCTTAAGTTTAGAATAAGGAGGCCAAAATATATTTTTCAAAATCTTGCATCAGTAAGATCAAAACTAAAAATGAAATAAAATGGGCCATATTCTGTTCTCATTTACACAACTCCAAATTCAGAATAATGGTTGAGACTCCGATTTCCAGCAGTGCAAAGGAGGGCAGAATTTGCCCGTTTGCAATTTCCATTGGAAACTGTGCTAGAGACAGCTATGGATAGGGATTCTCTGCTAAAAGACCTCCCTAAGTGGCATGCTATAGTGAAGAATTCATTTAGCACATCTTACTGGTAGTATTAAAGTGTACCTAATTAGTAGAACTTACTTGATAGAACTTCTGTAAAGACTGGAACAAACATTGCCTTCTAGTAACATTAGACTTTGTGTAGGACCCCTAATTGCAATGAAGTAACTATGGTAAAACTATGTATGGAGATCATCCACAAGAGAACCTTTCCGGGGGGGAAAGCAAGCCATTTTACAAGACAGTACCTAGATATAAAGTTGAACTAAGGGCTAGATCCTTAAACACATACATCACAAGTTATCAGCATCCAATACTCGGGCCTAGGTAAATGACGGGGCATTCTGGGGGCAGCTCTTGCTCTTTTTGTTGGAACACTGGAGATGAAACTAGAAGCTGAAGAGATCTGAAAAGAAACCCCTCTGGATAATGTAGAACTACCCCCACTGTCTTGCTGCTGGGCATCTTTTACCCTCTCTGAACTTTTTCCTTTAATTTCTTTAGGGCACTGTCTTAGGCATTAGAGGTCTTGTCTACACCACAGAGTTTTGTCGACAAAAGGCAGCAAAACAGTGGAGGAACTAATAAAATACAGCTACGTCATGTCAGTAAAAGCACTGGCTTTTACTGGCATCATGATTGCCTGGCAGACTGCAATATACTTCTGCTGTGAAAGGTTAGAAAGCCTCTCAAAAGTATAATGAACTCACCAAAGGTGACATAGATCCATTCAGCAGATGAGGGTCTGAAGGCATTAGTCCAAACCCTTTTGGGGGGGAAGGGAACTTTGTAATTGGTAGCCTGGAGGATGAAGGAGACGCAGGATCCAGGGACCAGCAACCCACCCTCCCCTCCCCCGGAAAGTTCACCACAAATAGTGCAAACTCAAGGCTTTGGCCAGGGGAGGCACAGCACTGTGCAGAGCGATGTGCATGAGAAAGGCGTCAAAGGAGCCACCAGCTGATTGACAGCTCAGGCTGGGTGAAAGCAATTTAAGGGACTTTCCAGTGCACAGGGCAGCCGGGATCCTGAGCAAGGTGCGGGGGTGGCTCAACCAGAAGGGGCGGGGCCTTGGTGGAAGGGGCGGGGCTGGGGCCAGACTCCACCGGCCAGCCCTTCAGCGCGGTCCAGCAGCGATTTAAAGGGACTGGGGCTCTTTGCCATCTCCGCCACTAGCGCTACCCTGGGGCTCCCGGCCACTGCCGGGAGCCTTGGGCCCTTTTAAATTGCCGGGCCCTGGGGAAGCTGCCCCTTTTGGCCCCCATCATCAGCAGCCCTGCTGGTATGGTTGGCTGTGTACCAGCTCTCACCGGTATGCTGTACTGGACCGTGCTAGCTTACTTTCATCTCTGAGCTCAGGGGAGGGATTGTGTGACTCCTGCGTGCACAAACACACACCCGTCTCTGTGTGCCTGTCTTAAAGGGCCAGCACTCCTGCATGCCAAGGCTTGGGTATGAATCTTGGGGGGGCGGGGAGGGCAAGTACTCCTCTCCCCTCCCTAAATGGTGCCCCTGGACCTGGGGGAGGGATCCTGCCAGCGCACAGCATTTGAGGAGTATGGCCGGGTTCGCTATCCGTAATGGCCCGTCCTGCCTTCTCAGCTTCCCAGGCCCCGGCTCTCTCCAGCCTCATCGCACCTGGACACAGAAGCCAAAAACCCAGATGGGTGGCAACCCTACCCCTTGCTCCAGGAATCAACCCCCACCTACGCCCAATCGTGCCCCGAATGCCCTCAGCCCAGGGACCGGTGCTGCCTCTGGCTCCAGGGACTGCTCCCGCAGTGCTCTGCCCCCTATTGCCCCTGTCCTGACTTCTCTGACACAACATTCAGCAAAGGTTTGAACAACAGATACCATGTGTTGAGTCAATGTAGTACCAACAAATGAAGGCGATCCTGAGAAACCCCTGACAATTACAGCTTCTCAGTCACTGGAAGTTTCTAAGGAATGACTGGTACCTAATACGTAAATATAAACACTGTCGGGGGGGGTGGGGAGGGTGTTGAGTTATGAACTAAATTCTCTGTGCATTGTCTTCTGCCTGGGGGTTTTCTGTCTTAAAGGTTAAAACCAGACTCTGACTCTTATCTTAATACAGTTGACTTAATATATCAACATGTTAGGGCCTTGTTTTGTTAATCTTGAGAGCAACTGGTATCCAATGTAAGTTATATTGTTAACTTATCGTTTTCACGTCATTTTGTCAAGGCTTAATAATACTCTACCAAACATGAAAAATGGGGACACTGTAAGCATGCCGCTTGATGCGCTAGCTGCAGCGGTTCATGCTCTCCCCAGGGTGGTGCTAACTGAACTGATGCAAATACACAGAGATGTCCTTGCAGAACTGGATGTTACCCAAGCTGGTCAAAACACCGCTGTTAACTTTAGCTGCACTGAAAACAGGAAAATAGCTTGTGACAAATTAGAGAGGCTAATATATAAAAAGTCCAGTTTTAAGGGGACCTGTGCAGTCTCTAGTCAGAAGTATTGACCGGACACCAAAAGTGAGTTACCACGATTGTCCATCTTCTTCTAGCGTCCTGTAACAAATAAAACCTGTAATTAGCGTACTCAATCTGCCAAAAACTAGGTGATTGACTCTTTGAATAACTTTTTTAGTGCGCCACCACAAGCAGCGGGGAGCAACTGCCACACACACTCAACACTTTTATCTGGTGGCTGACCTGTGCTTGCAGCCAGACTAGCGCGAGGGTGAAATGGCGGAACCCGAAAAGAAAAAGAGTCGAAGGCTCTGCTCTTTTAAAGATGAGTGGCTACAACTCCCAGAGTATCGGAACTGGCTTACAAAGGCAAGTGAAGACTCGGGATATTGTTCTATTTGTTGTGTTCAATTCACGGTTAAGTTTGATTCTGTAAAAGCTATTAAGCATCATGCAGAGACAAAAGGTCACAGAATCAAAGTACAAGGACAGGTATGGTCCAGTACTAGCAATAAAGTCTCCATAAAGACTGACAACGCCAAAGAACAACATATATGCACGGCTGAATTGCTTTTAACATATCACGGAGTTAAACACCACCACAGCTACCGTTCTCAAGATTGTGGAAATAAACTGTATCACTCCATTTTCCCTGATTCCAAGATAGCTTCCAAAATTCACTGTGGAATGACAAAAGCAGCAGCTTTGATTGAGAATGTATTAGCACCCCATTCATTGAAACTGGCTGTGCAAGACATTGGATCAACACCTTTCTCAGTGGCGACAGATGCGTCTAATAAAGGGAACACTATATTATTCCCAGTTGCCGTCCGCTATTTTAATAAAGATAAGGGACTCTGCATGTCTATCATAGACTTTTTCGAGGATGCAGACGAAACATCAGAGGCAATCGCAAACAACTTAAGAAATTGTCTTCAAAATTCCGGTCTGATACAGAATAAAATTGTGGCATATGGAGCAGTCAATTTTGGAGAAAATAAGTCTGTTTTTCTGCACCTAAAACAAATGTTGGATTTACCAAACCTTGTGCCAGGGTATTGCAGTGCTCACATAGTTCACAATACAGCAAAACATGGCTTGAATATGCTCTCTTACGATGTAGAATATTTGGTCATCAAGGTCTTCAGTGAATTCTCATCCAGTGCAAAGAGTATCAGTGAACTTAAAGAATTCTTTGACTTCATGGAGACAGAATATTTAGAAATCTTACACCAGGTACCTAAACGTTTTCTGACCCTTTTCACTGCTGTAGACAGGTTACTGAAGGATTGGCCTGCACTCAAATCTTACTTCGTGAACAAAGGAGAGGAAGATGTGAGCCGCGCAATATGGGCCTTTCTTGCTGAGCAGGAGGATGCAGTATCCGATGATGAAACTGTTACGCTTCCCGAACTGTACATCTACTTTGTGCACAACATTATGAGCCAATTTAACAACACCATAAAGGTTCTTGAAAGTGATTACATTCAGGTAACCGAACTCTATGCTGTATTCAACAGGCTGAGAAGAGAGATTCAGAATCGACAAGAGAAAGGCTTCTATGGGTACAAAGTGACACAGTTCCTGAAGAAGCTACCGCTTAACAAGCAGAATAAATTTGTTGGCGATGCCCAGCGGGCTTACACACACATGCTACAGTACCTGGAAAAGTGGTTTGATTTCAGCGAAAACTCTTTCTATAAGTTGTGTGCACCACTCAATCTGGACGAACCTCTTCAGCTAGACAAACTGTGCGCGTTGTCTACAGACTTGAACATTCAAGTGAACATAGATGAATTATTTACAGAAATGTGCGTATTGAATGATGTGCTACCAATCCTCAAGAGTTCAATAAACGATGCTGAATCGACCCAGTGCCAGCAGCAACAAGAGCGTCACCATCAAATCAATGTCTCTGAGGTGTGGGTAGAGCTCTTTAAGTGCTGCGAGGCCCCAAACTTGCTTAGAATTGTGCAGCACGTGTTTGCTGTTCCACCCAGCAACGCATTTGTGGAACGCGTTTTCAGCGTTATGAAGAACTTGTGGGCTGATGAAAGGACTCGGCTCCAGGTGGACATGGTGAAAGCTGAGCTGTTCATGCACTTCAACTATAAAATGACGTGTGCCGAGTTTGCTGGATTTTTGCAGACAGGAGTAGCTAAGGAGCTTGTGGCAGCAGCAACAAATGATCAGAAGTTTCAGTTGCCATGCACACCGCCCTGTCCGGTCTAGACTGCACGCTGCTAGAATACGATAGCATTATAGTCATATTTTCTTATCCTAAAAAAAGTTAAACCAGTAAGTACACTATATGGAGTTAGAATATGAATTAGCAGTGTATATTTGAGGTTGCTTTAACTTCATTACTTGGGGGCCAGGCAGACTCTGAGCTGGCCTACCACAAAGGTGACTTTAAGCCCTGTCGCTGTCCGTGCCTCAAGTGGAGAAATAAATGCACAGAGAATTGAGGCCTATATGTTTGCATTGTTCTACATAAATATAAATACCTTTACAATGAAAGTTCTTTGTGGCTGTGCTAGGGAGTTTCTTGCCCTGTTCTTGTTATATTTTTTGTTTTACTTCTGAGGAATAAAGATGATGCAAAGTTTGTATGAAATGATTATGCAGTATCTGGTGACATGTCCAAAAATGTCAAACTTTACACCTAACTGTATATTAAAGCGCACACAAAAACCCCCTCTGGTTTTCAGAGGTTTGGTGGGTGCTCAGCCCCACTGAATGCCTACTTAGCTTTATTAAGCTCTTCAAATTGAGATGCCTAATTTTAGGCAGTGAGGTTTGGAAGGTTTTACCTAGGTCTTTCAGACTTGATAAGTGATTAGGTTTCAATGTACCTTTATCAATTCTGTTCTTTTTTGTTATGCCTGGAACCAGTGTAATTAAACATCTACCTTGGATATATGCAAATACCAGGGCACAGATCTGATGAAATCAAACAACATCTCACCATCATGTTGTACTTTCCTCCCTGTCGGGAGTGATGGAGTTGGCGACTTGGATCCAGTCCTGCCGTGTATGTGTTATCAACCACTAGTGCCAGTGGGATTGAGGGATTCTTCACTCTTTGTGGCACTGGGCCCAGCTTGAACCGTTCCAATTCTTGTGTTCATTTCCTGTTTACAATATCTGCACTTAGGCATTTAGCACCTGCCTGCGATCCAAGAGGGCGGGGATCCTGGTAGCCTAGCCACTTTTGTAATGGACGTTGTTCCACACATCTTTGAAACAGCAGCAGATTTGGGATTTTTTGCTACTTAAAGTCATAATGTGATTCATAAACCTGCATGAAGATGTTAGTCTTGAAAGGACTGAATGATAAAACAATTTTCGTGGGCAAGGGTGTTGTTCCCCTGTAGTACCTGAGCTCTTTGTAAATAATAATGAGCTTATCTTCACCAAACACCTGTGAAATAGGGAAGTATCATTGATTTCCACTTTACTAATGAGGAGCTGAGGCAAAAACAGGTAAGTTGCCTGACCTTGATCACACAGGAATTACATGGCAGAGTTGTGAAATGAGCCAGATGATCCTTAGTTCCAGTCCAGTGCTCTAACTGCAAGAGCATCCATGTTACTGTTAAGTGATGCTGATCGTACTAGCACCTAACAGCCAATGTTCCCGCTAACTTTTTACATCCATGTGCAGAATGAAGTTTGTTATGTGCACCAATATGGAGGTGATGTGTGGGAAGGGGTGGGGCCAAGGGATTCAGCGTGTGGGAGGGGACTCAGAGCTGGGGCAGAGGTTTAGGGTGCAGGGGGGGTGAAGGCTCTGGGGTGGGGCCAGGGTGTCATAGCTCCACAATTAAAGAAATTTACTAACTTTTATATGCATCCGTTAATGGGCAGTTTCACTTTAATTAGCATTGGGATTCACCTTTTGTGAACCTCTTATCTCTTGTCTACTGACCCGTTGTTGCTTTGAAGAATTTATCATGATCATACTGGCTGTACACTTCAATGTAACACCCCAGCAATTAGCAGTGTTTGACAACACAGTGTGGGTACTTTCTTATGAAGATTGTAAGAAACCTGAATTTTGGTTTCACGCCAGGCTTTGCACACTAAGCTCTACTTAAATGGGTTGTTTTCAGTTTAGCACTCCGTATGGGTTTAAAATATGTGGTGTCACTTGACGGGTTTTTGTTACTTGACTGGAGTTGGATTGGACGATTTAGCATGCTAGGGGGCTTTGGGGAATTTTACGTTTTCTTTCTTTATAGGAGAGACATTAAAGCTTAATTTTTTTAAGTGTCCTTTTAGACCAGAGATTTAAAGTAAGATTCAAAGAAAAAGGAATGCCGCTCTGTAAGAGTTTCATCTGTTCATGCTTTTTGATTTACGTCTCTTCGTTAAATAATACAGCTGGATGACCAAAGAATCCACAAATGGTATACATTACAATAGTCTGTTCATGGAAATTAAGTCAAAATTCTGACAGTGATTAACCTGTTGCTTTCGCCACTCTGTTAAACTGTAAACTATGAATGTAGAAAATACCTGACAGGCAAGTAAAAGTGTGAAAACATAATTGCTAGAAATAACTAGTGCTGTGGTGACAGTCTGTTACTCGTGTGCTATTACTAATGAGTTACCTTGTACTTACAATTAGTGCTGCAAGCTCTTTGGGAAAAGCCACCTGGTGAGCAAGATCAGCATTGCCAACCCCACGAGTGGAAAAATCACCAGTCAGCCTCCCAAACTCATGTGATCAGTCAGTGCCCCATAGCAAACTGGACTCATCTCCTCCCCAGGGCAGGAAGCTCACCCCCATCAAAGCATGGAAATACTCAGCCTCTTCTGCCTTCCCACCCTAGCTGAGGCAGGCACAGACCTCTGGGCCTGGGGGATGTAGCTACTAGGACTCAGGGAGCGTGAGCTTTCCTTCCTCCCTCCTCACTGGTCCAGGACCAGCCCTTAACAGGAGGGCCTCAGGGCATTTGAACTGGTCCCACTAGCAAGTTTCTCAGCCGGGCAAATGCCCCAGCTTTGGCCCTCGAAGCCTGCCTGTCACCTCAGTGATTATGTGAGTGTTAGTTATGTAAAATGTTCAAAAGTCTCCATGCTCAGCAATTCTACACTTTTATTGGTTCCTCCTGTTCAAACACACACACACCCCAGCAAAACCCCCACCTGTTAACCACTGCCCTTGGCTCTGGGATAAATACCATCCACAAGAACGAGAAATGCTGTAGTGTGTGACTGCTCCGCTGCTCCCAGAACACACTGGACTCAGGGCAGTGTTCACAGCCAGTCTCACAGAGAGAAGGCAGCTCCCGTCCCTGCCCAGAACTATGAGCTCAGGCAAGTTCTGGACCACGGGATGGCTTCATTTTAGATCTCCCCAGTGAGGCTGCAGTGGGGTGGGTGGCATAAGCAATGACTGTTTCAGGGAACCAGGGAGCTGCATGAAAGGGATGGAGACACATACAGCCCCTGCTTAGAGGGTGTTGAGCCTGTGCCACAGGGATCATTCAATACACTAACTCCAGCTCAGTTACACACTCCAGCTCATGACCACAGCCGTGGCGGGTGTATCTGACCATCAAACCAACTAGGAACCTCCTGTACAGTCACAGCTGGAGGAGGCCTGCACCTTCCGGCCACTGGTCACACTGGAAACTCTCTCGTCCCCAGGGAAATCCCACGTCCCCAAACATAGCATTTCTCACAGTTCAGGTGAGACAGCAACAAGGCTGCTAAAAGCACTTCCTGTGTAATGGGGCCTATAGCAGACACAGACCAAGGATAGGGGTGAGGTGGTTGCCTTGATCAGAGGGAGCCTTTGCAGAAATGCAGGGGGGAGGGCTTTAAAAAAAAACAACCACCACCCACAAACCTATTTTACATGTTTCAAGCAGGCTAAAATGGTTTTATGCCATTCCTAAGAGAAAGCAGGCAGTCTCACTGATCAGCATCACCCCCTCTGCCGTCTGGAGGCACAGCAGGTCATTTGTTCTCGCAGTCCCTGGGATGAGCAAGCTCCCGTCCCAACTGGCCTAAAGCTCGCCTCCAGTGTATGGATTCGGTTTTTGTAAGTCATGGACCAGTCCACACCTGGACACAGGCACGATGCAAATTCCACTGCACTCAGCTGTGGCCAGCACAACATGAGAAATCCACAGGGCCACGCCAGCATGAATGAGTAGGGGCTACAGCTCCATATAGTTGAATTTAGCAGTTCTGCTTTCTTTCACGGCTAGCTCGCCTCTGTCTTCTCACTGTCCCCTCAGTAACTCACCCCTGCTCCGCACAGTCTCTCTCCCTCACGGCATAGAGCTATTTTTTCACAATTCACATTTAGACTATCATTGAACACCAGATTATTTTTATGACGACTTTTTTGGTGCCCACTTAGAATCAGGCAGTCACCCCAAAACTGGCCCCAGCACACTGGCTACGACCCGCTATCCAAGCAGCTCGGAGATACGTAGCTGATGAGTTTTTACGATGTTTTTTCCTCGATAGTAACTACATTTCCTCTCTCAGCAGGTGAATGCTCAAGTCTTGGGCTGCCTCCTTTTAATCCCTCCTGGGGAGGGGTCCACAGCAAACGCAGCCCTTCTTGTGCAGCCCCCAGGCTCCCTGCTTAACAGGACACAGCTCCCTGGCGGTTTTACGAAAATGCCCCCAGAGCAACTGGCTCCACATGGATTCTCCGAAGTCTAATAAGTGTTGAGCGCCACCTAAACCTTTGTTCACAACTGGGACATTTATAGGGCCTCTCGCCCGTGTGGGTTCTCTGATGGGCCATGGGCTGCAGCCTTTCCCGCACATGTCACATTTGTAGGGTTTCTCCCCAGTGTGGATTCGCTGATGCTCGGTCAGGTTCGAGCTGCTGTTGAAGCTCTTCCCGCAGGCGCTACATTTGTAGGGTCTGTCCTCCAGGTGGATAACCTGGTGTCGGAGAAGCTCCGCGCTTCGCTGGAAGACTTTCCCACACTCGCTGCACCCATAGGGCCTGTTCTCTGATGGGCAAGGTGGGATTTGCTCTGACCGAAGCTCTTCCCGCACTTGGAGCAGGTCCAGGGTCTCTCTCCCGTGTGCGTTATTTGATGCTGAATGAAAGCTGAGCTGTGACTGAAGCCTTTCCCACACTCGGTGCATTTGTAGGGTCTCTGCCCCATATGGATCCTCTGGTGGACGAGGAGAGTGGAGCTCCAGTTGAAGCACTCCCCACATTCCCTGCACTGATGGGTCTCTCGCCTGTGTGGATCCTCCGGTGCGTGACGAGGGTTGAGCTCCAAGAGAAGCTCTTCCCACACTCGGCGCATGTGTAGGGTCGCTCGCTGGTGTGGATTCTCTGATGTCTGATCAGTTCCGAGCTCTGCCCAAAGGCCTTCCCGCAGTCAGCACGCTCATACCTTTCCTCCGTCCAGTGGATTCTCTGGTGTCTGGCAAAGGCAGAGCGCTGCTGGAAGCTCTCCCCACGTTCAGTGGGATGGCAGGGGATCTGCTCAGCATGGCTCCTCTGGTGTCTCAGGAGTGCGGAGCACCAGCTGAACGGCTTCTCGCAGCCAAGGCACTTGGAGGGTTTCTTCGCGGAGTGGGTGCTCTGGTGTTTAATGAGTGCTGAGCTCAGCTGGAAGCTCCTCCCACACGCAATGCGTTTGTAGGGCTTCTTTCCCATACAGATTCTCTGGTGTTTGATAAGGGCTGGGCACTGCCAGGAGCTTTTGCCCCATTCCTCACATTTATAGGGTCTCTCTCCCCTCTGAGCTGGACTCTAGTGCACAGCCACATCTTTGCACTTCTTGAGACGTCTCTCACAGAGAGTGGATTTGCCCCACCGGTTCCCTGTGGATTTTCTCTGCTGCGTTTGTAACCCATGCTGACTTTCACTGTCTTTTCCCTGGTCCAGACTCTGGGAAACATTGCCCATGGAGCAGTCTGAAAACAGCTCATTGGCGCTCACCTTTCCAGGATCTTCCCGTAGAGTTTTCTCATTCTCACAATCACTCTCAAGCCCATCGTCTGCAGAATGGAGAGAGAACCCAGACAAGATCACATCCAGCAGTCAGGAGAAAGGATCTCTCAGAAAGGAAAACTGCAAAGAGTAGGGCAGAAACAAGTAAAACACTAAGGAGATCAAAATCAGAAAGGCAATCCCCCAAAATCTTCACCAGCCAATCTGAACACAGAACCAATGAGCGAGGACAGAACTACACCCAATGTCAGTGAAGGGGGTGGAGAGTTATAGCGGACATCTGTGTTCCTAAATGGACTGAAAGCGGCAGCTCTGTCAATGCCATGATGCGGTGCAGCTCTACTCTGACACATGGCTTGTCACAACGGGGTCGTGGGTCTCCAGGCTTCCGGTCTCCTGTGGACTCCAGAGCTAACGGATCCATTTACCAGGTAAAAGACAATCCTGAGAGTCCACCTGGAGGCTTCCTGGCTCACGTCACCACCCATGGTAATGGGGCCCTATCCTTGGTTGACCCTGGGGCCTCACCCTCACAAACGTGAATAATAATAATAGATTCTGCAATAGAAACTCATCACTTGCAAATGGTGGCCTGGATCCCCGCCCCAGGCATGTGCTGCCCCCCAGCCGGGACATGGTTCGTGCCGTTTCTCGCTGGGAGAAGCAGGGTTTGGGCCTCACCTGCGAACTCCCATGGGCACCGCGACATCTCTCTGGCGGGCCTGTTTCTCCATCCCGCTTCCCCCGGGGGCTCGGCCTGGCGGCCCGCTGTAAGCCCCCATCGCTACCCGCCATGGCGCTTGGGATGGGGGCGGCGTCACATGAGCAGAGGGAGCCCGCAGGGGGATGCCAGCCCCAGCTCCGACCCCAGGCCCAGCCCCTGCTCCCCGCAGTGACCCCAGGCCCCCCTACAGCAACCCCCGCCCCAGCTCTGAACCCAGGCCCAGCCCGTGCTCCCCACAGCGACCCCAGGCCCCCCCACAGCGACCCCCGCCCCAGCTCTGAACCCAGGCCCAGCCCGTGCTCCCCGCAACGACCCCAGGCCTCCCCGCAGCGACCCCCGCCCCAGCTCTGAACCCAGGCCCAGCCCGTGCTCCCCACAGCGACCCCGGCCCCCCCCGCAGCGACCCCCGCCCCAGCTCTGAACCGAGGCCCAGCCCGTGCTCCCCCCAGCGACCCCGGCCCCCCCCCAGCGACCCCCGCCCCAGCTCTGAACCCAGGCCCAGCCCCCGCACTCCCCGCTCCGACCCCGGCCCCAGCACCCCGAGAGGCTAAGGTCGCCCGGCCCCGGCAGCCCGCTCACAGCAACACCGGAAGTGAATGCAGCCGGAAGTGATGCCGGATGGACACGTGACCCTCCCACCCCGCCCATCTCCCCTCGCCTGAGGGGGCAGCAAACTGCCGGGAGGGCGCATGCGCCCCGCTCCCAACTGCACGCGCCCTGGCCCTGACCTCGGCCTCCCGCGTCCCCCAGGCTTAGCCTGCCCCTCCTCCGTCCCCCAGGAGGGGGGGCGGGGAACCCCTGGTGGGGGGGCAGAGACCCCTGGCAATGGGGAGGGGAACCCCTGGTGGGGGGGCAGAGATCCCTGGCAATTGGGGGACACCTGGTGTGGGGGGGGCAGAGACCCCTGGCAATGGGGGGGACACCTGGTGTGGGGGGGGCAGAGACTCCTGGCAATGGGGGGGGAACCCCTGGCACGGGGGGGGAGTTGCGAGCAGGGCAGGCCAGCAGTGCCCCCTGCCCCTGGCCCCTGGCCCCTGGCACGTCAGGTTCTGCCTGAATAGCTGGCTCCGGTGCTCCCAGGCCCTTGGGGACCATATGGGGGGGGCACCATGGGGCCTTTCAGAAAGATGAGAAACCACGAGACCCTTCCCTTAAGCTACCGGCCCAGAGGGCAACTGCCGGGAGTCAAGCAGCATTACTACGGCCACTCATGACCGCAGCAGCCGGCATGTGTCCTCCCCTCGTGGACAAGATGCCAGGCTTAGGGATCTCACATCCTGCCCAAGGAAAGGAAGACAGGAGACCTCACAGCTGGGCAATTATTTGTAACTCAATCAATATTCAACTGTGATTTTATTCCCACCCCTTTTCCTTCATCCGAACACATGGGAGAATTCAGGGAGAGCCTTAGGGAAAGTTAAACATCTGGCCCAAGAGTTGTTGGGTCCCTGTACAGAATACAGAGCTCTCCAAACGCTGGGAGACTTAGTGACAAACAGCACAAACCCTCAAGACCATCAGTGACCCAGCATAGACACGAGTGCTCTCAGGTCTCCTTCCCCAAGGATGGGTAAGCCACTGATCCCAAATCTTGAAGCGGGGGAATGGGAACACGATTCCCTGTGTTGGAATGTCGGACTCGATACAGCCATCCGTTCCCCATTCTCCTTCTGGAGTGCGAGATGGAGGAATCCACACTGCTGTTGAGTTCTGGGGCTTGATTCACCTCTCCTGCCCATTGTCCTTTCCCACCTGCCCTTGAAAGTGCATCTCTCCATTGTCTGAGACAACACATTCACTACAGATCTTACTGCCTTTGTGAGATAAACACTTAAAACCCATACAGATTAAGATGCATCAGTTGTGTTACATGGTGCAAATTGTATGGTACATGACTTCACAGCCTGCTGACCTGAAATTGGGATGCCAAAGTCAAACCTCTGTGATGAATCACCCTTCCCAAGTATATACAAAAGCTGCTGCCCACCCCTCTGAACCAACTACACAGGATCCAGACCCAAACCGGGGGACCAAAGGTGGGTGTGTGTGTGTGAAGGGATTTATACAGGAGACTTAAAATGCCGCAGAATTCCTTCCTTGAGGGTAAAGAACTGTCTGACCTCAGTTCCATGATTCTTTATTTCTGCTGTAAAAGACTTTCAACGTCAAAAGGGGACCCCGAACTAGGTCCCCCAAAAGTGTTTTGTGACTGTCTGGTTTTATAGTCCTGCCCATTACCACCCTCTCAGCAGCTTTCAAGCAAACATCTATAGCAATAGTGAAGACCCGAGTTGACTTCATGGAGTATCTGGCACATTGCTCTTTTCGGGGTCAAAGGAAGGGATTTTAGGGTAGGGATTTCGTTTCTCTCTCTTTATTTGTTGCATCTGGGGGGATTGGTCGGGTTCATTGGGTAGAAGGGAGTGTCGTTATGAGTCATTCTTTTGCTGGAAAAGCCCTTTTGAAGAGGCTTTGCTGTGTTTCCCACCGACTCAAGACTTTAGATTCACCTGATTGCTTCTGGAAGTTTGCTCCCTAGCAGAGGATGCTTTGTCCCGTGCTGGGTGATCTGCGTTGTCTCAGACACAGCTGTCATGGTGGCTCATAGATCAAAATTCAGTCTTTCGCAGAGCTGGGGCATCATCCATTAATTGACCTTTTCTTTCTGCTTGGAAGTAATCTCGCCACACCTGCTGTGCAGTCTGTTTCCCTGTGGGAGCCCCGGCACTCGGAGTTATCTTAGTTGCATGCAAAACAGCTGAAGTCTGGGGGGGCAGGGGCTAATGAAAGAAACTCTCAGCGCTGCCAAGCCTGGTGTCCAGAGAAATGACGGAGTGGCGCAGCCAGGGGCACTGGAATGGTGGCGGGTGCCGAGAGCCATTGAACCAAACTGTGAACCCTGGATATAATGGAAACCACTTCAAGTGTGGAGGTGCTGCAGCCCCCCACCCCGAGTTGCAGCATCTGTGGGCGTTGCCTCTGGGCCCCACATCTGGAGGAGATCAGCATGGCCAGTAGCAGAACTGGAGGCCAAGGGTCCAGGCTTCGAAAGGCCTTGGAGGCAGAGCGCTCCTGGCGCTCCCACACCGCAAGGCTGGCCCAAGCAGGGCCGGTGCAGCAAAGCCAGGGCGCGGCTACCCTTGGAAACCGGGTCACATTTAGACTGCGGGGCGGGGTGTGGCAATGCAGAGAACAGCTTAGGCACCGCACTGACACTTAATGTGGAAACTGCCCCCGCGGTCTGGAGCTACTAACCCGTGGGTGTCACGGTCGGATCAGATCCCTGGGTGAGGCCGTGGCTTTTCATCTGTATTTTCAATGTTGCTGTTTCTAAGCCCGCAGAAAGACAAACCCACTGAACTACCGGTACGGCTCCCCCAGCCCGGGCCAGCCCCAGGGGCCAGCCCCGGCGCCATCGGAAGAGGACCGCCAGCCTTTTCCGAAGCACTCCCTCGCTGTGGGGGAGCCCTAGCCGCAGCCCCAGAGATGCAGGGGACCTGCCCGTAAGCGCGTGCCCGGTGACCAGCGGGCGCTGCGAGGGAAGGGAGCGGCTGTGTTCGCGTCCCCTCTGCCATGTAACGCTTCTGGAGTAGAACTCACCCCTAACCCCAGAGCCCCGGGCTTTCGCTCAGAGGCGCCAAGTTTCTAATGCCCTGGGGTGGGGGGGTGCGACCCTCACTCTGCCCCGGCCCTGCCCCCACTCCATCCCTTCCCCCCAAAGCCCCACCCCCACCCCGCCTCTTCCTGCCCTGTTCCACCCCTCCCCCGAGTGTGCCCCGCCCTCACTTGTCCCCTCTCCCCCCAGCGTCTCTTGCGCGCTGCAGAACAGCTGATCGAGGCGGGCGGGCGGCGCTGGGAAGGAGGGGGAGGTGTTGATCGGTGGGGCCCGCTGGCAGACAGGACACACTGGGGTGGGGGGGACCAATGGGGGGGGCTGCCGGTGGGTGCTCAGCACCCTCCATTTTTTCCCATGGGTGCTTCAGCCCCGGAGCACCCCCAGAGTCGGTGCCTGCGCTATCAACCCCTCCTGCTCAAAGCCAGTGGGGTGACCAGCAGCATCCCCTCTAAGGTTTCCCAGCCACGTGCGGAGCGACTGCTGTTCTGCGCACCCATATGGAGGTAGCGTGTGACACATCACCTTCCTATTGGTGCACACAGCAAAATTCATGTGGCGGGGTGGGGCCGAGGGGTTCGCAGTGTGGGAGGGGGCTCAGGGGTGGGGCAGAGGGTTGAGGTGTGTGGGGGGGGTGAGGGCTCCAGTTGAGGGTGCGGGCTCTGGGGTGGGGGTGGGGCTGGGGGACTCAGGGCTGGGGCGTGGGGATGCTCTGGGGTGGGGCTGGGGATGAGGGCCTCGGGGCTGGGGCATGGGGGTGCGGGCTCTCGGGTGGGGCTGGGGATGAGGGCCTCGGGACTGGAGCGTGGGGGTGCGGGCTCTGGGGTGGGGCTGGGGATGAGGGGCTCGGGGCTGGGGCGTGGGGATGCGGGCTCTGGTGTGGGGCTGGGGATGAGGGGCTCAGGGCTGGGGCAGAGGGTTGGGGTGTGGGAGTGAGGGCTCCGGCTGGGGGTGAAGGCTCTGTGGTGAGGCCAGGGATGAGGGTTCACTGTGTGGGAGGGGGCTCAGGGCTGCGGCAGGGGGTTGCGGTGTGGGGGCGGGGTGAGAACTCTGGCGGAGGGTATGGGCTCTGGGATGGGGATGAGGGCGTTGGGGTGCAGGAGGGAGCTCCCCCCAGATTTCTCTCCCTGCGGCAGCTCCGGGGCTGGGGGAGGGGACTGCGCGGCACTTTATAGGCTGCTGCACAGCCGCGCAGCTTAGAGGGAACTTAGGTGACCACACTCGCCCCTGCTAGCGACTGATGGTGTGGGGGAAAGCCGCCCAGAACAGGTTTTATTTGCACTGGTGTCCCAACTCTGCCCAGGTGCCCAGCTGTAAGGATAAGGTCTCTTCCTGTAGCCATATTGTCAGGTCTGAGGTCTTTTCCTTGAGTAAGCAGCAGCAGCCATGAGCGAAGAAGAAGCAGGAAGTCACAGCCTGACATATCGGGCTGGTAAGCGGCTCCTGTCCCCATAGCACCCACCATCACCAGCTAAAGAAACAGATCTTAAGATGTTTACAGAAAACGTTGCTTGAAGCCTCCTGTCTGGCAAGGACCCACGTCTCACCAGCTGTGACTGTCAAATCCCCCCTTCTATTGTTCTGCCTTCACGGTCCCCACTTCTCCAGGGTTTATCTGTAGGGTCTGGCTGGCTGGTTCCTTGATTGGTTCTGTCTGTTGCGTGGCTAGTCTTGCAAGCCAAGGTGGTGGGGTCTGAAGGGGCTAGGACTGGTGAGAAGTACTGTCTTGTACTTTAAAATGACGGGTGAAGGCCCAGCTACGCAGGACTCAAGTTTCACTGTATAAACTGGGGTCCACAAGGAAGTGCATTGGGACCAACTCCAGGACACATCCCAAGAGCAGAGCTGCCAGACCTCGGCACCCAGCCCGTGACACCGGGCAGAAACTGGAGTCCCCGGATGACCTGATCCTGACTGGCCACCAGGGAAAGCTCCGGTCTCCTTGGGAGCGGGGAGCGTTGTGTGCTCAGCGTGTGTGTTCTGTTGTGGTGACTGGTAATCAATAGAGGTTAGGGTTATTACCGTGTGAGGCTCTTTCTCTGGGAAAAGACCCCGTAAGCCTGCCGCGTGCAAGGTCAGGCCTGAGCCCTAGGAACTGTTGCGGTTGTGGGGAGTGCCATTCAAGCAAAGGCATATGACGAGTTAAGGAGTGGGACAGCCATGTTGTGGGAGTTGGGGGGCTGAGTGTGGGGGGAATGAGGCAGGGGAGCCCCCAGTCGGTGAAATGGCTGAGCAAGCCCGGTGGTGGGAACAGGCTGAGGATGCTGCTGCTGGCAGCTTCGTGCCCCACCCTGGCTGGGGAGGGCGCAGCCTGTAATGGCGGGGGGGCTCCCACATGGATAGGGGAGACGGGAGGGGGGAAGGGGACAGGTCAGTGCCCTGGGGAGGGGGATCCTCCAGCCCTTCACTGCAAAACAGCCCACCCACAGCCCACCACCGACACCCGAGATGGAGGGAACAGTTCAGTGCATGGGGGGGTCCCTGATACTCCCCACTGTGAAATAGCAACCCCTGACCCCCCACCTGCAAGCCAGCTGCTGAGGGCGAGAGGAGGAAACCTTCCAGCTGCGCCTCTTCTGCGCCTCTGACCCAGGCTCCCCCACCCCCAAAATTCCCGTTCCAGACCCTGCCCCCCAAACGCAGGCTCTGCCAGGCCGGGCAAGTGGCTGTGTGCCCTGGGGCTGCACTGAAGGGCCAGGGCCGGGAGGGGAGTGGAAAGCTGCAGTCTGGGGGGGCAATGCCCCTAATGCCCCCCCCATCTCCGCCCCGGCTGTGACATTACAATGTTGCTCTGATGCAGCGGCGAGTGGACAATTGACGCAGGGAAAGTGCTCCGGGGAAACGCTGAGCCCATGGCTCCTCGCGTCAGCCCGACGCTTCATGTGCCCTTATTGCGGGGCTGGGGGTCACCCACCAAAACCTCCTGCCCTAAGCCCAATGCAGGGGGGAGGGGACAGGTGTTTCTACCTGGGGGGGCAGTTTAAAAGGCCTAGCGGTTCATTGCCCCGGACCCCCTTCTGACAACAAAAATTACTACACGACCCCAGGCCTGAAAACGGCTGAGCCCCACCACCCTGGGGGCCCAAAGCCCAAGGGCTTCAGCCCTGCGAGCGGGGAATCGTCGCCTGGGGGGGGTCAGTTGTCCCAGATTTCTGGGCAGGCGTGTCTCTTCTGGACTGTTAAAAGCAACCCCGAGACACCGAACCCGGCCCCCACTGCGGCTGCCCCCAGTGTTTCGCTCCTTTCCCCTGCCCGCTGGAGCTGGGAGAATTTTTCTCATCATCTTTTGCAGCCCCTGCAGCCCCCAGGCTCCTGGGCCTGCTCCAGTTCATGGGTCTGTGGGGTTTGTCCTGCCTCCCTGGCTGGTTCCTCTCCCCTCCCACACACTGACGGCCCCTCGCTCTGGTCCTCAGCCTTTGGTCCTTTGCCCCCGTCTCCTCTGCCCCAGTTCACGGCTCGCCCTCCCCACCTATTTCCTCAGACATCCCTCCCATCTCCCTCCCTGCTCTCCCTGCCCCCTCACGCCATCCCCCCAGCGTCTCTCTCCCCCCAGAACGGGGAAGTCCATCACTAGAGGATCAAGCTGAAGGATGGCGGGGGGGTTGGGCGAGAGGATGTGGCTCCTGTCAGGCAGGGTGAACGGGCCACATGGGCCAGTGTGGCCACCTGAGGGCTGAGGGGATTGCGCTGGGAAAGGGGCCAAGCCAACCAGAGGGAACTGACCCACAGGAGAGGGGACCCCCAACGGAGGAAAGTGGGATCACCTCAGAATGGGGCGGGGGGGACGGGACGGAAAGGGGGACTGAGTGGGGCAACCCACCCCAGCAGGCAGGTGCCAGAGAGGGGGGCAACCACCCCAGTGGGCAGGAGGGGCAGACCCCCGAGAGAACTCAGCAGCCAGGGGCATGCAGGAGGGCCCCTTAGAATCATAGAATATCAGGGTTGGAAGGGACCTCAGGAGGTCATCTAGTCCAACCCCCTGCTCAAAGCAGGACCAATCCCCAACTAAATCATCCCAGCCAGGGCTTTGTCAAGCCTGACCTTAAAAATATCTAAGGAAGGAGATTCCACCACCTCCCTAGGTAACGCATTCCAGTGTCTCACCACCCTCCTAGTGAAAAAGTTTTTCCTAATATCCCATCTAAACCTCCCCCACTGCAACTTGAGACCATTACTCCTTGTTCTGTCATCAGCTACCACTGAGAATAGTCTAGATCCATCCTCTTTGGAACCCCCTTTCAGGTAGTTGAAAGCAGCCATCAAATCCCCCCTCATTCTTCTCTTCCGCAGACTAAACAATCCCAGTTCCCTCAGCCTCTCCTCATAAGTCATGTGTTCCAGTGCTCTAATCATTTGTGTTCCCCTCCGCTGGACGTTTTCCAATTTATCCACATCCTTCTTGTAGTGTGGGGCCCAAAACTGGACACAGTACTCCAGATGAGACCTCACCAATGTCGAATAGAGGGGAACGATCACGTCCTCGATCTGCTGGCAATGCCCCTACGTATACATCCCAAAATGCCATTGGCCGTCTTGGCAACAAGGGCACACTGTTGACTCCTATCCAGCTTCTCATCCACTGTAACCTCTAGGTCCTTTTCTGCAGAACTGCTGCCGAGCCATTCGGTCCCTAGTCTGTAGCGGTGCATGGGGTTCTTCCGTCCTAAGTGCAAGACTCTGCACTTCTCCTTGTTGAACCTCATCAGATTTCTTTTGGCCCAATCCTCCAATTTGTCTAGGTCCCTCTGTATCCTATCCCTACCCTCCAGCATATCTACCTCTCCTCCCAGTTTAGTGTCATCTGCAAACTTGCTGAGGGTGCAATCCACACCATCCTCCAGATCATTTATGAAGATATTGAACAAAACCGGCCCGAGGACCAACCCTTGGGGCACTCCACTTGATACCGGCTGCCAACTAGACATGGAGCCATTGATCACTATCCGTTGAGCCCGACAATCTAGCCAACTTTCTATCCACCTTATAGTCCATTCATCCAGCCCATACTTCTTTAACTTGCTGGCAAGAATACTGTGAGAGACCGTGTCAAAAGCTTTGCTAAAGTCAAGGAACAACACGTCCACCGCTTTCCCCTCATCCACAGAGCCAGTTATCTCGTCATAGAAGGCAATTAGATTAGTCAGGCATGATTTGCCCTTGGTGAATCCATGCTGACTGTTCCTGATCACTTTCCTCTCCTCTAAGTGCTTCAGAATCGATTCCTTGAGGACCTGCTCCATGATTTTTCCAGGGACTGAGGTGAGGCTGACTGGCCTGTAGTTCCCAGGATCCTTGCCTGCACCCAGAAGCCAGTGGCCGGCAGAGAGCTCTGGGAGGGCAGCCTGCAACCCAGGGCTCCAGGCTGCCCAGCTCAAGCCACAGCACAGCCGGTGCCAGACCCCGCAGGACCTGGGTGCGGAGGAGGCATGAGGCAATGACCTGCATGAATAGGGCTCAAGTCCTGCTGTGGCCTGGGCTCTGCCCCAGGAACCTGGACCCAACATTCAGGGAGCCAGAGCCGCACCCCCAGGCTGCGATCGTCTCAGAATGGGGAGGGTCTCTCCAGACTAGCTGAGCACCATGGTCCCTTCTGGCCTTCACGGCCCTGCAGAACCCCAGCAGAGGGCACAGGAGCAGGAAGTCAGGGCGACTTCCCTGTGGGAAAGGGATCAAGCCCTTTCGAAGCAGCGCACTCACCCAGTACAGCCCAGGCAGGGCTGGTTTGAACCCACCTGCTATTCCAGCCAAGCCGAGAAACGCTCCAGGCGTCAGTGTCCATCCCCCAAACGCCTGACGAAAGGTGAGTCCGGCTTGGCGGGCCGCATGGACCGAGCCGCGGCGCGCTTCCATCTCCCCAGGCAGACGGGTGCGTTAATTCATTTACTTTCAGCTTTCAAATGTGACTCCGAAGTGGAGCCTCCCCATTGGCTCACCTCCTCTCTCCCGCTCAGTCACTCACACCCAGCGCCCTCCTCCATTCGCACGACGTTTCAACGTCGAGCTCTCTCCGGTGCGCGCCCCACAGCGCTCAGGCCGGCACGCACGGCGTGGAGTGCAAGCCGCACGGTTTCCTGCGGGACTGGTCAGATGGTGACGTCTGTGCCAGAATTCCCCCGGCTGAGGTCTTTCCGGCACCGCTGGGTGTCCCGTGCGGCCCCCGCGAGCCGCTCGGTCACGCACGCAGAGCTCTTCGGGAGGCTGTTTCGAAGGGTCACATGAAGCCAAACAGCAGCAGCTATCCCCCCCGAGGTCCTATCGCACGAGGTAGCATTCTCCCCTCGCCCTGCGTCCGCATCATCCATCGGCGGCACCTCGCGTGTCTGCTGGCACCATCAGCAATGGGCACGAGGCCTTTCCGGGGAACGGGCTACCAGCAAAGTGGAGGTGGCAGGTGCTAGGATTATAGAGGGGAACATGGCATCTCTTTGTTGCTACTAGAGAGGAGCTGGATCCTTTCAGGTCAGAGGACAGAGGTCAGGCAGAAACCGGGGATGGAGGCGGATTGGCACTGCCTTCTTTCTGTTCTTTTGCCAGCCACGTCTCTCTTCCTCACGGGCTCTCGCACGTTTCTTTGCAATAAACAGCAGCAGCAGCGAGCCGCCCGTCGAACCAAACTCAAACCTCCTGCTACGTGTGGAACATACGATCTGCCAGCCTCTGTGCCCCTTCCCCAGCCAGGCCCAGGTGTGGCTTGGGGAGCACGAGGCTGGCCAAAGGGCAGACTAGCGCAGGTATTTCCCACCCCGGCAAACAGGTTTAACCTGTAGGACGACAGGGGTCAGGTGTATATTTTTAGCCCAGAACATCCATAGTTGCGGGGGGG
Source organism: Natator depressus (assembly GCF_965152275.1). Classification (NCBI taxonomy): domain Eukaryota; kingdom Metazoa; phylum Chordata; order Testudines; family Cheloniidae; genus Natator; species Natator depressus. The sequence continues at coordinate 3,099,656 of NC_134235.1, forward strand.
TGGGGGGGGGTTAAGATGTAGGCCCCACTGAACACACAGCTGCAGAAGGAACGTGGAGAATACGGCCCCACTCGTGTTGGGCTTTGCAGCGTTACTGCCCTCAGCCCGCGGCCTTGTCGGATCTCTCCAAACGAAGCAGCACCAGGCAGTTCACTGGACGGGATGCACAGGGAGCTCGGGGGGCAGCTTTTTGCTCTGAGTCACGACAGAAGGAACGCTCCACCATGGCGTCAGGGAGCACCGAGCTCTCGCCAGCGCCATCCTTCCGCCTCTGCAGCCCCAAGTTCTGAGAGCAGTGGAAGTCGCTCTGGGAGAAGAGACCAGATTAAACAATACCTGCCTAAGCGGCCCCCGCCAGCCCCCACGGCGTGGGAAACCAGCAGGCCTCATTGGACAGGCTTTCCAGGAGGCAGAAAAGGGCCAGTGTCACAGACTGACACAAGGACGGGGTATCTGAGAGCCTCTTGCCAGTTCTCAGGATCCAGGGTAGTGCCAGGATTGCAGGGCCCGGGTCTGTGCTGGCCGCACAGGTCTGAATACCCTTGGTAGGAAGAAGATATGCCCTGGAGAAGAAATGCTGGCTCGACTTCACGAGGGGGAAGGGATTTTAAGTAGGTGTTAGGGAAGGCAGGTGAACTGTAACCTGACTCGCCGAGGGGGCTGCTCCCGGGGGCCGGTGGGTCAGTTCTCTGCAGGGCAGAGTGAAAGTGTCTAGTCAGGGAACGTACAAAAGTCTCTTGGAGCAGAGAAGGGGGAGGAAAATCAAAACTCTCAGCCTGAGAAAACTTGCCAATGTGTATTTCATTACGAAATCTCTGATTGTCTCTAGTGCAGTTCCACAAGGCACCTAACAATTACAGTCCTCTTGCCCAGGGGGCATCCTGGGCGCAGAGGAGCTGGGGGCCACTGGGGTTCGGGCGCAGAGGAGCCGGGGGCCGCTGGGGTTTGCTTGGCTCCTTCTGGCAGATCTGAATCCCCTCCACAGATCAGGAGCAAGAAGTTTCTGAGCTTAGCCAGTGCTTGAGCATCAGGTTCTCGGCCTCACGTAGCCAAGAAGGGAGGCCCTATTATAGACTCTCCATTTCAGGAGGGCCAAGCCCCCTGACTGTGCCCATCTCTGGAAGTGGAGCAAACCCCTGGCTAAAGGTGAATCCACGTCGGACTGAGGGGCTGCTGTCAGAAACAGGAAGTCCTTTGAGGAAGTTGCTTTGGCAAGAAGAGCTCTGTGTAGCTCAAAACCTCGTCTCTCTCACCAACAGAAGTCAGTCCAATAAATGATATTCCTCCCCCACCTTTTCAGTCCACCACGTTGGGGTCCCTTGGACACTCGGTGGTCATGAGTCCAAAAGAGCCACAGCAGCAAGAGACGCCCACTTGTCTCTGCAGCTCGCCAGAGGATCGCTCCCCTCCAGCAGGCCACAGACCTGGCCGGGATCTGTGTGTTTGTGGCCTCCAGGTTTGATCATCACGACGGCTATCTAGAAACATTCTGAAAAACCCTCCAGCTTGCACAACACACAGGAGCTCCACAGGTCACTGGCAGCACATCCCCCGCGGGGCGTCCGCTGTCCGCACTGGCTCCCCAGACTCCAGGCCAAAATGTCTGTCCCGAGATGCAGAGCTCTCCATGGGACTGGCGCTAGCCACCCGAATGGTCACTTCTCCCCACACAACCGCTACTGCCCAGCGCGGTTCTGTTCTAACCTGCCAACCCAGAGGACCCTGACGCGTGGGAGAAGGAGCTGACACAGCTGAACTGAACCACCCTTCCGTACTCCATCCACCTCACCATGCCCGGATCTACATCGGAGACAGCACGCGCCTTCGCGCAGCACTTCAACAGACACACAAAACCCAACCAACTCATGTCACCTACAGAAAACCCCAGCGACGTCTCTGCGGCTCTGGGAGGTGAGAGAGGGGGAGTTTGGAAGGCACCCCCGTCCTATGGTGCAGGACGACCATATAGCTAAAGAGGGGTTTTTTGGGGGTGGGTTCACATTTTCTTAAGCTTGATGGGATGATGGATCCCGGTGAGGTTTCACGCACAGAGGATATACATAAAATGGCTGCTCTGGACAGTTTGAGTGACACCCAGTACCCAGAGAAATTAAATAGAAAGAAATCAGTGGGACTCACGATCAGACGCAGTGAATCAGGATTGTGCTGCTGTAGTGTGAGGGATCCCGCTGCGTGGGCATATACCCCGAGCACACCCCAGCTGAGCGGGACGGAGGGGGCCTACAGAAATAGGCCACACTGTACCAACAAGTAACGTGTTGGCCAACTAGTTTTCAATAGTCACCGGCCAGAGGATTACAGTGTTGTACCAAGTCTAACATCACAATGACAGTGTGTTATTCAAACGCATGGACCATCCATCACAAAGGCTGCTGCTACTAATAAAAAAGAGCATATGGAAAACCTAACCTCTACACACAGCACTCCCAATATCAGCGAGTAATAATATTACCTCGCTCTCTACTCGCGCTTTTCATCAGCAGAGCTCAAAGCACTTCACAAAGCAGGTAAAGTAATGAACAAAGTCAACGTTCCAGCTACTTCGCCTGATCACACTGACTTGCGTTAAAGCCAAAGGCAACTACACAACTTCAGTATCTCCAGAGGGGGCCAGGGAGAATAAAGTTGGAAGGTCCAGGGTGCAACAAGAGGTACAAAGAAAGGGAGATCAAAGCAGGAAACGCAGGCACTGCCCTACCGGCTCAGAGCACGGCTCCATCTAGTCCGATGTGCTGAGAGTGGCTGGGACTGGCGGCTTCAGGGGAAGGAGCCAGAACGTCCAGAATGCCCAATTCTGGCATAATCTGCTCCGAGTTCGTCCCAACTCCTGGACATTGAGCTAGGATCTGAAACATCATGATCTTGGCTATTTTTACTACAAACCTTCAGAGGCTCAGTCAGGATGAGGGCCCCAGTGTAAAGGTGTCGTACAAACAACTTACAGAGATACAATCGCAACCCCAACGAGCACTTTTATTTTTAAATTGGGTGTTCCTGTTACCCCTACAAATGTCCAATCCTGTTCTGAATCCTGCTGAGCTCTTGGACTCAGCAATCTTGTGGCAGAGAGTTTCACAGGCAATGCATCATGTTAAAAATGTTTTTTTCAGTTTCTGTTGCCTTTCAGTCCGTCCCCTTGTTCTTGTATCAGAAAAAATAACTAGAAGCGCACGAGTCACCTTCTCTATTCGATTATTTTGGACCCCTACATCACACCTCCTCTTCCCCCTCGAAACAGCCCCAGGCCTTCTCATTTTCCCCATACAGAAGACTTCATGCCTCTAACCGTTTTCACTACCCACCGCTTGACCCCTTCGCTTGCTGCTGGGCCATGAACGAGAGAAGGTGACCAGTCCTGAACCCAGCATTTGGGTTAAGGCCCCGCCATGGAGATAGAAGAAGAGCTATTTTTATGATTTTCTATATCCTGAGGTCGTTTGCTTTTTGACTCCCACTGAGCAGATGACGTCACTGGACTATCCACAGTAACCCCTCGGCCCCCCTTAATTTAGAAGCCAGCACTATGCATGAGGAATTCCTGTTATTACCCTGATCTCTCTGCCATCACACTGCCTAACCACTTAGCTTTGGGCTCTTCACTCCCGCAGTCCTATTCTCCCCCACAGACTTGGGCTGTGGAGCCTAGGACATGCTGAGATTCAGAGACCCAGACACTGGGCAGGTGAAGCAGGGATGAGAGGGGAGTAGCCATATTTGGGTTACTGGGTGGCGTGGCTGTTCGTTCTCCACACTGTGGTGCCTCCATTCTGACTGGTCAGGAACATTACACAGGGCTGTCACTGCGTGCAGTCCGGCTGCTGGGGTCCTGACCATGCAGACCCAAGCCAGGAGCAGAACTGGGCCATGCCTAGCATGCTTTGGCTGGGATTCGAAGAGGTCCCTTTCCAATGTTCTCACCATTCTTGGCTACTGTAACGGCACAAGTGGAATCAACTCCTTTGATAAAGTATGGGATCTTGTGGGGCTCAAGTTTCCTCCAGGGAGAGTCACAGAAATGTAGGGCTGGAAGGGACCCTGAGAGGTCATCTAGTCCAGCCCCCCGCGCGGAGACAGGACAAAGTGCACCAGACCTAGAATGGTCAGGAGCTGCCCCTGCAGCAAAGCTGACCTGCCCCGTGGGCCTGCTCCACGGAACAGAGACTCTGCACCCCACGGTGCTGGCAGATCTCCTAGAGAGCAGGGAGGATGACTGGCAGCACGGTTTGGTCAAGTAAACACAGACACAAGTGGTTTGGTTTGGTTTTTTACTACAGTTACATACAGAAACTATTCAAACAGAACGCAGACCACAAAAGGAACAGAAGAAATCATTCCCGACAGCGTCAGAACCAGCCCTCTCAGACGGGGGTCGCCACGTGTAGCGCTCAGGCACCGGGAGGAGGCGGGCGGTAGCGGTAACCAAGCCAGGGGCTGCACGTGCTCTGACAACGCCCTAGCAGCGCTTCTCAGCCCTGACTTGCGGCAGTCCCACGCTGCCCTGATTCGCCTGCCAGCTGCGGGCTGGTTCTGCGAGACACGTGTCCAGAGGCCAGACTGAGACCCACCCACCCTCATCTACTTTGAACACCAGCCTCAAGCTGAATCCCAGAGTTAGAATTAACCCTCTCACCCCCCCGCACCCCACCCTGCCCGTTCTAGCCCTGCTATATAGAATGAACTAAAGGAACGAGAACACAAATAAAACCAGGCCAATTACAGAGAGGACATACGATCCCGCAAACAAACCGTCAACTTTTAAATTATTTTAATTCTACATTCACTAGTTAAATAAATTACCCACAGTAAATACTGTAAGGAGGTTTGTGGTCTGCCAGTCTTCAGCCCTGGCATGAAGAGACGTGCTACAATCTTTATTTGTCTAGTACTGAACTAGACACGTAAGGCTCAGCTACTGTGTATGAATTTTCCAATGTCCAGTAAGGACAGGGTGACCTATGCAAGGGAGTTAGGGATGAGGGCGAGGAGAGAGAGAACAGCTTTGCAAAAAAATTTGATAATTTAGAATTTTTTGACCATCACACCCAGGAAATCCGTTCAGTTGAGTCTGGCTGGCAGCTGGCCAGGGACTCCCGGACACAGCCACCGATTCAGGAAGGCATTTTAAAACCGCAAACCCAAAGGGAGCAATGGACACAGCTCTTATGGAACGCCAACTCTAGCAGCTGGACTCTGATGAGTAACCCCAGCTGGAGTCCCCACTTTACCAGGTCCTCCCCCTCACTGCAATGTGTTTTTCTCAGTCTAATGCTTCGGTCGGATGTGGATATACAGTTGCTTCTCCCTTCGTTTTGCCCTGTTAGAACTAATACTAATATACAAGAACTTTTGTAATACTGTACAAGGGCCCTGTCTTTTGGCTTCCAAAGAGATTACCTGCCATTGTCTTAGTGAAGCAGAACAGTAACCACAGGGGAAGACTGTGCATTCAGTCCCATTCAGACACAATTTGGTCACATCACTCCCCAGGCCTGGGCCACAAAGACTGGCCCGGGCTTACGCAAATTTAAGTCTGCATCTGACCAATAATCTCAGTCCCACCTTTCAGAAACAGGGAACACATGGCTACTCCAAAGCACAACGCCTTGCGCTTACAGGAGAGAGGAATCTAGAGGCAAAAAAAGGGGACAGAAACATTCAGTGGCAACAAGAGAAGAGAAAGAGGAAGAGGCAATACCTCTTCAGTGAAGACCTGCAAACACATTCATTCAACTAGCATCTGCTGAGGGCTGCAGAGGAACGTTCCTGGGAAAGGAAAGGGTTCCACTTTTCCCATAGCCATCCTTTGAAAACAGTGGCCAATATTAAAGGCACATAGCAAACAGTATGTAAAACAGTATGACACAAAAGAGGAGTAGGGAGACATCTACACACACGGGGGAGGATCAGATGACAGTAATGGGTCTCTGCCCAGACAGGTTTGTCATGTGCAGCCCATGGCACTGTGCCTGCTATTGGGAAGCACCCTATGGTGCAGGAGACGCAGAGTTGCATTAAATCACAGCTGACGGGCTGGGTCTCAATTTGCCTTAATACTGGGAACTCTCAGAGATTGTGCCCGTTTCACTCAAAGTTGCTGTCTGACGACATCTTCTGCTCAACTCATGCAACTATCACACAGAGACTAAAGGAATCTCGTTAAATGTGCAAACTGGAGGTTCCTGCCTGAATCTACAGAAGAGAGTTGCATTAAAAAAATCTGTTCCATCTGAATTCAAGGCCTACCGGAGTTGTCTTTGGAGAGAAGACTAATATTCCGACACTGATTAACCCTGTGTTGCATAAAATGCCTGTGGCTTCCCTTATCTTCATGGGGAAGACGGGCCATGGAGATTACAGGGCTACACTTTGATCTAAGCAGCAGCACTGTGCACTGGCAACCATCCTACCCAAGCTGCATCCCTCAAAGAGATGAGGACGGCTGCATCCGTTTTACATACTAATTAGGTGGGGACCCCAACCCCTGCAAAGTAGCCAGTGTGGTGCTCAGCTGGGCAAGCCCGGGAGCACCCCCCTTTGACAGCAGCACAGGAAGACTCCCCTGCCACTAGGCATCATCTAAAGCAAAGTGCACAGAAAACAGCCAGATTCTTCCCATCAACCAAATGAAGATAAGCAAAGCTACCTCCTCCCATGGGAGCCAGTTGCTTGGGACAAGAGTTACCAAATACGAAACAATTTACCCTCAGAAACTCACCAGCATTCACCCTACACACTCAGGGAACTGGAGAAACACTCTCAGAGATGAAAACATAGTAACCTGGACTATTGTACTAAGATTAGGCCACAAACAAGTTCAGACCTGCAGGATTTTACTAGCTTTAAAATCACCGGGGGCGGAATTGGGGAAGCGACCTGGTTAAATTATTCTATCCTGAAAAGTTTGGAGGTTGCCACAAATTCTCCCCATGTTCTAGAAAATGAGTAAGTCCCCAGGTAACCTTCTGAAAGAAGAAGCTGGCGTGGGGAAAACCCAGCATGCAAACTACACATGGATCGAACCCAGAAGCGTCAAGAGCCGGTATTGAGAAATATAAAATGAGTCTTTCCCTATCAGGGGCACGTGGGGGTTGAACATTTCCAATTTTTTAAAAAGTGAATCATTAGAACAAAGCTGTACAAAGATCTCTGCAGCTGCCCATCCTCGGAGCAGCAGAATGAACTCTCCAGAGGATTTGCCTGAAGTTCTCTAGGAGAATCTTCAAAGCTTCCTAACGGAATGACGTCTCTTTGCCATCTCTTGATGGGTTCTCAAGCCTCCTGGGAAAGAGGCTCCCCCTGAACTAAGCCCCAAGTTGCTCTAAGCTTTCAGGATGGAAGGGGAACTCCTCAGGGACAGGATTTCTTCTGTTGAAGTTCATTTCCAAGCACATGTTTCTCATATGCTCCATTTACTTTGGAAAGTTTTACCCCTTAATGCCATGCATAGTTCTCACCCTCCCTCCAACAGCTCATATTAATGCAGAGCGCCTTTGTGTTTCGCTTCTGTGCCTCTCAGTAGCCCATTCCATGAAGCTGTTACTGAAGTTCTACCCCTCGCACGGATGATGCCAGAACTTGGATTTCTTTGGTCACCGGGTTAAGAGGCAGTTGCCTCAGTAGAAAGCACATGAACATACCAGGTGTATTAGCAAACCAGTGGCACTGGTTAGAGAGTGATCAATGCCTTCCAGGCTATACTAAATGGAAAGTGTCAGGTATTGCAGAACATTCCTAGGGTGACCTTTAATGACTCTAGAAAATACTCACCCTCCTGCCTTTGCAACAGTGGGAAAAGGGCATTGGTACATGGGAAATATACCTACCTTGTGCACTGGTCAGTTTGCATGGTGGCTTTAACTAAATTCTCATACTCTATTACCGGACTTAATGTAGCAACTCCTTCCTGATAGATGCACTGTGCGTATCTGCCACACGTGGTATTTTCCAGTTACACTAGGATAGGCAAATCCTTCCTCAAGGTGACTCAACTCTTCACTCATGAGCTTCTTAGAGCCTTAGGAGAAGGCAAGTCTAAGTTTCACAAATGCCAGGGCTGGTAGTCTTCACTTCCCAAAGGTTATAGTCAAGACACTTCTAGATCACTTTTGGTCATTCCAGCGATGCTACTCTGAAGATACCTGCCACAGTGCCACCGTACTCTGCATAAAGTGGACAGAGCACTAAGTGTCCATGTAACCCAACATGACATGCTCCGTCATGCTGACGTTACCCACACCTGGCCATCCTCTCCTGGAAGGTCTGCAGAACATTGGAATCCCCGATACTCCAGTAGGATCAATAATCCAGTGGATACCTAGTCCTGTTCAAAACAGTTAACAAGGACAGGTTCAAAGAGCTATTGCTAGTCACAGAAGGAAGTAGTGGCCTGTACCAGACTGCACTGGAGTTCTTCCACCTCGTAAAAAAACAAGCTCTATTCATGTGGCACTGGCTGAGCCAGTCAGCTACCACACAACGGCCCCTGGTGAGGGGAATTTCTGTTTCCTTGACAAGCCTTTGTGCATTTGACACAAAGGAACAAACTGCACTACAAACTGAACAACTGCAGGCTGGGGCAATGGGAAGACAACTGTGATGCAAGTTCCCTTACCATAACCAAGGGGAAGTCTCAGTCTGCCCCTGGTGTTTGACTCCACTCTAGACTTTTCCAAGCAAGGGACTCTGATCGCGGCCAACTTGTTCTGAATGGCTTTTCCTGAGGGCACCATCTTTCCTGAACTGGCTTCCAACCTATCCTGTAAGCAACTAGATCTCAGGAAACAGCACTAAATGGAGTCTTTGGTGATACCTTCAGTGTTGCTAACACAGAAGACAGGCAACCCTGACACTATCCATTTTGAAAAAATGTACATTCATCACAAAAAAGTTCCTCTGAAGTTTTCCAAGGTGGTCTGACCTGCTCTACGGGCACTGTAGTGTTGGGGTCATTCTTAGACACTCAAAACCGTCATCAAATATAGACTGGCCATTTGCATGCTATTTAGTCTGTCAGTCTAACATGTAGCATGTGAGAGTAACGAAGAGTAAAGGGGCTAACGGGAAAATGGCTCTTTGGTATTTAATCAAAAGAAAGCTATAACAGGTGTAATCCCTCTGAAGCGACGGAGACGCCTCTGTAAAATGACAGCTTACAATTCTAGCAAGTCAGTGTTAGACATTCCACACACTTGGGGCTCTAGCAGCGGAGATCCCGCTCGCAAGGCGAGGGAGGGGAGACGTGAAGGACGGGGCTGCACCTGTAGCACATAAGCTCAGACTCCAACCTCCACACGAGACAGCCACAGCAGCAGCTAATGGAGAGCGATTTTTTCTTTGTAACTCTCACACCCACTCTAACTGAGCATTTTCAACAAGCAAGTTTTAACCTGGCAGTAATACCGTCACTCTATGAAACTCGATGCCTCTTTAAAAGACATCACTAAGATTTCAAGACACTATTAAGACTATTAACTAGGCTTCATGCTATAAACATTCTCCTATTCCATGGGGCACAGCAGAAAGACTCATCAAGTTACCAATAAAAGGGCTCGAACTCCCAGTGGCCACTACCTTTAGAACGGCCAGTGGGAGGTGAAAAAGCTAGGCTGGAAAGCTGACATGATTCAGAATGAAAACCCAGGGCAGAAGAAGCTTCATGACAGAAAGTAAAACAGTAATAGCTTCATTGTAGGCAGCATCTGCGAGAGGTTTCCATGATTTACATCATACCCAATCCAGTTATTCCTTAAAAATAAAATTAGATAGCCTGACTTCAGTGGGCATAGTTACTGGGTGGCTGGTCTTGAATACACGGCATTAATGAGCTTGTGATAGTGTTTTCATCCACCACCAGTAATACCCCACATTTACATTTCTTAAAAATAGTGTCGAGTGAAACATCCCTGTAGATCTCTTCACAATTTGGTGACTGGCTGCACTATCCCTGTCCATAAACATGCTGTATATATTTCATATATAAAAAATATTCTCACACTGTAAAATTGCATAATTACTAGAAGAGCCTGCAACTCGTTTCTTTTTTCTTGTTTCACAAGAAACTCAAGTTTTGGCAAAACTGCAAAGGGACAGAATTTCACCCTGCATTCCGAAAAGTCTGCAAGAATTTAGGTTTGGTTTCTACATAGGTCCTCATCTTGTCTAGATAAAATCTCAACCTGTGCTATATTGCAGGGCTGGAGGAAGCATGAAACTGTAGAAATGACCTTGGGATTGTTTCTTCATGATGTGCAATACGAAATAAACTAGAGATACAGTATTTTGTTTGCAGCAGTCCAGGTGGTGTTTGTGGGGGAAGGGAAGGAGAGGGGACACTGAACCGTTCTGATCCATTCGCCGTTAGCACAGTCCTGACAAAAATGCTCCAATAACCTGTTCTTAAGTTATTCGAGAACAAGAGCATCTTCGCTTGGGAATTACCAGGAAAGCCCACTCAGTCCAGGAGGTTCACGTCACAACCCCGTGAGAGATCATGCGATGCTCAGCATGTCTGCTTTTCATAGTCTTCACCCTGCATCTTAAACTTCCATTTACAAACCATGGCAATGGTTAACTCCACTGGACCCAAAGCTTGGGGCGAAAGGGACGTGGAACAAAGGGTTAGTTTACACAGACTAGACACAAATGGGGAGTCTGGTTCTTTGGAGCACTTTCATATGCAATGCACTACAGCTCCGTCATTTCTCCCCACTTCCATCCTCTTCCCACAGAAGAGTGGAGCGTCAGCCCAGCCAGCACAAGTGCCACAAACTCCCCCAAACACCTCATTAGGGTTTTGCTTTGTTTTTGGAAGGGGGGGGTGGGAATCCCCGTTTGTTTTATTCTACTGATACAATAGACAGAGGACCAGACAGCACAAGTAATAATGAACTAGGCTCTCCCAAGCCCTAAATCACAGCTAGACTTGTCTCTGTGCTCCCCACCCCAAAAGCAAAACAGGAAACTGAAATGTATCCAGTTCATTCAAGCCACATGAGATCTGAAAGGAGGGGGAGAAAATAACACCACTGCCTCCCTTACAGCCCCCCCAGCTGCCACATGCAGATTGTGCACAGGACAACAAAACTGTCTATTCACATATACTGAACTGCTTGGATCGCTGGCTCCCCAACTTGCCCTCGCCACAGCATGCCAAAGAGCTCTCGGTATGCTGCCAGCACCTGCAGGTTTCCCAGCTGTCACCCCCACGTGCCAGTCCTCGACCCGGACCTGGCTCCATTCTTGTCTGTCCCTGGGGAAGATGGGGGAAGGGAAGGGAAGGAAGGCTGTGACTGCTTACGCTGTTGCATACACATGCAGACGTTTTGTTGTTTTTTTCCTTTTAAAATGATCAAATTACTGTGAAATCACAACGGGCACAGGCAGCCGTACGAGGTAACTATGGTTCAGTGGTGCTTTCTTGGTAACTTCCAGCATAACTCAGCCTTGCCTATTTCTGTATCTGGAATATAAAAAGCCGCAAGTTGATGTTCTTGGCAGCCAGCAGTTTGTTACATTCCACAGAGTCGATGATGGGGAGCGGCACGTACTCCGTCTCATTGTTCTCATTGGTGAAGACGAAGTGATAGATCACGGGGTTGATTTTCACGTCGTCGTAGGGCCCCTTCAAGAGCAGGAATGAACACTCCATGGGGGAACTGATCTTGCTTTTCAGAATGAGCTGGAAGGAGAGGGTGCGCTTGCAGGACAGATTGGGGTTGCGTTCGGAGTCGTTGACTCGGGCCTTTAACACCCAGGTCTGGTTGAGCACGGTGAACCTGGGCGTCTCATAGTACAGGCGGGTGATGAAGTCATCGGTTCTATAGGGACGGAACTGAACTTCTGCAACACAACAAAAGAGGGCGGGGGAGAAAACACAGACAGACAATTAACCAGAGCAGCTGGCAGCCTGAACAATCGAGCTCACGTTACCTGTAGCTATTGTGCAGGACCTTTCTTGACATGGCATAAGGAGGCAATTGGGGTTGGGGGTGACCACTCCAAGCCAGTGTCAGGAGAAATGGGACTTCTTGGGAAGGAACTCAATGCACTTTAACAGTCCATCGAAAACAGTAAATACAGGAAGCACTTTTAAGATGCATAAAATTGAGGGGAGGGAAAGGGAGAGGGGAGAATAAAATACAAACAAGGTCAATCAAATCCATTGAATAGACCACCTTATAAACATAGGGATTGCCAAACTGGGTTGGACCATCTAGTCTAGCACCCTCTCTCTGACAATGGCCAGAATCAGATGCTTGCAAGGAAGGCTGAAGTAACCCCATCTGTAGACAGTGAATCCCCTGTCTCTGATGGGTTTAGGTCTGGAGGCATGAGGGTTTATATGCTGTAGATATTTGCATATTTAGTGTAACTGTAGTTATTCTGAATATCAATGTCTGATCCTTTTCAGAATTCTTAGCCTCGGTAATATCTTGTGGCAGAGAGTCTCACAAGTCAACTGGTTGTTGTGTAAAGAAGTATTTCCCTATATCAGTCTGAATTTGTTGTTACAAGGTAAATGACACGCTAATGTTAGCTTGTGGTGAGTGGGTGGTGCACACAGCACACAATTACACAGAATCAGTCAGTTGCCTAAGTGGGTCTGACTGATGCAAATGATCTACATTAATTTGGTTATAAACCATGCCATCAAGAATGGCAAGATGGACGGGCCCTTGCCACTTGTTTCTTTGTGATCTGTTGATGGAGAAAGAGCAGGGGGAACAGGCAATAAGCGTGTAGTGAGGTCAGTCTTGTGGGAAGCCGTAGCCGAATCCTAGGTATAAAATCTTGGGTGTGCCCGAACTGAGGTCTGGAGTGCATAAAAACAAGCATCACACGCAGACAAGATACAGTTCAGATAATAAAGCACATTTTATTGGGATTATGCATACAAATCTGTAATCAAGGTAATAAGGCACAATTATGCAACCACAGTGCAAAACCAGAGAACAGGGCATGTGAAACACAGACCTTCAGGGTTCAAAGGTACAGAAAATTCCGGGTTCAGATACATAAAGAAATAACAATACATTGGGTAGAAGTGGTCCAAATTTACTTTTGCAAATGCACTCTAAAATCTGAAATCCAGCCCCCATTTCAAGGCACAGTCCGCTGTCAGTCCAATAAACTCTTTGCCAGCACAAAGACTTTGTCAACTCTATCACTTTTGAACAAACACATCGTTCCAGTGAAGTCTTTACTGTACAAACCATGGAAGCTCACAGCATAACTACGGGTACAATAACCCTTTGGGTGCATTTCATACAGGTTTACATATTCTTCAAAGTTTCCAGAAGAATTAGGAAAGCACAGCAGGCAACACCTGGACAAAGGAGGTGATCAGTTATTCAAGCTACACAGCATTGGTAACTCAGTGCTTTGACATACACCATCATTTTACTACAGAATCCTACAATAAAAGAGCCGAGAGTCCAGCTGTATCTTCAGGGATCAAGAGGTATTATTTCTAACACACATCTCTACACAGAGAAGACATTTTTCCTAGGAAGTAACTGCTTTAGGCATAGGGGTGTAGTGTCTCGATTGCCTCTCCAGTGCCATGCACTGCAGCACAGAATGCTACTGCTTTGCCCTGCTCTCGAAGGTGCCCACCTGAGCTAACTTATCCTACAAGGGCTGGACCCGGAAAGCAGCAGCAGAGCAAAGCTGGACTATCTCACTCCCTAGCCAACGGTTCTAGCTCAGCCTGGTGCTCCAAGTGCAGATACTACGGAACTTCGCTCCCCTCCTCAGCACCAACTACTTACGTGTATCCACTGGCAGCAACGGATGTAATGCTGGGAAAAAACAGAATCCGGGCTAAGTGGATCAGCTAACAAGACTGCTCCGTTTTTCATGATCTGAGCTCCCAGCACAATCCATTTGCCACACGCCGGCCTCGGTAAGTTTCACTAAGGACTCAGCTCCAGATTTAAAAAACAAAGTGATCAATGCAGCAGGACGCTAGAGTGTCTATCACTGAAACTACAAAAATCACCTTTCTGCCTCACATGGGACAGGCAAACAGAGACCTTGAGCAATACGAGGTTATCACACGCTTCTGCCTGCGGCTCCCTTCTGGGACAGCAGAGCATCCATTGCTCCTCAGAATGGAGGAGGAAAGCCAGCCGAGACCAGGAGATCTTCCCTCTACGCTCCTCTCTGTGGGGCTGCTAAATATTTATGGTAAGGGAAATGTGTTTTCCCCACCCACACCCTTTCCCCTCCATACCCTCTTCAGAGTTTCTCTTCCATATTATTTGCCTGCAAGTACCTCAAGCACAAACAAATCTTAAAGAGCAATTCTCCGGGCCCGACTTTAGCACTGATGTGCCAATAAAGTAACCAGCTTCCCTGCATGTTTCATTGCATTGTTTAGTTGTTAATTCAAAGTTAATTTGTATCCCTCTTTCCCCCCTCCCCACCCTCATGAGTTGCCATTTGAGGCAGACAATAGATAGCTCTGCACTGGGGTTTTTCTTCACCCAAAGGAAAAGCAAGAACAGGAGGAACTCAAATATGAGAAATGACTACGTATTACAAAGAGCGCTCTCCAGGAGATGGGTATAAAACCAACAGCACGGAGACCCCCGTGAAAGATAAATTAAGCTTTCTGAATAGCTCACCAACTGTGTGTGACCCAACAACAGGAAACAGAACGGAATGTGAGGAGCTGTAATTCTCATGCAGTGGAAACGAGAGGCCTATCACGTAGGGTCAGTGTGTGCGGGCAGGTCACTGCAGTTATTAATACACTGGACTCCAGGTGGAAGGATGTGTCAGATGACAGATAAGGGGTCTGTTAGCTGGATGCTGTCAAATTTCATTTTCACTTGCAGTAAAACAAAGAAACAGTACAGGCAACACTGGTTTTATATTCTTATTATTCTGGTCTTGTTCATCAATCCAGTGGATGCAACTACAGCACCTTACCTGCAGCTAGGAAGTGGCCTTCCTCCCCACTCGACACAAGTGCTGCTCCGTGGACTAGCCATCAAGGGAAGCAGAGCCATAAGAACTGAGGTCAGCTCCTGTCCAGAGCCCAAGCACATAGCCTGTGAAACAGGTCCAGTCTTCACCAGTTCCGAGGCCCCGAAATCCTGCATTCGCCTCCTGAATCCAAACCCCACCCGACGCCAGGATAATGAAATCTGCTGCTGCTGAGCCAACTCTTAACATGGCTGACTACCCCTCCATCTCTGCCCAGCACCAAGCAAGGAACACAGACACGAGCTAACCCAACTGCCAAGCAGACAGGGAAGCTTTCTCGGAGAGCACTACTGGGACAGACGCACCGCGGCCACTGTCTGCTCAGCAAAACCCAGCTCTTCTGATCTACAGACCGGCACTGTGCATTACATAAGAAAAACAGGCTTCATCAGTACGTCAAGAATAGTAGTGCCAAAAGCAAGACACTGAAAATATTGGGTGGTGGCTGGTTTTGCCCTGTCTGAGTGATTACCTGTGTAGCCAATCTTCTCAAAGCTGAGCAGGCTGAAGATGCTGTTATACAGCTGCATTTCTTTTTTATGGGTTTGGTCCATTTCATCCAGAATCTCCATCAGTTCATTCCCAGTCTTTGTGGGGTGAGTGCACTCCGCTTCATGAACTGTCAGCTCATGGTATGGACCCTGCCACGGGCACCCAATCCGCTTGTATTTGCACTGAGTCACCCTGTTACAAAGAGAGCACAAACAGGAGTACTTGTCTGCTCTGTAGACAGACGCTGCACCACAGAATGAGATGCACAAATGGCAAATGACACTCCATGAATGAGAAGACTTATTGTCTGATCAGAATACAGCCTCCGAAAGCAAAACCCGACCAACCTGGCGGAACAGTAACTACATCACTGGCTACCAGAATTCATCACTAAACCTCTGGGCCTCGGCATCCCAGAACCTCCATCCGTGCCAAAGAGGCCTAGGCTTTTGCCAGCCAGCACGTTTGGCTGCAGTCATTCATGCTCAAACGAAACAGCTGGTCCCAGCAATGGGGTCAGTAATCCTAAGCTGGGGTGGCATCTTAGTGTGTTGCTTGTAGAGCACCAGACACAGTGGGGCCTCTGGGCGCTACTGCAGTATAAATCTTCCCCAGGATTTATTTAGCACCTGTCATTTTATGCGATGCCAAAGAACTCTATGGACTGTTTGCAGGGCTCTCTTCACTCACCGCTGAAATGCGGCACCCTCTGGGGAGTAGTAAAGTAGCAACTATCCCATACCAGCACCACTCCCTTTTAAAAGCACTTGCGTAAAGTACAGAGCATAAACTGAAGTGACAGGAGGTGCCTTTTGGACTGAATTTGAAATGGAGTTTGAAAAGACGTCAGCGCTGACTCCCTTTTCACTGCAACGAGTGCGATGGATTTTCAGCGACCACGCGTGGGCAGGATTTTAAACTGAAAAAGCCCCTACAACAGCATAGCCCTGTAGTGCCAAGCTGGGGCATAGCTCCTGTAGGGGAGATGGGAATGGTGCCATTTTACCGGAGAGGGCACACAAGCAGCTTCCTGCCAGGGGCCTCCCAGCCAAATCCTGACACTCAACCCTGGCTGGTTTATTAGATTTCTCTTGATCGCAGTACAGCTGGAGCACTCATGTGGACAGGCAGTTCAGTAAGTCTGAATTCCCAACAGCGCTGTGTAACCGGAGCTTCTGCCCCAGCTGACATGCTGCAGTCTAGCCAGTACTCTCTGGGCTAGTGGGCTCTGCCTGAGAGAAGCATGCCACAGGCTTCTGGCTGCTCACAACTACACAAGATAAGGATGGGAGGTAGGGTGCATGCCGCAGGCTAGGACAATGCACTGCCTCTGCCAGTAGGCTGTGAGATAGAAGCAACAGGAAACAATCATGTGCAAATCTCTGTGCTCTCAGTGCTGCTTTACAACTCTATGGAAGTAAAGCAACTTGCGGCCAAGCCAGCCAAAAGCTTCACTTTCCTGTCTCACTGAGTGTGACCTGCAGCCAGACCACCTTACAAACAACAATCATTAGAAGAGGGAGCCTGCTAAGGTGTTCTACTCCAGCCCCACGTCACGGGGCCAGCACACATTGTTTCCTTGTTTTAGATGCCTCAGCAATAGACCTTCCACAGCACCTCTTTTGAAGACTATTCTGCAGCCTAACACATCTCACTGTTAGGGTATTATTGTTCTGATGTATTTTTCTCAAATGTAATCTCATTTTACTTGCTGCCTATGTTCCTAGTCTCTCTGGCTCTCCATTTTGCTGTCCTCCCTGGGGTTTTGTAACATCTGTCCGTTTAGAGTTACCTACATTCAATGTGGTTATCCCACCATAGCCTTAAGGAAGATGGTCTGTAAGACTGGAGAAATCCTCCTCCCCACCTTGCCACGAGCCCAGAGGAGACGCCCTTCACTGAAGATTCTACAGCAACTGGGAAGCAAGTGAGAACTCTCAAAACAGCCTCAGCTGTAAGCAAGAGGCAGTCCAGCTACCTTTTGGCCTGACCTACAGCGGTGATGATTTCTCAGGAAAATGCAATTCCTGCTGTTTTACAAGCTTTGGAAGGCTATTTTCCAGCAGAAGACCACTGGCCATGTGGTTCCTTCCTCCTGCCGCTTTTATAATCGTCACTAGGGGTCACTCAGTTCCCTTTCAATAGTGCAGAAGGGCAATCCAACCGTTCAGTAGGGGTTCTGAATCTGCCTGTGCTAGTATCTCTGGACGGTCAGGAGAAGGTGGAGAGCTGTCATGACTGGGTACGTAAGGGTTCACTTGGTAGCCCCTATTCTTGAAGTGGGACTCAGTTTCTGTAGTGTGGAACAAGGCAAGTCTGCCAAACCCAACTGCCTCCCATTAGCTGTACCTGCTGCCACCCATGCTAACACTCCCATCTGAAACTCACACTGCAGGTTAGTCTTGTTCGCTAGTGTTCAGAATCACAGTTCAGAAGCACCATAAAAAATTCACACTCCAACTAAGCCAGGTATTTTAAACCACACTCTTCTTGGCATTACCTGCTCTGCTTCGGACAGTGCCGTCTGAGGAGCAGCCACTAACACCCAGCCCAGCGGAGAAGACTGCAATGAGCTAAGATGGGTTGTCCTTCAGGGGTTATGAAAGCATCTCGTGCCTCACTGAACAGAAGGTGAGACTGTTTACCTGTCCTGGCACTCCTCTTTCTGGTGTCTCTCCAGAAGGGAGCGAGGAAATTGCCGCATGCAGAAGCCACACTCTGATGGCAGCTCACTCACTGCTTTTTCCACAGCCAGGTTTCGGCAGCAGAGGCTCTTACTGATCTCACAACGGCAATTGGGGCACGTAGCCTGTTCCTCCTTCAGCCGGGCATCTGCTAGTAGGTGGATAAAACAGCCAGCGCACATCAAGTGACCATTAGTACACTGTGAAGAAGGAAAGGGAAATGAAGCTTCAAAGACCTTGTGGGAAATGACGTACCAGAGGTTCACTCTACACTTCCGCCATGTTTGCACTCTAGTCTCCCTTATATTTTGATTATAAACATATGTAATTTTTGCTGCATACATATATGTACTGTAGCTCTCTGGTCCACTGACATGTTAGACAAGAGAGTAACATAAGGAGAATTTTTTTTAAATGCACAAATGTGCGAAAGGTGTCAGGTAAACAAGAAACAGACCTAGCCACTTAAATTAACATTGCAACGTTTAATCTTTAAATAAAGCAAAGGCATCTGGTTTGTTCCACTGTAGTCTTGAGAGAGACACAGAAACAGCAATTCCCTGCAGTCAGTTACCATCTTTAGTAATAAGAGATGGGAGCCCATATTGCAAACTTGTCAAAACTCTTCCACATTGATAAGAACAATCCTGGACTGTACCCCTGGTAAAGATCAGAAACTAGAGAGTAGGAAATTTTCACTTCTGACTCATCAGCACTTGGGCTTCAAACCAAACAATGCAGGAGGGGAAGGAAAGATGCTAAATAACATGAATTTCTGCCTTGGAGGTGCTATTATCTTGGGTCTGCCCATCTGTTTAAAGACAACGGATAGAACCTTAGGGGTTAAATCCCAAGGCTGGATTTTCCCCGCACCCACAATCCTATAGCCTGGCAGAAACACTTACTGCTTTTGCTTTGTTTAAACAAGGCTCAGCTTCAAACAGGGAACAAACAAATGACTGACTAGCCAACATGCTGAAAAACCGCACATGGCACCCAGGATTTGGCCAGGCAGCCAGCGCCCTTTTTACTGGCACTATTCTTGTAGCTCAACAACAGAAAGTGAATGGCACTCCCCACCCCTTCCTTCTAGTGAAAGTCTGCTTTGTAACTGCCTTGCAGGTGACACCCCAACGCCGCCGAGGAAGGCCTGCTTTCTCCTTTGGCACAGCAAAAGGACGATAGCTCATTTCAGCACAGACAGTCTTACTCTTCCTTTACTCAACTATAGACTGAATGGAATCCAGGCATATGCCATTCCCAACCAACCTTTGTATCACATGCTTAACTTGCGATTTATGAGCCTTGTAAGACGGAGGAGACCTCTGGACAGCTTGTCTACTGAAGCCTGTTCACAGTGGACTAAATAGCACTCCTGACCACTATCAAGTTTCGTTTCCCACTTTCCAACACACTGTAGCCCTACTACACCGGGAGACACTATTTTCAGCACTAGGTCAGTTAACTATTGGTTTCCTTGGACTGATGCTGAAGATAATATAACGCTTTGCGTAGACAGGATGAAACTGTTTTCAACACCTTTACAAAAAGTGCTTTTGAAAATAGTTTCTTGAGTCTGAACCATGCCAGAGAGCTTCCAGTAAATTGTCCCTTTCCCACGTGCATAGGAAAGTGAAACCCGCAGATTGAGCCATGCACTGCAACAGTTATTATACAAAGCACACACAGCACCAGAAGAATACTGGTCCTTACCTCAAGAATAAAACCCCACAGGCTTCTACCCTTGAAGCCAAGGAGACATCCCTTGGCCAGTCACACTGAGCCCCTTATTCTCGCTGGATGATGGCAACATCCCAAAAGCAGAACCACACCCCACCACAAACCACCCACTTGTGCAATGCTGCACAGTGGGAGGACGTGTCTTCTTGGCCTCATTTAGTGATAAACTGATGCCCTGAGGCATGCGGGCTGTACAGCTGCATTGTTCTGTCTAGAGCAGGCCAGATTTCCACCAGTGAGTCCTACACTGTCCGCAAAGAGCACGTCAATGACAACCAACCAACCAAAGGCAAATTGTATGTTAACATGTTAGCCGGGCAAGATGAACATAGCAGGAGTCTAGTTTTCACCTCAGCCTGCAGCACTTGGAAAGTTAGAACACATTAGTTAGCATGGGATAACCAACAGGTATTGTAAAACACCTTCTATCCCAGCCCAGGAAGGACAGCCTATCCTGAGGCAACCTGTGTTCAAACTCCACTTACTGAGTCTTTGAAGAGAGCAGTTTTCAAATGTTCACATGTGTTTACACTAGTATGGCGTTGCACTCCATATGTTTTATGGAAATATGCTTATGAGTGTGAATATGCTATAACTGGACTATGCTTTATGCAAAAGGTCTCTTGTAAGGTATCATAACAAAGGCTATAACCTACTGAATATATACCTCTTATTTGTATGCATGTATCATTCTTGTATCTGAAGCTAGAAATATGAAGTATAAAACTGAGGCCCTATTGTAATTATGCAAAGTGTGGGCCATTAATGGTGGCTTAGAATCTCGATGGCTCCTACTGACTAGGACAATTGGTTGGAAATGGTTTATTTACCTGCAAGCCTTCCTGTGTAGGTGTAGGTCAACCCAGGAAGAATGGAAACTAGGGGTCTTACAGTGACATATGACCATGTCACCGGATAGTGGAATCCATCTTAAATCTGATACTTTTCCATTTAGAAAGAGGGGCAGGGACCCAGAGAGACAAAGGATTCCCGCCTTGTGCCAAAGCTATAAAAGGGGGTGAAGCAGGACAAAAGGAGGCCAGTCATGAGAAAACCCCTGCTTACCACCTGAGATGTCTGCTGGAACTAGCAAGGACTGTACAAGGGAAAAGGATTGGGCCCAGATTAGGAAGGAGTCTAGTCTGTGAAAGAAGCTGACTGGAACATCTCTGAGGGTGAAATATTACCTGTAATCAGTTTCTTAATGTATTAGACTTAGACTTGCGTGCTTTTGCTTTATTTTGCTTGGTGACATACTTTCTTTTGTCTGTTATTACTTGAAACCACTTAAATCCTACTTTTTATACTTAATAAAATCACTTTTGTTTATTAATAAACCCAGAATAAGTGATTAATACCTGGGGGAGCAAACAGCTGTGCATATCTCTCTATCAGTGTTATAGAGGGCAGACAGTTTATGAATTTACCCTGTATAAGCTTTATACAAAATAAAATGGATTTATTTGGGGTTTGGATCCCACTGGAAACTGGGTGTCTGGATGCTGGACAAAGGTAATGTGCTGAACTGTTTTCAGTTAACTCTGCAGCTTTGGAGGCATGGACCATGCCCTGGGTCTGTGCTGCAGCAGGCTAGTGTGTCTTGCTCAACAAGACAGGGTTCTGGAAGTCCCAAGCTGGCAGGGAAAACAGGCTCAGAGGTAATTTCAGCACATCAGGTGACAGTCCCAAGGGGGACACTGTGACCGAACCCATCTCAACTAGGATGTGGCATCATTCAACGTAGCACCAAATCCAACTGACTATTTCATTTTTACCAGGCTATTCTGGAAATCAAACTGGTGCTGTGTATTTGATATAGGAAAGCTGCAGTAGAAGAGGGTGCCTAAGAGCTTCCATGCAAGTCACCTTTCCCTGAACAGGCGTATGATTAATTTGATCCATTTTCAGAGAAATATCACCAGCATGGCTTGCAGTAGCAAGACCTACACTTCCTCTTTGCTGGTCTTTTGCTAGAGATCTGAATTTCGGGCAGAACCACAGGACTGAAATGAGCACCAGTAAAAAGATTAGCAGGAACCAATACAGACAGCACCTTTCTGAGAGACAAGTAAAGTAAAAAATACTGTCACCCTAAAACAGGTACGTTTGGGCCATTCTGTCACTCCAAAAGTCAAACAGCCAGAGGTGATCCATATTCATGAAACAACAAGGCACCAATATTCCCTTTAGGCAGGCGCTAGGATTCCTCAGCTGGTTTTATGTTTGGCTATAGAGTCTAACGTGCTTCTGTCCACACTGGACTTTTACTTGCAAGTTCCTGCTGGTTCTTTCCTTCCTCTTTGCCTTATGTGTAAAAGCTTATTTGTAAAAAACAAAGTTTTACCAAGTCCAAGACAATTTGGAAGGCTGAGGAGGGAATAACATCATTGCATCTAGCCAGGGCTCAATCGTATTCGACCCTGACCACTGAGATTTTGAGAAATTTTATTAGTGCAAGTCCTAGTGTAAAATTCTTTAGACTAGCAGAGTCATGTTCAACTGACCCGTGGCTAGTACTCGGAAGACTGAAAGCTCTGGTGGAGAGAGCTGTCCTGCATAGAAGTTAAATGGAAGAGCTACTACGAAGCAACTATTCACCCACTCTGTAAAAACACACTGGAAAAAACCAAACTCCAACGAGTCAGAAGCTGTTGCACTACGAGCAAGACAGCCTCTGTCCCGGCACTGCTGGAGAGCTGCCACGTCACAATTTTCTGTTTTCCTTCGTAAGTCAAATTCCCTTGAAGAAATGTAGCCTACGTGGAAAATTATTTTAGACAGGCCTTGGCCGCACAGTGTTACAGCTAGGTAGGAGGTCAAGCAGTCTCCAGAGTAGGTTCTCACCTACTCCTTGCTCTTACATGTTATTTATTATCCGAGAGGCACCTAGAGGCCACAAAAAGATCAGGGCCTCAGTGTGCCGGGCACGGCACAGACAGAATAAAAGAGTGTCCCTAATCAAAACAGACAAGACAGACATGGAGTCAAAAGTGGGGTATAACTTACAAGCAGAGGGAACCAAGTGACAGTTCAATGGCATGTTAGTGCCACGATTTATTTTTATATAAAAATGAGTGGGCTTAGTTTGTCCTCCTTTATTTTTATTTATTATAGTAAGTGTTTCTCAAGGGGGTTGGGAGAGGAGGGAAGCCACAAAGGGGTCAGCTGAACGGCAAACACCACAAAGGCAGGAAGAGTGGGCACTGAGGCCAGGGAAGGATGGAGGGGACCCACACAGGGCAAGGGGAATGAGACCGAAATGTAGTCCGAGCAAGCAGCCAATCAGCAGAAGAGAAAGATCGTCCAAGGAGAACCTTATACTCCTTTTGGGTGGAGTTCCGACAACAACCAGCTGACACAGCCCTGATTCTATTAACCCAGTGCAAAGCAGGTTGGAAACTAGCAAGTCAAAGGTCACAAGAGACAGGACTGGTTTCTCCAGGGTGTCCGGTGCTTACTTTAAAGCAGAGACACATGACTGCATTCCGGCCAGCCCATGAGTGCTTGGATTCGGCAGGTTTGTAGTTTAATTGCCTGTGGCAGGGCAACCCTTACCTTCCGCCCACCCTCAGTCCAGGGAAGAGAGAATGACTCCCAAATACTTGGTCTGGGGTGGGGAGGGGAAGAAGCCTGTTTTAACATGCTTGTAAATAATCAGATTGCCAGTAGCACTGGGAGCCTTGCATAGCCTGACAGTTAGTACTTGAGTTCCTGCCCACAGGTAGTTTCCTTGTGGTAGAAACAATATGAAATTCACTAGTCTTCGTGAGTTTCAATCTGCAGCTGCCTCCATTATCAGGAAAACATTAATGTAGGAGAACAATGGCACAATCAAACCCACAGTTAATACTGTGCAATTTCATTATCCAGGCTCATTTAAAGCTGTCATGTAGGCGGCTGCAGAAACTGATGGCTTAGCTACTCCTCCCCTCCTCGGCAAAGCATCCCAATTTCCAGTAACAAGGGCATTTTTAAAACCTGCCCCATCCTGTGTTTGCATCTTTGCACTTGGAAAGATGAGTGACCCAACCAATGACACTGAGTGACCAAATTCTAAACCCCCGTTTATCTGCCTCGGGCCAGTTTTCCAAGCCTAGAGTATATGGACTCTCAGATGACGGCTCTCCTCTGACTGTCAGGGTGCTGATGAGGAAGTCACAATGTTTCTACACAAAGTTTAGTTACAGATTTGCCTTTGAGGGTCATTTTTCCTCTCTGCCCCGACTTTCCATAGGAAAAAGTACATGTCTCCTAGACTCTGCTCACTACAACATGCTGCTGGCTTGTTCTATACTAAAGACAGCAAAGATATTTCTCAAGCAATGGCCCACGTTCCAGAAAACATAAGGGCATAACTGTGGCAAATGTTCTAAAACCACCGTCCACAAGAGCTGAGGAGCTACATGCCAAAGAGTGTCATTTGCAACAGAAATAATGGAACATGAAGCCCCTGCAGTCAAAGCCCCCAAATTTCCCCTGGGGCTAAAAACTGCATGAATTCCTCGACTATCTGAGCCCTGCTCAACAGCTGGTCAGTTCTGCATCAGGTTTTAACATGCCCTATCTCATCTTCCTTAACGTACAGGCCTTTGTTTCAGCAAGGTACTTCTAAGCACTCGTTCTGATGTAAAAGTGACCTACAAATACAAGTTGTGCCTGTGCCCTTTTTGCTCCTGTGTGGTAGATAAAGGGCTAACGCTGACACTTTTCTGCTTGTTTCTTGCATTAGAAATATTGGGAGTCACCATTTTCTCTAATCCGCCAAATCATGGCAGACTGATTTAAATCAAGGTGATTTAAGAAGCAATTTAAATCATGATTTAATCACCAAGTGGAAAGCCTCGATTTCAATCATCCATTTTAATCAATTTTTCCATTTGCACTTCAGTTATTTTCTAAAGAAAAGTGCATTCTCACTGGTTAATATAACCAGTGAACCATGTTGAATTACAACTAAACAGAGCCTTTACACTAGATTTGGTACATCTTGTTATTACTAGGAGGGTACATTAGAACAATATATATTTATTTAAGCAATTGCATAGCTTAATATTTTCAGATTCTTATTAACTAATTGTACATTTTAGTATGTTAGAAAATAGTGAATGACATATTGCTTATTAACTAGATAATTAACTTTTTGCTCATGGCTTGTGTCAAGCTGCATGAGGATGGTAACTAGAATTTAATTAAACACACAAAACAGCATATACAATTTATTTTTGTTAAACAAAACAAGCCCTTAATGCAGTACATGACCTGCTGTGCCAGATTTATAAAGACTAACTTCAAAAATTACATGTTTTTCCCCCATTCTTTCTTTAAATAGAAAAGCAGCCTTTAACTCAAAGTTTTTCATAGAGGCCCATGGATTCAGCATGTTCATTTATTTAGTTTAAACAGGTTTATTTTTAAAAAGTAAAAACTTATAATTTCAACAAATCAGAAAATCCAATTTCAATTTTTTTAAAAAATAGATTTATTTTATTTTTTAAAATCATCGATTTTTGTCCACCCTGCTCCAAACACTCTTTCAGCAAAATGTTGGTGTAAGTTTTCTCAGCACTCAGAAGGGAAGGGGGTTTGGATCATTCACAAAGAGTTTTTCTCCCCGGGGTTGTTTTTTCTTTTAAGTTGTAAGCTGCCTGACTAAAAAAAAACATTTCTCTTCCCATTATCCTGGGTTCAGTCTCACCTTATAATAACCCTCATTCCAATTTTGCCAGCAAAACCAGGGGAGCTGAAGCTGAGTGCTGACACATCTAACACAAAACGACTAGAAAAGGACCATGCTAAGCTTCAGAGAAAGTTAGCCAAGCCAGGTGAATGCACAACATAATGTGAAACAGAGTTCAATATTAATAAACGCAAAGTAAGGCACATTGGGGGCAAAAAATCCAACTACTCACACACCATACAGGCGTCTAACCTATCAACCAATTCAGGAAAGACATCAGTGTAGACAGATCAAGGAAGAGCTGAGCTCAAAAGAAAACAAGGTATCAGGAGTGGGATTGTGTAGAATAAAGATTAACGTTATAACGCCTTTATATAAGTCAATGGCGAGGCTTCGTCTGGATACTGTGTGCATTAGGGGTCACCCCATCTCAGAAAGGATATTGCAGAGCTGGAGGGAGTTCAGAGAAGAGCAAAAAGACCATTCAAAAGCCTGGAAAATCTCTCCTATGAAGAGTAAATGTTACCTCAGAAAGGAGACTCGTAAGAGGGGATATGTTAAAAGCACATAAAACAAGTGGTCTAGAGGAGCAGCTTTAACGCAGGGGTCCAAGGCCCCCTGGGGGTCCGCAAGCAGGTTTCAGGGGATCCGCCAAGCAGGGCCGGCATTACACTCACTGGGGCCCAGGG
This sequence comes from Natator depressus, assembly GCF_965152275.1. Taxonomy (NCBI): domain Eukaryota; kingdom Metazoa; phylum Chordata; order Testudines; family Cheloniidae; genus Natator; species Natator depressus. Next base: position 3,125,950 of record NC_134235.1, read on the forward strand.
CAGAAAACCTAAGCCACACCACCCCGAGCCCCGCTACCTGGGGCTGAAGCCAAAGTCTGAGCAGCTTAGCTTCATGGGGCTCCCTGTGGCATGGGGCCCTGGGCAATTGCCTGGCTTGCTACCCCCTAATACAGGCCCTGGCTTTTATATGCAGAAAAACAGGTGTTGTGGCACAGGTGGGCCGTGGAGTTTTTATAGCATATTGGGGGGGCCTCAGAAAGAAAAAGGGTGAGACCCCCCTGCTGTAGTGGGTAGACCGGGAGCTGCTGGTCTCCATCTCAAACACAAGAATAAGGGGACAGTCAACAAAATTTTTTAAAAGGTGGGAAATTCGAAACCCATACAAACTCATTGCAAAGGATGAGGCCAAGAACTTAGCAAGGTTCAAAACGGAGTGGACAGTCATACGCATAACACAAGTATCCAGAGTTAATGCGTCCACATTCTGGAAGAGATTAAAAACTCACACTGAAACGAATCTGTAACTATTGGGGATTAGGACAAGACCTAATGTGGGGAGCAAGTTATCTCACACCTGCCTCATGGGAAGTTTCTCGCTCCTTCCTCTGAAGCATCTAGCCGCTATCACAGATATATACTGGACTAGCCGACCTCAGGTCTCATGCAGTTTGGCAACTCCTACAGTTCCTAAAAAGGTGACCCCATCAGGCCTTATATGTCATAAATCAGAGAGGGAAAAAAACCACTATTTTTTGCAAGGCACTTTTGGGTTCACCAATACAAAAAAACATGTTTCACAAGTCTGCAGCTCCACTGTGTTCAGAAACAGGACTGTGTAACATAATACAACTTCCTGCTTTCATGAAAAGCATGTAGCATCATGACCTATAACCACTCACATGATCTTCTCAGTGAATGGAGTTTGAGTGGAACCAGCTATGTGGTTAATCCACTAGGAATTCTACACTGCAGCATTCGCAGGCTGAGAAACAGGATACCGCTCAGCGCTGCTTTGCTGTAGCTGGCATCACTCCTCTGTCTGCGACTTCCAATTAAAAGTTGTCATGGAATAAAGACAAAACAGCCACGCCTGTGTGGAAGATCGATCCCCAAGAACAGAACACTACAAATGTATCAGAACTCTTCCACACACACATAACACAAATGGAGAAGGATCAAAGACAGGAATAACCCTATGTATATCCCAAATACTCTAAGGATCCTGCTGGACCATGCCAGCGGAACCAATGTAAACAGGGAGAAGCCAGTCACTCAGACCCGCTCCAACAAGGATAAACCATCAAGACTACCCTCAACCCCATCCAACAGGGTTTTCCATACCGCTTACATACATGGCAACAAGCACAGAACAAGAACCTGAAGACTTTGCAAGAAGTTTTCTAGATATTTGTAGCTATGCTGCACAACCGGTTGGCCTTGATTTCTACAGCAGGACACTGGGAGAGACCTAATGATCCATACGAATCGTAAGAGGAATCAATAACGTTTGAGGTGTGGTTCTCAAAGAGTCCTCTCTGAACCTCCCCCATGCCCTAAGGCTGCCCCGCCCCCGGTGCATAGTGGTGTGATCATTGTGCAGATAGGTTGGGGGGCAGGCTTGTAGCAACAGAGGGGGTAGGTTTGAAAAGCCCTGTGGAAGTAAGCCCAGCTCTGGCTGAGCAGTCTCTGCAGCAGGCCTACCGGGTCTGAAACTCCTTGCCAGAAGAGAGAAGACTGAGCCCAAGCCTGACTGTTTAGGACAAGAGCTGAAGACACCTTTCGGAAAAACCCGCCAATCCCAAGAACGGTGTGTGGCAAAGCAGGTGCTCAGATACCACGGTGAGCAGATACCAGACAGTCTCAGAACTTGGACACTGCCCCCCCCCACTGAAATGCACACTATTCAGAAGGTAAAGAGTTTACGAGTGTGTCTTCTAAGGAAACAAACTCTAACACTTGCATTCCAAGGTGATAAACTCTTTCCACAATCTCCAGACACCCATATCCTGTCTTCCTGGGCAGGAGCCTGACAGAAAGGCTGCTGACACAGCAACACTTTAGACAAGAGAAATCTATTCTCCTCCAAGTCATTCACTCTCGATATTAACTGGAATTTGAGTCCGACAAAGCACTTCCCATTGATCACTCAGGTTGCTGGGCTCATAGACATGGATCGTTTGGACTGATTCAGAACATAAGCTCTAGCTATGAATCCAGAAGAGAAGGGCTGCTTCAGATTCCACACCCGGAGCCTATCCCCACGGTGTGCTCAGGTCAGCTGATCAAAAGTCAGGGGAGCTTCTCTTCCACTTCCCAGGAGAACGCTTAAAACCCACGAAACTGACATTCCTGTTAATCCCAGTGTGCAACATACTCTTCATTCATTCCACACCAACAGCTGTGACAGAACAGTGCAAAGAGCTCAAGGCAGGGTCCAGCTCTCCACTGATACGTCAAAAATACTGGGAATTGGGGAGTAGCCTGCAAAACTGCAGGCAGCTCAAAAATCACCAGGAGTTGGGTAATTCTCAAAGGACTGGTCTTTACTCAGCCCAGGGTTTAGAGCTCAAGTGGAACAGTTACCAACCAGGGGCAGCAGTCTGCAGAAGGGGCGGCACTAAAAGGCTCAGATGAAAGTTTCCAGAAAGCCTGGAAAGCTTCAGCAAACCTCAGGAAAAGTTTGACTTTTTAAAATTTTTTTAATTAACAGTTGGGGGAAAGGCAAGCATGCCGGAGCTCCGTGACCCAGCCCTGTTCATTATGCAGTGCATCACAGCAATAAACTAAACAGAGGTCAGGAGCAGCACAATTAATAGCAACACTAAACCCACAGGACAGGGAGGGGAAGCCAGAACCTAGGTTCACAAGCACTTCGAGTCAAACATGACCACAGCCCCATGAATAATGTGATTATTGGCTGCAAAAATAGCCACATCACTCCCCTTTTAAATACAGGCCGCCTAACTGCAATACAGTAACTATGCTTCTAGTTTTGTAAAAGAGTCTCTAGTCCTTTTGGTGGGGGAAAACAAGCCTTGAAGTAAAGCAGATTTAAACTCACGTTATACCTCTGTGGGTCTGCAGACAGCCCAGAACAGCTATGACAAAGGGCACGTGTTAGCCCTGGCTAGAGCACTTTGGGATAAACATTAACCTAACACATTTACCCATTGCTAAGTGCAGTGATGGGGCAAGGGCTAGTTACTGGCAAGAGTCACCAGGGAGAGGAATGAGGAACAAACCTTCCCCTCCCCAGCACATTTAAAGTCACACCCACCCTTGTGGGAAAGGGAAACATACATTGTAATGCTGAGAAACAGCAGCAAGAAAAAAACCTCACCTACCCACTGTGTTCCACAACACCCCAAACAGACGCCTACCTCCCTCACTTCTGGACACCCAAAGCCCCCACCCATAAGACAGGAGAGGGCTTTCAAAGCACCCAGCTGCCTCCCTGACCCAAACAGTTTCTGCAGTTACCAAACATTTGTATGTGGACCAAAATACATTTGTTATGTTACGTTCACACAAGGGACGCTGTATGGAACTAGCAGTAGGGCCGCGGTTCCCGGCCTTTTGCTGCAAAGCTTAGATTGACTGGGCTGTGGAGGACACAGGACCATCAACATGATTTAAGGCAGAAATAAACGGTTTGTTCACTCCCTGACAAGGCCCCAACCAAAACTGCCAAACTACCCACCAGCAGTAGACTGCTATACTGCCCTCCTCAGCAGGCGTCTATGGCTAAAGATCCCAGAACCACAGCAAGCCCATGTGCAAGCAGAGCTATGGCTGGGACTGTCAGAAGCCAAAGGCAACTCCCATCCTTTCACGTGCTGTGTGTTTATACCTCCCTACTGTATTTTCCACTCCATGCATCTGATGAAGTGGGTTTTAGCCCACGAAAGCTTATGCCCAAATACATTTGTTAGTCTCTAAGGTGCCACAACGACTCCTCGTTTCTTTTGCTGATATAGACTAACACAGCTACCACTCTGAAACCAGAAGCCAAAGAGAAGCTCCCACGTACCATTGAATTTCAATGGGAGTTGAGTGCCTCACCCCCCGAAGGGTCCTTTGAAAACTCTGGGGCACTAGTTAATTGGTGACTCGGGGAGAGAGGATACCTGACCAATGTAGTTATTTGAAGGGTGTAACCACTGAAGATGGAGAGAGGCTGGAGCTAGTAATCTGCTCCCAGCAGATCCTGCGTGACTTGTGAGTTATTTGGAATGCCTGACGGGTGCATTCCGAGGCCTCATCTGTGCTGCTCTCTCAGGGGTTCAGGTACCCAGAGTGTCCCGCTAGCCCCGCTGTCCAGGTCCACCTACTGTTCTTGCAGATGCTGCCGGAACTGTCTCCACACCCTTCCTGCAATGCTGATGTTGGCTCCAGACAGTAAGCCATGGAGTAGTGGGCTGAGACGTTTAACAGCAGAGATGAGGACCAACAGCTGCACGCATTCAGAACGAGGAAGCAAACCCACCTGGCCCCACCACTAGAGCAGACCATGACAAGGAGAGCTCCCCTCCCCAGAGAAGAGTGGAGATTGCTCTGTGGAAGCTGGCTACACCAGCTATCTCAGTGGTTCTCAAACTTTTGTACTGGTGACGCCTTTCACATAGCAAGCCTCTGAGTGCGACCGCCCACCCTTATAAATTAAAAACACTTTTTTATATATCGAACACCATTATAAATGCTGGAGGCAAAGCGGGGTGGAGGCTGACTGCTCACGACCCCCCACGCATTAACCTCGCAACCCCCTGTGGGTCCCAACGCTGTTTGAGAACGCCTGAGCTATCTGGTGGCCAACTCCTTGGCACAGTCAGTACATCCCAGCAAACACTACTGTTGGGAGTCATGCAGGGCAGTACACATACTGCTAATGGGGTATGTGATCAAGGTGGCCACTAGTCCAGAGCCCCTGCTGGAAGCCATGAGCCTCAACCCCACCCAGCAGTTTATTAACAGACCAGAGATACTAAACTTTCATGTGCAGGCAAAAGAGGACGATTCCCATGGTACATTGATGGGTCTGCTGTTAGCATGATGCGTCGGGACACCACCCCAATCACACAGCAACTCCCATGTATAGGCAGCAGATGGAGAGAGCGAGCATGCATGAGACAAAGCAGGATGAGACAGCTCCTGACCCACCGTGGCAGTTCCACAACTAATGAATGCAGCACGGCAGAAGAGTTCAGTATCAAGGCAGCCAGCCTGGCATTAACCAATGAAGCTGTTAGCACAGACAGCACATGTTAGAACACACTTTTAAACTCATGAGGGACTGGAGCACCCATCAGTGAAGTGAATAACTTTAGTGGAGTTTATTCCATGGGGAGATGGAACTGGGTTTTTGTAAGCATTAAACATTCTTTATTATTTGTATGGGAAAAAGTTCATGGAGGTGCTGTACTTTTCACAGCTGTGGACTTTATATTCTAGTACAAGGGAGTTGACAGAGGATTGAAGTGTAGGTGTAGTGGCAGTAAACAGTAATTGTGATATGTAAAGGGTACAAGATTTGTTTTCAAGAAAGTTTATTACACACAGACAAGCTCGCAGGCCTGCCCCCATATCAAAAAAACCTAACATGCATGAGAGCAAGAGCACTTCTTCCAAACACATTTTTCTTTCCCCTGCTCTTGCAGAAGGTGCCTGCAAAAGCGGTTGTGAGGATGCTTTAGAAGAAAGGGCAGAGCAAGAGCTATTACCCTAATTCAGGGGTTCTCAAACTGGGGGTCAGGACCCCTCAGGGGGTCACGAGCTGTCAGCTTCCACCCCAAGCCCCGCTTTGCCGCCAGCATTTATAATGGTGTTCAATATAAAAAAGTGTTTTTAATTTGTAAGAGGGGATCGCACTCCGAGGCTTGCTGAGTGAAAGGGGGCACCAGAAAAAAAGGTTGAGAACCACTGTCCTAACAGATACGCAGCAATCAGGCAGGCGGTGCTCCTGCCAGTCTCAGGGTCAAAGCAGCAGTATCTCATTTTGTTACAGAACTCCCATTGGCATCGTCTATCCTCGCTGGGTATCTTCCTCGTGCGCCATACGCATCGCTGCCTGGCCCTCCTGCCCGCACTAGCCCCGACTTTCCAGGAGTTTTCCAAACTTTGGGTCCTGCTGTATAGTAGTAGCCCTCCTCTTGTGTGCCTGAGACTGGAGCACTCAATGCAGCTATTAACCGGTGGGATTTTCCTCTTCCTTCAGCTCATATTTTTAAGAGGTCCCAAAACTGGAATGCCATTACCCCCACCCTGTACCTGCAATGGGCTGTCCAGGCTGCAGGACTACAATTTAAAACAAGGGGAGTTGGTCGCAGCCGCATCCCCTCAATCCCAGGGAAAGCGATCAAAGCAATTTCAATTCAGCACTGACTTCCCCTGCTTACTTAGAATCCATTACCCTTCACACACACTTGGGAAGGGGGGGGGGGGTGTCACTTCATTAAATAAAGACTTGATTGAAGGCTCGCTGCACCATGATCTCTAGGTGCACCTTGGAGGCAGAGGGCCTGATAAGCACACCATGTAACAGCAATGTTTTGCCCCTAGTGCTCACTGTAATTTTGCGAAGTGGAGGTTTGTTTCTTTGATGGCTTCTCATCATCAAGTCTGACCACATGGCCCAGCTCAGACAGATACTCTGTGAAGGAGTCAGGCACTTCTACCCTGATAGCTAAGAGCAGCCCAAGAAACAGGAGCAGCGAATGTAGGGGGGATAGGGTCTGCAGGCACAGCAGAACAGGGGCAAGGGGGTATTTTGGTCCTATTACCAACACCGCAGGCAGCATACATCAGAATGCGCCCAGTTCTTCCATGGACTTGCATGATAAGTCCCAGCTGTACAATAAAAAGCTGCAGGCCTGCTGAAGTGTTTTGTCCCCCCAATTCTTTCTCAAGCATAAGTGGCTCAGCTGACATCTCAGGATTCTGGGTCCCTCCCAAAGCGATCCCAAAACTCAATCCTCCCCCAGTCCCTATCACCTCTGCCCTTGGTGTATAGGGGCCCCATAAGCAGCGTTCTTCCGACAAAGCCATAAGGCAGATGAGGATATGAAGGGAATGGCGTGGGCATTGACATTAAGACTTCTGTAAGGATTTTGCTTGGTGCTGCCTGACATTTGCTTGGAAACAAGAATACAAAATCACTCTCTGTCAGGAATCTGAGTTCAGTGGCCTAACAACAGGCTGTAATCATGAACAGGAAGTCATCAGCAAGCAGGTGTGTTTCTATAGGGTCCCAGGGGGGATCAGTTCTTGGCCCTATGCTGTTTAACGTTTTAGGGACCTGGAGTTAAAAAATCATTAGTGGTAGTTTGCAGATGACAAAGCATGGGCTAATAGTAAACAGAGGAGATACACAGAGCGAGCTGGACCTCTTAGTAAGCTGGGTGCAAAAAAAAATTTTAAAAAATGCATTTTGATATGGCCACGTGTAAAGTAACATCTAGGAACCAAGAATGTAAGCCATACTTTCCCGGGAAGCAGTGACCCTGAAAGAGACTTGGGGGTCAGGGTGAATAACCAGCTGAACATGAGATCTTAGTGCAACACTGTGGCCAAAAGGATTAGCATATCCAGCTCAGCAGAAGAGTCAGTCCCAGAGATCTGATACAGTTCATTGTACAATGAGCAAGTTTCCCACTGTGACCTTAAGACCATTTGCCTTTTAACAGCACTGCCTGCTGCTCCTGGCAATGCCCATCTCTGCTAGTTGTTCAATTCTCTATCAGTACACTAAGACAGTCATTCTAATTCAGGACCCATTTCTAAACCCTGATGGCCTGTCGCAGCCCAGAGACATCCCCAGACCCAAAGCTCCACCCCCCAGGGACCCCTGTGGGGGCTTGGAGCTAAAATAATAGACACTGGCCAGCTAGGGAATACTCTCCACCAGCAACTGCAGGGAAGGGCAATGAGCCGAGGCCCCCAGCAAAGAAAACTGCCATCGCCAGCATATGGGGGCAGACGCAGGGGGATTCGTGGGGCAGAGAAATGTGCAGATGCAATGGAGGGGCTATGGGAAGAATATGGGGCAGATGGGTCTAGGGGAGGGGTGGTGAGCTAACAGCTCCTGAAAAATCACAGCCCTCTCAACCCCCCCTCCCCCCCCACACACTGTGCATGGGATGCAGGGGTGGTGTGTTCTGTGTGTAAAGTGAGGGCTGGGGATATGGTGGGGGAAGATCTAGGGGGATACCAGGATGGGGGGTATGACAGAAGGAGGGTTACATTACAGGCTCAGGCAGGGGTAGGACAGGGTGTAGAGACAAACAGCCAGCCTTGTGCAACAAAGTCCAAATACAGAGTGAAGTGCCTGGGCCCAGGTTAAGTGTGGAAATGTCCACTGTGAAAGTTGTGCCATTGTCCAGGTAACAGAATTCTAACAGCCCTGACTCAAAGACTGGATGTTCTAACCCCTCTGCTCTAGGCATGATCTGGGGGCAGGTCTCTGGCCTGTATTGCACAGGAGACCAGACAGGAGGATCACCATGGTCCCCCTTCTGGCCTTGGAATCTACAAACCCCTGAAACAGGCGCCACAGCCCAAGTTTCATTACCGTCTGCCAAGGACGGCAGCTTGTCTGGAAGTGTTCATTAACAGGAGAAGCGGGACCTGATCCTCACCCAGGCCTTCAGGTGCATTTTCTGTTTGGTAAAAGGCCCTGAACGACATGAGGATCAATGTGGAGAGAGATGCATTTATGGTCTGACGGGTAACACATACACCCACTGCCAAAGCTTCTGAGCACATCTGCATTAAAATGTGAAGTCCAATACAGCTACAGCTGCACCATGTTCCCTTCGCTCCCCACCACGCCTGAAGGCAAATACTCAAGGAAGTCTCAGGGCCATGAGCAGCCCTCTGAAGACACCACTAAGAATGTCTTAGAGCAGTGGCTCTCAAACTGTGGTCCATGGATTAGTAACCTAGAGAGTCCTCCCTGATGGTCAGTAAGAGAAAACACTGAGGATCAGCAGTTGGGAGGGTGGCTAAGGGTTAGAAGTGACTCACAAGGGATCATGTATGGAATGGTCTGTAAAAGTATCTGGGCAACCACTGTTTAGAGTAAATCCTTTTGCAGCACTTTGAAGTCAAGGGACACCATTCACTCTTGTCCTGCTGTCTCACCTGGTGACAGCAGTGAAATATTCAGAGCTGCACAGACCAAGTCGCTGACTGAATCCATGAGACAAGAGAAAGATATGCTGTGAAGAGTTTCAGAGTAGCAGCTGTGTTAGTCTGTATCCGTAAAAAGAAAAAGGAGTACTTGTGGCACCTTAGAGACTAACGAAGAGTAGGTCTGCAGCTTGCCAGCTCATCTGCAGACTGTGGAGAAGCGTACGCATTTCACCATAGGTGCTCTCCAAATTTTAAGCGGAAGCAGGCATCATATTCACAGCTGTCAAACGGCCTCATGAGAAGAGCCATCAGCAGTGAGTTTGGACAACCCAGATTAACCTTCACTCTTACTCTCACCTGCTAAGAATTGCTCTCTCCTGAGTAAGCTCTGAGGACGAAGGCAGGGAGTAAAGAACGCAGTTCTAAAGTTTCAGCCAGTGAGCCAACAATAAGACACAAGCCAGTGGGTCAGCCAGGAGGAATTAAAGCTCTCGCCTACAGCAAACAGATGAGAGCTATGGAAGCAGTTTAATCTTTCACTACAGCAGAAAGGGAGATTGGAAAGGCTTGATCCCACAATGGTGATTAGTGATTTATCTGCTTAAATCATTGTCCCAACCCTGAAAGGTTGTAAATATTATTTCTGTAGATCAAGAGCACAGGCAACAGGGCAGAAGGAGAGTGTTGTAAAACATGAGACCCTTGCCCTAAAGACGACATCTAAAAAAAGCCATGTATCAAAGAGACCCCTGCAGCGTACAGAAATCATGTATAGACAGTTGTCTTCTGCAACCACCACCGTCCTCTCTCGTCCTCCAAACGTCTTTCCACCACTGATTTCCTCTCTGAAATTATCAGACTACATTTATAGTTAAAGGCTTAATAAATTATTGATATTTAAATATAGTTATAGATTGTTAGAGTCCAACATTCTCTAATATACTACGATCTAAACCTGTTTATAAAAGGTTAATAAATGATAGATGGTCTAAACTTTAAATGTACCCTTCATATAAATCCACACCTGTTATGAAGCCCAGTCAGAGGACATAAAACACATGCAGTCCCCAAGAAGGGCACTCTTCTCTGGTGCATGGCTCTCCTTTCCACCACTCTTCTACTCTCACGGTCTCATTTCTTTACCTAATTTACAGCCTGACCTCCAAAGCCCTGGCCATCCAAGACCCGTACTGCAGCAAGGTCTGGATGCTGATGGGTCAGGCCTCTAGGTTGTAAACTCCTAAATGCAGGCACAGGGTCATCTTCAGTATCAGAAAAACACTGGTGGCAAATGGGTGCCTGAAATCCAAGAGCACCTATATAGCTGCGTATCTGCATCTTTAGGTGCCTAAACACCTTTGAAAACCTAGCCCTTAGTCTCAAGAGACAAGGCCCTTGGTTATATTTGAAGAAGTGCTGCTTACCAGTCAGTATTTCCTACACTCAGGATGTTTAGCTGAAAAGGATCACATTTAAAGTTCTCCAATATTGTCTACTTTAGACTAAAAAAATGCAAACAAAATGCAGTGGGGGGGAGGGGGTTAATATGTCAAAAGCCAGAGCTCCCTACAGTAGCTTACTGAACCACAACGCGTATCTAGGAAATGCACATGTTCCTGGGTATAGTAAGAAAGGCAGCAGAGAAAGGTATAACACGATTCAATGGCTGGAAGACAAATTCAGACTGGAAAGATGGCACAGTTTTAGAGTAATTAACCACTGAAAATTTCCCAGGGGTGGTGGTGAATTCTCCAAGGCAGAGCATTTTTAAACTGGGATGGGCTGTGTTTCTAACAGCTCTGCTCTAGGAATGATTTGGAGGCAGGGCTCAGGCCTGTGTTACACAGGAAGTCACACTGGATGATCATGGTGGTCCCTTCTGGCTTGGGAATCCACAAGTCTCAGACTACATTTTAAGCACATGTACTTCAGTAACACCTGGAGGCTGCAATGAGGATCAGGACCCCAGTGTACCATGTAAGCGCAGGAAAGCCTAGTCAGCGTCTGTGGGAACCCTGGGACGAACTTGTTTTCAGTTTTTCAACCATGAAAATCCAGTGGTTTGCACTGGTCTAACTAGATTTTAACTCACCATTCTTCTACTACAGAAGCCACCAGAGGGGACTAAGCATTTAAAGGGTTAAACATATGCACTAAACTGACTCAGCTGGGAAGTATTTCCTTCAAGCCCCACTCAACTGAGCTGCTGAATCGAGGTACAGCTGCCCTTAGTGCTTTAGAGGGGGGCTGTTGGGCTCCCTACCCTGTTAGTTCTCATTGTCCTGTGAAGTTCTCTGAGGAAGGCATGAAACCACACGGGGTCAGGAGAGCGGAGTACCTGGGGTGCACTAAACTGAGGGTGGCCATGGTCCTTATGGAGGTATTAAGAGTTCATAAAACCAGAACCAAACCAGTTTAACAGCTGAGCCAGTTAAACACCAACATTTACAGACTCAGTTGTCTAAACATGCAACTAGCTCAGCTAGAAACTACTTTGCTCCTCCAAGCAGAAGCTTTAACACTCCCTTTTCTTTAAAAAGCTAGGAAATCCCTCCCCAGACTAACTTAGTTCAGATTAGTCAAGCGATTGCTTGACTGTTTGGCTATACAGTATCTCAGAGTCCCCGTTAAAAACCAAAGCACTGAAGCATAGAAATGCTCTACTAAAGTCACTGAAACAACTCTCAACAGGTTTCAGAGTAGCAGCCGTGTTATTCTGTATTCGCAAAAAGAAAAGGAGGACTTGTGGCACCTCAGAGACTAACCAATTTGAGCATAAGCTTTCGTGAGCTACAGCTCACTTCATCGGATGCATTCAACAGTACATTCAGTTACCGATACTGTTACCTTACAGACATCCTCGAGAGACCGAGCTGAACGAATACCTATTTATAAACTCATCACATCGAGGAGTGCATCCAACTATATAAAGTACATTAGTAATGATCTCAAAAGCTGGAGTATGTATGGTCACCATGAACAAACATTAACATTAACCTTAAGCATCTCATATTGACAACCTATAAAAAAGTTTATTTATAGATAAGGTAATTTATAGAAATATTTTGTTAACTTGTTGTTTCCAGAGTTACTGCTTAAGTTTGGGGGTTTTTTAATGGTAATGCTGGTTATGCAGTAAATATTACCTTTATATATATCCCTTGAGCAGTGTTAAGGCTTTATCTGGGCATACTAATACATATTCATTCAACCCGTAGCTCTTTAGAGCTGTGTAAGATTTTAGATGTTTTATTTTAGGATCTCAGTTATAACACCACAATCCCAGATTAATGTGCTAATTAAAACCCCTCAAGTCTGCAGTGTACAGAACCCCTATTTAATGTTTGCCTATAGCGTATTAGGGGAACACGGAGGCTGGACAGGTGATCTGTGCTGACTTACAATGCACCAGTGCAACTACAGAGTCTGGTGAAGGAACATGACCGCAAATGGCTTCCACGGCTTATTTTGCTATATTAAAAATATCGTTAAACTGACTAGCCAGAGATCTTTGGTTCAGTTGCCAACTGAGTGGGCAAAACAGCTAAATTCTCCTAAGAACACTGAAAGTTACATTCCTTAGAAGTATAAATGTACAATTACAGCTGTTCGGGCTGCCCTGCAGCAGCTTATTGGGGATTTTCATTGTAGGCCTCAAGAAGTCCAACCGACAGCAGATGATCCAGCAAGGGAAAGGAGAGAGAACTAGAACATATTACCAAGACACTAGAAATGCACCCTATAGTGTATACCGGAGGCAGTGTGCTAAGGAAACTCCTGCTTGTTGTGTATTTATGGATTAGATAAATATTAAGGAAGCCTGGGATTCCTATTAAGCACAAGGGATGGGCAGCACTAAGAACAGAGTTAGAACATGGCGATGGCTCCATATCAACAACACTAAACACTATAACTGCATACAATTAGTTTGTTTAAAGACAGCTGTACTACTCCTTCCCTAAGACACCTCCCCTGTGACGCTCACAAAGTGAGCCAATAATTATGGGGAAACAGCTTGCTGAACCATCAAGTTGTACACAACCCTACACAGTAATTGCATTATTTTATTGATGTTGCTTTTCCCCTCAGCCCGTCCCTCCCTACTCGGTTACACAGCTTGTTGTTACATGTCTAGAATTAGACTGTAAGGCCTTCAGGGCAGGGACCATTTCCTCTTCGTACCATGAAGCATCAGCACGCTTGGGGCTTGTCTACACAGGGACAGACAGGAAAGTTAAGATGAATTAACTAAAGCTGCGGAGTAAGAGCTCATTATCTCCTGTATGGACCTCTCAATCAGACATAAAAGGACTTGAGCTCACTCTAACTTAATTCCCTGAATGAAAGCATGCATGCAGAGGTTAAAGCAGGGATCTCAAACTCAAATCACCATGAGGGTCACATGAGGACTAGTGCATTGGCCTGAGGGTCGCATCACTGACACCTTTTCGTATAAAGGTACAAAAGCCGCCTCCTCCCCCTCCTGCTGCCCCCGGCCCTGGCCCCACTCCACCCCTTCCAATCCCTTCCCCAAAGTCCCCACCCCAACTCTGCCCCCTCCCTGCCCCTATTCCAACCCCTCCCCCTGAGCACACAGCTCCCCGCTCCTCCCTCCTAGAAAGCGCTAAGCACCACCGAACAGCTGTCTGGCAGCGGGAAGCACCTGGAGGTGCGGGAAGCGCCTTGGCAGCCACAGGAAATAACTCCGGGGGGAGCTTGACGGGCCACAACAAATAACGCCACGGGCCGTGTGTTTGAGACCCCTGGGTTAAAGTGATTTAACGTCACACCTTTAGTTAATTCATCCGAACTTTCCTGATCATCCCCATGTAGATAAACCCTTAAGAACTATAAAAGTTACCAGCAGCTAAAATACTCAGGATAACCTATTTCCTGCTTTCAACCACAAAATCAGCCATCCCGGGGCCACCGTTACTGAAGAAAAACGCATGCACTCCACCTTATCCACCCTGCTAGGCCATTCATTCACCTGTAGGAACCCCAGCCTTCCACAACATGCACAAAGGGATGGGCGGCACTCAGAACATGGGGTGGCTGCATATCAGTGCTAACACTATTGCTTACAATTAGTTTGTTTCAAGGCAGACGCACTACTCCCTTCTCCAGACACCTCTCCTGTGATGTCCTGCAAAGCAACCTTGGAAAAATCTACTCTCCCACCCTGCCTGTTCAAATCTCTGCTTGCCTGGGCTAACTACCATTTAATTTATTTTTTATATGAACACCGAAGAGCAAGGTATCTGGAATTCCATTCATTCTCCTGTTCATCATCAGATTTCATCAGCATCTATACACCTGAACAAAGACACACTGTAAATAAAAAGCTTCAGACATTAATGTGTACATCATAGCAACTCCAAGAGAAGGTTTGCACTGGCTATCCTGTGTCTAGTATTAGGTCCCCACTAAGAATCCTTACAGCAGCCTCGGCACAAAGCATATCTATCCTTCCCCTCCACCTCCCTCACGAACAGGGATTACAAATGACTAGCTTGCTCCTCAGTTACAACAAATAAGGGTAGTCAGCCCAGGCAAGCAGAGACTGGACCAGGTAGGATGGGAGAGTAGATTTTTCTAAAGTTGCTTTGCAGGACATTTTGCCAAGTCTAGTTGGTTAATAAGGGTTTCAGGTTTATTACACTGTAACGAAGGATGGCCAAAGAGAACCCACAGAATTGTACAGTACTGCGTAGGACACCCATCTACAACACTTTCCACCCAGGACCTCAAAGTTCTTTACAAATAAATTAGGGCTCAACACTATGCTAGGTGGATATCCCCATTTTACAGGTGGAGAAAGTGAGGCACAAAGAATAAGTGACTTCCCCAGGATAACACAGAAAGCTGGTAGTACTGCCAGGACCAGGACCCGGACCCAGTGCTTTAAGCACAAGACCTTTCTTCCTCATTCAGAATAACCTTCACCTTTAATAGAGGAGCAGTCCATAATCACAGACCATCCACCACCTTGATCCCCAAGCAGCTACCTACAGGTCTCAGAACTGAGGGTAGCTGCAGTCTGCTCTTCCTGGTAAGTTGCAATACAGCCCATATTTAGACAAGATCTGGGCATTCCATGTCAGAAAGCTCCAACTTTTCCCCATGCACCAAGTCACTGCATCATCTGAGCTCCTCGCAAGCATTCATAAATGTATGCTCAACACTGTCACACGGGGACCCCTAGTTTAGAGATGAGGAAACCAAGGCATGGAGAGCGAGGGGCTAGCCCAAGGTGTCACAGTAAATCCAGAGATATGGGTTCAATTCCCACCTCCACCAGAGACCCAGTTCATTGCCTCAACCACAAAGCCACCCTTTCCCTCAAATTCAGCCAGGTGGCTAGAGAGATGTATGACACACCTCAGGGAAGAGGGCATACAAGAGGAATAAAAAAAACATATGCTCCTTGTGGCACTATTTAGATTCCTTTGCCAGCACATACAAAGCTAGCACAAGCAAATCAAGCAACAGCAACTAAACCGCATAAGCTCCACTCAAGAGGACATGTACAAGCAAGCACCGATTTCACTCTGTGGGTCTCTACAGATACAGGAAGACCTCTCGCTATTCATGGCTGTTTTCGTTTCTCCCAAAACATTTTAAATGCTCCTAATTGAATCTGCCCAGGGAATTCCACAGCTACCAAAGCGCCACAGACTGGCTTGCACCAGCCTTTCCAAAAATCACAATCATGTTTGCTTTGCTAGCCTGTAAAAGCAGCAGTAATTTTGTGGCAATCCAAAACCTTGAGTGCCCTCATCAATAATGGGACCATTGTGCGATGCTGCCAAAGCTCCCACAGCATGGCAGCCAGCAGCAGCTTGTCCTGGTTTACCTATTCTCTGCAGGGAAGGAAGTTAAAACTCAATTATTTCGTCTTCTTTTAGGGAAAAAAATTCTAGGGCACCAGACAAACACGACTGGAAGAGGGCCCAGAGGAGGGAAAGTGGCAGTTAGTTTTAGAATCAGCATCTGACCCGTATTCCCACAACACTTTTCTCCCAATGAAGCCTAATACCTACAAAGGCTCAGAAAAGAAAGCCAATTTTTTTGCAGGCATACATACCAAGGCAAGAGCCATCGGTTTATCACCAGTCATTCGGATTCAGTTTAACTGTGTACCCATACATTTCTGCTAACAGATTTGCTCCTAAGAACACTGCTTCCTCAGAGCAAGCAGCCATTTTACATGATCCCTTGAGCCTGTAAACCTTACCATGAATGACAGAGTTGCACATGAAATAAACCTCGCAGTAACATAGCTCCCTTCCTTGAGACAGCACAGCTCTGCCATTTTAGGTGACTCTCACATTAGCAACAGTGTGCAGCCGAAATTATTAGGGTCTGATCAGCAAAGTGTAACATCACCAAGGCAATGACCTTTGCATTTAAGCTCTTGGCTAATTCAAGTCTCTCACTCCTACCATTTCAAGGCTTTCAGCTCACACTCTGCTTCACAGCTCAGCTCTGTGGCTATTAAATGCGAGTCATACGAACCTTCCAAACATCAGATTGCTTTAATTCTCCTTCCCACAGGGTTGCCAATCCTCCAGGATTGTCCTGAAGTCTCCAGGAATGAAAGATTAATCTTTAATTAAAGATTGTCATGTGATGAAATCTCCAGGAATACGTCCAAAATTGGCAACCCTATGTCTAAATTCCTCTAACCAAATCAGCCTGCGCAGCATGGAAACTGTAAGCTGAGGAATGGCTAGGCCGAAGTCCATTTTGTTTTTCCTCTTGCTTGCCTGAAGAGGCCAGAATGGTTAGCATACCCCAGGAAGATCAACTATCCCAGCTCAAAGATAGATTTGAATGAACTGACAGGGCTATCCAACTCTTTCACTTCTCAGTCATCCTCAGATCTAGAAAGTGATGGGTAGCCCTGCCTTACATGTGAAGCCTCAACAGCGCCAGAAGGTCAGTGTCCCACAAAATGGACGCTGGCTATACCGAGGCCACTTACAACTGTCTGCAGATTAGCGCACGTTCCTGCAGCACTATTACAAGGAGAAGTGTATGCTTTGCAGAGCAAAGAGAGAACTGCCTGCTTGCAGAAGAGGTGGTAAAATAAAAAGCAGATCTGAGTCTTGTCAACACCACACATGCCCACACGTATTTACGCAACAGGTCCACATAATGCCCTGGAGTTTCTGGCACCTCCACTCGTGCTGTTCGAATGAAACCCTCACTGTGATGCGAGTCTGTGTGGGACATGCAGCTGGCAGCGAGCCCGCGATCATTGCTTTCCACCAATCCCAGCCACCAGCACACTCAGGTGGAAGTAAGATGCGGTTTTGGTTTTTTATGAATATTTCTATTTCTATTCCATAGAAGTTTGCCTTCTTTCTCTGGCCTGGCCCTATTTCAGACTAAGGGACCAGTCACTGGAGCCATTCAATGGGATCAAGTTATTTCACTAAGAGATTCAAAACAGGGTGGGATCTTCCATGACTAAACAAGGTACCCCTCCCTCCATGGAATACAAGTATCCCAGAGGAAGCAAACAAACCCTGACCAGCTGACAATCCCCAGGGAGAGGCACTGTAGCCTGCTCCATTCAATAGGAGTTCAACTAGATCCCTGTTTTCTTCTGCAAAGCCCATTCCTCCCCAGAATGTTATGTATTTTGGGAGTTGGTGACCAGGAGCCGTGGAGTGGGAGGAATACACCCTGCAGGAGGGTGAAGTGAAGTTGCCTTGACTTTGGTACCAGGTGACCTAGAAAAAGCAAGGAGCACATCTCAGATGCTATCTGGGGAAAGGCCCTTTGGGAGCGACCATGGGAAGCCCCCTTAGTGATCAGCAGACTGAGGAAGAAATGACTCACTTCATCTTCTCTTTGAGAATCACTTTGCTCAGTAGCAAAGCCTAGTCCTCAAACCTCAGAGAGGCAGAGGAAGCGATAACCCAGAACAGGACTGGACAAGGGTACAGGGCTGGAGGCTGGGTTTGATAAGGGGAATCGGAGGCGGAGTGCAGGTGTGAAACAGAGGCCTTGGGCAGGCTCAAGTGCACAGTCCCCAGAGCAATAGGGGCTCCCCTCTACCCAGAAGCAGCATTGCAGTGTGATGGTCCCATTCCCTGGAGAATGGAAGCTAGCAGACCAAGGCCGTGGGCAGGGCTAGACACCATGAGGGGGGTGGAGATAAGGTCTTCTGGGTACAGGAGGGGTCAGCCCTTGACAGAGGGGTTCTGTAGAAGACCGAGGCTCGTCTAGATCCAGGCACACCATCCAGAGGATGCCAGGGGGAGGTCCTGCTTGGGAGTGGGGCCAGGAAAACAGATGCTATGGGCAGATCCATGCAGTGGCAGCAGAGACGGAGAAGAGGTCCCAGGAAGGTATATAGTGGACTCAGGTCCCAAGGGTGGGTACCTGGTTGAACAAGATCATGGGCAGGTGCAGGCAATGCTGTGCAGGGGTATGAGAATAGGGGATCAGATCTGAGGGTACTTGGTAGATGAAGCCTTAGCCAGATCCAGGTATACTGTGAAGGGAGGACAGGTAGAGGGTACCATGTAGACAGAAGCATTGAGCAGTCCCTCAGGCACACCATGCAGGGGAAGGGAGAGTCTCATCCCAGCAGGGATAAGGTCCAGGGCGCCAGTACCAGGTAGATCAAGCCTTGGGAAGGTCCATGCACACCATACAGAGAGGTTACAGAGGGTATGGGGGAGTCCAGGGATCAGTGCGGTGGAGGTTCCCAGGGGTACCTGGTAGACCCAGGCCTTGGGCAGGTCCAGGCACACCGTGCAAGGTGGTAAGCTCCCATGGGGAATCCTGAAAGGGTCCAGGGGGGGATGCGGGTAGCTGTTAGACTGAAGCCTTGGACAAGTCAGTCATGCCATGCAGGGTGGGAATGTCAGCAGGAGTGTCCTGGAGATCCTGGAACTAGTAGACCACGGGTGGGTGATCCCAGGGGAATCGGGGTGGGACGGTGGTACTGGTAAACCACAAATGGGGGATCCCAGGGGAATCAAGATGGTATTGGTAGACCAAGGCCTTAGGCAGGTCAAAGCATACCGGGTGGGAGGCCCTGGGAGACAGTACCTAGTACACCAAGGCCTTGCGCAGGTTCAGGCATACTGTGCGGGGAGGTCCTGGAGGTCCCAAGGGAGTTATGGGGGTCCCGGGGGGTGGGGATAACTGCGAGACCGAGGCCTTGGGCAGGTCCAGACACACCGTACAGGGCAGGGTGGGGTGGGGTTTGGGGAGTTCCAGGGGGGCTGTGGGGGATTGGGAGGGTCCTGGGGGGCAGTACCTGTTGGACCGAGGCCTTGGGCAGGTCCAGGCTCACCGTGCGCAAGAGAGGAGTTTGGCGGGGTCCCAGGAGGCTATGGAGGCCCCAAGGGGACTCCGGGGGTGTTGGGGGTAAGGGAGGACGGTACCTGGTAGACCGAGGCCTTGGGCAGGGCTAGACACACTGTGCGGGGCAAGGGGGTTTGGGGGGTTTAGGGGAGCTGTAGGGGACATGGGGGCCACAGAGATGTTGGGGTACAGGCGGACAGTACCTGGTAGACCGAGGCCTTGAGCAGGTCCAGGCACACCATGCGGGATGGGGGAGTTTGGGAGGTCCCGGGGGGAAGTAGGGGATGTGGGAGCCCCAGAGGGGCTCCAGGGGGTTTGGAGGTACAGGGGGGCAGTATCTGGTAGACCAAGGCCTTGGGCAAGTCCAGGCACACCGTGCGGGGCGGGGGAGTTGTGGGGGGCTCCAGGGGGCAGCAGGGATGTGGGGGGCTCCAGGAGGGATTTGGGGGTACAGGGCAGTACCCAGTAGACTGAGGCCTTGGGCAGGTCCAGGTACACCGTGTGGGGCGGGGGACTTGGGGTGGCCCCAGGGGGGCTGTAGGGGGCCCCAGGGGGGTACCTGGTAGACCAAGGCCTTGGGCAGGTCCAGGCACACCATGTGGGGCAGGGAAGTTGGGGGGGCCCCGGGGGGCTGTAGGGGGCACGGGGGGATGTGGGGGGCGGTACCTAGTAGACCGAGGCCTTGGGCAGGCCCAGGCACACCACACAGGGTGGAGCAGTTGGGGGAGCTGTAGGGATGCAGGGGGCCCCAGGAGGGATGCGAGAGCTGTACCTGGTAGACTGAGGCCTTGGGCAGGTCCAGGCACGCCGTGCGGGGCAGGGCCCCGGGGGGAGATTTGGGGGGGCCCGGGGGGGCGGTACCTGGTAGACCGAGGCCTTGGGCAGGTCCAGGCACACCGTGCGGGGCGGGGCACTTGGGGAGGGCCCGGGGGGGCTGTAGAGGAGGTGGGGGGCCCCGGGGGAGATTTGGGGGGCCCCGGGGGCCGGTACCTGGTAGACCGAGGCCTTGGGCAGGTCCAGGCACGCCGTGCGGGGCGGGGCACTTGGGGAGGGCCCGGGGGGGCTGTAGAGGATGTGGGGGGCCCGGGGGAGATTGGGGGGGCCCCGGGAGGCGGTACCTGGTAGACCGAGGCCTTGGGCAGGTCCAGGCACGCCGTGCGGGGCGGGGCACTTGGGGAGGGCCCGGGGGGGCTGTAGAGGATGTGGGGGGCCCGGGGGAGATTTGGGGAGCCCCGGGGGGCGGTACCTGGTAGACCGAGGCCTTGGGCAGGTCCAGGCACGCCGTGCGGGGCGGGGCAGTTGGGGAGGGCCCGGGGGGGCTGTAGAGGATGTGGGGGGCCCCGGGGGAGATTTGGGGGGCCCCGGGAGGCGGTACCTGGTAGACCGAGGCCTTGGGCAGGTCCAGGCACACCGTGCAGCACAGCACCGAGTACAGCCGCTCCTCCAGCTTCACGCTGCCCTCGGCCCCGCCCGCCCCCGCCACCTTCAGCCGCTTCTTGGGCGGCGCGTCCGGGTCGGCGGCGGGCTCCGCGTGCGGCCGGGCCCCGCCGAGCAGCAGCCCCGGCTCCTCGGGCCCCGCCGCCGCCGCCGGCCCCGCCGCCTCGCCCAGCCCCGCCGAGGAGGAGGAGGAGGAGGCCGCCACGGAGGAGGAGGCGGCGGCCGGGCCCCCGCCGCCGGGCTCCCGCTCCTCCGCCCCAGACATGGCGCCGCCCGCCCCGCGCTGCTGCCGGCCCAGACTCCGCCGCCGCCGCTTCACCCCGCCACCGCCGCCGCCATCTTTGCTTGCCGCCGCCTCCTCCTCCTCCTTCCCTCGTCCGCCCCGCCCCCTCCACGCCCTCCGCCAATCATCGCGCTGCGGGGGCGGGCCCGGCGCGCCACCCACCTACCAGCACAAAGGTCGACGCCCCGCCCCTGGGGAGGCCCCGCCCCGCGCCCACTGGCTTTTTTTTAGTGAAAATTTCACGAACCCGGAGAAGGGAACAAAACAGCGGGGGCGGGGCCAGATGGGGCGGGGCTCGCGGGGCGGGGCTCGGTGGGGCGGGGCTATAAGGTGAGGGGAAGAGGCTAGAGGGAGGGGCTAGAGGGGAGGAGGCCGAATGGGAGAGGCTAAAGGAGAAGGGGAGGGGCTAGAGGGGGAAGGGAAGAGGCTGGAGGGGCTAGAGGGGAAGGGCAGAGGCTAGAGGGAGGGGCTAGAGGGGGAGGGGGCGGGGCTAAAGGGGGAGGGGCTGAATGGGAGAGGCTAAAGAGAAGGGGAGGGGCTAGAGGGGGAAGGGAAGAGGCTGGAGGGGGAGGGGCTGAATGGGAGAGGCTAAAGGAGAAGGGGGCTAGAGATGGGAGAGGAGGGGCTAAAGAGAAGGGGCGGAGCTAGAGGGGGAGGGAGAGACTAGAGTGGAGGTGGGGCTGGAGATGAGAGGGCAGTGCCGGGAAGCAGGGGGTGCTGGAATGGGCAGGTCTAGTGAGAGGGGGAAGGGTACGGTAGGGTGGGCGAAAGGTGGGAGGGAAGGGTGGCAAAGAGTAGCTGGGCAAGGGGCTGCAGAGCCTGCAGCAGGCACAGCAGAGACCGGATGACGATGGCAAAGCACCAACAAAGACATCCGACCCCTAGGGTTCCCAACTGTCTAATCACAGGTTTCAGAGCAGCAGCCCTGTTAGTCTGTATTCGCAAAAAGAAAAGGAGGACTTGTGGCACCTTACAGACTAACCAATTTATTTGAGCATGAGCTTTCGTGAGCTACAGCTCACTTCATCAGATGCATTCAGTGGAAAATACAGTGGGGAGATTTATATACACAGAGAACATGAAACCATGGGTGTTACCATACAGACTGTAACCAGAGTGATCACTTAAGATGAGCTATTACCAGCAGGAGAGCTATTCCTACCTACATGCCTCCAGCTTTCATCCAGAACACACCACACGATCCATTGTCTACAGCCAAGCTCTACGATACAACCCCATTTGCTCCAACCCTCAGACAGAGAAAAACACCTACAAGATCTCTATCAAGCCTTCTTACAACTACAGTACCCACCTGCTGAAGTGAAGAAACAGATTGATAGAGCCAGAAGAGTTCCCAGAAGTCACCTACTACAGGACAGGCCTAACAAAGAAAACAACAGAACGCCACTAGCCGTCACCTTCAGCCCCCAACTAAAACCTCTCCAACGCATCATCAAGGATCTACAACCTATCCTGAAGGACGACCCATCACTCTCACAGATCTTGGGAGACAGGCCAGTCCTTGCCTACAGACAGCCCCCCAACCTGAAGCAAATACTCACCAGCAACCACACACCACACAACAGAACCACTAACCCAGGAACCTATCCTTGCAACAAAGCCCGTTACCAACTCTATCCACATATCTATTCAGGGGACACCATCCTAGGGCCTAATCACATCAGCCACACTATCAGAGGCTCGTTCACCTGCACATCTACCAATGTGATATATGCCATCATGTGCCAGCAATGCCCCTCTGCCATGTACATTGGCCAAACTGGACAGTCTCTACGTAAAAGAATAAATGGACACAAATCAGACGTCAAGAATTATAACATTCAAAAACCAGTCGGAGAACACTTCAATCTCTCTGGTCACTCGATTACAGACCTAAAAGTGGCAATTCTTCAACAAAAAACCTTCAAAAACAGACTCCAACAGGAGACTGCTGAATTGGAATTAATTTGCAAACTGGATACAATTAACTTAGGCTTGAATAGAGACAGGGAGTGGATGGGTCATTACACAAAGTAAAACTATTTCCCCATGTTTATCCCCCCCCCCCCCGCACTGTTCCTCAGACGTTCTTGTCAACTGCTGGAAATGGCCCACCTTGATTATCACTAAAAAAGGTCCCTCCCCCCCCCCAGACCGCTCTCCTGCTGGTAATAGCTCACCTTTCCTGATCACTTGCTTCCAGGAGCTGCGTGGAATCAGGGCAGGCAGTGAGCCTGCCTTAGCTCTGCTGAACCGCCAACCGGATTTTTAATGGCCTAAAATCTCCCAGACTGGCTTCAGAAGCCTCCGGGAGCTCAAGCCTGATTCCAGGACACATCCGCCCAATCTGGGAGGGTTGGCAACCCTAACCACCGCCCCCTACTTTTTTGCATGGTATTTCATCTCCTTTCCCTGCTCTCCTCCTTCCCCCCTGCAGTACAGTGTCAGGAGGGTACTTACCATTCAGGCTGACAATAAATGGGTGCTTTCCATAGGGCCTGCTCACCCCCACTCGGTTACTGGGATCAAATCCCTCCTGGCTGCAATAAATAAGCCGAGAGCTGAGCTGGTGGGATGGGGGGAGCCTGGCCCTGCAGCGCCACACTGGAGAGCCTGCAAGATCCACTCTGTGAGCTGCTTCCAACCTCATTAAGATGTGGGGAGACCTTGAGAAATGTAGGTGGGCCGGGAAAGTGTCCCTGTCCTCGCCCGCTCTCCCCAGCACAACGCACACCTGGCTCCTGCCCTGCCAGAGCTGAGGTCTCCTGCAAGGCGTGCGAGGAACCAGGCCAGCTCAGAAATGCTGTCACTGGAACTCCGTGCAAGGAGCGAGATGCACTTTCTGATCCCGCCCTGGCACCTCCATCCAGCCCCTGCACGGACAGCGGCATTGGCTGGGTGGGATAATGTCACGTCTGAAGGTCCTTCATTTCCACTGAGCACCAAGCTGGGAGGAGGAGCTACTGTGAAATCAGCTGGGCCTGCTGGCTCCCAAAAGCCTCCACCTGGACTCCCCCAAGCCACTTACCACACGCACTGGCTGCCCAAAGCCTGAAGTTAATGAGAAATATCCCATCCGGTCCTTATTGAGCGAGAGAAGGCTGGAACCAAGGAACTGCCCAGGTAGTGATTCCTACAGCACACGAATAAAGCCATACACACTTATTTTTAGGGTGACCTGCTTCCCAGCAATGTGTCCCTGGAATTAGCTTGGCTCTCCCAGGGGCACAAAGCAGGAGTCAGACCAGCCCAATGAAGCCGGACGCTCTTCAAGCACTGGCCTTATCCCAGTCTAGCCGGGTGCTTCTGAACTGAACCCTGGGGAAACGACTAGCAGCACTGACACTTAAATGGTCATGGTTATGCTGTGGAGTTCCCCAAAATGGATGGAGGCTCCTCTCCAGCTGGATCCTGCAGACTCTGGGGGTAGCAATGCATGGGGGTCCCATTTGCAAGTGGATCTTGTGACCCTAGCAATTAGAACGTTAGGGGTTGCAAAGGAAAGCTTAAATTCTGCAGTAAGTGCTCAAGGCCGTGGAGAAGTCCTACCATGCTGCAGTTCAACACCTGGGGCCTAAGTGATGGATTGGAGTGGGTCTCTTCTGAGGATCTGCTGGGGTATCTCATCTCCTAGGTGAATCTCGTTTCACAGGGCAGTTTGGTTTGTGAAGCTCAGGAAGTAACTTCCCCTGCAGTGGTGAGAGGACACCCCCAGTGTCGATGCACCAGTGCAATGCAGCTAGCCTAGGGGTCTGCACTGGGGCAACTGCATTGGCAAAGCTATACCAGTGGCTAAAATCCCCAGTGCAGACAAGGCCTTGGCTAACAGCACTGCTGGCTGTAACAGGCCAGACCTTTGCATGTTGCTACATGTCCTGCCTTTGTTTTGCACAGCCCATGCTGGATATGTGCATGGTGAGCTGTGGGCAGGCAGGTGCAAGTGGCGTGTTAAAAGCTGGTCTGGGCCCCAGGAAGAATAATGGCCATTTATGCCTGACCAGTGTTTTCTCTGTGACCGTTCCTTGGGCAAGGACACACAAAAACCAAAATCCCCATCCGGCTGCAAAACAGCAGCGACCATTCTAACACGATGCATTTTTAATCTTTCAGGGGCTGTGTGAACAATGCCCTGTTGTTCCTGGCTCATTTGGATGCTCTTGTGCTTGGAGATGATATTCCTTTGATGTTGAATTCTGGAGGAAAAAAGGGAGAGTAATTTGCATATTAATGACACTTATCTAGTCAACAATCCAAATCTCATTTGGGATTGGGCCGGTTTTATACTAGAGTTGCAGAACCAAACAGGAAATGATTGTCATTCTCCTGGCCTGCAGCAGTACCAGAGTTGCTACTTTTAACTTTCCAACAATTCCCGGCTCTTCTCAGTCTGTAATCATCCGTCTGGCCGACATCCAGGGCCTGGTTTTCCTCCTAAAGAAGAAAGAAATGGCCCCAACCCTGAAAGATGCCCAAGGACTTCCTCTGTTCCTATGGACTTTGCAGGATCAGGCCCAAAGACTTGGAATGTTATTTTGTGTTAAAAAGTGACCAGCAAACGATTATTTTGAAACCTGTCCTTGTGCCTTTTGTGCTTCTTTATAATGGGGGGGGAAATGGTCTGAAGGATTTATTTTGTTAATATTTTCTGTTTACCTTTAGAAATATCAGGTCTGCCCTGGTTTTGCTGAAGGATGCAAGTGGGGATGGGGTTGGGGAATGAGGGGTGTCTGGAGGCTGTTACAGTGTGAACCCTTACTCCCTAACTGACAGAATGATCTGGATCACTTGATAAATTGGGCGCAAGCAAACAATATGCACTTTAATCTGGCTAAATGTAAATGGAACTATGGAGGGTTTCCCCCTTTAGGATGCCACCTGATGTGCTGAGATACCACTGAGCCTGCCTTTTATGCCAGCCTGGGCACCCTTTTTACCTGTCTTGCTGAGCCAGGCTATTAAGCCTCCTCCAGCACACACACACACAGGGCCACACTGAACTGCAGAACGACACAGACACTAAGATCAGTTCTGGGAAGTCTCAGCTTAAGGGACTTGCCCCAGAACTCAGGTGTCCACCTCTCTTGGAGTGCAGACCCAAAGGTATATTATGAAATCTGCTTCCTTCCTCAATGTGGAGGAAGGTATGCACAGCCTCTTACACACACACACACACACACACACACACACACACAAATTATGAATTGTACAAAAGGGGTTATATTATAAATAGGGCTGTCAAGCGATTTAAAAAATTAATCATGATTAATCACGCTCTTAATAATCGAATACCATTTATTTCAATATTTTTGGATGGTTTCTACATTTTCAAATATATTGATTTCAATTATAACACAGAATACAAAGTGTACACTGCTCACTTTATATTTACTTTTATTACAAATATTTTCACAGTAAAAAACAAAAGAAATAGTATTTTTCAATTCACCTAACACAAGTACTGTGGTGCAATCTCTTTATCATGAAAGTTGAACTTACAAATGTAGAATTATGTATAAAAAAACTTGTATTCAAAAATAGAACAATGTAAAACTTTAGAGCCTACAAGTCCACTCAGTCCTACTTCAGCCAATCGCTCAGACAAACAAGTTTGGTTACAATTAGCAAGAATTAATGCTGCCTGCTTCTTGTTTACAATGTCCCCTGAAAGTGAGAACAGGTGTTCGCATGGCACTTTTGTAGCCGGCGTCACAAGATATTTACGTGCCAGATGCGCTAAAGATTCATATGTCCCTTCATGCTTCAACCACCATTCTAGAGGGCATGCAGCCATGCTGATGATGGCTTCTGCTTGATAACGATCCAAAGCACCCACGTATGTTCATTTTCATCATCTGAGTCAGATGCCACCAGCAGAGGGTTGACTTCCTTGTTTTTGGTGGTTCAGATTCTGTAGTTTCCCCATCGGAGTGCTGCTTTTTTAAGATGTCTGAAAGCATGCTCCACACCTCGTCCCTCTCAGGTTTTGAAAGGCACTTCAGATTCTTAAGCCTTGTGTCGAGTGCTCTAGCTATCTTTAGAAATCTCACATTGGTACCTTCTTTGCGTTTTGTGAAATCTGCTGTGAAAGTATTCTTAAAACGAACATGTGCCGGATCATCATCCGAGACTGCTAGAACATGAAATCTATGGCAGAATGTGTGTAAAACAGAGCAGGGGACATACAATTCTCCCCCTAGGAGTTCAGTCACAAATTTAATTAACACACTATTTTTTTAACGAGCATCATCAGCATGGAAGCATGTCCTCTGGAATGGTGGCCAAAGCATGAAGGGGCATATGAATATTTAGCATATCTGACACGTAAATATCTTGTAATGCCGGCTACAAAAGTGCCATGGGAACCCCTGTTCTCACTTTCTGGTGACATTGTAAATAAGAAGAGGGCAGCATTAACTCCTGTAAATGTAAACAAACTTCTTTGTCTTAGCAATTGGCTGAATAAGAAGTAGGACTGAGTGGACTTGTAGGCTCTAAAGTTTTACATTGTTTTGTTTTTGAGTGCAGTTATGTAACAAAAAAAACTACATTTGTAAATGATACTTTCACAATAAACAAGAAATAAGTTTATTAAGCACAAAAGGTGAATTTTAAGTGAGTATAAGAGAACAAAGCAGATTACTGAGCAAATGAAACAAAATATACAAGCTAAGCTCAATATACTTAAGAAACAGGTTACAAAATGTAATTTCTTACCCTAAATGTTATTTTAGGCAGGTTGCAAAGTTTCTGTGGTTTAGAGTTCCAGTTATATTCCTTTTCAGACTGGACCCCGTCTCAATCTGGACTCCCCCCGACCCCGCCTTCCCTTCAGGTGTCTTTAGCAGTCATAGAATCATAGAATATCAGGGTTGGAAGGGACCTCAGGAGGTCATCTAGTCCAACCCCCTGCTCAAAGCAGAACCAATCCCCAACTAAATCATCCCAGCCAGGGCTTTCTCAAGCCTGACCTTAAAAACCTGTAAGGAAGGAGATTCCACCACCTCCCTAGGTAACACATTCCAGTATTTCACCACCCTCCTAGTGAAAAAGTTTTTCCTAATATCCAACCTAAACCTCCCCTACTGCAACTTGAGACCATTACTCCTTGTTCTGTCATCTGCTACCACTGAGAACAGTCTAGATCCATCCTCTTTGGAACGCCCCTTCAGGTTGAAAGCAGCTATCAAATCCCCCTTCATTCTTCTCTTCTGCAGACTAAACAATCCCAGTTCTCTCAGCCTCTCCTCATAAGTCATGTGTTCCAGTCCCCTAATCATTTTTGTTGCCCTTCGCTGGACTCTCTCCAATTTTTCCACATCCTTCTTGTAGTGTGGGGCCCAAAACTGGACACAGTACTCCAGATGAGGCCTCACCAGTGCTGAATAGAGGGGAACGATCACGTCCCTCGATCTGCTGCCAATGCCCCTACTTATACATCCCAAAATGCCATTGGCCTTCTTGGCAACAAGGGCACACTGTTGACTCCTATCCAGCTTCTCGTCCACTGTAACCCCTAGGTCCTTTTCTGCAGAACTGCTGCCGACCCATTCGGTCCCTAGTCTGTAGCGGTGCATGGGATTCTTCCGTCCTAAGTGTAGGACTCTGCACTTGTCCTTGTGGAACCTCATCAGATTTCTTTTGGCCCAATCCTCTAATTTGTCTAGGGCCCTCTGTATCCTATCCCTACCCTCCAGCGTATGTACCTCTCCTCCCAGTTTAGTGTCATCTGCAAACTTGCTGAGGGTGCCATCCACGCCATCCTCCAGATCATTAATGAAGATATCGAACAAAACCGGCCCCAGGACCGACCCTTGGGGCACTCCACTTGATACCAGCTACCAACTAGACATGGAGCCATTAATCACTACCCGTTGAGCCCGACAATCTAGCCAACTTTCTATCCACCTTATAGTCCATTCATCCAGCCCATACTTCTTTAACTTGCTGGCAAGAATACTGTGGGAGACAGTGTCAAAAGCTTTGCTAAAGTCAAGGAACAACACGTCCACTGCTTTCCCCTCATCCACAGAGCCAGTTATCTCGTCATAGAAGGCAATTAGATTAGTCAGGCATGACTTGCCCTTGGTGAATCCATGCTGACTGTTCCTGATCACTTTCCTCTCCTCTAAGTGCTTCAGAATTGATTCCTTGAGGAGCTCCATGATTTTTCCAGGGACTGAGGTAAGGCTGACTGGCCTGTAGTTCCCCGGATCCTCCTTCTTCCCTTTTTTAAAGATGGGCACTACATTCACCTTTTTCCAGTCGTCCGGGACCTACCCCGATCACCATGAGTTTTCAAAGATAATGGACAATGGCTCTGCAATCACATCCGCCAACTCCTTTAGCACTCTCGGATGCAACGCATCCGGCCCCATGGACTTGTGCTCGTCCAGCTTTTCTAAATAGTCCCGAACCACTTCTTTCTCCACAGAGGGCTGGTCACCTCCTCCCCATGCTGTGCTGCCCAGCGCAGCAGTCTGGGAGCTGACCTTGTTCGTGAAGACAGAGGCAAAAAAAGCATTGAGTACATTTGCTTTTTCCACATCCTCTGTCACTAGGTTGCCTTTCTCATTCAGTAAGGGGCCCACACTTTCCTTGGCTTTCTTCTTGTTGCTAACATACCTGAAGAAACCCTTCTTGTTACTCTTAACATCTCTTGCTAGCTGCAACTCCCATTGTGATTTGGCCTTCCTGATTTCACTCCTGCATGCCTGAGCAATATTTTTATGCTCTTCCCTGGTCATTTGTCCAATCTTCCACTTCTTGTAAGCTGCTTTTTTGCGTTTAAGATTAGCAAGGATTTCACTGTTAAGCCAAGCTGGTCGCCTGCCATATTTACTATTCTTTCTACACATCGGGATGGTTTGTTCCTGTAACCTCAATAAGGATTCTTTAAAATACAGCCAGCTCTCCTGGACTCCGTTCCCCCTCATGTTATCCTCCCAGGGGATTCTGCCCAAGAGGTCACGCTGGATGACCCCAACAGTCCCTTCTGGCCGTGGAGTCTATGACTCGATGAACAGAAGGAGTTGGGCTTCCTGCCTCCACAGGCTGGTTAGTCATTGGAGTCTGACTTTTGGGAGCTCTGCTAACAAGGCTCCGTTATTCCTGCTCCATTTAGTGCCACTGCTTGGAACTGATATTCCAGACATTCCTTTTATATTAACGAAAAGACCCCAACAAATAATCACCCCCAAAGTGTTTGAAGTAGCCAAGCACATAAGGGCGCAGGCTCCATTTCCCCATCCTTACAGGTCACCTTTACGAGGGACTTTCACAATGAATCCAACTTTGAGTTTGGCAGAGGAGGCATGGCCTTGGGTTTAAGGATCAGGACACACGGTGAACTTATGGCCCAATCCTGCACCCCTTGAATGGTTTAGAAGTGTCTATCTATGTTCACAGGAGCAGGGACAAGGCCTAACTAGCATGAAGCATGCCTCAGTTTCCCCCTCTGTAAGGTGGGATGATGATACTGTCCAGCTCCCAGGGGGGTGAGGGTGGATGAATTAGCCCATCAGGCACTTTGAGATCCTTGGGTGCCAAGGAAAGGAGATGGTTTATGGGGTTAAAAACGGAAGATCCGTGGTTCAAACTGACAGGCTCAGCGGTCAAATGTGCTGGTGCAGCGAATGCAGAGACTGGTGACTCAGAACCTCCCGCACCCCGGTGGCCCCTGCTGTGGGATCAGCACCGGCCCAGTCAGCTGGCATGAGACGAGCCTCCAATCCAGAGAGCTGGTTCCACCGCAAGCGTCTCCGGAGATGGGGCGCAAGAGGAAACGCAGTGGGAAAAGTTCAGCCCAGGGATGCTCTCGGGGAGCTGCCCATCCTTGCTGTGACAGGGATGGCAACGCCCCGCAGCACAGGCGCTGACTTCTGGTTTGGCTGTCGGGTGCTCCCAGGGATGAGCTGCCAAAATCTTAACCACTGGTTCCCTCCTCACCCCACGAGGGGGTGGTGGCCCACGCCTGCCCCCTGGGACTCCTGCCCCATCCAACCCCCCCGCGTTCCTTGAGGCCCCCCCCCCGGACCTCTGGCCCATCCACCCCCCTCCCCTGTCCCCGACTGCCCCCAGAACTGGGCAGGAGGGTCTCGTGGGTCACCATAGTGGGTGCCCACCCCACCCCTAAGAGCCAGAGGCACCTGCTGGGGGGGGGGGCGAGGTGGGGAGTCCCGGAGGCGCTCACCTGGGGCAGCTTCCAGGAAGCATCCGGCAGGTCCCTCTGGCTCCTAGGGGTGGGGGAGCGTAGCTAGGGGAGGAGCAGGGGGAGCGACCGCTCCCCCCACCGATCACATCAAAAGTGGCGCTTTAGGCTGGAGCCCCCATGGGAAAAGCAGAGCCCCCACTGGCAGCTCCCCGCCCCGCGCCCGCCCCCAGCTCCCCTCCGCTCCACCTCCGCCTCCCTGGGCCTGAGTGCGAAGCCACCGCCTGCTTCTCAGCCCTCCCTGGCTTCCCGCGCGAACAGCTGATCCACAGGAAGCCGGAGGCGGGGGAGAAGCAGAGCGGGGCGGCGCGTTCAGGGGAGGAGGCGGAGCGGAGGTGAGCTGGGGCCAGGCGTGGGGCGGGGAGCTGCCGGTGGGGGCTCTGCACCCACCAAATTTTCCCCGTGGGGGCTCCAGCCCCGGAGCACCCCCGGGGTCGGGGCCTGTGCCTCGCCGTGTCTTGGGGAGCTCTCACTGTATTACGTTCCTGTATCATTGTGGGCCAGGGACTGTCTGTAATTCCATGGCGGGAGGTCGACCACAGACCTCCGGGAACTCAGAGCAGCGGGGGGTAACTGGGGAAATTCACTCAGGTTGTGACACCGCCAGAGAAGTCCCACCAGCGGGAGAGGCTCGCGTAGGCTGGGTCAGACTGGATTCTCCCAAGACCAATAAAGAAAGGCCGAAGTTTAAAGGGACTCAGGGCCTGCTTTCTGCTCCAGCCAACGGGCGGGACAGCTTTAGGGGAGAGTCGGAAGGAGGGATGCAGGCCCGAGCCCGAGGCTGGAGTTTGGGGTGACCTCTGGAAAGCTTTTTAGAAGCTATTTTTTAAAATGTTTTCTCTGTCATGCTTCCACCTGCCCAGAACTGTGCTCCCTTAGGAAGGGCTGTGTGGGAACTCGTAACCAATGGCTGCTAGGCCGTTTATCGCTTTGGAGAACAAGGCAAAGCCCAGAAGCTGGCCTGCTCGGGCAGCCTGGCTTGCTGGGGATATCGCAGTGTAGGCAGGGAACTGTGCAGCCTGGAAAACCCCCTGCTCAGGAGGGAGAGAGACAGGTGACGACGGAGGAGCTGGGAGCCTAGAGCAGGTGCCCTCCAGGGACCACAAGGGGGGAAACACAGCCCTGAACTGTGACACTTGCATCCTGGGCCCAGGAGGCTCCTGGCTTCATCGTGTGCATGTTTTCCTTGGTCCCTCAGCTAGGCTGCTGACCAGGTTTCACAGCTGTAACAATGACACACATACCAGGCCGCCTACGGAGACCAGATCAAAGAGCCCATTTCAGCCTGGACCTGGCAGGAGGATCTTCACGAGAGCCCCGCAACTTGCTCCCTCCGCTGACCTGAAATAGCCTGGACTACGTGACATGGACACCCTGCCAAAGCCACCTGTGAGGCAGGGCTTTGGAGAGGGCTGAGGGTTTGCTGCCCGCATCGATGTGAGGGTGGAAAGGAGTCTTGCTGGAGGTGACTGGCTGGCAGGAGTTTGCCCTGGTGCCGGCTTCTCTTGCAGTACGAATGGCAGCTTAGAGCGGCTGAAGCCTGGCTTGTCTGGGTGTCTCTTGTATAATTATTTAAACGGGAACAAAACAAACTCTGGCCAAGACATTTCACTTCCCTGTGCCTCGGTTTCCCCATCTAGGAAATGCGGATGACAATCTCACCCAGGTGGGTTGGGAGGGAACGTATTCAAGCGCTGGCAATAGCCAGGCCCAAGGAGCCGCAGAAGGCAAAGTGTTGTGTGTCCCTTTGGCCTTAAATGTGTTTTCCATTGAGTGCCCGCTTGCTGAGTGTACGCCACCGAGCCCTGGGGCAAGGGCAGAGCCTGCGCGCACGCTGCCAAGCACGCAGCACGCTGCCAGGGCCCAGCAATCACTGAGCCCCCCAAACCATCCCGTGACCTGCTAACTGCGGCCCCCCGGGGGGAAAAGCCAAGTCTCCCTGCAGACCCAAGGGGCTGCTTGGAACCAGCTCAGGCCTGCCCCACGCTGGCGATCAGCAGCAGGACACGGCGGAGGGGGCTGTGGAAATGGCTCTCTGCAGTGGAGGTTTGGAACCAGCCGCCTTCCCCCGTGCCACCAGGAGCAGGACGGTCCTTTCTCAGCCCCGACACCTGGCTCCTCACTCCCGGCTCACCAGCAGCTTCTCAGGGGTTCCAGCGAGGAGGAAAGTTGCTCCCCCTGTCCTGCTGCAGCAGGAAGCAAACCGGGCCAGGGCACAGAAAGGAGAGAGGCAGGGCTGCTTCTGAGAAGGGGGGAACAGGCCACGGGGGTGCCTTGGAACCAAGAGTCTGGTCTTGGAGGGCCACTGACGTTCCTTGTCTGGCCTCAGTCTCCCGGCCTGTCGTGTTTTGTCCTCGTTACCCCACCCCTCAGGAAAGCCTGCTGCCGCAGTGCAGGGCTAGGTTCACACCAGCGGGTGCATCTGCAGTGTACCTTTGTCACCCCAAAGACCATCGCAGACTCAGGCTGCATCGCCAGCCACGGCTGTGGCCAGCTTTGCCCGTTACTTTGGGGTATGCTCATTTATTAGGGTTACTCTTCTGGGGGCAGGGGGATGTCTGTACTTCTATCCATGTACTGCTTGTGTCATTTGTGTTCTCACACGGCGCTCTGCTTCTCCCTGCTGAAGGCCCCTCCCGATGGAGCTGTCCTGCCGGACCTCGGTTCCCAGGGCTGGGTTCCTCCAGCCCCAGAATCAGATGAGCGCAAGCACGTTAACAGGGTGCATCTGAGAGGACAGGGTTAATCAGCACGCCCCAGCTGACCCCTCATATGCCCCTGCACTCAGCAGGCCGGGTCGAGCAGCATTTCCAAGCAGTCACCCACACGTGCCACGGGCACCGCACCGGAACAGAGCCCGCCGGAGCAGGCTGGGCCGAGCAGCACTTTCAGTCCGCCACGCTGATATGCCCCTGGCCCCAGCAGACTGGGTCGAGCAGCACTCCCCAGCTGCCGCCCTCCTATGCCCCAGGTTCAGCACGTCCCCATCCCCACTTTCCCATTACCGTTCTTCTGCTCGTAACCCACTGGAGGAGCAAACCCCACAGGATTGTTGGACGCTGCGGGGATCTGTAGTTTAAGCACGAGGAGCGCTGCTGCAGAGCGAATGAGGAAACCAAAAACACCCACGAGGGGGATGGGGGGAGAGAGAGAGAGAAGCAACCAGCTTAACCATGAAAGTTATTTATTGCCAGGTAATAACTATGGGGAGCCACACAAACAAAACAGGGATACTATTATATCTAACAAACACAATTGTAAAAGTCAGGTTTAGAAACCTCTAACTGACCCCACCAGTCAAGGTCAGGGGGCTGCACCTAGAGCGAGCTGGGTTCTTGCCACTCCGTGAAGCTGGACTCGATTGGGAGGTCCCAGGTGGTGGTGGTAGCTGAGGGTCCAGAGAGCTGGAGACAGGCACAGCCCGCAGCATGATCAGTCAGGAGAAGATGAAGTCCCAGTGGGACTGATGCAGATTGTGGATCCAGGCATCAGAGCACTTACTTGAGCGTGGATAGGGGTTTTTGTAGAGAAACGACAACAGTTCAAGGGAGAACACTAGATTTGTTGCCGTGTAAACAAGGGAGGTCGTTTTGTTCAGGCTAGACCAGGGGAGCTGATCATCCCTGGCTATGGGCGGTGTTCCTTCGAGGGAGCTCCCAATGCAGTTAGGCAGCTTCAGTATTTTGGATACCAATCAAGGATTTATTACTAGAATTGGTCTGATAACTGCTGAGCTGGGTGTGTGCAGGCGTGGGTTTGTTAAGATCTGGAGCAGAGATCCCCCATCATGCACTGCTTCCCTGCTTTTCTGGTCCCAGAATTCCATGCGATTCTTGCCTTGGTATCTCTGTTCTCCAATCTGTATGCTAATGGAGATGCCTCCCTGTCCCATCTTTGATGCAAATGAGCCTACGGGAGTTTCCTTAATCCGTCACCCTTCTCCCAGGGGTTTAGGTGGGTCTCCCACGGCCTTTTCATTGCTTTTTGTAAGTCTTTCTTCTGATGCAGCTTTGGTTCAAGCAGAGGCTGGGGGGTGGAGGAATGTCTTTCGTGAGTCAGATAGGCTGGGTGCTGCGCCTGGTTCCCCAAGAACACAGAGCTGCTAGGAAACACAGCCTCCAGCCCAGTGCTTCTCCACCAGCAGAAGGGCTGCTTGGGAACCAGCAGGGTTAGGTGACAAAGTATCACCTGGGTCTCCTTTCTCCACCATGTGCTGACATGCTCAAAGAATTCCAGCAGATCGGAGAGGCGTGACTTTCCCTTGCAGAGCCCGGGCAGGCTCGTCCCTGGCTTTTTGTTGATCGTGATAAGACTGGAACACGGGGCCTACGTTTTACAAAGGAAGTTGAAACTTGGTGAGGGTGCAGGAAAGAGCTACAGCGATGACTTGAGACAGTGAAAGACGGGCGGCACTCAGTACCGTAGAGAGGGATCAACACAGGGAGAAGCTACCAGGCCCTAAGCGGAATCTCTGATTTAGCAAAGAAAGAGACCAGGGCTGGAAGTTAAAGCCAGACAAATGGAAGTTAGAAAGATGAGACATTTTTAACAGGCAGGGCAGTTATCCATTGCAACAAACAGACACCACATGGTGGAGTCTCCATCTCTGCCGTCTTCACATCAACATGGGATGATTTTCTGGAGGAGTGCCCCAGCCAGACACAAGCAGCTGGCTCAGAACAGGCGGAGCTGGGGGAGATCCAGTCTGGCCTGCTGAGGAGGTCAGGCTCAGGCTCCCTTCTAGCCTTGAAGATCTATGGGTGAATTCCTAGTTCCAGGGAAGCCAACAGGAACGTGCCATTGCCTTCCATGGGGCCAAGATTTCACCCGATGGAGCATTTCAGATAGTTTCCCGAGCTTTGCGATGAGACTCGCGGTGACTCCCCGGATCATGGGCAACACCTTTCTTACGGCAGGTGCAACCAGGGGTCCCAGGTACCACGCCCTCTGGTGCAGATCACACAGTACCACTGGTGGCTTATCCCACCTGGTGCTGGGGACTGCCAGCGCCTTGGCAACTTGTTCCAGTACCCCCCCCCCGTCACCTCAATCCCTCCTCCCTTCTCTGCAGTGCCTGACAAGAGCGAGTCTGGGACTGGTTCCCCCCACCCCCTGCCCCAGTGAAGGCTGATGCAAAGAAGTCACCTGCTATGCAGCCCCCTTCTCCTTG
Source organism: Natator depressus (assembly GCF_965152275.1). NCBI lineage: Eukaryota > Metazoa > Chordata > Testudines > Cheloniidae > Natator > Natator depressus. Next base: position 3,162,463 of record NC_134235.1, read on the forward strand.
TTCACATCTCCCAGAGCCCAGCCCAGCCCAGGTGCTTGACATGGCATCTGGCCAGGGCACAGGACAGTGGGTTACCCCACCACCCTGCATGGAGAACAATGGGATTTGCAATGAGCTCTAGGAAGCAGGGGCTGCTTTTCACACCCTCTCTCAAACAGGATGCAGAGCGGCCTCCAGCACCGGGTGGGGGCAGTGATTTGCTGCCGGCCCAGAGGGTGGAAGAGCCCCCATAACCACTGACACGGCTTCCTGCTGGGCCTAGTGTGTGCGCGTGGGTCTCCCAGCGACCAGGCGCAGCCCATGTGCTGGGCCTGTGGGAGGCTCTCCTCCCCTGCAGGCTGGTGAGCAGCGAGAGGACAAACCGCAGACGCGGGGACAGACGGGCTCAGCCCCAGCCCCTGGGGTCCGGCCTCCCCTTCCAGGGGACAAAGGTGCCCGGATAGCACGAGGCTGCTCACCCCCCACAGCAGGGATTATCCGGCAGCACGTTCCAGGAACAGGGCAGGAGGGTCTCTCCAAGGGTGGCTCCACGCCCGGCAGGAGCAGTGGCTGGCGGTGGCACAGTGGCTTTCGGGGCTCAGGCTGGGACCCCAGCAGCTTCCTGACGCAGAGCGCAGTTTTGCCAGGCATCCCCAGCGCTCTCAGCATGTGCACGGGCTGGAGGAGCCGGCCTCCTGCAGCGGCACCGTGAGCTGGCCGCACCCTGCGTCGCTCTCAAGGACGAGCAGCTGCACCACATCCTGCACGCACCTGTCCACGTTCTCCCCTGCAGGGGCGAGACCGGCCACGGCTCAGCCGCGGGCGGCAGCACCAGGAGTCCCCCCGGGGGAAAGGAAGAGGAGCCGCTTCTCCCGCAGAGCGTGTGTGTGTGTGTCTGTGTGTAACGGGGGTTCAGTGCACATGCATGTGTCTAGGGTTGTGCGTGAGAAGGAAGGCTCTACACACGAGTGTGTACACGAGGGCTGGACGTGCACAAGGGCTGTGTGTGTCTGAAAGCCAGACATGGGCACCTGCACCCAAAATCCCTCCCGGAGCCCACACCCCTCACCCCCTCCCGCACCCCAACCCCAGCCCTGAGCCCCCTCCTGCACCCAAACTCCCTCCCAGAGCCCGCACCCCCTCCTGCACCACAACCAGCCCACACCCCGCACCCCTCCCGGACCCCAACCCCCTGCCCCGAGCCCCCTCCCGCACCCAAAATCCCTCCTGGAGCCCACACCCCTCTCCCCCTCCCACACCCCAACCCCAGCCCTGAGCCCCCTCCTGCACCCAAACTCTCTCCCGCACCCCAATGAGCCTGCACCCCACACCCCCTCCTGCACCCCAACCCCCTGCCCTGAGCCCCCTCCCGCACCCAAACTCCTTCCCAGAGCCCACAACCCGCACACCCTCCCGCACCTGAGCCCCCACTGGGAGCCCACACCCCTCCCCCAGCCCTGAGCCCCCTCCCACACCTTGAACTTCTCATTTCCAGCCTCACCCCAGAGCCTGCACCCCAAGCCGGAGCTCTCACTCCCTCCGGCACCCCAACCTCCTGCCTCAGTCCAATGAAAATGAGCGAGTGAATGAGGGTGGGGGAGAGCAAGCAACAGAGGAAGGGGGGGATGGAGTGAGTGAGGGCAGGGCCTCAGGGAAGGGGTGGGGCAAGGGTGTCGGTTTTCTGCTATTAGAAAGTTGGCAACCCTAGGACAGTAGCTCCTGTCTGACAGCCACTCAACAGCTGGGGAGGAATCTCAGCACAGCACTGGCCATGGGCACTGACGTCCTGCTCCCCAAAGGTACTAACTCCCACTGAAATCAATGGCAGGGCCCCCCAAGGCCAAGGACTGAATGGGCAAGAACCTGAACTCCCTGCCCCGTGGGCAGGGTGGGCCACACGGCTGGGGCAGGGAAGCTGCCCAGCTGCCACATCATGTTTTGCAGAGGGCTCCAGCTCCTCCCAGCCGTGCCGAGCCCATTTGGGGGGCCCAGCTCCCCGGCTGCATGAGGCAAGGGGGGCAGCCCCACCCTACCTGTCTTGGCAGACACGTTAAACCTGCCGGCTATTCTGTGCTCCACAGAAAACTTCTCAGCCTTGTCCTCCGGCAGGCACGGCTCCAGGTCAGTCTTGTTCCCCAGCAGGAAGATGGGGGCTGCAGGAGGCAGAGATGGGATGGGGTGATGAGGGAGAGAGAAATGGGAAAACGCAAGGGCTCAGGACAGGGCCAGCACCTGCCAAGCTGCAGGGTGTGACTGGGGGGCCGCGGCTGTAAGCAGGGAGGCCCAGCCAGGGCCCTCTACCCCAGCGCACAGCAGGGAGGCCTGGACACATGTTCAGACCGGCGTCCGCACCCTGAACTGCCCTGTCCCTTGGCACTGCCTCAGCATCTGTGCCAACTCCCTCGTGTACAGAGCTCGAGAGCCCGCGGGGCTCAGCTCACGGATGGACTGGCCCCGCATCCCCCACTGATCCCAGACGACACCTGCCACAGGGAGAGCCGAGCAGCTCTGTGGGACGCTCTGCCCTGCCAGTGGCCCGTGTTCCCTGTCAGCTCTTTGGGGCAGGGCGTGTCCCGGTACGTGTCTGCACAGCACCCTGGGGCCCGGCCCTGAATGGAGCCTGTGGGTGCCAGGGCCAGCAGCGTGTGAGCACCTAGCGATTCTGCCTCAAGGGGCAGGCTTGGACAAGAGCTGGGATGAGACGAGACGAGCTCTCTGGAAGGGCTTCTCCTGCCTGCTCTGCCCTCCCGGCTGCAGCTCCCCGCCGGAGCCCAGCACAGCTGTGCGTGGGGAGCCCAGGGCTGGGGTAGCACAGGCACTGACTCTGGGGGTGCTCTGGGGCTGGAGCAGCCATGGGGAAAAAAGAGTGGGTGCTTAGCACCCACCAGCCTCCCACTGATCAGCTGCTTGGCAGGCGGGAGGCACTGGAGCGGGGCGGGAAGAGGTGAAGCAAGGGTGGGGCCTTGGGGAAGGGGCCTCCAGGCAGAGCAGGGGTGGGGCACCCTCCCGGAAAAAAGAAGGTTTAAGTTGGTGCCTGTGAGCACAGGGCTGAGGTCCAGCATTGAGGGGCACCGGCTGAGCTGGGGGTGGGACGCAGGTAGTGGAATGGGGAGGGAGAGGGGCTTTGTGCACGGGACAGGGACAGTGTGTGGGGAGGCTAGAACCGGTCAGTGGGGGGCATGGGGCCCTGCTGGGCATCCCTGTCATGGGCCAGAGCCCATGTAGCATCACCACGTCACGTGTCCATGCACTGGGGTGTGATCGCTGCCTTATCAGAGTCCCAGACCCCTTGTCTACGGGGAGCTCTTCTGCTCTTCCAGCTGCTCTGGCGGCCCATCCATCCCACAAGCCTTCCAGGAGGGAGGGGGCGGGGGAAAGCCACGTCCTCGCAGGGATTCAAAGAGGGAGAGGAGACAAAAGGGCGGGGAGCGTAACAGACCTTTTGAGCATACAGGTGATACAGATCACTGCTGCTCCGACAGCACCGCGAACCGCCCCCCTTGGCGGGCCGGCGGAACCCGCTGTCTGGGAGGGAGCAGAGTCAGGGGACTGTGCAGAGGAGGGGTATTGGGAACCTCGGCCCTCCCTGTCCCCGCACGGCATGAGTTGCCCAGGGACACCGGCCCGCCTGCCCCGCCCCCTACCTTCTGGGCAGTGCTGCCGGGCCATGCACACCCAGTGCGGGAGGCTGTCGAAGGAGAGCTGGCTCTGGACGCTGTACACCAGCAGCACAGCATCTGTGTCCCGGTAGTAGCAGCTGCTCAGGGAGAGGAACCTTTCTTCACCGGCCGTGTCCCACAGGGAGATCTGCGCACAGCAGAGAGCAAGGCACTGGCAGCCTGTGGAACTCACTGCCACATGAGCTTGGCTAGACAAACGCTGCGGCTGGAGTCTGTAAGCCGGCTGGGTTAGATGGTAAAGGTTTCGGGCTGCAGGGCCTAAACCGCCTGGCTTGTGGGCGTGCCAGGGACGTGCCACAGACAGCACTGCCCAGCCGGCTGGTTTCATCTCCCTCAGGACGCCGGCAGGATACCAGGCGAGATGGGCCCAGAGCCCCACGTGCTGTGGTGAGTGGAGCGAGAGTCCAGAGGGGGACTCAGAAAAACCAGCTCATTTACAGAGCATCGTGATTCAACTCCAGGCCCTCAGCCAGCCCGGCCCCCCCACCAGTGGGGACCACCAAGGCTCCCAGCCAACACAAGCCCAGCCCTGAGCCGCTACCTGAGGGTGGGATGCTGTCGCCTAGCAACTCCCGACAGCCGATTAACCCCTTTGTGGCGTCGCTCCCCAGAGCGGGACAGTCTGGGTGCCCGTGGCAGGGCCCGGCGGCTACCATGGTGCTGTTGCAAGGAGCCTCGCTGGTGTGGCCCAGACACACCCGGCCCTGGGGGGGAGGGGTAGGGACAGGCCCACAGCCACATACCTGGGCCAGGCGGGGGGCCTGGGGGCGGCTGAGCTGCACGGTCCTCTCGCAGATGGCCAGGTGCTCGGTGGGGGCATGGGCCCCCTGCAGGAAGCGCCCTGCCCGGACGCGGTGGAACAGCGTGGTCTTCCCCACCCCAAAGTCCCCCAGCAGGATGAGCTTGAACTTCAGCCCGGGCGGGGGCACGGTCGCCATCACAGTGCGGGGGCTGGCTCCCTCCAGCAGCCGCGGGGGGTAAGTGCCCAGGCCTGGCCCAGGGGCTCCATTCCCCGGCAGGACCTGTCCCGCTGGGCCACGGGCAGGCAGACCTAGCAGGGCTGCAGCCGGAGGGAAGGAGAAAGCAGGGAATGGAGCATGTTTCCCCAGCTGGGGCCCAGGCTGCTGTATGCTGGGGGAACCCCCCACCCCCCTCCCTGCCAGCTCCAGCCCCAGGGGGCCCACCCCACAGACTGTGAATGCCTCTAGCTCTCCCCAGGGCAGGAACCTTCCCAGCACACCACAGCCCGACCCTGGAAGGACTCGATCCCTGGGCCCTCTGCCCCTTGGGAAGGCATCGTTAGCTCCCTGAGAGGGCGTGGTGTGAAATTCGGCACCTCCAGCGACTCCGGCCCCCTAGCACTGCTCTGGAGCACTAGGGCCAGCACTGACTGCTGGGGAGAGAGCCCCCTGTTGAGCCCCCTGTTCAGCTCCCCGTCGCCCCAGGCGTGCCCTCACGCAGTCACTATGGGAGCAGGGACGAGCGGGGCCTGGGCTGCTCTGTCCTCCAAGCGGGGAGTGCCAGGGGAGAGGGTCCAACAGGCACTGGCGCGGCCTTGCCTGGCGCAGCTCTCTGATACAGGGACTCTGAGCTGGGATGTAATGGGGCCCCCTCGGGGCTCCAGCAGAGGCTGGTACCCCCCAGCCAGAGTGTTTGCTTTCTGCATCACAGGGGGGCGGGGGGAGGGCTGGGGCAGCTGACTGAGCGGGGCAGGGGGAGGTTCGGCAAAGCTAAGAGGGGCTTTCTCTACCTTGGCCAGGATCTTGCTGTGCCCACAAGGGAGCTTGCCAACTGCTTCCTGGTGCGTTGGAGAAGAACCTGGGGAGAAGCCAGTGCACCTGGCACACCCCTCCCAGCAGGGCAGTCACATGCGGTCATGCAGTAAAAAAGGAGGGTGGGGCCCCCTTTTCCATTAAGCCTCCACAGGCAGAAAACCCTGGTTTCCCCCTGCAGCCCCGACACCCACTCCCCAGCCTGGGGCAGGGCCCAACCCTGCTCTGTGCCTCAGTTTCCCCCGTGCAACCTGGAGATGTCCCCATCCCACCCGCCAGGGGCTGCATGGGTTAACATCTGTCCAGCAAAGAGCTCCCAGCCTCGCAGACTGGAGAGCTACCCACCCCAGTGACACCGGCTTGCCTGTCTGTCCGGTTGGCCCAGGTGGGGGATGAAGGTGACCAGCCGCTCCTGCCCCCTGGGCCCCACTGCATTCAGCCCCTGCCCCCTCTTGCTGATCAGGGAGATGTCTGGGCTGCCAGGGAACTGCACTCACGGGGAAAACTGCATACGTACACCCATCCCCCCTTGATCTGCTCTGCCCTGCTCCTGCTTTCACCCATTTGCTCTTTGACGGTTCAGTGCCCCCAGAGAGGGAACTGAGCCCTGCATTCATAAACTGGAGAGGCCCCCTGGAGGGAGCTCGGGCTCCGTTCCAGGCTTGGCATCTCTGCCTGCGCGGCGGCTCATCACAGTGGCAGATGCAGCCGGGACAAGACCCCCCTCTTCCCCTGACTTACTCCATCGTGGCCGGTGAGATGTTCAGCTGCTCCTGCCCAGGAGTGAACCACTGGCCTAGGTGGGAGGCCTGCGTCACCCAGCTGTCCTGTTCTACCCGCTGGCGGATGGAGCGCAGGGCGTTCCCAGAGCCAGCCTTGCATAGAAGGCAGCATGGCCTCATTTGCCTCCCCTGCCACCATCCTGCTCTCTGTGTCCCCCACGTGCTCAGCCGGCTATTGGGGGGAGGGGAACTGAACTCCGGCAGCTGGGCTTGGCTTTTTCATAGGCACAGCGCTGCAGCCAGGTCTGCCAGCACGCCCCGAACGTGCCCTGTACCTGGGCTTAGGACGGGCGCTGCAAGGGACTTTCTGCTGATGGTGCTTCCCCAGCTCCTGCTGCTGCTCCCACCTGCACTTTGCCACACTCCTTCCTCTCGTGTGTTACAAGGGCTGCTTTGCACAGCTCCTCCCCAGCAGAATGGGCAGAGACGCACGTAGCCACCCCACTCCACCCCACTCCTGCAAGCCACATACGAGTGACAGCAGAAATTCTACCCCACACGTGGTCCTGCTCTTTTAACTCCTTTGGCACAAATCAACAATAGCACATGGTTACTTACCTGTCTGGTAACTGTTATTCTTCGAGGTGTGGCTGCAGGCACGTATCCCGCGCTCATGCAGCAAAGCTGGAGAAATCCGCCTAGCAGCACGCATGGGCAGTGCTCACGCCCTTTGCCTCACAGCCCCTCCCCTGGCTCTAGAAGGGCAGAGCTGCCACGACCCCTCTGTTCCTTTGCACCAAACCCCAGGCTGGAGCCTCCGATGCAGAAGGGGTGCAGGGTGGGTCGTGGAATACGTGTCTCGAAGAACAGCTCCAGCGCAGGTGAGTAACAGTCTTTTCCTCTTCGAGTGGTTGCAGACGTGTATTCCCAGGGCTCGGAGTCGATTTACACAGAGACTGCAGAACTGCCTTTCCAAAGCGTGCATCAGCCCGAGAAGCCATGGTGATAGCGCAGTGTCTCGCAAAGGTGTGCACTGAGGGCCAGTTGCAGCCCTGCGGCCATCCACTCGGGGAAACATCTCTAAGAAAGGCTATTGATGTTGCTCGAGCGCTCGTCGAATGAGCCCGTAACGACTTTGGGGGCGTAATCTGAGCTGCTCCAGAAGCTGCGGTAATACACGTCCTTATCTACTTAGCCACGGTCTAAGCGGAGACCAATTGTCCTTTCATCCGCTCAGTGTAAGATACGAAGAGGAGAGGTGATGAACGAAAGGGGTTAGTCCTTTCCAGATAAAATGCCGAGCACCTTCCCACATCTAAGGTCTGAAGGCGTTGTTCTTCTATGCCCAAGTGTGGTTTGGGAAAAAATACAGGTAAGTAAATAACCTCATTAAGGTGAATCCGAGAGATCGCTTTTGACAGAAATTTTGGCTATGGTCTTGAAGCTACCTTGCCTTTGAAGAAGTGGGTGTATGGGGGATCTGCTGCCATGAAGGCTTCCCTGACTAGTCTAGTGGATGTTATAGCTACCGGGAAAGCCATCTCCTGGGAGCGGAGAGCCAATGAGCATGTTGCTATTGACTCAAACAGACTCATTGGTGGCACGAGCACTGTATTAAGGTCCCCCAATGGCACCATTTTCTTCACCGGTGGAAAATGACAGACAATGCCTTTCAGAAACCTCCCTACCATAGGATTTGAATTTAGCGACTTTCCCCAAAGAGGAGGGTAGAAAGCTGAAATCATAGCCAAATGAACTTTGGAAGAGCTAAGAGCCAGGCCCAAAGATTTCAACTGCAACCAATAGTCCAGAGCGTTCTGAATCCATGCTGACATAGGATGAACTCCCTCTGAGGTCCCCCAAATCGAAAACTGCTTCCACTTAGACGAAAACAGGTGGCCCCCCCTAGATTTCCTACTCTAAGCAGAACTTCTTTAACTGCGTCTCTTCCTCATCTAGCCACGCAGCACCCACGCGGTAAGGGGTAGACTGCCTGCTGCTGGATAAACAACCTGGCCTGATGTTGGGTCAACAGTTCAGGGAGGAGGAGAGACTTGGGAGGTTGAATTGAAAGCGTAAAGAGGTTGCCCTAGAGTGGGTGGAAGATCAGAATCGGAAGGAAGAAGGAGTGTTCCACAGATTCCCAGGCCATTGTGGATATGGGTAAGGCATCGGTGGCCAATGAGTAGCGTGCCAAGAGCCCCTATGCCTAATGTGTGATTGGTATTGATCCCATGATGTCAGTATCAGATGTGTGTCTGGACCAAGCTGTAAACCGGCCTCTGGGGGACAAAAGGGAGGGGGAGGAAGAATTCTAATTCAGCCCCGATGAACCCCAAAGTCATTTGGGGTAATGGAGGGTCAACTCCCGGCAGAGCCAGCCAGCCACCATCCAGCTTCATGCAAGGCCCAATATGCTGCCTGCATGGGCTCTAGGTCAGTAAGGGGCCCTATGGGTTGCAGGGGCAACATGTTCTCGCTCAGTACTGACTCTCAAGGCGGCTCCAGTGCCGGTGTTGGCACCGGTCTTCAAGCCTCAGTCTGTACCGAAGTCATCATCGCCGAAGAACTGGTCAGACACCAGCCTAGACAGGGTACCCAGGCGCACAGGTGGTACCAAGGATGGTGTCAGTGCCATAATCATTGATGAAGTCATTGCTGCTGACGGTTCATTGGTGATTGGAGAGTCTGGGACTGAGAGGCATAATAGGTCTGATGTCGCCTAGTAGACCATGGGCGTGGTCATTGTTGGTGCTGAAGACGGCAGTTCTGGACTCACGCATGGTGTTGGAGTTGACTGTACATCCTCTCAATGTTGCCTTGGTACAAGAGAATGGGTTGAAGGACCAGCTCCCGCACGGGTACCCAAGGAGCCACCATTGATCCCTGCAGGGAATGACTCTCTCTGCCAGCTGGTCTCCAATTTATGGGTCCTTTTCCTTGGTGGAGCCCTCCTAGAGGCTGCCTCCAAGTTCTGCCGCAGAACATCGGTACGATGAGGCTCAGACAACAGCTGAGGAGCTGGTACCATCTCCAATGCTGACGTGGGCCTCATGGCTTGCTCACGTCTCAAGTGCCTTGCTAACTGCATCCTTGTCCTGAAGGACTTACAGATGGAGCATCTGTCCTTACTGTGTTCCTCTCCCAGGCACATTAAACACTGCGTGTGGGGATCACTATTTGGAATAGCCCCTCACGTGATGGGCAACTTTTAAATCCTGGTGAAGACATTCCACCAGGAAACTACAGCTAACTAACTAACCCACCTAAGGTACTAACTACCAAACAACTAACTATGAACACAAAGTTCTCAACAACTTAGAGATAAAAGGGCCGTGCTCACACTGCTCTGACTCTAGCTGGGGGTGGTCAAAAAGGCGGGTCAAGGCGATGCTGCCCTTATACAGCCAGGGGACAGGCTATGAGGCAAGGGGCGGGAACACTACCCCTACGGGTACTGCTAGGCGAATTTCTCCGGCTTTGGTGCACTGGGCATGCACACACCTGAGTGGAATGTCTATAAGCACTCAAAGAAGAACAAAGAGCCAGCCAGAGCCTGTGAGGCTCCTGGGGTTGGTAACGGGGCAGGGGTCCTGTCACTTCTAGGGCATCTAACTCCTACAGACGGGTTGAACTACATAGGGACTCATGCCCGGATACAGAACGCCTGTCACCAGGGTAACGATTTATGCAGATAGATAAGGTCAGCAGAGAGTGCTAGAAGTCAGGCGTTCTACCGGCAGAGCTGCACTGGGGACCGGGGGGGAGCAAGGGGTGGTGCAGAATTTGCCTGACTCCTTTAATTTTACTGAGAGAAAAACCCAAGAGCTGCTGTTGATGTTTTAATCACCTTCATGAGGAAAGACAGAAATGTTCAAACCTTATTATGGAAGGATCTAACTCAGGGGTTGGCAAACTGTGGCCCGCGGGCCACATCCAACCAGAGGGACCGTCCTGCCTAGCCCCTGAGCTCCCGGCTGGGGAGGCTCACCCCTGGCTCCTCCCCTGCTGTCCCCCCTCCCCCACAGCCACACGGCTAGCACGGCTTGCGCCCGCCCACCTCCCAGGCTTTCAAATAAGCCTGTCCTGCCGCTCTGAGCGGCACGATAAGGGTAGGGCGGAGCGGGGGTTGGATAAGAGGTCCCAGGGGCAGTCAGATGACGGGGAGGTTGGATGGGACAGAGGTTCGGGGGAGGGGGGGGTCAGGAGACAGAGAGGGTTGGATGGGGGTGGGGTCCCGGGAGGCCAGGGGGGATGGACAGGGGGTGAGGTCCTGGGGGGACAGTTTGGTACAGGAGTCCCAGGGGGCAGTCAGGGTTGGATAGGCATGGGAGTCCCGGGGGGCCTGTCAGGAGACAGGGGTGTGGACAGGGGTCGGGGGGGCAGTCAGGGGACAGGGGGGTCTGGATAGGGTGTGGGGTCCCAGGGGAGCAGTTGGGGTAGGGGGCAGTCAGGGGACAAGGAGCCAGGGGGTTGGATGGGTCAGGGGTTCTGAGGAGGGCAGTCAGGGGGCGGGAAGTGGGAGGGGGCGGATAGGGGGCGGGGGCCAGGCTCTTTGGGGAGGCACAGCCTTTCCTATCCGGCCCTCCATAACGTTTCGCAATCCTGATGTGGCCCTCGGGCCAAAAAGTTTGCCCACCCCGGTCTAATTGCACAGTGAGTATCCCAGTGGCTGGGAAAAGCCATGCCAGGGTACAAGTGAGACCCTCTATACCAGCATCAGCTACAACCATAGATACCCAAACACTGGGGGCCCAGTCAGAGCATTAATACGGGTAAGAAACTCAAATATGCTTGTGGGGGTTCCCCCAGCTGCTCTTCCACACCCTGAATGGATGGTCTCTGCAAACAGAAGCCAAGCTGGAGAGCAAAACATTGCCCTGTGTGTGTGTGGGGCGGTGGGGAGAGGGGGGCAGCAGGGGGAGAGCTTTCCCGGGTGTTAAGAGGGACATTCAAGAAGATTTCAGCAGCCTGGTTTGAAACCGTCTTATAGGGTCTCCAAGGAGGACTTGGCTTTGCCAAGTGTTGGAGGAGAAGCAAGTGAACACAGCACAGCAGCCAGGCCAGCTTCCTTATGAGGGTGCACTCTTGGGTTACACTTGTGGTGTGTGTCTATCCAGAGAGCTACAGCCATGCAGTGCTCCCTCCAGCAATCACCCAGGAGACAGAGACAGCCAGCGTGCTCGTGCGACTCCATGGGGACACATGCACCGGGTGGAAAACGCTTTATTTCATCTGGTCTCACTTTTTTATTTTCCCTTTCAAGTGAAGAAATTAAATGTAAAAAAACCAGCTAGTACTCAAGGCTTTACAAGCATAATAGCCAGGACATTCAAGGGTGCAGTTCCCAAGGCAATCAGAACTATATGACAGCAAGTTATCATGGGACATCCAAGACACTACAGGCCACTGGTAGCACTTACAGCACTTCGATGGTGAAAAGTGCCAAGGGCTCAATAACAACATTATTCTTGCAGAGGGGTTGAGTTAATACTGGGGCGGGAAAAAAACTGGAGTTCCCTGAATTTAATACCCGTAAATTCACAAGAGTCTGTTAATGCCTGGAATGAAATTAAGCAAAAGTAAATGTAGACTGGTTGGCAGGAACAATACCCTGAGCTCCATCTGCTTAAGGAATGGGCTCCCAAGGGAAGTGCTGGAGACGTGGGACCAGGCACTCTCTCAGTCTGCAACAGTATCATGCAATGGTCTGCTGGGAAATGGACTGGCAGGTCCTTTCTGTCACCAGTTCCCTTGAGCCTATGATGGAACATCCAGCCTCTTCCCTGGGCGGCCTGTAACTCCTCCTGGAAGGCTGGGGGTATTGAACCAACCGGCTTCCAAGAGGGCTCCATAGTCACCCTGCCTCTTCTCCCCACCCTAGAGACCAAAGAAGAAATTCAAAGCAGTTTGGAGCAGCAGTTGGGTGTATTTCTGCCCTATCGGGGCCCATTCCAGGAAACAGCAGCAAACAGGACAGCTCCGACCTTTGGTATCCTCCTCTCATCCGGCATCAATCAGTTACCCAAGAGACAAGCTGCTGCTGCGACTTACCTGGAGCCTGAGGGCTGCACCCAGTGCACTAATGTAGATCAGACAGCGGCCGTAAACATGAAGGTTAACTCTACAGTCCAAGGGCCCAGGTCACTTTGCATTGAGAATTGAGAACCACACTGAGAACGCCACAGGTCAGTCCTACATAAAATCAATCCAGGTCAAGGTGCTGTGTCCGTAAGGCCCATTGAAATGCTAAATTTCCTGCTGCCAGGAGACAGCTGAGGATGGCTTCCTTCCTCAGCGCGAGCAGTCTCTCCACCTTCACCCCAGACAGGAGGCCAGCTGTGCTCAACACCAGGCTGCCCAGTATCCCATAGAAATTCATGGTGAAAATGGAAAGGATGAGGATGGTGATGGAGGCCACCACAGTGACAGACTGGGCAACCATGGCCCTGCCCTCTTCAGTGAGGTACTCCAAGCCCGTGGCCAGCAGCAGGGCTCCTCCCAGGAGAATGTTGGCAGTGGAGTGGTCGCCGTTCAGCCAGTGGAATCCAAAAGCCAGCAAAGGGAGGCCAATGACGGTGGAGACCCAGGTACCAGACTGGGAATCTGCTGCCAAGGTAAGCCCAAGAGGTGTCCAGAAGAAGCCAACTGCTCCCACAAGTGCTGCCAGGGCCTGGAGGAGAAACCCTGCCGCAGCCCCGCGATTTATCTACAAACACACAGAGGCAAGCAATGAGCCGCAGGCCACGATCACAGGGAACTCAGCAGAACAGACACAAAGAAATAGCTTGGACACCCAGGGTAACAGCCTGAGGATCCATGCTCCCTGACTGGTACCCAGAGTTGCATCACGCTGTCAGCGGGAGTCCACCCTTCACGAGCTCTGCTGCTTCCTTCACACATGGCTCCTCACAAAGGCCCATTAAGAAAAAAGTCTTTGCTTGTGTTCCTTCCTACCTGTAGTGCGACTGTGAAACCCCTTTTGTTCCACTGACAACTGCCCACCCCCAAAGCAGATTCCCCAGCCCCAGAGACACTGACACCGCCTCCTGCGCTCACAAACACACTCATCCTTCCCCCAGCTTCTGCCAAAAAATCATCTGGAGCTGGTGAAGCAGGTATGCTGCCAAGAAACCAAAGACTCATCTGGTAGACCAGAGCACGCTGAACTCGGGCCCCAGGCCTCCTTTTCAGACTCTTGACACCTGTAAGCATTAAACTAACTTTCAATCGAGTGCTGCGGGAAGAAACCTGGTAAGTTATCCTTGGGCCTGAAAATCTGTTGGTCCAGTAAACACGGGGGCAGCCAGAAGTGAATGAGGGACAACGCAGATGGCCTTTCGCTAGGCCACAGTGCTAGAGCGCAGTGCGCTGATTTGTTCTCTGCCTTGAAAGTTTCCTTTAACAAGACCTGTCTCCTTCAGGTGGGAGAACAGGAGCAGCTGCGCCCAGCTGCCACCTGGACAGGTCCACGGTCAGAGGGGCACATTCGCCCGTCCCTGAGCCCTGCGGCCATCGCTCTCACCTGGAAGGTGCGGACAGCTGAGCACAGACACACGGCGCACAGCCCCAGGCTGGGCAGAGCCGTGCTCCACTCAGCAGGCCGGCCAGCCATGGGGGCAGAGGCCTTATCCAGCCTGAAAGGGAGAGGAGAGAGCAGGTCACTGGGGGCTCGCAGGCAGCCTCCCTCCAGCGGCTGAGCAGTGCCGGGCTCCGGCGTCTGAGCCCCAGCTCCAGCTGCCCAGACAGGACACGGCTGCGGAGTTCACACAGCAGAGCAACTGCCTGGGCCGGGGCAGAGCCCCCAGCTGGGAAACCCGCCTAGGGAGCGAGAACTCCACGGCCATTTCCCCGCCGCCGCACGCGCTCCCGGGCCGGCGCCCCCCCCCTCCGGGCGCCCCCCCCGCCCCGCAGGCGCTCCCGCGCCGGCGCCCCCCCCCGCCGGGCGCCCCCCCCGCCCCGCAGGCGCTCCCGGGCCGGCGCGCCCCCCCTCCGGGCGCTCCCGGGCCGGCGCCCCCCCCGCCCCGCAGGCGCTCCCGCGCCGGCGCCCCCCCGCTCCGGGCGCCCCCCCCGCCCCGCAGGCGCTCCCGGGCCGGCGCCCCCTCCCCTCCGGCCCCCCCCCGCACGCGCTCCTGCGCCGGCGCCCCTCCCCCGACCCCCAGAGTGCCCCCCCCCGCACGGCCACCGGCCGCTCCGCGCTCACCGGCCCCCCACCGCACTTCCGGCAACAGGCGGGCGCCCGGGCGAGCGAGTCCTGGGCTAGAGCGGCGCACAGGGAGTCACCCGAGAGAGGCGCCGAGACGCCCAGGACTCAGGAGAGGGCGCGCTCCGTGCCCGGACACAGGCAGCGCTGCCTTGGCGCCCCCTGCTGGCACGGAGGAGTCATCGCAGTCCATCGGCTCGCAGGGACCCAGGGCGGCCTCAGCCGGGGCACGAGGCGGGGGTGGCTGGGACCCGCCGTGCGCGCAGCGGGGGGCGCAGAAGGGAGCCGCCAGGCCCGGGGTGCAGGGCAGCGGGGCACGTATCCCACTGCCCCTCTGGGCTGGGCTGTCTGGCCAGCGCCTGGGGCTCAGCGGGCAGAGACTGGAACCCCTCACCCAGCTTGGCATCCCGGCTGCTTATACATTGTGCTAGTAAATCCATCCCCATGGGCCAGGCCGTGCCACCCCTCCCCGGGCACTGAGCGCCCCCAGCCTCGGGGTCCCCGTGGGCCAGGCCGCGCCACCCCTCCCCGGGCACTGAGCGCCCCCAGCCTCGGGGTCCCCGTGGGCCAGGCCGCGCCACCCCTCCCCGGGCACTGAGCGCCCCCAGCCTCGGGGTCCCCGTGGGCCAGGCCGCGCCACCCCTCCCCGGGCACTGAGCGCCCCCAGCCTCGGGGTCCCCGTGGGCCAGGCCGTGCCACCCCTCACCGGGCACTGAGCGCCCCCAGCCTCGGGGTCCCCGTGGGCCAGGCCGCGCCACCCCTCCCCGGGCACTGAGCGCCCCCAGCCTCGGGGTCCCCGTGGGCCAGGTCGTGCCACCCCTCACCGGGCACGGAGTGCTTGCAGCCTCGGGGTCCCCATGGGCCGTGCCATGCCACCCCTTCCTGGGTACTGAGTGCCCCCAGCCTGAGGGTCCTTATGAGCCATGCTGCACCTCCCCTCCCCTGGCACTGTGTGGCCATGGTCTCAGGGTTACTCTGACCCAGGAACAGGCAGAGGGCATAAGGACTGTGTAAGGGTTCACAGGGATCCTCTGGGTCAGCTATATGCATAATACTGTGTCAAAAGGTGGCATATGAAGTCTCTACCAATAGTCAGCCATGCACTGGTTGTTATGATCATTGCAAGATGTAGGTAGGATGATATTTCAGGAGCTAGGGAGCTAGACCGCACACTGTATTCCTAAGGTCTGGGAGTTGCAGAGGTCACCAGACTGTGAGAAACACGCTCCCAGCAGCAGGAGGGAAGGGACTTGTCTCTCTGCATCAACTGTCTCACAACGGAGACCCATCTGCAGCCTGAGCCACATGCTGGTCAAGGGTTTGGAAAATCAACAGGAAAGGAGAACACAGGAAAACCCACTGGTTAGGGGGTGTCATTCAAACAATGGATTGGAGGGCCTAACTCCGGGTGAAGAGACACCTGGGATGCGTCACCGAGGAGGTAAGCTGCCAGCTGCGCCTTGTCCACAGATGGACGATCACAACCAGGCCTGGCTGTTCCACACTGGGAAGACTTTGGGTGAGCGTCGCTCCAGAAGGTAAGAAGGTATCTGCTCAGCCAGCCTAGGGTTTAGAAGGTGCTTTGTAGTTGGATTTTGTCTGTGACCATTGGTTTCCAGCACTTCTGCTTGGGGTTACCTGCACCTGGGAACCGTGTGACATGAATGTTGACTGGTGTCGCTATATCCATATCTCCGCGCTCGGACTCACCCAGAGCCTGATCTGGGACTGGGACACTGGGGAGCATCGGCTCTGAGTGTCCAGTGGGCCAGGAGCCGCACAGAGGGGTCAGGCGATTGCCAACCTGCAGAGAGAGCCGGGCCTGGCGGGCAGACACGGACCTGACCCCTGCCCGCCAGAGACAAGACTCCCACACGCCAGGTACCCCCTGGGCATCACCGTCCGCATGGGCCAGGCCACTCCTCGGGCACTGAGCGTCTGCTGCCTCGGGGTCCCCATGGGCCAGTCCCCGCCTTGGGGGGCATCAAGCACCCCTCAGCCTTAGGCTCGCCCGGGCAATCAGAGCTGGAAAAGCCTCTTTGCTCCCGGGTAGCCTCCCACCGCCCATCCCTGCGCGTCTTGCTGCTGGGATCTGTCTGCCCAGGCTCCGACCTGCGCTGCCCCACCTCCCTCCCCGCCCGAGCTGCTGCCCCGCCCCGCTCCTTCCTTCCGGCCCGGCCCGGCCCGGCTCCCCCTGCGCTCCGGCCCCGCACCTCCCGGCCCGGCCCGGCCCGGCCCGGCCCCGAACTCCCAGCCCGGCGGCTGCCGCGCCGGTTCCGCGCCGGGGGCTGGCGCTGCCCGTGGTTCCTCGCGCGCAGCCCCGGCTCTGGGCCCGGGCCGCGCTGCCCCTCGGTCTGGTCCCTGCTCTGATCTCCGCTGCGTGCCTGGAGCCTGCCCGGTGTGTGTCCCCTGTTCTGGGGAGTGTCTGCCCCCTGCTTCTCCGTGCCCAGCCCGCGGGACACTCTTTATCCCCCCCCCGTGGCCCCCCCCTTCTGTGCCCAGCCCCTGTAGAGATTCCCAGATCGTGCCCATGGGCATCATCAGGTTGGCAGATGTGATTAAGGAGGAGGCTGCGGAGGCTGTGAGCTCGTTCCCTCTGCAACAGTATCGAGGTGAGCACCCCCCAGCTCTTCCCAAGCCTGGGGCACGACTCCTCCTGCTGCCCCCCGGCGGGAGGGGACCGCACAAGCGGGCAGGGGCCAGGGGGCAGGTGGGGATTCAGAGCGAAGAGGAGGGTGGGAGAGGTTGAGATCGCCTGGGAATGGTGGGGGTAGCGGCTGGGGACACCCCAGGGAATTGGGAGGGGGGTGAATGGGGAAGCAGCCCTGGGGGGTGGCATGGAGGATGAGGAGTAAGAGTCCCCAGGCAGGCAGTTCCAGAGCAGCCAGCCCTTTAGGACAGGATGGGGCGGAGGTTATGCCCGTTCCTGGGGGAATAACCCGGCTGTTGCCTTGGGCTTCCCAGACCGCGTCATAGCCCTGGACGCATCCATTGCCATTTACCAGTTCCGCACGGCCATGCCGAAGATCTTCAACCGCAACGGGGAGAACATCAGGTGAGTGGCCCGTACCCCAGCAGTGCCCGGCTTCCCCAGGGCTGCTTCCTGCTCCCAGAGCCCCTAGGCAGCACCAGCTCCGTGGTGTCACACACCCAGTGCCTGGCCAGTGGGGGTCGCCTTGTGAGCTCACTCACCCGGTGACGTGCCATGCCAGGGGCCCAGCGGAGGACAGTTCAATGGCCTAATGGCTTGTCTGCAGGATTCGGAGACAGGAGCCCCTGGAGCCTGCCCTCAGCCCTGCCACAGACTTCCTGGGTGGCTTTGAGCAGCCCCCATCCCCTGCCTGTGCCTCCGTGCGTGGGGATAAGGGTGCTGACACCCTCACATTGAAGCTGGGCAGCCATATCGTTCCGGGCCTGCACCTGTGCGGGTGTGTGACGCTAGATGGGCTTCCCCCGTTCTGTCAGAGCGGCTCCCGCTGCTGGGCTCTCCGTTCCGCGTGGCGCACGCGTCGTGGTGCAAGCCGCAGGCTGCCCGGCTTTTGGTCTCAGTTACTTGCAGGGGCTGTTTTACCGGACGCTGCATCTCCTGGAAAATGGCATCAAACCGGTGTTTGTGTTTGACGGGCGGCCCCCTGACCTCAAACGGCCACTGGTTGGTATCAGAAGCGTTCTGGGACGTTTGTTAATGGCGCAGGGTGGGCTGTGCCTTTAAGGGCTGAGCTTCCCGGGTAGAGAGTCCAGGCGGGGAGCTCTTGTTGTTAGGTCACTTACATGCAGGAGTAGCCCCAGGTGCAGTATTGTAAGGCAGAGCTCTTGTGAGCACTGTGTGATCCCTGAACACGGCAGAGGGGACAGAACATGCAGCAATGGGGTCGGGGCGGGGGTGGGGATACACAGCTGATCATTCTCAGTCCCAGCCAGCAGGGGGCGCTGCAGCAGTTGGGACAGGGGCCGGGGGGGCTATGCCGAGGTTCTCTGTCCCAGGCGGGGGGACGATGCAGGGCCTGGGGTGAGAAGGGAATAGGACGTCTCTGTGCGCAGATCATTGTAACAGATTCCTTTCCTTGCAGTTGGCCAGGCGGGCAGAGGCTGCCAGGGCTAGGAGAGACGCTTCAGGTAAATGCCCAAGCCTGTGGGATTCTGCTGTGCCGCATTGCAAAGCAGCTGGGGGTCCGTGGCTCGCCTCATCTGCCCTGCCCCAACAGGGCCCTCCCCTGCCTCGCAGAGAGCTCCCTGGGCTCTGGCAGTGGTAGTCAGTGGCCCCTATCCGGGTGGCAAGCCTAGTTTCAGGGCCTTCGCTGTCCAGGCCTGGGTTCCGGCTTGAACATGCAGCTCCTGTATGCAACAGCAGGGGGCACTGTAACTGGGAACGCGGGTCCCTGCTGCATCAGGAACCCCTGACCCACATTCCTCTGCTGGTTACAGAGTCCCGTCTGGCTGAAAACCTGCAGCGGCCCCTGAAGCAGGATTGTGAGACCCTGCTGAGCTACCTGGGTGTGCCATGTGTGCAGGTAACTTGGAGTGGGACAGCATGGGGTCGGGTCCTGTGGCAGAGGGGCCAGCCCGTGGGTCACTGGGGCAGCTGTCTGTGCTCCCCAGGAGAAGGGGAGAGGCCCTGTGCTTGGGCGAAGCCGGTTGCTTTGGCTGCAGTTTCTTGCTCTGCAGCGGTGGCCCAGGTGGCTCTGCTGGCCAGAGGGTCCATGGCTGAGTGTGACAGAGCCGCAGGGTATCGCTGGTGGAGACGGGGGCTGTTTATCTAGGGCCTACACAAAGTGCTCTGGGAGGGACATGGACCCTTGACAGAAGCAAGCCAGTTGCTGTGATGTAAAGGAAGCAGTGAAAGCTGGTCTGAGCGGGGACTGGGGAGGAGGGGCCGTGTGCCGCCGGCAGGTCCCGTTCGGGGGATGGCCCAAGGAGGGCGCTGTCCCCACGGGGATGCTAGCAGAGCCGCTCTCTGTACCTGTGCACAGGCTCCAGCTGAGGCAGAAGCCACCTGCGCAGCTCTGGTGAAGTCTGGCAAGGTTTGGTGCACGGCCACGGAGGACATGGACGCGCTGCCTTTCGGGAGCCTCCGCCTGGTCCGCCACCTGAGCGCCAAGAAAAGCTGGTGAGTGGCAGGGGCCTTGGCCACGCTGAGCCCTTGGCGGGTCTGAGCCCTGCTGGGGGACATGGTAGAGGAGAGAGGGGGATCCAGGAGCTGCTGGCACCTGGGAACCCCGGGGAAGTTCCAGAGGCCTGGCATAAAGCTCATGTGCCAGGATTTTAAAGGGATAAACAGGGTGACCAGGGTAATTATAGGCTGTCAGCCTGACGTCGATCCTGGGCAAGGTAACGGAGCAGCTGAGAGGGGACTCAGTTAATAAAGAACGAGAAGGTGATCTCAATAATGCCAATCCGTGTGGGTTTGCGGAAAATAGACCCTGTCAAACTCACTCAGTCTCTTTTCTGACGAGATGACAAGTCTGGCTGATAACGGTGATAGTGTTGGCGTAACGGACTTAGACTCCTGGAAGGCGTTTGACCTCGTCCTGCATGTCGTTTTGATGAAGAAACTAGAACAATATAAAATTAACCTGGCCCACAGATTAAAAACTAGCCAAGTGATAGGTCTTAAAATGTAACTGAAACCAGGGAATCCCCACTGAGCCGGTGTTCGTAGTAAGAACGCACAGGGATCGGTTCTTGGCCCTACACTATTTAACATGTTTATCAGTGACCTGGAGGAAACCATAAAACCATCACTGACAAAGTTTGCAGATGACACAATGATTGGGGGAGTGGGAAATAACAAAGAGAACTGGTCATTGACACAGAGCGATCTGGATCGCTTGGTAAGCTGGGCACAAGCAAACAATACGACCAGATGTAAAGTCATTCATCTGGGACCAAAGTCTGTCGGCCATACTTACTGGATGGGGGACCCTATCCTGGGAAGCAGCGACTCTGGAAAAGATTTGGGGGTCGTGGTGGATAACCAGCTGAACGTGAGCTCCCAGTGCGACACTGTGGCCAAAAGGGCGAATGTGATCCTGGGAGGTATACACGGGAATCTCCAGGAGGAGCAAAGAGGTTATTTCACCTCTGTATGTGGCCCTGGTGCAAGGGCTGCTGGGATCCTGGGCCCAGTTCTGGTGCCCACAATTTGAAAAGGATGGTGATAAATTGCAGAGGGTTAAGAGAAGAGCCCTGAGAATGATTAAAGGATTAGAAAACATATTTTATAGAGAGAGATTCCAGGAGCTCCATCTATTTACCTTACCAAAGAGCAGGTGAAGGGGTGACTTGATCACAGTCTATAAGTATCTCCGTGGGAACAGAGATTTGACAGAGGGTTTGTCAGTTCAGCAGACTAAAGTCTAACATGATCCAATGGCTGGAGGTTGAAACTAGACAAATTCAGACTGGAAATAAGGGGCAGATTTTTAACAGTGAGGGTTAAAACCATTAACCCCAGAGCAACATCCCAAGGCTGTGGTGGATTTTCTCTCACTGGCCGTTTTTAAATCTAAGAGATCTGCTCTGGGTCAAACAGGAGTTGTTTGGGGGCAGGGCTCTGGCCTGTGTTACACAGGGGGTCAGACTGGATGATCACAATGGTCCCTTCTGGCCTGAGAATCTCGGAATCTGTGGAAGAGGAAGTGAGGAGTGGGTGGTGGGGGAGCCGGAAAGGTGCACACCCAGCAGAGGGGAGGTGCTGGGGGCTGGACAGGTGTAGACGGGAGGCTGGAGCCTGCACTCAGGTTATGGCCTTGGGCAGCAAGAACAGCGTAGGCTCCCACTGGCTGGCCACGCCAGGTTTGTGCCGCAGGGGATGGCTGCGCGGCTCTGGGGGGTGCCGTAGGGTAAGGCGGACAGGAATGGGGGCTTGGCAGGGGAGGGTGCCCCAGCCTCACGCTGCCCTCTGTCTCTTGCAGTGAAGTGGAAGAGTTTTCCTTGCCTGCCATTCTGCAGAAGCTGGGGATGACTCAGGAGCAGGTGGGGATGGATTGATGGGTTTTGTTGTGTGGTGGTACCACTGTGGGGCCCCCGCGGTGGAGCAGAACCCCCTGCGCTCGGTGCTGCCCGGACACAGAACAAAGAGACAGGCCCCGCCCAGAGCTGAGAATCCGAGGACAGGAGGCAGCGGGTAGATGCAGACAGACCGACGGGCAGCCCAAGGGAAGAGGGAGACGACGCTGGCCAGCAGGATTGTCTCATCGTTCCCTTGGGCTGCCCGTCAGTCTGGTGCATGTTGAGCAGGTGAGGCTATGCTGGGACGGGGAGGGACCGTGCTGGTGAGGAGTGTCACGCTGCCTGCCGTGACCCCAGGGCGTGTGTGCCAGCCTCAGGGCAGAGTGCTGGGAACCCGGCACCAACCCCCCATTGGCTGTGAGCTCTGTATTCGATTTCACCAACCAGTTACCAGGTGTGAGCTCCTCAGACCCTACAACAGCCTAACCTAGGAGTCACAGCCAGGCCCTGTGGGCTCCCCCATCTGTCCTGCCACCCAGGGGAGCTGCCTGTGTGATAGCTGGGCCCTTACCCCAAAGATACGGCAATAGTCAGGTTACTCCCTGTCCCAAAGGACCCATCACTCACCCCAGGTCAGTTGCACCTTAGCTCTCACACCAAAGCCCACGCTTGGTAGCCAGTCCTATAATAAACTGTCTAAAGCTTTATTAACCAGGAAAAGGAAACAGGAGAGTTATTGACAAGGTTAAACAGGGAACCATAGATACACACCCGAGTTACAGTCACAAGTTTCAAAAGGGAATAGAAGCATCTGTCACATGCAAGCTCCAAACGTCCTTTAGGGCTGACCTAGGCTGAGCACTGGGGATCTCTTGCTTCTGCCTAGAAACCTGCCCCTCCAGAGTCCAAGCAGAGTAGAGAGAATCATTTCCTTCTGTCTGGGGGTTTTATCCCCCTCCCGCCATGTGTTCTGAGCCACAAACTCAGCTGATGGGAGGAAACCACGTGCATGACTCAGCGGGGGTGGGGTGGAGGAAGGGGGGCACAGCAGGTGTTGATGGACCTTCCCTGTGGGGCAGGACGTAACACCTGCTGGAGCCAGCACTTCACACTAGTTAATGTCTCTCTCCTGCCTGGCGAGTTACAGGGTCACAGAGGCTCACTATCCAACCGCTCCGATAGTCCCTTGCACGAGGGGATACGGACGTGATACGTCAGATTAACGCCGGCAGCAGCTCACCACCGTTCCATACAGGCTAAACACAGTCTTCCAATGCTGACACCTGTTTGAACAATACTAACCCACAGGCGGGCCAGGCTGTGCCAGCCATGTATTTGTCAGGGTTCGGTTGAGACTTGGGGACCGTGGCATGAGCTGGCCCCTTCTCCGCCAGCCTCACCAGGGTGTGGGAGGGGTGGTCAGGGCCGGAGCAGTCGGCCACCCAGCTAACCCCTCTGGTGATGGTTGTCTTCTTCCCCCTCTCCTCGGGCCGGGCCTGTCCCGGGGCAGTTCGTGGACCTGTGCATCTTGCTGGGCTGTGATTACTGTGGGAAGATCTGGCGGCTGGGCCCCAAGAAGGCCCTCAAGCTGCTGCAGCAACACGGGACCATCGAGCAGGTTCTCCAGAACATCGACCCGCAGGTACCGGGGGCCTCGGCCTGGGCATGAGCAGCCAAGCCGTGTGCTGCCCAAGCCGGGGAGTGGGCTGGGTTTGCCGTAAAGCCGCGCTGTCGGTGGGAAGGGCCAGGAGGGGCGTGACTGCCAGCGAGAGCCAGGTAGGGGGGATGCCCGAGAAGTGGGCAAAGGAGCAGGGCTGGTTGGAGGGAACAAACCCCTTGCCCCTTGGGGGGGAACAGCAGTGACCCCCCGCCAGCCTGCGCTCCCTGGTGCAGTTGTGCGGCCCTTTGAATGAGACACAACACTGAGGCCCCTGCCCATCGACCCCATGGGCGTTAAAGACCCTGGGGCGTGAACCCTGGTGTCCTAGATCCGGTAACTGTGGATGCGGGGTTCTGCTTCACTCCCAGCCCCAACCCGGGCTGTGGTGTAGCTATGCACTGGTAACCAGCTGCTGGTCCGTCCCCAGAGGTGGGTGCATTGCAGCGGTGGGTACAGCTGTTCCTGGGTGTGGGCTCCAAAGTGCTTTGGGATCCTTTGGGGGCACAGGGCACTGCTGGCTTGTAAGCTGCTGCTATTACAGAAGCACCCGCTGCCCGCCAACTGGGACCTGGAGGGAGCTCGCAGGCTCTTCCTGCAGCCGGAGGTGGCCGACCCGGGCCAGATAACGCTGGAGTGGCATGACCCCGACCCGGAGGGGCTGGTGCAGTTCCTCGCCCGCGAGAAGCACATGAAGTCAGTGTTGCACTGTCTGGATGGGGGGCAGGCGGGATGGCCTAGCATGGGGAGGAGTCCTGTGTGTGATGAGTTCGGGGGGGTCTCAATTCATTGTGTGGCTGCCCCCAATCTGACCCCACAGCTGGCAGCCTCAGTCCTGAAGCCAGCAGCTAAATAGGCCTTGGAGACTCACCCCCTTTCTCCCGCCCACAGGGGCGATGTCTAGGGCGGGGCGGTGTGTAGACAGGGGACACGTCTCCAGTGCTCCCAGCCCAGCACCTTTCGCACCAACATGGAGCTCGCTGTGTGGCACCAGCAGACTCCCCCACCCCCTTTGGCATCGACACTCAGAGCGCCAGGGCCTCGAGTGCCCCATGCAAGTCTCCAGCGCCTGACCTGGGTCCGAGCTGGGCTCCACGGACTTGCCCGTTTTGCCTGGCCCCAGTCCCAGGGTGACTCTCGGAGCCCTGGAGAGGCTGGACACGGCCTTGTCGATGGAGCAGATTTACTGCAGCGCCCTTGAGGGACAGCGGACCCAGAGCTCGGGAAGCCCATTCAAGCCAGACCCCCTGTATCAGGGAGCTCTGGGAGCAGGCCTGGCGCTGAGCCACTTCTGCTGAGATCCTGGCACGGGGCGGGCAAGGGGGGCCACACTTAGGGGGTTCTCCTCAACCCCCCTTGGTTTCCGTTCCTCTTGCTGTGGTGCCCCCCTGGCCCAGATCCCCTCCAGGCCCTGCCCCCCCACCCCCCACGTTGACCCGAGCTCTCTTTCCAGCGAGTCGCGGGTGTGCCGGCGGCTGCAGCGGTGGCATGAGGCCCAGCCCAAGCCCAAGGAGGCCCAGCCCAAGCAGCAAGTGCCCCGGGAGGGCAGGAGGCAGCAGAAGCTGGGCGAGTTCTTCCCAGCCAGCAAACGGGCACGTCCGCCGGAGGTAAGGGGTGTGCGCGCCAGGCCCCCCGGCACTGGGCGGGCCCGAGGGATGGCGCAGGGGGTTATCCTGTGTATGGGTCGAGATCTGCAAACAGCACCAAGCAGGGTGTTCATTGTGCCAGTTGTGTGTGTGAGGAGGGGGCAGGGCCAGGGCCAGGCCTGGTGCCAGCCATCGGGGTTCCTCATGCCCTACACGGATCCCTTTGCTTCCAGTCCTGGCCCCATTGGTCCCAGCAGGGGCCTGGGCACGTATCAGTCTTAGCCGCCCTCTCTGCTGGGGGCTGCCCTTGTATCGACAGGACCCAGACAGTGAGACGAGATGGTCTGATCTCGGCCACTTTCCTTCCCCAGGTGCCCAGCCCCCGGCCCAGCAGGAAGAGACAGAAACTGCAGGCAGGGACACCCGGGAAAGCGGGCAGCCCGGAGCCGGGGAAGTGAGATGCTGGCCTTGCGCCTGCTCCCGCCACAGCACCCATACGCTGCCATCTGCTCTCCCCCAGGCCTTCTGCCAGCCACGCCCAGTGGGCAGCTGGGGCAACATGCCGGGAGCCCCGCAGCTGAACCTGATGGGCACGGACGGAACCAAATCACCTCGACTTTAATGCCCAGGTGCAGCCCATGCTCCAGCATGCAATACGGCCCAGTGAGGCACTGAATGCTGGGAGCTGCAGTCTCTGCCGGCCGCCCACTGGCACTGGCCTTAGGAGA
Source organism: Natator depressus (assembly GCF_965152275.1). NCBI lineage: Eukaryota > Metazoa > Chordata > Testudines > Cheloniidae > Natator > Natator depressus. The sequence goes on from NC_134235.1 coordinate 3,187,741, forward strand.
CAGCTGCATGACTTGTGGCCCAGGGTGCAAAGTGCAGAGTGTGTGTGTGTGATGAGGGGCAAGAACAACTGGCTGGACAGGTTGGTTCAGTAGCCCCCTCCTGAGAGCTCCAACAGATTTTGTGGGTCGGGATTGAGGGGCACCGGAAGAGCCGGGGGGAGCCCAGGGCTGGGATAAGGGGCTGCGGGTCGGGATTGAGGGGCGCCGGCAGAGCCGGGGGGAGCCTGGGGCTGGGTTAGGGGGCTGCGGGTTGGGATTGAGGGGCTCCGGCAGAGCCGGGGGGAGCCCGGGGCTGGGATAGGGGGCTGAGGGTCGGGATTGAGGGGCGCCGGCAGAGCCGGGGGGAGCCCGGGGCTGGGTTAGGGGGCTGCGGGTCGGGATTGAGGGGCGCCGGCAGAGCTGCGGGGAGCCCGGGGCTGGAATAGGGGGCTGCAGGTCGGGATTGAGGGGTGCTGGCAGAGCTGGGGGGAGCCCAGGGCTGGGATAGGGGGCTGCGGGTCGGGATTGAGGGGTGCTGGCAGAGCTGGGGGGAGCCCGGGGCTGGGATAGGGGGCTGCGGGTTGGGATTGAGAGGCGCCAGCAAAGCTAGGATGGGGCAGTAACACAGTCCCTGCTTGCTCTGTGCCTGGTAGCTGCAAATTGAGGCCAAAGTTGGCCGCCTTTCAGAACTCTCTCAGATTTCTGCTGCCAGGCCCAGCTCTGTGGTATCTGGGCACCAGGGGCACAGAGCCACTAAGCGACTTGCCCAAGGTCACACAGGAGGCTGCGGCAGAGTCAGGATTAGAACCCAGCTCTCCTGAGCCTCTCTCCAGTGCTTGGATCACAGGCCCGTCCTTCCTGCTGGCCTGGCCCCAGCGCCAGGGGGAGGAGGGCATTGGAGAGAGTCCGACAGGAGCTCTGTCTCTCGACTGCCTGTTTCGGGTACCCATGGGAGCAGAATGGGGATGGGGTTAAGGAAGGGAAGAATGAGGGTGAATATCAGGAGTGACTCCGTGGCTGGGAGATGGATCCGGCTGTGGGATCGTCTGCCAGGGACATTTCAAAGCAGGCCGGACTGAGGAGCATGGCCGGGGGACACAAAGAGCAGGGGAGATGTTCCGGCTCGGACTGGCGCTCCGGCTCCCAAGCCCAGGCGTCAGGTGGTATCTGATGGGGCCGGGAGCTTGCGCCCAGCTGCTGCATAGACGTGCCCGCTGCGACTCTTCCGATATGTCCGCCCTGGTCAGCCCAACGGGGCACCCGGACACCGTCTCCTGTTCTGTTCTGGGAGCTCGGCAATAAAGTCGGAGGTGATACAGTTCAGTCTGATTGTAATTGGTAAAGAGCTTCTGGCACAAGAGCTCCCGTTAGTCACAGCTGCTGAGGGTCCCAGCACTGCCACGCGAAGCTGCACCGTCTTCCTGCTCCAGAAGCTGCTGGAGAAACCGGGAGCGCCCCCCAAACCAGCTCCTGCCCCGCTCCCCACAGCGCCCCCTGCTGGGAGAGGTGGGGGCTGGAGTAGTTTTGAGCTCAGCCACCCTGCTAGCCACCCTCCCCTGCGTGAACGAGCTAGGCCCTGACCTCTGTACCTCCCTTGCTCTGAGTGTGCAGCTGGCACCAGGAGCTGGCCGGTCCCCCGGGGGATGGATGGGTCGGAGCCGGCCGGGACACACCCTGCTGAGCTCCGTTCAGGTGGACAGGAAGCTTCCCAGCTGTAGCGGAGGCAGGTCCACCCCCGCCCCCATGGGAGCTCCCCCCCAGGCCCAGCTGAGGTGGTGGCTGCTCAGAGCCAGGGGCCTTGCTCGGGAGGGAGTGTGAGGTGCTCGGCCTGCTTGCAGCGGGGAGGACGTGCCATGCGAGCCAAGGGACTTTGCCACCCCTCGCTGCAGAGTCCCAAGGGCGTGAGACTCACTATGGACCATGAGGGCTCGGGGAAAGATGTCCACTGGGGCACGAGGGGGATTGCTGCTCTCCCTGGGTGGAGCGGGCGGGGCTGAGCGGGACCCGTGCCGGCCGGCTCGCTGTGCTGTTCCCGCTGCCCCTGGCAGGACGGAGGCCCCAGTGGACCCGTTCACCCCTCCGCTGGTGGGCTCAGCACGGAGCGCTGACGTGCTAGGCCAGGGTGGCCAACCTGGGGCCCCGGAGCCACACGCAGCTCTTCAGGAGTTAACGTGCGGCTCCTTGTACAGGCACCGACTCCGGGGCTGGAGCTACAGGTGCCAACTTTCCAATGTGCCGGGGGGTGCTCGCTGCTCAACCCCCGGCTCTGCCCCAGGCCCTGCCCCCCTCCACCCCTTCCCGCCTCCCTTGAGCTTGCCATGCCCTCGCTCCTCCCCCACCCCACCCCCCAGAGCCTCCTGCACCCCGTGAAACAGCTGATCAGGAGGGAGGGGGAGGCGCTGTTCGGCGGGGCTGCCCGTGGGCGGGAGGCGCTGGGAGTGTGTGGGGGGAGCTGATGGGGGGCTGCTGACGTATCACTGGGGCTCTTTGGCCATGTACATTGATAAATTCTGGCTCCTCCTCAGGCTCAGGCTGGCCACCCCTGCGCTAGGGCCTGGCTGAATTGGTTCCTGGGGCAACCGGGAGAGCTCTGCACAGAAGGGGGGGGACCCTGCCTCTCCTCTGCCACAGAGGCAGCCAAAGCGCCCCTGGAGACCCCCTCCACTCCCCAAAGCACATCATGCACCCTACGGGGAACCCCAGATAACACGGGGCTGGGACCGAATGCACCTCAAGCTGCACAGGTGCCAGCTTGCTTGGAGGGGCTGCTGGGAGCCCGGGTCTCCTGGAAGGGGCTGAGTAACTGAGCTCACGTCTCCTCACCCTGCCGCCACCCGAGCTCCTGGCCCATTCGGTCTTTCAGTGAACGCGGGCGCTGTGTCCTGCCGGGCCGTAAGGGGAGCCCGGGCAATCGGGGCCTGCGGTCACACGGTGCATTGCACATGGCCTTGTGCTAGGGCTGGGATCAGCCGCCCTGCCCAGCAAAGCCCAGAGCAGGACTTAAGAAGCAGGGTTCTGCCTCCCCGCTGCCTGGTGGGGTGCTGCGGGGGCAGCAGGGACAGATCACAGCAGGAGAGGGAGCTGGAATAACAGACTCAAAGATCTGCCAGGCGCAAAGGTAAGATGGTCTCCAGTTACAGGGGTGCTGGCAGGCACCCCTATATTTACACTGCCTAATGCACCCCATTATAGAATATTCTTGTGCCCCTTTCTTTGAGATCCCCAGCCCCTCCCTGGTTGCCAGCAGGCCTTTGCTAATTGCTCTCTGGCTAGGGAGGGGCTCTTTCTTTGCCACATTCAGGTCAGCTGGGCTGATCAGTCCAGCAGAGGAAGGTCTAACACCAGGCAATGGCTGGCCGTCGAAGCTAGAGAATTCGCACTGGAAATGAGACGTACATTTTGCACAGGGAGGATAATTCACCATGGGAACAATTTCCCAAGGGTGGTGGTGGATTCTTGGTTTGCTGATGGGTTTGCTCAGGTCTCTGCTCTAGTTCAAATAGGAGTCTTGGGGGGCAGGTCTCTGGCCTGTGGCATACGGGTGATCAGGCTAGAGGATCACCCTGAGCCCTTTGGGCCTTGGGAGCTAGGAATCCTCTGAGTCGTCAGAGGGCGTGTAATAAGGCCCCAGGGCCAGTTGGCGTGGTCAGGGCTGTGCTCCTTGAGCAGGAGAAGCTCTTGGGGAACTGGGGGTGGGGGTGTGATTATTTCATGGGTTCGGTGCTCCATAGCTTACTCTCCTGCTCCAGCCCTTGTGCTGCATGTCTCGGACCCATGCCCCTGCACTCACTCCCTGCCGTGGTTCAAGCTCCCTAGGGCTGGGGAGCAGAGAAATGGGCATGATGCCCACCCTGTCACAGCTCTCTGCATCTCTCAGAGCCCGCAGCCCTCCCCGTGGCCAACAGCTCATGCCCCCCGGGTCAGGCCCTACACTCACCAGGGTAGCCTGGGGCTCCGACCAGGTGTCTGTCACTACTGGCAGGGGCCAAGGAGGCTGCAGGCCCCCTGGGTCTTGCAGATCCACGCTGCCCAGGGCTGACGAGGCTGCAAGGGGTGCCCATGCCCAGGGCACAAAGAGCCTGCAGGGAGTACCCGTGTCTCGCACATGCCCAGAGGAGGGGAGCTGCATGGGGTGCCCATGTCTCACCCATGCCCAGGGCACAAAGAGGCTCCAGGGGGTGCCCGAGTCTCCCCTGTGCCCAGGGCAAGGGGAGATGCACGGAGTGTCCGTGTCAGTGAGGGGAGCTGCGGGGGGTGCCTGTGTCTCGCCCGTGCCCAGGGCGTGAGGAGGCTGCAGGGGGTGCCCGTGTCTCGCCCGTGCCCAGGGCGTGAGGAGGCTGCGGGGGGTGCCCGTGTCTCGCCCGTGCCCAGGGCGTGAGGAAGCTGCAGGGGGTGCCCGTGTCTCGCCCGTGCCCAGGGCGTGAGGAGGCTGCAGGGGGTGCCCGTGTCTTGCCCGTGCCCAGGGAGCTGCAGGGGGTCCCCGCGTCTCGCCGCCCGTGGGCGGCTCCCCCCAGCTCCGCCCGGGCCCCGCCGGTGCCGCAGCGCCAGGGGCGGGGGGGGCACTGGGCATGCTCCGAGCCGCTGCGGCTGGCTCGGCTGGCTCGGCCGGGGGGCGGGCGCTGCAGCTGCCGGACGGGCGAGGGGATCCCCGGGCTGGGCTGCGCAGGGCGCCCCGGCGGCCCCCCCCCCGGCGCCCCCATGTTCGCCTTCTACTCGCTGCTGGTCTACATCGTGTACGCGCTGCTGCGCCGCGGCCCGCCGCCGCTCCCCCCGCCGCAGGTAAGGGGGACTGGGGGGGGGGCTCGGGCACCGGGCGGGGGGACCCCGGCCCCCCTCGGCCCGCGTCATGCCCTCCAGAGGGCCCTGAGCCGCCCCCGCTGTGGGGAACCCCGGCCCGGGCCAGTCTCCGGATCGGATCAAGCGGTGAGACGGGACCGCTGGGCCACGGGGACCCCGTTAGCGGAGCCCGGCCCCGGGGTGCGGCACCCGGGACACCTGCCAGTGCCACCTCTGGGGAGGGCAAAGGGGGGGAGCTATTCTACCCGCTGTGCCCCCGGGCCCCCCCTCCCGACCCTGGCCCCGGCACCCCCCCGCCTTGCCCCCGGCACCCCCCCCCCCGCCTTGCCCCCGGCACCCAGCTGCTCTGCACGCCCCCAGCAGCACCTGCCCCTGACAGCTGTTCACTGTCCTCCGGTGCCCTGTGCCGGGGTTCCTGGCTTTCCCCAGCCAGATCCCCGGTGCTCCCTGCTATCCCCCATCTCCACGCCCTGCTGGTGCCCCTCAATCCTAACCCGCAGCCCCCTGCTCCCCCAGCCCTGGGCTCCCCCCTTAGGTCTGTTGACCTCAGTCCCAGCCTGCAGCCCCCCGGCCAGGCTGGTCTTGGGCGTCTCCTGAGCAGACTCCCCAGGTGCCAGGCCGTGGGGTGGTTTCTGGGCGGTGGAGGCCCGGCTGAGTCCTCCCAACTCATGGCAGGGATGGGAAGCTGCCACCTGCCCCACCGGGATGGGCTGTTCCTCTCCCCTCACACTGTTCAGTTTGCTGCTGACCCGGAGCAGCCGGTCCCTGTCCCCTGCCCGAGTGGGACTGCTCTGTCCTGGGCCAGATAGTCAGTCATTCCCTCTCCATTCCCAGCCCCATTGCCCTTCGCACTGCCGGCCCTGGGTCTCTGCCCCCTGTCCACTTGGCATGGTCCCCGGCAGCCTGGCTTCTGAGCCGCTGCGTGCCCGGGTAGCCGTGGTTGCTTCTCTTGTGGGGATACTGCTCCCTGATAGGTGCAGAGATGAAAGCCCGCCTGGCTGCGGCTGTCGCATCTGCTTGGCGGGCCAGGAGAAGGGGGAGGAAACCAGGTCAGCTTTGGTGCTGCCGGATCCAGCCCAGGGGAGTGATATGGGACACTGATCCTCTCCCGGCATGGGAAGAGGTGGAGAGAGGGTACCTCAGTCCTAGCCATGCAGACTTGGGGGCACCTGCCCCTGACTGGATGGATCCCCATTATTCCTGGCACACTGGTGGGGGAGGAGGGGTACTCAGAGATGGTTTGCAGTGACAGGAACCAGAAGTAACAGTCGATCTGTCGCCATCATTCCGTGGTGGAATTTCAAAGACATCTGTTGCCACGGTAACTGCGCACCCGCTCTGTCTCCCTGGCAGCAGGCCCCTTTCCCAACCAGCTCATAGCAAAGTGCATGGCAGGTCCCCCTGTCCTGGGGTCCCGAGGGGAATGTAAAGAGCAGCTCAGTCCGGCTCCCCACTCGTGACTGCTCAGCCCACACCCTAGGTCCTCTCCCGCTCCGGGTGCACTAAGGAGCCAGCTGCCTGAGTGAGTCCACCTGCCCCTCCCCAGTCGGGCAGCCCCTGCTCTCAGGCTAGGTGGGGCTCCAGGCACGCCCCGTCCCTCCCGCTCGCCATGCCTTGCTGTGGAGCTGAGATTGTTTTCTGAATGTGGTTAGTGGCCCCTCCGGTCTGTCTGGGTCAGCACTCGGGACATAGGAATGGGCAGGTTGAACAGACCAGGGATAGTCTCAGTCTGTCCTGTCGGTGAAAGGGACCAGCCCCAGCCGTTGCAGAGGAAGGCACAAGGCACCTGGTACTGGATGATTATGGAGTAACTTGTCTGGGGGTCATCTCTTCCTAACCCCGCATCATTCAGTTAGGGGCTGCTGATGTCCGGGACCAGGAGAGATTATAGCCTTTGTAATGGGTAACCATGGCTGGGGTAATGATCCTTAGAAGGGTCTGGCCCTGTTTTGTATTCTGCTAAGCTCAATAAGGTCTAGTAACAGTGAGTTATACAGGTTAATGACAAGTGTGGGAAAAGTGGCTCTCTGATCAGTTGTAAATGTGTTGTATTTCCACCTCACAGACAGTCCCTGGTTCCCTGTATCCTGAATGGGGGGCTAAGTGCTGCTCAGTTTGCCGTCTCTATCACCTGACTCAAGCTCTTGGAGATAGTAAACGATTCTTCCCCTGGAAAAAAAGGAGGCAGGAGTCCCAGAGCCAAAAATGGGCAACAGTCCAGAGGGGACCCATGGTCCAAAGCCCATCGGTCCAAATCCCCATTACTAGATCGCAGGCCCTGGTTCTCATGGGAGACTTTGATCACCCTGATATCTGCTGGGAGAGCAATACAGCAGTGCACAGACAATCCAGGAAGTTCTTAGAAAGTGTAGGGGACAATTTCCTGGTGCAAGTGCTGGAGGAACCAACTAAGGGCCATGCTCCTCTTGACCTGCTGCTCACAAACCGGGAAGAATTAATAGGGGAAGCAAAAGTGGATGGGAACCTGGGAGGCAGTGACCATGAGATGGTCAAGTTCAGGATCCTGACACAGGGAAGAAAGGAAAGCAGCAGAATACGGACCCTGGACTTCAGAAAAGCAGACTTTGACTCCCTCAGGGAACTGATGGGCAGGATCCCCTGGGAGAATAACATGAGGGGGAAAGGAGTCCAGGAGAGCTGGCTGTATTTTAAAGAATCCTTATTGAGGTTACAGGAACAAACCATCCTGATGTGTAGAAAGAATAGTAAATATGGCAGGCGACCAGCTTGGCTTAACGGTGAAATCCTTGCTGATCTTAAACACAAAAAAGAAGCTTACAAGAAGTGGAAGATTGGACAAATGACCAGGGAAGAGAATAAAGATATTGCTCGGGCTTGCAGGAGTGAAATCAGGAAGGCCAAATCACAATGGGAGTTGCAGCTAGCAAGAGATGTTAAGAGTAATAAGAAGGGTTTCTTCAGGTATGTTAGCGACAAGAAGAAAGTCAAGGAAAGTGTGGGCCCCTTACTGAATGAGGGAGGCAACCTAGTGACAGAGGATGTGGAAAAAGCTAATGTACTCAATGCTTTTTTTGCCTCTGTTTTCACTAACAAGGTCAGCTCCCAGACTACTGCACTGGGCAGCACAGCATGGGGAGGAGGTGATCAGCCCTCTGTGGAGAAAGAAGTGGTTCGGGACTATTTAGAAAAGCTGGACGAGCACAAGTCCATGGGGCCGGATGCGCTGCATCCGAGAGTGCTAAAGGAATTGGCGGATGTGATTGCAGAGCCATTGTCCATTATCTTTGAAAACTCATGGCGATTGGGGGAAGTCCGGGACAACTGGAAAAAGGCTAATGTAGTGCCCATCTTTAAAAAAGGGAAGAAGGAGGATCCTGGGAACTACAGGCCAGTCAGCCTCACCTCAGCCCCCGGAAAAATCATGGAGCAGAGGAAAGTGATCAGGAACAGTCAGCATGGATTCACCAAGGGCAAGTCATGCCTGACTAATCTAATTGTCTTCTATGATGAGATAGCTGGCTCAGTGGATGAGGGGAAAGCAGTGGATGTGTTATTCCTTGATTTTAGCAAAGCTTTTGACACTGTCTCCCACAGTATTCTTGCCAGCAAGTTAAAGAAGCATGGGCTGGTGAATGGACTATAAGGTGGATAGAAAGCTGGTTAGATCATCGGGCTCAACGGGTAGTGATCAATGGCTCTATGTATAGTTGGCAGCTGGTATCAAGCGGAGTGTCCAAAGGGTGGGTCCTGGGGCTGGTTTTGTTCAGTATCTTCATTAATGATCTGGAGGATGGCGTGGATTGCACCCTCAGCAAGTTTGCAGATGACACTAAACTGGGAGGAGAGGTAGATATGCTGGAGGGTAGGGATAGGATACAGAGGGACCTAGACAAATTGGAGGATTGGGCCAAAAGAAATCTGATGAGGTTCCACAAGGACAAGTGCAGGGTCCTGCACTTAGGATGGAAGAATCCCATGCACTGCTACAGACTAGGGACTGAACGGCTAGGCAGCAGTTCTGCAGAAAAGGACCTAGGGGTTACAGTGGACGAGAAGCTGGATAGGAGTCAACAGTGTGCCCTTGTTGCCAAGAAGGCTAATGGCATTTTGGGCTGTATAAGTAGGGGCATTGGCAGCAGATCGAGGGACGTGATTGTTCCCCTCTATTTAGCACTGGTGAGGCCTCATCTGGAGTACTGTGTCCAGTTTTGGGCCCCACACTACAAGAAGGATGTGGAAAAATTAGAAAGAGTCCAGCGGAGGGTAACAAAAATGATTAGGGGACTGGAACACATGATTTATGAGGAGAGGCTGAGGGAACTGGGATTATTTAGTCTGCAGAAGAGAAGAATGAGGGGGGATTTGATAGCTGCTTTCAACTACCTGAAGGGGGGTTCCAAAGAGGATGGATCTAAATTGTTCTCAGTGGTAGCAGATGACAGAACAAAGAGTAACGGTCTCAAGTTGCAGTGGGGGAGGGTTAGGTTGGATATGAGGAAAAACTTTTTCACAAGGAGGGTGCTGAAGCACTGGAAAGGGTTCCCTAGGGAGGTGGTGGAATCTCCTTCCTTAGAAGTTTTTAAGGTCAGGCTTGACAAAGCGCTGGCTGGGATGATTTAGTTGGGGATTGGTCCTGCTTTGAGCAGGGGGTTGGACTAGATGACCTCCTGAGGTCCCTTCCAACCCTGATATTCTGTGCTTCTATGGTGGTGGCAGAGCAGCCCCGGGCACAGCTTGGTTCTGGAGATCAATGCTGCCAGCAGCCTGGGCACTTAGCAGTACCAGTGAAGTGACTGAAATTGGCAGTGGGGAGGCGGAGAGCCAGGGGTCAAACGGGGTGGTCATGGGGGCAGCTCAGCCCTGCTGGAGGGGAAATTGAACCTGCTGACCCAGCTGTGCACTTAGCCGGTTGACTTTATCCTTGTCCAGGCTGGCCCGTGTGACATCACTAGGATCCTGCACCCAGCGTGGTGGGGTGAGAGCCCTCGGGGGTACATGGGGGGCAGGTCCTGTCCTGTTGACGTCCCTTCCAAGGCCGCTGCAGGACTCTGGTGTTCTCGCTCCTGGGCCACTAGTGATTTCCTTCTGTTTTTTCCATCAATTCTGAGAGCCTGGGGCCAGGAGGCGCCATTGTGAGATCTCTGTATCTATCACATCGGCCCTAGGAGTGCCCTGCATTAACTCCTGTCTGGATGCTTTTCTGAAAGATCTGCTCGAGGTCAATCTTGATTTAAAAATGTCTAGGGATGGAGACTCCACCGCAGCCCTCGGCAGCTGCTGGAGATGCGGGTGCTGAGGCTGTCCCCTGGTTGATGGATGGGCCTGGATTTCCCACGTCCCATGCTGGGGCCAGGTGGAATCCCTGTGCCAACGCTAACACCTACCCCTGTTTTAACACAGGCTTGTTATTGAGGGTCGGCCGGTAACGCGTGGGCTACTCCCCAAGCTGGCTGTGCATGGGAAGGGATGGCAGCGCAGGCGTTCGGGTGCCTGTTCGGGGTCCGGTTCAGTGACATCCTTCACTGTGGATCCGCACCAGAGCATAGGTCCCGATCGCTTGAGCTAAAGGAATCCCTCCGTCAGCCAACAGCAGCAGTAGGCTCTTATCCTCTATCAGGACCAGCCCCTAGAGACATGACCCACACTTCACAAGCGTGTTACGACAGCGCCAGGGAAAGGAGGTGGGAGAGACTGGCGGCGCGAGGGACATGAGTAGGTGCTGGGGATGGTGTGGCTTCAGGGGCGGGGGCCCAGCCTGCTAGGGCCCACTCGCTTGGAGCAGGCGCCAGAAGGCGCGAGGGATTGAAGGGCTCGGTCTGTCTGTGCTGAGCCTCCTGGTTCCAGTCGGACCCAGTGCAGAGGACAGCAGACTGGGGTTCATTCACTCCTCCCCTCGCAGGGGGGCTGGGTCTGGGTCTCCCTCTGCCTGTCAGCACGGCCCAAAACCTCGGCTTTCCCTGCCCGCTTTGCCCTGGGCCCCTGCTCTGCACTGGGGACGCCTGGGGGCAGGGGTGTTGTCTGTTGTTGAATAGACATCGATTGTTCCAATCTCTGACCCCTCCTCACCGCAGCCGCGGGTCGGCGCCCAGCCCCGCTGAGCCTGGCCAGACACGTCTACAGGGCCAGGAGCGTTGGCCGTGCCTCGTGTTCTGCTGGCAGAGAGCTTTGTGCGCCGTTCCCAGGCTGGGCCCCTCTGCTGGGGCGGGATGTGTGTGCCAGGTGTGCCTGGGCTGGCTCTGTGGGCGCTTTAGCAGCTGGGGGGTCGGTTCTCTCCAAAGGGGCCCGGCAGGATGGGGGCCTGACCGCTCAAGGGAGCGTGATCCCCCCTGCCAGAGGGCTGATTGGATCCATAGGGCGGTGCTGAGAGCCTGCCCCATTTCCTCCCCTTGGCATCTCGGCTCTGGCGCTCTGCCGTTTCCCCACTCGGCTCCGCTCTGCGCAGCTGGCTCCGAGGTTGGCTCGGCTGCAGCTTGTTAGCAGGGAGCTGGCGCAGTTTCCAGCAGGGCTGTATTGATTGTCCAGGGAGGCCTGGCTCAGGCTTTGACTTGCTGCGCTGTGGGTCTGTCTCCCTGGCGGGGGGCACAGAGGCAGACAGCTCCCCAGCACTGGTGCTGCTGCGTTGGGTTTAGGATGGGCAGGGATTCTCATCTGACAGTTTGGACGAGGGGTTGAGTCCATCTGGCCACTGGGTGGAGAGCAGGGTCTGCCCCGGGGACCGGAGACAGACAGGGTCTAGACTGCGGGGGTGGTGGAGGGAAGGGGGATGCACGAGGCGTCATGTACAGGCTGGTTGCGGGGTGGGGGAGGCAGGAGGTGGTTTTTGCAAACTGGGGCAGTTGTGCTCAGAGGTCCAGGGCTAGTCTCGGTGCATCCCCCGGCCCCCCCAGTGTAACGCTGGCTCCGTGCTGCCCTGTGGGCAGCCCCTGACCCCCTCAGGCACCCAACTCTGCAGCAGCCCACCGTGGGGCATTGCTCTCCCAGCACCCCCTAGAGAGCAGTACCCAGACAGCAGCACCCCTGCACCCCAGCTGGTGCTGGGTGCAATGCCGACTCCTCCAGTAGGGGGTGCCCGCTGTGAGGCCAGGCAACACAGTCAGGTGCCCCATCAGCGTAGCCGGGCGAGGGGCTAGGCTGAACCAGGGACCTCCAGAGCTAAGCATGAGTTAAAGAGCAGGGCTTGCCACTGGGGGCTAAGCAGCTGCTCGTCCTCTGTGCGCCGGGCACCGAGGGGGAACGGGCGTGTGCCCTCCTCCGTGGCGTATGTTAGCGGGGGCAGCACCCGGGCAGGGCCGGCTCTTCCCCATTAGCAGGGTTCCCGTCCTGCTAGCTCAGCACCTTGCTGTTCCCCAGCCCCATTGGTGCACCCGGCCAGGCCTCGTGGGAGAGGGTCGGGTCTTGGGGTGCAGTCAGGGCCCTGGGCACGTAGTGCTGAAGGGAGCGATCCGGGAGTGTTCCCGGTGTCTAGACAGCTTCATCGCGGAGATGGCTCCGGCTCAGGGCATCAGTTGCACCCAGCGGGGTCAGCTCTGTGCTGGGCTTGTGGGGAGCGGGGGGGGAGCTCTATGGGGCTGTCTGTGGTGGGGGGGTACTTGAGGGGGTTCTGCGCGGCTGTCGATGGCCAGGAACGGGCTCTGTGGGGCTATCTGTAGCCAGGGGTGTGTGGGGAGATTGTCTGTGGTGGGGGAGAGCTTGAGGGGGGCTCTATGGGGCTGTCTGTGGCGGGGGGTTTCTTGGGGAGATCTGTAGGGCACAGTGGTGGGGGGTGGCATGGGGGGGCTGTCTGTGCCCAGAGGGGCTTGGGGGGGGCAGCCGTGGTGGGGAGTGTTCAGGGGTTGAGGAGCTCTGTGGTGCTGATCGTGAAGGGGTGGTGCCATGGGGGCTCTGAGGCATCATCTGTGGTGTGGGGTTGCTCGGGGGGGGTGGGCTCTGAAGCACTGTCTGCGGGGGAGGGGTTCTGAGATGTTATCCATGGTGATGGGGGGAGCTCTGAGGACCCGTTTGCAGTGGAGGTTTAGTCGGGGGGCTCTGAGGACCCATCCGTGGAAGGGGGCGGGTTGGTCGGGGGGCTCTGAGGACCCGTCCGTGGCCTGGCCTCTGCTGCTGATGGACGTTTCCTTCCTCTCCTGCTCTCCAGGGCCCCGATGCCTTCTCCGCGGAGCCAGCCAGGCGACGCAAGCTGTGGCCGGAGCTGCCGGAGCTGGACAGTGCGTAGCCTCCTCTCCCCACCCCGTGCATGGCTCTGAGCCACAGCGGCTGGTCCGGTTCGCACGGAGCCCAGCTGCAGGGGGCGGGTGCTGGCTGTATTTCGGTGCATGCCGGGCTGGTGAGCTGGGACAGTGCCCCACCTCCACCCATGTCCTGGAGGGGTGCAGGGTGTTGGGGGCACAGATCTCACACGGGGGGGGTGCCGCTGAGCTGGGGCACAGCTGTCTCGACCGTGGGGGAGCCAAGGGGCGCCCCGGCGCTGCTGCTCCCACCCCAGTGCTGGTCCCCGCCTTTGCAGGCAGCTCCGAGAGCGACCGAGGGAGTGGCACGGAGGAGGAGGAGGCTGGCCCTGACAGCGGGTTTCTGGAGGATGCCACCACCCCGCTCACCGAATTCCTGTCCCTCAAGCGGGAAGCTGCCGAGGGGAAGCTCTGCCCAGCGGACACAGAGGCCCCTGGCGGGAAGGTAAATCTGGGCGTGTTCCCCATCAGACCTGTCGCCATGGCAATGAGGAGCATGAAACACAAACAGGTGTGGCCAGGTGTGATGGGTCTCGGGGTGCCCAGAGCTGTGAGGCCCCTTGGTATCCCCCGTCTCTTGTGCTGGGGGAGTCTTGCTTGTGCTTAGCTGGGTGTCCACTCCCTGACCCCCCCCTCTTGTCAGCCACCCAGGCCCTCTCCTCCAGGCCGTGCCAGCCCTTACCTTGCCTTGCAGGTTAACAGGAGGTGCACCCCAGTCCCCGAGCCCCGTCTCCACAGGACACTCCCAGAAGTACCAGGCCTGCTGTCCCCCAGGGGCCAACATGTACCCCTGTTTGTGAGAGTCAGGATCCGCTCTTTGTGTGATATCACGGCTCTGAGGGATCTTTATCGTGAAAACAAGGGTGAGATCATTGGCAAAGAACAAAGAGATGGCAAGGGAGAATAATGGAAACAAAAGGTTACTTGTAAAACAAGATCATAGCACGCTTTCTGGAGCCTGCACTTCACTCAGCAGGCTAAGCTGCCGGCCAACGAAGCATATCTCACCCCCAAACTCCTCTGCCGAGTCTCAGCCAAGGGGGGTTGAGATCCTGTTTTCAGGACTGTAAATGCCCAGCCCGCTTCCTTCCTAGGTGCAGGATGGGGGGTGTCGTCTCTGCCTTCTGCTCAAGTCCCCAGACTTCAGTGTATGTTCTCAGATCAGGATAACGCACTGGGGTTTCTTTTTCCGGCGTGCTGCTTCCCTGTTGATTTCACATCCCCCTGCTGGCTTCGTACGTACATGGGTATACGCTGTGTTAGCTTACGGTGCTCACGTCCCGCCCGAGAGCCAGGTGAACAAAGGTCCCTTGTGCAATAGAAAACCTGCACGCTGTCAGTGGACATCCATAGCCCCTTACGCAGCATCTGTACGGACAGTTCGCTCTTTGGGGACCCAGAATGCACAATCCAGCATCGGGATATTGCTGGACCCCCTTGCCGGCTGGCATTCCGGGATTCTTGGGTCACACCAGGACCCACCGCGTCAGATCTGAACTGGCCATGTACCAGCCCAGCAGAGCCATCCATCCAGACAGCTCCCAGGTCACATCCGTCCCTGTCCTCCACTCTGCTCACTTTGCTGCCCTCACTGTCCTGCTGGCTATTTACCAGGCAGTCGCCAGCGCTCCTGTCCACCCAGGAGCTTTTCCAGCTCTCTCCTCTCCCCAGAAGGGGGTTGCTGAGGCCTGGAGCAGAGAAGGAGGGACCCAGTCCCTGTGTCCCCTGGGTCACCGTGTGTCTCAGACCACAGAGGGGACCAATGGACTTGGTCTGGAGTGTGTGTGGGTTTCTGGAATCCTACAGCGCTGCCCATCCCTGGCTCCATGTCCACCTGCCTGGTTTTGGATAGCGCCCGTCACAGTGATACCGAAGGGCCTGGCACAGCCTGGCAGAGCGTGGGTAGAACGCTGCCATTGGGAGCACTGGCCTCAATGACACGACACAGGGCAGCCAGGAACCGGGCCCTAAGGGCTCCTCTGCTCCTGACAGGAGCCCAGGCTCGGAGGCGGCCCAGGCTCTGGGTCTGAGCCGGGAGGTGATTCCCAGCTCGCGTGGACAGACGCGCTAGCTCTGCTCACGCTGGTGCACTAAACACAGCAGTGCAGCTGGGGGAGCACGGGGTGGGGGGGCGCTTGGTCTAGCTGCCGGAGTGCCGTCCCGCCCGGCCCCCGGGTCTGTATTCGGGTGGCTCGCCTGACCTGCCACCTTTCCTACCCCGGCGACACGGGTGGCCCTGGGCGAGTCCCTTCTCCTCCCACGCTCAGCAGTCCAGACAGACAGACAGACAGCACCTGTCCCCGACGAAGTGTGCCGTGCCCAGCGCACAGGGCCCCTGCTCTTGCTGTGCGATTGCCGATGGTGCCAGGCAGCTGTGAGGTCTGCGCAGGCTGCTGGGTGCGGGGGTACCTGTCTGGGGGTTTCCTCTGGCCCCTGGGCGTAGTGCCTCACCATAGCCTATAGCGTCTCATGGAGCCAGCCCCACTGCACGTGTGGGGGTCCGAGACACAGTGGATGAAGTGACCCACTCCAGAGTCACACGGGGTCTGTGGCAGAGCAGGGACAGGGCCCGGTCTCCTGAGTCCTTGGCCCCCACCTTCCGCGCTAGGCAAACCATCCCCACCCTCTGCCTGCGCTAACTGCTCTGTCTTCTCTTTTCTCCTTCCAACCACCTCCCTCATCCCCCCCACATCCCATGTGCCCCTGCGACCTGCCATGTCCGCCCCTCCCCCCCGTCCCGCCATCTCACTCGGGCCGGACCATCCCCACGGGCCCCCCTCTCCCCCTGCTCCTCCCACGGGCCCCCACGCCAGCTCCCCGACTCCCCGCTCATCTCGGTGATGTCCCACCTCCTCTCCTTCCTGGAGCACTACGGCCAGATGCAGCGGCTGCAGGAGCAAGCCGGGGAGTACCGCTCCCTCCTGCGCCGGGAGGAGCGCCGGCGCCGGAAGCAGCTGCGGATGCTGAGGCGGGCCTACAGGCAGCGGGTGCAGGACAAGCTGAGCCTCATCGAGAGCCTGGAGGGCGTCATCTGCGAGCAGCAGAACGTCATGGAGACGCTGCATGGTGGGGAGTCGTTCGTCCCGACCGCAACAACGCCCACGAGCAGCCACCTGGGCTTTGGGGGTGAAATTCGCAAGGCCTGGGCGCCGCTGGGGTCCCACCGAGGCCTGGGTGCCATTGCCTGGCGTCCCGCCTCGTCCCCTACGCCTTGTCAGGCCTTGTGTGAATTCCTCCCCTCTGAAGACAACAGGGTAGAGGAGCTCCTGAGGTTGTCAGGAGGACCAGGGTGATGGGCCTGCTGCAGCCCTGGAGATGCGGGAGGGTGGCTGCACTGGTGATGGGAGGAAACCTGGCTGGCGGTTGGGCATGGAGAGGGGTTGGTAATAGGGGGGAGGAGCCCTTCACCTCTAGGATGGTGGCTGCTCAAAGTCACCTGTCGGGCAGCTTCGTCTGCCCCATGAGGCCACTGGAGGCAGAGTGTGCTGGAGGGTCTCGGCTCAGGGGCAGTGTCCAAACGAAATGGTGATGAGTGGTGGTCAGTCGGCCCCTCTTGGGCAGCCTCTGGAGAGAGGCCAAGGACTGAATGAGTCACAGAGACTGATCTGCAGGGACCCGCTCTGCTGGAGGGAGAAGAGACTTCGTCTTCTGAAGTGACCTGATGAACCAGTGAGCCGCAGCTCACGCATCCACCCGTCCATTCAACACACCCACCCATCCATCCACCCAACACACCATCCATCTATTTATCCAGCAAACCCACCCACCCATCCAACACACCATCCGCTCACCCATTCAACACACCCACCCTTCCATCCAACACACCTGTCCTTCAGCACACCCACCCATCCGTCCACCCAACACACCCACCCATCCAACACACCATCCACCTGTCCATCCAACACACCCACCCATTCAACACACCATCCACTCATCCATCCAACACACCCACTCATCCAACACACCATCCGCCCACCCATTCAATACACACCCCCATCCATCCAACACACCATCCACCCGTCCATCCAACACACCCATCCTCCAACACACCCACCCATCCATCCACCCAACACACCATCTATTCATCCAACACCCCCACCTATCCAACACACCATCCACCCGTCCATCCAACACACCATCCACCCCTCCATCCAACACACCATCCACCCCTCCATCCAACACACCATCCACCCATCCATCCAACACACCCACCCATTCAACACACCAGCCATCTATTCGTCCAATATACCTACCCAACACACCACCCACCCTCCCATCCAACAACCATCCACCTGTCCATCCAACACACCATCCACCCAATGTACCATCCATCTATTCATCCAACACACCCTCCCAACACACCACCCACCCATCCAACGCACCATCCATCTATTCATCCAACCCACCACCCACACTTCCATCCAACATACCATCCACCCACCCATTCAACACACCCACCCATCCATCCAACACACCACCCACCCAACCCACCATCCATCTATTCATCCAACACACCACCCACCCATCCATCCAACACATGCACTCATCCGTTCATCCATCCAACATGTCCATGCATCAATTTGCCCGTATGTCCAACACACCCACTTATCCAATGCACCATTCACACACCCAAAATAGCGATCCACCATCCCATCCAACACACCTGTCCATCCAACTTCTAAGGAAGGAGTTTTTAAGGTCAGGCTTGACAAAGCCCTGGCTAAGATGATTTAGTTGGGGATTGGTCCGGCTTTGAGCAGGGGGTTGGACTAGATGACTTCCTGAGGTCCCTTCCAACCCTGATATTCTATGATGAGTGTGTTGGATGGATGGGTGCATGTGTTGGATGGGTGGGCAAATGGATGAGTGTGTTGGATGGACGGATGAATGAATGGATGGTGTGTTGGTAGGACATATGGATGCGTGGGCATGTTGGATGGATGAACGGATGGACCGGTGTGTTGGAGGGGAAGGTGGATGAGTATTTTGGGTGGATGAATGGAGGGTGTGATGGATGTGTGGGTAGGTATGTTGGATGGACAGGTGGATGCATGGGTGTATTGGATGGACAGGCAGATCAGGCATCCATTCATCCATCCAAAATACTCATCCACCCACCCATCCAACACACCTGTCCATTTATTCATCCATCCAACACACTCACCCATCCGTCCACCTGTCTATCCTACACACCCACTCATCCATCTGTCCAGCCATCCAACACACTCACCCACCCATCCATCCAGCACACCATGAATTCATCTCTCCGTCCATCCAACACACTCATCCATCTGCCCAACCATCAAGCACATCCACCCGTCCACCCATCTGTGGTTAGATGTTGATAAATAGTTGGCTGCTTGTGTGTGTTCCCTCTGTGTACTGCGCCAGCCCTGTGCAGACAGCTGGCACAGCAGACCTTGAGCGAACCGCTCAATGAGCACAAGATCCGTTAAGGGACGAAGGCACCCAGCCAGGTTTATTGTTGAAGAAGCACAGTACTAGTATCCCACAGACTACTGGGCCACTAATACATGTATGCCTATAACAATGGACCAGCTCAGTGAATGGTGGGACTTTCCATTCCACCCTAGGCCAGACAAAGATATTCCCTCTGAGATACATCTTTATACCCTAATACATGGGTAGGCGACCTATGGCACGCGTGTTGAAGGCAGCACACGAGCTGATTTTCAGTGGCACTCACACTGCCCAGGTCCTGGCCACCAGCCTGGGGGGCTCTGCATTTTCATTTCATTTTAAATGAAGCTTCTTCAACATTTTAAAAACCGTATTTACTTTACATACAACAATCGTTCAGGTATATATTATAGACTTATAGAAAGAGATCTTCTAAAAACGTTAACATGTATTCCTGGCACGCGAAACCTTAAATTAGAGTGAATAAATGAAGACTTGGCACACCACTTGTGAAAGGTTACCAACCCCTGCCCTAATACAAACAAGTTAGTACTGCCCCTTTGACATAGTTACTGCCCCCTGATGTGGCGAATTATCACCCATCACCTTGTACATGTTGGTTCGATCAAAACATCTCTATTACATACTGTCATCTTGACCTTATCTTTTAAGAGGGGTCAGTGTGTTCCTTTTATCCTTGCGGGATGCTTTTCTACCATCCTTGATATTGGGATGTTCTGGTACCACTTGATATCGGGATGTGTTTGCGTGAGTGCTCTGTGCCTAGCACTTCTTAGGAATGTGTGTTTCTGCAATATCAGCCCTGTTCTTGCCAGATTTTGTGAGCAGGTCCTGCCTCATTCCAGGCCTCTGATACAGGGGCTTATGTCTCAGGCTCTCTTCTACTACACCATCCAACACACCCACCCACCTATCCATCCACCCAACACACCCATCCATCCATCCAACCATCCAACACAACCAACCATCCATCCAACATATCCATCAATCCATCTGCAGTAAGATGATGCCCTGAAACAAACTCTTGCATCAGAGGCCTGGTATGAAGCCTAAGGCTTGAACTAAAGTAATGGTCAAGATTTTGCTGACATAAAGCAAAGTTAAGCTGTGAGCCAGAGGCAGGCCCTGCTCACAGAATCTGGCAAGAAGAGGGCTGATGTTGTAAAAATACACATCCCTAAAAGGTCCTGGGCACTAGTTATGGAACCACGTGCCAGGATGGTACCAGAACACTCTGGTACTAGCACGTTCCCCACAGATAACAGGAACAGGCTGACCTATCCTAAAGACAGGGGCAGGAAGGTAATATGGTAGAGTTGTTTTGTGAGAGGCGGCACCCTAACACCTAGAGGGGTTGCACCTCTATGCGTCAGGAGTGAAGTGTAACTTGTTTGTAGCTGTCTATGAATGCACTCCTGAGTGGATGTCTTGGTTTGGCCTAGGGGGCAGTGGTAAATCCCGCCACTGACTGAGCCGATCCGTTGTCAGGGAGCACATATGTACTAGCAGAACTGTAGACATCTGATCCGGGGAGCTAGAGACTGTTTCATTTGACAATAAACCTGGCCGGGTGCCTTCGTACCTTATCAGAGCCTGTGGTCATCGGGGGTTCTCTCGGGGTCTTCTGTGTCAGCGATCTGCAGAGCCGGGGCAGCACACAGAGGGAACACACGCACGCAACCGACTGTTTTCAACAGTGAACAGAGCAGAGCACCACACCTGTGACTTCTGACACCATCCAACACACTCATCCATCTGCCCAACCATCCAACATACCCATCCATCCACCTGTCACGGGGTCCCTGGGCGATGCTCTGGAACTGCTCCCCATGAAGCCAGGCAGGACTCTGGGGAAGTCTCCTTTCTGTGAGCAGCCTGTCTGCAGGACACACAGCTCACACAGCTTCCACCTTCCTGGGTCTGACCTCGGAGCATTCAGCATCCTCTGCCCCTCTGTGCACTTCCCACAGCGAGTCCGCCCCCCAACTTCGCAGTCAGACGTGACTCTCAGCCAGCCAGTAAAACAAAAGGTTTATTAGATGACAGGAACACGGTCTAAAACAGAGCTTGCAGGTGCAGAGAACAGGACCCCTCAGCTGGGTCCATTTTGGGGGGCCGTGAGCCAGACAACCACGTCTGCCCTTCACTCCATGTCCCAGCCAGCCCCAAACTGAAACTCCCTCCAGCCCCTCCTCCTCTGGGCTTTGTCCCTTTCCCGGGCCAGGAGGTCACCTGATTCCTTTGTTCTCCAACCCTTTAGCTCTCACCTTGCAGGGGGAAAGGGCCAGGCCATCAGTGGCCAGGAAACAGGGTGTCGGCCATTCTCTGTGTCCAGGGTCCTGCACACACCTGCCCTCTAGGGCTCTGCAATGATCATACACCCTTATCCCACCCCCTAGATACTTAAGAACTGCATAGGGGAAACTGAGGCACCCCCACACTATTCAGAGGAAATATTAAGAACAGTCCCTCTTTGTCACACCATCCAACACACTCAGCCATCTGCCCATCCAACACAACCAACCATCCATTCAACACACACATCCATCTGCCCATCCATCCATCCATCCATCCATCCATCCATCCATCCATCCATCCATCCATCCATCCCTCACATCCACCTGTCCATCCAACACACCATCCATCCATCCACCTGTCCACCCAACAAACTCATCCATTTGCACATCCAACAGACTCATCCATTTACCCATGCAATGCACCCACTCATTCATCCACCTATCCAACATTCACCCACCCGTCCATCCAACATGACCATCCATCCATGCAATACACTCATCCATCTACCCACCCATATAAAATACTTGTCCAACCCCTGACACATCCATTCCCCCCCCCCCGACACATACCCGCCTGCCCCTCACTGAGCGGAGGGTGAGTCTGTCTCCAGGCTGATTCTATGGTGGGATGCATCCCCCCATCCCCCTCGTCCCTTCCCCAGATGGCCCACCTAGTTCTGTGCCCACATGGATGTCCTAGGAGTGACTGCATATGTCCCCCTCTCCCCAGGTATGAAGCCGCCCTCCGCTTGCCCCCTGTCCCCGTGTCCGCCCGTGACCCCTGTGGGCGTGCACCGGCTGGTGGAGTCCATCAGTGCCCTGCAGGGAGAGAGGAACAAGCTGCTGGAGGAGATCACGGGCCTGAGGCAGCAGCTGGAAGAAGGGGAGAAGGAGAAGCAGCAGCTGGCAGGGAGCTTCGACCTGCAGGTGAGAACCAGGGGCCGCGCTGCTGGTAGAGCCTTGGCAGGTAGGAGCACCAATGGGAATGATGCTCTTGCTGAGGAGAGGCTGGCGGGGCCCACAGCAAAGCCCCAGGAAGGGGAGAAGACCCCGAGGATGGAGATGACTCCACAGGTGGGATCTCTGCTTGCAGGGCCTTGCAGGGCAGGGATGGATGAGTCCCTGGGGAACCAGGGCAAGAACCCAGCCCTTCAGCGCCCCTGAGCTATAGGGGAACCCCCGCTAGCAGGCACCGGCCTCATCCTTACAGCACTCTGGGCCATGTGGGGCACTGGGCTCACCCCCGCCAGCCAGCCCCTTATGCCCTGGGGCTGTCCCTGCCCTAACTGCGCCCCTCCATCGGCAGCGCCCCTGTCTTTGGGGAGGGGGCCGTGGCACGCAGCCCCTGGGGAGGGAGGGGCCTGATGCCTGGTGTGTCCTTCTGCTAGGTCCAAGAGCTGAAGCAGCAGATTGAGGAGCGAGAGGAGGAGCTGACACGGCTGCGCACGGGGATGGTGAGGAGAAAGACATCCCCACCCCAGCCCCGTCCCCTCTGCCTCCTCCCCCCATCCCCTCTGCCTCCTCCCCCTAGGTCTGTCCCCTCTGCCCCCCTACTTTAGTCCCCCACCCCAATCCCCCATCCCCTGTGCCTCCTCCCCGCACTCCACTCCGTAGGCCTGTTCCTTCTGCTCCCCCCCACTGCATCCCCACATCCCCTCTGCTGCCCCCCACTGCAGCCCCTCCACACCTGTCCCTTTGCCCCCCACTGCATCTGCCCCCAGCCCCATGTCCCCCCACTGTACCGCCTAGGCTTGTTCCTTCTGCCCCCCCCACTTTATCCCCCCCACCCCCTATTGTCTCTGCCCTCTCCCCCACTGCCTCCTTTACAGGCCTATCCCTTCTCCTGCCCCCCAGGGTGTGGGAGGAAGAATGTGGTGGGGAGGAAGATGAGAGAAGCGGGGGGGGGCGCCCCAGGATAGCAAAGCTGGCAGCTGCTGTGGGGGCACTGTGTGTGTGTGTGGGGGGGCCGAGGCTCCCGGGGGCAGTGGCAGTGGGGAGGGGGAGTGCCGAGGCTCCTGGGAGCAGTGTGTGTGTGGGGGGGCAGTGTGTGTGTGTGGGGGGCAGTGTGTGTGGGGGCAGTGGGGGGGCACTGAGGCTCCTGGGGGCAGCGTGTGGGATTGGTGCCAAGGCTCCCGTGGGCAGTGTGGGGAGGGGGCGCTGATGCTCCTGGGGGCAGTGTGGGGGGGCTGCCGAGGCTCCTGGGGGCAGTGGGGGGAGGCTGCCGAGGCTCCCGGGGGCAGTGGCGGGGGGCTGCCGAGGCTTCGAGCTCCCCGGCCCCGCTTTTCCTTCCAGGGGGTGACGGATTCGGAGAAGCGGATCCACAACCTGACGGTGGAGAATGAGGGGCTGAAGCAGAGTCTCAGCGTCACCCAGGGGCTCCTGCAGCAGCTGGCGACTGTGTCTGCCCAGCCCTCTGCCACACTGGCCAAGGTGACCCACTGCCCCCCCGTCCCCCCTGTGCCCAGCCCTCTGCCACGCTGGCCAAGGTGACCCACTGCCCCCCCCCGTCGCTGACCCCTAGAGCCCCCTCCCCGTGTCCAGCCCTCTGCCACCCCGGCCAAAGTGACCCACTGCCCCCCCCATGCCCAGCCCTCTGCCACGCTGGCCAAGGTGACCCACTGCCCCCCTGCCCCCCCTGTGCTTAGCCCTCTGCCATGTTGGCCAAGGTGACCCACTGCCCCCCCCGCCCCACCCCCACCCCCCTCGCTGACCCCCTAGAGCCCCCTCCCCATTCCCAGCCCTCTGCCATGCTGGCCAAGGTGACCCACTGCCCCCCCACCCCCTGTGCCCAGCCCTCTTGCCACGCTGGCCAAGGTGACCCACTGCCCCCCCTGTGCCCAGCCTCTGCCATGCTGGCCAAGGTGAGCCTCTGCCACGCTGGCCAAGGTGAGTGGGGCCCATCAAGCCCCCTGTCACTGACCCAGTGCCCTGCCCAGCCCCCCTGACCCCTCATCGCTGACCCCTGGAGCCCACCTCCGTGCCCAGCTCTCTGCCACACTGGCCAAGGTGACCCAGTACCCTGCCCCGCCCAGCCCCCCCGTTGCTGACCCCTAGAGCCCGCCCCATGCCCAGCCCTCTGCCACGCTGGCCAAGGTGAGCAGGCCTCTGTTGCTGACCCAGTGCCCTGCCCCTACCCAGCCCCCCCGTCACTGACCCAGCGCCCAGGCCCCACCCAGGCCCCGCATCGCTGACCCCTAGATCCCCCCCATGCCCAGCCCCCACATCACTGACCCAGAGCCTTGTCCCTGCCCAGCCCCTGCGTCACTGACCCCTAGAGATCCCTCCCCCCACCCCGTACCCAGCCCTCTGCCACGCTGGCCAAGGTGAGCGGGGCCCCTGTTGCTGACCCAGAGTCCTACTCCCACCCAACCCCCATGTCACTGACCCCTACAGCCTCCCCGCCCAGCCCCCCCATCACTCACCCCTAGATCCCTGCCCCCCCATCCGGCCCCCGTGTCACTGACTGCTAGAGTCCCCCTATGCCCAGCCCCCCCATCACTACCACTATGGGATGCAGGACCCTGAGCTCCAAAGACCCGCTCCAGGCTGGCGCCCCCTCTGTTCACACACACGCACTGCGCCGGGAGATCCGGCCAGGTAGGTCCCCGAGGAGCCTCCTGGCACGTAACCACGACCTGCCCCCGGCCCCTCCAGGAGAACGAGGGCCTGAGGTCGAGGGTGCAGCACCTGGAGACGTCCCTGCAGCAGAAGGTGGAGGAGCTGGTGCGCCTGGAGGGCAGGTCAGCGCCGTGCAGTGGCGGAAGGAGCAGGAGGTGCACAGGCTGGACGAGCAGATACAGGAGCTGCAGCTCGCGCTGGAGACCCAGCAGAACCGGCCCCCTGATGTACAGGTGAGCCCAGCTCAGGGCCTGCCTCTCGGGGCCGCAGTTTGCCTCTGTGGCCTCTAGAGGGCAGGCGCAGCCTCTTGCTCTCACACATGTGCACACAGGTCTGATTGCCCCAGCAGGGGGCAGTCACACACACCCACACACACCCACACACACACGGGTCTGATTCCCCCAGCAGGGATAGTGACACACACACACAGAAACATGGGTCCGATTCCCCCAGCAGGGGGCAGTCACACACACACACACCCACACACACACGGGTCTGAGTCCCCCAGCAGGGATAGTGACACACACAGACACATGGGTCCGATTCCCCCAGCAGGGGTGGTGACACACACATACATGCATGGCAGTGACACAAACACACACTTACACACAGCAGGGGGCAGTGACACCCACCCACCCACAGGGCAGTGACACACGCACACGTACAGGTCTGATTCCCCCAGCAGGGGGCAGTGACGCCCCCACTCCCCAGCCCCTCACAGCGTCCGTTTCACGTCTCTAGTATGTGACCCAGACGGTGGAGGTGGAGTCCCCCACGACCCTGAGGTCTCTGGTGGAGGCCGAGGAGCGGAACCGGGGGCTGCTGGAGCAGCTCTCCAGCCAGGGGGAGCGGTGCCAGCGGCTGGCGGAGCAGCTGCAAGGCTCGGGGAGGTGGGACTGCTGGGCTGCGAGACAAGGTGAGGAGAGCAGCACTGTTGACAGGGTGGGTGGGATTCAAACTCGTGCCCTCGCAGGCAGAATACCGCGGTCCATGGCTCCTCGCTCCTTTGCTGAGAGCCGCATCCCCTGACATAGAGACCCCTCCCTGGGGGTGGCCATTGGGCACGGGAGGGTAGCCCAGCCTTGCATTCCAGTAGCCCAGACCCTACGAAAGAGGGGGCAGGTCCCCGGGGCCCAGGCACGGCAGGTGGAGGTGGGGAATGGAGCTGCTCCATCCAGCCCCCAGAGCAGGCGCTCACCTGTGGAGGGACCGACCTCCCCCCAGGCCATAGCCAGGAGCCCCGTCCCTCACTCATGTGACCCCCACAGCCCCTGGGGAGGGCCAGAGGAGCCCTCCCTGGTGACCCGAGGGTCTCCCCACCTGCAGATCTCTGCCTACGAGTGCGAGATCACCAAGCTGCGGGAGGAGCTGCTGCGGGAGATCAGCCACCTGGAAGCACAGAAGGAGGAGGCCGTCAAGGAGGCCTCGGAGTGCTCGGAGCAGCACCTGGAGCAGCTCCGCGAGCAGCTGACAGGTACCACAGGCCTGGGGAGGGGCTGGGGAAGCGTCTCCGAAAGCCCCTGGTCAGGAGGGGATCCTGAGCCGTGAGCGCACAGCGCTAGTGCCCCGGCGCAGATCCCTGCTGGGAGCAGATCCTGGCGCTGCCTCCCGGGGAGCCGATCCCTGGGGAGTGGATCCCCTGCGCTCAATGGGAGCAGATTCCAGCCCTGCGGAGTGGATCCCTGTGTGGGGCAGGGGTGGGGGGCATGGACTAGCTAGGGCCTGTTTCTGAGGGCAGCTGCCCCCGGTCTCTGCTCCCCTGGCAGGTGTCCAGAGGCGCCTGGCCACGCTGCAGCCCATCCTCAAGGGCATGAAAACCAGCTACTCCAGCCTGCGCAGCCAGGTGCGTGACTTCTCCGAGTTCTACGAGGCGGCCATCCGGGAGGCCAGGAGACAGGTGAGGCTGGGGAGGCTGCTGGGGGACAGCCCGTCGGGGAGAAGCGGGGCTCGCCCACGGGGAATGGAGGGGGCAGGGGAGGCCCGTCCAGGGGAAGGGGGCAGTTGCTCCTGGGCCCCCAGCCTCCTCCCCCAACACCAGCGGCGCTGGGCGCTCAGGCTGGCTCTCTGCGCGGGGCCCGGCGGGGGCTGAGTGTCCCTGTCCCCCTAGATGTGCTCGGCCGCCAGCGAGGCGTCGGAGGCCAGCCGGGACCTGCAGCGGAAATACCAGCGCGAGGTGCTGCTGCGCAAAAAGTACCACGCCCAGCTGGTGGAGCTGAAAGGTGCGAAGGGCTGGGGGAGGGTGGCAGGGGGTGGATTCAGTGCGGGGGCCACGGGCGGGGCTGGATGGGCCCCGCGCCCCACCCAGCAGAGGCCCCAGGGTGCCTGGGGCGGCAGGTGGCTCTCCTGGGTTGGCTCAGTCCAGAGCCGAGCATGGGGGGTGTGGCAGGCGGGAAAGGGTTAACTGGCTCTCAGGTGTCACCACCTGCCTGCTGGGTCACTGAGCAGCCAATGACAGCTTGGCACGACTACCTCTTGTGTTTCATTGGCTGAGCAGCTGTGTGGGAGGAGCCAAGGCGTTCCTGCTCCGCCTCCTGCTCCTGCAGTTCACATTGAGCTGGGTTCAGCCCCAGTGGAAACCAGGTGTGGTCCTGGCTCCGGGCCACCAGGACCCTGTGACCCGCCCCCAGCCAGCCCAGGGCTCGGGCACCTGCGCTGACCCCCAGAGCCCCCGGCCTATGCCCAGGGCTCGGGCACCTGCATCTGTCCCTGGAGCCCGCCCTGCCCAGGCCCACACCCGGGGGCTGAGCTGGGACCTCCAGCCACAGAAGCCTCTTTAGACGTCCCTTCCGATGGGTCCGGGCCAGGACAGATGCTTTGAGGAGCCAGGGCTGCACCCTGGCGGTGACGGGAGCATACCCCGGGTGTGGGGGCAGAGCTCCGAAGAAGGCAGTGCCCACTGGGCTGGGACCCAAGGGTCCCCCAGTGAGCCATTAAGAGACTTAGCTGCCAATGGAGAGCCCTCCCCAAATACCGGAGACCCTAGACTTGCTCTCCCCTGGCTCCTGCGCCCCCTCCCAGCCTGTGTGTGGCTGCAGCCTGGGGGAGTGGGCCGATGGGGAAGAGCGGGGGCAGGTTTGCAGGCAGGTCACTGCCTGGTCTCTGGGGCAGCTCAGGCCTTGGCGCTGCTGGTGGGTCCCACCTTGCCATGGTGCCGCTCGGGCTCTGCCCAGGGCGGGAGTGCTCCTCGCCCACTTCCAGCGTGCCCTGCTCCCCACAGCCATGGCTCAGGGCGCTGGGCAGGGACAGGATCAACTGTGTTCCCCTCCGCAGTGGGACAGCGCCCTCCCCAGGCCGCCCTGGCTCAGTACTGGCTTCTGCCCTGCGCAGGGAGCAGCTGGCTCGGAGAACTCGCTGTGGGGTCCCACAGGGCTGGCTTCGGCCCTGGCTGCAGGGTGAGCCTGTCGGCGGGTGGCTCTAGGGGCGGTGGGTAGGGGTCTCAGCCTGGCTTCTCATGGGCCAGGCATCCATTGGCACTGATTGGCCAGGGGCTGGCTGGGCCATGGAGCCTGAGGGCGCCAGGCAGGGCTGAGGGCAGCGTGGCAGGCCCCTGGCTGTCCCGTGTAGAGGACTCCAGTTTCCAGGGCCCCGCAGAGCCCCCGTGACCCTGCGTCTCTGCCCCCAGGGAACATCCGGGTGCTGTGCCGGCTGAAGCCGGTGACGGAGGTGGACCAGCAGGAGGGGGAGGTGAGCACGGCCGTCAGCACGGAGCCCGGCAGTGACAGCAGCGTCACCGCCCGCTACAAGGGCAAGGAGAGGACCTTCGAGCTGGACAAGGTCTTCCTGCCGGAGGCCACGCAGGAGGAGGTGACCCACTGCCCGACTCCCTCACGCCCCGCCACGCCCCATCCCCTCTGTGCCAGCCTGGGCACCCCGGCTCGGCCACCCTCCTGCCCCGAACCCCGGGTGATGCCGGCCATGAGCCGGGGGCCCAGGTGCCACCCAAGCCCCTGGCAGTCAGGGCCCCCGGGGGCATTCTGGCAGCGCAGACTGGTGGCAGGACTGGGTCTGAGCCACCCCCTGCCTGTTTCTCAGACTCGCGCCATGCCTGGGGACTCGGTGCCCTGGCTGGGCCCACGGGCATCTATACCTCAGAGCTGTGGCCCCCCAGGCCGGCGTGGGGGAGATGGGAGGGGTGGCTCTCAAGGCAGCATCTGCAGCCAGACACTTAGCTCTCCCTTCCCCTCATTGTGCCCGTGCCAGGGGTGCTGCGCCCCTTGGCCATGTCAGTGCTGGTCTCCGCCCCGGACTGGGAGGCACAGCGCTCGTGTGACTCAGCCGAAGGGCCGTCCCCTGGCAGCTGCGGGGGCAGCAGCAGCCCAGCGATTGGGGCAGTTGTATGGGTGTGGGGAGGGCCCCCTGGATGGGCTGCATTACCAGGAGCCCCTCCATAGAGCTGCCATGTGGCCAGCAGGCCCCCCAGGGAGCTGCACTGCCTGGCAACTCTTGGGAATGAGGGAGGGCAGGCCGGGGCATGTGCCCCACTCCATCCCCACCTTCCTCACATCTGCACTGTGATGGTATGGGGGCGATGGCTGTGCCCCCCATGCTTGCCAGGGGAGCAGAGCCTGGAGCGGTCCAGAATGCTGTGGGGAAGGGAATGGAGCTGGGATATAGTGTCCTGGAACCTGGGGAGATGGAGCCTCCTGGAATGCTGGAGGGGCTTGGGGGACTCCAGAACGCTGCGGGGGAGGGGAGGGAGTTCCAGGGTGCAGGGAGGTGCAGCGTTCTAGAGGAACCAGGGAAGTGAGACAGGCAGAAGGGGGAAAAGCATTCTAGAAAATGGAGCATGTCAGAGCAGTGCTGGCACTGGAGAGCAGCGGAGGAGGAGGAGGGAGATTCTAGACCACTGGGCAGGCTGTGTTCCAGAACAGTAAGCCTTGCCAGTGTTCTAGATCAGCGCACAGGGCAGGTTGTTCTAGACCAGGGTGCGGGGTGGAGCGTTCTAGCATGGTCTGTGTAGGGCACTCTAGGACAGCATGCCTTTGTGAGTGTTCTGCAAGGAGACACATGCTGTAGTGTTCTAGATCCGTGCATCGCATGGTGTTCTAAAATGGCACACAAAGGTGGCCTATAGAGCTCTAGAATAAGATAGGTTATTTGTGCTCTAGGTGAGCATTTATGGCCCAAATGTTCTAGAGAATTGTCTTGGGAAGGTGGGACATTCTAGGATGGTTAACAGAGGGTTGCAAAATGCCACGTGGGTTATAGTGTTCTAAGTAAATGGAAATATGGCACATTCTAGATCGATGTGTGGAACATTCTAGATTTGAAGTGCAAGGGTATGGTGTCCTAAAACAGCATGTGGGGGTGATGTGGAGTGTTCTACAATGACATGTGAGCGGTGTGTTGATGGACTGTTCTAGAGCTCTCTCTGTGTGTGTATGGACTGGTCTAGAGTGGTATGTGGCCTGACAGTTCTAGAGGTGTGTGGGGGGTGGAGATGGACTGTTCTAGAGCTCTCTCGCTCCCTGAGTGTGTGGGTGGATTGTTCTAGAGCAGTGTGCAGCTAGACTGCTCTAGAGTCACTTGTGGTCTGTTCTAGAGCTCGGTGTGCCTGTGCGGTGGGCTGTTCTAGAGCTCGGTGTGCAACTCGACTGTCCTAGAGCCGTTAGCGGTCTGTTCTAGAGCGGCATGCAGGGGATCGTGTTCTAAGACGGCGTGTGGTGGTGCTCCGTGGTCTGGCAGAGCGTGCTGGGGCCCATCGCCGCGGGGGAGCTCTGGGCACTGCCTCCCCCTGTGGAGGGCTCGTTAATTCTGCGCTGACCTTTCCACCTGGTGCTTTGTGACCCCTTGATCCCCAGGTGCCTAGCCAGGGACAGGACCCTGGAGCTCCTCCCGGACCGCCAGAGCCATGATTGCCAGGGTCACAGGTAACTGGCTTTCCTCCCGCACGACCGGCAGCCTCAGCCCCCAGCACTCACCCCGCCTGCTCAGGGCACCCCCTGCACTGCATCCCTTCCCCCACAGCTCTGCTAGCTGTCACCCACACTGCAGAACCTGCACCCCACACCGGGACACGGGTCCCTCGGCCCCCTGCTGATGCCCACCTGTTTGTCTGCCTCCCGCTCAGGTGTTCCTGGAGATCGAGCCCCTGGTCCTGTCCTGTCTGGATGGCTACAACGTGTGTATCTTTGCCTACGGGCAGACTGGCTCGGGGAAGACGTACACCATGGAGGTAAGCAGCAGGGCCATGGGGCTGAGGAAGGGGCCAGTCTGGGTTCTGCCCCACTTAGCCCCACAGGTTCCAGGAAGGGCTGACACTGGGGTGGGGGAATGGAGGGACCCTGCTCTGCATCCCAGGCCTAGAGCCCTCCTGGGACGTGGGAATCCGGCTTCCCCCCAGACAGTCTCCCGCTCTCGGGAGCTGGGATCTGTCTCTCTGCCCTTGGGAAGGAGGGCGTCGTCTGTGGGCGTCCTGCCGGTGTGAGGGCGTTTGGAGCCACCTGGAAGCATGGGGCTCAGTGCAGGGGATCCCGACCTGCACACTCCTACACACGGGTACACACGCATGTGCCAAGGGGCTGTGACGCGCACGGACAGACCCACACACGCCTCCACGTTGATGGGACTCTGAGGGGGCCTAGGCTGCCCCTGAAGCCCCCACCACTGTGCTGGGCGGAAGGCTGAGGCCCTGTCTCTGTCTGGCTCCAGGGCGTCCCCGAGGACCCTGGCATAAACCAGCGGGCGCTGCAGGCCCTGTACCGGGAGATGGAGGCCAGGGAGGGGCTGTGGAAGTATTCCGTGAGCCTCAGCGTGGTGGAGATCTACAACGAGGTGATCCGGTAAGAGGGGGCCGGGGGAAGGGGCCTGCCCTACGCACCGCAGAACCTTCCCCTCACCCTGCTGCACAGGCTGGGCACCGCGCTGCCCTGCCGGGCAGGGTCTGACCAAAGGACCTGCCCAGCACTCTACAGTGACCCCAATACCCAGCATGGGACTAGGGGGCGCCGTGCTGGGACAGGGGGAGGGGGCGCAGTAGGGGGCGCTCTCAGCACTGATTGACAGGACCCCAGAGCGCGCTAGGGGGCGCCGTGCTGCAGGGGGCGCTCTCGGCTCTGACTGACAGGACCCCAGAGCGCGCTGGGGGCGCCGTGCTGCAGGGGGCGCTCTCGGCACTGACTGACAGGACCCCAGAGCGCGCTAGGGGGCGCCGTGCTGCAGGGGCGGCTCTCGGCTCTGATTGACAGGACCCCAGAGCGCGCTAGGGGGCGCCATGCTGCAGGGGGCGCTCTCGGCACTGATTGACAGGACCCCAGAGCGCACTAGGGGGCGCCGTGCTGCAGGGGGCGCTCTCGGCTCTGACTGACAGGACCCCAGAGCGCGCTAGGGGGCGCCGTGCTGCAGGGGCCGCTCTCGGCACTCATTGGCAGGACCTGAGAGCGCACTAGGGAGTGCCGTGCTGCAGGGGGCGCTCTCGGCTCTGATTGACAGGACCCCAGCGCGCGCTAGGGGGCGCCGTGCTGCAGGGGGCGCTCTCGGCTCTGATTGACAGGACCGCAGAGCGCACTAGGGGGCACTGTGCTGCCGGATTTGCAGATTTAAGCTGAAACATAAAACTAGGTCCTGAGTAAATCCCAGCTCAGATGAATCAATGCTGCCTCTGTAAATCCTCCTGTTGATTTCAGTTGGATCCAGGATTCCTCTTCACTTGTTCTAAGCTGCTGTTCAGAGTGGCTGTACAGGCCTGCTCCAGAGGTGGCTGCATTTCCATGGAGAGGGCAGTGATTGCTCTGTATGGTTTGTGAAGCACTTGATATTACCCAGCCCTAGGTCCTAGACTCCCCATGGCCCGTCCCCTTCCCTAGCATCCCTGTCTGCAGACTCAATACTGTCTCAACCCGCCCTGAGGGACCCAGAGCACCCAGGGACCGTCCTGGGCACGGGGACCCAGCCTGAGCCGATGTTGTCATCTCCCTGCAGGGATCTGCTTGGGAAGGAGCCGCAGGAGAAGCTGGACATCAAGCTGAACCCTGACGGGAGTGGGCAGCTCCATGTGCCGGGCCTGACCAGTGTGGAGGTGCAGGGGCTCCGGGAGATCCGAAAGGTACCAGGGGATGGGACAAAGCCACCCATGGCCTTCGGGTGCAGGAGGAGTGAGGGGCCGGGCATCTGAGTTATACTGGCAGGGGTGGAGCTAAGAGGGGCGGAGTCATGCTCATGAATTGGTGAAACCGGGTCCAGCCGCCCCCCTGCTTGCTCCCTTTGCTAGTGCCAGTGACTCAGGCCGGCGCTGCCCGGCAGCTTCGCCTAGCAGAGCGGGAGGTTCCCCGCGGCTGCCGCGTTTTGGAGGGTGGGGCTGGGGGCTGTGAGGTTCATTCCTGGTGGGTTCATTTCCTCGGCCTTTGGGTCTGTCTCAGATGCTGTCGCTGGGGAAGAGGAACCGGGCAACCTACTGCACTAACATGAACGAGCGCAGCTCCCGGTCCCACGCCCTGCTCACCATCACCATCACCGGCACCAACTGCAGCTCCGGGACCAAGACCTCAGGTACCCACTGCCGCGGGCCTGCGCCGCAATCCTCTCCTGGAGCCCCGGCCTGCTCTGCGTCGCCCCCTGCTGGCTGCTGCGCACAGAGGAGAGAAGCCCTGGGACAGCCTGGGGGCGGCAGAGCCACCCGAGTCTGACGGTCCACAGCGGCAGCTGATGGACAGGAGGCGAGGAAGAGGGCTGGGGGCTTTGGACGTCATGGTCAGTGCTGGGGACACTGATTCAGGATTTCTGGGGGGTGGGGGAGGAACTTGAGGCTTGGTGCTTGTGGGAGGTCCCTGAGCCTTCCTCCGGCCACCCCCACGCAGGGGCAGAGCTGTGGGGGGCAGAGGTCCCACGGAGGCTGCACTGAGGTCAGACCAGGCTTCTCAGGGACAAGGTGGGGTTCTTAGGCAGGAATGGCCGGCTGAGGAGGTGTCAAGTCGCCCGGGGCTCGCTCAGGGGAGGGTTGGCTCTGATTCCAGGGCAGTGACCGGACGTTGTTCCTGGCTGCCAGCCGGCCTGCACGGGTCTGTCTATGCTGCAGGGCCAAGGAGCTGTTCCTTGCGGGGTAGACGCTGGGACTCAGGCTGGAGCCTGGGCTCTGGGACCCTGCAATGGGCGAAGATCCCAAGGCCGAAGTTAAACATCCCTGTAGCGAGAGGCCGAGTCTGATAAGACAGGCCAGCTGTGGGTGTTTAATTGCAGTATAGGTATACCCTGTGAAACGAGTTGGCTGGGCCTCAGGCTGGGTCCCCATGGTTATGCCTCACCCTCTCAGAAGAACAGAAGAACGGCCAGACTGGGTCAGACCAATGGTCCATCTAGCCCAGTGTCCTGTCTGCCGACAGTGGCCAATGCCAGGTGCCCCAGAGGGAATTGAACAGAACAGGGAATCAAGTGAACCATCCCCTGTCTCCCATTCCCAGCTTCTGCAAACAGAGGCTCGGGACACCATCCCTGCCCGTCCTGGCTACTAGCCACTGATGGACCTATCCTCCATGAAGTTCTTTTTTGAACCCTGTTATAGTCTTGGCCTTCACAACAGCCTCTGGCAAGGAGTTCCACAGGTTGACTGTGCGTTGTGTGAAGCAATACTGCCTTTTGGTTGTTTTAAACCTACTGCCTATTAATTTCATTTGGTGGCCCCTGGTTCTTGTCTTATGAGAAGGAGTAAATAACACTTCCTTCTTTACTCTCTCCACACGAGTCACGATTTTATAGACCTCTGTCATATCCCCCCTTAGTCGTCTCTTTTCCAAGCTGAAAAGTCCCAGTCTTATTAATCTCTCCTCCTACAGAAGCTGTTCCAGACCCCTCGTCATTTTTGTTGCCCTTTTCTGAACCTTTTCCAATTCCAATAGATCTGTTTTGAGATGGGGTGACTACATCTGCACGCAGTATTCAAGGTGTGGGCGTACCATGGATTTATATAGAAGCAATAAGATATTTTCTGTCTTAGTATCGATCCCTTTCTTAATGATTCCCAACAGTCTGTTCGTTTTTTGGCTGCCGCTGCACAGTGAGTGGATGTTTTCAGAGAACTATCCACAGTGACTCCAAGATCTCTTTCTTGAGTGGTAACAGCTAATTTAGACCCCATCATTTTCTACGTCGAGTTGGGATTATGTTTTCCAGTGTGCAGTACTTTGCATTGATCAGCATTGATAAATGCAACTCTCAAATGTTCACCAAGAAGCCGCTGTTCTGGGGCTCTCCGGGCGAGCCGTGGAACCCCTACAGGGCAGGGCTAATGGGGTGGGGGGAGCTCGTCCTGGCACTGCCTGATCTGCACAGGGCTCCACCTGGTAGGGCCACCGACCCACTAATGCTGAATTCACACCGTGGCCCTCCTGCATCCAACTGCGCCCTTTAGCGATCAGTGCTCCAGAGACCTTGCACCCGGATCCTTGCCTGTCCCCTAGGCCATGGCTCATGCTGAGTCTTGCAGTAGCAGCTAGAGGCCGGAGGGGGGGTGTCCCCCTGTGCTTGGCGCTGGAAGTATGCACAGGAAACGACGGCCCCCCAGGGGCTGACAGGCTGAACACTCATCCCCTTGGCAGGGGCCCAACACTGCAGCCCTGTGCTAGGGCATGAGCCCCTGACAGTGAAATGGACGAGAAACAAGGTGGAACTGACCAGGCTGCTGTCCTTGTCCAAGTGACCGAGACCCAGGGAGGGAACCGCCAGCCTCCCACCTGCAGTCTCTGAACGCTTGGCCATGGTCAGCATCATGGGGGGTGGGGGGGGGGAAGGGTGTTTATTAACCACCCAGCATTAGGGCCACCCTTTTGCCCTAGGGTGCTGGCCTCTGTTTTCACAGCCACAACTCACGGCCCCATAATAGTCTGCGGGTGCAGTTCAGGTCGCTGGGTGATCAATGTACCAGGCTGTCCCCCAGGGCAGTGGCTTTTGTAGTCTGAATTGCAGACTCAGATTTATTACGGTTGGTGCAAAATTGTGCTCCTAGAATGGAGAGATCCCCGCTTGAAAATCTGGCTCTCCTCTCTTTGTGGGGCAGTGTTAGGTGTGGTTCGGTGCTGGGGGTCCAGTGCCAGCTGGAGGGGGAATGAGGGGATCTGGAGGGTGGGCAGGGAGGGGCTGTGGCTCCCCCAAGAGCACCCCACACCTGGCCCCTTCCTGGCAGACCCAGCCCTGCCTGGCTCCCCGGAGCCTGCCGCACAAAGCCCAGACTCTCTTCTTGTGTCTCCGGCACCCCAGGGAAGCTGAATCTGGTGGACCTGGCGGGTTCTGAGCGGGTCTGGAAGTCGGGGGCGCAGGGCGAGCGGCTGAAGGAAGCTCAGAACATTAACAAGTCCCTGCTGGCCCTGGGGGAGGTGATCCAGGCCCTCAGAGCCAAGCAGGGCCACGTGCCTTTCCGCAACTCCAAGCTCACCTATCTGCTGCAGGACTCCCTGGGCAAGGGCAACAAGACTGTAATGATGGTGCAGGTAGGTACCGCCGGGCCCGGGGCATGCTGGGGAATGGCCGCACTGCATGCTGGGGCTCCACAGGCCACATCTCCCGCGTGAGCTGCTGCACCCGAAATGCCTCATGGAAATTCGCCATTCTGTGGCAGAGAAAAGGGGGAATAACCGTTGTTGTTTGTGTAGGGCCTACATTATTTCACCCCATGCTGCTGCCTCTGGCCAGTAGGGAGAACGCTGCTGATTAACAGACTTCCCAGCCCAGGATGATACAGGGATCGCGGAGGGCTCGATTGGTTCCTGCTCGGCTGAGCAGCGGGGCCAGGTCGTCCCACCCCCGCACCCCCCACCGAGAGGGCGGCTCAGCACCCACGTCCATTATTACCGTGATGAGGGACCCCTGTGTGGGGGTAGGACTCTGGGGGATGGGGCCCGCTACCCCTTGGTGGTGAAAGCAGGTTATTTTAACCAGGCCGCCTTACTCCGTCCGTCTCTCCCCCCCAGATCTCGCTACTGGAGAAGAACGCGGGGGAGACCATGTGTTCCCTGAAGTTCGCCCAGCGCGTCTGCAAGGTGGAGCTGGGCCCAGCTTCCCGCAGGATCGACTCCTGGGGCCGGAGCGAGCTCTGAGCCCGCCTGGCCCCGTCCCCAGGCCCAAAATGCAGGCAGCAACCCCACCTCTCTCCAACTGTGGTACAGCAAGGAGGCACCGGGGCAGGGTAGGCAGGGGCCGTCAGCTGGGAGGGAGCAATCACATCCAACAGCCAGCGCATCCACGGGGCAATGGGGGCGTCTGGTCCCAGACACCAGGCTGCCGGTGGAGCCCTGGCCCTAAGCCCAGCAACAGGGCAGAGAAGCAGGGGAAGGGAAGGGCCTGGCCTGGGCTGACCGTGCTATGCTTGTTCCCTCTGCCCACTAGCGGGTACCCCAGCACACTGTCCCCAGCTCGGCAGCTGGGCTGTGATTTCCTCCAGCCATGGGGCCCCTCTCGGGCCAGACACCTGCCCTGAGCAGGGCCACTCTGGGCCCATTCTGACTAGGAGACGTGCCCCCCCCCCCATTACCCTTGTAGTACAGGTCGCCCAGCCCCCCATGCTGGGTATTGGCAGCCCTTGTCCACACCATGCTCCCCTCTGCTGGCCCCCTGATGACAGAGGAAAGCTGTGTGGGACAATGGGCTCCCACCCTGCAACTGTTATTGTAGGGCCTATCATAACGGTAGGGCATGCTCCCTGCGTGTGTGTAAAGCACACAGAGCAGTCACCCTGCCCTCCAAATGGGCAAATAGGAGACCAGCAGGGCCTTGCCCCCACCCCACAGCAATGCCCCCACATACTGCCTGACAATTGCTGAGCAGTCACTGGCTTGAACAATCACGCATGCTCCTCCGCACACGCATGTCTGAATGCACATGCAAAGCCAGGCAAATGTGCACCTACATCCCCCTGGCCACCCATGTTGGGGGAGATCAAGGAGGACTCATCTTCCCCACCGCTCCTCGAACCCGAGGTCTGTGCAAGGAGTTAATTAGTGCAATAGCCTGGAGGGAGGCATCCTCATGCCCACGCTGCTGGCCCCCTCCACAGCCCCCCCATAGCCGGTGCTGCCCCACTCCCTGCAGATGCCCCCTGCTGGAGTAGCTGGGCACTCCACTCCCAGCCAGTGCTCCTGCCCCACCGCCTGCTGGGAGAGGCCCTTCATGCCCCGTCCCCAGGTCTGCGTCCCTGGCAGTTGGGCTGCTGGGGGAGGGCTGGGGCCCCCAGGCTGTGTCTGTGCTACTTGAGCCCTATTCCCGCTGGGCGCTTGCAGGGGCAATAAAGAGGAACCTTTGCATCCCCAGCCTGTTCTTGATGCTGCCTTATTAGGGTGAGGGGCCCAGCTCTGAGACATCCCTCCCCCTCCCACCTCTTCCCTGCCTCCCACGGGACCCTGTGTCTCCTGCATCCTCAGCCAGTTTGTGGCCTCCCCCCCCACACACACTTGCCAGAGCAAAGAACCTGCTGTCCCCAGCCTCTGCAATCCCCACAGGTAGTCCTAGGCCCCCAACTGGTGGGGCCCAGCCCCAAACGCCGTCTCACAGCCCATGCTCATGGCCCTGTGCCCTGGCAGAGGGGTTAGGCTTTGTATTTCCTGACATGGGTTCCCACACTCGGGGGGGGGGGCTGCCAAGCACAGCAGGGGGCAGATGGTGAAGCCCCCACCCCTACTGCTGCCTGCGGTTGCCCTCACTTTGCTCTCATCCCCCCACCCTGTAGTGAGTAGCAGATGGACCTGGGGCTGGAACAGGACAGGCTCAGGGAGCTGGGGGGAGCAGGCTGTGGGTCAGCGTAGGGCAGGGGCAGGTGATGGGGTCAGCACAGTGAGCGGCACGGCCAAGTTTCCATTTGCCTTTATTCATAGCTCTGTGTGTGCACACACTTTACACACATACCCCCCCGCACGGTCTCCACCCCACCCGCTCACCTTCCCACTGGGGCTGGCCGGAGGAGGGGCAGGGCTGGCCCGGGCTGCCCCAGCCCCTGGGAGCCACCCCGCCTTTCCTCCAGCCCAGGCTCTGGGCCCTGCTCCCCTGGGAAGGCCCCCGGGCCACGCTGCAGCACGCACCACTGCAACCTAAGCCCCACGGCCAGGCCACGCTGCGTGCTGGGCCTGCAGGCTGCGAGGTGCAGGCCAGGGTCTCGGGAGGGGCTGGTCTCCGGGGCAGGGCCGGTGGGGAGCTGCCCTTTCCCAGCTTTTGGCCTTTATTGCACGTTTAGCGTCAGCCATCGCCCAGCAGCCACGCTGCTGCCCCGCCGGAAAGGGGCTGCCCCCGTGTCCCTCAGAACCCCCCGTACTGGGGGGGCACCAGATGCTGGGTGTGCCAGGGCGGATGCGCCGTGGGAGGGGCGTGTCTGGCCTTGCTGCGGGGGAGGGCCGGGAAGGCGCTGTCCAGGTCCATGGGGACGCCCAGCAGTGGGGGAAGGGCCGCTGGCAAGGGCTGGGGCACAAGGTCCCAGTAGGCCGGGCTGACGTAGGCAGCAGGGCAGTAGCTGAGGTAGGGCAG
The DNA here is from genome assembly GCF_965152275.1 of Natator depressus. NCBI lineage: Eukaryota > Metazoa > Chordata > Testudines > Cheloniidae > Natator > Natator depressus. The sequence goes on from NC_134235.1 coordinate 3,226,517, forward strand.
CCCGGGGATGGGGGGAAAGGCAAAGCAAGTGGGGATGAGCGGGGTCAGGCCCATAGCGTAGGAGGGGGGGAGCTGGTGCATGGGGGACACTGGCGGGGTGCGGCACGTGGAGCCCTCTGAGTCGGAGCTGCTGCTCGGGAAGGCATGGAGCAGCTGGGGGCACTTGGCCAGAGCCGGGGGCTGCGGGCTGCCTGGGCTCTTTTCATCCAAGGGCAGCGTCGAGGCAGAGGAGGAGCGAGTCCTTGGGATGCCAGGGCCCCTGGAGGGGTAGCTGGGGCTGCCAGGGGCCCCCAGCGCAGCGGGGGAAGGAAGCGGGAATGGAGAGGGCTCCTGGCTCTCCGGGTGCAGAGACCTCCCCAGCCTGGGCAGCCCCTGACCCCCAGGCTGCTCGTTCAAGTCCACCTTGTGCAGGTTCTGCAGCAGGGACTGGATGGAAAAGGAAGTGTTCAGCCGGGGCCTGGCCTGCGGGGCCTGAGTCTCTGGATCAGCCCCGGGTGCGGGAGCTCTAGCACCCACGCTGGCTGCAGGCAGCATCTGCTGGGGGCCCCCCCTGTAGTGCTGCCCATGCAGGATGAAGGGGGCCAGGTCGCTGGCGAAGGAGGCCGCCTCCTGCCGGGAGATGGCCGTGTTCTGCAGCTTCAGGGCGTCCGGGGGGATCCGGCTCACATCCACCGTCCAGAAATTCCCTTTGGCCTTGGGCTTCGCGGGATCCTTCAGCAGCTGCCGGGGAGAGAGCGAGACGGGCTCAACCTGTGGGAGGGGGGAGGTCTCCAGGGACAGAGCTCCCCAGAGTCAGAGACCCCCCCGTCAGCCTGCCCCCCACTGCCAGCCAGCCCTCCATTTCCTGTTTACCCCCCCCACTGCCAGCCTGACCCCCATCCCGTCATCCCCACACCCCATAATCCCCACCCCCCCACTGCCAGCCTGCCCTCCATACCCAGTCTTCCCCACCCTGTCAGCCTGCCCCATGCCCCGTTAACTCCACCCCCCACTTCCAGCCTGCCCCCCATTTCCTGTTTACCCCCCCCACTGCCAGCCTGACCCCCATCCTCATCATCCCTCCCACTGCCAGCCTGCCCCCATTTCCTGTTTACCCCACCCACTGCCAGCCTGCCCTCCATACCCCATCATCTCCACCCCCCCCACTGCCAGCCTGTCCCCCATACTCCGTCATCCCCACCCCCCAGCTGCCAGCCTGCCTTCCATACCTGTCATCCCCACCCTGCCAGCCTGCCCCATGCCCCATTAACCCCACCCCCCACTGCCAGCCTGCCCCCCATATCCTGTCATCCCCTCCCACCACCAGCCTGCCCCCATTTCCTGTTTACCCCACCCACTGCCAGCCTGCCCTCCATATCCCATCATCTCCACCCCCCACTGTCAGCCTGTCCCCAATACTCCGTCATCCCCACCCCCCAACTGCCAGCCTGCCTTCCATACCTGTCATCCCCACCCTGCCAGCCTGCCCCATGCCCCATTAACCCCACCCCCCACTGCCAGCCTGCTTCCCATGTCCTGTCATCCCCACCCTGCCAGCCTGACCCCCATTCCCCATCATCCCTACCCCCAATATTGCCAGCCTGCCCACCATACCCCATCACCATCACCCCACCGCCAGTCTGCCCCCCCCGTATCCCGCCACCTCCGCCGCCAGCCTGCCCCCAAAGCCCCGTCACCCCACCCCACCCCACCCCTGCCCCCGGTGTCTGTGGCCCCGGCCCAGCGCTCACCTTGGAGAAGCAGCGGTTGGAGGACAGGTTGTGGCGGATGGAGTCCTTCCAGCCTTGGTAGCCCTCGGTGAAGAAGGGGAAGAGCGCGCCGATCTCCTGGATGATCTGAAACCGAGAGACGGGGCGTGAGAGCCCCTGGCCGCGGGCGGAGCAGACCCCAGCGCCGAGCCCTGCTGGGGGACCCTCACGCACCACTCCCTGACCCCAACCAGTGACTCCCAGTGACCCCCACCCCATCTCCCCACCTCGAACCACTGACCCCCACCTCTCCCCGAGCCAGTGACCCCCAAACCTTCTCTCCCGCCTTCCCCACCCCCAAATTACTGAGCCCACCTCCCATCCCCTCACCTCAAACCTGTGATTCTCACCTCCCCCGAATCAGTGACCCCCCCCCAAACCCTCTCTCATACCCCAAACCACTGACCGCCCTCCCGGAACCATTCCAAACCAGTGACCCCAAACACCCACCAAAACCCCGAACCAGTGACCCCCCTCCCTGAACCCAACCCCATCCCCTAACCTGAACTAGAAACCCCCCACTTCCACACGCCGAACCAGTGACCGCCCCAAACCCTCTCCCCCCATCCCAAACAAGTGACCCCCACACCTCCACCCCCTCAAACCAGTGACCCCCCCTCCCCCTACCACCCCATCCCTACCCCAAACCAGTGACCCCCCAACGACCCCCTTCCCCTTCTCCAAACCAGTTATCGCCCCGCAGCCACTGCCCCTACCACCCCAAAACCTCATCGCCCCTGCCGCCAATCCACCCCAGCCCCCCAAACCCAACCGATGCCCCCCAGCCCGCAGGCAGACGGCAAGACGCTTGGAGCGGAGCTAACTCCGGGACCGGTGACCCTACGCTGGGTCCCCGCCCCACAACCTCCTACAGGGCACCCCAGGAGGGAACTGCAGCCTGCGGTCCGGGGTCACTGGTTCAGGGCGGGGGTCTCCTCCCGGGGGCACCAACCACCCAGGGGCCCCGATCCGGGCCGTGGCGAGTTGCGCGCTGCGCTGCGCTGCCCGGCCAGCAGGGCGCAGCTGTCCCGGGCGGGGGGCCCCGTACCTGGGACAGCTTCAGCTTCCTGCCCGGCGAGGCCTGGATCACCAGGGCGATCATGGCCAGGTAGGTGTAGGGCGGCTTGCGGTGGCGGCTGTATTTCTTCTTCTTCGGCGGCGTCTGCTCCATGGCGCTGGGCTGGGCAGTGGGGTGGCCGGCGGGGCCCGAGGGCTGCTCCGCGGGGGCTGGGTCCGTCCGTCCCGGCCAGGCGCCCGGAGCGTGTGAAGAGGGAGGCCAGGCGCCCGCGGCGGCTGTTGGGAGCTCTCAGGTGGGCGCATTAGGGGCTCTCAGTGGCCATCGCGGCCTTTGTCATGCAGATGGGCGGCTCGCCCCCTGCTGGAGCCAGCCCGGCTGGGGTGCGGCCCAGGGGAAGGGGCTGGGCGCTGGCTCTGCTTTGGGAGGAGGCGGGAGGTGGCGGCCCTGGGTTGATTGAGGTGAGAAGTGGCCCCTGCCTCCCCTCCACAGCTCACCCTGCAGCTCAGCACAACGGGGCCTGAGACAGCGCTGCTGGGGGGGGCACCCCCAGCCAGAGCCTCCTAGCCTGCCTGGCTCTGGGGTGACCCCGCCTGGCTGGGTGGGCGCCTGCCGTCCTGGGGCACCGCCATGGTATTGGGCACAGGGGTGACAAGCAGCTGCAGATGAGCTGAGATTCCCGTGGGCAGAGTGAGGCCTGGTACAGGAACAGGGCAGGGCTTGGCCTGGCTAGTTTTTGGTGTTGGGTGGGGGGCCTAGGAGCCATGAGTCGGGGTGATGCTAGGAAGAATCATAGCTTCCTAGGACTGGAGGGGACCTCCCTGGCAGGACTAAGGACTGTCTAGCCCAACCCTGACAGGTGTTTGTCTAACCTGCTCTTAAACTTCTCCAACGACAGAGATTCCACAACCTCCCTGGGCAATTTATTCCAGTGCTTAACCACCCTGACAGTTAGGAAGTTTTTCCTAATGTCCAACCTAAACCTCCCTCGCTGCAATTTAAGCCCATTGCTTCTGACCCTGTCCTCAGCGGTCAAGGAGAACAATTTTTCTCTCTCCTCCTGTAACAACCTTTTATGTGCTTGAAAACTGTTATCATGTTCCCTCTTAGTCTTCCCTTCTCCAGACTAAACAAACCCAATGTTTTCAATCGTCCCTCAGAGGTCATGTTTTCTAGACCTTTACTCATTTTTTAAAAAAGAAAAGGAGGACTTGTGGCACCTTAGAGACTAACCAATTTATTTGAGCATAAGCTTTCGTGAGCTACAGCTCACTTCATCGGATGCATTCAGCTGTGGCTCACGAAAGCTCATGCTCAAATAAATTGGTTAGTCTCTAAGGTGCCACAAGTACTCCTTTTCTTTTTGCGAATACAGACTAACACGGCTGTTACTCTGAATTACTATTTTTGTTTCTCTTCTCTGGATTCTCTCCAATTTGTCCACATCTTTCCTGAAATGTGGTGCCCAGAACTGGACACAATCCTCCAGGTGAGGCCTAATCAGCACAGAGCAGAGCGGAAGAATTACTTCTTGTGTCTTCCTTTCAACACTCCTGCTAATACAGCCCAGAATGTGGGCTCTTTCTCTCTCTTTTTTTGTGTGCAAGTGTTACACTGTTGACTCATATTTAGCTTGTGATCCACTATGACACCCACTCCTCATCCTTTCTGCAGTGCTCCTTCCTAGGCAGTCATTTCCCATTGTGTATGTGGCAACTGATTGTTCCTTCCTAAGTAGAGCACTTTGCATTCATCCTTACTGAATGTCATCAACTCAAGCAAGCTGAATAGCAAGAACCACGCCCAAGGAGGGCTCCAGACCTTGTGGGGCACTGACTGGAGTCTCTGTGGCTGCTCACGCAGCAGCCCCCTCTCCCTGTGGTATCCAGCCGCCTGGCAATCACAAGAGAGATTTAGCCTCCCAGCCTCCCCGTGGGCTGGGGCAGCACTGTCACCCCCAGGGTAGGGACAGCAGCCGAGGCAGCGAGAAACGAAGGGGAGTCTGTAGAGCTGGTTGTAGAACCTAGTTTAGCACCTAACCACTGGGCCACCCATCCTCCCACTCCCTGTCCTAGGGGAAGCCCCATCACTGAAGGGCCTGCAGGGCACAGCCCTGAGCTGGGGCCCTGGCAGGGACCCAAAGGAGCTATTTCTACCCCTTGGGATCCTATCCCAGCCCTGCTGTTCCCGTTTCCCACCCGGGGATGCGCTTGGGTGCTGGGCCATGGAGACGTGCAGGACTCCGGAGCTGCCAGCAAGGCTTTCCTGATGCCACTGGGCATTGACTGGCCGCATGCCCACACGAAGCCAGAGGCATAAAACCCGCCAGCCTGCTGCCATGGAGGGGAGGCAGGTCCAGGCAGGGAACCGTGGTCCTGTGGCAAAGCAGGGCCCCTGTCCTGCCATGCCCGAACCATCTTGTCCGTCAGCCACAGGCCCAGCTCTTCTCCCCACGGGGTCTGGATGGGAGGACATGGGGGCAAGAGAGCCTGCTACTCCCAGGGTTTGGGCCCTGAGGCTTGCGTGAGCCCTGGCGGCTCGGAACCCGGAGGCCGGGTGTTTGGCTTTGAAGATCTCGGGATTTTTAAGCCAATCTCATGATTTCTGCACTCCTGGGGGGTGGCGCCGCTGTCATCGAGGGAGGGGGGCTGGCCCTTTGCCTGAGATTCAGCAGGAGGGCATGTTCCCGTGCCTTTGAGCCCTGCCAGCTCCCCCCCATCCTCCATGCTCAAGGAGGGATGCACCCTCTCTTTGGACGTCTCCCATCCAGACCTTGACTGGGCCTCGCCCTGCTTAGGGGGTGAGCTCATAGTCAGGGCAGCGACCGTTGTGGGCTGGCTTTGGGCATGTCCATCACCGATTAGCTAGGCAGCGGTTCTCAACCTAGTTACCATTGTGGGCCACGTATGTGGGCCAGAATGTGTTCTGTGGGATGCATCCAATACTACAGATATGGCCCTGAGGATGTCCCATGGGCCGCAGCTCTGAGCTGACTGGGCTGGAAGCGGGCCCACGGGCCGCAGGTTGAGAACCACTGAGCTAGAGGCTCACGCTACGAGCTCCCCCGCCCTTCCCCAGGTGGATCCTGGTGCTGGGGATCCCCAGGTCCTCAGCACGTGGCTAAGTGTCTCCTGGGAGATTCCCCAGCTGAGGGAGTCAGGGAGGAGGTTGGCAGCGGGAGGGGAATATCTGCTCCTACTGCCTGGGTGTTTCTGCTCCAGCAATCAGCAATGAAAGGGTTAACCCTTTACATTCAGCCATTTCTCCCCTTGGGGTAATGCAGCAGCCCTGGGGCGAGATGCCTCCAGCCCTCGGGGGGTGCAGTGTTTGGAGTCCCCCCAGGTGAGCTCTGTGCTTTCATGGCTGAGGCATGGGGCTGGAGCTGGCTGCTCACCCTGCTCTCAGGCAGGGTCTGGGCCGGGCCAGGCCGGGTCTGCCCCCCACGTCTGTGTTTTGGGGTGATTGGCTCCACGGCAGAATTCCCAAGTGGCAAAGCCTGTGAGGTCCGGGAGGACCCCGCGTTGGGGGTCAGACTAGCTGACCTCCTGAGGTCCCTTCCAACCCTGATCTGTGATTCTAGGACCCTCCCCAGAAGTGGTTTCCTGAGTGCTGCGCCCAGGCTCCCATCTTCCCTAGGGGAACCGTGCCATGCTCCGACCCCCCTCCCTGGTGGGCCCTTTCCCTCGAGATACCCACTGGATTCCCCTTGGCCCAGTTTGCTCCCCTCGCCCTCCAGCCCCAGCCCCTTTGTTGTGCTAACACTGGGAGGATTATGCAAAGTGCCCGCACTAACAGGGCTGCTAATGCTGGGGCTGATTGCACCGGGGAGCCCTGGCACCAGTGCGGAGGTCGCAGAGAGGTTACGGTTCACAGTAAGATGGAACAGTGGGGGTAGGGGGCTGCGGGTCGGGGTTTGAGGGGCAGCAGCAGAGCGAGAGGTGTGGGGGGCCCAGGGCTGGGGTAGCAGGGGTCTGCGTGTCAGGATTGGGGGGCAGCGGCAGAGTTGGGGGGGAGCCCAGGACTGGGGTAGCAGGGAGCTGTGGGTTAGGATTGAGGGGCACTGGCAGAGCTTGGGGGGTACCCCAAGGCCTGAGGTAGCAGGGGGGCTGTGGTTGGGATTGAGGGGCAGCAGCAGATTTGGCGGGGGTGGAGCCCAGGGCTGGGGTAGCAGGGGGCTGTGGTCAGGACTGAGGGGCACTGTCAGAGCTGGGGGACATACCCCCAGGGCTGGGGTAGCAGGGGGCAGTGGGTCAGGATTGAGGGGCACTGGCAGAGTGGAGTGGGGGAGCCCAGGGCTGGGGTAGCAGGGGGCTGTGGGTCAGGACTGAGGGGCACTGGCAGAGCTGGGGGACACACCCCAAGGCTGGGGTAGCAGGGGGCAGTGGTTAGGGATTGAGGGGCATCAGCAGAGGGACTCCCATATTGAGGGCCATAGAAGCACCTCCCGGCTAGACAGACGGGGGCAGGGCCCAGAGCGCATTGAGCCCCCAGCCCCACAGCATAGGGCCCAGCTCTGCTAGCCTGTTCTCCTGCCCTGAGGGGAGCCATTCGCTCCCTTGATGTTCCTATCCACACAGCTCCCAGAGCAGCCGCCACCCGCCATGTGGATCCAAGAGGGGAGCTTTTGCTGATTGGAAACCCTCCAGAGAGTCTGGCTGCTTGGCAGGGCTTCCCTGAGGCCAGTGGGGGCTGGCCTAGACCAGGGGGTCCCAGACGTTTTCCCTGAGGCCCCCTTCTGCAGCTGCAATAGGTGCTGTGGCCCACCATTCATGCTCCTTGGGGAACACTATTAATATTAATTCTGACAGACATAGAAACTCGATGTACCAGCAGGGGCCAGGACTCAGGGGTGCATCTTTCCGTCTGAGGGCAGGTGCCACCCCTCCTGCCCACTGGTGCCCAGCACCCCTTCCCTTGCAGAGGCAAAAGCCCTGACCTCACTCCCCAAATTGAGCCAAAGCTCCATGTCCCCCCCACTTACCATAAGCAAGGTCCCCTGGCCTCTGCCCCACAGGGGTGCTGGTGGGGGTGTGGCTGAGTGAGGTCCCTTCGTGTTGCCTCTCACCGGTGGCAGGCGGGGCACATTCTGCTCGGTCCTGGGGCTACCAGAGCCAGCTTGGCCCGCAGGGCCCGGTTCTCCTGCAGCAGGCAGGCCCCCTCCGGCTGGGGAGCGCAGGGGTGGGGGGCAGAGAAAGGGGGTGGGGGCAGAACCCGTTACCCCAGTCAAAGCCGGGGTTCAGCCCCAGAGAGCCCCAGTCTGGCCCTGGGGCAGAGGGGTGAGGGGGCGACACGGAGAGACCAGTCTGGTCTGAGACGGAGGAAGCTGAACATAGATGGCTCATGGGGAGGTGGAGGGGCTGGGGTGGGCTGTGGTGTAGGAAGAGTTAAGGGAGTTTCGGAAGGGGTGGGGCAGCCATGTTGTGAGGGGGACCCTGAGTTTGGGGGGAATGGGGAAGGGGAGCCCCCAGTCGGCGAGACGGCTGAGTGAGCCCGGTGGTGGGGCAGGCTGAGGGGCAGCTCTGTGCCCCACCCTGGCGAGGGATGGCTGGCTGGGGAGGGCACCGGGCGCAGCCTGCAATGGGGCGGGGGATCCAGCATGGATAGCGGAGACGGGATGGGGGAAGGGGACAGGTCAGTGCATGGGGGGTCCCCGATACTCCCCACTGTGAAATAGCAACCCCTGTCCCCCGGCCTGCAAGCCTGCTGCTGAGGGTGGGAGGAGGAAACCTTCCAGCTGCGCCTCTTCTGCGCCTCTGACCCAGGCTCCCCCACCCCCAAAAATTCCCCTGTTCCAGACCCTGCCCCCCAAACGCAGGCTCTGCCAGGCGGGGCAAGTGGCTGGGACTGTGTGCCCTGGGGCTGCGCTGAAGGGCCAGGGCCGGGAGGGGAGTGGAAAGAAGCAATTTGCGGGGGGGCAACTCTCCTAATGCCCCCCGATCTCCGTCCCAGCCAGCAGACCCCCGGGGGCTGTGTCCGGCCCTCCATTGGGAACCCCTGGCCTAGACAAGGCAAAGGGGTTGAGGGTCAGGCAGGGTCAGCCCAGACGTGGGGTCCGCACCCTGTCCCTCCTGCGGACACAGGTGAACAGCGTGTATCTGGCCTGGTCCCTCGGCTCCCTCCGAGCAGCGAACCAGAGGCTGGCACTCGCTCGGTGCAGGGCCAGCAGACCAGGCCTGGCTCAGTGCCTGGCTAGGGGCTACGGTCCTGGGTGGGGCCGGCTGATGTGACCAGGGAGTTTGCGGATGCTTTGGGAAGAAGTGGCACCATCAGGGCACCAGGAGGCGCGTAGGGACTGAACAGCTCACCAGATTGGAAATGAACAGATCTCTGGCTGTTGGCGGGGGGTGGCCTGCCCACTACACGGCTTGCTCACCCTCCCACCGCTGCTTCCTGACGCTCCCTTAAATCCTCCGGACCGGACCGTCCAGCAGCAGAGACCGGAGGCCGGAGTCTCCTGGCTCAGCTTGGAGGAAATGACAGCTCTGGCCCCATCGCATTTGTTCCCAACCTCTCAGGCTCCCAGCACCTCCAGCTGATCAGCTACGGGCTGCAGCCTGGCTGCCCCGAGGGCTCCAAGGGCCTGGCTACCCTGCAAAGACCAGCCTGGGGCGCCCAGGCCCAGAGTGCTATGGGGCTCAGGCTGTGGGGCTGAGAGCAGCAGCGTAGCCGTTCGGCGTGGGCTGGAGCCTGGGCTCTGAGACCCGGCGAAGGGGAGGGAACGTCTGGGGTTTCCGAACCCGGGCGCCAGACTCAGCGGGAACGGCTGCCCTGCTGGTTTTAGCCCCTGCAGCCCGAGCCTTGCGAGCCCGAATCAGTCTTCCCAGGCTCCGAGGCCACAGTGTGGGGTTTTTCTTTGCAGTGTAGATGCGCCCTAAGACAGCTGGGTTAGGCCTCAAGTTATGGCCTGGGTTAGCGGCTGGGCTGGCGCAGGGCTGGGTTAGAGCCTGTGTCAGGCTCGGGGTCAGGCCCTGGCTGGTGGCTGGGGTGGGGGGCGTTTGGCTTGGGCCTGCGGGGAGCATTGCTGCATGGGACTGTGGGATCCCAGCTCCCCGTGAGTACATCCCCCTGGTCAGACTGACCTCCCCCCCGGCATTCTGGTTGAAGCCCCTGGTGCCATCCCAGCAGCTCCCCTGCGCCAGTCCGACCCAACCTGGCTCCCGGGGCCTGGGCCGCAGGGGGAGGGGGCTGAATGGCAGCCCCTGTGGCAGGTCCACGCAAACTCCTCTCACCTTTTGTTGCGGAGCATTTGCCGCTGATCCTCTTTGTGCCAGTTCACGGACCCTTGGCACCATCTGTTCATTAATCCCTGCTCCTGGCATGACCCCGGCTCCCTGTCACTGCCTGCAGCCCCCCCTCCAGCTGCAGAGCCTGGCCTCACCTTCCAGACTGGTCTCCACAAGTGAGGTGAGTTTAGGGGGTCTCAGCACAAAAACACCCTCCTACTGGGCACAGGCGTCAGCTTCTGCTCAGGAGAGGGCCAGGACCAGAACAGCAGGGGCTGCAGGATGGGATGGGGGGGTAGTGGGAGAGCAGCGGGCTGGAGGCTGGGAGTGGGGGTGGGGCACCAGAGCCATGTGGGACATTTGGCTTAGGGCAGTGCAAGAGGGGCGCCTTTCAGGCAGTGTCCCCCCTGCAGGTGACGGGGGAGCAGGGCTCCCTGCACCGCCTGGAGCCAGGCTGGGATTTTGTACCGTGCAGCAAATAATGGCTCTTTTTCCTAGCGCCGGGATTGGGAAGGCAATGAGGGGTGAGAGGGAAGATGGGGTGGAGGGCGCAGGAAGGGTCTGGTGGGGTCCCGAGGCAGGCGGGGAAAGGGGGAAGGGCAGGAGGGAGAAGGGCGCCCTCCAGAGCTGGAATTAAGTTTGCAGATTTCTTCGGCCTTATTCCAGCGGTGGCGAGCTGACGCCATGCACAGGTAGGTCCATCATGACCACCAGGGGGCAGTGTTGCAGGCCCACACATGCGCCCCCCCACCCCAGTTACATGCATCAAGTGGCGTGAGGATCGCTGGACCTTTGGCCCAAGTGTACAAGGGCCCAGTCTTCTGGGTTCCTGCCCTTCCCCCCAGCTCCTGCCCGGCTGGACCCGCTCATGCCAGAGCTCTGACCTGGGGGGGTTCTCAGGCAGGGGCCTAGGTTGGGGTAGGCCCCGGCGGGCTCCTGCCCTGGGGCGGGGCCTCCTGGGAGAGGAGAGGAGGTGGACGCAGAGGATCTCGAGGTGCAGGTCCCAACCGTGCATCTAGTCGGGCAGAGGGGGCGGCGGCAGGCGAGCCCAGCAAGGGGCGGGGGCAGATGGCGCAGATCTCCTGGAGGCGGTGTGGGGCGCCTGGTGTCCTGGGTAGATGGGGATGGGGCGGGTCTGTTCTGGGGCAGTGGGTTTGGTTTGCCAGGGGAGGGGGCAAACGTGAAATACGCCTGTGTGGGCGTGGCTTCTTTGGGGTGGGGGTACAGGGCGCTCCTCTGTGCCTGGTGAGCAGCTGAGGCTCCCCACTGTCGCCGGATCTCACCAGCCCCCCATCTCCACTCCCCCTGCCTAGTTCAGCGATAACTGGGATGGGGGGAGAGTGAATGAGCACATGGGAGGGGAGCTCACTGAACAAAGCCTGGGGAAGCCTTGGATGTGCAAAAAGCCCTGCTGCCCGGGGGAGGCTGTGGGGGGGCCGCTGAATGGTGTGTTGGGGTTTAATCCCGATGGACGCTTCTGGTGGGTGGCAGAGCTTCAGGTTAGCTCAGACCTGGGCAGTGGGACATATGCACCCACCTATCCCACAGCTATGGGACCTGCTGCCAAACTCATGCCCGGTGCACAGTGGGGCTGCAGATTTTAAGCTCTAGTATCTAAAAAGTCAGTTTCTAGCCCTCCTGGTTTGTATTTAACAAAAACCCTCCAACCGTGAGCTGTAACCAGCGCAGTGATGGCTGCAGGCAGCCTGGAATGCTACTCTCCCCGTTAACTCTGAAGCATAGTGATGGCAGTTTTAAGGGAACTACAGCCTTTTATTACAGGTTGCTGTTTGTTATGCCGAGGGATGCTCTCTGCACTTACACAGGTACCTGCCAGGCTCGGGTTCGCACAGCCTTGTGTTTTAATTGAGACTGTTCCCCATTGTTCTGACAATTCAGTGGATCCCCCGGGAGTGGGCTCTGACCTAGGCCCATTAGGATGGGCTCTTGGGATTGTGCCGCGGGGCGTGAGCTTCCTCGTGAGCGTGAGGAACATTCTCGGACTTGTTCAAAGGGAATTTCAGTTATGGTGATGCAGCCAAACTGCCTCCCTCAGCCCTGCCGCTCATCCTGGGCCAGCTGGCGATCCCTTCAGCTCATTGCTCGAGTGCTCCCATTGCTCTCACCCAGCTCATAGCTCAGTCTAAGCCTGTGACTTCAGGCCTCATCTGTGACACCCCCCTTGTCTCTGACACCCGCAACCCCTCCCAATCTCTGAAACCCCAAACCCGCACACCCGCAGGGGGCTATGCACAGACCTGCAGCCAATTAACCAGGCACAAATACTTTATTACTGACATGGAGCCAGGGTGCCGTGTGCGGGACTAGACCCAGGAGAAGATACAGTCATGGAGGAGCTTAGCGTCAGAAGCGCGACCAGACAGGTCAGACACAGATGGATCCTGGAGACCTCGGGGGGGGAGAAGGGTTTGGGCGTCTTTCAGAGACATGCAGGAGACCAGGGGTTAATGAGGCGGGCGGGGCTGGTGGGGCAGCTCCAAGCTCCATGGACTCCAGCTGCAGTTCTAGCTCAAGCCCCATGTTTTTGGTAGGCCTGGGAGAGCCCCTGGGCAGACGCTCTGGCCACGCTTTCTCTAGCAGAAACCCTGAACTTCCTCCGCCTGCTTTCACCCTCCGCTCCCGTTCGCTGTCTGCAGCCGGTTCCGCGAATGCCGCGGCTGGCGGGGAAGCTGTGGGCTTGGGACAGTCCATGCCGGAGGTGAATTTCAAACTCGCACCCAGGGGCTTGCTCCTGGAACCCGGACGCTCATTCCATGGAGGGAACAGCAACCTGCCACGTGGCCCAGGCATCCAGTCAGCACCCACCCCCACAGCTCAAATCTCCAATCAAATCCTTGCAACAAGTGGCTAAGGCATGTAGGGCTGTTCTCACGGGCTCTGCCAATGGTCCATCTAATCCAGCATCCCGCCTGCTGGGGCCACCACCAACTCATCAGGGGATGGGGCAAGACCCTCCCAGTGGGTGGTTATGGAATACCCTCTCTACGGGGGCAGCCCCCGCTTGACCCCAGTGGGTGCCCGGCCTATGGAACCCTGGGGGATGTTCTCACCCACACCCGTGTTCAGCCCTCGGCAGAAGCCTGCTAAACTCTTGGCCTCGGCGATCCCCAGAGCAGTGGATTCCACAGGCCAAGCGTGCAGGGGGTAAAGCAGAATTTCCTTTGATCGGTGATGCGTTTTTTTGCCTTTTAAATTAATTGACCATCCCCTCAGGTCCTGTAGGAGGAGATGGGGAGGGAAGAGCGCAGCCTGATCTACCTTACCTCCTCTCTTCCCTTCATTATGGTGGGTAGCTGGGCCATGTCCCCGAGCTTCATCGCCAGGGCCAGCTCCGGCTTTTCTGCCGCCCCAAGCGGCGAAGGAAAAAAAAACTAAACTAAAAAACCCAAGACTGGTTGAACTGCTGCCGAAGTGCCACCGAAGAGGAAGAGAGGGACTGCAGGGCTGAGACCCGGACGTGCTGCCCCGATGACGGACGGCGTGCCGCCCCGGTGACGGACGGCATGCCGTCCCTTTCTGTTGGCCACCCCAGGCCCTTGCTTCCTTCGCTGGTGCCTGGAGCTGGCCCTGTTCATCGCTTCCAAGGCCAGAAGGGACCACTATGATCATCTCATCTGCCCTGCTGTGTAGCCCCGGCCAGCCAATTCCCTGGAATTAATTCCTGACTGATCCAGAGCAGGTCTTTAGAAAACCAGCCAGTCTCAATTTAAACACTGCCAGTGACAGCAAATCCCCCACGCGCCTTGGTAGCTTGTTCCCATGGCTAGTTATCCTGGCCCACACGTCCAGTCTGAATGGAGAGAAGGGCGTCATCTGATTTGCCCTCCGTCCCCGAACACCGTGGGTTTGCACTCTGCTACACGTTCAACAGAGCTTTGCAGCGAGCTGGCCACAGCGGGATTGCCCCTCCCGTGGTTTCTATGAGAGGGTGGATGGCCCAGTGGTTAGAGCACCAGCCTAGGCTTTGGGAAACCTGGGTTCAAGTCTCTGTTCTACCAGAGGACATCCCCCCATGTGATTTAGTCTCTTTGTGCCTCAGTTTCCCACCCATAAAATGGGGCTAATAGCTCTGCCCTGCCTCCCAGGGGAGTTGTGAGGCGAAACACGTTACAGATCGGGAGGTGCTCAGTCACCGTGATGGGGACCATAGAAGCACCCGAGACAGATAAACGAGGGGCTCAGATTATTCCTGCTGACGTGTGTCACTTTGCAGGTGGCCTCGGGCTGGCCGGCCGGCTGGTTTGTAAATGGAAAGAGAGAAGCTGTGCCACCGCTAGGAATCATTTGGCCAGTGCTGCTTTTCCAGGGGGGATTTGAACAAAGAGGAGGAAAGTAGGCAAAAACATTAAAGAGTAAAAAGCATGAGCCAGATTTGCTTGAAGACACACGTGCTGCGTTCCCTGGGGCACCTGGGACCAGAATGTGGCCTCCTCCTTAGATAAAAGCGTTCTTAGAAATGCTGGACACTGACTCAAGAGGAGACTCCACCCTAAGGTACGTAACGTTGTTGGCTGTGAGGGATGGCGTCCTCTAGTGACTGGACTCACAGCGGGGATAAGAGACTTGATACTGCTGCTGGCGGAGGGAGATCTCCAGTAGCTTCAGTAACAGGGATGCAGTTAAAGAATGAAAGGAGGGTGATATAGTTAATGCCCATCCACACGGGCTTATGGAAAATAGATCCTGTCTAACTCGCTCGGTGTCTTTTAGATGAGATGACAAGTTTGGCTGATAACAGGAATAGTGTCGCTGTAACAGATTTCTGTGAGGGGTTTGACGTGGTACCTTATGATACTTTGTATTTTTCTAGTTTTTAATCAAAATCAGTGTGGCACGTCTTAAGGAGATTAAAAGCTGACTGAATCATAGAATATCAGGGTTGGAAGGGACCTCAGGAGGTCATCTAGTCCAACCTCCCCTGCTCAAAGCAGGACCAATCCCCAATTTTTGCCCCAGTTCCCTAAATGGCCCCCTCAAGGGTTGAACTCACAATCCTGGGTTTAGCAGGCCAATGCTCAAACCACTGAGCTATCCCTCCCCCCAGAGTAACTGGTCTCAAAATGTAATTCTAGAGGGGAATCACCATTGAGGGGGTGTGTCCCCAGTGGGGTCCCCCAGGGATCGGTTCTTGGCCCTACGCTACTGAAGGGGTTTATCAATGACCTGGCAGAGAACATGTAAGCATCACCAGTGCATTTTGCAGGTGACGCAGAATTGGGGGAGTGGGAACTAGCAGAGAGGGCCGGTCACTGATACAAAGTGACCTGGATCGCTTGGTAAGCTGGGCACAAGCAAACAGTGTGTGTTTCAGTACAGCCAAATGTGAAGTAAAAAATCTTGGAGCAAAGACTGCCGGCCATAGGTACAGGGTGGGGGACTCTCTCCTGGGAAGCAGCGGCGCTGAATAAGATTTGGGGATGGGGATGGAGGACCAGCTGAATGTGAGCTCCCAGCGTGATGCTGTGGGCAAACGGGCGAATGGGACCCTGGGAGGTACAAACTGTAAGCTTGCGTAAGAGGAGGGAGGTTATTTTCCCTCTGTATGTGGCCCTGGTGCCACCGCTGTGGAGTCCTGGGTCCAGTTCTGGTGCCCACAACGCAAGAAGGAGGTTGATAAATTGGAGAGGGGGCAGAGACAAGGCAAGAGAATGATGGAAGGATTAGAAAACCTGCCTATAGGGAATGGACTCGAGGAGATCCATCTATTTACCTTAACAAAGAGCAGGTGGAGGGGTGACTTGATCAGTCTGGGAGTACCTGCGTGGGGAGCAAAGAGCTAATAACGGGCTCTTCGATCTAGCAGAGGAAGGTCTGACACGATCCAGTGGCTGGAGGCTGAAGCTGGACAGATTCAGACTGGAAGTGAAATGAGGGGTAACATTTTTAATGATGAGTGTAATTAACCACTGGAACAATTTCCCAAGGGTCGTGATGGATTCTCCATCACTGGCCATTTTTAAATCAAGATTGTTTTTTTTCCTAACAGCTCTGCTCTGGGAATGACTTGGGGGCAAGTCTCTGGCCTGTGTTACACAGGCGGTCACATGGGATGGTCACACTGGTCCCTTCTCGCCTGGGTGGTAATTGTGCCTTGCGAGCATCCCGCGTCCTGGTGAAGCTGATGCTAGATGCCTGGTGGGCTGCATGGGGGAGGGTACCCAGCATTGTAGAAAGTCACGAAGCCGCCCCACTCTGAGAGCTGCGTCTCTGTCTGCAGATTCCGGGGCAAACAGAAACTCCCCAGAGGCAGGCCCAGCCTTCGTGCTGTTGTAACCCACACACCTTTGGTCTCGGTGCCCCTAGATGGGACAGAACACCACATCCAGAAGGTGCGTGGGTTACACTGCCACATGGTCAGATGGTTTGTCCCGCTAGGAATCCAGATCTGCGTTCAGATTTCCATGTCCCCCAGCTCTGCACAGTTGGGGCTGGTTGAAGCTGGGTGCCTGGATTAGGCCCTCCCTAGGAGCCACTGGACTGTAGCAGCCGCTGTCCCCCAGGAGCATGTGGGGCGAGGGCACACATGTGCAGATGGGATGTGGAAGGGAGCAGAGGGTCCTGCCAGGGAGGCAGCTCAGGAGAAGGGGGAGCAGAGAGACTCCTGCAGGAACTCCCCCCATCCCATCCGGAGAGGCCTAATAGCAGCCGTCCAGGAAGGTAAGTAAAGGCAGCAGAGATGGTTCCCCGCTGGGTGAGGACCAGAATAAATGGCATCTGTGTCTTCCTCCTGCAGAGCAGAACAGCCCATCAGGATGCCCTGCTTGCTGCCAGCTGGCTCTGTGGGAGGACGGGCAGCCCCCCAGGGACACTCGGCTCTGCATGGAGCATTGCATGCTGGGATTTGTAGTCTCCAGGGACCGCACCGTTGCAGATCCAGATGCAGCTCTGCCTGCTGGCCCCGGTTTTGAGGAGCACCATTGGGCCTGCAAGGGCTTGTCTATCCATGCAGCTGGCGCAGGCTCCCGAAGAGACAGGGCTGTTGAGAGGCCACGGGGCTGCCCAGCCCTCCCCTACTGGGGCCCGTCACAGGGAGTCGTAGCGGGTCAGCGCCACGCTGCCGGGCATGGGGCCCTGGCTGTACAGCGCTGGGTGCACAATGTCTCCTGGATGGCTCACCCACACGTCATACACGCTCTTGTTGGGGGGCATGCCCTGCATCGTGTGGTCCAGGTCCACGGAGAGGCCAGGAAGTTGTGGGCCCTGCTGCCTGGGGGCCACCGAGGGGCCTGGCCTCAGGTCCCAGTACACCGGGCTGACGTAGCTGGGGGGTCTGTAGCTGTAGTACGGCAGGCCCGGCATGGTGGGGAAGGCAAAGAACGGGGGGCCGCTTGGGGGAGCCACAACGTTGGGGGCCACGCACTTGGTGTAGGAGGTGGGGAGCTGCTCCCAGCACGGCCGGGGCATCAGCGTGGGCGATGGAGCCGGGGTGCAGCCTTCGGAGCCGTCGGAGTCCGAGCTGGAACCGCTGCTCTCACGGGCAGCCAGTAGCCGGGGGCGCTTGGCCGGGGCACGGGAGCCTCGCGCCTGCTTCGACCGCCGGCTGCCGGGGTCCCTCTCGTCGGACGACAAGGAGCTGAGGGTGGAGATGCTGCTGGAGGAGGAGGAGAAAGACTGCGGTGCAGCCAGACTGCACAGGGGTCGCCAGGGCAGCGACGGGGGCCCAGAGGAGACACGGAAGATGGGGACTGGGCCCCACAGGTCCATGCTGATGGGAAGGGAGTCTCCCGCTGACTGGCTGGGAGGGGGCTGTATGGGCTGGGGGTGGCCCCCGTCCTCCCGGGGCTTCCCGGACAGACCCACCTCCTGGAAGTCACTGAGGAGGGAGTCGATGGTGAAGGAGCTGCTCGGCCTCGGCGCCTCGCCGAGCTGGTAGCCGCTCTCCTCATTGTCAGAGCCGGTGTGGGTGGAGGAGGCCCTGGCGCCCTGCAGTTGGTGCTGTGCCCCCTGGCAGCCGTAGGGCCAGCCGTGCAGGATGAAGGGGGCCAGGTCGCTGGCGAAGGAGGCCGCCTCCTGCCGAGAGATGGCCGTGTTCTGCAGCTTCAGGGCGTCCGGGGGGATCTGGCTCACGTCCACCGTCCAGAAATTCCCTTTGGCCTTGGGCTTCGCGGGATCCTTCAGCAGCTGCCAGGCAGAGAGCGAGACGGGCTCAGTGCGGGGATCGGCCTCCGGGGGAGCCATGGAGCAATCCTGAGCCTGAGGAGGCCCCGACCCCAACCCCAGGAGCTCGGGAAGTCAGGGCAGAGCTTCCCTGTGTGTCAGGCCTGACTGATTCACCCCTCAGAGCCTAGCACCCCCCACCGCCTCATCCTTAGCCCTGGGCTCTCCCGCGGCCCTTCTCCAGCTCCATCAACCCTGTCCTGGGGCCTGACAGTCCATCACCTACCCCCAAAGCTGGATCCTTACTCCCTCAGGCTCCCCATCCCATCCCCCTACCCTCGGACCCAGTCGTCCCCCCCAACATATTGTATCTCCAGAGCCCCCCGGAGGCTGTTCTCTTCCCCAGCCCCCGCTCCCTCATTGCACCCCAGCGCTCACCTTGGAGAAGCAGCGGTTGGAGGACAGGTTGTGGCGGATGGAGTCCTTCCAGCCCTGGTAGCCCTCGGTGAAGAAGGGGAAGAGGGCGCCGATCTCCTGGATGATCTGAAACCGAGAGACGGGGGGTGAGAGCCCCTGGCCGCGGGCGGAGCAGACCCCAGTGCCAGGACCTGTGAGACTGCTCCGTTCAGCGTGCCTCAGGCTGTCCCCGCCTGGACTGCAGGGCTGCTGGCTTTGGTGCCACCCCACTGGGACCCGCGTGGGACACAGCTCTTGTGCCACACAGTGAACAGGGAGCCAGGTGGGCACCTCAGATTGTGGTGGCACAAATTGGGGAGGCTCCTCCCTCCTGGGGCCTTGTGTGCAAGTCCCTGACTGCTGGGGGCTGCGGCCGGCCCTCCGCTGGCTCAGAGTCCTCGATTCCAAGGCCAGAAGGGACCAGCGTGACCATCCAGGCTGACCCCTTGTGCAGCACGGGCCAGAGCCCTGCCCCCAAGTTGTTCCCGGAGCAGAGCAGTTAGAAACACAGCCCATCTGGATTTAAAAATCGTCAGTGAGGGAGAATCCACCACGACCCTGGGTAAATTGTCCCAGTGGTTAATGACCCTCACTGTCAAAATCGTGTGCCTTATTTGCAGTGTGAATGTGTCTAGCTTCAACTTCCAGCCACTGGATGGTGTTAGACCTTCCTCTACTAGACTGAAGAGCCTGTTATTAAATGTGTGCCCCCCGTGTAGGTACTGGGATCGAGTCCCCCCTTAATCTTCTCTTTGTTAAGCTAAATAGATTGATCTCCCTGAATGTATCCCTGCAAGGCAGGTTTTCTAATCCTGGAATCATTCTCATATCTCCTCTCTGACTCCTCTCCAGTTTATCACCATCCTTCTTGAACTGTGGCCCCAGGACTGGTCTCAGGACCCCAGCAGCGCTCGCACCAGGGCCATATACAGAGGTGACATAATCGCTCTGCTCCTCCTGGAGATTCCCGTGTATACGTCCCAGGATCGCATTCGCCCTTTTGGCCACAGCGTCGCACTGGGAGCTCACGTTCAGCTGATTATTCACCATCACCTACACATCTTTTTCAGTGTCCCTGCTTCCCAGAGTTCTCCATCCTGTAAGCCTGGCCAATGTTCTCTGTCCATAGATGTACACGTTAACATTTAGCTGTATAAAAATGCATATTGTTTGCTTGTGCCCAGCTTACCAAGCAATTTAGACCTGGTCTCTTTGTTACTTACCACTACCCCAATTTTTGTGTCATCTGAAAACTTTGTCAATGATGATTTTATGTTTTCTTCCAGGTCACTGATAAAAATGTTAAATAGCCCAGGGCCAAGAACCGATCCCTGCGGGACCCCACTAGAAACACATCTTCTCTATGACGATTCCCCATTTACAGTTACATTCTCAGATCTATCCGTTTGCCAGCATTTAATCCATGTAATGTGTGCCGTGTTCATGTTATATCTTCCCAGTGTTTTAAACAAAATGTCCTGTGGTACCAAGTCAAATGCCCAGAAGTCTAAGTAATAGCGTATCAACACTGTTACCTTTTCCTTCCAAACTTGTACTCTCATTAGAAAAAGATACCAAATTAGTTTGACGGGATCTCTTTCCCTAAACCTTTGTTGATTGGTATTAATTATATCACCCTCCTTTAATTCTTTGTTAATCAAGTCCTGTATTAGCTGCTTCATTATTTTGCCTGGGATTGATGTCAGATGAAAGGCATATAATTACCTGGGTCATGCTGTTTACCCTTTCTAAATAGTGGCACAACATTAGGTTTCTTCCAGTCTTCTGGAACCTCCCCACTGTACCAAGACTTATTGAAAATCAAGATTAATGGTCAAGCCAGCTCTTTTAAAACTCTTGGATGTAAGTTATCCAGACCAGCTGATTTAAAAATATTGAATGTTAGTAGCTGCTGTTTATCATCCTCCTGAGAGACTAGTGGAATGGATGAAGTGTTATCATCATCATATGATGAGACGCCATCATCTAGGTTTTTTTCCCCAAATACAGAACAAATATTTATTGAACTTTTCTGCCTTTTCTGCATTATGATTAATAATTCTACATTTCCATCTAGTACTGGACCAATACTATTGTGAGGATTCTTTTTGTTCCTAATATACTTTGAAAACTACTCCTTATTGTTCTTAACTCTGCCGGCCTTAGATTTCTTGTGTTCCTTTGCTTCCCTTATCAATTTTCTACAGTTCCTAACCTCTGATTTATACTTATTGCTGTCAACTTCCCCTTTCTTCCATTTGTTATACATTATTTTTTAATTTTGTATAGCTGCCTTCACTTTCCTCTGAACCAGGTCAGCGTTTTAACCAATAGGGTCTTCCTTAATTATGGCTTTTTTGAGCATCTAACAAAGTGTTGTTAAACAATTCAGAGTTTTCTTATGTCATCTTTCACACCTGTGCAAAGCGGGCTGGTGACGCTTCATTCCCCCCCAGCGCAGATGAGACTGACGGCACAAGGTGCCAGGAAGGAATTGTCAGGCCCCTGGTGGTCATGGACTGGAGCAGATTGCAGCTGGCTGCATCTTTAAGGAGGCACTGTAGCCTGTCAGGAAGCAAGGCTGGGGCACAGGGCGTGGTGCAGAGTGGAGGGTTTAATCCCCTCGAGGACAGCCATCGTGTTGGTCCTGTCTGGCTCTTGCTGGATCGTGACTGTAGCCATTGGGTGGCGTGTGAGACCCAAATATGGAGGGGTGCATCCCCGTTCCTAGCAGGCCAGGGGACACGCTGTGCAGCCCCCCCCGCCACCACAACCAGCACTAACTAGCCCTCCACAGGGGCCAAGGACCGAACAGGCCAGGGAGAGGGAGCTCCCCTTTCCCACAAGGTGGAAAAGGCTGGTGCTGGGGCACCCCCAGGTCTGCTCTGCCTCTGGGTGCACACCTGTCCCCGCGGCCTCTCCCCCATGCCCGCCCTTCCTCTGTGTGAGCTCAGCTCACCCACCTGCTCCCAGTGAACCCACGGCACCGGGAGCAGAGGTTACATGGGAGCAGGGCTGGGCTCTGGTTCCGGTAATGCCCATCTCCCCTCCCGGCCCCGGCAGAGGGCCTGAGCTGCACCAGCACAGAGCCCCTGCAGCATCCGTGAACCTGGGCAGGGGGGCTGGGATTACTCAGCACGGCAGGCTGTTGGGGGCTCCCTGATGCCTCCTGCTGGCTTCCAGCACTTGAACAGCACCCCAGGGCCAGGGCTGGGCCACTCACTGGCAGCAGCCCCCCAAAACAGCCCACAGAGCCCACGGCACACTCCGGGGAGAGTCTCCCCCGGCTCTGCCCTGCCATTCCAGAGGAGCTGGGGACCCCCTCCCCCGCAGCACTTGCCCCTCCGGATCTCAAAGCCCCCAGCCCCCACTATTAACCCTTGCAGCACCCACAGTGCCATGGGGCAGGGCAGCTGGGGCACCAAGCGGTGAAGGGGTCCGAGCAGAGCTGAGCATGTGAGTCCAGTCTGGTACCTGACCCCCCACCCCATGCAGAGCTGATCTGGGTGGAGCTGATTGGCTGACTCGTCCAGGCCCCGCCCCCTCCCAGGTTGCCCGGGGATGTATGTGCCGGCTGTTAGCCTGGCTTAGTGGGGGGCCAGTACCGCAAGCTGGGGGCAAATGCCCAAGGGGAGCGGGTCCCTTAGGGTGAGTGGCGTGCCGTGCCGTGCCGTCTAATGGCTAGAGCAGAGCACTTGGAACCAGGCACCTGGGTTCCGTTCCCACTGGCTGGGGGACCTCGGACGGGCCCCGTGCCTCAGTTTCCCCAGTGCAGTGATACTGTCTGGCCTTGCGCTCCGTGTTTGTAATGTGCTCTCTGAGCTTCTGGGCTTTTCGCAGCCGCCGGCTCCCGGCAGCTCGGCCCGGCGCTGGCCCAGGCAGCTGTAAAGCCTCGTGTGACCCCTTAGACCCTGGCCTGGGGGTCGAGCGAGCTCTCCATCCCAACGTGCTAATCCCCCCCTCCCCGTGTCTGTACAAACTCCCAGGTCACCTGACCCCCGAGGAATCCCCCCCCCCCCCCCGCTGTTCCTAATCTCCTTCCCCGGCCGACCCCTGACCCGCGGCTTATCTACACCATATACAGTAGGCGCGGGGCTGAATGGGGCTCGGCTCAGCCGCCGGGTCCCGGCCGCTGGGAGCAGCGGGAGCCAAACCCTCCCTCCGCGGGGGTCTGTCGCCTGCCCCCATCCCCGATCCGCCGGCCGCTGCACGCGCCCAGCTCGGCCCCAGAGCAGGCCCTGGGAGGGGAGGGACAGTGCCCGGGTCTCCGGGCATCCCCCTCGCCCACCATTGGTCCTGGGGCTCTCCCAGAGCCGTGCAAGCCTAGCAAGGGGGGGCAGGCCCTGTACCAACTGGAGCCCAGTGTCCCCCTCCCTCCCTCCGGCTCTGGGCTGCCCGGCTCTCCGAGGGGCGCCTGGAGCGGCGGGGGGATTAGAGCAGGGGACCTGGGGGATGCGCATGGCCTGGGAGGTACAGGAGGTCAGACTAGATGGTCCAATAGTCCCTCTGCCCCCCCTCCCCGGTCGCCCAGCCTGTGGGACCGGGCACAACAGGGGCAATCAAGGCCCCCAGACTCCTGGGCCCCTGCCCTGCTCTTACCTGGGACAGCTTCAGCTTCCTGCCGGGCGAGGCCTGGATCACCAGGGCGATCATGGCCAGGTAGGTGTAGGGCGGCTTGGGGTGGCGGTTGTATTTCTTCTTCTTCTTCTTCTTCCCCTTCCTGCCGGAGTCCTGGGGCTCCTCGCCCGGCCCCGCTCCATCCCCAGCGCCCGGACCTCCCCGCTCCGGGGCACAGCGCTCGGGCGCTTCCCCCGGGGGGCTCGGGCAGCCCCCCGCCTCTGCGCCGCTCTGCCCAGGGGCTGCATCTCCCGGAGGGTGGGACATGGCCCGGGCGCTGCTCCAGCCGCTGCTGCTCCGGGTGCCGGCCCCGCTGAAGGTGAAGGGCAGCCCCGGGCCAGGAGGGGCAGGGGGCGGGCTCAGGTGGGAGGCAGGGGCTCTCCTGCTCCGACTCAAGCCTTTCTCATGCTGATCCGCATCTCTGCCCCAACTGGGGAGCCAGACTGCTGGCACCAGGGGGCAGGGCCGGCCGGCCAGCCGACAATTAGCAGGGCTCTGTTAAGCGGGGGGCCTGGGAGGACGTTAAAGGCTGATGGAGGTGAGACCCAGCTGGGGGAGAACCTGCGGCCTCGCAGCCGCTCTCCTGGGCCGGCCTGCTGGACCCCACTAGCCCGCAGGGGACTGGCCCGAGGGGGGCTTTGGCAGCCCATGGTAGAGCTGAGTCTGAAACATCTGTCAGGCCCCCCTGGCCAGGGCCAGAGCCTGAAGCCCATGGGCATCTGGCCTGGGGAAGGCCTGAGCAAGGGGTTCAGGATCTGGCCCGTTCTCCCCTGCCCCGGGTCCAGGCCAGGGTCACTCCTCACACTGGACCTGGAGGGCTTGGGCCAGTCTAGCCAGATGGCCTGAGAGCTGGGGCCTCGCCTGCTTCCCAGGGAAGCTGAGTCCCCCAGCCCCGGGCAGACCCGGGACGCCAATCCACAGGGGGGGCTTCGCCCCTAGCGCCCCGAACAAAGGTCCCCAGCAAGGGGCCCAGTCAGCAGCGGATTTTGGTGCCTGTAACTCCCCGGATAGACATGGAAATGTGAGGCCCCGGGCCATGCAGCAGCTGTGGATGCTCAGGGCGGGTTTCCAGCTGAGTTTGCCAGGCCTGGGCCCTGTGACTCTCTGGGACTCGCAGTGGGTGACAGTGAGCGACTGTGGGCCATGGGGGTGGGGTGCCTGCCAACAGCCCCAGACCTGGCACAGGACTGGCCCAACAAGCGACTCCGAGGAACCTCCAGCCTGCTGGAGGGAGCGGCATTGGGGACTCAGGAGGGGGCGCTCCCCACTCTTGGACCTTGTTTTCCCGGTTTGGCTGTGACAGGGCAGGTTACCCCTGGCTGGAGTTTACAAAGTCTGGGCACAGTCCCAGAGTCCTGCCCTGGGGCCCGGCCATATAACCAGGAAAAGGAGAGGCTAGACTCAATGTGAGGAGCGCATTGTGCCAGCTGCCAAGGATGACCAGATGCCCCCATTTTATAGGGACTTTTCCGATATTCAGGGATAGGCGCCAGTTCCCGCCTCCCCTCCTGAATTTTCACACATGCCACCCTACTGCTGCTATGGGTTGCAGGTCTCTAGCCTGACCGGGCTCTCGGGTTACGTCTACACTGCAATTTGCAGCCCCATCCCCACAAGCCCGAGTCAGTGGCCCTGGCCTCTGAGACTCAATGCCACGGGCTTTTCACTGCGGTACCCACAGAGACCTGGCTGTGCTGACTGGTGGCTCGGTGGTTGCTCTGAGGTCAGCTAAGCAACTCCTTCCCTGACCTGGTGCCTAAGGGAACATGCCTCCTAGGACATAAAGGAACCCAGAAGTTCTGGGGGCCAGGGTTGGTTTGGAGGCCTCCCTCTTAAAGGCCTATTAGTTTGGAGCTGGCCTCTCCCTTCTCAGCTCCCGTACAGGGGAAGAGGCAGTTTCTAGCATTCCTGCAGCTTAGCTGATCAGGGCAAACCCGAGGCTGCCCCTGTAACACCTGTGGCAATTGCAAACTGCCTTGTCTAGGTTTCCCTGTGGGGAGACGGTGCTGTCCCGTGTCATCACTCAGCAGGGACTTCCCTAGTGTGGCTGCAGTCAGTGCTAGCCCCAATGCCCCAGGGTGGCGCTGGGGCCGCTGCACTCCAGGGAGCAGGGGTTGGGCTCAGGAGGGGGTACTGGAGTGCTGGGAGTGGGGCAGGGGCTCAGGAGGGGGTGCTCTCCCCTGGCAGTCGGTGCTGACCCCAATGCCCTGGTGTGGTGCTAGGGGGTCTGTGGTGCAGGCAGTGAGGTGGGGGCTCAGTAGGCGGTGCTGTGGTGCGGGGAGCGGGGCTCAGTAGGGGGCGCTGTGGTGCAGGGAGTGGGGCGGG
Source organism: Natator depressus (assembly GCF_965152275.1). Lineage (NCBI taxonomy): Eukaryota > Metazoa > Chordata > Testudines > Cheloniidae > Natator > Natator depressus. The sequence goes on from NC_134235.1 coordinate 3,252,019, forward strand.
GGTCGGTAGGGGGCGCTGTGGTGCAGGGAGCAGGGCGGGGGTCGGTAGGGGGTGCTGTGGTGCAGGGGGCAGGGTTTCAGTAGGGGGCGCTGTGGTGCAGGGAGCGGGGCGGGGGTCGGTACGGGGCGCTGTGGTGCAGGGGGCAGGGGCTCAGTAGGGGACGCTGTGGTGCAGGGAGGGGGGCAGGGGTTCAGTAGGGGGCGCTGTGGTGCAGGAGGCAGTGGCTCAGTAGGGGGCGCTGTGGTGCGGGGAGCGGGTGGGGGTCGGTAGGGGGCGCTGTGGTGCAGAGGGCAGGGGCTCAGTAGGGGGCGCTGTGGTGCAGGGAGGGGGGCAGGGGCTCAGTAGGGGGCGCTGTGGTGTAGGGATCCGGGCGGGGGTCGGTAGGGGGTGCTGTGGTGCAGGGAGGGGGGCAGGGGCTCAGTAGGGGGTGCTGTGGTGCGGGGAGCGGGGTGGGGGTCGGTAGGGGGCGCTGTGGTGCAGGAGGCAGTGGCTCAGTAGGGGGCGCTGTGGTGCGGGGAGCGGGGTGGGGGTCGGTAGGGGGCGCTGTGGTGCAGAGGGCAGGGGCTCAGTAGGGGGCGCTGTGGTGCAGGGAGCCAGGCGGGGGTCAGTAGGGGGTGCTGTGGTGCAGGGAGGGGGGCAGGGGCTCAGTAGGGCCGCTGTCCCTCGCAGTCTGTGAGTTTCACACCTGCTGTGTCCTGCTGTCGGCCGCGCCCGGTTTTGGCGCTGTCTATTTCAGGGCCCCAGGAGTCTGTAACCCGCTGATCAGCAGCAGTGCAGAGCTCTCCACTGGCACACGGCCATCGCTTGTAACCACCGAGCGCCTCCTGACTGTGCCAGTGACGCCGACTGACACCCCTCGCCTGGCGGCCTTGCAGGCACATGCTGCTCTCACGGTTAAAACCGAGGCTGGGGAGTCAGGACACCTGGGTTCTATTCAGGGCTCTGCATGGACTCGCTGGCTGGCCTGGGTGTCCCTTTCCCCTCTGCAGCCTGCCTGGAATGATCTGTCCCCACGCGGCGGGCTAGCGGTGGGTTTGGGATGAATCCAGCCTGGGGCGTACGGTGCTTTGGGTGCCCCGCCCAGTGGAGGATGGAGATCAGCACTGGTAAATCGGGACTCCGGAGCCCCTTTGGTCCCGAGCATGGAGCCTTATGGGCTGGCATGTGTCATGTTCCCAATATCTGTCAAGAGACATGCCCAGATCCCCTACCCCACCCCCTGGCTTTCCCACTGCTAAGGAATTTGGCTGGGGTGGGAGCTGACTCCCTGGGGATGACAGTATGGCTGGTGCTGTCCAGGGGCTGGCCATGTTGTTGTGTACCCCACCCCCACCCCCGCCCTGGGGGGAGCTCATGGTGCGGGAGCCCGGGGCCAGCCCAGGAGCAGAGGTTGGGGAGCTGGGAGATGGCAGTGGCTGAGCTGGCCAGGGCAGGGCCGGGCGAGGAAACACACCCGCTTTTCCCTTTGCGACCTGAGCCCCCCCAGACCTGTGTCGCTAGGGGTGGAACCTCAGCAGGTGGGACAGGTGCAGCTCCAAGGGGGCTGGTTTGCACCCGCTGGGCTGTGGCCGGGACGTGCACCGGTGCCCCTGGGCCCCGTGGGTCGTAGGGACTTGCTGGCTGGCAGGCGGCTCTGACCCCGCACAGGCTTTCCGTCCCCGTCTGCTCCGTGTGCCCTGCCTGCCACCTCCGTCATGCCCCCAGCGCCACTATGAGCCACGTCCTCCCTAGTGCACTCTCCAAGCCGTCCGCCAGGCTCCCAGCCCAGCCCTGGAGCAGCGAGTGCCCATGCCAGTGCCCGGGAGATCTCGCCTCCAGCCTAAATCCGCTGTCATTAATTCCACCCCCGCCCCCGGCTCTCCCCAGCCAAGCCTGCTGGTTCCCATCCCCCCATGGCATGCAGGGTGCAGGCCTGTGCGCCCCATTTCTGGCTGCTCCCCCCCTTGTCCTTTTGACCCCAGAACTGGCATTGGTGCATTTGTCACCTCCCCGCCAGGGCTGCTCCCCCCCAGAGGTGTCTGCGGCCATCTCCCTGCCGCCAGGCCAGGCAGGAGCTCCCTTTGTTGGGCTGGTGATTGAGCTCAGCAGGGCCTCCCCAGCCCCATTGTTGTGCGAGATCAGGGGGGATGGGGCAGGAGCTGGGAAAGGCTTGTTGATGTGGCCGCTTGACTTGGCCAGCACCAGGCCTGACAGTCCCCATCGCCCTGGGGAGGAGGGATGTGGATTTCCGTCTGCGGATGTGAAGGCAGGGACCCTGGCTCCATGCCCTGGGCAGGGGGAGGAGGTGGAACAGCACCAGCTGCATCAGGCCCAGAGCAGAGAGGGTCTGTGCAGGCTTCACAACCCAGCTCTGCCCGTGCCCCTCAATCGCGACCTGCAGCCCGCCAGGTAGCCCAGCCCTGGGCTCCCCACCCCCCAGCTCTGACGATGCCCCTCAATCCCGACCTGCAGCTCCTGCTGCTGTCCCAGCCCTGGGCTCCCCCCACCCTCCATGTTCTGCTGGTTCCCCGCAATCCTGACCTGCAGCCCCCACTGCTGCTCCGAGCCTGGGCCCCACCCAAGCAGGATGGGGAGAAGTGAGGGAGGTTTTAAAAAAGGGGGAAACAAAAACAGCAGCAAGGAGCAATGGGGGAGGGGGAGGTGGGGGCAGTATCTGGGTCTACAGAGAAGCAGGCGGAGTGCAAACCTGGGGCCGGGGCTCGTCTCTGGTGGGGGGGGTGTTTGTGTGTGTGACGGGGTGTGGCTGTGTCATGGGGGGGGGTGTGTGGCTGTCTCGTGGGGAAGGCTCCGTGGGAGAGTTTCTTGCCAATTCTTACATCTGGTGTTTTCTTAAAGCCCCAGCTACTGGAGTCAGGTGAGCGGGTGAGATGGGCAGCTTCGCTTTACAAAGGGCCCAGTGCTCCCTGGTTTGGGGGGGAAAGCTGGAAACTGTGACCCCAAAGGCCCAGTGACCAGGAGACAAGTGAAGACTCAGCCTCGATTAGTATGAAAATCACAGGGTCTCTAAGCCAAGCTTGTCATTTGGGAGGGTGGGGGTGGGGGGGAGATTATGTGATTTTTGACCACTAGGCGTGAGCAATACTCTCTGTGTGTGTGTGTGTGTGCGCGCCCAGCTCCTTGCTGTAGGGTGGCTGAGCTGTGTGTCTGTTTGTCTGTCTGTCTGTTGGTTGTGCCCGGCTCCTTGCTGTAGGGTGGCTGAGCTGTGTGTCTGTCTGTCTGTCTGTCTGTCGGTTGTGCCCGGCTCCTTGCTGTAGGGTGGCTGAGCCGTGCGTGTTGGTCCGTCTGTGCACAGGTGTAGCCAGGTGTTGGGGGACTGTGCCTGTTGTTTCCGTGGCTGCAGGGCCCCTGCTGTGGCCTGCCCCAGCGCTCTGGGGGTGGGGGTGCGTGACAGACCCCAGGGCATTGCTCCTTTGAGGGGGCTCCTGGCTCCCTTCCCAGGCGCCAGCCTCGCTAAGGAGACACACAGCGACCTCTAGTGGTGCAATGATGTATTGGTCCCTGTTTTCCTCTGGCCTTGGTGCAGAGTGAGCCATCAGCGCCCTCAGGCCAGCCCCAGGCTCTCCTCCCTCCTGGGAACCGGCCCTTTCACCCCAGTGGGGAGAGCTGGGCTGGACCAAGGGGTGCTGCCACCCCGGGGGGCTCCTGCACCATCTCGGAAAGCATCACATGGCACGGAGCCACCAGGGGCCCCTGGCATTCCTCAGGCAGCCTGTGGCCCCGATCCCCCCTGCCCGGCTCCTCCCCCGCTGATGGACACATCACTCGGACACTGGTGTTCTCCGCAGCCCCCACGCTCCCTGGGGGACCCGTCCCAGGCTGCCGGCCCTGGCCATGGGTCTCTGCAGGCCCCAGTAGCTCTGAGCTCCTGCCTGGCCCCCAGGCTGGTGCCCCCCTCATTCCACGGTTCCCCCCTTCTCCTTCCCTGGTTGCTCAGGCAGAGGGTACCTGGGTTGTCATGGGCCCTGCTCTTTATCCGGTGCCCTGCAGCCCAGCTCAGCCCGCCTTTGCCCGTCCGTGGCTGTGGCACACGAGGCTCCCACCATGTAGGTGCTGCCTGACCCCTCTCCTGAGTTGGTCCTGGGGCTACCAGCTCCCCCCCCAGCTGAGCTGCAGGCAGATCACAAGGGACTAGTGATGGCTGTTGCGTTTCTCCACAAAGCTTGGCCTCTTCTTCTTCATGGTGTCTCCCTTCCGCCGGGAGCCCTGGGGCCTCCCCTCAGTCACGGCCTCAGGCCGGGGCGCCTCTCGCCAGGGCTCCCTGGAATTGGATCGGGGTGGCCTGGAACCGCTCCGAGGCTGCCGAGCCAGCCGGGCCCCTCGGTGCTCCTTTGACGCCACTGCCCTGGTTCTTCTGTCCAGCTCCCTCTGCCGGGCGGCTTGGAACAGCTTCTCCTGTGCTGCTGCCTTGGCCTCCCTGCGGGATCGTCTCTCGAAGGCTTCCACTATCCTCTGGACACGGCTCTCGGCCTGCAGCTTGGCAGCTGCAGCCTCGGTGGCAGAACAGGTGCCGGGCCGAGACTCGTTGGCGTGGTCTCCCCTCCGCCGGCCTGGTTCGGAGCCCGGGCCGTGTCTCTGGGGCTCACAGAAGAGGCAGGAGCACGTGCCCTGCGGGACGGTCGCTGCGTTCAGCTCCTCGTGGCCAAGGCCCCTCGCCACAGGCTAAGGCAGAGAGAGGTGGTCACGCAGTGCAGTGAGCGGGCATTGCGGGGCTCCGACCCCCAGGGCATCAGGTGCTGGGGGAGGGACCGGGACAACCATGGTCCATCTCATCTGGGTACACCCCACCTGCCCGGACCAGGACAGACTAGGGTCCATCTCATCTGCCCCCCCTCCCCAGACCAGGACAGACGATGGCCTGGGCCCCCCTTCCCCAGACCAGGACAGACCATGGTCCATCTCATCTGGGTACCACCCCACCCTGGACCAGGACAGACCATGGTCCATCCTACCCCCTGCCATAGCAGGACAGCCCAATAGCCCATCAATCCTGGGACCCTGTCTCCCATGCCAGATGCTCTGTGCAAGTTGGACATTTGCCAGGTACATCTAACTGCAACGCTGCCATGGAGGGAAATGGTTTCCTGACGCCAGCTGGTGATCCGCCCTGAGGCCTGAGATCTCTTGTTGTGCCCACTGGGGAAGCTGCAGCTTAGCCACAGGAGTGACTAATCCTTTCCCCAACCCCGGAAATCGGAGTGGGGTGGAGAGACCTAGCAGGTCATCTGGGACGTCGGCTCCCAAACGGTGGCCTGCAGGGCACTGCTGGCAGCCCCCGGAGAGCGGCTGGGCACACTTGCATGGAGGCAAACGCTGTGGCCTGCTCCCTCTCCCAGCGCGAGCTCCCCATCCCCAGCAGTGGGGCTCCCACCCCCTAAGCCGTCCGTTCTGACCAAGCCCTGAGCTGAGCCCTGTGGGGGCGGGGGGGGAGGGGTTAGACAGGGCCCAATCCTGCGCAACTTGCTCCATTTTCACTCCTTGCAGTCAAGGGTGTGTTCCCAGTGACGGGGGAGCAAGGGCCCTCTGCTGTGTAATAAAAGGGGTGCCAGGGGCTGCCTTCTCTGCATGCCCTTGTGACATTTCCCTGATAGACCGTGCACCCTTGTTCCTTGCCAGTGAGCCCGGCCCGCTAGCCTGGCTCCTGTTCCACCTCTGGCTGAGCGTCTGTCTATTGCCAGACAGGCTGGACACAGCCGGCCAGTGGTGTTTGGTCCCAGTTCCCATCCCCCTCCCCGTAATCCCTGAAAAGCCCCTGCTCTCCTGTGGGGGGGCGCTGTGCCTGGCTTGTCAAAGCCCTGGGCCACGGCCATGGGGATTCGCTTTGAGGGGGAAGGTGGGCAAGGCTGATGGAAGCAGCTAGTCCCTGCCTCCGGGGCTGGGCTGGTCCCTCCGGAGTCTCCAGGTTTTTGTCTGGGCTGGTTTTCAATGGCCCAGGCAATGGGGCTCGAGGCTGCTCCCCACACGTAGCCCCTCCGTTCTGCCAGGCTGGTGGATCTCCTCCCTGCAGCTCGGCCAGCGGCTAGCACCAGCCTGACGGGGAGCCCTGACCTCGTGACCTGGGCTCACAATGCCACCACGCTGGCTACTGACAGCAGGACTATTGCACCGCGCAGGGGCCTCTCTCTCCCCCTTCCCTTGCTGTTAAGCCTCCCGGCCCCTCCTCACCTGGTGGTGCGGGGGGTTTCCTGCTTCCCGTTTCCCTCTCCTGCTGCCCCACTCCGCAGGCTCTTTGCGGTTCCCTGGGTCCCCGTCCCGCTCCAGCCTCCTCCAGGTCCCACCCTCTTTCTGACCCAAGTTCCTGTAGCTCTCACAGGCATAGAACCAGCCTGGGGCAACCGGGCTTGGGGCCCTGTGGGTCTCTGGCCCCGGACAAAGTGAAGGCTCCTCGGCCATGGATTGCTCCAGCCATTTCTGGACCTCGGAGAGCCTCTGCCGGAGCTGCCTCTGCGAGGGTGCTGCTGACCTCGCCCTTCTGCTGGGGGCGCTCTCCTCTTCCCGTGGGGCCCAGCTGTTCTCGTAGGTGGCCTCCTCCCCAGGCCAGGCCTGCAGGCTGTGGTTAAACTGCTGGCAGGCCGTACAGCTCTGGAGATGAGCAATCACGCAGTGTGGCAGTATCCGGGGCGGCCCGCCTGCCTCCAGGCAAGGTCTGCTGCACCCCCTCCTGTGGGCAGGCTCTTCCCACCCCGGCCCTGCTGCTGTCCTGTCCCCTGGCTGGAACGGCCCCAGGCTCCGATCGAAGGCTGCGGGGTTGGGGGCATCTCCAGAACTGGGCAGCCGCTGGAGGCCTCCGCTGTCCCTCCTCCTGTTCCTCTGTCTGGTGTGACTCCGTCTGGGCCTCCCACCCTGGTCCTGGGGGGCCAAACCACCCTGCTGGGCTCCTTCTCTCTGATGCACCAGCTGCCCCTCTCTGTCTGTGCCGCTGTGGGCCCTCCTCCTGCTGGCAGCCTCCGGCCCTGGCTCATCACCCAGGAGCTCCTCGTTCGCATAGGTACTGGAGTTACCCCGGGCAGGGCGGGGTGGTGCGGGGGCCTCTTCACAAGCTTTGAGCTTCTCGTAGAAGAAGGTGTCGAGCTTCTCGGCAGCGTTGCACTCAAACACAGAGGCCCTCTCGATGCCCGTGCCCGCGGAGGAGTGCAGGTAGATGCTGGGGTACGGCCGCAGCAGGCGAGTCCCGGTGCCTGGCCGCGGGCTCCGTTGGATTGTCTCTCGAGAGCTCTGGAGGTGGCTGTCCTCAGCAGTGGGCGGGCACCGGTGCCCCCTGTTCTCGTAGGATAGGACACGGGGTGTGCCTGGCTTCGCCGTGCCAGGCTGGTTCAGCTCACAGCCACGGATGGAGTTCGACAGATCTGAAACAATCCCAGAAAGGAGAGTAAAATCCAAAACAAGCAAGGCAGGGTAATTGCCCTCCACCTTCTTCTAGTGCCTTCCCTGGGAGGGGAAACTGAGGCCTGCCCGGGGCTGTGACACACAGCTTGCTCAGGGTTTGAGCTGGGCAGGGCTCCTAATTCCCAGCCTCCTGCTCCTACCATTGGTCTGAACTCCCGCAACCCAGAGCACGTCTAGTGATGGGGCATACAACAGACAGTCTGTTCCCACAGGGGGCTGTCCAGCAGGACTCGCATTTGCTACGGGTTCTGTTTCCTGGTCCTGCCATCATCGAGTACGTGTGTGCTTTCTCCCCCTTCCCCACACATTACTCTGTGTCTGTGTGTGTGTGTACAACGTGACCTTTCTCTCTCCCCCGCCCCCAGGACATTACACTCTGTGTGTGTGCATCATGCATCTCTCTCCCCCCCCTCGGACATTACACTTTGACGGACATGGTTGAATTTGTAGTAGAAATGGGACCAAAGGTTCCCATTGGGTTGGGTCACAGACTCAAACGCTGCAGCAGGGACCGTTCCCAGATTGTTACTGGAACCCACATCGGTGAGCCCTGGAGCTGAAAGTGAGTAGAGAGGTGTAATGGGCAGTGTTCCCTCTAATTTTTGACAGTCTGTGTGCGCAAAAAATTTCTTCTGTGCAAATTGTTGTGCGCGCGGTGTTTTGCCGTGTGCACAGGGTTTAGGATCTGTGTGCACACGCGCCCAGCTTAGAGGGAACAGTGGCAATGGGTCTTCTTGGGGCACACAGCAGTACCCACGTCTGTTTGGCTGGTGGTCAGTTTCCCTACCTCACACCTGCACGGACATCGCTCCCCCTCGGCCCCACATCCTGCCCCAGGCTGTTTCCCAGCTGAAGCAGCAGCAAGGCTGAGGCTGAAAGGGCAGCAGGAAGGAACGTGCCTGGGAGAAGGGAGAGGTTGGCCCACATGTTCAGTGCTCTCGGCCCATCCACACATCCCCACGGGCAGGCAGAACCCCTGCGGTTATTGTCAAGGGTCTTTTCCCAGCATTCTCCCCGGTCCTTACCAGAGATGATGGAGGCAATGGAGATCTCAGAGCAGGCTCCGTGGCCATCCCCTGACCAAAAGCCTCTCTCGGTGGCGTCATTTATATAGTCCGGGTCGGTCTCCCAATCATCGGCTTCATCTTCACAGGAAGGAAGGAGCCCAGACCTGTCTATTCTTCCGTGGTGCCCTCCTCTCCTGCAGGCATGAGGGGATGCGCCCCACGCTGGCCCAGCCTGGGCCATGTCTGGGGGCTGGGCCAGATCTCTCTGACGGTGTGTGCTGAAAGGTGGAGGCCTGCTGGCCCGGAGATCCTGCGCTACGGGATGTCTCCGGGGGCCACCAGCTCCGCGGGCTGTGGAGTCTCCCCACTGTGATGTCAGCAGAATGCTCCCATGCTCTGGTGGTTCCCCCATCCTTCCGAGAATCCACCTGCAAAGCATGCTGGGTGGTGAGTGACTGGCAAACAGGGCGCTACTGAGCGCCAGCTGCCCTGCCTAAAGGTGATGGGTGCTGTGAGCCGTCAGTACCTCGGGGAATTTGGCTCAGGAAGGCTTAGCAGAGTCAGGCCGGCTCAGTGTCTGGATGGGAGGCCACCAGAAAAACCAAGGGGGCTGAAGGACTTAATGGCTGCTTTCATGAGACGGTGCTGAGCCCGGTGCTGGACTGCAGGGGAAGGTGTGGATGATTTTAGGGCGGGAGGCTCCCTCGCCTCGCAGTCAGTGCTGACCCCAATGCCCCAGCACAGCGCTTAGGGGTGCTCAGTAGAAGGCGCTCTCCCCAGTGAATTTGCACTGATCCTAGTGCCCCAGCGTACGGCTGGCATTGGCGGTTCAGCGTGGAATTCCCATTGGTACAACACTTTGAACATGTGAATTGCTGTCAGTGTTAATAAATAAGGAGAGGTGAGGCCATTCTGGTGGTCATCAACTTAGGTGATCCCATTCTAGCTCTCCCTAGGTTTGCAGCCAGGATGTGCTCTGTGTCCGAGCTGCTGGGGAGTGTTACTGGGTGCTGGCAAACAGTCTGTGCATAAAGAGCAGGGAGAAGCAACGTGGAAAAGCCCTACCTGGCCAGGTGTAACACAGAGGAGAGTGTGTGCGTGTGTTTCAGGGGGGTAATTCTCCATCGAGAACAAGTCTGAAACTGAAGCAGGACAAAATGTCACTGTGAGGATCTTTAGGGCAGGGGAGAGAGCAGGCAGGGAGGATGTGGAGAGCCCATCCTTGGGCGTGGGATTATTCAAGGCTGGAGTGGGGGGACGGACACTGTGGCAAGCTGCTGTTGGAACTGCTGTGCAGGAGAGAGAACCTGCTCCCAGGCTCCATTTGCAGACAATGCAGACTCCCCTGGATTGCACTGGGTGTTGGAGCCAGCCCTCGCTACCCACAGAGGTGCTCTCCAAGCTGAGCATCTGTGACTAGTCAGGATGAAAATAAGCCGACGTAAGCCTTGGTTGGAAAAGGCAGGATCTGTGATGCAGAGACTCCAGGAGAAGCTGGGCTTTCGCTCTATCCGCGGCTGCCTTTTCGGAGCTGGAACTGGAAACTGCCTCGGGGGGACATATCCAGGAGACACGGCTATTCCCCGAGTCCCAACTAAGTTCATGGGACCCTAAGGAGAACTAACAGTTGCTACACCTCCTGGCTATTCACTTGTGTGTTTCAGATCTGAAGCCCCTCCATGGCTGGAGTCAGACAGTGCAGAGAACTATTGATGTTCTTCTTCCATCCACCTAATATCCAAAACCCAGAACTGCTGCTCTCTGGCACATTTACTGCATAGGGAGTTGTGCTGAAAGAAGCTGGGGGATCTTAGGGGCTCTATGGAGTGTGTTTGCTAATGGGTTTTACAAAGCACTGTTCCTAGAAACGCTCGCAGGAAAGTAAAGGGGGGATGTCAATGGCAGCAGCTCTTTTGGTTTGGGCTGAACCTTCCCCTGGAGCTCTCACAACAGCCATGGTTGCACCCGTCCAATGCATCAGCACCAGCTGTCCTCGCCCTTCCTGACCTGCCTTGGCTAAGCTGCTGCCCCATCCTCTGACTCTCCCGGCTTTTCCTTTCTGCCCTTTCCCTTCTTGTCTCCTTTCCTCTGTCTGCTTCTGGGTTTGCTCCCCCTCCTGCCTCTTCCCCGTTCCCTGTCCAGCTCTCTCGCCCTCCCCAGCTCCAGTGCGGCTCCTAGTTATTCTTCTCGGCTGTGTTTCTACCAGTGATCACAGCATGTCTCTGGCTGGCCGTCCTGCCCCACTACCTCCACTTTGGGCCCCCCTTCCCCCTTGCCTGCTAGTCTGAGCCCTCCCCAGCTGTCTGGGCTTTCTTCTTCCTTCCATCCCTCACCCAGGGACTGGTTTCCCTACCCCCCTGCAGTGGCGGTTTCTCTCGTACTCCCTGTGTGAGGTCATGAACACTGCAGGGAGCAGCATTATGTAGCCCCAACTGTGGGGGAAAGTTGGAGAATATAGGTCAGGATCCAGCATGAGCAACAGTCATGCCCTGCCCTCGGGCACCCTCCACCGGTGGGAATCTCTTTGCTAGGGCATGCAAGCCAGGGGGAAACTGGCTAGGCAAGGGCCATTGGCTGAAGCAAAAGATATGTGGCCAGCACCCACCCCTAGGGCTCTGGAGAGGAGCATTTCTGGGAAAGGGAAGAGTAAAAAAGTCAATGACATTTTACATGAATTTATCCAGGTATCAAAGGGGTGGAAATGTACCATGGTTTGTGAATAGGATTTTTCTTTTTCTTTTACTGAAGTAGCAACAATTAACCTACAGCCATCAATGCAACACAAAGTAAAAGCTAGAGATGCTCTTGAAAGGGAGAAAAATCAACCCTCCAGGCAGACTGAAGACACAAACGAAGGCTGTGGAAATGTGGGAAGAAAACATTGCACTGAAAGGAGCAAAGCTCTTGGTCTAACTCCATGAGGGCCTGGGGTCAGGGAAAGGAGAGAATGTGCCGGGAACGGGGACAGCTGGTGCCTCGTGCTAGGATCCAGTGGATCCCATTAAAAAGCAGATGCTAGCTAGAGTATTTTTTCTGAGACTGGTCCAGTCCCACTTACATGAGGGGAATGTCCAGGGTGGTGAGATCTCTCAGGCCTCCTGCTGTGGTGTGAGCCCTGTTCTCCATTCGAAGGGCTCCCATTGGAGTCACTTGGAGCAGGATTGGGCCCTGGGTATAAGTGTAAATATGGGGGGTAGTGACATCCATCAATGGCACCAACTCTACATAGGCAGGCGGCATTCGAATGGCAGCCGGAGCCTGAGCTGAGGGCTATAGGGGCCCTGGCCCAGATGGCCTGGAAAACCCCGCTGGCCCTTTATGAAGGCAGGGCGGCCTGGGACCCTTGATGCAGGTGGGTCAGGACTCTGAGCTGGGTGGATCAGGAAACCCAGCTGGAGACGTGATGTGAAGGAGACGGGGCCCCTGGCCACTCCCCAGTGTGGAGGGGATGGGGCCCCCAGCTAGGCGTTGAGACGGGGGGCGATGGGGGCACCGTCCAGGCCCCAAGGCGGGGGGAGATGGGGCCCCCAGCTAGGCCTTGAGACGGGGAGAGATGGGGGCACTGTCCAGGCCTCGAGGCGAGGGGAGATGGGGACCCCAGCCAGGGCCCAAGGCTGGAGGAGATGGGGACACTGTCCAGGCCCTGAAATGGGGGAAGATGGGGACACTGTCCAGGCCCAGAGGCGGGGGGAGATGGGGCCCCTGGCCAGGCTCCAAGGCAGGGGGAGATAGGGACACAGTGGAGGCTCCAAGGCGGGCGGGAGGAGATGGGGCCCCCGGCCAGGCTCTGAGGCGGGGGGAGATGGGGACACTGTGGAGACCCCTAGGCAGGTGGGGGGAGATGGGGCCCCCGGCCAGGCCCCAAGGCGGGAGGGAAATGGGGGCCCCGGCCAGGCCCCGAGGCGGGGGGGGGGAGATAGGGCCCCTGGCCAGGTTCCGAGGCAGGGGGAGATGGGAACACTGTGGAGGGCCCCGAGGTGGGGGGGGATGGGGCCCCCGGCCAGGCTCCAAGGCGGGGGGGGAGGTGGGGGCCCCGGCCAGGTCCTGAAGTGGGGGGGGAGATGGGGCCCCCGGCCAGGCTCCGAGGTGGGGGGAGATGGGGACACTGTGGAGGCCCCAAGGCGGGGGGGGGGGAGATGGAGGCCCCCAGCCAGGCTCTGAGGCAGGGGAAGGGGGGGGTGGCTACACTGTGGAGGCTCCGAGGTGGCGGGGGGGAGATGGGGCCCCCGGCCAGGCCCCGAGGCTTTTCACTAAGTCGCCCCCAGCCCCGCCCTTTGCTCCTCCTGGCCCCACCCCCTACCGGCGGGGGCGTGGCCCGCACTCCCTTGGCCCCGCCCCCCGGCTTCTCGCCCACACTCGACATGGCGCCGCCGGCGCCTGCCCTGAGCCGCCCAGTTCCGGCGGGAGCTCCGCCCAGAGCGGAAGTGTGGATGGTTGCTATGGCGAGGCGCTCTGGGGACCCGCCCCTACTGGGGAGAGAGCCGGAGAGCGATCCGGCTCCTGCCGACGGCGGCGGGTGAGTGCAGCCGGGAGCGGGAGCGTCCCCATGACAGGGGGCGGGGGGCCTGTGCTTGGGGGGCCATTGGTGGGGGGGGGCTGTGGAGGGGGCGGGGGGCCTGTGATGGGGGGGCTGTGGAGGGGGTAGGGGGGGCCATTGGTGGGGGGGGGCTGTGGAGGGGGCGGGGGGGCCTGTGATGGGGGGGCTGTGGAGGGGGCCTGTGATGGGGGGGCTGTGGAGGGAGCGGGGGGGCCTGTGCTTGGGGGGGGCTGTGGAGGGAGCGGGGGGGCCTGTGCTTGGGGGGGGCTGTGGCGGTGGCAGGGGGGCCTGTGCTGGGGGGGGCTGTGGGGGGAGGGGGGCCTGTGATGGGGGGGCTGTGGAGGGGGCGGGGGGGCCTGTGGCGGTGGCAGGGGGGCCTGTGCTTGGGGGGCTGTGGCTGTGGCGGGGGGGGCCTATCATGGGTCAGTTGGGCTATGGAGGGGATGGGGGTACCATGGCATGATGGGTATGGAGTGGGTGGGGGTATGATGAGGACAGGGGTCTCATGGCAGGGGCCACCATTACCAGTGTCTAAAGCGGGGTAGGCGACCTATGGCACGCGTGTTGAAGGCGGCACGCGAGCCGATTTTCAGGGGCACTCACACTGCCCAGGTCCTGGCCACTGGTCCGGAGGGCTCTGCATTTTAATTTCATTTTAAGTGAAGCTTCTTAAACATTTTAAAAACCTTATTTACTTTACATACAACAATCGTTCAGTTATATATTATAGACTTATAGAAAGAGACCTTCTAAAAACGTTAAAATGTATTCCTGGCACGCAAAACATTAAATTAGAGTGAATAAATGAAGACTCGGCACATCACTTCTGAAAGGTTGCTGACCCCTAGTCTAAAGTGACACTTGAAATGCTGGTGGCACATATATTTCCCTCATTTCACTGTGTCCTGACACTTCTGGCAAGCGGGGTCGGGGGGAGCCCAGTTGGTCTTGATCCGAGTGAGCAAAGAAGAGAATTCCTATAGACTGAAAATGTAGCAGAGATTTCTTCTCCCCACTTTTCCATGTCTCAGGAACAGCAGGAGAGGGTTTTTGCCCAGCTTGGGAAACTACAGCTGGAGCAGAGAAATGTTCTGCAGGTGAGAATGTGGGGAAGGGAGGGTGATGGCTATTCATATATTATTTCATGTTTATGTTCTGGGGGCCCCAGTCAGGATCTGGGTGCTGTGTAAACACGTAAGTGACGTAGTCCTTGTCCCAGGGAGCTTTCAATCTAATAGGATGTCATACAAAACGTAATGGACAGGCAACACGGAAGATAGACACAGAACGTGGTTAGTTAATTTTCCCAGCTCCATTCTTCTGTTCAGGTGCTTCACCCAACTTGCTTTAGCAAGCTTAGTAACCGTGCCCTACTTCCACTCTGCCCATCATATTCTATTTGAATTCCACCACTTTTAGGTCATTTCAATGCCTTTTGCAATACTTTTCTTGCACTTCCCTCCCAGCGTCCTTTCCTTTCCTGATTAGAATGCAAGGCCCCCCAGCCATGTTTTTCCAGTTCAATCCAGTTAGTCGTTCTGGTCATAGTCGGGCCTGTGAAGGCCTGTTCCCTTCCTGCTCCATTGCCAATGCCTCTGTGGAACATAGGAATTGCCAGACTGGATCAGATTGCTAGTCCATCTAGCCCAGTATCTTGTCTCTCAAAGTGGCCAACACCAGATGCTACAGAGGAAGGTTTAAGAAGTCCCAGAGTAAGCAGATATGGGTTAATCTGCTCCTTGTGAAGGTCTTATCCAAATCACTAATAGTTAGAGATTAGTTTAAGTCCCGAAGAAGGAGGTTTAATATACCTTCCAAAATGCTTGTTAACGAGAATATCCAGGGTTATAATATTGAATACTATCCAATAAACGTCCAGCCTTTTTTGAACCTTGTGAAGTTCTTGGCTTCAATGACATAATTTCACGAGTTCCACGTCTAATTACATGTTGTGTATAAAAATATTTCCTTTTGTCAGTTAGAATTTGCCACCTTTTAACTTAATTGAGCGTGCCCTGTTCTTGTGTTAGAAAACAGGGAGGGAGAAGAGAGTTCTTGATCTGTGTTCTCTAGGCCATTCATTAGTTTGTATACTTTTATCATGTCCTTATTTGCCTGGTTGGGGATCCGTGGAAATGTGGCTGGCTTGGTCTCTCTACCCCACTGCTTCTCCTCCTCTTCTAATATCCATCTTCTCAGGGTGGGGACTGTACCTTTCTCTATCTTTTGAACCAGGACAGGTGCACTGTCAGTGTTAGTGACTAACAGCTTGATGTACACAACCTGAATTTACTTAGTACAAAGTGCATCATATTTGTATGGCACATGTTGGAGAACAAGATTTTCCCTAGGTGCAGAGCAATACTAAGGGTTTGTCTACACGCAGTTTTTTTGTACTCTCTAGTAACTGATGTAGTTAAATCAATTCAACCTCCTAGTGTAAATGCAGTTATACAGGCATAGATGTAAATTACAGAAATAAGCAATAGTGATATAAACACCTCTATGCCGGTATGCTCCTCATGTCCATTCTAGGGGGTTACACAGTTAAATTGGTACAAAGCCCCAATGCTACTGCTCTCCTCCAGTCCTGTGCATACTGCTTCTGCTGATCCTATTAATTAGCTGATGTCTGGAAGCTCATTTGAGGATGGAAAGAGCAATGTAAGTGCTAAGTACTATTAAGTATTATGATGCTAATGGGATTCACATGCATACATCGGCATGTGTGATCAGCTTACTTCTCCTGGGTGTAGCATAGCCCTGAAATAGGTGGCTCACCAGGAAATGTGTTAATGAGTGACAAAGTAGACTGCAAAATGCTAAAACCAGTTTTCTTCATAAAACTAGATCTGTGTAGCATTTGGCCTAGTTCTGGAGAACAGCAAAATAATCCCTGAATTTTCACCCTTTGTTGTTCTCCATGTTGTTCTGCTCTGGAGGCTGTTTGTTAATTTTTCTAGCACGTATTGCCATGGCAATGAGGCTTGTGGTAAGTACCTGAGCTCTCTGAGAAATCACTAAACTGGTTCTCGTCAGTGCATGACAAGTCAGGTCCATGGCCAGTGGGGATTTTGGGCTGGACTATATTTACTATCACTTCGGTGGCGCATAGATTGCAGTGCAAAATGTGTTAACCTAAGTAACTGGATTACCTCTGTTTTAAACTCCACAGAGCTTTTTAAAAAGGATTTTACAGCTATGAATTTCCTCCTCACCCTGAAATTTCTGGTTCTTTGCCAGAGAGTTTCTGATAACATTTTTGACACGATTTATTAGAACTGCCACTCCCTGGGCTTTGAACTTTAAAAGCCCAGGTTGCATGTCTCTATTTGTGTCCAATCAAATAATGCTTTTCTTCAATTGAGGAATGTTATCTTGTGGATAAAGGCAGAGGACTTGGAGTCAGAGTTGAGTTCTCATAGGGTCATAGACTGTAAGGTCAGAAGGGACCATCATGATCATCTAGTCCAGAGGTTCTCAAACTGGGGGTTGTGAGGTTATTACATGGGGGGTCGTGAGCTGTCACCCTCCATCCCCAAACCCCACTTTGCCTCCAGCATTTACACTAGTTTAAACCTGCAAGTGACCTGCACCCCATGCTGCAGAAGGAGGCGAAACCCTCCCAGGGTCTCTGCCAATCTTACCTGGGCAAAAATTCCTTCCCGACCCCAAATACGGCGGTCAGTTAGACCCTGAGCATGTGGGCAAGATCCATCAGCCAGACACCTGGGAAAGAATTCTCTGTAATAACTCAGAGCCCTCCCCAGCTAGTGTCCCATCCCCGGCCATTGCAAATATTTGCTGCTAGCAGTCGCAGATTAGCTGTGTGCTATTGTACGCAGTCTCATCACAACACGCCCTCCATAAACTTATCAAGCTCAGCCTTGAAGCCAGTTAGGTTCTTTTCCTGAATCCACAACATATTGCCTCTGGGAACTTGGACAAGTCCCTTGATTTTTACATGTTTGTGTCCTCTTCTGTAAAATACCTGCCTTGCAGGCATGTTGTGCAGATGAATGTTTGGAAAGCAATTGGGGGTGTAACATTCTATATAATTACGCTCAAGTGCTGGTTGGGTTTGGTAGGATTGCTCGATGTGGGGGCTGTTGTCGTTCATCTGGTCAGCACTAAGGCAGTCCCAAAGTGTGATGTACTTGTTGCACAATGGTACTCTTACGCTTGGATGAATAAGGACTGGCTTCACAGAAAGCTGTGTACGAGGATATTAGATTTCAGTAAATCATGGGAAATTACGACATGTGTGACCAAATTCTGCTTCCGCTCCTCACTGCGGGAGTGACAGAGTTATAAGGGTGATAGTGGGGAACAAGGAGAAATGAGCTTACAGTGCGCTAAGCTTACTAAAAGTCCAGTGTGACGTATGGGATGCATATGGAAATAACTACCCCTTTCTCAGGAGCTCTGGTGTGACCAGACCTGGAATATTTAATGCACTGTGGGAACCATGTTACCAGAAAGATGCTGATCAATTAGACGGAGTTCAGGGGAGAGCAACAACAATGATCAGAGGCTGCAAGGTTAGATGGGGGATGAGAATAAGCAAATTAACCATGTATCAGAGGGAGCAATTATTCAGAGTGATACGGGGTTGAGGGGCGGGTGGTTAGAAGTATTAGTAAGAGAGAGGAAGGAAATGAGAGAGGAAATTTAGGCTCAATCTCGATTAAAAACTTCCCAGCAGTCAGACCTGTGCATCTCAGTAGGGTCTGAGCTCCAAACCCTACTGCTTTGCGAGGTCTTGCTAACACCCACCCTGACCCAGGACTCGGCTGGTCTGTAGTGTCAGAGCAGCTGCATTCTGCTCCATTTCATGCATATTAGGCACCACGCTCAAGTGCCAGACAAGTTGTCATTTGTATTCCTCAGCTGGGCAAATTTGGGAAGCTTCTTTGTGGAAGGGCCTCTGCCTGCTCGGGAGGTGTGTGGCTGAGACTTTACCAATGGTAACAACCTGCAGTTCCCATCCTTAGAAACATACTTTTGTGGAAGCGCCCCGACATAAATCTGCCTTTGGCCACATTTTTCCCATGTGAGTGCTTAAAGCAGGGCACCTAAATAGATTGTTCTGCTTTTCAAAAGTGCTGAGCACCCACACAGCAGTGGCTTAAGGGGAAGCTGCAGGAGCTCAGCACTCCTGGGGGGACATGACTGTAGGGCCCTTCGTTTGAAAACTGTGGCCATTATGCACTACATCTATAAATCTTAAATAGCCCCAGTCCTCCTTTCTCCTGCTATGGTGCGCAATAACCGTGCCATCGAGCTAACCATCCTGATGCAGCCAAGCATGACAGTCAGCTATCAGGCCGCATGTTCACTTGCTCCATATGTAAATATTTCATATTATGAAACAGTCCCTCAACTCTCTGGCCTAGTGTTTGGTTGAGTGCCTTCTGTTTCCAGGTAGGATGGCGTTCGTGGTGTCTGAGCTGCCATTTCTCAGTGGAGTTCTCGCCTCACTCTTCTGTCTTTAACCTTGTTTCATTTGTCCACCGGAAAGTGACATCGCTGGCAAGTGATGTCAAGTGACTCCCTGAAGCTCCAAGGCAAGGCTAGTGCGCTCCAAGGCATGATTTCTGCTGGTTGGTCTCAAAAACAAAGCCCAAGCCACCTGCGCCGCTGCCGCTTTCAGAGAAAAAAGCATTAAAAGAAAAGATGAGCTTTCAGAGAAGGGCATCTGCATGGAGGTAAAATATTGTGCTCTATACTTCCGGTAGTGGGACGTTCAAAGGAACAGCAGCACAGTTCTCCTTAACCTTGCGCTTTGGTTGTCTGCCTGCATTTGTCCGGGCTGCCTGATTGCTTTTGCCGAGCTGGAGTGGGGTCCTCAGCCTTTCAGGGCTCAGTGCACAAAGAGACCTTGCATGAAGTCACAGAAATAAGAGATGGAAAAGGTTAGTGGTCCCCTGGAGTTCATACCTCTTTCTGGGTGGGGACCGTTTCCAAAAGTATATGCTCTAATGCCTTGCCCAGGTCACTTTCAGCTGAGGTTTCCATCACTTCCCTTAGGAGACTATTTTACAGTCTCTAGATTTCATTGTTAGGCAGGGTGGATTGATTTAAATCCAGGCATTTAAATCACCAAGTGGAAAGTCTCGATTTAAATAATCAATTTTAATCAATTTTTCCATTTGTACTTCAGTTATTTTCTAAAGAAAGATGCATTCTCATTGGTTGATATAGCTATTAAATTGATTTACAACTCAGTAAAGCCTTTACACTAATTTGGTATATTGTTTTGCCACCTAGGAGGGTACGCTATACATACATTTGTTAAGCAATTATATAGCTTAATATTGTCAGATTCTTATTAATTGTATACCTTTAGTATGTTAGAAAATGGTAAATGATATGTTGCTTATTTATTAGATAATTAACTTTTTGCTTATGATTTGTGTCAAGCTGAATTAGGATGGTAACTGGAATTTAATTAAACACACAAAACGGCATGTAAAATTTATTTTTATTAAACAAAATAACCTTAAATGTTTTGTTTACATAAACTTCTTTTATCAAAACATGTTCCACATTTATAACTAAATTATAAGAAGTTTGGGTTTTAACATATTTTTTATTAAACTCAGATTTCATTATAAACAAGTTTTTTTAAAAAAGGTATAATTTAAATAATTAAAAATCAATTTAAACAAAATAATTCTGATTTATCTATTTGTTTTAAATAATTGATTTTTATCCACGTTGCTGTCAGGAAACACTTCTTGGTGTCTGTCCTAAATTGAGAAATTCGAAGCTTAACTTTCTCCCTCCTTGGGCGGCACTGTAAATAATTCTTTCTACTTGATGTTTGCACCCTTCAAAAATTTGTAGACATTTGTCCTCACTTAGCCAAGCTAAACAGATTCAGCTCTTATAAATCTCTTCTTATAAACCAATCCCTTCAGGACCAATCACTCAGTTCTTCTCTCTATCTTAGAATCATAGAACCATGGTGTTAGAAGGGAGTGCAAGGGTCATCTAGTCTAACCCCTGCCAAGATGCAGGATTTGTTGTCTCTAAACCATCTAAGACAGATGGCTAGTGAGCCTCCTTTTGAAAACCTCCAGTGAAGGAGCTTCCATGACCTCCCTTGACAGTTTGTTCCATTCTCCTAGTGTTCTTACAGTTAGGAAGTTTTTCCTGAGATTTCATCTAAATCTGCTGTGCTGGAGTTCGAACCCACGGCCTCTTGTCCTGCCCCCTGTGGCAAGAGAGAACAACTTTTCTCCATCTTTTTATGGCAACCGTTCAAGTATTTGAAGACCACTATCATGTCCCCCCCGCAATCTCTTCTCTTCCAGACTAAACATACTCAGTTCCTTCAGCCTTTGCTCATCTGGCTTGCGTTCCAGCCCTTTGATCATCTTTGTGTCTCACCTCTGGATCCTTTCCAGTTTCTCTACATCCTTTCTATATGGCGGTGACCAAAACTGGACATAGAACTCCAACTGAGGCCTAACCAGTGCCAAGTAGAGCGGTACTGTCACCTCCTGTGACTTGCATGCTGTGCCTCTGTTAATGCAACCCAGAATTGCATTTGGTTTTTTTTGCAACAGCATCACATTGACGACTCATGTTGAGGTTGTGATCCACCACAACGCCTAGATCCTTCTCAGCGGTGCTGCTGCTAAGCCAGTTATCCCCCATTCTGTATTTGTGCATTTGGTTTTTCTTCCCTAAGTGTAGCACCTTACATTTGTCTTTGCTGAATTTCATTTTGTTGTGTAGCCCAGTTCTCCAATTTATCAAGATCTCTTTGAATTTGAACTTTATCCTCCGAAGTGTTTGTAACCTCCCCCCCCACCCCCAGCTTTGTGTCATCTGTAAATGTGATCAGTATGCTTTCTGTTTCTACATCCAGGTAATTAATAAAGATATTAAATAACAGCAGACACAGAACAGATCCCTGTGGAACCCCAATGTGTTGTTATTTTTCTGGCAGTAAAGTGCCCATCGTCAGCTATCCAGGGACAGTGTCACCAGTGCTATGGGAATTGAAGTGTTCTGAGGGAATACTGCCTCAAAAACACTCTTACTTAATACAAAATATAACTAAAATGTTGTTTGCAAAAGAACTGTGTTGATGAGAACTGTGAAGAGAAGGTATCTTTCCCCAGAAACTGCAAAAAGGGAATCATCTCCTTTGTTAAGCAGATTTCTTTGCTGCCCAGGTACTGATGTGGTCTGTGACTCTTGTTTCCAGACTACTGAATACTCACCTCCTACAGTTTGGATCTGGGGAGCCATGCCTTGTACATTTGTTTCCCCACAAGTACTTGGAAATTTGGTGATGACCAGATGGTACGTGGTATGGTAGTGAAGGACAGCGATTCGTATGCTGCAGTGCTGGCCTCAGATCACTTTCCCTTCAGAGCCCTGATTAATCCTTATAACAGTGTCCAACCCACCAAAGGCTCTGATGCTTTAACACAGGCAGCTGCTCGTAAATGTCCCAGGCTTAAAATCCGTGATGAAAAGTGGTTCCTCATGGGATCATCTCAGCCAGCCACATGACAGGTCCCAGTCCTCTCCTCTAATCAACAGCTGGCTATAGACCTGCCACTGTAGCAGTGATATCTTAAGCAGCAGTTGTTGCTATTGTTTGGTTTAGACATTTCAGAGACTATTTTAGTTTTCCAAGGCTAATTCTAGAAAGTATGTCCTGGAGTCCATGCAGGGGAATGAACACAGAGTTAGACATTCCTAGTCCTTTTTGGTTTGGCCACTGGATTCAGTGGGAACAGTTAGAGCTCTGTCAGACAAGTGCTCTTGGAGGCCAGAGATGGGTGAATTTAGAATTCTCTTTTGTCACGGGTGGTGTGTGTGTGGTGGTTGTGGGGGGGCAAGACATCCTGAGTGTGGGTTATTGTTTGTAGCCTTCGTGGGAATAATGAATTTTTGTGTTGTCCATTTGGGTAAAGAAATTATGTTTAAGAAGCCTGTGGGTTACTTTTTGGGGTTTGACAAATTCACTTCTTGTGCATCTCAGACAACTGATTGATCTGCCGCGACAGGGAGATTTTCCTAATGTCATTCTTGGGCTAGGTCAAGCTCTCACAAGAGCAGTGGGGTCTCTCACAAAGGGTGTTGGTCCACTGGTACTTGTGACCCCCTAGTGTCACTAAAGCCTTGGGTTGGAACAGTCCTAAGAAATGACTGGATTTATTTGGTCATCAATAGTTTAGTAGTTGGCGTATGTAAATCAGTGGTGAAGGCTGGAGGCTGTATGGTTGCCAAAGACTCGGAAAGGTGATTCAGCTGTCCAGAGACCAGGTTTGTGTTAGGCCATGTCTGCACTAGCACTTATGGTGACAAAACTTTTGTTGCTCAGAGGTGTGGAAAAAGCCACTCCCCGAGCAGCATAAGTTTTGCTGGCATAAGTGCTTGTGTGCACAGCGCTATGTCGATGGGAGGCGCTCTCCTGCTGACATAGCTAGTGCCGCTCATTGATCTGGCTTTATGTCATGTCAACAGGAGCGCTCTCTCCCGTCAGCATAACGCGACACACGGGCACTCTGACAGTGGCACAGATGTCTTAGTACGGCTATGTCGCTGTAAGCTTCTGAGTATAGACCTGGCCTTAGTCTGTGGCTTGCACATAATGCAGACCCTTTAGTAATGTTGTATGAGATCTTATAAAAAATGTTTTCTGCTGGAGTATTTAGCTCTGTAGCCTTGTTCCACCATGGGAAGGAAAAGCATCCCAACCAGAAAGGTCCTCAGGATTTCTGTTCCCCTCTTTCGAGGCCCTGCATTGTGCTGAGTTTCTTTGACTTGGTAGGACTGAATGTGAGTCATATTGGAACTCATCCCCACCACTCATGCGTAAGACCTGTGGGGTATCTCATGGCATTCCCCCTCACTTAGCTTAGCACACTGTTTCTGCTGCACTTTTGGTTCCTGCCAGCCTCAGGTGTGAGGCACGTAGCCTGAAAAGTCTAAGCTGGCTATCGCCTGTTTCCCCCAAATTTCTTGTTTTCCACGGGCATCAGTTAAACCCTCTGAGTGGTTTTGAATCGGTTTTACTCTCTTGGAGCACCAGACACTCCTTTCTTGCTGCTGACACCTCGTTTGTTGCTGGAAGTGTGGTGTTCCCTCCCCTCCTGCAGACCAGAACCAAACTTTTGGCTTCTGCTTAAAATTGAACACTGATATTGGCAATTGCTGCTGCTTTTCTTCTGCTGCAGATTTACCAGGTGTTAGGCCCTGTGGTGGTTCCCTGACCTGGGTACGGGCAGAGCCACGTTACTGTCTGGAGTGTCAAGAGGAAAAGCTGACCTGAAGAGTGAAAGTTTGGGAAAATTTCTGATGTCTGTGGAACCCCTTAAGTTCACAGACTTCTCCTCCCACCCTCGCCCCAGTCCCTCAGCCTGGTGCTGAATGCTTGAAGCTCTTGCTGCTGTTAGGAAGCCTTTAGCTGAAAACATTCCTGGGTCTGCACATTTCAGCAGCCGCTCATATGGCTCAACTATTTTGCACTTCCCATCTGTAGATCTCAAACCATTCTACAGAGGTAGGTGAGTGGCATTATTCCCATCTCACAGATGGGGAGGTTAGGTGACCAAAATTACGCAGTGAGTCAGTGGCAGAATTGCAAATAGAACCCAGCTCTTTACGGAGGCAGGCAGGCGTGACCGCAGTTCATGCAATATTGCTCTTGCTGCATTTGTACACACCGTCTTAAAGATAAAGACACTTTGGCCACAAGTGAAATGAATTTGGTCTTAGCGAATGTTTACCCACCGCATGAAACCATCCCAGAAATCGGTACACCTGGCAGTCTGACCGGGATACAAGGAACTGGCACTGCTGCCTGCTCAGTGTGTACCTGCAGCTATGGGGACTCCTGGTGTTATGCTGGATCATATTAAAGAAGTTCTGTATTAAAATCACAAATGAGTTTGATTCCCCATAGTTTAAATTCCAGGGTATTACTAATTAAGAGGTCTCTTGGTTTTTGGTCTCTTGTTTTTACTGTTTCTCCCTCTGAGTGTGAAACTTGCAAGCTGCTAATTGTGTTAGTACATAGAAGCATAGAATATCAGGGTTGGAAGGGACCTCAGGAGGTCATCTAGTCCAACCCCCTGCTCAAAGCAGGACCAATCCCCAACTAAATCATCCCAGCCAGGGCTTTGTCAAGCCTGACCTTAAAAATATCTAAGGAAGGAGATTCCACCACCTCCCTAGGGAACCCATTCCAGTGTTTCATCGCCCTCCTAGTGAAAAAGTTTTTCCTAATATCCAACCTAACCTCCCCCACTGCAACTTGAGACCATTACTCCGCGTTCTGTCATCTGCTACCACTGAGAAAAGCCTAGATCCATCCTCTTTGAAACCCCCTTTCAGGTAGTTGAAAGCAGCTATCAAATCCCCCCTCATTCTTCTGTTCCGCAGACTAAACAATCCCAGTTCCCTCAGCCTCTCCTCATAAGTCATGTGTTCCAGTCCCCTAATCATTTTTGTTGCCCTCCGCTGGATGTTTTCCAATTTTTCCACATCCTTCTTGTAGTGTGGGGCCCAAAACTGGACACAGCTCTCCAGATGAGGCCTCACCAATGTGCAATAGAGGGGAACGATCACGTCCCTTGATCTGCTGGCAGTGCCCCTACTTATACATCCCAAAATGCCATTGGCCTTCTCGGCAACAAGGGCACACTGTTGACTCCTATCCAGCTTCTCATCCACTGTAACCCCTAGGTCCTTTTCTGTAGAACTGCTGCCTAGCCATTCAGTCCCTAGTCTGTAGCAGTGCATGTGATTCTTCCGTCCTAAGTGCAGGACTCTGCACTTGTCCTTGTTGAACCTCATCAGATTTCTTTTGGCCCAATCCTCTAATTTGTCTAGGGCCCTCTGTATCCTATCCCTACCCTCCAACATATCTACATCTCCTCCCAGTTTAATGTCGTCTGCAAACTTGCTGAGGGTGCAATCCATGCCATCCTCCAGATCATTAGTGAAGATATTGAAGAAAACCGGCCCGAGTGCCGACCCTTGGGGCACTCCACTTGATACCGGCTGCCAACTAGACATGGAGCCATTGATCACTACCCGTTGAGCCCGACAATCTAGCCAGCTTTCTATCCACCTTATCGTCCATTCATGCAGCCCATACTTCTTTAACTTACTGGCAAGAATACTGTGGGAGACCGTGTCAAAAACTTTGCTAAAGTCAAGGAACAACACGTCCACTGCTTTCCCCTCATCCACAGAGCCAGTTATCTCGTCATAGAAGGCAATTAGAGAAGGCATCCTAAGACAGAGTCTGTTCTCAAAGCAATACTTTATAACAACTACTCACACAGAGAGAGACTCAAAGCGATACTTTGTAACAACAGAAACAGCACACAGAGACTCCCCGCCCTTTTGTTGTATTTATCTCGCTTTGTTAACAATTGTGATTAAAATAGAGATAGAGGATGTATGTGGATGGATGGTTGCTGTGGATAATAAATGAATGATCAGGGAGGTGCCAGCCTAAGAATCCAGAGTCCATCAGCCGAAGAAGGCATCAAGTGGAAACAACCAGAAGGCAGACTGGAATCTACCCAACAGCCTCAAGGATGGGCGAACCGAAGAACAACACGGAGCCGTCAGGAATGTGCCATCTGCTGATTGATTCAGCAACAGCATGATGAAGCAATTCCCATAGACTGGCATAGGAAGAAATTCCTATAAAAATGGACTCTAGAAACTGAGAACTTTGGGGTCTGATTCTGCAAACCAACTTCCAGGAGTGTCAGATGTGCATCTGACAAGGCCCAGCTCCCTCCTCGTGTCCAGGCCACCTGGCCAGTGGCCTGGCACGAGCAACAGTAAGGCTGGTAACTATGATAACAACCTTGCAGAACCTGTGTGTGTGTGTGTATGAATGAATGTGTGAATAAAGATGAGATTGAATGGAATGTTATAGCCATAACTAACTGCTTACTATGATTCTTTCTGTATTCACAATAAATGTGGCATTTTGCCTTTTCCCCTTTAATAAGATCCTGCTGGTTTTTATTTTATTGGTATAACCCTGGGTCCAGGTGCTGACCCCTCAGTAAGAACAGGTAGAAATGCAAGTGCCCCGGCCCCAGGGCCACGTGGTGGCTGCTTTGTGCTGACTAAGAGGTCAGTGGTAATACCTTGAGCGCTTTAGGGAATTAAAGTATCTCCTACCAAAGCTGGTCAAAAATGTTCTGATGGAACCTTTTCTGAGCGGGCAACCCCAGGAGGCAGCAGCCAGGGGAGTTGGGCAGCTGGGGCCAGGCTGAAAAATTTTGCATTTGTTCTCTGGAATTTTTCAGAATTTTTCTTCCTGTGAAAAATATGGGTTTTTTTGTTTGTCCCAGTGTAGAATGAAATATTCCCCCACCCCCTGACTGAAAGTTTCTACAATAGGGAGACTGAGCTGGTTGGAAAACAGACTCTCCTACTTCATCAAAGCCCTGCTCCTGGCAGGGGCGTGCAGCAGACTTCCCAGTGTCCACTCCTTGTTTTTCAGCCATCCACCATTCCCATAACTCCTTCCACAAAACACATCACCTGCTTCTCTTTCCCTGACTGAATGCTGTCTCCTCCCCAGTCAGCAGGTCTGGCTAGCAGTTTGGGTCAGGTGTGGGGAAAGAAAGTGATGCATTGAATCTTGGCTTTTGGGGTTGAAGGCAATTGAAAGGTTTGGCAGGATTTCCCCAATTTGCTTGACCCAGCTGTGTCAGGAGGGCTTTGGCAGGGGCCTGGAGCTCCCAGGATTGGAATATTAGGTGGGGCTGGATTGAGGTACTCTGGCAAGTCTGTGTGGTTGTGCAGGACTGCAATAACTCTGCAGTGTTGTAAGAAATGACCGAGGTACATTTAATAGAGCCGTCTGGGGGAAATCTTTTGTACTATTCCTTGTTTTTGCTAACTTTAGCCTTACTATTATTTATGACTGACACCATAATTGTGAGTGATGCTTTACAAAACAAGGAAATCACAAGGTGGAATTCCTGCCCAGAGGAGTTTACAATTGACATAAATAGAACAACAGGAGACAGCAAAACAGGTTGTCCGAAGGTGAAAACAGTACAAGCACGCAGGAATGCCTGTGAGCTGAGGTTTCAGAGTGGTAGCCGTGTTAGTCTGTATCAGCAAAAAGAACGAGGAATACCACAAGTACCTCTCATTCTTTTTGTGAGCTGAGGGTGCCACTGTTTTAATATATGCAAAATCATAGTTTGCCATGACCAATCCATACTCTGAGTCCCCAGTTTAAAAAATTGTCCCGTGGCAGTTAATCTTATTAAACAACCAAACAATGGGGATCAGATCTCTTAAATATACGAAATAATCCAGCAATCCTGTGTATTTGCCCTTTGACTGGAGAGCAGGTTTTCATGGAACTCTCCATAGTCTTCAGGAATATGCTGTTTGCTCCATCAGGCTGTGATCTCATCCATCTCCTAAACAGGAGTGGCAGAAGTACCCTAAAAGTGTGGGGGCCACAGGCGCCCAAACCATGGCCTTGCCCCCCACCATGCTGTGCCCCCACACTGCCCCTTCTCCCCATGTTCCTGCCCTCGCACCCTCTCTTCCCCCAAGGCCCTGTTCCTGTGCCACCTCTTTCCCTCCAAGACCTCACCCCCCACTTGCTCCCCTCTGCGTCCCCACCCCGTCACTTGTCCTTATGGCCTAGAAAAGGTGGGAGTCATGCTCCCTGGCCCGCCCTGTTCCGGCATCCCTGCTCCTAAACTAAGCCTGTTTTGGTCACTGGTTAGAGAAGACATCCAGGTGCTGCAGGAAAAGGGTGTCGGTGATTCAACATTCTTGTGAGTCAGGATTGAACTAGCACCTCAGCATAGTGTTAGGAGTGCTGACAAGGACCCAGCTACTACTTGCTCGCAGTCCTGGGCACCTTCCAATTTGGAAGTTACATTCTGCCTGCCTCTCCTTCCTCCCCCGCCCCCGGCTTCCTCCACTGTGGTTTTAACGGACACTCCACTCCTAAACTGTTGTGTATCATTCGGCTGCTGTTAAACAGCTGCTGCATTTAATCTCAGAGGTGGCTGTATTTCAGTGTTGGACAAAATAACTTCTGTATATATGGTAAAAATCTTTGAGATGCTTCTGAAGGAAAGGTTTCAGAGTAGCAGCCATGTTAGTCTGTATTCGCAAAAAGAAAAGGAGGACTTGTGGCACCTTAGAGACTAACAAATTTATTAGAGCATAAGCTTTCGTGAGCTACAGCTCACTTCATCAGATGCATTCAGTGGAAAATACAGTGGGGTGATTTATATACACAGAGAACATGAAACAATGGGTGTTACCATACCCACTGTAACCAGAGTGATCACTTAAGGTGAGCTATTACCAGCAGGAGAGCGGGGGGAGGGGAACCTTTTGTAGTGATAATCAAGGTGGACCATTTCCAGCAGTTGACAAGAACGTCTGAGGAACAGTGCGGGGTGGGGTGGGGGATAAACATGGGGAAATAGTTTTATTTTGTGTAATGACCCATCCACTCCCAGTCTTTATTCAAGCCTAAGTTAATTGTATCCAGTTTGCAAATTAATTCCAATTCAGCAGTCTCTCGTTGGAGTCTGTTTTTGAAGTTTTTTTGTTGAAGAATTGCCACTTTTAGGTCTGTAATCGCGTGACCAGAGAGATTGAAGTGTTCTCGAATTGGTTTTTGAATGTTATAATTCTTGACGTCTGATCTGTGTCCATTTATTCTTTTACGTAGAGACTGTCCAGTTTGACCAATGTACGTGGCAGAGGGGCATTGCTGGCACATGATGGCATATATCACATTGGTAGATGTGCAGGTGAACGAGCCTCTGATAGTGTGGCTGATGTGATTAGGCCCTAGGATGGTGTCCCCTGAATAGATATGTGGACAGAGTTGGCAACAGGCTTTGTTGCAAGGATAGGTGCCTGGGTTAGTGGTTCTGTTGTGTGGTGTGTGGTTGCTGGTGAGTATTTGCTTCAGGTTGGGGGGCTGTCTGTAAGCAAGGACTGGCCTGTCTCCCAAGATCTGTGAGAGTGATGGGTCGTCCTTCAGGATAGGTTGTAGATCCTTGATGATGCGTTGGAGAGGTTTTAGTTGGGGGCTGAAGGTGACAGCTAGTGGCGTTCTGTTATTTTCTTTGTTGGGCCTGTCCTGTAGTAGGTGACTCTGGGTACTCTTCTGGCTCTGTCAATCTGTTTCTTCACTTCAGCAGGTGGGTATTGTAGTTGTAAGAATGCTTGATAGAGATCTTGTAGGTGTTTGTCTCTGTCTAAGGGGTTGGAGCAAATGGGGTTGTATCGTAGAGCTTGGCTGTAGACAATGGATTGTGTGGTGTGGTCTGGATGAAAGCTGGAGGCATGTAGTAGGAATAGCGGTCAGTAGGTTTCCGGTATAGCGTGGTGTTTATGCGACCATCGCTTATTAGCACCGTAGTGTCCAGGAAGTGGATCTCCTGTGTGGACTGGTCCAGGCTGAAGTTGATGGTGGGATGGAAATTGTTGAAATCATGGTGGAATTCTTCAAGGGCTTCTTTTCCATGGGTCCAGATGATGAAGATGTCATCAATGTAGCGCAAGTAGAGTAGGGGCATTAGGGGACAAGAGCTAAGGAAGCGTTGTTCTAAGTCAGCCATAAAAATGTTGGCATACTGTAGGGCCACGCGGGTACCCATAGCAGTGCCGCTGATTTGAAGGTATATATTGTCCCCAAATGTGAAATAGTTATGGGTGAGGACAAAGTCACAAAGTTCAGCCACCAGGTTAGCCGTGACATTATTGGGGATACTGTTCCTGACGGCTTGTAGTCCATCTTTGTGTGGAATGTTGGTGTAGAGGGCTTCTACATCCATAGTGGCCAGGATGATTTTTTCAGGAAGATCACCGATGGATTGTAGTTTCCTCAGGAAGTCAGTGGTGTCTCGAAGGTAGCTGGGAGTGCTGGAAGCGTAGGGCCTGAGGAGGGAGTCTACATATCCAGACAATCCTGCTGTCAGGGTGCCAACGCCTGAGATGATGGGGCATCCAGGATTTCCAGGTTTATGGATCTTTGGTAGCAGATAGAATACCGCAGGTTGGGGCTCCAGGGGTGTGTCTGTGCGGATTTGTTCTTGTGCTTTTTCAGGGAGTTTCTTGAGCAAATGCTGTAGTTTCTTTTGGTAACCCTCAGTGGGATCAGAGGGTAATGGCTTGTATAAAGTGGTGTTGGAGAGCTGCCTAGCAGCCTCTTGTTCATATTCCGACCTATTCATGATGACGACAGCACCTCCTTTGTCAGCCTTTTTGATTATGAAGGAAAGGTGCTATATGAAATGTGAGATCCCTCTATCTGATTCTGATTTAAGGAGTTCCACCAGAGTAAATGTAGAGTAACTCTACTGATGTCTGTGAAATTATTTTGGATTTACATCAGTGGAATTGAGATTAGATTCTGGCACATTCTGTCACTACACAGTGCTACACGTAGAGCAACCATTCTAGCCACAACAGTCATAGTCTAGAAAGGTCTTTCGAAAAAAGTAGCATTTTATCTTCTGTTAGGACCATACATGCTGTATCACTGCCTCTCCTGCTTCCTGGCCGCCCGGATCAGTGTTTTAGGTGCCACAGGAAATAGGGCAGAGAGCCCTGGTTTTGTTCTCTTGGTGGTAAGATATAATGTGCCTTAATGCAAAATTAAGGTTTTGTCTCTTTAATTTGCATCTGCCTAGTGCATTTTCCTTGTCAACATATGTCTGCTCTCGGTGCCAAAGGTTTAAGCTAAACCTAAAAATGTTTAATGAGGTTCAGAATTGTGGTGAAATTCTTCAGCCTTCTCCCCCACTTCCCGGTGAATGTGAGCCTTAAGGACGAACTAAGCACATTCCTGTTTGTTTTTCCGTAGTGATTTTGGCTTTCAGAGGGAGATTATGGGTGTCACAGGAATTCTTGTTTGTCGTGCTATATATGGCATTTCTCCTGAGCTGTTCTGATTTAGTTCCTCCTGTTTGTGATGGGAGCCCCTTTTTTCCACTTGTCATACTGTGCAGACACACATTTCCACCAGGCACATGGATCAGGCTGATCACTTCAAGAAGCAAGCTGAAACTGCTCTGAAACAAATCCCAGTGGCTACAGTATTCTGGCTGTCTGCTGCTGTGAAGTTCTTGTGAGTTAGTGTTGTAACAAAGGCGAAGAGTCCTGTGGCACCTTATATGCTAACAGATGTATTGGAGCATAAGCTTTTGTGGGTGAATACCCACTTCGTCAGATGCATGTACGTCTGTTGTAACAGAGGTGCTGTTTTATGCAGCTACCGGCATACGCTTTTGGGTCTCTTGCCCAATGGTGTAAAACAGTGGTGTGGCCTCATCTGGAATACTGTCTGCACTGCTAGCAGTGATGGTTTGGCCAATGGGGCCCCGGCCAATTGGGGGCCCCCCGGAAAAACGGGCAAGCCCCAACACGCTCAGCCTCCTGCTTCTGGGCTTAAACCAATGTTTAACTAAGAGAGACGAGGGTGAGACTTAATAGCGGGTAGATTATCCCACGTCTGCTACTGTGGGGTTCTTACACATTCCTCTGAAGCATCTGGTGCTGACCACTGTCCGAGATGGGTTATTGGGCTAGATGGACCATGGGTCTGTCCAGTTTGGCAGTTTCTATGTTTCTGTGACTCCTGTTGACTGGCTGAGTGTGTGGTGTTTAGCTCAGGTTCTGCTCTCACTGTTGATCTGTCCTGAATGGCTGGTACCAAGAATACACTAGAAAAACGCCGGCGAATATTAGGGCCCGCCCCACTGTGTGATTTCGGTTGTGCACAGTGCTCTTCCATGGGAAGTGGTGTGTGGGAGAAAAGGTGGTCTTGTGGTTGTAGTAGAAGACTAGAAGTTGGGACACCTGGGTTCCATTCCCAGGTCTGTTACAGACTGGCTGGGACACCGCTCTGTGCCTCGGTTTACTCATTGGTAAAATGGGGATAATAATTCCGACCCACCTTACATTATTATGTGTGTTACTGTGGAGCCCGATCAAGGAGCCTCAGTCGTGGATCAGGCCCTCATTGTGCTAGGGGCTGTACAAATAGAGAACAAAGAGGCAGTCCCTCCCCCAAGGGACTAGGAGTGTTTTGTGCTCTCTGAAGGGCAAAGTGTGTGGTGCTGGTCACAGCTAGACTGGGAGTGCTAAGAGAGCCGGGGAGCAGTCCTGCACTGGCCCCAGAGATACGCTTAAGACCTAGTAAGTTTCCCTTCCCTTCTCTGATTCAATAATAAGATGAGGAGTACTTGTGGCACCTTAGAGACTAACCAATTTATTTGAGCATGAGCTTTCGTGAGCTACAGCTCACTTCATCGGATTCATCCGATGAAGTGAGCTGTAGCTCACGAAAGCTCATGCTCAAATAAATTGGTTAGTTTCTAAGGTGCCACAAGTACTCCTTTTCTTTTTGCGAATACAGACTAACACGGCTGTTACTCTGAAACCAATAATAAGATGCTTTGGCCAATTCTGGAAACTTCATGTCCTCAGGTAAGTAAATAATCTGTCCCTCGTTGGCAGGGACTAGTGACCCTTCAAGGTGAAGGAAAGGGTTTGTTTCCATGCTAGGCTGTTACACAGGAGCTTTCCTAGTGGGGTGGCTATGGTTACTGCTTTGAACTGCAGAATGTTCTTCAAATAAAGTCTGAGACAATGAAATAAGGTGCTTGGGAGATGGAGCGGCCTTGTCTCTGGCTCACCCTTTGGGGGTCAGATGCCTCTGTAATCCGCTAACTCAGTGCAACTGTGTTCCTAGAGGAAGCTTTTATTTTCTTCCTCTTGGTGCTCTGAATGCCAGTTTACCCAAGCAACACCCTGGATTGCAGGGGAGGCTGCGAGTTTCCAAGCCTTGGCAGGTCTGTCGGAATGCTGCTGGCACAAAGGTGTGCTCTGGAGGGTTGGCCTGTGCGGGCAGCTTCAGTGAGGGAGAAAGAAGCTTTCAATTGCTACTGGCAAAGCTCTGGGTAATTTGCTTAAACTTTGATTGTAGGTTAATCCTGGATTAACAGAGGGCAAAAACAGCATCGGGTGGGGTGCAGAGGGGGGTCAGGGTCTTGTAGGGAGGGGCAGGCTCTCTCCCCTCAGCAGTGCCCTAACACTCCTCCCCCCCCGTTTTTTTCCCCTTGTTCTTTTCTTTGCAGGACTCCTGAAGCTCCATGCTCCAGGCGTGCTTGACGGAGGATAGCAGGAAGCTCAGCCCAGCTTTCAAGTGTCACTGTGACTGACTGCAGGGAGGGAGGAGTTGCCAGCTAGTCCAGGGAGGCCGCCTGAGCACTTGCACTGACTGCCAGGATGCAAGCCGAGGTTTAGAGATCCAGCTCCTGTGCAGCTCTCCTTTGTGTCCACCCCGGGGAGGGGAAGTGCAAACACACCGCTTCCTCTTGGAGGGCTTTCAAGCAGCTCCAAGGGAAGCAGTTAACTTGCAGAGCACCGGGGGATGTGGAGTGAGGGACTCTCCCTCTGACAATGAGCATCCATGTTCTCAAAGCTCACCGAGCACCTGGAAGAATGTAAGTGGCAAAGACTGGAGACCACATGGAAGAAAGGAATGCAGAAGGGATTTCTCCCTGCAACCGCTGTGACAGGATTGTACAGTGCTGTGGATATGGTGACACAGATGGCGTGTGGATCTGCCTTTTCCTCCCATTTCTTCCGCTTGATATTTGATCTCGGTCCTTTGGGGCTGCTGGTTTCTGGTGGTAATGGGCACTAAATATTCACTGGTGTTTATCTCTTCCATTGGGCAGCTTTGAACGATCTCTGTGGGGAGGACACAACAGTCATAGACAGCTTTCTGGAACAACCTGTTGGTTCCCGGTACTGGGAGGAGCCCAGTTTAGAGATTGCTGCTTGGAATGAGGACAGCTGAAACTAAGTCATCAGTAAATTATCCCCTTACTTGCCCCCCCACGGCCCTGGCTTCATGAACACAGGAGGCAAAAGGGAGGACGTTATCCAGTAATTAGCTTCCGAGCATGGACTTGGTGACAGACAAAATAACTTCGTAATAATTCCCACTGTGAGTGTGCCTGAGAAGCCGTCCAGCCTTCCTCTGTACTATGAATTGCTGGGGTGTAAAGGCTCAGGTGGGGTCGCCTCCCACTGACTTAATACAGGACTGAACAGTAGTGCTGCTCTGGGGGACAGACAGATTTCCCGACTTAACTTCCCAAGGCTTCTGTCTGCTCCCAAAGAGTAGTGTGGACACAGAGCTGATTGGCTAACTCAGACCTTTAAGGTGGCTATCTGGATGGCTATACCTCCGGGGCTCTTAATTTAATTGTCTGCCTTTACCTTTGAAACCACGCAGGCAGAGCCGAGAGAGCATTGTACGGGTATCTTTGGGCCTCCTATGAAACCGTGTGTGGGTGGAAAGAGGCTGCAAAGCCCAATGAACGACGATTCTGTTGCTGCTGCTCTTCGTCCCTGCGTGGCCGTTTGCTGGGCTGAGGGCGTAGGAGTGGGAGCCTCTCTCACCCACGGTACAATGCACTTTACTTATTAGCTGGTTTGCATGGTGGGAGTTTTTCTGGAAAAATTGCTGACTCCCAATTCATGGGAAAGACCCCCAGTGTTTGAGGCCTGGGAAGACCATCAAACCACTCAGAGAGAAACCCAGAGAAGAGGGGTGGTTATGGAGCAGAACCCTCTATCTCCAGAAGGGGTGGCAGAACCCCAGAAAGCAGCCAGGATCCAGGTATAAGACAAGTTTGCACCATTCATGTTCTCTGAGGCTGTGGCCTGGTGACAGACCATTTGAGGTGGTGCAGGTGATGCCCTCTGGAGGCAGGGATCCTCACGCCTCTCTTCTATACACGCCTGGGCTTTCTTCCCAGCGCCTTGGGGCTCCTGTGTCTGGAACCGAGACGTTGAAGAAGAGCAGTCTGTATTCCCTTCCCTGCAGCAGCCATGGCGGAGCACCTGGAGCTGCTGGCGGAGATGCCAGCCGTGGCCAGGATGAGCACCCAGGAGCGGCTGAAGCATGCACAGAAGCACCGGACGCAGCAGCTGAAGAAATGGGCACAGTCTGAAAAGGAGGCCCAGAGCAAGAAGACGAGAGCAGAAAAGAGGAGGAAGAACAGCAGCAAGGGGAAGCGAGTGCTGTTTCCGGAGAGCATCAAGCTGCTGGAGGCAGCATCTCGCAATGATGTGGAGGAAGGTAGGAAGGGCCAGGTACCCCCAGACTGAGTGTAAGAGATGGGGGTGCGGGCTGTGGCATAGGCACTATGCGTTAGGGGTGCTGGATGGTGGCGGGGGATTGCAGGTGCCCCCATAAGACTTGGGAGGCTTAATTTTTAAAAATATCTTCAAGCAGAAATTGTTGTTCAGAAATGACGGGACCAGCCGCAATGGAATCTGAAGGCCTCTTGGGTTGAACTCTGTAGGTCGTGTGTGGTAAGCAGCTGCATCACTGCCTCTGCTCAGACTGAGGGGCTGTAAATATCAACTCACTCCTAAGCAAGAAAGGCCCCATTGTGGGGTGATCTTTTGATGTGGGCTTCTTTCCACTGGAGGAAGAGCTGAGTCATTTTATTGAAGGGTGAAGACTATTTACATAGCGTAGGGCCCTGACGAGTTCGAGTTCGGGCACGGGTAGCAGGTCACCTTCTCTTGTTGCAGGGGAATCCCATTTCCTCCTTCCATAGAGGATGTAGATAACGCTGCCCATCCCTGTATGCTTATTGTCTTTGATAACACGACTGGTTCTGGGCACCCGCGATCTGCTGTGGGGCCACATTCACCCTTCCCCACTTTGTGGGATAGGGTAATTCTTCTTGGGGGGGAAGGGAGGCAAACAACCCAGGATGTGCAAACCTCTTGCCCCTCTGGAAAGGTGGCATTTGGACACCATCAGACTTTATTTATATAACACAATCGATAAAGAAATGACGGTGAGTGTGCTGAAAGGTGCTGGTTCTCTGACAGCAGGCTGCTTTCAGTGTACCTACAGAACACGTAGTTCTGTTTACACTAATCCCTCGTGTGAAATCACTGCTGTCCTATGACTCACTGCGTGCCCTCGACTGCCATCGAGCTCCGTGAGAGCAGAGGGGCCTGTGAGGAATGGGCCTGGGTGCCTTTGGCCCGTCTGAATGGCGTCGGGGGAAAAGTGGCTACACCAGAAAGCACACGATGTCACCGGTCCCTCTCACCCCCTCCAGCATTTCTAGCTCTTCTGGGTTTACCTCAGGCTCCCTTACCATTTTGTTTTAAAATGGTGGCAAATCCAGAACAACGAAACACCTGCACAGCTACTGCAGTGCCAGTTCTGGCTAGCAGGAGGCACTAGAAAGGAATGGCAGAGGAGCATGGTCTCCATTCTCAACAGGAGTCACTGTACAAATGCGTAGCTGCCCGACATCACTTCTGAGGAGGCTGAACACTGTTGCCGCGAATCCTTGCCCCAAGTTGTTGGTCCCCTGAGGCTCCCTTTTCTCGTACGGTGTCCTGCAGTCTGCAAAACAGAGCTAAAATCCGTCGTGGGTGTCAGTCGGCGGTGCACAGCCTCCAAGGGATAAGTCAGGTCCAGAGGGGAGCTGGGGAGACCCCGGCTTTGTTTCCTGATACTGTGAAGAACCTGTGTCACAGGCCACAAGCTGAAATTTGCCTGTGATTTTTTCGACATTCAATTTATAGCCTTGATGCACCAAAGGAGAGACATGACTGGGAGAAGTTGCAGAGAAGGGGGCAAAGGGCGGGGGGGTGGGGAAGAGGTCATAGGTCTCTTCAGTCTCTAACTTCTCTGATTTATTAAGTCAAATCGGCTCCACCCCCTTCTGCAGGATTTTCCCTCTAGTGTCTCTTCCATATACGGAATTGTGCAAAGGGCACAAGTAGCTACAGAATTTGACCTACCAAGGAGGTTTGGTGCCAGGAAGCAGCTGGATTTAATGAGGCAAAGCTCATCTCTGTCTCTTGCAGTTGGGTGATCATAGTTAAAAGGCAGGTAGTGTTGCAAGTCTTAACAATATTTAACACGGGCCTGGTGAGAGAGAAGCCCAGCGGTTGAGGGTTTAGAACAGGGGTCGGCAACCTATGGCACGCGTGCCAAAGATGGCATGTGAGCCGATTTTTAATGGCACCCTGCTGCCTGCCTGGTCCGAGCCGCCGGCCCCGCTCAGCCCACTGCCGAACCCAGGTCGGGACCCTGGCAAGCAGCAGTG
Source organism: Natator depressus (assembly GCF_965152275.1). Classification (NCBI taxonomy): domain Eukaryota; kingdom Metazoa; phylum Chordata; order Testudines; family Cheloniidae; genus Natator; species Natator depressus. Next base: position 3,289,110 of record NC_134235.1, read on the forward strand.
TGTCATTAAAAATCCTGCCCGCCCCGGCCCGCTCTTCTCCGTCCCCCCGGCGCCACAGGGGCAGGGTGAAGAAGCTTGGTCCTGCTGGCTGCTGCTGCAGGGCAGGCAAGCTCCCCCTTCCCCCGCCTCTTCCCCCAGCGTGCTGGGCTCCTCCCCCTCCTCCTCTCCCTCCCTGCTGCCGATCAGCTGATGGCCCTTGAGAAGAGTGGGAGAAGCGTGCTCTGCTCCCTGCTCCGGGGAGGAGGCGGAGTCAGAGAAGAGATGGGGATGGGGCCCTGGGGAAGGGAGGTGGAATCAGGGCATATCCCCTCCAGCCCTCTGCCATGAGCCGCTCTGGGCAGGGGGCTGGGAGCACCCCCACGACCCTAGTCCACATACCCCAGCCCTCTGCCCTGACCCCTGCACCCCCCCACGACCCTAGCCCTGACTCCAGCACCCCCACACATGCCCCCAGCCCTCTGCCCTGACTCCTGCACCCTCCTCACACACCTCCAGCCCTCCCACACCCCATGCCCTGACTCTTGCATCCCCCACATTCAGCACCAAACGGGAGCTCCTGCGCGCGCACACACCCACATTCCCACCTGCACACCTCGCACCAAATGGGAGCTTCCCAGGTAAGCACTCCACACCCAAACCTCCTGCCCGAACCCTGAGTCCCCTCCCTCATTCTAGCTCCTGGCCAGACCCTACACCCCAACCTCCAGCCTGCTCCTTCACCCCCAGCCCTGTGCTCGGTGCACTCCCACCCTCAGCTCAGTGCAGAAAGAGAGGAAGAGAATGGGCTAGAACCAGGGAGAAGGTAGGTACCTACTCTGTGTGGGCAGGGCCAGGATCCCAGACCAGCAGCGGGCTGAGCGGGGCCAGCGGCCGGGACCTGCCTGGCAGGAGCTGGTGGACGGAGTCTGGGGTTCTGGCTGCCGGCCCGTTGCCAGCCAGGGCACCGGCTGCCGGCCCCGCTCAGCCCGCTGCCGGCCTAGGTGAACGGAACCCCAGGCCGGCAGTGGGCTGAGCGGGCTGGCCGTGTAAGACCAGCATTTTAATTTAATTTTAAATGAAGCTTCTTAAACATTTTGAAAACCTTGTTTACTTTACATACGACAATAGTTTAGTTATATAGTATATAGACTTACATTTTAATGTTTTTAGAAGGTCTCTCTCTGTATCACTGTCACATGAAACCTTAAATGAAAGGGAATAAATGAAGACTCAGCTCACTGCTTCTGAAAGGTTGCCGACCCCCGGTTTAGAAAGAGAAAATGGGTCAAGGAGCTGTTTTCAGCTGCTGCCACAGACACACCGGAATTACATTCTGTAAATCACATACTTTGATTTGCCTTTTTTAAAACTAATTTCTGTAGAATCCCACAGTTCGGGTTAATTTTAGTTTCCTGAGAACTTTTTGACTAGAGTTCTAACAAAATCTTGATGGCTCTTGTGGGTAATGGAGCCATTAGATAATGGGCAGCTGCTTGAGCTCTATACAGTATTGAGAGTCTATTCAGCATTAGTGAAATGACATGAGAAAATGAATAGCAAACTACAATGATTACATTGCTTTTTTATTCTCTGCTGGACATTAAGTTGTCAGCTGAAGATGAGCTAATGGTGTTAAAAGGAGTATTGACTTAACAGTGACCTATAATTAACTATGTATCTTTATCATCAGTGAATACAAAAATGTACAAACTGCTTGCCTAATGGAGGGTTTATTAGACACCTGTAGCCTGAGGATTAATCCAGGGTGCAATTTGCACTAGTCACAGGTGACGGGTCCTTTCCCTTAGTGGCTATGTAAATTATTCAGCTGTACAGATGAGATTGGTGAATCACATGACTAGAAACATTCAGCCTTCATTTAGCAACAGCTGTGAAAGGAGTGTCCCAACCCATCAAATCCTGAGGCAATGCCCTGCTAAGAAGCCTGTCACCCCAGCTGCTGAGAATGATGAAGGGAGCAGCTCCTGGGACCCTCCTCTGTCTCTTGTATCAGCCTCTGGCTAGCAGGCTTCTGTTCATTAGAAGCATTCCCCTTGCCCGTTTCTGGCTTTTGAAAGGGTGAAGGAGCTTACCCTTTCCCTCTTCCCCTCGTGGCTGGAGGTGGTTTGCTGGGAGTTGCCTCTTTGCTACCTACCATATTCCTCTCCCAGCCTCCTTTATTTCTGGGGTTGACAGAGGGGTCCTCCCAGTGGTGAGCTGGCAAAAGCTGAAGAACCAGTTCCTTCAGTTGCTCCGGGTCTTCGGCGGCACTTCGGCCGCAGGTCCTTCACTCGCTCCGGGTCTTCGGCAGCACTGACGGACCCGCTGCCGAAGTGCTGCCGAAGACCTGGGCCGCTGAGTGAGTAAAAATTAAAAAGGGATTCTCAGGGGAGCCTCCACAGCTGAGAGCTCAGGTGAGCCGGACAGGCTGGAGTTTGCCCACCCCTTTAACAACCGGTTCTAAACCAGCTTCAAAATTTAACAACCGGTTCACGAGAACCGTTGTGAACCGGCTCCAGCTCACCACTGGGTCCTCCTCAGTTCCTGCTTTTACTGCTGTTCATTGGTTATTCAAGCAACAGCAGAGTGAATGTGCTGTGAGTATTTGTCACTTTCACTGCTGCCCACAGGATTCTGCCTCATGTTAATTTCTTAATTCTCTCTGTGCTTGGGAAAGATCTGAGCAGCATCGAAGGCCCTGGAGCTGTTTGCAGACTCAGAAAGACAACACTGCATCAGGTCAGATTTGGGAGGTTCCCTTCACAACTACGAGGGCTAGAAACAGGAAATGGATGGCGTAGCCATCTCACCGTGCTTGTCAGGAACTCTCTTCTACTTGCTATTGACAAATGGACAAATGAATTCCCTCTTAATACTCTTACTCTCCATTTGGATTAAGCAATTTACAATGGCCTTTTTTTCCCCCTCCTCTCCCAGCACAGATTCCAAGTGAAAGAGGGGATGCCCTCTCTGCCCCTCCCCCTCCCTCTGGCCTGACTAGATAATGACACAGTATGGTCCTCAAATGAAAAGGCAGACTGGCTAAAAATAGAAATGTTAACCAGCTGAATCTCTTCAGGACTCGGTTACGGGCTCTAGTGAAGGAACAGAAAAGGGGCTTTGTGGCTTTTTGCATTAAACTTCACATGGAGGAAAACTGCTGGCTCAGTCAACCTGGAGGCTGATGCTCTCTGTCCATATAATAGGTGTAGCTTCCCTACATTGCCCTGCCAGCTGGAGGGCTGACCCCTCTAGTGGCTTGGTCTCTGTGTAGGGTTGCCAACCATGCAGGACTGTCCTGGAGACCCCAGGAATTAAAGACTAATCTTAAATTAAAGATGATGTCATGTGATGAAACCTCCAGGAATACGTCCGACCAAATTTGGCAACCCTGTCTCCGTGGCCTGCTCAGACCTTCACCTCTCTGCCCCCAGGACTGGACTGAGATCCACCAAGTCATTTTACCCAGGCCACTAAATTGCCATCTGACTGGGCAACAGCTCTTGCCCATTACTGACCTGAGCCCTGTTTGAGAGGAAAGGCTCCGTATGCCCCTCCTCAGTTCTATTATCTGTCTGTGGTTGCTGCAGGATAGTGTTTGGTAATTGTTCCTCTGCCCCTAAGAACCCTGTCTGGAGGTTATCTTAAAGGCCTATTTTATCCCCTCCTGTTCCTGATGTATATCAGGCCATTGGGAAGGTAAGGAGGGGTGTAGTCAATATGCTGGCATCTAGCTCTGTTTCATCACCACTGACCTGGCCCGGTATCTATATGAGTTGGAGCTTGGCTGAGGCTCAGTCCAAATTATGTTGGTGTCCCTGTTTGATGGAGTGTGAGACCATCATTTTGTTGCTGTGATGTTGCTCAGAATTTTGCAATCTGGGAGTGAAATTCTGGCCTCGCTGAAGTCAGTGACAAAATTCCCTAGGTGGTGTGAGGTCCTATGTTACTCTTAGACCTTGTCTACACTACAGGAGAAATTCGATTTAAGCTACGCAATTTGAGTTACGTGAATAGTGTAACTCAAATCAATGTAGCTTAGATCTATTTACCGCGGGGTCCACACTGCGCGATGTCAATGGGATTCGCTCTTCCGTTGACTCCCCTTACTCTTCTCGATCCGGTGGAGTACAGGAGTTGACGGGAGAGCGATCTGTGGTCGATTTAGCGGGTCTTCACTAAACCCGCTAAATCAACCGCTAATGCATCGATCGCTGTGCAAACTTTCCATCTCTGCTTTGCTACAAGAGTGCACCTTGTCCTTTCCAGTATGGGCTTTGCTTCAGTTATGCAAGCACTTGTCACCTCGATTAAATTGCTGTAATGGCATTGTATGATGTTGTTCAGAAACTGAAACTATTGTAGAATGTGGTGCTTTGCTTATTATATTGTGCCCTGGACTCAGTCCTAGGTGCCGGTAAGCCTCCGAGTGGAGATCAAAGTGCTGTGTTAAGCTGTGAATGCCCTAAGTGGTTTGGGATGCATTGACCTGAATGGCAACCTCTCTCCCTGCATGGTATAACCAGTTTAGATGGGAGGGGACTGGCGAGACGTTCCGCAGAAGGGACTTGACTTTGGAACTGGCTCCTGCTTGGGACCCATATAGCCCGGGTTTGTTAACACTCTATAAAGCTCATTTCATAGAATCATAGAATATCAGGGTTGGAAGGGACCTCAGGAGGTCATCTAGTCCAACCCCCTGCTCAAAGCAGGACCAATCCCCAACTAAATCATCCCAGCCAGAGCTTTGTCAAGCCTGACCTTAAAAATATCTAAGGAAGGAGATTCCACCACCTCCCTAGGTAACGCATTCCAGTGTTTCACCACCCTCCTAGTGAAAAAGTTTTTCCTAATATCCAACCTAAACCTCCCCCGCTGCAGCTTGAGACCATTACTCCTTGTTCTGTCATCAGCTACCACTGAGAACAGTCTAGATCCATCCTCTTTGGAACCCCCTTTCAGGGAGTTGAAAGCAGCTATCAAATCCCCCCTCATTCTTCTGTTCCGCAGACTAAACAATCCCAGTTCCCTCAGCCTCTCCTCATAACTCATGTGTTCCAGTCCCCTAATCATTTTTGTTGCCCTCTGGTGAACTCTTTCCAATTTTTCCACATCCTTCTTGTAGTGTGGGGCCCAAAACTGGACACAGTACTCCAGATGAGGCCTCACCAATGTGGAATAGAAGGGAACGATCATGTCCCTCGATCTGCTGGCAATGCCCCTACGTATACATCCCAAAATGCCATTGGCCTTCTTGGCAACAAGGGCACACTGTTGACTCATTTGCTCTGACGGGCATTTGAGGAGGATGTTGGAGTGATGGGCAAGATGTATAGGGTTTGATCTGGTGATTATTTGTTTAGCTTTCACAATATGGTCACTGCTGTGCAAGATCCAAAAATAGCCAGTCCTTGCCTCTGAGAGCCCAGTGTGAGAGATTCAAAGGATGGGGCCTACTGGGAAATCCGGAGAGAGGGACGATATAGTAATCACAATTTATTTAAAAAAAAAAATTCTCTCTCACTTTTTGCGGACCATGAGGAAACATGTTTGTAGGACAGACTGGAATGAAGGTGTCTCTCAGAGCAGCCTAGCCTGGTGAATGTGTGTGTTGATAAAGCCTTGGTGGCTGTTAATATTCCCAGTAATTTCTTATGTTGTCCTGGGTGTAAAATCCTTTAAAGGAAAATTCCTTTGTGGGCTTTATACTTGGGACAGAGAGGAGATGGGGAATAAGTGGTGACTAACAGAATGGGGAGTGAAGAGCTGAGGGAGAGTGGGCCCAGGGCACCCAAGCAGAAGAGTCTAGTGGCAGATCTTGTGGACTGAGCTGGGTCCCTCACTTCCTGTGCTGGCAAGGCCTGGTAAAGCACTCTGCCCCTACGGGAAAGATTCTTACCTCTTATGTCCTGTTTAGGACTTCTTCTGTCTCTCTGACAGAACAGAAACAGTAGCTAAATCCATCCATCCTCTCTGAGGGAGGGGACTCGCTTGCGGGGCCTGGATGGGGTAAATGGAGAAAATAGGGAGGACCTTGGAAGTGCATGAACCTTCTTTCTTTGTCACCCTAAGAATGTGGGGAGAGTGGGATCAAAAGGGGAGCTAGAAACGTAGGCCCGAGGATCAGGTGGAGAAGAGGCGGAAACAAAAGGGTCTGAAGGAGGAAATTCGAAACCCAGCCTGAAGCTGATTTGTGGAGGAGAGGGGGAGAACGCTAGAGACAGACGTGTGCCGCCTTACTGCCTATTTGTGTGGGTTTCTAATGGCCGAAGGCCCTCTCTGCACGCTTGCTTTAGAATGAGCTTGTAAGCAATTCTAGACAGCTGAGCGGAGACTACTGCTGCTACTCAAAACTACGCACACAACATACTTACAGCTGGTGCACAAGTTTGTATAATTGTAACTTCATCCTGCCTCCTTGCTGGCTTGTTTCACCCACCAGTTGCATTTTGTCTCTAGATTGTCAGCTTTTGGGGCAGGGATCATTTTTGTCTATATGTCTGTACAGAGCCTGGCAGAGTGGGACCCAGACTACCTAATACAAATAATAAAAAGGAAATAGGAGATGTGGTCATCTTTAACCATGGTTTATATTTATACATCACAAGGGTTCATACTTATTTAGTAGTCACGGTAGCTCTGTGCAGGGCCCTGTGTAATCTGCAATTCCATGGTCACTGAATTTGTTGTGGAATTCACCCTGGTGCAGTAGAATTGTGCTCCAGACTCTGACGAGTCATTTAAAAAATTGTCCACTCCTGAGGGTTATGGAAAAAATATGACCCAAGTGTAAACTTGATGTAATGTCATCTGCCTGTGGCTGCAGAGTCTGGAACAATAACTCTGAGAGGTGTCACCTGCCCCGTTTATCTCGTCCAGGGCTGTAGTGACTCCACAACTCCACGACAATGTAACTCGGCACTTTGAGAGCATCTGGCTTAGATTTTAAGTTCTTGAAAGTCAGTGAGACCTGGTCATCTACACTTAAAAGTTTTGCTTGGTAGCATAGCAAGGTAGGCTAGTCCTAGTGTAGAAGTATTTATCCTGTTGAAAAGGCCCTTTCCCCAGTATACCTTATTTTGCTTGGGGAACTGGTATAAGCTATGCTGGCAGAAGAACTCTTTCTGGTATAAGCTGTGTCTCCACTATAGGAGGATTTGCCACTATAGCTATGGCAGCAAACCCTTTCTAATGTAGACGTGGTCGGAAAGTTTGGCACCCAACTCCCTCTGGCCTCGTTGTGAACCCCAGTCTAAATCTTTCATGGCATCATAATGGTCCCTCTTCCATCTGCTGAGTGAAGTTCGATCCTTTCCTTACAGGTAATGAATGACCTCTTCAAAATAGCATCGAAACTAAAGCCCTGTGTGTAGAAAACTAAAACAATATTTAAAACAAAAGTGCAGAAATAGTACTGGCGCATACTGTACATATTCTTGCACTGTATATTTAAGAATATATGCAATAGACAATAAATGTGCCCTGTATCTGGCATTTTTGTTTCCATCCATATGGTCCGTTCAGTACCAATTTTGGAAATGAAAGAATCTAAAATAGGCTGTGATCGGAACTGAAGAATCTAATGGGTGACAGTAATTCCATAATCTAGTTCAATATGATCCTCCCTGGGTTTTCATGGCCTGCTGTCAGATCAGATTTGTCCCCCAAGTTTAGGTTTTGGTACAAATGAGCTTTTACAAAAGCTGAGACTAGTAGCCACGCTACCACGATCCCTTTAATTAAAAAAACGCAAAAACCACCAAGGCAAAGCCTCTTGTCAAACGTATCCCTGCTGCATTTGCAACCCAAACATTACATCCGTGTTCTAGGGCATGCGAACCCTGAGAGGGAAACTGGGTAGTACGTTTCAATTATCCAAAATGGGTGACATGCTGGAAGTAAACAAACAGCATAAAGAGGCATCATTGTCCCATGTATAAGGCACTAGATTGGAACTCAGGAAACCTGCATTCTGTTGTCGTGACTGACTTGCTGTGCTATCTGGGGGAAGTCACTTTCACTTTTTTCTCCCCCTCCCCCCCCACCATCCTTTTCTGTCTTGCCTGTTTAGCTTGTAAGTTCTTTGGGGTGGGGACTGTCACTTATGACTAAGTTATTACACTTATTACGGAATCCGTGACTTCCACTGACCTCCGTGACTTCAGCCTGCGGTGGTTGGGAACTGCAGGGTCCCCCACCGCCCGCTGGGGCCAGGAGCTCTGGAGGCTGCCAGAGGCAGCGGGGGACCCCCTGAAGATCACTGCTGCCACGGGTGGTGGGTGCCCTGGCGCTGTGGGTGGTGGGGGAACCCCGCAGCTTCCATGAGTGGCGGGGGTTACCCCTGTGGGCAGCAGGGGCCCATGGAGCTGCGGGCAGTGGGGGAAGCCCCGAGCTCCTGGCCGTGGTCGGCATTAGGGGCCCCCGGAGCTGTGGGCGGCAGAAGATCCCTGCAGCTCCCAGCCACTGCGGGCAGCGCAGGATCCCCAGAACTGCAGGCGACAGGGTTTCCCCGCAGCCCCCAGCTGCTGCAGGCGGTGGTGGCCCCACAGCTTCCAGCCGCTGCTCAGCTGTTCCACTGCAGGTGCTGTGGGGATCCACTGATCCCCATTTTGTCACAGATATTTTTAGTAAAAGTCATGGACAGGTCACGGCTAGTGAATTTTTCTTTATTGCCCGTGACCTGTCCATGATTTTCACTATGAAGTGAGCTGTAGCTCACGAAAGCTTATGCTCAAATAAATTGGTTAGTCTCTAAGGTGCCACAAGTCTTCCTGTTCTTTTTACTAAAAATATTGGTGACAAAACTGTAGCCTTTATTATTACATATCTTCTGCACAGTGCCTAGAACGGTGGGGCCCTGATTTTGGTTGGGTCTGCTGGTGCTGCTCTAGTACCAATGATGAGAATTGATAATTTTCAGAGTAGCAGCCGTGTTAGTCTGTATTCGCAAAAAGAAAAGGAGGACTTGTGGCACCTTAGAGACTAACCAATTTATTTGAGCATGAGCTTTCGTGAGCTACAGCTCACTTCATCGAAAGCAGCTCATGCTCAGATAAATTGGTTAGTCTCTAAGGTGCCACAAGTCCTCCTTTTCTTTTTGAGAATTGATAATTGTTTGTCTCAATGATCTCTGGCTGGTAACACAAGGGAGACTCATTTATTTTTAAATATGATTATTAACCTGATCATACCATTCACTTTAATGTACTTCCGAGACATGATTCAGTTGAGCTCACAGCCCTTCTGTCTGTGCCTTATCTCTCTACGTCTTCTCTTCCCTCACTCCTTCTGCTCATCTAGCACCAACTTCCTCAACACATTTGGGCCACTTATCTGCAGCTATTGCTTTCTGGAAAAGCCCCCTTGTGTTTCTCTGCTTTGTTCACTCTGTTTTAAGATCTCCTGTTTTTAAAAATATTTTAACTTTGCACAATAGCTACATCTAACTCTATCTAAAAATCTCTAAGAAAAAAATATCAAATATGAAACTTTCATACTAACTGACGTTCTAATGTAAAATCTGTGTTTGGTGGTGATGAGATGTGGGCTTACAGCAAAACTCTTATAGTAAATCAGCCTGTTTTGGAGCATATTTAAAATGAAGGCTTGGGCCAGTTCTCAGTAATCCTTGTTGCTATTTCATGGAAGCAGCTTTTGTAGTGACACTTCCCAGCAGGAGCTCCAATCAGGTGATACAGATTAGGACACTGGAGAATGCAGAGGCCATTAGGCCAGGGTTGTCTCTTATTTTTTGTAGAAGTGAAGAAATATTTAATCTCCTTTAAATTTTTGATTTTGCTAAACAGTTCTGTAAAATATACCCAGTGCAAAATCATGACTAGAGTGGGGCGATTTCCCACAGTGGTTTCTCCTAAAGATCACAAGTTATTCATGTTCAGGCTTCCTGCCTTTGGGGGCCAGGAAACCCACAGCCATAGATCTGGGATGGAGTGGGGGAGCAGACTGCTCCCCAGCTGTGGGAGGCTGAGGGTGCTGCCATTCGTGATGTCACAAGCTCCCTTCCAGCCAGCTCTGCTGAGCAGCCATGTGTGTGGATCCTCAGCCAGGATGGAGCCAGCTGTAAGCATTCATTGGACTTAAGCCTCGGGAGCACAAAGTACCAACCAAAGCACTGGAAACAAAAGATAAGATCATATTACCTTATAATAGTAACTTAATTTATTACTGTGTATAAATTTATAATAGAAACAAAGTGTGCGCATCATTCTGCTGCCAGCCATACACCTGCTGCTATGTCTCTTTTCTGAGCGGCTGTGCAGGAAATGAAGGCTAGATTGTGGAGAGCAAAGGCTCTGCAATGGTTTGCAGGGAGTGCTGTGTCTGGGTGCGCCACGCCAGTTGACACTGGACACACTGAACTGCATCAGGGCCAAGCAGTGCTCGTCATGCTGTAATATTTAACCTTGCAATGGTGCAGATCTCCAGGATAGGGAGTCTGCAGAATTCTCTTGCCTTCATTACAGAAATGGAGGTGAAGTACCTCAAAATTCCCAAGGGCTGGAACCAATCCCTTAAATACTGAAGACCAGCTTTAAAAAAAATAAAAAATAAAAGTACTTTGCATTTATATAGATCCTAGAGTGCTACAAATGATACTACAAGGATTACTTCGGCCAGCACTGAAATGCAGCCATATCTGTGTGGACCAAATGCCACTGCTTTAACAGCACACAGCACCACTACACTACAGACTAGGACATGGAACAATAATTTATCCAACACAAATGACAGGAGACCTGCCAAAGGCGGGTAATTAGCCTTGTGCTTCTTTAAAAAAAAATCTTCAATTTTTAAACCCAGAAATATCAACTCTGCTCCCCTGGTTTTGCGGGAGAACTCGGCCTCCAGGGATGCGCACTGTGAACCTTGCTTGAAGCCATGGGAATGTTGAACCCCTGGCAAAGGCTTCCTTCCTCCCAAGTGCTTTTGACTCATTGTGCTCCAGTAGGTGGTGTAAACAGTCTGAGCAAAAGTCCTTTCCCTCCTCCCCTGTTCACATTTCCCTCTCGTGGTCCTTTGATCGCATCACTTCAGTAATTCTCCAACTACCAGGTTCTTCTCCATCCCCACCCCCTCCTTGTGGCCTCTTCTGGGGAAGAAACCTACCAGTGCTGCTTTGTCCATAGAAAAAGGGCACAAACCCAATTTTTTTTCTCACTTAAGTTGTGGAATTTGGCCAAGACACCAGGGACAGCACAACTTGCATATTCTATGAAAAGGGCCTCGGGATCTTTAACCACAAGCATTGGGCCATGGGATCTTTAACCACAAGCATTGGGCCCTGCGTATGTCTCATCTAGCATACAGTGCCTCCCTAGTGCTGGGCTGAGCACTACTTCAGTATTGACGGGGAGAGGGGAGTGCTATCTACTGAATTACCGGAATCCTTTCCTCTTGAAGATCTCCTGTACATGTGCTGACCTGGCCTGACCCTGAATATCTTGTGCGGTATAATAAGCTTACAGCCTGAGACAGTACTGTGGCTGCAGATATCGATACTGTATGTTCTGGCTTATTTCACACAGGACTTTTGCTGGGTTCTTCGTTTCCTTTCCCCCCCGACTCACTTGGTCTCCTTTTTATAAATCCCCAATTTCCACCAGGTCTGACCTGCTGTCTCCCTGACACCGCAAAGCCCTTAACGTCTTTCAGCCTGAAAGAATAGCTCCGTGGGAGGCTGTGTCAGTATTTACCGGTTCCCCTCAGCACGCAAACACTGGGAATGGGTGTTTACTGTTTCCACAGGCAGGATTCTTTGCTTGTTTTCTCTTGGTTCTTTTTGTTGCGTTGTGTAAGTTTCTGGCAGGCGTTAGCTTCCTCCTTGATACAATGATTGCTGAATGTCGGCCCTTTCTGTTCTGAGGAGTGCTGCAGTTTCCACCCTCAGTGGTTGGTACTGAAGTGTGAGAGACCTGTACCTCGTGGCATGACCATTCCCTCAGGCCCTCCCTGGGTTAGCTTCACAAAGCAGCAAGGAGATGTGTTCTCTTTTAGGGAACAGGAGATCTCATTCTCGTGGGATTCCTTTCCCAACCCCACTGGCAGCCAAGGCTCAGCCCTTACCAGACTGTGTGTCATGAGATAGATTAGTGCTGTGACACTCTTACCTGTCCTTAAAGAAATTCTCCCCCAAAACCTCTGGAGGAACAGTGCAGTTAGCTCTGGATTGAACCAGCACTTCTGGGTTCTTTTCAGCTCTGCCATTGATATGCTGCATGGCTTTAGGCAAGTTGCTTTTAACGTTTGTGCCAGATGTTTCCACGCTTGGTGGAAGACCAAAGACTTCCCTACACCAGTGGTCGCAGCAGGGCAAACCTCTTCCACATTGGCAGTACAGTGTGCCGCCTCCCTGATGTGGTGGGGTCACCTTGGGGCTAGCATATTCATTCTTGTAGCTTAGAGGCTTCCACCTAGGGAGCCAATAATGCTCGTCGTGGTGCTTATTGAAACCCCCCATTCCTCCCTTGAATGGAATAAAGTAGGTTCTGTAACAGAGGAGAGCCAGACAGGGAAATAAGTTATCCAAGTCAGTGCAGTTCTGCCTCGGCCTTCCCTGCCAGCCCTGGTAAAGGAACCATTCTTTTTTACTTACAACTGAGTATCAATCAGAGAGCTGTAAGTGGAAATAAAACTTGTAGAATAGGAATCAATAATGAGGATAGCACTGAGGTCAGGTTAAAGTATGAAATCTGTAGTGCCTGACTATGAGGCGACACACAACTACCATATCAGGATTAGTTAATATTTATCTACCAGCACTGGTGTGTTTGGTATTTTGCAGACCAGTAAGAAGACAAGGGTCCTACCCTGGGATCTTTTGCTCTACAGAGAACCAAGCAAACAAAATACCCCACGTGATGAAGCAGTAATAAGGGGTTGGGGTAGATAGCAGAAAATAGCGAGGAAAGAGGAAACCGCTTTAGCATCCTGATTATTCAAACAGCTTGAGCAGCTCCACAGCCATTTGGATAATGGGAATACTTGGAAAAGGAGAAGCTAGTGGCTCAAGGTGGTTCAGATACTTGGGGCATGGCTAGCTGGCGTCCTCTTGTATTTACAAAGAGTGCTGGTCAGTCATGTCGCAGTTGTGTTTTCTTTGGGTTTGATTAATTAGGCCTGAAATGGGAGTAACTAGCACCATTGTAGAGATGAGTAGTGGTACAGCGTGGTAGCCTTAAGGAGGGAGGTTGCTGGGGGCGCAAGATGAGGAGGGTTGTGCCCTGCTGAGTGGACTTTAGAAACACTAAAGGAGAAGAGATGGGACTTTGTGTGAACCTGAATGCAGAGAGGAATGATGGTGACAGGGAAGTGCTATAAATCCCATGGAAGGAGAGGAGCTGTTCTGGTTAATGGGGGAAGGGCCACTGGACAATCAGGAATAACTGAAGGAAACTCAAATGTGGGCTGTCAGTAAAAGCTTCCTACTAGGAAGAGGCTCTTCCAAGGGAGGTGGTGAGAGCTCCTTCTCTGGGTGCCTTGGAAATGGACTGGACAGAGCTCTGGAGGGATTCTGACTAGGTGGCAGGGAACAGGCATGATAACTGAATGTGTCTGTTCCATCTCCGACCTTTGCACTGCTAATGTCATAAAGGAGTGTCAATGAATTGTCCACAAAATAGCTAATTATCGGCCTTGTTCAAAGCTCTGATAGTAGGCTTCTCAGGCCTCCTGCTCTGGAGTGTTAAATGAGCACTAACTGGGATCTGGAGAGACCCCGTCCCCCAGTATTGCACAATTGGGTAGATCTTGAGGATTTTCACTTTCCTTTCCTATGAAATATCTGCTGTAGGTCACTGCTTGAGGCAAGAATACTGTACTATGTGGACAATACTATGTCAATTCAAAAAAGAACTAGATAAATTCATGGAGGGTGGGTCCATCAATGGCTATTAGCCAGGATGGGCAGGGGTGGTGTCCCTAGCCTCTGTTTGCCAGAAGCTGGGAATGGGCGACAAGGAATGAATCACTTGATGATTACCTGTTCTGTTCATTCCCCCTGGGGCACCTGCCACTGTTCACTGTCGGAAGACAGGATACTGGGCTAGATGGACCTTTGGTCTGACCCTGTATGGCCATTCTTATGTATTTCCTATGTTCCTAGAATAAATATTAGTCGATTAAAGGATAAAGAGGGACACTGCAGCACAAATGTCAAGGAAGAACTGGGAAGAAAGACATTTCTTTTGATCAAGAGTGGCTTTTGTGTTCCTCACAGGTTTGAGAGACAGATACTGATCTGATCAAGCTTTAGCATGGGCTGAGAACATCCAGCTACCACCTCTTTGGTTGCTGGTTTCCTCCCCAAGCTTTTCAGCAAGTTGGTATCCTTTCGTCTGCAAGCGACGGTGGGGATTGCAGCCTATGATGTAGATGGTTTGCAATGTCGCAAGTGACTGAATAGTCCAATCCGAGATTTGCATGATCTTTGGCAGTTATTACAAATGTATCTATCTCGGTTGAGAGCTGCTTGCTTCCTATGGGCTCTTTTCTCTTCAAGCTGTAGAGGCCAGCTCCTGTCATGGTCTTTGATACCCTGATGGAGATGATGGTGCCACTTGTTATGATCATTTGCCAAGATTTCCCATTGGTCAGGATCAATTCCAAATTCCTTCCTATCTCGCTTGCATGTGTCTTTATAGCGAAGCTTGGGATGTCCTGTTGTTCTTGTTCACTCTGAGAGCTCCCCATATAGCATGTCCTTGGGTATGCGTCCGTCTTCCAACCTACTCAGATGGCCCAGCCGTCACAGTTGTCTTTGCTTGAGCAGGGCTGTCACAGTTGAGAAATTTGCCCTTTGAAGAACCTCTGCACTGGTGACTTGGTGACTTTATCCTGCCATTTGGTGTTTAGTATGCAGTGTAAACAACATAGGTGGAAACTGTGCTACCTTTTCTCCTAATGAGCATAAGTTGTCCATGTTTCCCTGCCATACACGAGAGTGCCAAGGCTGCAGGCTTGGTACACTAGCATTTTGGTCTTGATGGTCAGCTTTGAGTTGTTCCGTCCTCTTTTAGTTAATCTGCTAAAGGTGGTGGCAGCCTTTCCAATGTGAACATTTAGTGCGTCATCCAGTGAGAGGTTGGTGGTCACTGTGGAACCTAAATAGCTGGACTTTTGGACTACTTCTAGCTGGTTTTGCATTTAAGGTAATTGAAGGATCTTGTGGAACCCCCTGTCTTAATACAACCATTTCTTGATGCTGACGGTGAGAGCAAATGTCTGAAGGTACTTGAAAGGCAGTCCATGAGTTCTTGTAATAGATAAGAACATAGAACATAAAACAGCCATACTGGGTCAGACCAAAGGTCCAACTAGCTCAGTATCCTGTCTTCCAACAGTGGCCAATGCTAGGTGCCCCAGAGGGAATGAACAGAACAGGTAACCATCAAGTGATCCATTCCTTGTCGCCCATTCTCAGCTTCTGGCAAACAGAGGCTAGGGGCACCATCCCTGCCCATCCTGGCTAATAGCCATCGATGGACCAATCCTCCATGAATGTATTTAGTTCTTTTTTGAACCCTGTTATAGTCTTGGCCTTCACAACATCCTCTGGCAAGGAGTTCCACAAGTTGACTGTGTGTTGTATGAAGAAATATTTCCTTTTGTTTGTTTTAAACCTGCTACCTATTAATTTCATTTGGTGACCCCTAGTTCTTGTGTTATGAGAAGGAGTAAATAACACTTATTTACTTTCTCCACACCAGTCATGATTTTATAGACCTCTATCATATCCCCCCTTAGTCATCTCTTTTCCAAGCTGAAAAGTCCCAGTCTTATTAATCTCTCCTCATATGGCAGCTGTTCCATACCCCTAATCATTTTTGTTGCCATTTTCCGCACCTTTTCCAATTCCAGTATATCTTTTTTGAGATGGGGCGACCACATCTGCACGCAGTATTCAGGATGTGGGCGTACCATGGATTTATATAGAGGCAATATATTTTCTGTCTTATCTATCCCTTTCTTAATGATTCCTAATATTCTGTTCACTTTTTTGACTGCCGCTGCACATTGAGTGGATGTTTTCAGAGAACTGTCCACAATGACTCCAAGATTTCTTTCTTGAGTGGAAACACATAACTTAGACCCCATCATTTTATATGTATAGTTGGGATTATGCTTTCCAATGTGCATTACTTTGCATTTATCAACATTGAATTTCATCTGCCATTTTGTTGCCCAGTCACCCAGTTTTGAGAGATCCTTTTGTAGCTCCTTGCAGTCTACCTGGGACTTATCTGAAAATCTAAGTACACTATATCCCCCTCGTCCATATGCTTGTTGACCTCAAAGAATTCTAGTAGATTGGTGAGGCATGATTTCCCTTTACAAACACCATGTTGACTCTTCCCCAACAAATTACATTCATCTATGTATCTGACAATTTTGTTCTTGACTATAGTTTCAATCAGTTTGCCCGGTACTGAAGTCCGGCTTACCGGCCTGTAATTACCGGGATCACCTCTGGAGCCCTTTTTAAAAATTGGTGTCACATTACCTATCCTCCAGTCATTTGGTACAGAAGCTGATTTAAATGATAGGTTACAGACTAGTTAGTAGTCCTGCAATTTCACATTTGAGTTCCTTCAGAGCTCTTGGGTGAATACCATCTGGTCCTGGTGACTTATTACTGTTTAATGTATCAGTTTGTTCCAAAACCTCCTCTAATGACACCTCAATCTGGGACAGTTCCTCAGATTTGTCACCTAAAAACAATGGCTCAGGTTTGGGAATCTCCCTCACATCCTTAGCTGTGAAGATGGATGCAAAGAATTCATTTAGTTTCTCCCCAATGGCCTTATTGTCCTTGAGTGCTCCTTTAGCATCTAGATCATCCACTGGCCCCACTGGTTGTTTAGCAGGCTTCCTGCTTCTGATGTACTTAAAATTTTTTTTGCTATTACTTTTTGAGTCTTTGGCAAGCTGTTCTTCAAATTCTTTTTTGGCCTTCCTAATTATATTTTTACACTTCATTTGCCAGAGTTTATGCTCCTTTCTATTTTCCTCATTAGGATTTAACTTCCACTTTTTAAAGGATGCCTTTTTACCTGTCACTGCTTCTCTTACTTTGTTGTTTAGCCACGGTGGCACTCTTTTGGTTCTCTTTCTATGTTTTTTAATTTGGGGTAAACATTTAAGTTGAGCCTCTATTATGGAGTCTTTAAAAATTTCCATGCAGCTTGCAGGGATTTTACTTTTGTTGTTGTACCTTTTAATTTCAGTTTAACTAACCTCATTTTTGTGTAGTTCCCCTTTCTGAAATTAAATGCTACAGTGTTGGGCCGCTGTGGTGTTCTCCCCGCCACAGGGATGTTAAATTGAATTATATTATGGTCACTATTCCCATGGGGTCCAGCTATATTCACCTCTTGGACCTGATTCTGGGCTTCACTTAGGACTAAATCAAGAATTGCCTCTCCTCTTGTGGATTCCAGGACTAGCTGCTCCAAGAAGCAGTCATTTAAGGCGTCAAGAAATTATCTCTGCATCCCATCCTGAGGCGATAAGCACCCTGTCAATATGCGGATAGTTGAAAGCCCCCATTATTATTAATAGATCTTCATTGTGGGCTATGAGAGCAGCAGCATCAGCGAATAGAAGTTCCCTAATTAGCACCTTTTGACTTTGGTCTTGGACTTAAGTCGGGACAGGTTGAAGAGTTTCCCATCTGATCTTGTGTGGAGATACACTCCATCTTTCATGTCCTTAAACACATAGTTCAAGAGTACCAAGAAGAAGGTTCCAAAGAGTGCAGGGGTGTAGAACACATCCTTGCTTCACTCCGCTTTTCATCTCAAAGCTGTCCGAAGTGGACAGAAATATCATGTCTACAGTTGATCTTCCAGCCCTGAATCCGCACTGCAATTCAGGGTAGACATGATTCACCAGCTGTTGTAGGGGCACTAAGATGACTTTTGCGAAAGCTTTTCCCGCTACACTTAGTAGTGAGATACCCCTGTAGTTGTTGCAGTCGCCCTTTTTGCCTTTATTTTTATACAAAGTGGTGATGTTTGTGTCATGCACCTCTTGTGGTACTTCACCTTCTTTCCAGCATTTCAGGAGCAGCTGATGAAGATACGGTAATAGGCTGTCTTTCCCGCACTTGAGGATTTCCGCTGGGATGCCATCTTTACCAGGAGCCTTGCCACTTGATAGCAAATCAATGGCCTTGCTTAGCTCTTCTCAGTGGGCTCTACATCTCTGGCATGACCTGTGGAGTTGGTATTTGGTCCAGTGATTCACTGGTGATGTTTCTTTCTTGTGCATATAGCTCTGAATAGAGTTCAACCCAACGAGACAACTGCTTGCTTTTATCTCTAATGATTTCACCGGTGTGTGATTTGAGAGGGGCAACCTTGCTGACAGTGGGGCCTAGAGCTTTCTTCAGGCCATCATATGTGACTTTGAGGTTTCCTGTGTCTGAGGCTGTCTGTATCTCTTCACAGAGCTTGACTCTTGATGGAGGAAATGCCATCAAAAGGCAGATGAGCAAATTCACTCTGTTTTTGCCCACGACATCCACACAGGACAGATTGGGCCCTTCAGCTGTGGCTGATAATCAATCTAGGAGTGGAACCCCGAAAGGCAGGCAGGTGAAAGATCTCCTCTGCTCTGGCAACTCCTGCAGCATAGATGGTTTCAAATGTATCGACTCCCGTCCTTCATTTGGTCCAAACCAGTGAAGTCAAGAGGGGGACGCTGACATATGGGTAAAGCAGTGCCTCCATATCAACTGCCCACGCTATGGCAGCCACATCACATAGAGAGGACACAACATGGAAGGTGGCAGTTACGGGTAATAAGCTCTCACTTAATTGGTGTAGAACAGGGCGCCATGGGTCACCTTCAATGGTGGGAGGAATCACTGCATTCCACTGGTCAGCCACCGCCTGCCACAAAGCCGGGTAGCCCCTGGACAGTTAGTTGCTGACCTGCCACAGTCTGCCCGCCTCATGGGGTGTGTGGTACTAGACCAAAAGTTGAATGGCAGATGGAAGCCTTGCACCTGGCAAAAATAAGAAACTAATAACTTTCCGGCTTGGCAGCTGGAATGTCAGGACCATGTGTCTGGGATTGACAGGCGATGACGACCTACAATACATAAGCAGCATACAGAAGCCAGATTTGATAGACCATGAGCTGTATAAACTCAATGTTGACATTGCAGCACTTCAGGAAACAAGACTTGCAGATGCTGGTTCTGTCCAAGAGACCAATTACACCTTCCTTTGGCAAGGTAAAAGCAGCGAAGAAAATCATCTGCATGGTGTGTGCTTCGCTGTGAGAAACAAGTGGGTAAAGCTCTGCTTCGCTGGGAGAAACAAGTGGGTGAACCCATTGGGAAGTCAGAGCGTATCATCTCACTTAAACTTCACACAACCATCGGCTCTGTGAACATCATTAGTGCCTATTCACCAACACTCAAATCTAGCCCTGAGGAGGATACATTTTACCACTCTTTGCATCAAATTGTCAAAAGAATACCATCAACTGAGCAACTTTTCCTCCTTGGTGACTTTAATGCAAGAGTCAGTGCAGACAACAACTCATGGCTAGATTGCCTAGGACATTGGCAAGATGAATGAGAACGGCCAACGACTTATTGATTTCTGCACCCAAAACCAAATGTGCATTACCAATTCATATTTTACAGGACAAGAGCGCCACAAACTGTCATGGCGACATCCACAATCGGGCACGGGCACCAAGTAGACTTTGTTATCGTCAGGAGGAAAGTCCTACCCTTAGTGTAGAACACTCACATGCCTTTCCATAGTGCTGATTGTGGCACTGACCACTCCTTGATTATTAGCAAAGTGAAGATTACAGCCAAGAAACTACATAGAGCAAAACCTAGGAGCAAGCCCAAAGTCAAGGCTATTAACACCGAAAACCAGAGGAAATGCCAGGAGTTTGTGAAGGCTTTTGACTTCGCATGCTTGGAAGTCATTGCCAGAGAAGGCAGAGGAATTTTGGGAAGATTTAAGAACAACAATCCATGAAACAGCTTTAGCTACATTTGCGGGATTTTATCAGCAGTGATTTTACACTGACTTCTAGATCCCGGATGAAAATATTGACTAGGTTGGGCCTAGTACCGAACCCTGTGGAACCACCCTAGAAACACCTCAGTTTGATTCCCCATTGACAACTACTTCTTAAGATCTCTCAGCCAGTTATTAATCTATTTGATGTGTACTCAGTTTGCATTGTATAGTGCTAAATTTGAATCAGAATGTTGGGTGGTACTATTCCAAATTACTAACATAAGTCTAAGTGTATTATACCTATGCAGTTACCTTGAGCAAACAAACTTGTAATCTCATCAAAGAAGGAAATCAGGTTTGACAAGACCTATTTTCCGTGAAACCAGGTTGACTGGCACTTATTACGTTCCAGCCTTTTAATTCTGTATCAGCTGAATTACGTATCGGCTTTACCATTATTTTGCCAAAGATTGATGTCTGGCTTGGTGGCCTATAGTTACCTGGCTCATCCCCCATGGCCCTTTTGAATAGTGACATAAGTTCAACATTCTTCAAGACTTCTGGAATTTCTTTGGTATTCCAAACGACTTGGTTGACTCTCAGCACCAGAAACATGTCAGGTAATGCTAGGAGGCAACACCAGAGGTGCCCACTTCTGGCCTCTGGGGTGAAAGAACAGATTAAAAGAGGAAAAGTGTTCATATACAGCAGAGCATGAAAGCATATATCTGAATCATCGACCTAGAAGTAGATCCTGGAACAGCCAACATGAGGCATCCCTGAGACTTCAGGTTTACAAGACTGACTGATTATGCTTCTGTTTCAGTATAGAGACCTCTTGCTGACTGCTGCCGGGCACAAGATGGCAAGCGGTGCAATTGGCAGTCCACTTACGCCTATTGCAGGGTCACTGGAACAAATCAGCTTATACAGAAGAGGAAGATCAAGGGAAGGAGTGTTGTTTAGTGGATAGACAAGATTTGGGGCATTTCTATTATTGGATCTGCCAGTGGTCATTCTCTCTCTCTGACCTTGTGCACGTCACTGACCTCTCTGTTCTTCAGTTCATCCATCCTTAAAGTGGATGTCCTTACCTACAGAGCCTCTTGGTCCCCTGAGCCTGAAATGGGTATATGTAAAACAATGAAATGTCCTTGAATGAAAGGAGCTGTGCTAATGCAAACAATTATATCAAGAACTCCTCTTTATTCAGATGTGCCAGAAATCTGGGCAAATACAGAGCTCGGTCATGTCTAGCTCAGGTTGAGACACAATGCTGGCCTGCCTTTGATGGCCACGAATGTGCTCGGGGGCCAGGGCAGGCAGTCACCGGAAGACAGCAAAAGAGATTGACTCAGCCTTGGGCATTTTGAGGAAATGGAGCAAAGGTCAGAGACTGACTAACTGGAGGTGCCCCGAATGCATTAAGGTAGTGATCAATGGCTCCATGTCTAGTTGGCAGCCGGTATCAAGCGGAGTGCCCCACGGGTCAGTCCTGGGGCCAGTTATGTTCAAAATCTTCATTAATGATCTGGAGGATAGCATGGATTGCACTGTCGGCAAGTTTGCAGATGACACTAAACTGGGAGGAGAAGTAGATACGCTGGAGGGTAGGGATAGGATACAGAGGGACCTAGACAAATTAGAGGATTGGGCCAAAAGAAATCTGATGAGGTTTGACAAGGACAAGTGCAGAATCCTGCACTTAGGACGCAAGAATCCAATGCACCGCTACAGACTAGGGACCGAACGGCTAGGCAGCAGTTCTGCAGAAAAGGACCTAGGGGTTACAGTGGACAAGAAGCTGGATATGAGTCAACAGTGTGCCCTTGTTGCCAAGAAGGCTAATGGCATTTTGGGCTGTATAAGTAGGAGCATTGCCAGCAGATCGAGGGACATGATCTTTCCCCTCTATTCAGCATTGGTGAGGCCTCATCTGGAGTACTGTGTCCAGTTTTGGGCCCCGCACTACAAGGAGGATGTGGAAAAATTGGAAAGAGTCCAGCGGAGGGCAACAAAAATGAGTGAGGCTGAGGGAACTGGGATTATTTAGTCTGCAGAAGAGAAGAATGAGGGGGGATTTGATAGCTGCTTTCAACTACCTGAAAGGGGGTTCCAAAGAGGATGGATCTAGACTGCTCTCAGGGTAGCAGATGACAGAACAAGGAGTAATGGTCTCAAGTTTCAGTGGGGGAGGTTTAGGTTGGATATTAGGAAAAACTTTTTCACTAGGAGGGTGGTGAAGCACTGGAATGGGTTCCCTAGGGAGGTGGTGGAATCTCCTTCCTTAAAGGTTTTTAAGGTCAGTCTTGGGGCTTGGTCCTGAAGCAGGGGGTTGGATTAGATGACCTCCTGAGGTCCCTTCCAACCCTGATATTCTATGATTTTAACCTCAGCAGATTGTGCTTGGCCACACACAGCTGCACAAACATTAGCATGCACCCCAGTTTGTGGCTGAAAACTCGTTACGTTGTGGCTAGAGGGGCGGACTTATCTGAGCTGCTTTGCCTATGTCCATCAGCAGTGAAGGCAACACCATTGGACCTTAAACAGAAATCAAGTGATGTGGCAGATTCACAATCGCTGTTTCTCTAGATTTTGAGAGGGGAGGCACTGCGGTCTTGGTAATGAGTCTGGGGATCACTGTGACTCGGGGGGCAGTGGGCAGCACAGTGCTGAGTGGGAAGTGTCCAACCCACCTTCAAGCCAGCTTGAATGCTCTGTGTGTACCTGATAAACCCTGCCAGTGGATGATATATTTGATTTCTTCATGCTTGCAGCTTGGTGGCAGGACCAGCCCTGTCAGTCACTAGCAGTGTCCTGCCTCCCCAAGTTCCCACAGTGTTACCTGCCTCTCCAGTGGCTCCCCCACCCTTCCCTGCTGCCAGGCTTTTCAGCAGGAAACTCCAAACTTCAGATTTTGACCAACATCTGGCTTAGTGTCTGTCTACTTCCCTGCCACATCCCCGCTGCAGTCACCTTTTGGGGCGATTGTCCCCTCAGCTCTGTTTCGCTTCCTGGGGCACTGGCAGTAGCTGCTACCCTTGCAGATTTCTGGGAGGGAGCTCTAGACCAAGAAAAGCCAGAGGCCAAAGGGTGGGTCTGTGTCTCCTGCTTCTCCCAACTTATTCCATGTCTTACTGGGGAGCTCAGCCGACGCTCTGGGCAGAGTGGAGTTTCCCTCACAGCCCAGTCTGGGCAGGATAACCTCAGCCTCCCCATCTCTGCACTGGGAGCGAAGCCAGAAGGGCAGTGCACCAGATGGAGAATTGTGCTGGAGTTCCTACATCCCACTCCAGCAGCCATACATATGTCTGCAGTGCTTAGCTGCCTCCTTCCTCTGTGCCTCCTCACGGGTCATGGATGGAGGGCACTGAACACAGCACTAATTCTGCCAACGCCAGAGAGTGTGGTAAGGGGTCTTCAGGCCCATCTCCCTCCCTTTCTATAACACCGCTGTCCCCCATATTCCAGGCTGAGATCTGGGGAAACACAGGCCCATCTGGGCCATGTGGATCCTATGCTGTAGAGAGGGGTAGAGCTTTTGGGGAGCCCATCCCTGAGTCCCAGGCCAAAACCTTCCTGGAGAAAGCCAGAAGTGTTCCACGTGCAGGAAGGGAGACACTAAGCCCCGCCTCTTTGAGGGCAAGGAGGTCACTAGTCACGTGAAATATTTTTGGAGAAATATCTGTGCCCAGCCTTTCTCCCCAGCTCTGAAGCAGGATCCTAGGGGCTGACTCCCAAAGGGAAAATATATCACCACCGGTTCCCCTGCTCACCGACAGAGAGTGCTACATGGCAGGTCCATGCAGAAAAGACCAGGCTACAGACATGTGCTGGTTTCTTTGGGTATATGCATGTGTACACATAAAAGGAAATTCTTCCTCCTCATGGGAGGGAGGCCAGCTGTTTGGATCAGCTGTGTATCCCGCTCCTCATGCTCCTTTTGAACAGTGGTTCTCAAACAGGGGTCTGGGGCCCCCTGCGGGGACAGCGAGCAAGTTTCAGGGGGTCCACCAAGCAGGGCCAGCATTAGACTTGCTGGGGCTCATGGCAGAAAGCCAAAGCCCCACCACATGGGGCTGAAGCCCAGGGCCCTGAGCCCTGCCACCTGGGGCTGAAGCCGAAGCCTGAGCAATGTAGATTTGTGGGGGCCCCGGAGGCATGAGGTCCCAGGCAATTTCCTTGCTTGCTACCCCCTAATGCCAGCCCTGGCTTTTATATACAGAAAACCAGTTGTTGTGAGATAGGTAGGCCTTGGAGTTTTTCTACCATGTGCGGGGGGGCGGGGGGAGGGCTCAGAAAGAAAAAGGTTGAGAACTCCTGCTTTAGAGGACTTAATAAGGGAATGTGTGTTCCTGCCACAGCTAAATAACGGGAAGTATTGGGCTGTCATCTCCAGCTGCTGCTGCTGGTCACCACACCCTAATGTCCAGGTTATGGTTCCTGGCAGCTGCTGCAGGTTCTGTTTTATGTGGGTTCTTACAGCACATTGATCACTGTAGCTTGACATGCCTCACTACTGCTACCTCACCTCCTCCTCTCTGGAGCTGGCCATGGAACGAGAAGGGGGACAGCAGCCCAGGTCTGGAAGAACAAGCAGGCACTCACCACTTTTCTTTCTAGCCCCCTGGCCTCTATGTTGTGAGGCTGGAAGGTTCTTCAGTGTGCAGCCATTCAGCTTCAGCTTGGGTGTCGCTAGCAAAGGGAACGATGGCTCTTGTCCCTGCTGGTCAAGGACACTCAGTGTTTCTCCCTGGGGGAGATTTTTACCTGAAAAAGGATCCACCTCACCATACAGGCCCTTCACAGGCACCCTGTTGCAGGCAAGCATGACCTCAGCTCTAATCCGCCAGGGCCTGGAAGCTTCCAGGTGGTCTCAGACCAACCGCCCGCCCCCCCCCCCCCCCACACCAAAAAATAAGTATGAAGTGTTATCTGAGAGCGTAAGTGCTTCCGCCTGCTCTGGCAAGCAATGCCCACGTGTGTGAGTGGCACTGCAAGTGGGGGCCCTCTCAACCTACCAGTACAGAAGGGTAGAAATCAGTGTGACAAGGGCAACTGGGGCTTTAGGCAGATCAGTTTCCAGCTCTTACTCAAACAGTGGGAAACTTTTTGCAAAGCTGAGGCTGTTCAGAGTCATGGGAAAAGTTGACTTACTCTCCTGGCTGCTGACAGGTGCTATAGCAAGGAACCCGGGTCACATGGCAAGTTGAAGCAGTCCCTGAAGTACAACAGGAGAAAATACCATGCTGCAAAGGGGAGAAAGAACATGTGTAGGATGCTGGGGCGAGGTCCACAGCTGCCCTCCGTTACCTCAGAGCAGTCTGCGTGACCCTGAACCAGCCCTTTCTGGAGTTAGACCCCGGATTATCGGAGCAAACGGGACACTGCAGGGGGGCACTCTGTGAAATTACAAGAAATCCCAGGAACAGCTTTGTCCCATTCCCAATCTCAAGCAACCCACGGAAATGCAAGAATGTGAATGAAAACCATCCACCATCTACTTCAAATTGGGGCAATAAAACGAATTTCCACTCCTGTTTCTAGCCTCAGAGAGTTTGGAACAAACAGAGCATAGTTCTGTCTGAAGCATGTGAGCGAGTTTCTATGGGAGGTTTATCTTTGCATTCGCGTGTTACCATCCCTCAGATAATTGTTCCACTCTGCCACTGGGTAGCAAATTCCCACCCCCACCCCCCGAACTTTGATAAACACTATTTGATCTGACAAGTGCTCCCAGGGTCGCTTTCAGAATCATGGTAGTATTAATACTGGTTTTGAGGAAGAAAGAAATGTACTTTATTTTCCTAGACAATTTTTTCTGATCATGGCGCTATACAAAGAGAAAGCTGAAAAACAGCGATACAGTTTCTGGAGTATCAAGGGTTACATTCTTGTTCTGATTGTGACAGTCAACACACCTGATGGGGTTTTCATGAATAAACTGAGAAGAATGTGATCCGCCCTACCCCAGAGAGAAATAACTATTCCTGATCTAGGCAGAGGAAGTTTCTTAACTCTGTGCATTGCTTCTCAAGAGGGAGGGGAAAACCAAGACTGAAATGCCAGAAGTTAGAATAAGCAGGGTGGAACCTGCCCCCTGAATCATCCAGTCATTCTACGTCAACTTGAGGGGCTGGTGATTGACCTCTTGGCAAATGGAAACAGCAAAGTGCCCTGTGGCCTCTCCATGTGTCAGGACCTGGGATGGGAGGTGGTGAATAACCTCTTGCAAAGCTGGGCAAAGTATCTGTTCTATGCCTTTTCCACTGGTCCCCAGGATTGTACAAATGATCAAAAGCAGAGAACAGCAGTGATGCTGTTGAAGAGGTTATGGCTCTCTGGTCTGTGGACCTTCGGCTGTTTCTAGCTCATTGTTTGCTATTACCAAAACCAGTCCTCCATCCAGGAGGAGACGGATTCAAAGTGGGTACTTGGATGAAGTGATTTAAAATGCTTACGGACCCTCAAAGAAGTTGACAAGTAGAATTTATTCAGCTGGCTGTGCAAAGTCCATAATTTAACTAGCATGTAACTCAAATGAAGCTTAGCCATGAGTTCCTCCAGGAGGGCTTTAGTGTGTGTATAGGACTACCAAGCCCAAAAGTCGGGTCTCAGGAGTATAATGTTCAAGAAAAGGAAGTTTTGTATGAATCCTGACATTAAATATTCCATGAGGGTAACAACCCACAGGACCATAAAGCACAACCATGGAACCTCATACCGCTCCTTATGGCATTACCCAGATTGAACCCCTGCAGGAGTTGTCCTGATTTATTAGAGTAGACCTCCTGACAGCTACTGTCTCCAATCAGAGGAGTTTTTGAAGTTGAGAGCTTTCTTTGATGAGACTCAGTATTGTGCTTCTAGTTCGGACACGTAGTTCTGAACTTTCAAGGCATTGATTCCCAGAGCAAGGTCAGACATTTTTCTTCCTTCTGTTAAGCATCAAAATACAGTCCTTAGGAATACTAACAGTCTTTGGGTAGAGAAGTCTTGTCTTCAGGTGACATTAAGCAAGTCCTTTAGGTGGTCATCAAAACATGCATTCACCATAATGCTATATATGGGTCATCCAGTCTTTATCCGATGCCTTTTTTGGAGGGCTGGGGGTGGGGAGCAGAAATCTTCTCCACACCTTAATGCCCAGGGGAATATGAAGGATATGTAATATACCTGCTTTGGGATGTTCATATTTAAAGGATGATCCTGCTTTCAACCGTGGAGGCACACTGCTGTGAAAATCCCAGTGTAAGGGGTCTGTGGACCTTAGCACAAGGAAGAATAGGACAATTCATCTGTATTAACCTGAAAACTTCCATTCTGTGAGTAATAAGGTCCACAGATCAGGCCCACCCTGGGACAAATGGATCAACCAAGTAGAAACTGACATACAAAGATTCACATACAAAGGTGCCACAAGTACTCCTTTTCTTTTTTCTTTTTACAAAGATTCAGGTTTGTCTCATAAGGGGAATTCTCCATGCTCTGCAATAAGATAAATTGTTGTGCTTTTTCCTGAAGGTATGTTTAACACAGTCTGTAGTTCAAGACAGTAGAATTGAATTCTCCTGGCTTTGGAAGCTCTCTCAACTGGAGGGAATGTCAGAGGGCAGGGCATTCCCCTGCTGCCAGTGACTGACAGGTCTGGTTCTGCTCTATGCTGCATGCAGGTTGAAGTACCTATTGTAACAGATCTGCAGGCTTCATTACTTGAATAAAAGAAATTTTCAGGTGAGCACAACCTAGTGTTCTTCTCAGTCATAATGGAATATCTTCTTCTGTGTCCATCGTAAACAATGATCAGAACCACTCCTAGGAGCAGGTAGGCCCAATGGTCTGAATAAAGGCCTTAGATCTAAATGGCTCCTTGGTTCTTCGGTAATTCTGGCTGAACCATTGACGCAGTGTGTGACCTTGATAATCCAGTTGATCTTGTGTCTTTTTTAACCCAGCTGGAAAATTTGGTGAAGGAACCTCCCTAATCAAAGCAGTAGTTGCTTTTGAGCTGATTGTTTCCCAGGGAAACAAATCGCATGGTACAATAACTTTTATTTTGGACGGCATCAGTGGATGATCTCCACACCCTTGGCAGAGTTGAGTAGCAGAGAGAGATGAAGAGATCTGGGCAAGGGAGAAAAAGAGATGATGGTTTTTATTGTATTCCTTAGATTTGTTTAAAGCACCTCTGGAAACGTCTAGGTATTTGCATATTTGTATAAAAATAGTTTGAACTTTTAAGGAATTGGACAGTTGATGAGGCAGAGCATTCCAGGCACTCAGAGCTGCAGTGGGAAAGGCTCTTGTCTGATTAGAAGTATATCATGTGACGGGGCAGAGATGAGGGTGGTGATAGATGAATGGGGAGAGGAGAAAAAAGAATGAGGCAAGATGCAGGATTAGCTGGGGGAAGGTCAGTGAGGCCTTGAAAACCAGCAGAATTCTATTCTGTTTAGGGGCTTTATACAGCCCCGGACACCCTAGTGTCTGAGCGCCTCAAATCATTAATGGATTTTATCTTCACAGCCCCTCTGGGAGGTCAGGGACAGTTATCCCTGTTTTGAAGACAGGAAGCTGAGGTACAGGGTGGTGTAAGTGACTTGCTTAATGTCACCCAGGAAGTCTGTGGCTGAACCGGGAATTGAACCAAGGTCTCCTATGTCCCATTCCAGCGCCCGGATCTAAATCTTTTTTGCTTTGCCTGTTAAATGAGATCTAAGACTGGTAGCATTGTTTTGAGCATGAGGGTCTGGAATCCCATTTCTGTGTGTATCAGGAGGGTGAGCAGCAGCATCCTGGGAGATATGAAGAGCTGGAGCTCGGGGAGGCCAAAGGCAGAGAAGAGGAAGGCAGAGCTGGGGACTTCTTTCCAAATCCTAATTTGTATGACTCTTGAAGAATAACGTCAAACAAGGGCCATGAAACCCTCCTGTGCAGTGCTACCTCTAGCAGAGGGCACACCTACCCAGGGACTCCTGGGGAACGGATTGTGGGCAGGGTAGCTAGACCCAAGAAGAACCTTATCTGAACCCTTTGATACACATTGTTATTGGTTTCTCTTGGTCCTAGTCCAAGGATAGCATCTCCTGCTGGCTGTGGGGGGAGAAGCAGCCTGCAAAGACGCAGACTTCTTCTTGGGCACTGACCAGTTGAACCAGTGCTCTCACACTCCCTAGGAACTAGAGGTGTTTCCAAACTAAGCAGTGCAAAGGAATTCCATCTGGAGTCTGTCATGCTTTAGTTTGCTGAGGCAGCTCTCAAAGTGGAGGGGCTCTGATAAGGTGAGAGGATTACCTGCTTCTCAGTCCTTGACCAAGGCTCATCTCCATGCCACCCACGGTGGATTCTGTCACATGAGCAAAAGCGGATGTATTCATAATGCGGAGCAGTCAGTGAGAGATCTCAGAGCCCTCTCAGTTAATCTGGCTTTCGCTTAACTGTGACCAGAGCCCTGTAATCTCGTTGGGTTTGTTTTACCACTTTACCTGAGGATTTAGAATGATAGACATTAAGAGAAGGGGAAAAGATTTTGGATCATCTAGTCCTTCCCGCAGGGACCAGTGCAGGACTCTTCCTTACTCTGATGACATCTAGTGTTTTGTCAAGGCTAGTGTTAAATGCTTCCAAAGGTGAACTGCAGAGCAACAGACATGCCGATTTCCTTATCTCTGGTGTGTGTGGGGGGGGGGGGGAGGGGGGAAGCTGGAACCTAATCAGTTAAGTAAGTCTAACTTGGGCTCTTTGATGACACTGTGTATTTTCCTTTTTTGCCCACTCTGGGTCTGAGATTGTTGGTAATTCAGTCTCCTTGGGAAACAGCTCTTGTCTTTAACTGTTGGTTTTACCTTCCTCTGCCCATTACTGACCTTTACTTTTAAAACCTGACCTCACCCTATCTCCACCCCACTCAGTTTGGTGATTAAGGCACAGTCTATCTTAAAACCATGGCAGGGGGTCTACTTACAACATGGCTATCCCCTGACTCAGCTAAAAATGGTCACAAACTGTACTGTAGATTGGAGCTTAATGTGTCCCTGTAACGGGTTAAAGCCTTGGGCAGTCCAGCATCTCAACTCAAGTACAGGGACACAGCTAAGCTCCGGCCGTACTGTAGCTTCAACCATTTACTATCCGCTCCTGTGACTCAGTTATTAGTTGTAGCACTGCGAGATACAATCTGTGCTACAACATTCCTTGCGAGACAAAAGAGGCAGCAGCCAGGGTCGCAGCAGTAGCGGGTCTAGCGCTATCTGGGAGGTCTTGTGCAAAGAAAACCTGCCGTGTCCCTAACACCCCAGTGATGAGCGAGACAAAGGAGAGGACGGGTGATATGTTTTATTGGACCAACCGACCAACTTCGCTTGGTGAGAGAAAGAGCCTCACCCATTGTCTCTGGGACCAGCACAACCACAGCACCCCGTATTACTCCAGTGGTTGACACATTAGCTCTCCAACTACTGGTCCTATAAAAGGATGTAGAACAAGGCTTATGGAAATACTCCCATATCTGACTGCCCCGGATCTTCTGCACAGTGGTGTGGCTTGTGAGTCTGCAGGTCCCAGCATACAAAGCTTCACCTTAAATCACCCTTCACTTGAGAAGAATCAGATACACTCTACAGCCCATTTTAAAATCCAGCCACAGTACCTGGATCTAAGTGACTGTGGCAGTGAATTCCACAGGTTAACATCACACTGCATAGGGCAGAGTTCCATTCTTAATGGTGATGATTTTGCCAGATCATATTGATATTTACTTTTAAGCATTTTTCTATTTTTATCCATTTAAATTTTCACTGTTGCACAAAATTATGGGTTTTAAGCAATTTGTGGGAAGTTTATGGAGAGGTCAGACCATAATTATTTCATGACAGCAGAGATTGAGATTCAAAAAGTTAAAGCTTTATAACTGTTAAAACTCAAATTGTCCAGCATCACATGTCAAAATATACAAATTAAATCGCCTTAAACCAAACCCCAGCAGGTTCTCAAGCAGCATTTTCCTTACTTTGCCTCTCTGTAAATTCTAGTGATTATCGCTGGAAATATTTATTGACAGCTTGTGTGTGTTCAGTGAAATCAACGTTTACCGGTAAAAATCTAAGCCTTCCCGTTTCCTGTCGTTCCTTTCGTTTCATTTTCAACATCCTGCCCGTTTAATGTTACGGTGTCTCTGTGTTCTCCTGCTAGTAGACGGCGCTGAGAAGGAAGAGGGACTGGCCAATCTGATGATGTCCTTGCAAAAGCTGAATACCTCAATCAAGCCCCCATCTTTCCCTTCTTCTTTCTAACCCAAGTAACACTCCTCTTTGCATTCTCTCATTACATTTAACCCCCCCCCCCCCGTGACCCCTAATCACCTTCGATTTCTTTCTCTGCAGTTCTTCAGTCTCCACTCTTTCTCTCTTGAGGTCAGGCCATCAAAACTCAATTCTCTTTCAGTCCAGCGCACCTACTGGTATGCAGGGGACCACCCGGTCTGTTAGGGGTGAGTTCTGTTTCTGGGCTCCCCTGAAGCAGACATAAGAGCTGTGTGTGCAATGCAAGGCATGTTTCTGTTACAAGGGGAAGTACTTGCCCCTGTGCTCTGCAGGACTGTGGGGGGGATTTTCAAAGGCACATGGCAGCTAGGCACGTAACTCCCACTGAAAGTCAAAGAGAGTTAGGCACCTGACTTCCATTTGTGCCTCTGAAAATATTTGGCTGTCTCCTCTCTCTGCCTTGATTACACCTACCAGAAATCCCTCTGGATCCCCCTGCCCCAGTGACCCTTGTAGCTGCAGGTGAGTGTGTGGAGACCCCTGTCTAAAAGCTCTTTTTTTTACAGTTCGCCAGTTCCTTCAGCGTGGCATCAGCCCCAGTTTGTACAATGAAGATGGCCTCACTGCATTGCACCAGGTAAGCAGCCTTCCCAGGTCCCCACTGGCAAGAGCCCTTTTCAGCTACCGAGCCTTCCCCGCAATCTGCTTCTGCCACAGTTCGCTTTTCAGTGTCCAGTCCCCGCACTTCTCCTGTTCAGTACTTGTCTTGCATCCCCCAGTCTCAGGGCTTCTAACTTACTTTCACTTCCTCCAGCCACACTGACTTGGGAGGCTGTGACAACCATGTAGCCTCTCCCCCCTCCCTGAAAGCAGTGCCTAGCCAGTCCTGTGCTAGTAACTGAGGCAGAAATCTGTCCTGACTCCCCTTCTTTCTCTGTCTCCACCTTCTAGCTAAATGCATCCCTTTGCCAGCTCACTCTTCTCACCTGAGTCCAAGACACTGCTCCCCAATCCCTTACTGTGTGGAGTAGCTGCACCAACCATCAGACACCAGCTTTGCAGGAGGGAAGGGCCGAGAAGCAGGGTCAGTATTTTTCTTGGTCACGACGACTTTAAACTGAGTTGAAGCTGCAGGTTCTAGACGTGACTCTGGAGGCACCACCTGGTGGTTCCAGTGGGATCATTCCTGTTTTCTTATCCCCCAATACCCCAACCCCTTCGATCCTTGAAATAAGAGATGCTGGTGCCACAGGCGACATCATCTCTCACTGCAGCTAATAACTGCTTCCGATGGCCTAGATCTGGGCTCTCGATACTTTGAAGAAAAGGCAGACCTTGGACCAGAGTTTTCTCACGACTTGGGCTGGGAACACTGGCGAGGGAGGGGCCGAGTGTCAACTGGAAGCTACAAGGTGGTGCTTTTAGCAATCACAGACATGAGTGCAGCTTGAAAATAAGGTAGATTTTTCTCCCCCAGTGAACATATAGAAATTAGTGCCTGAGTTTATCACTCACAATGGTTCTTGCACTTCAGAGTATTTACAGTCTCTCAGTGATGATAATAAAGTGTCTTGCTCTTCTCCAGCACCTTCCAGTGCTTCTCAAAGTGATCTCTCTCTCTCTCTCATCTTCATGACCCCCCTGTGATCCAGGGAAGTTCTAGTGTTCGGAGTGTGAGTTCTCTGAGCCAGGAACAGTCTGTATTTCATTTCCTTTATAGCCCCAAGCACACGACTGGTGCTTTTATCTGTATCTGTCTGCCAAAATAAATGCATTTTACAACTTTGGCACTGGGGTGAAGTGACTTTATTCACTGCATATTAGTTATAGAGTTAGGAATAGAACCCAGGAGTCCTGACTCCTAGTTCTGTGCTTTAGCCACAAGCTGGTCCTTCCCCAGCAAACTTTGTTCTAAAGGTTACAGACGATCTGGTGAATAGCTGTTTTGGACCCATTAGAAACTAACATGGAATGAACTACAGCTGCTAAAACTCATAATTGCTAACCATCCGTATGGCATAACGACCACAAATCATAATCATTGATACCTCCGACAGCCACCAAAAATCTTCACGATTCCAGTCCAGTCCCTGATGGCTCCCCTAGCAGCCTTGAATCATTCCCCGTATTATGATGCCGGTAACTACAGAGCTAAGTAAATAACCAAGCAGTAAAATGCAACGGGGCATTCCCACCTAGAGTGAGCTAACTGTTACAGCAGCAGGCACCTCCTAGAGGCTGATGACTGACTCAGAGCAGTTAATGGCCTGAGACACAGCGGAGTCTCCTTGCTTCTCTTAGGGGAATTCTCTCCATTACTTCTCTGTTCAGGTGTCTGCTCTGAGGAAACAGACTCTGGCCCCCTCTCATCATCTGTCTTCTCTCTCCTTTCACCGTCCTTGCCCGTTGCTGTCTTGTGCACTTTTTCATTAATCTCAGGTTTAGTGAAACTTTCATAGACTTGCCTAGTCGAGGCTTACCCGGAGACGAGTGGCAGCATGTCAGTGAGCCGGAGCTAGCTGCAGCCACCTTCACTTTTAATGAGTAGAAGGGGCTGGTGGAGGCTCTGCTTTGAAATGCTCCATCTTGAGCTGAGGAAAAGACCCAGGCATCACTGTGGAGGGTACAATAAAAACCTTTCCTCAGTGTGCAACAGCAGTCAAAAAAACAAACAAGACATTAGGATGTGTAAGGAAAGGGATGGCGAGTAATGCTGAGAATATGCTGATGCTGTTCTATAAATCACTGGTAGGACACACTCACCGGCCCTCACTATGTTCAGTGGAGGTCTCTATCCCAAGAAGGACATAGCAGAAATAGAGAGGAGGTTCAGATACAGATGACAAAAATAGAGTCCTGGAAAGAGTTCTGTATGAGGAGAGACTGAAAAGACAGGAAAGGGGTGAATAAGAGAAGGTAAAACAGAGGTATACAAAATACCACATGCTGTAGAGTAAGGCAGTAGGACAAACAGAAGTGCTTCCTCTCATTACAAGAACAAGGGGACAGTTAATCAAAATGTAAAGTGACAAATTTAAAACTGGTGCTCTTTTTACTCAGTATGTACTACCACTAGTCAGCATTGAGGCAAAGGGTTTGCATTAGGGTCGGACAGTTAAATGGGCAGTGAGAACATCTATAATTAGATTAGATAGGATGAAAAAAATTACAGGGCTATAAACTCCCCTTCCTCAGGGCATGAGCCAACCACTAGCTGATGGGGGGTAAGGAAGAAACTTCCCTGATGGGCAGGTTATTGTGTAATTGTCCACTGCAAATTTTCATCCCTTCCTCTGCAGCAGCCGGTGTTGGCCACTGTCACAGACAGGGTGCTGGACTCAGTGAATCACTTGTCTCATTTAACATGGCAGTTCCTAGGTGTGGATAGTCTGGTGTGTGTGGTGTGGCATGAATGTGTTTGCTTTGATTGGCTGCTAAAAGGAACATGGATAAATCCTTAAAAAGAAAAGGAGGACTTGTGGCTCCTTAGAGACTAGCAAATTTATTTGAGCATAAGCTTTCGTGAGCTACGGCTCACTTCATCGGCTGCATTCAGTGGAAAATACAGTGGGGAGATAAATCCTTGTGAAAGCTGCATGATGCTCCTCTGCAGCAGAGAGAGGCTGAGTGACCAGTATTTATAAACACTGAGCCAGCAATGTCTGTGCTGAGACAAGCATGTGTATTGACATACCCAAATGAAAACAGCAGACACTTGGATTAAGGAAAGCACACACCCCGAAGGAATTAGAGGATTGTAAATGGCCCAGAAATCTAGTAGCAATGTAATTAAATACCCCCAGGCCCCAGCAACCATCTCTTGGCAGGGTTGCCACTTCTTAACATTTGTTTAGACAGACTTGTGTATCCTGATGTTCTGACACCCTCCAGCCAGTGTTGTTGCATCATGACTCTTGATAGACTGACATCAGGACCTGTTAATGGCTCTGCAAGCAAGATACAAGATCATCCAATCCACCTTGCTGACTCTAGGCTAGAGGCA
Source organism: Natator depressus (assembly GCF_965152275.1). Classification (NCBI taxonomy): domain Eukaryota; kingdom Metazoa; phylum Chordata; order Testudines; family Cheloniidae; genus Natator; species Natator depressus. The sequence goes on from NC_134235.1 coordinate 3,324,365, forward strand.
ACCCAATGAGGGCAGAGTGAAGCAGTGCTCTTTCTAGTCCCAGCCATGAAGGGTGGTGATGGGTTGGAGGGGGTTCAGAGAAGAGCCATGCAAATGATTCAAGGATTAGAAAAACCTGCCTTATGGTGATGGAAAGAAAGAGCTCAGTCTATTTATCTTAACAGAGAGAAGGTGAAGGGGTGACTTGATCACAGTCTATAAGTACCTACATGGGGAACAGGTATTTTATAATGAGCTCTTCAGTCTAGCAGAGGAAGGTCTAACACGATCCAGTGGCTGGAAGTTGAAGCTAGACACAATCAGATGGGAAATAAGGTGTCAATTTTTAATAGCGAGAGTAATTCACTATTGGAAGAGGCTACCAAGGGTTGTGTTGGATTCTCCATCACTGACCGTTTTAAAATCCAGATTGGCTGTTTTCCTAAGAGATCTGCTCTAGGAATGACTTGGGGGCAGGTCTTCAGCCTGTGTTACACAGCGGGTCAGACTAGATGATCACAATGGTCCCTTCTGGCCTTGGACTCTCAGAATGAATGTCGTAGAGTCGAACACTCTCACATTACACCGCTGTATACACCAGCTAGTTAGTTGCTAATCTCCAGGAAATGTCTGCTGCCTCAGGTGTGAAAGCGATAATAGCAAACGAGTTTATTTCACACTAGCTGTTTCTCCCACGGGCTTTTCCTTTGCTTTTTGCCCTCTCCCCATCCTTGTAGGATACAAGGCGACAGGGGCTTTGCAGTGTAAACACATGGTGAGTAATAGCCAGTCACAGTGGTTGTCTACACTACCACTTATGTCTCGCCGGGGTGTGAAAAAACACCCTCCTGAGCGATGTAAGTTACAGTGGAGTCGCATCTTATGTGGGGGTTAAGTTCTAAAGTCAGCGTGTAAGGCAAAAATTGTGTATAGTCAAAATTGCCCTTGAAAATCCCCTAAGTCATCCATAAAGTACAGTATACTGTCCATGGTTTTGTGTATACAGCCCTGTACAGTAATATGTATAACTGTATAATGTATACAGTAATGTACAGTATATAATAGAGAACATATGCAAAATATAATTTTACAGCATTGTATCTTTCATTACAGGGGGATAATTACAGGGGGTCATCAGGGCTTGATGTCGATCCAGGAGACGGAGGTGGCGGAGAGCTTGGGTGACGGAGAGCGAGTCGGAGATGAAGTGGTTGGCTCTGGTTCAGCTCAAGAAGTTGATTGCGTAGGCTCGTCTGCTGCCGGTTGTTTTTCCTTGAAAACCATGGTGATCAGCAACTGTCGCTGTTGCCTCTTGAGCGGCTCAAACATTTCTTGGTGCGGTCTCAAATCGTGCGTAATACTCCGTGTGATTTTGCGGCTTCGTTCCATAGAGAGATCGTATTCAGAAATTAAATCATTCAGGTGTTTCGCTGCTTGGAACACTTCAGCAAATTTATGAAGATTCCAACTTGCTGGCTCTTCCTGGTCGTCGTCGTCATCTTCATCTTCTATAGACGATTTTATCAGTTCCTCTGACTCTTCGTTAGTCAATGTTTCTCTATGGCTCTCGATTAATTCTTCAATTTCTTCCTCAAGGATGTTGATGAAACCACCACCGCCCACTTGCCTGGCCACCTGAACAATGCGTTTCACTTTTTTGTCAATGGTCGGGAAACCCTTAAAATCATTCACACATTCTTTCCATAGGTTTCGCCAACATGCTTTGACTGTTTCAGCCTTGATTGCATCCATTGCCTGTTTAATATAAGTGATGCAATCGGCAATGTCGAAGGACTTCCAACACTCCATCACATTGAGATTGGGATCAGCATCCATAGTGCTACGTATCCATGAGAACGTAAGCCTCGTGTACAGGGCCTTGAAACAGCGAATCAGGCCTTGGTTGAGAGGTTGGAGGATGGAGGTGGTATTGGGGGGGGAGAAAGACAACTTCCACATTGTTATGCGCAAACCGGAGTGCCGCAGGGTGGCCAGGAGCATTGTCTACGATCAGCAGCACTTTAAAGTCAAGTCCTTTTCTCTTTGAGGTACCGTTTAACCTCCGGAATGAAACACTTATGGAACCAATCCAGAAATAATGCTGCCCTCACCCAAGCCTTTTTATTTGATTGCCAGAACACAGGCAGGAGATTTTTGTTCTTGCCTTTTAGGGCACGGGGATTTCCAGCCCTGTAGAACAAGCCCGGCTTTATTAAATGCCCAGCCGCATTGCCACAAAACAACACAGTCACACGGTCTTTAGCTGCTTTGAAGCCGGGGGCTTGTCTTCCCGATTTCAAAATGTAAGTGCGGTTCGGCATTTTTTTCCAGAAGAGCCCAGTCTCGTCAGCATTAAAAACTTGTTCGGGAAGAGAGCCCTTTTCTTCGGTGATTTTCCTTAATTGTTCGGGGCAGGCTTTTGCTGCCTCTTCGTTGGCAGATGCAGCTTCACCAGTAGTCTGCACGTTTTTGAGGTCGAAGCGGTTCCTAAAACTGTTCAGCCCACCTTGGCTGGCGTTGAATTCCTTCTCCTCAGAAGGCTGTCCCCTTCGGCGGGAGGTTTGAACAGCGCGTAGAGGCTAAGAGCCTTTTCTCGCAACGTGTTGCCATCGATAGGCACACGTTTACGGTTCATGCCTTCCAGCCATAAGTTTAATGCCTTTTCAGTCTTCACTAAAGTCTTATCACGCACCTGGCTCGTCACCTTAGCAGTTATTGGAGCACTTGATGCCACGGCTTGACGAATTTCTCTCTCTCAAATCTTGATGGCATGGATGCTAGATTCGTTGTGGCCATATTTACGCGCCATGTTGGAGACCGACATACCATCCCTCAATAAGTCCAACACAGCCAGTTTTTCCTCCAGCGTTGGAACAGATCGCTGTTCCTTTGGCTGAGCACTAGATGAAGTAGTTGGCTTGAGTTTAGGGGCCATGTTGTATGAAAAATACGAATCTTTAGACATGAGAATCACACTCACCGCGGCGAGATGCTCACGCTATGAGAGGCACGCAGGAACTGAGACCGAATGAGGGAACAGCAGATTCACGTCTCCCATTTCACGCTCACTCCGGGGCAGACGCTCATTGAGTGGAATGGTGGGCGAAATCGCCCGCACTATTTACAGGTATCTTGTTATTTTTCTTTTTTTTGCCAAGTGCGTGTAGTTGAATTCGTGTACATTAAATGTACGTATGATGCGACCTGTACACCGAGAGACGCGCCGGTGTGGACCACCCTGTCAGCGGGAGAGCTTCTCCCCGTCATAGCTACAGCCGCATGTGGAGGTGGTCTTACTGTGTCGACGGGAGAGCTCTCTTCCATCGCAGAGAGCGGCTACATGAGCACTCGTACTGCTGTGCCGCTCTAAGCTCGCTAGTGTAGATATGGCCTTCGGTCTGGCTGAGGTCTCATTTCTTTCTGTCTCAAACTTCGGTGTCTGACTGGGGCTTTAACATTTTAGCCTAAGTGACGAGTTCAGCAGTGGAGCCTGCCCGTTCCGTGTGGTGAGTCACGTTGTGCCGGCCGGTGCCTGGGCGTCTCGCCTGGTGTGGAGCACTGCGCTGTGTGCAGAGACCGCAGTTAACGCCACACGTACACAGCAACGGAGCTCCACCCCCTTTATCTGTACGGTGGGTTTGGGCTCCTGCTAATTCCAGTCGAGATTCTGCGGTGGCTGGTGCTTTGGTTTTCAGATCACTCCCTGCTCATCTGCTCGATGGGCTTCAGTACCCACGGTTCTTAAGCCCTTTGAATTTGGCCTCCTAGGGTTCAAAAAGACCAAACCTCCCATTTCAAGTGGCTCCGATCCCCTGACTTGGTGTAAAGGAGCTTTTGCCACTGACTTCAGTGGGAAGAGGATCAAGCCCAAAGTGATCCTAGCTCTTCCAGGTTCCCTCCAGGGCCCTCTTTTCCGCTCTGCTCCCTGTCCCCTGCCTCTTTCCTTTCTCTTTACACCTCACTCTCTGTGATCTGGAGAATGTCCTGATGCCAAGCCACTGATGTGTTTCTCTTCACCAATCCCCAGCATGCACTGAACTCTTGGGAGAACGTAATGCCTTCTCCCTCTCTCCACCCTCCTGCAGGCCAGGACTTCCTGTCTGCCGATGCTAGGAGCTCCAAGCGGTGACAAGGCGGGAGCTCTTCACATGGGCTGCAGATGGTACTGAAGAGGGGTTAGGTGCATTATTGGCCTCCCCTCCCTTAGAAGCCTGTCAGTCCATCATCAGGCAGGAATTTGCAGTATGAATCCACCGATCAGTTCTAAGAACCTCTCAGAGCAATGTCCCCTTCACACCCATCTAACAGGACTGGCTTGCTTCCACCTCCTTTCCCAAGAGCCCTTCTGGTGGGTGTTTGCAGTGACCAGGATCCCCCCAGCGGCTAAGCTGTCAGTGGGGACAGAGAGCTGGTGGGTAGAAGTTCTCTGCCCCTGCTCTGGACCAACATCTGGGACCAACACAGCTACAACACTGTGTACTGCCCCTTCCTGTCATGCAGGTTCCTTTCCCTTAGTAACAGGCGGGCCGGCATCCTCTCCTGCTGTTGCCATGTCTTGGTTTGCTGGGAGTAAGCAAGTCCCATCCTGGTCAGACAGGGTCAGCATCTTAAAGAGCTGCTTATAAATCTGAACCAAGACCCCTTCAAAAGGAAACTGCGTTCTCCAGGTTGCTGGTTCATGGATGTCAGGGACAGAGACCTATTGGGCCCCCGCCTCCACCAGGCTTAGGAACAAACACAGATGGTTCCCAGCGGAGGGTTAAAAAATCAGCACTTGGCTAGTGCCCCAGAGTCATTCTACCTGTCTGCTCTCTAGTGCTCTGCAGGAAATGCTGTGGCCTTCGCTCCAGAGATCTCAAAGCCGTTTACAGACATCCATGAATTTATCCTCACAAGTTCTTTGTGAGTCTGGTCAGTAGAGTTAGCCCATCGCACACAGGAGGAAGGAACTTGGCCGTAGTTACCCAGCAAGTCCATAGCCGAGATGAGCCTAAAGCCAGGAGTCCTGGCTGCCTGTCCTGTGCTCTAACCAAGAGAGTTGGGCTTTCAGTCCTGGTCCTAGTGGCTGAGATCCACCTCACAAAAGCCATTCCCATGAAATAGCCAAGGACTGGCTGAGCCATGGAGCCCCAAGTCTCACCCCCTCCGGAGGGGCTCCCTCCGGGGCAGGTTTAAGGGTAATTGGTGGAGGTCTGCAGTGAGGGGGCAGCAGCTTGCTCTGTCTTGGCTGAACCTTTCATGCAAAAACAGGTCCTGTTCCTCTAGGCCTGTCAATCCCAGCTGCAGTGACCGCCGTGTTCTGCTCCCTCTCGTGTTACAGTGCTGCATCGACGACTTCGGGGACGTGGTCGTGCTGCTGCTGGAGGCCGGCGCTGATGTCAACGCCTGCGACAGCGAGCTCTGGACGCCGCTGCACGCCGCTGCGACCTGCGGACACCTGCACCTGGTGGAGCTGCTGATTAAACAGTACGCAGGTTCTTGTGCGTTCCAGGCGGGGGGGCCAGGGCGGGGGCGTGACGGTGGGTGAAGGGAATGAGCGGCCTTCTCTCCCCGTAGCGGAAAGGGGCTGCAAACAGACCAGCCTGAGGTGAGGAAGGAGCGGCAGAGTTAGGGCTCATGAAGAAACCTACCAGGTGCACCATAACAGAGCGATGTACTCCCAGAAGGAGACTATATTCTAGCGGCTGCTCTGGAGTTCAGAGGCTCCTGGGACTTGATTGGGGCAGTGACCCTGCAGCCTTGGGCAGGAAAGGTGCCTTGGAGTGAGGGCACCCAGAACTGCTTGGAATCCTCCTTGGCCCTGGGATTGCCACCCCCCGACCTAGCTTTGAGTCAAGGGAAGTGAACCTGGCACCGGGTAGTCTGACAGAATTAGCCCACCCTGGGATGATTCCTGCATCTGGAGAGGCTGTGACTGTTTCTATCCCAGTCTCTACCCCTGTGATCTGAAGGAGAGCTCTGTGCAGCTTGAAAGCTTCTCTCTCCCCAGGAGAAGTTGGTCCAATCAAAGATATTACCTCCCGCACCTCGACCAACATGGCTACAACCCACAGCAGTTCCACTCACCCCCCACCCCCAGTCCTGACTCTGGAGCACCCCCTGCTGTCCAGTCCTCATACTTTCTTATGCAGTCGCTGAGCTCTGTCAGGGATGATTTGCTGAATGCCACCTAGAGGTCCTATACCTAGCCCAGGCATCTCTCTTTCCTGTGACCCAAGCCAGGGTTGAACGCCCAGGTTTTCAGAGGAGGCAGGCCGGAGTATTAACCCTCGGGGGCTCGCCTCCCCTGGAACAATTGCATCTTTTGCAGCTTGCTTATTTCCCCTCCCCTCAGATTGAAGTCACGTTGTCAGACTCCGTTGTAGTTGTTTGGAACCCTGCTTGTCGGGCTGTAAATGTTTAATGGGGGTGTATTGTTGACCAAGTAACCCAATCTGCCTCCGTCTGGGCTGCTGCAGGAATCTCCTGTTAGTGAGGCCTTGGCCCGGCTGCAGCTGGACGAGACAGTTTGCGTCAGTAAATCCTCTGATGCTGCTCTTGCTGTACAGCATGACCGAGTTATGAAAGGCCTTTCCCCATCACTCCCTGCCCAGAAGGGCTGGGGTTTGAATGCCAGCTGAGGACGAGCATGGACCTGCCTGCTGATCCCCCAGCCCCTCGAGGCTGCTTGCAGTCTTCATGGCACCCTGGTCGCTCGGCAGCACCTCAGCTGAGTCTGTGTTTTAAAGCTGGAAGTAGGGTTAGGAGGAGAACGGGGGGTGCATCAATCTGGGGCCGCCTGGGGAAGGCAAAGCGTAGCCAGGAGGAGTAAGCCTGGGTAGGAACAATGGGGGAGGCAAATGGGGACAGACAGGCTCCTGAAAGAACAGGGGTAACATGGGCTTCTTCAGCGTCTCATCAGACACCAGATCTGCAACTCCCACCGGCTGGATTTCTGTGCCCCCCCCCCGGCCCCCCAGAGCCTCTTTGAAAACATCCTGGAGAGAGGACTCTTTTCCTCTGCCGCCACCTCATCCTGCCAGGGACGTCAGTGTGGAAACAGGAGAACAGAGCTGCTCCTTCCCCAGCGGAGTCCAGCCGTCCCTGCCGACGCCCATCACATGGGGTGGTGCCGGAGGGGAGTGCAGTGCCCCAGAGGGGGACTGCAGGGCTCTGCTGAAGAAGCAGCAGCCAGGCCCTTGAGGAGCAAGGATCCTGTTTCATGCAGCCGTCCCTGGCTGATAGTGGAGGCGGGACAAGAAACCCAATCTACAAGACAGGCAGAATCATGCCCATGGAGAATGTTTTCCAGAAGCCGTTGGTGGCTCGTTAATAAAAACGGCTCCTTGTATCTGTTACACTAGCTGCCCAGCGGCACGCGGGTGCTGTGCATGGCATTACCATGGACACAGCAGAGAGGTAGCCACCTGCCTTGTTTCCTCACTGTTTATTTCTTCTTCTTCCCCTGCCCAGTGGTGCCAATCTCCTGGCCGTGAACACAGACGGGAACATGCCATACGACCTCTGCGAGGACGATGTGACACTGGACTACATTGAAACGGCCATGGCAGATCAGGGTGAGTCTCCCCAGTCCTGGGCTGGTGTCTCATTCCCTTTCCCTGTTGTCACATTGATGTTTCATGGTTATTCACACACTGCTGGGTGCGGTCCCCTCCCCCCCCCGGGCTGTCCTATTCTGTTCAGGCATTGCAAGGCCCCTCCATGGTGCAGCAAGCCACTGTCAGGGCTGGGCGGGTTGGCACCTTGGCAGCAGTGTCCAACCCAGAATGCCCCATTTACCTTCCAGTGAGATCTGTGTTGGGTTCTCTCCTTGCGCAGCTTCTGTTTCTAGTGCTCTCCCGACACAGAGAGAGATCCTAGAATGATGGAGCATCACTTCTTAAGATCAATATTTTGACTCCTCCCCTGTTTGATGGCTCCAGGCTGGGCTGGGAAAGGGCTGTAGGGAACCCTCTTAGCAGTCTCCTTCCTCTTAACCACGGAGATTTGCTGGTGGGTGATGAGCCTCTTGCATAGAGACCATTGATTTCTTGCTCCTTTTGTTATTTATACAGTGCCATGGGTGTGCATGGCACTTGACGGCAGACAGACGTGATCTTCCCCATGAAGAGCCGCTAGTCTACGTTCAATAAACCCCACTTAGACACAGGGAGAAACGCTAGCTGGCAAGGGGAGTGGGAGTGATGGGAAGCTCGCATACTTTGAGGCTAGGAGAGTTACCTGCACCAAACACATCCATTTGTTTATGTACAAAACCCATCAAGTTGATGCAGGAGTGCGGGACAAGAGTGGAGCTGGTGGAAGAAATGGATTTTGAGGAGGGGTTTGAAGGAGCAGCGTTCAGGTTGTCTGGCATACAGGACCAGGAAGGACGTCCCACGGAGCGAGGGCGGCATGGACAATGGCTAAGGGTGAAAGAAAGTCAAACTGGGCAAGCAGGCTAGTGGAGGGAGACAAGGGAGCAGGGGAATGTGGGCCTGAGCCCTGAAGGGGAGGAGGGAGGAGCTGGCCCCTGATGTGGAAGGTAGATGTTGAAGGGCCTGGGGGAAAACTGGGGATGGGGGGAGATTGATGATGGGAGATCCAGTTGTTGGAGACACAGGTACAGATGGGAGACTAAGCAGAGGGGAGCAACCCAGGGGAAGGGTGGATTTTGTCAGCAATGAGATGGAAGCAAAGCCATAGGAGTGGAGTAGGTCACTCGGGTACGGTGCAGCGTGGATGAGGGCACCAAGGACAGATGGCTGCTTTTGGGCAAGGGATGTGTGTGCGTCTTCCTGGGTAGACTAGTGCAGATTGTAAGAAACCAGCATGGTCCTTGGCCTGGAGTCCAATAAGCAAACATCTCCCAGCCTTGCTGCTGGGGTACAGGCCAGCCCCCAGTCCCATCTGCCATGGCTACCCTCCTGGCACTTACTCTCTGTGTAGGAATAACTCAGGAGGCGATTGAGGAGGCCCGAGCCGCCACGGAGCACAGCATGGTGGAAGATATCCGAAAGCTGCTTCAGGCAGGTGCCGATCTGAACACTCCACTTGACCACAGTGCCACTCTGGTAAGTTCCCCGGTCATAGTGCCAAGAGCTAGGGAGAGCTCTGCCCGAGAAGGGAGGCGCAGGAGACCATGGCTGCTGGGGAACACGGAGTGGGGGACTGGTCTTAGGGAGGCAGCACAAGCCCCACCTCTTGGGGGACAAAGCACTGGTGAACATACTCAATCCGGCCGTGGCTGGGGAGAGACTAGAACTGACCCGTTGCTCTGGAGCTCCTCCTCATGCGGGACGCCTCGTAGGCCACCAGCAGCAGGGCCGGAACCACTAGCTTTTCCTTCCAAGGACTTTGCCTGTTCAAACCAATAGCCGTGGAAGCACTGCCAGCAGTCAGGGCCACCACCTGTGCCTCTAAGCAAGCCAAACTGAAAGCTAGCAAAACCCAGTCTGCACATCCCCCAGCAGCTGCTGCAGTCCTGGGGCCTAGGACAGCCTGTGGCTCTGGTGGAGAACCATCTCCTGTCCGCAGACAAGGCAAGTCCATCCTGCTGCGTTTGCCATTGCTGAGCACCGGGTTCTCCCATCCCACCTAAAGGCTGTGCAGTGAATGCAAATGCACTGAAAGGGCTCAGTCCGAGCCCACAGAGAGCCATCTGGGGCCACTGTGTCTCCACCTGCAGAGTCCCAGTCCATGTGCTCGTATATCGGAGTGCTCAGACGCAGTCCATGGTCTTGGGGTCCATTTGGATCCCTCAGAGCTGTTAGAAGTCAAGGTAGCCATGGCAGCAAGAACCTCCCACTTCCACCTGGGTCTGGCCAGAACATCTGCCCTTCTCTCTGCTCGGTGTCCCCGTCCGGTTCCCTTGTTTGACCCTTTGACCGCACTCCCGTCCCTGTTGTTCATTAGTTGTCCCCCGTAGTTACTTGGTTTCCCAGGTCCTGTGGCTCTCCCCCTTATCCCCCGCCCCAGCCTCCTTTAGCAGTGGGCGAGCTTCGCCCGCCCACTTCCTGGATCCCAATAAGGCTCCCATCAGGCTCTGGCCTGGTTACAATGATTCACATGTCTGCGACCACCCGGGTAGATCATTGCAACCCTGCATTGCCAGAAGCTGCCTGCCCTGAGAAAGCTCCAGCTAGTACAAAATGCAGCAGTCTGTCTCCTCAGCCGCATGGGGTGCTGTGAAGACATTCCCCGATGCACCACGCTCTGCGCTGGCTACGCACTGAGCGCGCACTCCAGCTCTCTCTGCCCTGATAACCAAGGCCCTGCATGCGCCTGCCTCTGGAGGATCCAGTTCACAGTGGAACCCCCTCCTTGCACAGCATGTTGGCTCCTGCTGCAGAGCTGCTTGGGTGTGGCCTGGGAAGAATGGCCAGCTGGCTCGTTAGCTGTCCCCTCTGTGCCCATTCCTTGGCCTGTTGATCACAGCAGGGAAGGAGGTGACCCCATACCCTTCTGTCTCTGGAGACTGCTGATCAAATGGGACAGGCCCAGATGGAACTGACTGGTCTCCATCTGAGCCCAAGTTCACACTAGAAACTTCATAGAATCATAGAAGATCAGGGTTGGAAGGGACCTCAGGAGGTCATCTAGTCCAACCCCCTGTTCAAAGCAGGACAGATCCCCAACTAAATCATCCCAGCCAGGGCTTTGTCAAGCCTGACCTTAAAAACTCCTAAGGAAGGAGATTCCACCACCTCCCTAGGGAACCCATTCCAGTGTTTCACCACCCTCCTAGTGAAAAAGTCTTGCCTAATATCCAACCTAAACCTCTCCCACTGCAACTTGAGACCATTACTCCTCGTTCTGTCATCTGCTACCACTGAGAACAGTCTCGATCCATCCTCTTTGGAACCCCCTTTCAGGGAGTTGAAAGCAGCTATCAAATCCCACCTCATTCTTCTCTTCCGCAGACTAAACAATCCCAGTTCCCTCAGCCTCTCCTCATAAGTCATGTGTTCCAGTCCCCTAATCATTTTTGTTGCCCTCCGCTGGACGTTTTCCAATTTTTCCACATCCTTCTTGTAGTGTGGGGCCCAAAACTGGACTCAGTACTCCAGATGAGGCCTCACCAATGTGCAATAGAGGGGAACGATCACGTCCCTCGATCTGCTGGCAATGCTCCTACTTATACATCCCCAAATGCCATTGGCCTTCTTGGCAACAAGGGCACACTGTTGACTCATATCCAGCTTCTCGTCCACTGTACCCCCTAGGTCCTTTTCTGCAGAACTGCTGCCGAGCCATTCGGTCCCGAGTCTGTAGCGGTGCATTGGATTCTTCCGTCCTAAGTGCAGGACTCTGCACTTGTCCTTGTTGAACCTCATCAGATTTCTTTTGGCCCAATCCTCTAATTTGTCTAGGTCCCTCTGTATCCTATCCCTACCCTCCAGCATATCTACCTCTCCTCCCAGTTTAGTGTCATCAACTTCGACGGTAGAGTAACACCAGTGTGGGGAGCGGGAGGAGTTATTTTACTTTCTGTAACGCTTCTCTACTGGCATAAACCCTAGTGTCAATGCAGCGATACTGGGCAAGGCACTTGGATGCTGCTATCGTTTATTTCACTCGGGATCAGTATAAGCTGTCCCAGCAAACCGCCTCTTTGCAGGTGTCAGCAGCATCTGCCCTGAGCAGGTTTGCTGGTTTAGCCATCCCAGCCAAGCTTTGCTGGAGAGAGCAGCCCTGGCGTTAGGGCCTGGCCCGGGGTTCTAGCGCTGGCAACTTCTGCTTTGCAGCTGCACATTGCCTCGGCAAATGGCTACCTGGAAGCTGCCGAGCTGCTGCTGGAACACAAGGCCAGCATGAGCGCGAAGGACAATGATGGGTGGGAGCCCCTCCATGCTGCCGCCTGCTGGGGGCAGGTGAGTACTTGTAGGCAGGTGAGAATGCACATCTAGCCCACTGGCTGAAGGGTGGGCAGCTGGTAACTCGGAGTGTTCCTATTGGGAATTTCCGACCCTAGAACATCCTCCCAGTGGTGGAGTACAGCGCCTCCTAGTGGCACAGCCACCTCAGCACTGGTCATGGACTGCATTCCCTTGCTGTCGGGCCTGCCGACTTCCGTACTTTCCGTAGGAATGTGCGGGGGCCAGGCATATGGAAGCGATGGCTACTGAGAGTGGGTGCTGGGCACAGGGCCACCCCAACTCCTCCCGAAGGGCCCTGGGGTGTCAATGGGCGGGAGGGAGCTCAGGTGAAAGCCTGCTGTTCCAGCTCAGCAGTCAGGAATCAGAATGTGCTGTGGATGGGGGAGGGGGTGGGCAGGGGGTGCTAGAAATCTCCCTCCTGTCGGGCACAGGGCATGCGGGGCCCATTATGGCAGTGGGAGCCGACAGGCCCAGGACGCAGGAGGGAGCTGATCTGCAGAGGCTGCAGCGTCTCCGCTTCTGGCATACGCGGTTCCCAGCTGGGTGGTGATGGGGGCAGAGGGGCGTTTTCCCCTCAGCTCGGGGGCGGAGCAGGTTTGTGTGTTAGATTCTTCCTGCTTCGCTAAAGGCAACTTCCCTTGGTGCCGTCAGATCCATCTGGTGGAGCTGCTGGTGGCCCATGGAGCTGATCTCAATGGGAAGTCTGTGCTGGACGAGACGCCCTTGGGTGAGTCAAGCCGTTAGGAGAGTAGGGAATGGAGGAGGCTGGAGGGGTGCAAGGGAAGGGGAGAGACCGAGGGAGGCAGAGGCTGGTGGAGATGGATGGGATGGGGAGGGGAGTGGAGCGGGGAGGTGATGGGGGCAGTACAGACTTTCTGACTCTGCAAATCCTCCGAGGTGCCTTGTTGTGTTTCGTGTGGCAGGCTCCTCCCCAACCCAGCAGTACATTCCGAGGACTCTGCAGCCACTCCTACTGCCAATCCCACCTCGTCCTGAACCCCCTGAAAGGCCCTAGACCCCCTCCTGTCCTCACCTCAAAGCCACGCTTTCCATTCGGGGATCAGCAGGGGTCCTTCCCAGCCCCACCTCCTTTTTCTGCCTCCACGCCTGCTCCTCTGAACCCGCCCGGGAGAGTGAAAATGCTCCATTTCTCTCAGTCCTGCTGGGGCTTCCATCCTCCAGGGGCTCAGCAGCACAGAGCCCACCTGCCCCCTTGCCTGACCTCCAGTGCCTAGGGAGCCGGAGTCCCAAGCATGGGATTATGGTCCGCAAACATAATGCAAATGACCATTACACGCAGACAGCATATAAACGATCATGTGACACTGCCTAGCCAGGTAGCCTGAACAGGCTAACCCAAGCACAGTGTGTAGGGGGCAGGCGGTGGGGAAAGGCGGATACAACAGAGAGGTTGAGGCAGACTGGGCGTGGGGTATGCTGGAAGGCTGGGGCTTAGTTCTGATTCGGTTCCCTTTGTCGGCATGGTTAGGCTCTTGGGCTGGGGAGAAGAGGTGGGGTGTGAGGAGGATCGGGGGCAGGTGAGAGAGCAGAAAGAGGCTGGTGTTTGAGGAGCTCCTGCCGTCTGAAGAACCTTTCCCATCTCTCCCCACGTCATCTGCTCTCTGCCCCAAACGTTCCCCCCCTTCCCTGGCATACTCCTCTTCCCTGCTTGCTCTGCTGGTGTGTACTCCTCTGTGAGCGGTGAGGTGGGCTGGCGGAGTGCAGGGGATGAGAAGGGCAGAGTGAGTGCTTTGAGGGGGGACCATCCCAGAGGCTGCGTGGCTCAGCGGTCAGTCGGGAGAGTGGAGGTAGCAGGGGAGCTGGAGAGGCGGGAATGCCTGAGAAGGGGGTGGCAGCAGAGGAGATCCCAGTGGGCAGGGAGTGGATGATCCTTGCCGTGGCGGGATTGCAGAGCTGGGAAGGAGGGGCGCGGAGTGCATGCCTGGGGCTGGCTCTGCTCTGGAGCCACGTGGCTGTTCACCCCCCGTCCCTCCCCCATGTGACCCTTGCAGACGTGTGCGGCGATGAGGAGGTCCGGGCCAAGCTGCTGGAGCTGAAGCACAAGCATGATGCCATCATGAAGTCTCACGACAAGCACAAGTCGCTGCTGCAGCGACGCACCTCCAGCGCTGGCAGCCGAGGGTAAGGCTGGGGGGGACCGCTACGGACAGCTGGCCTCCCTCGCAGGGGGAAGAGGCCACCCCAGAGCAGGACCCTCATTCCCAGGGGCCAGGCAGATCTGGGGAACTCAGCTGAGGCTTCCCGTCATCGGAGCTCTGGACCCTTCGCACTTTAGCCGCAGATAGGCTCTGATGTCCCCTGCACCCACCGGCTTTGTGCTCAAACTGAACACACGATGGCACTCTGCTGCCATCGGGGCTGCTGTTAATGGGCCACCCAGGCACCAGCCTCCCCCGCCAGCTGAGCAGGCTCCAGCAAAACCACGCCTTTTAAATGTGTAGAACGGCTTGAATATAATCTGTGCCCATCCCCTTCATCCGTAACCATGGAAAGATAAGTGATCAGGCCAGTGGCAGGATATCTCTGGGCCTGTCCGTGCACCATCCGCTCCGCTTTTCAGCACCAGCTGGAAATGAATGTCCCGCAGGCGTTTGCCCCCAACCGAATAGCAGCTGTGGAGAGGTCAGTCCCTGGCGTTCATCTGCCCGGCACTGGCTCACTCCCTGGCGAGAAGCACTCCCCTGTTTCCCAGCCATGCTGATCCTGCTCTCCGCTGTCCCCAGGAAGGTGGTGCGGCGGGTCAGTGTGACGGAGCGCACCAACCTGTATCGCAAAGAGCACGAGAAAGAGGCCATCGTCTGGCAGCAGGTGGAGCACCGGGAGAACGAGGCTGAGCTTGAGGACGAGGACAAGCAAACGGACACTGAGCTCCAGCAGCATCTCTCCGTGAGTAGGGGCCTCGCCCTAGTGGGGACAGCCACAGCACCCCCACATTCCCTGCAGCCCCTTGGCACGCCGTGTTGGAGTGAGACGGCCGCGTTGCATGGTCCCGCCTGGCGCTGAGAGTGTCTGTCTCCTGTCCCTCTTCTCAGCTCCAGGGAGAGGAGAGGTGGCTTCCCGCCTCGCTGCTACCCCCACCCTGAATGGATGCTCAGGGCTCCTGCCTCCACCCGGCAGCAGCAGGCTCCGAGAGCCCTGGACAAGGCTCTTGGGTGCCCCATGTGGTTGGAACCGAGTATCACTGGCCTAAACCACCCGAGCACGTCCCAGGTCCTGCTCCCCTGGCAGCCCTTAGCACTTCCCTCTCAGTGCCCCGTGTGCCCCCAGCAGCCCCAAGCCTGTGCTAGTGGGACCCCCCCATGGATTCCTGCAGGGCTCCAGGTGTCCAGACCGAAGGCTGAGTACTGTACTGTTCTCCTCCCCATCAGGGCGCCGAGGCAGAAGTGGCAGGTCCAGGGGTCTTGGTGGGAGACGAGCATCAGAATCCGGGGCTGAGCCAGAGAAATGGAACTGCGGGCTCTTCTGCCCCTGGCCCCCCCAAACACCTCTACTCCAAGAGGCTGGACCGCAGCATCTCCTACCAGCTGGCCACCCAAGAGGAGCTGTCAGCCGACCTGTGCAAGGAGAAGTCCCGCCACACACTAGCAGACCTCAAACGCCAGCGGGCAGCCGCCAAGCTCCAGCGACACCACCCAGAGGACTATCCTCCCACCGAGGGTGAGGGCCCCCTCGCGCCTGGCCTCGCTGAGACCCTGCGCAGCAGCAGTCACCCCCGCCCGGACGTGGAGCAGAACTCTGTCCACTACACGGCAGCCAGTGGCGACCCACCTCTTCTGAAGCTGACGGCCCCGGCCGAGGAGACCCCCGCTGAGAAGAACCGATGCTGTAAGCTGATGTGAGGCGCTGGCAAGAGAAGGTGTTGGTGGGGTGTGTCCCCTCCCTGGCATTGACCGATGGCACTAATGCCCCAGGGGGCTGCCTCTGGAACGCTGCAGCAGGGTCGGTTCTGGGAGCTGGTTTATCTTACAGGGACTCATCCATGTTCCAGACCCAGACACCGATCAGTGGCTGGGCTCCAAGTGCCCCGTCGAGGGCAGCGTGGGCAGCAGGCTGGGAGCCAGAGGCCTGCCCAAATGGGAGCAGAATGCAATGACCTTCGTTGTCAGTACAGAGATGTGTCCTGGACCGTCTACGGCTCCCCGCATGCAATTTGCCAGCCTCTGCTTGGGTCAGCCCATAGCACGTTGCATGCTGGGACCTGCAGTTGCAGAGGGCTGCATCTCTGTTGGACCTGGTGGCGTTGAATGTTGTGTAAAATGCTGGGCCACTTTTGGTCAGCTGGAGGGTCCCTCCTAGGGTGTGTGTGTGTCTGTCTGGGGTCTGCGTGTGGTTCCCAGGAAGGAGTGGAAAGCCTATGGGAGCCCTCAGAGCACAGTGTATACCACGCATATAGCACTGGGGGGCGAGGGGATGTCCCCATGCTTACCTGACACTAAGGCAAATGGCTGCAATGGGGTGAGAATGTTTCTCTTTACACAGAGTTTGTAGCCCAGCAGTCCCATCCTAGGCCTGGGCTGCACACGAGCTGTCCTGGTTTAACGAACGTGCATTTCAAACAGGATGGAAAGCCGTGTAGGTCCCCATGCACGCCCTTTGTGGTGGCTTACAACTGGCTTAGATCACACTCACTGGCTTGGATTCACTAAAGAAAGCGCTGGACTGCGCTCGGCGTGTGCTGGAACAAGGCCGTCGGCTGTAATTCCCATCTTTTCTTCCAGCGGCGTTAAACAGAACTCTGAATTCAGCGCGGCCATACGCAGCCTTGCACTGAAACAGCCAAAGGTGCTGATGGACGCTGAGTTCACCACGTCAGTGCAAGTCCGATGTGGGTCCGCCCCAAACAACGTGGATAGAAGCTCGTTGTAAACCAGTATGTGTCCACATTGCACAGTGGGTTTGTGTGGGTTTAACTACATTAATCTGAACCCCTGTGCCCCCTATGGTACACCACACCATGGTGCCGTGTGCCCTTCCCTCCCCCCCCAGAGGACACCTGGTGTGGGGCTGTGTGCCCTCCCCTCCCCCCCAGAGGGCACCACGCTATGGTGCCGTGTGCCCTCCCCTCCCCCCCAGAGGACACCTGGAGTGGGGCTGTGTGCCCAGCCCCTTGTGAGCTCCTGCCCTCAGCAGTAAAATCACTTCAGCAAAGCACCTCACCCCAGGCCAAGCACAGCCTCTTCTGCTGGCCGCTCTCCCCAGGAAACACGGCCTGCGAGCGGGACGTGGGAGCTGGTTTCTGGCCCCACAGTCCTTTGAGGCCTTGGCCAAGCCATGGCGCTTCCCAGGGCTCAGCGTCTGCATCTGCCAGAGTGGGAGCTGTGGAGGCTGATGAATCTGTAATGGTCTCTAGCCGCCCTGTGCCTGGGCCCTCGGAGCAGCGCTCGAACTGGGAGCACTCTTGGACAGCACCTCCCGCTCCCCGTTGCTTACACGGGGCTTGAACAGGGCATGCCAATGGCACCCTTCTCTTCTCCCGTTCTCTGCAGAAACGCCGGCCCACCGTGTGTCCCCTCCCTGCACAGGTGAGACATGTTGTTTTTGTCCTCCTGCTGCAGGGGGCTCCCAGGAGCCTTATGTTGAACCCCGCACCCCCACCCGAGGGCAGCTCTGGTAGCGTCTCAGGCGTCCGAGGGCTACCCCAGCTTCACGCCCATTGAGGGGTGCCCTCAGGGGCCCAGTCCCAGTGTGCCAACTCCCAGGTGAGCTCAGCAAAGCCCCTTTGGCCTGCTGCGGAGGGTGGCATGCTGGAACCTGGAGGCCTGTCCCTCTCTATTAATGACTGGGGGGGCTATGGCAGACTTCTTTTGACATAGGGCATCAGGCTCTGCCTTCTCGGCCTGCCATGCTGTTGCTCCGGCGCCGGGCTCTACAATTAGAACTTCAGGAGGCGGGTGGAATGGAAGTGGAAGAGCTTCAGCTAGAAATGTTCTCGCCTTTCAGCCGCAATCAGGAGCATGCCGCTCTCTGGGATCCAGCCGGCTGGGGGGTGGCGTCCCTCTGGGGGGTGGCTCTCGTGGCTTGCAATAGCTTATCCCCTAGATGGGATTGTCCCCGCTCGCTTATTCCTCTCTGCCCCGTTACATCCAGCCATGGCTATTCAAACCCACGTGCTAGGCCTCTCGTCCCTCCGTTCTTCACCACCCCTCACGGCCTGCGAAGCGTCAGCCAGTGCCATCTCACCAGCCGAAGATCAGCCCTAGCAAGGGCCCAGCTGGATGTAATGCTGCTCACTATCTGGGGGAAAGCAGGAACCTCACCTTTGAATCCTTTGGGGAACCCCCTTCAGCTCTGACCCTCCAGCTTGGAGAGAGCATCTCTAGGCTGAACTTGTACTGACCGTGGGGCCAGTGAAATCTTTCCTCCCACGGTGGTTCTGCTCCAAGAGCCTCCTGCCTGCCCCTGGGAGAATACAACTGCAGGGAGCTCTGGGCCTCTGCTAGGCTCTGGGGCTTGTGCTCGCCAGTGATGGCGGCTAGCGTAAAATCCCCTGCAGGGACCGGACTCTGCACGGTGCGTTTGTACAGCGGCACCACACTCGTTTTGTACGAGCACTCTCCTTTGATCACAAAGTCCATTTCCAAGGAGTCCTGTAGCCTTGGTTCCAGCCCAGTCGAGCTGCCCGCCGGCGGGTTTGGAGGTGCTGATTTTATACTTCATTTGGCACAATCTTTCTTGATCTCTCCAGGTTTTGATTTGTAGCTCCTGTTGTCTCTTTATTTCCTGTCCACAATAAACCAGCATTGGAGCAGTGAGCAGCCCTTGTGCTTGGGCCCAAATGTGCCCCTTGCCCCATCAGGACTAACTGCCTCCACTCCCTGAAAGAAATGAGTTAGACAGAGCTGGGCTGCCCCTCCCTGGACCCAGGCAATGCAAGGATCCACTGCTGGGTGTTCTGCCACCCCAGGTCAGGTAGTGTCTCTGCACGGGGGATGGGCCTTCAGGACCCACACCCCTGAGCAATTGGGCTGCAGAGTGGGGCTCATCCTAGCGGTGCTGTCACTGGCACCCGTTAACCCTTAGCACCCTGGCACCCAGGAGTATTGGGATTCCTAACACTCAGCCTTCCGGAGTAGCCTGAAAACGCCCCAGTCCTGCTCCTGTCTCTGCCTGAGAGGCAGGGAGGCTTGAGTTCCAGATGTTCCCATTCACTGCGTCTGGGTGGGGCTGGGACAGAGTGTTCTGCTAACAAGATGGTCTCACAGGCATGGTCGTTAGGAGGGAAGAAGGGTCTAGTGGTCACAGCAGGACATGGATCCAGGACCCTGGGTTCTCCTTTGAGTGTTCTCTGTGTATTCCGGCTCAGGGAGAGGTAGAACTCGAGCTAGCAGACGCGCCTCACTCACCCTTTCTTCAGTGACGGTCACCCATGCCAGGGTGAGGGTTTCAAGGAGGGTCGCATGCCAGCTGCCTCCGTTCCCTCGAACCATGTGTTGGGTGAAGCTCGGGGCTCTTTCAGCTCCGTGATTAGGTGGCAGAGCAATCAGCTTGGCTACGAAGTCAAACGCAGGGTGGTTCAGGTGGTGATTTACAATCCGATGGCATCCTGCTCTCAGAACAAGCAAGGGGGGACTCGTTCTCTATGGTTACACCTGGAGCAAAGAGCCTTTGGATCTGGCGTATCGGTTACAAGGTTCATCCAGTAGCAATCCATGTAGCGGGGAGAAATCTGTCTGAGTTGGTCAGTATGGCAGATGCACAAGTGATCTTTGAAGGACGAAACAGTAAAACACCTCTTCAGTTTAGGGGCCCCTCTGCCAACACACCCCGTGTGGCCAGCAGCAACAGACGTGTCAGAAATTTTGCTTGAGAGCAGGCAGAGCCAGGGAATCGCTATCCAATGCCTTTCGAATGCACTGAGGTCAGGGCTTCCCCCATGTCCCCTCATTCAGAAAGTGATAAACAAGAGAAGCCAGGCCAAGGCCACGGTAATTTTAATAGCACCAGCATGGCCCAGGTAATGGTATCCGCCCTTAACTCACCTGTCCAGAGGGCTAATGGAGCCTCTGCCACTGGCCCTGGACTTGTAGCAACCACAGGGGCTGGTTTCTTACTCAGATCTACACTCTCCATTTAATTACACTGGACGTGTTAGAAGAAAAGTGGTTCATTCAAGGTGCAAAATGTGCTGTTGCATTCTAGGAACGTGTCCACATGGAAGCATCGTTGTCACAAATGGAAAAGATTTTTATTGTGGGTTCCCATGTATGGTATAGAGCCAGGTGCCGCACCACTTAGTTCCATTTTACAATGTTTATGGTACCGAAAAGAAACAGATCTTTCACTGCCTTCAGGAAAGGGTCCTCTCTCAGCCATATCAGCGTATCGGGTATGAGGGGGTGTGTGTGTGTGCGCGAGCGCAAATTAATTTTATTAATGATGGAGTTAAAAGGTTCTTAAAGAGCCTAAATAATTTGTACCCTCCACTAAAACTCACTATGCCAGCTTGGGATTTACCCATAGAGCTCTCACAATTGATGGACGCCCCCTCCCGCCCCCCTTTGAGGCTGTAGGAAGCTGTAATTTATTTCATTTGTCTATTAAGACAGTGTTTTAAGAGCCCTCACCTCCGCCAGGTGTACATACATTAATGGCTGATCCGCACATCACAGGTTTTCGTAAAAACAAGGTAATTCTCCATACACGCTCCCAACGTTTTTAACGAAAGTGATCGATTTTCCTATAAACCAGTTTACCTTTTTACTGGTTTTCCCCCCAAGCCCCCTTCTCAGGTTGGAGAGGCTGTTACATGCTCTGGATGTTAGAGGCATTTTAGCCTTTATCTAGACAGGACGGAACAATTCAGACGGTCCCCAAACTTTTTTATTGCTTATAAAAGAAAGAACAAGGGAAAAGCTGTTTCTGTACAAACCCTGTCGCCGTGGGTCAGACCGTTTTAAAGTCGTTTATGAATTGAAAGGGTCGGCCCTTCCTCGGGGCGTCAGGCCGCTAGATCAAGGGCAACTTCTGGGGCTTTTTCTAAACACTGCGCACTCCCATCTGTAACCTAGGTCTGAGGCAAGATTGGGCAGGGCAGTCCTGCAGGCCTTATTTCATTAGGACCCCATAGTCCCATCAGCCTGGACCCGAGTACTGCTTGTTAATCTAGCCCACGAGTGGGAAAGGGCAGAGGACACTCAAAGGAGAAACAAAGGTTGCTTGCCTGTCACCGGAGTTCTTCGAGATGGACTCTCCGCCTGCCATGCCCCTCGACTGCGGAGTCCTACTGACCAAAGGGGTTGGGGGTCACAGGGGAGGGAACGGAGGTGGCTGCAGCACCATGCCCGGTTTACGCACTTGCCCTGGGATGTTTGAGGGGTGAGGGAGGCGGGTGAGAGCCTATTCAGGCGGCAGCTGTTGGCGCATCCTATGAGTGTGGCCGTGCAGCGGCCGTCTCCCAGATCCTTGGTTACAGGTAAGTAACCTTCATTGCTCTGCCTGGCTCTGCCCCACCTCACTCTTTGCCCGTGGCCCTGTCACTTCCCCTCTCTGTGCCTCAGTTTCCATCGGAACGTGGGAGTCTGCGGGAATGAACGTTTGAGGCTGAAGTGTTACCAGTGACGTATTGAATGAGACGCTCTAGCCCATGATGCACTGAGCCCGAGGAGCCGACTGTCCTTCCCTGAGCCCGTCCTGCTGCTGCCCCATTTCTAGCAGAGGCAGGGGCCATGGGAAGGCAGCGCTGCTGGCTCCCAGCCCCTTCCGTGCTCTCCACGCCGTGAGGAACTGGCAGCCAGCTCCCCACCTCTCCAGGTCCAGGGGATTTCTGAGCCATTCCTGCAGTGTCCTGCTCCATTGTTCGTCCCTATGGATCTCCACTCCGCTTGGGTCAGCCTGGCCAGATCACAGGGGAGGGGGAGGTGTGATGGCAGGAGGGTTCCTTGGGGGCTGCTTGGGCAGTGAGCTACTATCACCCCACTCCCACCTGCTAGCACTGGGAGTGGGACTGCCCTATTGCTGGCATGGGGCCATGGCACAACTGCTCTAGGACCCTAGAGCAGCTGCTGGGGTGGGGGGTGATCACCAGAGAGTCTGAATTCATTGGAGCTTCTCTCTTCCCCTTTGTCAATCTTGTTCCCCTGCTCTAGTTCTCCCCAGCCCCCATCCTTGCGTGTGAACCCGGCCAGGGCTGGAATTAGGGAAAGGCAGCCAGGTAGTGGGAGGGAGTTAGGGTGGGGGAGGGGGTTCTGCCCTGGGGAAGGGGGTTGGGGTGGGGGTGCCAGGTCTGGGAGGGAGTTAGGGTGTGGGAGGGGGTTCTGAGTGGGAGTTGGGGTGCAGGAGGAGGTTCTGACCGGGGGTTGGGGTGGGGCTGTGGGGTCTGGGAGGGAGTTAGGGTGCAGGAGGGGGTTCTGAGTGAGAGTTGGGGTGGGGGTGGGGGTCTGGGAGGGAGTTAGGGTGCAGGAGGGGGTTCCGAGTGGGGGTTGGGGTGGGGCTGTGGGGTCTGGGAGGGAGTTAAGGTGCAGGACGGGGTTCCGACCTGGGGCAGGGGGTTCGGGGTGCGGGCTCCAGCTGGGCGGCACTTACTTTAGGCGGCTCCCGGTTAGCGGCACAGCGGGGCTAAGGCAGGCTCCCTGCCTGCCCTGACTCCGCGCTGCTCCTGGAGGTGGCTGGCATGTCTGGCCCCTAGGCGGTGAGGCCAGGCGGCTCTGCCCCCGCAAGCTCCCATTGGCTGTGGTTCCTGGCCGATGGGAGCTGCGGAGCCCACACTGGGGGTGGGGGTAGCACACGGAGCTTCCCGGATCCCCCGGCACCTAGGGGCCCGACATGGCAGCTGCTTCCAGGGAGCTGTGCAGAGCCAGGGCAGGCAAGGAGCCTGCCTTCGCCCCGCTGCCCCGCCAACTGGACTTTTAGCAGCCCTGTCAGCAGTGCTGAGCGGAGCCGCCCTTTTCGACCAGGCGTTCTAGTCAAAAACTGGACACCTGGCAACCCTACCCCAGATCAGTGGCCGCTTTTGAACTGGAACGTAGGACTCTGCCCTGGATTGGCCCTCAGAGGAGCTGCCTGTGAGCGAGAGAGAGCCAGGGCAAGCGCCCCTTCCCGAGTCCTGGGGTGGGGGCAGCCTTCACCCTACATCTGTGCCTGCAGGTCGGCGGGGCACGCGGCTCGGCCAGCATTAGCCCTGCTGAGGACAGCGTGCCCCAAAGCCCCAGGATGGTGGTGCTGCCCAGGCCTGGTGCATCCCGCATGGGGCTCGCAGAAGAAGAGGCTGGTGTCCCATGTGCCCAATGGGGGCGGAGGGTCTGACTCCAGGGCTTCACTCAGGCTGTGGGGGCTGGTTTGGGTTTGCCTGGATCCCCGTGCCCCCAAAGCTGCGTGCATGGGGGGAGGGATGGGGCTGGCGCTGCCCTTTGGCTCTGTGCCCTGGGCCAGCTTTCACCCTCTGGCCCATGGCCGGCAGCCTGGGAGAGCCAGGATACTGCTGTGGGGGTCCAGGGAGGTTGTTGGGATTCTGCCCTAGAGCAAGTCCTGCCCACAGAAACCCTCTCTAATCCTAAGGCCCTGCCACCCCCTTCTGATCTCTGCACCCCCAGGAAACCTCCCTCTGATCCTGGCACCCTGTCCCTCATCCTGGAAACCCCCCTCTAATCCCCGTACGCTGCTCCGTTGCCCTTCCCTTGCCCTGGATGTGTGTATGGAGCAGTCTGGTTTCTCCTGCAGCCCTCTGAGAGGGGCTGTCTCCAATGGTGGCTTATGCCCTTCGGGCCCTCAGGTTGGGGAGGGGCCAAGCTGCCCTTCTCCCTTGGCCCCAGTTTCAGGCCCATGCCCCCCACTTCCCCACAGGGCAGAGAAGGGTGAACACTGGGTTGTTGCTCCCCCGGTGCCCTGCAGTGCACGGGGTTGGGGCCAGCCTGGTCCAAGGCCTTGGGCTCCTATGACATGCTGAGCTCTGGGGGATCTGCAGGGCCGGGAGGGGGCTGGACCCGCCCCAGAGGGTGAGACTGAAACCTTCGCTGTGGCCTGCCCTTGGCACGGGACCCTGGGCGGCTCTGCCCGTCTGCGCGGGTGGGCTCGGAGGGCTGTCTGCATCAGGGGCCTGCAGCAGTCAGACACTGATCCCTGGCACAGTGCAGGCTGGCACCCGTGAGCCCGTCCTGCCGCACCTGCCCTGGGCCCCCGTCCTTCCCTGCTCAGGTGGGCATTGGAGGGGGATGTGGGGCTGGCAGGGCTCGCCTGGGTCGGCGAGTTCAGCGGTTGCTATTGCAGGCCCATCTGTGCCACAGCCCGGGGGCAGAGGACGGCGGGGGTGGAGCGATGTGGTGCCCGGCACTGGCGGGGCTTATCTCCTGCCTGAGCGGGTCTGTCCCTTGGCCGGTTCAAACTCCACCGGCGCCGTGGCACCTTGCCCCCCAGGGAGCGTGGGGGAGGGGCGGGATTCCAGGATTCTGCTCTCGTTGGGGGATGGGGGGTGTCATTAACCGTGTGGGGGTGGGGGTGGGGGGGGTCCCTCCCCTCCCCACGCTGCCAAGAGAGAGCGAAAGCAGCGTCACGCTGCACCCGCTCTGCGGTATCACCCCACCCATGGTCAGGGGACAGGGTCCCCTCTCGGTGTCCCCAGTTCTTGGAGGATGGGCCCAGTCTCTGTGCCCCGCCCCCAGTCCAAGCTGGTCTAGTGCCAGCATGTGCCGTGTGACTCCAGCTGCCCTGCGCGGAGGGGGCGCTGTCCTGGCACGGTGCCCGTCCCCCAGCCTTGCTGAGGGCATGGCCAGGGCTCGGGAAGTGGCATCCCTGAGCCCAGCTGTTGCCAGAGCCCCTTGGGACAGGGCATGAAGGTTGTGGGTGGGGGAGCTGATACCTTCCCTTGTCACCCCCAAACTTTGCCTCCCAGGGGAATTGCCCCAGACTTTCTGCGAGGGGTGTCCCCCAGCCCCGAGCACAGACCCTCCATCCCAGGGCAGAGGGTGTCTCAGCCAGGCCGGGGGGAGCCCTCGCAACTGGTGATACGGCCCCTCCAGACATCTGGGGGCTCTGATCAGCTGCACCCCTCACCCCACGATTCACCCCGTCACTGCCATACAGCCCCCTGGCTCCCTGGTGGACATGGTTTAAAGCAGGCCTGGCACTCCAGCCCAAAGGACAGGGGTGCCCAACTGCACCCAGGTGGCTGGAGGGGTGTGGGGGGGGCATTGCACCTCCATTGCCCCCTCAGGGTGAGGGCCAAGGGTATCTGTGTGGGGAGGGAACTGACATGAGGGGGCCCTGGGGGCTGGGCAGAGGCACCCAGTGCTGGGCTGGCAGGGAGGGGTGTGGAGGGATGGCTGGGAGGGGGGCGGTCTGGGGGAGGGTAGGTAGGTCACTGGAATGGCCTCTGGGGATAGGAAGAGCAGAGGGGGGAGGAGCTGCTGGGGCTGGGCTCCTGGGAGCTGAATC
The DNA here is from genome assembly GCF_965152275.1 of Natator depressus. Classification (NCBI taxonomy): domain Eukaryota; kingdom Metazoa; phylum Chordata; order Testudines; family Cheloniidae; genus Natator; species Natator depressus. The sequence continues at coordinate 3,349,588 of NC_134235.1, forward strand.
TCCCCACCTCACCTGTTGATATCTGAGCAGGGCCCCAGGCGCTCTCCCCTCCCCCCCGACGAGTGCCCCACTGACTGCTCCAGCTGTCAGCTGTGGGGCTAGCCTGACAGTTGGGCTGGGATGGCCCCAGCCGGGCCAAGGGACAAGCCAGACCTGACTCCTCGTGGCATGTGGCTGGCAGCAGATCCCCTGCCGGGGGGCAGGGAGGGGAGGGCAGCAGTGGGTCAGGCAAGGGGGTGCCCAGGAGGGGTTCACCTACCGGGGCTAATGGTCACCAGGCAGCTCCGGGCTGTAACAGCCCCGACCCCCCGCCAGGTGGTCCTTGTGTGGGTGGGTCCCAGCACAGACCCCCTGGGATGGGCGTGGTGCAAAGAGCCAACTCAGCTGGCCCTGACTGGCAGAAAGGCCGGGTACAGGCTGGCCCATGGAGCCTGGGTGCCCCTCTCCCTCCAGGTATGGCTGGCAATTGGAGATGAGTTCCCTGCTGCCCCGCCCCCGGAGTTGCGCCCACCCCCAGGCACAGGACAAGGCCCCAACAGTGGGGCTGCCCCTCCCCAGCGCTGGATCCTAGTGGCCACCACAGCCAGCTGCAGGGACGGACTCGCAGCCACTAGCCCCACAGGCGAGAGGGCACCGTGGCTCCGTGCATGGGACAAGCATAGGAACCCGCTCAGCCCTCCTGGGGGAGGCAGGGCTATCCTCCACTAGACAGGGAAACTGAGGTAGAGATCGGGCAGGGCCCGTGTCTCAGAGGGCAGGTGCTGGGCACTTGTGAATGTCGGCCCCTATAAGGGGTCTCAGCTCATGCACCCAGCCCCCCAAAAAACAGCACGCACAGAATGACTGGAATCCAGTGGCCCAAGGCTGCCTGTCCCAGGGTGCTAGGGCAGGGATCCACGCCCCCAGCCCCCGGGCACCGCCGGAGCCACCCTGCAGGGCTCCCACCCAGAGGGCAAGCCCTGGGCATTCAGCCTCTCAGCTGGGCGAACTCGCCCCCCCGCCATGTGTCGCTGAGGGAGCGCAGGGTGTGCGTCTCCTCTCCAACCGCCGAAGGGCGTCGCGTGGGCTGGGGCAGGCCAGACCCCAAGTGTTATCTGGGTTCGACGGACGCCTGCCCCAGCCCACTGGCCCCCGGCTCCGCTCCAGCCCCCCCGGAGGGGAGGGATGGAGGCGGGCGGTGGGAGTGGCCGGGGGAGCTGCCGGGGGTGCGGCAGGGGCGGGCTGGGGAGACCCGGCTCTTTACATTTCCTGAGCCGGCTGGGGCTGCCCCTGCCAGGCAGCTGCTCCTGGAAAGGTCACACAGCTGCTCCGGCTGCACACAGAGCGAGGCGACGCCCTCCCAGCTGCCCGCCGCAGCCCTGCCACAGGCTCTGGGGAGCGTGCGCTGGCGGGAGGGAGCCCCTGGGAGCCGAGGAGAGTGCCAGCCCCCCAGCGAGGTGAGTGCCAGCCCGAATGGGCAGCCACTTGCGCTCTGTGCTCCCAGGGCTGCCTGGACCCAGGGCAGGGCACCAGCCTTTGGGTCCTTTGGGTGGCTGATGCCCAGCAGCGCCCCCTGCAGCCTGGCACCGAGGGAGCAGCTCCCGTGAAGCTTTGCTTTATGCCCCGCTGCTCCCCTAGCCCAGCCCAGCACGCTCCCTCCAGGGCTACCTGGGCTGGGGCAGCTGCCAGGGCAGGGCAGCAGGGGGCGCTGGCTGGTCAGGTCACAGCCCCTTGCAGCGGGGAGAGCAGGGCTGTTCACTGGAGCTCACCCGCGGGTGGGACCACCCAGGCCAGGCGGCCCTTCTCCCTCGTCCCGCTGTGACTATCCCACGTGGCGGGGCTCCCCCTCCCCAACATTATGCCCCCAGGGCTGTGCCCAACACCCGTGTTCCTTGGCTCAGTGTCATCCCACTGCTTTCGATTTACCCCCGGCTCCCCCTTCCATGGTCCCGTCCCCTGGTCCCACGCCTCCGGGGCAAGGCCTGGCGGGACACAATCTCACGGCTCCAATCCCCGATGCTTCGGGCGGCTCAGCTCTGGACATCCTGCTCTGCACCAGTGTTGGTCTGGTACTGGAGAGTCCAACACCGGCTCTGCGTGCGGCACCTGGGGGCTCCGGGGCAGGAGGCCCCTGGGTCTGCAGTCCCAAATCACCCTGGGCAAACGCATCCACGTCCCACTGCAAACTCCTGCCTGAGTCATTCGGGGGCTGGGGATTGGGCTCTTCCCCGTCCAGAGCAATCGCTGCATTTCCAGCCGCGGTGCTGGGCCCTGCCCCATGTCCCCTGCGCTAGTTCTCCATCCTCGCTGCCTGTCCAGCTGCGGTGCTGGGCCCTGACCCATGTCCCGTCTCCCTCAGCCGCGGTGCTGGGCCCCTCCCCCGTCCCATGTCCCCTGCACTAGTTCTCCGTCCTTGCTGCGTGTCCAGCCGCGGTGCTGGGCCCTGCCCCTTGTCCCCTGCGCTAGTTCTCCGTCCTTGTGGGGTTTGCAGCTCACCACACGTCATGTCATCTGGGCAGTGTCATTACTGGTGATTGCACCAGTTGGGGGGCGGAGGGGGAAGGTCTGTTTATTCAGAGCGGGGTGGGGAGCGACTGCCCGCTCTGCGGGTGCTCCAGGCTGGTGCTGACGGAGCCAGTCTGGAAAGAGACTGGGAGTCTCAACAGCTGGTGATTGAGAAGGTGGGGCTGGGACCTGCGGCCCTGGCAGGAAACCCAAGGCAGGAGGGGCCCAGCACCCCCCATGCAGCCTATCAGGTCCCACCAGGCCGGCACAGCCTCCGGCTGGGCTCAGCTCACATGGACTGATAATCAGTCAGGTCCAGGTGGGTGTGTCAGCAGGGCCCTGCGGGTGCCACTTCTCCTTTAACCCTCCCAGTGCTGGAACCCGGGGAGGAGGGTGGCATAACCTCCTTCTCCCTGAATCTTCCTGCTTGGCTGGGAAGTGGGGCCAGGGGGCACCTGGATCGGGCACACCCCTGCCCTGACCTATTTCTGGAATCCCCTCCCGTTCTGGGACGTTACCTTGAGCCTCTTCCTCACTGAGGGCCGGTGCCTTGGCCTGGCTGGGGCAACCAGAGTCTGATGGACCCAAGCAGGAGGGGGATTGCGGGCTAAGCCCTGGCAGGTGGCAGTGCCCTGGATGCAAACGGTGCAAACTCACCGAGACTCTGAGTCACCCTGAGCAGCTGGGGCAGGGGAATTTGGGAGGTGCCGAACTCACCCTGCTCTAGAGAGGGAACTTGCCATACAGACTCCATGGAGCCGGGGGTTGTAACTGGACGAGCCAACTTCTGCCAGGGTGGCCTAAACCGGCTCAGCGGCTCCTGTGCACCTGGCTGAAGTTCAAGGGCTTCTCCATGGTCATTAGCATCGCGTCACCGCACAGGAACCTGGGCTGGTCCCCAGGGACACGCCCCGGCCCCTGGCAGAGCCACGGGGCCGGGAGCTGGCTGAGAACCCCCAAGGCCACCCAAGAGCCACATGCTGGGAATGGCGCTCAGGCCTCCTGCCTGCCTGGGCTCGAACCAGCGACTTGGCTGGATACCTGTGTATGTGGCAGGGCGGGAACGTGGAGCCGATATCAAGAGACATCCTAACAAAGCACAGCTGCGGGCTTTCGGGACCCGGGCGAGCGTGACAGCAGGAGAATTGGGGCTGACCCCAATGCCCCAGTGCAATGTGAGGGGCCGCTGTGCTGCAGGGAGCAGGGTGGGGCTCAGTAGAGGGCGTTCTCTCACAGTCAGTGCTGACCCTAATACCCAACAAGCAGCAGGGGGCGCTGTGCTGCCAGGAGACTCACTAGGGGGCGCTCTCCCCTGGCGGGTAATGTTGGCCCCAATGGCCCAGCTCCGCACTAGGGGGCGCTGTGCTGCAGGAGGTGCCATCTTTTGAATGAAGCCTACGACCGAGGTCCTGCCCGCTTGGTGGCCATTAAAGATCCCAGGGTACGTTTGCAGGCGTACAGGAGTTACCCCCGTGTCCTGGCCAAATCCCAGTGGCCATGATTCCACTGCGTCCCCTTTAATTTCAGCTGGACACAGGATTCTTCTTCACTTCCTCTCCTAAAGCGCTCTGTGCTGTTACTGCTCGCTGGGACGGCTGCTGCGCTCCACCCCAGCAGTGGCTGCAGGAATCCCTCAAGGGTCGGCGCTTGTAAATCAGTGTATTAATCACCTTGGGGTCCTTGCAGTGTGACTGTGCCCCCAGGCCCAAGTGTCCTTCCCCTGGCTCCCTGGGCTGGGGGCCGGTCCCCTCGCCACCCAGAGGCCTTCTTGCCAGCGCTAATGGGGGGGGGGGTTTACAAGGCTCAGCTCTGCCTGGTGCCAGACTTCCGCCTGTTGGCGCTGCCCACTGGCGCTCTTCCCCTCACCAACCTCCCGGCAAGACCCAGAGACACCCCTCCCAATGCCCCTTTGCTGGGTTAAATAGCCACGGGAGCAGAACTCGAGCCGGGGGGCCAGCGGGAGAAGGGAGATGGAAACGGACCGGAGAGCTGCACAGAGGCTGCTGAAGGCAGTGCAAGCTGCAGAGGGGAAGGCGCTCGCACCGACAGAAGCCAGCGTTCAGGAAGCTGAGCCCAGGCCTCGCGGAGCAGAGGGGCAGCGGGTGAGGGCGTTACAGGGTGGCTGCTCCAGACAGGAGGCGCTGCAGTGGAGGGGACATTCTCCTGCACAGAGAGCTTGGCGTTCGGGGACCCGGCCATGTATAAGCTGCAGTGATAGCTTTCGGCTACGCGGGAGCCCTGCCGGAATGATCAGAGCAGCAGACTAGCAGCCAGGATGCCCTATTCCTGGCTCTACCATTGGCTCACTGGGTGACCTTGGGTGAGTCATGGCCCCTCTCTGTGCCTCAGTTTCCCCATTGGGAAATGGGGCCCACCCTGCTCTCCCAAGGGGACTGCAAGGTGTCAAGCACATTGAGATTCCTGGAGGGGAGTCGGTCTGCTTGTGCTGTAGGGACCCAGGGACTGATCCAAAGCCAACCTGCCTCAGAGCTTGGCAGCGGCAGAGGGGAGAGCTCCCCCTACTGAGTCACCTGCCCTGTTCCCCTCAGCACAGCGCCCCCTTGTGCCGGGCAGGGGCATTGGGGTAGGGGCACTCTGCCCTTGCAGTTAGCGCTGTCCCCAGTGCCCCAGCAGAGTTTCATGTGGCTATGGGATTGCGCTTCACTCCCTGTCCCACTCTGCTGTGCCGTATTTCTGCTGAACAACTGCCATGCTCCACCCCAGAAATGGCTGCATTTCAGTGGTGCGGGAAGGGAGCCCCATACACAGCCTGCAAAGCAGAGCACACTGGGATGACAGTCACCCCAACGAGGCTCAGAACTGGGGAGAGAATGGCTCAGCTGCTCCCTGACACCGGCTTCCAGCCCTTCAGTGCCCAGGGGACTCGGGCCCCGCAGTCCCCACCCAGGCTGGCTGCCTGACTGGCCCAGGCAAGATTTCACTGGGCCCAGCCCATTTGGATTGGGCAAGAATCAGCCAGAGCCGTTGCCCCAAACTGAACCCCAGAGCTCTTGAGGGCTGGAAAATCCCCAGCCCATTTGCTGATGGCTGAGCCAGGGAGACCCTGGTCCCGCTCAGCGGATCCCTGCGGCGGTGGGGTGCGGGGCCCTTCTCGCGCTAACCCCAGATGCCGAAGAGCTGGTTCGGATTGTTTCCAGCTCACCCGGCTCAACTGAAAACTCCGGCTCCTCCGCCCCAACCTCTGCCCACTTCTGAAATTCCCCCGTGAGCACCACAGCCTTGGATCATACCGGCCCCCGGCCAGCACTGTGAAACCAATTCCTTGCTGCACAGCGGGCCCCTCACCCCACTCCCTGTGGCCCTGGCTGGTCTTGCTCCATGCCGCTCTGCCTGCCAAGGTGCCCCCTTCACTCCACAGTGAGGTGGTGCCGTGCTTGAGGGGCAGTGAAGGCCATTGTGCCACACTGTCTGCATCCCTGCTCCCATCGCCCTATTCTGGGGAGGAGCGGCCTCCCCTGAGTGGATCGCAGGCCGCTGGGTGGCTCCGTGCCCAGAGCTGGGTGCAGTTGACGTTCTCCAGCTGGCCCTGTGATCAACTCAAGCGGGGATGGTGGACTTGAGCATGGCTGAGCACCCATTACCCTAGGTCAGCCGGCGCAGGCTGGGCCCGGGGCCTCTGGCTGGCTTTGGGAGAGCCCAGCTGGTTGCCCAGCTCAGAGAGGGTCAATGCCCATGAGATTCAGGAGTTATCAGTGGGTCCCTGTTCTAGGCTTTTCCCCTCCCACGGCGATTATTAATTCCTGAAATGCTTCAAAAACTCCACCTATTGACAGGAAAGCTCCTGCATCATTAACGGGTTGCGTGGGTGAGCTGGAACACTCAGTAACAATCGGTCTCTCACCTTCTATGGTGGGTCTCAAAGTGCTTTACCAAGGTGGGTGAGCACTGTAACAAACTGTTCTACTGTGTGCCATATGCACTATACTGCCAACAGACAATGGAGATTCTCCTCTACACCAAGTGGCATGAGCCAGTGCTTTCAGGACTGGTTAATCTGAGCTGCCTATGCAGGATGGCAGCAGGTCCTGGGTGGTCACTCACAGATACTATCCCCATGTTACAGAAGGAGAAACTGAGGCACAAAGAGATTTATCTGACTCAACCAAGCTCACAGAGCAAGTCAGGGATCAAACCCAGGTGTCCGGGTTCCCAGCCCCACCCCCTGCCTGCGAGAGGAGGCTGCCTCCCCGGATCAGTCCGCTTGAACTGTTTAACCTGCCGGGACCCAAGCTCAGTTGGGTTCTACAGTTGGTGACATCGTTAACGCCCGATACCTGGGAGACAGCCCAGCTGGCCTCGGGCTCAGGCAGGTGAGTGGTGACTTGCAGCGTGTTCCCCTAGGTGGCTGGAGGGGTGTTGTTAGGGCAGCAGAACGTGATGGCTTCTGTCCCGGCTGGGCCACTGACTCACTGTGTGACCATGGGCAAGTCCCTTCCCCTCTCCAGGGTTTGGGGGAAGGGTGGGGCCATGAACCACCCACCCTTCTCAGGTGGTTCCCAGAGGCTGGGACCTATGGCTGGTGGGTATGTGTCACCCCTGCCCCTGGCTGCAGTGAGGCGGCCCACATAAGAACCCAGGCAGATCATCTGAACTGTTCAAGTGTGTCTCATAAGCTCTATACTGCTGCAGCTAAGGGAGAGTCTCCTTTACCCCAAGTGATCCAGGCCTAGTGGCAGAAGGTGCCTGGTTTTCTCTCCCTGCTGCTGGGCATTAAGCCTGGGTTGGCCAAGGAGGCAGGTCCCATTTGGGGGGGGGTCACTTTGCCCCAAGGTTCTCTGCCTTGAAAGGTGAGGAGAACGGGGGGACCTGGCCTCACCCTCTTCCCAGCACTGGCTGTGGGGATTGGGGGGGGCTGTTGACCCATCCAGGAACGGCCCAGAGGGGTGACGTACTGCCAAGCACCGAGTTCCCCACCCTGCAGCACAGCTCCCCCTACTGCCGCACCAGGGAACTGTGATCAGCAGTGACTCAGAGACGAGAGCGCCCCCTGCTGAGCCTCCCAGCCCACTCCCTGCAGCGCTGGCTCAGAGGGGAGCGCACCCCCTACTCCCTGCAGTGAGCGGCTCTGTGGGCTGGCGCGTTCAGCGGACCTGTGCCCCGGTTTTGCCGCCTCATGTGCGGAGGGAGTTGTGCTCCAGGCCTGGCCTGGTGGACACAGTGACCTGGGCTCCGCTGGGTGGGTGGGGCTGTAACATCGCTCAGCGCCCCTGCCCGCTCCCCAGCCTGATACCCCCGAGCAGGCTGTGGTGAGAGGAGCCCTCTTCCTTGGCCCCTTTGGGCAGCCCCACAGGTGTTACTGGGCACATCCCAGCATCCCAGCCCGCGGGCCTGTAGAAAGGCCTCTGGTGTGTATGTGTCTACAGTGTGCTCCACTGCCCTCTACTGGATGGAATCAGAACCACTTGACTGTGTGTCCTAGGCGCCGTACCACCTGTGGCTGGTGGCGATTCTCCTTTAGCTCCAGTTGCAGGAGCCTGGTGGCGGGGAGCCTGGGCACCGTTCTGAGTGGTGGCACCGTGACAACCACGACAGCCACTGGCAAGATACAGGGGCCTCCGGCTCTGCTCCGGACGCCCCAGGCCCACCGTTAGCCATCCAGCCTAGCCCTGCCGAGCCCTGGCAGCCCCCCGGGCCAGGAGCGCGGGAAGGGGGAGATAAAAAATCCAGTTTCCCTCCTGGAGCCTGGTGAAAAACACTGTGGGGGGCTGGGCGGGGGGGTGGGGGTGGGGGCTTTCTGCCATTGTGCCAAATGGGCTCCAGTCCTGGCAGGCTCCCAGGGCCTCCCGCGTCCCTTTCACTCCCTTTTCTTCTCCCTCCCAGGCCTGTGCCTCTTTCAGCACCGGGCTGTCTCCTCCCCCGCGCCCCCCGCCCCCCTTTCTGCCCCTTCTGCCCGGTATTAAAGAGCTTCTGAGCAGCTGGCTCCAGCTCTGCGCCTGGGAACCCGGGGCGCCTCCCGAGCATCTGGGTAGGTGCTCGCGTCCCGCGGGGGGTCACGCCTGGCTGGGGAGGGGGAGGGAGCAAGACAAGGACCAAGTCCCTGGAGGCTCCGGGGTGGGGTGGGGGGAGGGAACTGGGCCAGGGAAGAGGGGAGGGAGCAAGACAAGGACCAAGTCCCTGGAGGCTGCCGGGGGGCGGGGGGGGAGCGGGGGGAAGAGCCAGAGCCCAGATCCCTTCCCCTGGTCAGTTTCCTTCCCTCCCTCCCCGGGCACCTGCCGCCCCCATCCCTCCCCAGCCCGGATCCGCGGCTCCCCCTCAAGCCCCAGCTCCAGGGACGTCCCCCCGCCAGCCCCCCGCTCCTCCCGGGCGGCTCCCGCGGCATGAAGGCGCTGCAGGCTGCCGGGGCTGCGCGGGTGGCAGTGGCTGCGCTCAGCCGGGCACCCCCGGGGGCCCCGAGCCCCGGGCGCCCCGGCGCCCCGCTGCCGCCCCCGGCTCTCAGCTCCCTCCCCTTCTTGCCTTGCAGAGCTCGGGCGGATCTGGCCAGGATGGCGGAGAACGGGCTGCGGGACAAGGTGCTGAGCCTGGACTCCATGAACCCGTGGGTGAAGCGGGTGGAGTACGCGGTGCGGGGCCCCATCCTGGCCCGCGCGGTGGAGCTGGAGGAGGAGCTGCGGCAGGTAAGGGGCAGAGCCGCCCCCTGGATCGCTCGGCTGGGGCCTCACCCCGTGCCCGCCCCGGCTGTCCAGGCTGGTTGGGTCGCCAGCCCCTCGGGGCAGGGACCCGCTGTGCTGTTTGTACAGCGCCTGGCACTGTGCGGCCGCCCGCTCTCAGGGGCCCCTGGGGCGCTGCCGGAATAGACACAGTGTTGTTAGTAAGAGTTAGACCCCCTCCGCGGGCGAGGCGGGCATCACCATGGGCAGGTCCTCTCAGCAGTGCCCACTGGGCCCCCTGGCCTCCCTGTGCCCCCCAGTGCCTGGACACCTGTCCCCCTGTCCCCCCAATGCCTGAGCACCCTGCCCCCTGGCCTCCCAGTGCATGGGCACTTTGCCCCATGCCCCAAGTGCCTGAGCCCCCTTCATGGGCCCCGCATGAGCCCTCCCTGGGTCCGATCCTGAGCAAGGCCCCCCAGCTCCTCTTGAAGCCCATGGGAAGCATCTCCTGGGCATGGGCCCTGCTTTCCTCTGAGAGCACAGCGCCAGGCTCCTCTGACAGCTGCCCTCCAGTCATCGGGTCCCTGGCACCCAGGAGGGCGCCCAGCTGCTGATTTCTTCCCTGCGTGCTGGGAAGCCCAAGGTCTTGAGCAAAGCCCTGGACGTTGCCTGTGAATTAGCTGCACTTAGTGCCCTCAGCCCAGAGCCCTGTGCAGACTCTGTGGGTGCATTTCCCAGGAGCCCGCCAGCACTACGGAAATGCAGCCGCTTCTGGGGTGGAAAGGGGCAGCGCGCAGTAGGGCCAGGCAGCAGGCCGGGAAGGGAAGACAAACTCCACGTGGAACTGCAGAGGCGCTGGGGCAGGGGGTGGCCGGGTGATACTCCAGGCAACGAGGAGCTGATGGGCAGGAGAGAGACTGCTCGCACTTGCAGGCCCTCAGTTCTGGGGCTGGGACATCCTCTCCCAAGGGGATGGAGCGGGAGCCCAGTGCCTGCCACACTGACAGATCCTGCCAGACCCCAGGGACTGCCACACTGGCCGTGCCCTCATCCGGCGCCCTGTCTGGTTCTGCCTGGTCAGGCCACCCCACCAGCTGGAAGGTGAGGCAGGGGCGGGGCCAGTCACCAGGGTTACACTTGCACCTAGGCTTGTACTCTGCACACCTGGGCGCAGGTGTCTCCCTGGCCTGACATGGGTGGCTCACTTACATAACCTGGCTCCAATCCCTGTGTCACTCTTCCCCTCTCCTCCCTCTGTCCCCACGCCAGGACCCAGGCTGAGGCAGGAGGCTCCCAGAGGGAGGTGATCCAGGGCTGGGAGCTCCCATCTCTGGCACTGGCTGCCGCTCTGGTGGGTAGCTCTGTGCAGGGGGCTCAGCGAGGTGCTGTCCATGCCCGCTAGGGCTGGGCTGCGTCTCACTGTCCTGGTGAACTTGCTAGTGGTGGTGATGTGCGTGCAACCACGTGGCTCGGGGGCATCCAGTAAAGGTTAATGGGTGGGCAGGTTACGGCCCAGGCAGGCTCCATGCCGCCTTGCCAGGGATGGCCGCTCCCTCACACTGAAGGGCAGGGGGGGATGTCCCTCCTGCCCTGACAGCCACTGACAGCTGCAAGGTCTGGGCCCTTCCTGCCCGTTCCTGGCACTGTCTGGTCTGGCAGGTGCAGGCAGGCTCCAGGACAGGGGCTTTGACAGCCTCGCTCACCCTGGCACAGGGCGTCAGACCCGGCAGCAGTGACCGTCTGCCAGCCTGGCCTAACACAAGCGGCTGGCCAGGGCCGGGAGTGGTTGACAGCCCAGTCAGGGCGTAGGGGGTGCAGTGGCACTGGCCAAAGAGAGGCTCCAGGTCTGTGTGTAACCCCTGCCCTGGCTGAGACCTGTAGCTGCAGACAAACCAACCTGCACACAGAGCCAATCTGTGGGCACTTAGGGCTCCAGGATACCCCGGGGCTGTGTGCATGGGCACCTGCAATAACTCATCAACAGCCGGGTTGGGATTTGAATCCTCTTGCTCCAAAAACCCAGGCTCTGCCACTTGAGCTAGAGGAGAATCTCCTCAAGCTGTGAGCAGTACAGGGCCTATGACACAGCTGGGCAGTGCTGAGTCCATGCAGGAGAGGGCAGTGGTGTGTGGGTGTGGTCTCACCAGCCAGGCCTCCCCTCCTCTCCCAACAGGCTGTGGCTGTCCCCTGCCCAGTGACTGCTGCATGCTATGAAGTGCCAGGGGGGCAGAGGTTGAGCCCTCTGTAGTTAGCAGTGGCAGCAGGCTGGGTATGCCCCTGGCTGGGAGGGTTCCTCTGGCACCAGCAGGTTATGCTTTCCCAGGCCTCATGGCATGGTGCCACCTTGCCGGCTGCTTTGGCTGCCTCTCCTGCAGCTTGCGGTCAAAGGAGCCTGTCTCGCTGCCAGCCTCTGACCAACCACCACAAGGGATGGCCCGGTCCCCTGCACGGCCCCCATGCCCGCCCTGGATTGCGTCCAGCTGGCTTGGCAAGTGTCACGTCCCCACCACGTAGCCCACGTCCCCAGGTCCATGCCATTGCTCTGCACACACAAGCGGGGTCCCTCGTCCCTGCACGGGCTCTGGGCTCAGTCCCCTGGGGGCCCCAGACGGGGGTGGGGGAGACAGCCTGTCCCATCCCAGCAGCTGGGACACAGTGGGGCCCGCTCTCCCTCTCGCCCTGACCCTGGGGGCGCCTGGGCCCTGGGAGGGGCAGCACAGGGCAGAGGGCATCATGGATGGAGCTGAGAAAGGCCTGCCCTGCCTGGGGTCCTGGGGATGGGCAAGCATCCCTGGGGCGTGGGGCATGGGCTTGGGACAGGCAGGCCAAGCCCAGAGCCACTCGGCTCCTTGCAGCTCGTGTGCCCTGCCAGGGCCGGGCGCTGCCCTGGTTCTTGGCCCTGATGGCCAACCGGAGCAGCGCAGGGCATTCCCGTGCCGGGCTGACTGTGTGTATCCCTTGTGCAATGCCTGGCACGGAGGGTTCACCCGCACAGGTCAGGGCAGGCATGTGGCGAGGGGCAAAGTCCCTGGGGGCGGGGTGGGGGCACTTTCCCCAGCTGATCCTGGAGCCAAGTGCAGCGTCCCAGGCTCAGGGTGACGCAGGAATTCTTGCTTCCGAGACGCGTCATCCCGAGGGCACTGACCTCCCTGCCTGCGTGGGTGCTCCAGGTTGGGCATGCAGCCAGGCCTGGGACGCCCCGGCCCCGCCCACAGGAGGCACTGTGGGGAGCGGGGGCAGGAGTGCCGGTGCAGGAGCCTGGCTGGCAGGGACCCAGCAGCTCTGCTCCGGCCTGGCTCTGTGGGGTGGGCGCGCCGGCTGCGGGGCAAGTCGAGGGCTGCAAGGCAGGTGCGGCAGGAATCCGCCAGCCGGCAGCCTCAGTCAGAGCCCCTCACTGCGGTGCTGCACTGGGCAGCGGGACGTGCTCGCCCCCCACAACCACAGCCCACTTAGGGACACCAACGCCCCAGGGTGGCGCTAGGGGGTGCTGTGCTGCAAGGCAGGGGTGCATCAGGAGGGGGGGCTCTTCCCTCTGGATGCAGGCCCCGGGGTGGCGCTAGGGGCGCTGTGCTGCACGGCAGGGGGCGCTCTCCCCGCTGGATGCAGGCTGGGTATCATAGCTGGGGGAGGTAGCGCCCTGGCAGGGGCAGCTTTCCCAGGGTTGGCTCCATTCTCCCTCCTCCCTCTCTGCTCCCACAGGGTGTGAAGAAGCCTTTCACAGAGGTGATTAAAGCCAACATTGGCGATGCCCACGCCATGGGCCAGCGCCCCATCACCTTCCTGCGCCAGGTACAGCAGGGCTCTGCCACCGCTGGGAGTGGGAAATGGGGGGGGGGAAAAGGGGCGACCCTGCCCTCCGATCTGAGTTTGGGGGACAGGCCTTGGGCTGGGCCCCTGCCACTCTGCGGGTGGAGGTGGGGGTGGGGAGGGAGCTGGAAAGAGCCTGTGCTGAGTTTGGGGGTGGGCTATAAAACCCAGCCAGTGTGGCTAGTACCCCTCTGTCTTTGTGCAGGGGACACTGAGGCACAGGGAGGGAAGGGTTGTGTCTGAGATGGCTCATGGCACCAGTTGTGGAGCCAGCAATAGAAGCCAGGAGTTCTGGCACCCAGCCCCTCCCCTGCCCCTGGCTCTAACCACTGGCCAGAACTGCTGGGCCATTAGACCAGAGCAAGGGGGCACAGGACACAGACAGTGGGGATGAAAGGGCTCAGGAGCCTGTGGAACTCACTGCTGCAGGAGCTTGGTAACTCCGGGCATGGGCTAGATGCTGACGGCCCTGAACTGAGATGCTGCCAAGTCAGGACTCGAGGCTCCTCCCTGCAGCCCCATCACATGGAGCTGCGGGCCCTGCTGGTCCCCGAGTTCCCTGTCAGCCAGGCTGCTAGGCAGGGAGGGCTCCTGGGGTGGGGGCAGCTGCGTGGCTGTGGGGTGGAATGTGGAGCAGTCTTGAGGCTTTGTGCCCTGCAGGTCAGCGCCTTGTGCCTGTACCCCGAGCTGCTGAGCAAACCCCTCTTCCCCGACGATGCCAAGCAGAGGGCACGCAGACTGCTGGCAGCATGCGGAGGGCAGAGCATCGGTGAGTACCCCCCCCCCGGGAACTCAGCCTGCTGCCCCCCACAGGAACCCAGCCTACCACCCCCCCAGGAACTCAGACTGCTGCCCCCACCCCAGGAACCCAGCCTGCTGCCCGTTGCCCCCCTCGGGAACCCAGCCTGCTGCCCCCCACCCCCCAGGAACTCAGACTACTGCCCCCCCGGAAACGCAGCCTGCTGCCCCCCGCCCCCCAGGAACTCAGACTACTGCCTGCTGCTCCCTGGGAACCCAGCCTCCTGCCCACTCTCCCCCAGTCCAGTGTGCTGCCCGCCACCCACAGCCCAATGGGCTGCCCATCCTCCCCCCAGTCCAGCTTGCAGCCCCCTCCCCAGTATGCTGCCCACCCCCTCAGGCCCAGGGCGCTTCCAGGCCCCCACCCAGCCACAGCAGAGTCACACGTGGCCCATACGAGACCCGCAGGGGCGCGTCCAGAGCCACACGGGACATCTGCTTGGCTAAGGGCCCAGGCCTGGCCGCTCTGGGCGCACAGTGCCCACAGGCGAGGGCTGGCACAGCCTGGTAGCCTTGCTGGTGCCCTCGAGGGCGCCACATACAGAAGAGCAGGACCCTGGAATGTGTTAAAATCTCTGTGTAATCTACTGGGTGGCTTCTGGGGTAGATGAGTTTGGGGGGCTCCGGCTGACACCCCAAATCCCTGTCCCCGGGAGGGGCCCCTCCAGGGCGGACGGGTGCCCCAGAGACGCTGTCCCTGTTCCCTGCATGGCTGACAGCATCTCTCCAACCGGGAGCACTAACCCCCGTGATGCAGCCCCCCCCAGCCGGGCCCCAAGGGCAGCACCCCCTGGAGCCTCCTCTGTTCACCAGCAACCCCCGGCGTCTGCTACCCCAGGCCCTAGCTCGGGTCTCTCCCCTGCCAGGTGCCTACACTGCCAGCCCTGGCATCGAGATCATCCGCCAGGACGTGGCACGGTACATCGAGAGGCGGGACGGGGGCATCCCCGCCAACCCGGACAACATCTACCTGTCGACGGGTGCCAGTGATGCCGTCATGGTAGGGTGTCCCATCCCCCCCAGCAATGGGCACACGCCGGGAGGCTGCAGGCTGGGACTGAGGGGTATCAATAGAGCTGGGTTGGGGGGGAGTCCAGGAATGTGGGTCGGGAGCGAGGGGCACCAGCAGAGCTGGCGGGGTGGGGAGCCCCAGGCTGGGCTAGCAGGGGGCCGCGGGTCGGGAGTGGGGGGCACTGGCAGAGCTTGGGGGAGGTCTCTGCTCCCACTGGGATCTTTACTCTCTCCCGTTCCTGAGCTCTCGGTGCCCCCGTGCCCGGGGAAGAGTTGGTCTCTCGCTCTGCTGCCTGGTTGCTGATGCCCCTGGAGCTCCCAGGACCCCTCCCCCTGAGCCCCTCCCGCCCCGCTCTGGGCCCTGGGCCACCCCTGTTGGCTTTACCCTCAGGGCAGCGCCCAGGGGGCTGGGACCCAGCTCTTACGCCAGCGTTGCCTGGGTGCTCGGGCAGCCTCACAAAGGGCCCTTTGTGCCATGCTGGGCACAGCCCTGGCAGACTGGCAGCCACGGGCCTGCTGGGAACTCAAAGGCTGGGATAGTGGGGTGGGGGAAGGGATGACAGAGGGGGGCAAGAGGGGTATGGGGAGGCTGCCTCAAGGTAACCTCTGCGAGGAGCAATGGGGGGCAGGTGTCTGACCCAGCCCTGCACCCCTGTCCCTGGGGGTGGGGGGTGCTCCAGGGCCATGTGAAGTGGTCCAGTGGGCACTGCCCAGAGCATCAGTGGCCCTTTGGTCCCAGCCCCCAGGGCCCTGCTGCTCCTCGGGGGGAGCCCTGACCCAGGCCCTCGTGCCCCTCTGCCCCCCTGCGCTGCGGCCCCGGTGGACCCCTGGCCCCTGCGCTGCCCCTGCCCATCCCTCCCTCTCTCCCCAGACCATGCTGAAGCTGCTGGTGTCGGGGGAGGGCCGGTCGCGGACGGGCGTGATGATCCCCATCCCCCAGTACCCGCTGTACTCAGCTGGCATCGCCGAGCTCAACGCCGTGCAGGTCAACTACTACCTGGACGAGGAGCACTGCTGGGCGCTGGACATCGGGGAGCTGCGGCGGGCCCTGAGCCAGGCCCGCGAGCACTGCCAGCCCCGGGTGCTGTGCATCATCAACCCTGGGAACCCCACGGGTACCGCTGGGGCGGGCAGGGAGGGGAATGGGACAGGGGCCTTTCTCCCCCGGGGGCCGCCGGCTCTGATCCAGCCCCAGGGCAGAGACTGCCAGGCTCAGTGGGGCCCAGGGGATCTCCAGAGGTGCCCAGCCAGCACCTGTCACCAGCCCTTAACTCGTTAACTGGCTCTTTGAACAAAGCTCCAGCTTCCCCCTCACCAGCCAGGGGGCCGGGTACTGAGAGGTCAGCGCAGGGGGGCCAGGTCCAGGTAGCAGCTGAGCCCCGCAGCCAGGGTCAGGCAGAGGCAGGGTGGACTAGGGGTTACAGCTGGGCACGGGAAGCCGGGACTCCTGGGTTCTATCCCAGCACTGCCAGACTCTGTATGACCTTGGGCCCATCTCATCCTCCCCCTGCCCCCACGCGTCAGTTCCTGGCTGTAACACGGGAGCGACCCTGAGCCACCTGCCAAGGGCCTGTGCTGGGAATTAATGCTTGTGAAAGGCTTTGAGATCCGTGAGTGGGCAGAGGAAAGGGGCATGGCGACCCAGTGTCTGGGGCACTGGCACCACGACTTGGGTGCCATCCAGGCAGAGTGAGGGGCAATGGAGCGAACAGTCCAGCCCAGTGCTGTGCCCGCCTCCTGGCCTGTGCCCCCAGTGCTGGGGGGGACGGTGTGGGGGGCAGCAGGTCTATGGGGCCCTGTATAGAGCTGTCCCCCAGTGCCAAGGTGAGTGAGGGAGGCCTAGGGGGCAGGAGATCGAGGCTGCTGTGGGGCTCTGTGTGGAGCTGTCCCCCAGTGCCAGGGTGGGTGAGGGCAGCGTGGGAGGGCAGGAGGTGCTGGCTGGTGCGGGGCCTCCCTGTCCCCCCTGATGGGCTTGTCCTGTGCCCACAGGCCAGGTCCAGAGCCGGAAATGCATCGAGGATGTCATCAAATTTGCGTGGGAGGAGCAGCTCTTCCTGATGGCCGACGAGGTGAGGGCAAGAGTCGGCTCCCAGCCCCGACTGCCCCACGGCCAGGCTCCCTGTCCCGGGGTGCGGCTATCTCGGGGTCGGGGGCAAGTGTCTCTTTTGGGGAGCCAGCCTGGCGCCCCCCCACCAGAGGGGCGGGCAGAGCTCCGGGGCTGCCCATGCCCAGAGGAGTGGGCGGGGCTGTAGGGTCCCGTGGCCAGGTGGGTGTTGGCTCTGGCGTGGCCTGTAGGGTTGGCTGTATTCCTGGAGGTTTCATGATCACACAACGTCATCTTAATTAAAGATTCATCTTTGACTCCTGGAGACTCCAGGGCAATCCTGGAGGGTTGGCACCCCTAGGCCTGCCTGTGGGCCCGGTGGGCGCCCTGACCCCCCTCTTTCCCCCCCACAGGTCTATCAGGACAACGTCTATGCCGAGGGCTCCGAGTTCCACTCCTTCAAGAAGGTCCTTTTCGAGCTGGGCCCCATGTACTCGAGCGTGGTGGAGCTGGTCTCCTTCCACTCCATCTCCAAGGGCTTCATGGGAGAGTGAGTGGCCCCTGCCCGCCCCTGGGCTGCCCCACGCCCCGAGGGCAGCCTGCCCAGTGCCCGGGGCTTGGGGCAGAGCACGGCCAGTGGAAGCAGGGAGTGGGCAGCCCACCGAGTCAGCTGCTCAGGCCCTGCCCGGGGCCCCCCGTCCAACCTTCGGGGCGGTTCTGACCCGGAGCTGAGCCCAGCCGAGCTGCTCACAGACCTGTACACGCAGCCCAACACCCCCCACGGCTTGTGTGTCGCGAAAGCATGACATGCCGGGTGGCACCGAGCCGTGCCCCTTTGCCCTGGGGTCCCAGAGACCTCGCCCCGCAGGGGGCGCCCCCATGGGGCAGGAGGGACACAGCCCCCAGGGCATTGAGGGGCGAGGTAGAGACTCATGGGGTGCCTATGGGGGGAGCAACAAGTGATCCCTCCCAGTAGTGGGAAGCCAGGCCCCAAACCCCAGGGGTCCTAGAGGGATGGAGGACAGGCCCTGCCCCCAAGAGTCTCAGAGGAAGGGAGAGCCAGGCCCTGCCCCGCAAGGGTCCCAGAGGGACGGGATAGCCAGGCCCTGCACCCCAGGGGTCCCAGAGGGAGGGGGGAGCCAGGCCATGCACCCCAGGGGTCCCAGAGGGAGGGGGGAGCCAGGCCCTGCACCCCAGGGGTCCCAGAGGGAGGGGAGCCAGGCCCTGCACCCCAGGGGTCCCAGAGGGAGGGGAGCCAGGCCCCATGTCTCACCCTCTCATCCCCCAGGTGCGGGTTCCGCGGCGGGTACATGGAGGTGGTGAACCTGGATCCGGCTGTGCAGCAGCAGCTCTCCAAGCTGGTGTCGGTGCGGCTGTGCCCGCCCGTGCCCGGCCAGGTGCTGCTGGACGTCGTCATGAACCCACCGAAGCCTGGCGAGCCCTCGTACCAGAGCTTCATCCAGGTAAGTGCGGGGGGCTCGCAGACAAGGCCCTGATCCCGGCCACCAGCCCCAGCCCCTCCCTGAGGGGCACCCCCCACCAGCCCCATGGGCATCTTACCCCATAGCCACCAGTTGCCCCCTGCACCAGCCCCAGGGAAGGCCCCATCCCCGCCCTCCACCACCCCCATGGGCCTCTCACCCTGACCCCCAGGCCCTGCTATACCCAAGTGCCTGTCGCCACTTCCCCCTGCCTGCAGCCCCTCCCTTCTCCCCCACAGCAGCCCCCTGCCACTCAGCGCTGTGGGTCTCTCTCTCGGCTCCCAGGAGAAGCAGGCCGTGCTGAGCGACCTGGCCCACAAAGCGCAGCTGACCCAGGAGATCTTCAGCCAGGTGCCCGGGATCCGCTGTAACCCCGTGCAGGGCGCCATGTACTCCTTCCCCAGGATCCAGATCCCAGCCAGGGCGGTTCAGGAGGCCCAGGTGAGAGCTGGGCATGGAGCAGCCTGGGGGGGCGGGGGTGGGGGAGCAGGGCCTAGGGTTGCCAGGTGTCCGGTTTTCGACCAAGGGACCCTGGTGGCTCCGGTCAGCACCGCTGTGTGGGCCGTTAAAAGTCCAGTTGGCAGCGCAGTGCGGCTACGGCAGCTCCCTGCCTGCCCCGGCTCCGCGCGGCCCCGGAAGCAGCGGCCTGTCCCCCCTCCAGCTCCTAGGCGCAGGGGCAGCCAGGGGGCTCCAGGTGCTGCCCCCTCCCCATGCGCAGTTCCCAGCCATGGGAGCTGCGGGGGCAGCGCCAGCAGATGGGGCATCGCGCGGCAGGTGCCGGAGAGGGGACGTGCTGCTTCCGTGAGCTGCCTCGGGTAAGTGCCACCCGGGGCCCGCGCCCCTCACCCCCTCCCGTGCACCAACTCCCTGCCCCAGCCCTGACCCTCGCCCACCTTCCAAACCCCCCAGCCAGAGCCTGCACCCCCTCCTCCACCCCAAACCCCTGCCTCAGCCCGTAGCCCCCCTCCCACACTCTGAACCCCTCGGCTCCACCCCCCAGCCTGGAGCCCCCTCCTGCTCTCCAAACCCCTCATCCCCAGCCCCACCCCAGAGCCTGCACCCCCCAGGCGGAGTCCTCTCCCCCTCCCGCATCCCAACCCACTGACTCAGCCCGGAGCCCCCCTCCCATACTCCGAACCCCTCGGCTCCACCCCCCAGCCTGGAGCCCCCTCCTGCTCTCCAAACCCCTCATCCCCAGCCCACCCCAGAGCCTGCACCCCCCAGACGGAGTCCTCTCCCCCACCCACATCCCAGCCCACTGACTCAGCCCGGAGCCCCCTCCCACACCCTGAACTCCTCATTTCTGGCCCCACCCTAGAGCTCGCACCCCCTCCCACATCCCAACCCCCTGAGCCAGCCCAATGAAAATGAGTGAGTGAGTGAGTGAGGATGGGGAGGGTGAGCGACCCGGAGGGGGAGGGGGGAATATGGAGTGAACAGGGGCGGGACCTCGGAGAAGGGGCGTGGCAGGGGCGTGGCCTCGGAGGAGGGAGGGGGCTTAGGGTGTTCAGTTTTGGGTGAGTAGAAAGTTGGCAACCCTCGCAGGGCCAGGGGAGAGCCAGGCACGGAGCAGCCTCGGGGATGGGGTTGGGGGAGCAGGTCCGGGGAGAGCCGGGCACGGAGCAGCCTCGGGGATGGGGTTGGGGGAGCAGGTCCGGGGAGAGCCGGGCAGGGAGCAGCCTCGGGGATGGGGTTGGGGGAGCAGGTCCGGGGAGAGCCGGGCACGGAGCAGCCTCGGGGATGGGGTTGGGGGAGCAGGTCAGGGGAGAGCCGGGCACGGAGCAGCCTCGGGGATGGGGGTGGGGGAGCAGGGCCAGGGGAGAGCCGGGCACGCAGCAGGCATCTCTGCTCCCCTCCCAGCTCCCCTAAGCCCAGCCCTTGCTCCTCCCCAGGCCCGGGGCTTTGCCCCAGACATGTTCTTCTGTCTCCAGCTGCTGGAGGAGACGGGCATCTGCGTGGTGCCAGGGAGCGGCTTTGGGCAGCGAGAGGGCACCTATCACTTCAGGTAAGGGCCCCCCGGCCACGCTCTGCACCCGGGTCCCCTGGGAAGGGCTGGCAATGTGGAGCCGGGAGAGACCCGGCGGTCTGCACCCCCGCTCGAATCCTGACACCCACCCCCTCCGCCCGACTCCCACAGCTGCTCACACCCCGAGTCCTACCTGCCATCCTCCTGCCCCTCAATCCTGACCCACAGCCCTGCCCCCTCGGCAGGTCTCTGACTCCCGCTTTCTCTTGTGCCCGCTTGCGCCCAGCTGTGCAGGGTGATGGGGGGTGTTAACGGGAGGGGGCGGGGGCTGGCAGGATGGGCTCAGCCAGGTGCCCGGGGCTGAGGGGATCTCTCTGCCCACAGAATGACCATCCTGCCGCCTGTGGAGAAGCTCCAGATCCTGCTGAAGAAACTCAGCCAGTTCTATGCCAAGTTCACCCGGGAATATTCCTAAGGTGCTGCCCGGGGCAGCCGCCTGCTCTGCCCTGCCTGTCCATCCAGCGCCCGCCGGGGGCCGGGGCAGCTTCTCGCTCTGGCCGTGGGACTGGCAGGTGTCCATGCCCCCTCACTGGAATCCACCTGTACCAGCCCAGCTGCCCCGCTCGACGAGTGCTCCTGAGGGGTGCCAGGCGCTCTGGGGCTGTGCCCTGCCCCCGACAGTCCATCTCCCCCTGCCCGGCCTTTGGGGGTGGGGCAGCTCTGGCACAGGACACACCAGCACCAGGCAGCCGTGTGCCAGCACGCTCGCAGCCCCTGCCCTCCCCACCCCCGTGGCCCAGCTGGCTGAATTCCCCTAGGCCCGTGCAGCCTGCTGGGCACCGCTGGATGAGGTGCCCTGGCATTGCCAGTCAGTGGGACCTGCGGGTGGGCTCCAGCAGCACCCTCTGTGGTGCACCCCCATGCTCCCTCTCACGCACGTCCCCGGGCCAGGCTGTGTCACCAGCACTGCCCCTGCCCCCTGATCGAGGCCAAGCTCCAGGTGCCCACCAGCTCCTCCCCACCCACATAGTGCCTTGAGCCATCTCGTCCTGAAGTGCCTTGTTCCCCCACCTCCTCTGCTGGCCCCCGTGCCCTGCGAGGGGGCAGCCCAGCGGCTCTGTCTGCCCCACAGGCCAGGCCAGCAGGGCTCCCTGCGCCACCCCCTTCCCCGGGCTACAGCGGGTCGGACAGAGCCACCCAGGGACCCAGGCTGGGCACACGGTGCCTGCCCAGGTGGAGAGCTGCCTGCCGGGGGCATGGACAGCTGCAGCCCACGGAGGGACGTGCCCAGCCCAGGAGGGTCTAAGTGTCCCTGTTTGAGCCTGCGGGGCTTTACTCTGCCCCTGCCCAGCTCGTCCCCAGGGCCTCCCTGCGCCCGGGTCCTGGGCAGAGACGCGGCCGGGGGCTGCGCGTGGGCCTGACCTGGAGCCCCCAGAGCAGCAATAAACAGTTAATGACTGAACAAGGGCTGCCATGCTGTGTATGGGGGGTGGAGGTTCATTGCTCTGGGGTGGGGGCACGCTGGGACACACGACCACCCCAATCCCTGCCAGTGTACGGCCCCGCAGGAGTGAGCGCCACCCCCGTCTGGCCGCCCCACTGTGGGTCTCTGCAGCCCCCTCGTGGCTGAAGGATGAAGAGCAACAGCTCTACTAAGCAGGAACCTGCCCCACATACTGCAGCCAGCCCTTGCCAGGCCCGAGGGGCCTGCTGTGTCTGGGTGTGGGGCTGGCCGGGGTGGGCGCAGTGATGCTGGGGAGCTCGCCAGCTTTCACCCCTGTTTTGTGCTCAGTGTAGCTGGGCCCTGGAGCCACAGGGCCGGGCTGCAGGGAGCGGACGGGACTCAGCATCCCATGGAGAGCGAGCCGGGTTCCCTGGTTCTCCCGTGGGGAGGTGGCCACAGCTGGGGGCAGGGGAGACATCCTCATGGGGCAGAGGACAGGAGCTCGGGAAAGGAGGAGGCCGGGGAGGGAGGTGCGTCCCTGGGGATGGAGTCAGCTCTCTGCCCCACTTAGTGCCATGGTTGATACAGGGGCAGGACATGGGGCCGGGGTTAAGCTCAGGGGTCAGCCCCCGGTCATGTGTCCTGTCCCCCGCACCTGCCCCACTCAAGACTGGCGCCTGCAGGATGCCCCGCCGGACTCCCAACAGCACCGAGAGCGTGGGAGGGCACCGTCCCTGGGGTGAGCACAGCGCCGGCGTCCCCTCTGTGATGAGCTGCAGAACGGCCACTGTACGCCTGGGCTCGGAGACATGACGGCGCCACGCGGCCTGTGGCACCCTGTGCCCCCTGCCACTGCCCAGGCCTCGCCCCTCTGCCTCTGCATGCCGCGCCTGCCGGCCGCCTGGGCCACTAACAGCCGCTGCTGCCCTGCCGGGGGGTCAGCACCTGCCAGAGCCAGCCGGGGAGTCGCTGCAGCTTGGCTGGCACTTGGCACTGCCCGATTCTGGTAGGGGCAGAGCTCTGGCTGCCCAGGCCGCAGCCAGCTGACTGATAAACCCGCCGCTGTTTGGAGAAGGCTGGTTGGTGTCAGGGCAGATCCTGGCTAGGGGCGCTGGGCCCTGATGAGGGGCCAAGTCTCTGCCAGGCGTCAAGGGCAGAGCTCCCTGGGAAGGCAGGAGGGCTGGAGCCCAGACGAGCAGTCTAGGAGGCGGAGAGGCCGTGTGGCCTGCCCTGAAGCAGAGTGGGACCCCTGGGGGGTCTGCCCCACTATGGGGTTTCTCCAAAGGACTGTTTACAAGGTGGGGGGAGTGTCACAGCGATCCTGTGGATCCGTGACAGTGGGGTAGGACGCTGCTTGTGGAGTAGGGGGGGCGGGGTGAGGGCGCAGCCTGGAGATATGGGTGGGGGGTCAGGGTGCTGCTGGGAGTAAGGACTGGGGGATCAGGGTGCCACCCTGATGTCAGATACAAAGAGGGTCAGGGCACCACCTGGGATAGGTACCAGGGGGGTGGGGGTGGATCAGGAGGGCTTGGCCTTGTTTCAGCACCCATCAGCCCGAGGGCTCAGCCAGCAGAGCCGCTCTGGGTATGAGGAGCCGCCTGAAACCCAAGCCGCAGGCTTGGCCCATGTCCGCTGCCCGGAAGCTGGCCAGGCTGTGTGTGCCTGGCAGTGCCTCGGCAAGGCCAGCCCATGGGGCGCGAGCTCTGTCAGCAGTGGGCACCACTGGGGAAGGAGCAGTCGTCCTGCCCCAGCCAGCAGAAGCAGGTTCTCTTCAGCAGCCAGCTGGATGGCGCCGTCCATGCACCACCTGCCCTGGACCCAACCTGCCATGAGGAGCAGGACAGCACGGCACGAGCCGGGGCCATGTGGGCGGCAGGAATCGAACCTGCAACCTGACCCCCAAAGCACCAGTGCTAAGGCCAGACCCTCCAACCCAGCAGTGCTCAGCAGGCTGCGATGTAGAGGGCGACATGGACGTGGGTCACCAGGACACTAGTAACAGACAGGGTCTTTCCTTCTACCATCTCACGGCACGTCCCGAGGCAGGGCAGGAGGGGAAACTGAGGCACAGGGAGGGGAAGGGGCTTGGTCACACATTACACGGCAAGTCAGTGACAGAGCTGGGAAATGAAGCCAGGTGTCCAGACCTGCACTGAGGTGCCCTGACCCACCAGGTGAGGCTGCCTCTGCCAGGACAGTCCCAGGCATTTGTAGCCAGCGTCCCCAGGCAGCTTGTGTCACGCAGGCAGAAGTGCGACTAGGACAGGCTGAGAATGGCCGGGCGCTCGCCCACGGTACTGACCGTGCCAGCCCCAAAGGGGCTCTTGTCTCTGACTCACCCGTCGGGCACCCAGGGTTGATGATGCACAGCACTTTGGGGGGTGCAGTGCCCCCAGCTTTCCCAAGTACCCGCCTTGATCTCCCCAATATCCAGGGCCCAGGCTCCTCCTCGTCCACGTGGTACTGCACCCCAATGGCACCGGTCAGTGCTACGGCATCCGCATAGAGAGGGTGCCCGGGCACCAGCAGCAGCATGCCCGCCCTCCCGGGGTCCTGCTCATTGACCACCAGGGAGAGGACAAACTGGGCAAGAAATCAGAGAGGTCAGACAGCTCGGCTCTGACCTCCCGGCCCCCAGGAACATGGAACCCCCTGCTCCCAGTGGCATACACCACCTCAATAGCTGAGCTCGCCCACCCCCACAGCTTCCAAACAGGGCCTGTCCAGCCCTAGGAACTAGGTGAGCCATCTGCTCCCCCAGTGAGACTGTAGGGAAATCCCCATTCACTGGGGGTGCTGTGGGGAGCGGGGTCGGGGCGCTGGCTGTGGGGGACCTCCCAGCTACTCCATTCCCAGCCTTACCCAGCAGGGGGTGCTGTGGGGAGCAGGGCAGGCGTTTTGGCGGGGGGAGGAGCTCCTGGCTACTCCAGTCCCAATCTCTCCCAGCAGGGGGCGCTGCAGGGGGCGCAGGCTGGGAGCTCCCGGGCAGCTCAGCCATGGCAGACGTGGCGTTATGGTCTCTCACATGGTGCTAGGATTAGCGACTCGGTTACGTGGGGGAGCTCAGCAGCTGGAGGGGAGCCCGCCCCCTGGCCCCGCACCTGGGCAGGGCAGTGCCCAGGTTACCTTGCGTATGAAGGTGATGGGTTTCCGGCCCATCACATGTGTGGCTTGGAGCTGCAGTCAGTGAGCTCCTGTCAGGGTCTGGGTGCGCCCTAGGGGAGGATCAGCTGGACATTCCCCAGGGCCTGCTGCCCACGGCCCTCAGCACTCGTTACCCACATTGACCCAATAACCCCACAGCCCCCTTCACCTCTGCCAGGCAGCTCTGGGCTAGCCCCTTCGTATACCTGGGAAACTGAGGCACGGAGTGAGGGAAGGATTTGCTGAAGGCCCCACAGCTCGTTAGTTGCAGAGCCACAAATAGAACCCCAGAGTCCTGGCTCCCAGGCCCACCCTCCCTCCTGATACTGTGGGGCTCAGGGGCTGCCCCCGCCATGTACCAGGCTCGCCTAGCAGCGAAGGACTGACCGTGCCCAGTTCACGCTGCAGCCCTTGCCAGGAGAGGTCCCAGCACACCTCCAGTCCCAGGCAGTGGGGGCCAGGGTCTCCAGGGTCTGCCTGTTCCTCCAGCTCATCCTGGCGCTGGGGTTTCAGGACTGCTCTGAGCACTGGGGCCAGGGCACAGTGCCCACAGGATGCCCCCAGGCTGGCACCTCCCCCCTGCAGATGGTGACTGCAGGGGCCCTTCGCCAGAGCCCTGTGCCCTGCCCACAAACAGCCCTTGGTTGATGTTTAACCTGCCCCGTCCCTGCAGCTCAGCCCCGTGACACCAACGCTGGGCAGAGGAGAGCACACAGGCAGCCACCCGCCCGGGGCCCTGGGGATCTGCCTTTCCCTGTGGGGGCAACCCGAGATCTCCCCACATGCCGATTCCCTTGGCTCTCTCAGCCTGGCAGGCTGCTCCATTCACTCCCTGCCGTCTAGCCCGGGTTAGCCTGGGCAGAGAGGGGGCATGGGCTGTGCCCACATGGCCACTGAGACACGACGGGCCTGGCCTGGGAACAGGGTGAGTGTCTCCGCTCTGATCCCATGCCAGTGGCTCACAACACCACCCAGCCCTGCTCAGGGGAGTAAAGCCTTCGAGTGGGGCTGCTGGCGACCTGCAGGCCTGTCTGGCTGACCCATCTCTCTCTGCAGCTCTAAGGCATCACAGAGCTAGTCCGGAGGTAAGGGAGGGTGATCACAGTCCAGGTGCTCCCCAGCCAGGAGAGGAATCCACCTGGCACAAAATTGGCACAGCTGGCATCAATGCCCAGCAGAGACCAAGGTCCATGGCAACCTGGCTCCCCTTGGGGTGAATGTCTGCCCCAGATGGGCACACTAACCCCTTCCAGGCACCAGGGCCACCAAGCTTTGTGCCCATCCCGGACAGCTGGCAGGAGCCTGAGCAGGGCAGAGGCATCTGGTGTCTGAGCAGCAGGCATGGTCCCTTGGGAAGGAACATGCCTCTTAGCATTTCTCAGCTGTGCCCCTTGGCCAGACGCAGCAGGGCACCAGCAGGGATTGAACCCATGGCACGCAGCACCAAACCACAGGCAGGTGCGGCTCCAGCCCTTGGCTGAGTGACTAGCCGGCTGTGCTGGGGCTGGCCACTGATGGGAGCCATGATCACACACCTGGTCCCAGGCATTATCCAAGTCACGTACGGTGTCTCCGCTGCCCATGGGCCACAGTGAGTCCCCGGGGAGCTGAGCTGGGTCAGAGCTGCGCTGGCCAAGCCTGCCCCGGCCCCCCCAGAACCAGCGAGGGGCCACGCACCATTCGCTAGTGCAGGGATTTTGCAGTGCACTGGGGGATGCCTGGGACACACAGTCCCAGGGGAGGGCTGGTCACAGCCGTGGGGCAGGCAGGCCCTGGGCCAGCCCTTGCCGAGGGGGAAGCAGACCCACGGGAGGGCATTGCAAAGCCCCCTGTGCAGAGCAGCGCCCAGGGGCAAGGACTCAGGCCCACCTAGAGCTGTAATGCCCCGAGTGTCCCCAAGGGGGCAGCATCTTCCCCTTGGTGTAAAGCATCCATGGTGCTGTGGGGGCCCTGGCCAGGAAGGATGCTCGGGCGTGTTGCAGGGGGCTGCTCCGTGCAGGGGGCTGGCTGGAGCCGAGCCTGTGGCCCCTGCCCTGTGCAGTGCTCTGGGGGAGGCAGTGCTAATGGCAAACCCAGCAGTGCCGGAGCTGAGGGCATCTCTCGGGCTCATTAACGAGTAACCCAAAGGGCCACCTTTGTCCTCTGGTGGGGGAAGGTGAATTGGACCTTCGAGCCGGGCCCGCCCCCCCCAGGCAGGGCTTTCGGCAGCCCTGCAGCGAGGCAGGCAGCAGCCCCGCTGTGCGCCCAGCGCAGGGATGGCGGCGCGGAGGAAGGTCCTGACCCTGGACTCCGTGAACCCGCACGTCAAAGGCACCAGGCTCCCCACGCTGGGGCCCCTGCTGGAGAGGGCCTCGCAGATCCAGCGCCAGCTGGGCAAGTGAGGGGCATTTTGGGAAAGTGGTCGGGGTATTCTGGGCACTGGGGGGCACATGTCCTGGGTCCTGGCTGCGGGCGCTGGAAGTGCGGGTCTCTGCTGAACAGTGGCTCCAGCACCGGCCCCCTGGGCGGCCTGTTTGCTGCCCTTGCTGAACCCAGGGCACCGTTGCCTGCGTGGCCAGCCAGAGGGTGGCCTGTGGACCTGCCAGCGCCACTGCCCCCGGGCATCGAGCGTCCCGCAGCCCAGCCCTGCCCTGGTGGGCCTTGGCAACCGGTTCGGTCAGTCTCACCTGGGCAGGGCCAGTCCCCAGCTCCCTGCTCTCTCACTGGGCCGGCCCTGCGGGGCTCAGGGGGCCAGCCCCTAGCTCCCTGCCCCGATCCAGTCACCCCCCTCACATCTCCCCCGGGGGGGTGCACCAGCCTGGCTAGAAGAAAGGGGCTGCAGGGTGAGGGTGAATCTGGGCCAGCCAACCTGTGCCAGAGCTGCCTAGGGGGAGAAGGGCAAATTCAGCCTGTGCTGGGGAGCCTGTCTCCAGGGGAAGGGCGGGGAGGGTCCAGCTCTGGTAACGATGGCTCAAAGCCCCCCTGATCCGCCCCGGTGGGGGCACTTTGCTCTCTGCCCCCAGGGAGAGGAGAAGCCCTTCCGGGAGGTCATCTGGTGCCACTCGAGGGACCCCCACGCTGCAGGCCGAGGACCCATCACCTTCCTACGCCAGGTGAGGAGCAAGGATCCCCCTTATAGCCCCTGTGGAGAGCAGAGACCAGCAGGACCCGCTGGGATGCCCCCCACACCCATTCCTGCCACACCCCGAGTGGGAGGGAGCAGCTAGCAGGAAAGCCCCAGCCAGGTTTTCCCCCGCCCAGCTGCAATGCAGACAGCAGCCTCCTGCCCATCCCTGCCCTTGGCGCCATGCAGTGCCCCGAGCCATTCTCAGACTCAGGGGCACAGACCTGGGCCCTGGGGAGCTGCACAAAGCCAGCGACCAGCAGCCCCTGCCCTGGGGAGACCAGCTGAAATAGCAAGACATGCAAAGGGCAAGAGGGGAAACTGAGGCCCACAGTCACCGAGCTGCAGAGCTCAGGGTCATCCTGAGCATGAGCTTCCCCTACCTGTATGAGCTACCACCCATGTCATTGAGTGTCTTTATGAGTCCCCCCCCATGAGCACCCCACAGCATACACGTCCCCCTCTCTAAGCCCCTGGCCTTCCTCTGCCAGCTTCCATCGGAGCATCCCAACACAGAGGACAAGCCCTGGAGTGAAAGTCATCCCCATGTGGAGACCTAGCCTTGCGTGAGTCCTAATTCAGCCCTCAGACTCAGGCTTGAGTGGTGGCCTTGTGCCAAACACCCCCACCCCCACCCCCCAGTGCACTAGGCCTGGCAGGAAGGGGGAGTGAGCCCAAGGCCACGTGAGTCACATGGGGATGCAGGAGACTCAAGCCCAGATCCCATGACTCCCAGCCCCGGGCCCGACCCCCCCCCGATCCTCTGCCTGACCCCAATGCCACAGCTTGGGCCGGTTCCTGTCTGTGAGACCATGGAGGCCAGGAGAGCCCCCCGACTGGCTCCACATCGGAGTTTATCCCTTAGTAGCTAATTGGGTCCTCATTCATTGTATAGCCTGCGCAAGCCCTCCCTTAGACTCCCTACTCTGGCCACCGGGTGGCGCTCACGCGCCACAGTGCGAGGGGCTGTGTGGCTTTACAGCACTGAGGGTGCTCTGGGCAGGAGTTAGGATGGCTAGTGATCTCGACTGGGGCAAAGCCATGGGGCCAATCCGGCCGGCCGCTGCACTGCGCCTAGTGGGACACTAGCCGAAGGCCGTGCACGGAGCCCCTCGACAGGGCATGCTCCCCTGCTGTGCGGTCCTCGGAGCAGGGAGGGCATCAGATCGGCTGCCCTGGAGCTGGCCGCGGCTCCGGCATCCCCTGCGGCCCTACAACGGACCAATGGCCCCAGGATCCTGCCCCTGAGTAATGGCCAATACCAGACGCGAAGCGCCCAGAAGCTGTAATGATGGGCATTGTCAGGGTTCCCTTCCCCACCCTGAACTCTGGGGTACAGACGTGGGGACCCGCACGAACAACCCCCTAAGCTTATTTCTACCATCTTAGGTTAAAAATTCCCCAAGGCACAAATCCCTTTTGTCCTTGGACGGTATTACCGCCACCGCCAAGTGATTTAAACAAACATTCAGGGAGGGCCACTTGGAGCCCTATTCCCTCCCCCCCAGAATATCCCCCCAAGCCCTTACACCCCCTTTCCTGGGGAGGCTTGAGAATAATATCCTAACCAATTGGTTTTAAAGTGAGCACATATCAACCCCCCCCGGGTCTTAGGACACTGAAAATCAATCAGGTTCTTGAAAGAAGAATTTTATTTAAAGACTCCTGGTCAGGGACCGATGTACGTCAGCCAGGGTTTGCAGTGACACCCCGAACAGAGCAGGATTTATTAGCCAAGGGGCACCCGGCCTCTCAAGTCCTTAGGTCAGCAGAGAAATGCAAAGGTGAAGGGCTGTCACCTCCAGTTTGGCACCGTCTCTGTCCGTCCCTGGGGGGAGCTGCTGTGTCTCTCCAAGGGGCAGCCCTTGCCCCAGCTGCCTGCCCCCTTTGCTCCCCAGCTCAAGGCCCTTGCTCTGTGGTCCTGCAGCCAGGTGGGGGAATCTCCTCCCTCCTGTCCCGGACCTGCACTGACGGGAGCTGGTCCTAGCCAGTCCTGAATGACCCATTGGTACCACCCCAGACGCTTACCTCACATGACCCCCACCCCAGGTCTCCTGCTTTGCCCAGGAGCATTTTAACCTTTCTGCAGCCACAGGGGAGTAAATCCCTGTCAGGTGCAGCCCTGCCCTGCTTCAGTCCTAGAGATCGGCCAGACCATTCCCAGCCCTCACCACGCAATGCTCTGCCACGACAGGGGCTTCCTAGCCCCCAGCTGGGGTGACCAGATAATCTCACCATGGGGGAGGGGAGGGAATGGGGCACCTTTCGGGGGGGGTGGGTAGGAGGGAGCTGGGTCCAGTCTAAGGGCTGAATGTCCCACCCTCCCTTGCTGGCTGATCCGCCCCTGATTGCGGGGGGCTGGCTGCTTGGGAGGGCTGGGGGCTGAATGCAGGGAAAGGGGTGTTTTCCAAAGGGCACTCGGCTGGGCGTGGCTCTTGGTGCGCTGGGCTGTCAGTCACCTTCGCTCCATTCCACCCCGTGCGCTGACTGTCTCTGGGCTCTGCCGTTACAGGTGGCTGCCATCTGCGCTTACCCAGAGCTGCTGCATGCCGACTCCGTGCCATGGGACGCCGAGCAGCGAGCCAGCCGCATCCTGCCGGAGCTGCACAGCTCCAGTGCGGGTACCTGAGCACCGCAGCCTCCGTCGGGATAGACCTTGCCCTGGGAGCGGGGCCTCCGGGCCCCGCCGCGCCCTGGAGTTGCGGCTGAAACCTTCCGAGAGAGGGGCCATTAGTGCCAGCTGTGGGGTGGGGGAGGCAGTGCACTGGGCCCCATCTGCGTTCCCCCCGGGCCATCGACTGGCCGTGAACAGAGCTGGGGGGCCTTCCCCGTGGCTGATCCAGAGCATTTTGCCGGTGGAGGCACTGGCGGTGGTGGAGGCTGTGTGGCACAGAGTGGGGGGCTCTGCCAGGACCTGTGGGCTGGCTGACTGCCCCTGGTTCTGGGGGCAGAAGGAGCGGGAGGGTCCTTGCTCTTTGCCGTTCAGCGGCAGAGTCTGTACCTGACGCTGGGCTGGGTCCTTCTCCCAAGGAGCGTATAACATGGAGTACGTCACCGCTGCCATCCCCCAGAGGGTGGCCCGCTACCTGGAGAGGAGAGACGGGGGCATCCGGTGCGACCCCAGTGTCACGGAGTCCCTGGGCGATGCTCTGGAACTGCTCCCCATGAAGCCAGTCAGGACTCCGGGGAAGTCTCCTCTCTGGGAGCAGCCTGTCTGCAGGACACACAGCTCACACAGCTTCCACCTTCCTGGGTCTGACCCCGGAGCATTCAGCCTCCTCTGCCCCTCCGTGCGCTTCCCACAGCAAGTCCGCTCATGCGGGGCTCCTGGGGAAACCAGAGGGTCCTGCACCCCAACTTCACAGTCAGACGTGACTCTCAGCAGGCCCATCAGCAGAGAGGGTCCCACCCAGAAGGTCCTGCCAGCCCTTGTCCTCCCTCGCCCCAGTGGTGTTGCGTGAGCCCGGGGCAGCCTGTGCTCTCTCTTCCTCCTCCAGGATTTCCTCTCCCTGGTGGTCAATGAGCAGGACCCCGGGAGGGCGGGCATGCTGCTGCCGGTGCCCGGGCACCCTCTCTATGCGGACGCTGTCGCGCTGGCCGGTGCCATCGGGGTGCAGTACCACCTGGACGAGGAGGGCGGCTGGGTTCTGGACGTTGGGGAGATCAGGTGGGTGCTTGGCCAAGCCAGGGGGTACTGCACCCCCAAAGTGCTGTGTGTCATCAACCCCGGGTACCCGACGGGTGAGTCAGAGAGAGCGGCCCCCTGCCCCACCCTGCCCTCATCAGCTCTCCTCCAATGTGCCCCGGGATGCTGGGGAGCAGGCAGCCTGACCCTGCTGTGGGCCCCGCAGGGAACCCACCTTGGGGATCTGCTGGGCTCTTCCCCGTAACTGCTGCACCATGGCACCCAGACGCCAGGCCCTGGTTCACCCAGCGCTGCCCCGCCCAGGAGGAGAGCCCAGTGGGGCCAGGGCCCACAGCACGGGGTGGGAGATCACAGCCAGGGCCGTCAATGCACAGAGCCTCTTTGGGGCAGGACGGAAAGGCCATAGCACACTCCGGCTGCTCAGACACAGGCCCTTGGCACGGAGCAGACCCTGTTCCCCGGCCTGCCTTGCCTGGGTGACGTATCAGCCAGGAGACAGAGGGGCAAGAAATGGCTGTGAAAGCTTTGTGGGGCAGGGGAGGGAGGCAGCACCCAGCACCAGCAACACACCCTGCTGGCTGTGGGGGGCAGGGGCCCTGGCTGGTAGGGCAAGCGGGCAGCAGCAGCCCTGGCTCACAGGGAAAACTGGGCAGGAGGGGGGACTGCGTAGCAGGGCCCCAGCCGGCAGCTGAGGGGTAGAAGGGGTTCTCAGCAGGTGGTGTTGGCTGGAACGATCGGGGCGGGAGCGGCCAGGCCAGGCTGGCAGGATGGCTCCACACCTGACTCAGTCCCGGCCTTGGCAGACCGGGCGACCCCACCCTCTGCCGGGGGCTCCTGGATCTCGGCCTTCTCCAGGGTCACTGTGTGACGAGGCCAGGATCAAAGGGGCCCGGGGACCCCTCACCCACCTTACTTGTGCCTGCAGGCCAGGTGGTGAGCAGGAGGCACCTGCAGGATGTTCTTCACCTGGCTGCCCAGGAGAGGCTGCTCCTGCTGGCGGATGAGGTGGGTGCCTGGCCGCCCCTGGTATCCGGTACCCTTGGGGAGGGAGTGCAGCACCATGTGGGG
The DNA here is from genome assembly GCF_965152275.1 of Natator depressus. Classification (NCBI taxonomy): domain Eukaryota; kingdom Metazoa; phylum Chordata; order Testudines; family Cheloniidae; genus Natator; species Natator depressus. The sequence continues at coordinate 3,382,192 of NC_134235.1, forward strand.
GCGGGGAGCTGGGAGAACAGCCCTTAGCCACTGGCTGCGTGTTGGGGGGGTCCAACTGGAGGAGCTGGTGTTAAGCACCCTGCCCTGCCCTCCATCCCCAGGAAGCACCCTGACCCCTCTCCATGGTTACCCGCAAACTGCAGGGCACCCACCCTTTCCCAGTTCCTAGGGCTCTGGGTGAAAGGCACCTACCTGTACCCAGCTCCTAGGGCTCAAGGCCACCCATACCCACCCATACCCTTACCCAGTTCCTAGGGCCAGAGCTGTCCCTAGGGTAGGGCAAATCAGGGCAACTGCTCCGGGCCCCACGCTTTGGGGGCCCCCGCAGGCCGGTGCGATTGGCTGGCGCGGTTGGTCCCCGGAAGAGACGAATCCGTCACTTCCGCCCCGGGCCCCGCATCCCCTAAGGACGGCCCTGCCTAGGGCTCAGGGCGTACTCTTCTGTGGGTTTACAGGATCTTCTACCAGTGAAAGAGCCTCACACAGTCATATCCTTAACCTCTATTGATTAACAATCACAAAACAGAACACACACGCTCCCCGCTCCCAAGGAGACAGATGAACTTTTCCTGCTGGCCAGTCAGGATCAGGTCATCCGGGGACTCGGTGTTGAGGTCTGGTAGCTCTGCTCTTGGGCTGTGTGACAGAGCAGGGAATGGGGAGGATTGACCAGGGGATGCCGTCTAGTTCTGCTGGGACTGTCTGCATGGGGGGATGGGAGAGCAGGGGATGAACCACTGGAGTGAGGAGACCTGAGCCTGTCACCTGAGCTGGGGGGAGGGGTGGACCCAGGTGACACCTTTGGCCGTGAAACTGGACAAAGGCTGGAGGAGAAGCCGGGTGGAGGAGGAGTGAGACGGGGGGGCGGGGTTGGTTTCAGTTTTGGGCTGGGTGGTCGAATGAAGGGAACCCCAAGGCTGGGGTCTAAGCTCCCTGCCCCCCAGAAGGACTTGACTGAGGGGTCCTGGTTGTACCCACAAGCTCTGTTTTAGACTGTGTTCCTATTGTCCAATAAACCTTCCGTTTTACTGGTTGGCGAATCATGGTGAATCCAGGAAGAGGGGTGCAGGGCCTGGACTCCCCCCCACTCCGTGACAGGCTGTGTCCTGGAGTTGGTTCCAAAGAACTTCCTTTTGGACCCCAGTTTATACAGTGAAACTTGAGTCCTGCTTAGGTTCAACTTAACCAATCATTTTACTAAAGTATTACAAAATAATTCTTTGACCAATCCTAGCCCATTATGAAACAGTTCTTTAACCAATCATACCCCACCACACTAGTTGATTTACACCTTGCAAAATTAGTTATGCAACAGACAAGAGCAATCAAAGAACTGGACAGAGACCACACAGATAAACACTAGAGAAGTGGGGCCCATAAAACCAAAACAATAAAGAAGTAGAGATTTCACACCCACAGCTGTTGAGGAGTGAGTCCTTGCCAGACAGAATGCTGTCTAACAAAGTTTTCTTTAAACATCGACTTAAGAGATTCCTTGCTTATCTGGTGGCAGTGGGTACTATTAGGAGGGACACCTTCTGAACAGCCTGATATCATAGAATCATAGAAGATCAGGGTTGGAAGGGACCTCAGAAGGTTTAGTTCCACCCGCTGCTCAAAGCAGGACCAATCCCAACTAAATCATCTCAGCCAGGGCTTTGTCAAGCCTGACCTTAAAAACTTCCAAGGAAGGAGATTCCACCACCTCCCTAGGGAACCCATTCCAGTGCTTCACCACCCTCCTAGGGAAATAGTGTTTCCTAATATCCAACCTAGACCTCCCCCACGGCAACTTGAGACCATTACTCCTTGTTCTGTCATCTGCCACCACTGAGAACAGCCGAGCTCCATTCTCTTGGGAACCCCCCTTCAGGTAGTTGAAGGCTGCTATCAAATCCCCCCTCATTCTTCTCTTCTGCCAGCTAAATAACCCCAGTTCCCTCAGCCTCTCCTCATAAGTCATGTACCCCAGCCCCCTAATCATTTTCATTGCCCTCCGCTGGACTCTCTCCAATTTGTCCACACTATGATAGGACATTGTTTTGATATGGTTTAGATGGATGTGACTTTCTGCTTCTTGGCTCATGGCTGCTGCTGTCCTAATGTGGCTGCGGACAAAGGCCTCAGACCTGACACCATCCTTGGTGGGCAGCACGCTGGGCTCCTCTCTCCCCCGCGCCAGGTGTCGGCCTGATCCTCCTCTCTGTCCCGGCAGGTTCACCAGGACAGCGTGTTCACCCTGGACTCCCCCTTCCTCTCCTTTAAGCGGGTTCTGTGTGAGCTAGGCCCGGCAGTCTCCAGTGTGGTGCAGCTGATCTCCTTCTACTCCGCCTCCAAGGGCTTTGCCGCAGAGTGACTGTACCCCCTGCTGCCAGGCCTGGAAATGCCCCTTCTCCCCCTGTGGATGCTCCAGATGGTGGGTCCTTCCCTGGCTAGTCTCCTCATGCAAGGACCCCGACCCCACTCTGAGATTATGGGGTTCATGTGCCCCTTCGCCACAGTGCCATGGAAGATAGGTGCATCAAAGGCTATTAGCCAGGATGGGCAGGGATGATGTCCCTAGCCTCTGTTTGCCAGCAGCTGGGAATGGGCAACAGGAGATGGATCACTTCATGGTAACCTGTCTGTTCATTCCCTCTGGGGCACCTGCCATTGGCCACTGCCAGAGGACAGGATCCTGGGCTTGATGGACCTTTGGTCTGGCCCAGTATGGCCGATCTTATGTTCTTATGCCACCCCCAGGATTACTCGGGTATGGGCAGCTCCTGCCCCAGCACATACAAAATCATTGGCCTTTCTTTGGCACATGGGCTGCAATGCCAGCCGGGAGGGCAAGTCGGTGATGCCAGTGAGAGAGTAGGGTCCCCCGTCATGGTCAGCTCAGGGATGCAGATTGCAAAGCCAGTCAGGGACAAGTGCCATCCAGGGCAGAGCCCGTGATGCAGTTGTAATTGTTCTGACTCTCAGTGCTGGCGTGCCCCAGACCCATAGGGTGCCAGCGTGCCAGGTGTACTGTGACCCGGAGGCAAACCCTGTCGGTGCTTCAGCAAAAAACCAGTTGGAGAACACTTCCATCTCTCTGGTCACTCGATTACAGACCTAAAAGTGGCAATTCTTCAACAAAAAACTTCAAAACCAGACTCCAACGAGAGACTGCTGAATCGGAATTAATTTGCAAACTGGATACAATTAACTTAGGCTTGAATAGAGACTGGGAGTGGATGGGTCATTACACAAAGTAAAACTATTTTCCCATGTTTATCCTCCCCCCCCCTCCCCGCGCTGTTCCTCAGACGTTCTTGTCAACTGCTGGAAATGGCCCACCTTGATTATCACTGCAAAAGGTTCCCCTCTCGCCCCCCCGCCCCCCATGGCTCTCCTGCTGGTAATAGCTCACCTTTCCTGATCACTCTGGTTACAGTCTGTATGGTAACACCCATTGTTTCATGTTCTCTGTGTATATAAATCTCCCCACTGTATTTTCCACTGAATGCATCCAATGAAGTGAGCTGTAGCTGACGAAAGCTTATGCTCTAATAAATTTGTTAGTCTCTAAGGTGCCACAAGTCCTCCTTTTCTTTTTTCAAGGAACCAAAGGACACGAAGAGAAGAAATTCTTGAATTGCCTCTTCACCCATGCTAGGAGCCTGGGTAACAGACAAGATGACTTGGAATTGTTCATTCAGGAGCATAAATGTGACCTAGTTGGTATTTCTGAAACGTGCTGAGCTGAGTCCCATGACTGGAATGTTAAAATCGATGGTTTTGACCTATTTAGGAGAGCTCAAGTGGGCCAAAGGGAAGGGGGAGTGGTACTCCCTGTCAAAAATGGCACCATCTGTTTGTGAGTCACTGTTAACTCAGAAGAAAATGATCTTGAATGCTTATGGATCAATGTCCTAATAGATAAAGCACAAGATGGGGTACTAGCTACTGTCTGCTACATGCCATCAAATCACACTAGGGAACTGGATGACCTGCTCCTTACCCATCCATCTGTAATGTAGGAAAAAACGGTGTGTGATCATGGGGGACTTCAATCTGAGCGACATATGCTGAAGGTCTCATGCTGCCAGTACTAAAACATTCTTGGAATTTCTAAACATTATAGATGACAATTTCCTAACTCAAAAAGCGTTGCAGCCAACGGAGAGAATTATTAGACCTTGTCCTAACAGATAAAGAGGAACTGATCACAGAACTAAAAGTTAATGGTAGCTTAGGTACAAGTGACTTGACTGGATCACATTGATAATGTACAAGCAGAATAAAGTCTAGACCACTCATGTATATAAAAATCCAAAATCACACCATTGAGGAAGAAGGCCATGGTGTTTGAAAAAAACAACCTGGATTATAGTGGAAGTGAAGGCAGCTGTAAAAAATAAAAAAATATATATACAATAAATGGAAGAAAGGGGAAACTGATAGTACTGAATATAAATCAGGAGTTAGGAATTGTAGAAAATTGATAAGGGAAGCAAAGGGACACAAGGAGAACTCTAAGGCCAGCAGGGTTAAAGACAATAAGAAGGAGTTTTTAAATATATTAGGAACAAAAATAATCCTCACAACAGTATTGGTCTATTGCTAGATGGAAATGGTAGAACTATCAATAATAATGCAGAAAAAGTGGAACTGTTCAATAAATATTTCTGTTCTGAATTTGGGGAAAAAACAAATGATACACTCTCATCATACAGTGGTGACAACATCCTTCATTCCACTAGTATCTCTGGAGGATGTTAAACAGAAGGTAATAAAGTCAGACATTTTAAAATCAGCAGGTCCAGATAACTTTCATCCAAGAGTTTACAAAGAGCTGGATGAGGAGCTCACTGAACCATTAATGTTGATTTTCAGTAAGTTTTGGAACACTTGGGAAGTTCCGGAAGACTGAAAGAGAGCTAATGTTGTGCCAGTTTTTTAAAAGGATAAACAGGATGACTTGGATGATTATAGGCCTGTCAGCTTGACATTGGTCCCAGGCAAGATGGTGGAACAGCTGATATGGGACTCAATTGATAAATAATGAAAGGAGGGTAATATAATTAATGCAAATCAAAATGGGTTTATGGAAAATAGATCATGTCATACTAACTTGATATCTTTTTGATGAGATTACAAGTTTGGTTGATCAAGGTAATAGTGTTGACATAATACACTTAGCATTTGACTTGGTATCACACAGCATTTTGATTGAAAAACTAGAATGATATAAAATTAACCTGGTGCCCATTAAATGGATTAAAAACTGGTTAACTGATAGATCTCAAAATGTAACTGTAAACGGGGAATTATCATTGAGTGGGTCCCTCAGAGATTGCTTCTTGGCCCAATGCTATTTAACATTTTTATCAGTGACCTGGAAGAAACCATAAAATCATCACTGATAAAGTTTGCAGATGACACAAAAATTGGGGAAGTGGTATAGAACCATAGAATATCAGGGTTGGAAGGGACCTCAGGAGGTCATCTAGTCCCACCCTCTGCTCAAAGCAGGACCAATCCCCAACTAAATCATCCCCTCCAGGGCTTTGTCAAGGCTGACCTTAAAAACTTCTAAGGAAGGAGATTCCACCACCTCCCTAGGTAACGCATTCCAGTGTTTCACCACCCTCCTAGTGAAAAAGTTTTTCCTAATATCCAACCTAAACCTCCCCCACTGCAACTTGAGACCATTACTCCTTGTTCTGTCATCTGCTACCACTGAGAACAGTCTCGATCCATCTTCTTTGGAACGCCCTTTCAGGTAGTTGAAAGCAGCTATCAAATCCCCCCTCATTCTTCTCTTCTGCAGACTAAACAATCCCAGTTCCCTCAGCCTCTCCTCATAAATCATGTGTTCCAGTCCCCTAATCATTTTTGTTGCCCTCCGCTGGACGTTTTCCAATTTTTCCACATCCTTCTTGTAGTGTGGGGCCCAAAACTGGACTCAGTACTCCAGATGAGGCCTCACCAATGTGCAATAGAGGGGAACGATCACGTCCCTCGATCTGCTGGCAATGCTCCTACTTATACATCCCCAAATGCCATTGGCCTTCTTGGCAACAAGGGCACACTGTTGACTCATATCCAGCTTCTCGTCCACTGTACCCCCTAGGTCCTTTTCTGCAGAACTGCTGCCGAGCCATTCGGTCCCGAGTCTGTAGCGGTGCATTGGATTCTTCCGTCCTAAGTGCAGGACTCTGCACTTGTCCTTGTTGAACCTCATCAGATTTCTTTTGGCCCAATCCTCTAATTTGTCTAGGTCCCTCTGTATCCTATCCCTACCCTCCAGCATATCTACCTCTCCTCCCAGTTTAGTGTCATCTGCAAACTTGCTGAGGGTGCAATCCATGCCATCCTCCAGATCATTTATGAAGATATTGAACAAAACCGGCCCGAGGACCGACCCTTGGGGCACTCCACTTGATACCGGCTGCCAACTAGGCATGGAGCCATTGATCACTACCTGTTGAGCCTGACAATCTAGCCAACTTTTTATCCACCTTATAGTCCATTCATCCAGCCCATCCTTCTTTAACTTGCTGGCAAGAATACTGTGGGAGACCGTGTCAAAAGCTTTGCTAAAGTCAAGGAACAACACGTCCACTGCTTTCCCCTCAGCCACAGAGCCAGTTATCTCATCATAGAAGGCAATTAGGTTAGTCACGCATGACTTGCCCTTGGTGAATCCATGCTGACTGTTCCTGATTACTTTGCTCTCCTCTAAGTGCTTCAGAATTGATTCCTTGAGGACCTGCTCCATGATTTTTCCAGGGACTGAGGTGAGGCTGACTGGCCTGTAGTTCCCAGGATTCTCCTCCTTCCCTTTTTTAAAGGTGGGCACTACATTAGCCTTTTTCCAGTCGTCCGGGACTTCCCCCGATCGCCATGAGTTTGAGACTGACAATGAAGAGGCCATATCACTGATATAGAGCGATCTAGACCACTTGGTAAACTGGGTGCAAGCAAACAATTTGTGTTTTAATATGGGAAAATGTAAATGTGTACCTCTGGGAACAAAGAATATAGGCCGTACTTACAGGCTGGGGGTGGTCATGGTGGATAATAAGCTGAATACATGCTCCCAGGGTAACGCTGTGGCCAAAAGAGCAAATGGGATCCTGGGATGCAGAAACAGGGAAATCTCGAGGAGGAGCAGAGAGGTTATGTCACCTCTGTATGTGGCCCTGGTGCGAGCGCTGCTGGAATCCTGGGTCCAGTTCCAGCCTCCACAATTCAAGAAGGATGTTGATAAATTGGAGAGGAGTCAGAGAAGAGCCATGAGAATGATTCCAGGATTGGAAAACCTGCTTACAGGGGTAGACTCAAGGAGCTCCATCTATTTAGCTTAACAAAGAGAAGATTAAGGAATAACTTGATCACACTCTGTAAGTATCTACATGGGTAGGGTGACCAGATGTCCTGATTTTATAGGGACAGTCCCAATTTTGGGGGCTTTTTCTTATATAGGCACCTATTATCCCCCCACCCCCATCCCGATTTTTCACATTTGCTGTCTGGTCACCCTATACATGGGGAACAAATATTTGATAATAGCCTCTTTGATCTAGCTGACTAAGGTCTAACAGCATCCAATAGCTGGAAGCTGAAGCTAGACAAATTCACGCTGGAAATAAGGTGTACGTTTACCAAGGGCAGTGGGGGTTTCTCGATCACTGACAGGGTTTAAATCCAGATGGGCTGTGTTTCTAACAGCTGTGCTCTGGGAATGACCTGGGGGCAGGGCTCTGGCCTGTGTTACACAGGAGGTCTGACTGGCTGATCACAATGGTCCTTTCTGGCCTTGGAGCCTGGGAAGCTAGGAAAGAGAGACAATAGTGGTTCCTATTGGGGTCCCTGCTGGGTGGCCGGGGGAGGGGGACAGAAGTGCCTGGGTGCCCTCTCCAGTCCAGTCTCTATTCCAGCAAATAGGAGCTCCCAGGTTTCCAGGCCAGGCTCAGTTAGCATCTCTCACTGGGACCCCTCTGCACTGGCTCCCTGCCCAGCCATTGCCAACTCTCATAGACCCACACAGACCTGCCCCTGGCACTCACAGCCTGCTCCCCGGCTCCTGCGGCAGCTGGTTCTGCATACAGGTCCCTGGAGTCTGTTCCCTGCACCTGGTGTCCGATCTCCTTTCAGCTCACCACAGAGCCACCGCCCTCCTTCCCCATGGGCGCCTGGGGTCACCGCCCATGGGGTGGCCCCCTCCCATGGGCAGGGGGATGGGCCTGCGTGTTCATCCTAGGGGTCATGGATCAGCAGGGAGGGGGTTGTTTCATCAGGAGACAGATCAAACCAGGGGCACAGATCCTGTAGTGACTGCTGGGGGGGGGCCTAATCCACCCTAGTGCCAATGGGACTTGGGGCAGAATCCTCTCCTAGCACCAACTCCATGGGGAAGAGCCTTGCTGGCAGCTGATGGCACTGACTCTAGAGGTGGAAGAGCCCTGACCAGTCCAGCCCCTTCTACCCAGAAGCCCCCCAGCTGTGCCCCAGGGCTCTGACTCTCAGTGACCGGGGTGCAGGAGTGGGCATGGCCCCTGGAGCTCACCTCTTCTCTGCTCTGGCAGGGGCGGTTTCTGGGCCGGCTTCTTTGAGCCTGTGAACATCGACCCAGCAATCATGAAATGCTTCTGCTCCTGGGGAATGTCCGTCTACCCCCTGATCCTGGGCCAGGTTCTGCTGGATGCCCTGATGGAGCCGCCGCTGCCCGGGGACCCCTCCTGCCGCACCTTTATGGCAGTGGGTGCTGCATGCTGCATGGCAGGGTGGGAGGGATGGGGGAGTGGGGAGGGACACAGCTGCAGGGTGCAGGGAAAGGCGTGCTGGGGGAAAGCAAGGCCGGATGGTCTGGGACTGGGGATGCAGCACCTGAGTTCAGGGGGAGTGGCAGAGACGCTAGGCAGAACATGCCAAGGGCAGGTCCAGAGCACAGGTAAGGGGGGAGGGCACAGGTGGCTCCAGGGCATGGCAGGTGAAGAAGCAAGAGGGCATGGCGCTGAGGGTTGATGCTGGGGCACAGCCGATAGCTGGGGTGTGGCAGAGTCAGGGCGGCTCGAGGGATGCCAGGGTGGTGCCCAGCTCAGGAGGAACCAGTCTCCTCTGCTGCTGAGCTGAGCCCATCAGGCAACGCTTGGCCTGGGGCCGGGGCAGGTGTTGGTGGAGAGCTTGGCCCCCCGAGCTGCTCTGGGGCTGCAGGCTAGTGGTTAGAGCAGCGTCTGACAGCCAGGGCTCCGGGTTCTACCCCTGTCTCTAAGCGGGAGAGGAGTCTAGTGGTTACAGCAAGGAGCAGGACTCCTGGGTTCTAGTCCCAGAGGATAACACCTGCCTCCCCCACTCAGCACTGTGGGTCTCTCTCTCGGCTCCCAGGAGAAGCAGGCAGTGCTGAGCGACCTGGCCCACAAAGCGCAGCTGACCCAGGAGATCTTCAGCCCGCTGCCCGGGATCCGCTGTAACCCCGTGCAGAGCACCGTGTACTCCTTCCCCAGGATCCAGATCCCAGCCAGGGCAGTGCAGGAGGCCCAGGTGAGAACAGGGCATGGAGCAGCCCAGTGGTGGGTGGGGAGCAGGCGTGGCCCAGCCCAGCCAAGAGCATGGGGCGTGACCCTCCTGACACCCTGTCTTCCTCCTAGGCCCTCGGTTTGGAGCCTGATTTCTCTTCTGTCAGAAGCTGCTGGAGGCGACGGGGATCGTGCTGGCCCCAGGGAGCACCTTCGGGCAGCGCCGGGGCACCCACCATGTCAGGTACTGCAGGACGAGGAGTTCCATTTCAGTGACAGGCAACGGGGTCGGGGCAGGTGACAGAGGACAGAGGTGGGGTTTGATTAGGGTGGCAAGGTGGGGTTCAGTGACAGGTGATGGGGTCAGGTTCGGTGATGGCATTTGGTGCTGGAGGCATGGGAACAAGTGAGAAGGAGGGGATGAGAAATGGGGTCGGGTTCAGCGATGGGTCAGGCGTTGGGTGATGGATGACAGGGTGGGGTGGGGAGATGGGGTCAGGGTCAGTGATGGGGTTGGTGATGGAGGCGTGGGGATGGGTGAGAAGGTGGGGTTGGGTGATGGGGTCAAGGCCAGAGATGGGTCAGGGGTTGGGGGATAAGTGACAGGGTGGGGTGGGGAGATGGGCTCAGGGTCAGTGATGAGTTGGGTGATGGGTGACAAGGCAGTGTTGTGTGATGGGGTCAGGGTTAGTGATGGGTTGGGGGGTTGGGTGATGGGGTCAGGGACAGAGATGGGTCAGGGGTTGGGTGATGGGTGACAGGCATTGGGTGACAGGGTCAGGGTCAGTGACGGTTTGGGGGTTGGGGGATGGGTGACAGGCATTGGGTGACAGGGTCAGGGTCAGTGATGGTTTCAGGATTGGGCGATGGGTTAGGAATGAGCTCAGGCTGGCCTCGACTCGTGCCTGGTGCCTACAGCCCAGACGGGGTAAAGTCCCTTAATTGCATCCACAACATGATCCTTTTCATAATCAGGCTTCCCCCATGAATCAGGCCCTGCGCCGCAGGCTCCTGCAGAGCCGAGCCCTCCTGTATCCCTGCACCGGGGCCATTAGAGAGGGAGGCGCACCGGCAGGGACCAGCCGGCCCATCTGCATCTAGGGCCAGGCAGCAGTGCCCCCTACAGCAGCATCCCGGAACTCTGCCCGCTGAGGGTTCAGTGGCCCAGCGACGAGGCTCTCAGCCCTTCTCTTCAGAGGGTCGCTCAGGGAAGAACCCCCAGCCCAGGCAGGAGCGAGGTCTTAGCCCAGCACCTTCTCCCCAGTGACCTTCCCTACCCCTCCTCAGGGTGACGCTGCTGCCCCCAGTGGAGATGCTGAGGATTGTCTTACAAACCACCGCAGACTTCCACTCCCAGTTCCTGCAGCAATATTCCTGAAGAGTGGGTAATTATTCCTGGTAGTTACATTGAAGAAGATGGGGATTAATTTGAGAATTGAAAGGTGGATAAAGAGGAGACTACAATGGACCATACTGAAAGGTGATCTGTCAGGCTGGAGGGAGACTACAGGTGGAGTTCTTCAGGGATCGGTCTTGGGACCAATCATATTTCACATCTTTATTAATGTCCTTGGCACAAAAAGTGGAAGTTTGCTAATAAAATTTGCAGATGACACAAAGTTGGGAGGTATTGTCAATATGGAGGAGGACTGGAATATCATACAAGAAGGTCTGAATGACTTTGAAACCTGGAATAATAGCAATAGGATGAAATTTAATAGTGCAACATGCAAGGTCAGGCACTTAGGGACAAACAAGAATTTTTGCTATAAGCTTATCAGTTGGAAGTGACAGAGGAGGAGAAAGACCTGAGTTGATCACAGGATGACTATGAGCTGCCAATGTGAGGCGACCATGAAAAAGGCGAATGCAGTCCGAGGATGTATCAGGCGAGGTGTTTTCAGTAGAGACAGGGAAGTGTTAGTACCGTTATACAAGGCACTGGTGAGCCCTCATCTGCAACACTGTGTGCAGCTCTGGTCTCCCACATTTAAGAAGGATGAATTCAAACTGGAACAGGTGCAGAGAAGGGCTACTAGGATGATCCGAGGAATGGCAAACCTGTCTTATGAGAGGAGACTCAAGAGCTTGGCTTGTTTAGCCGAACCAAAAGAAGGCTGAGGGGAGATCTGATTGCTCTCTGTAAATACATCAGAGGGATAAATACCAGGGAGGGAGAGAGAGGAGTTATTTGTGTTAAGCACCAATGTGGACACAAGACCAAAGGGATATAAACTGGCCAGCAACAAGTTTAGGCTTGAAATTAGACGAAGGTTTCTAACCATCAGAGGAGTGAAGTTCTGAAGCAGCCTCCCAAGGGGAGCAGTCGGGGTAAAAAAACCTAACTGGCTTCAAGGCTGCACTTGATACGTTTACGGAGGGGATGGTCGGATGGGACTGCCTGCAATGGCATGTTGCCGATCTGCGACTGCTAGCAGCAAACACCTCCAACGGCTGGTGATGGGATGCTAGCCGGGGAGGGCTCTGAGTTACGATGACAGAGATTCTTTCCCAGGTGTCTGTCTGGTGGGTCTTGCCCACATGCTCAGGGTCTAACTGGCCATATTTGGGATTGGGAAGGAATTTTCCCCTGAGTCATATTGGCAGAGACCCTGGGGATTTTTCACCTTTCTCTGCGGCATGGGGCATGGGTCACTTGCAGGTTTAAACAAGTGTAAATGGTGGATTTTCTGTAAGGTGTTGTCTTCAGATCATGATGTGAGGACGTCAGTAACTCAGCCAGAGGTTAGGGGTTTGTTCCAGGAGTGGGTGGGTGAAGTTCTTTGGCCTGCAATGTGCAGAATGTCAGACTAGATGATCATGCTGGTCCCTTCTGACCTTTAAGCCTATGAGTCTACAGAAAGTCAATGTCTCCTTTGGCCATTTGCCCACAGCAGAGTCCCAATACAAAGTGCCACGAATGTCTGGGTCTGCTCAGCAAACACGGCTCTCTGGGATAGCAGGAGGCTGGGGGGCAGGATTGAGGGGCATCGGCCGAGCTGTGGGGGAGGACGCCAGGATGATGACAGCAGACGTACATCAAACTGTTACGACGGGAACTTGGCCGCACTCCTCCACACATTAATAGTCACCTTGCTGCCCAGGCTCGGGGCTGGACACCGCTTTGTTGCCACTGCCTGGCTCACGTTTACTGTGCACAATATATGGGTGAAACTCAGCCCTGGCATAAGCGGCTGCAATTGCAGTGCCACCAGCAGAGTTGTGCCCAATTGCACCTGCCGGGAATCTGGCCCCATGTCAGCTGTCAGCTCTGCTCTTCCAACCTCCTGGGGCTCCTCACGGTCAGAGGCATCCCAGAAGGGGCCAAGCAGCTGCAGAGTTCGTGGATGGGCAGGCCAAAGCCAGCCCCGCTCTGCTGATGGCCCAGGACTAGCAACAACAGCAGGGCAGCTGGAGTTGTGGGGAGAGCTGTTAAGGAGCGTTGGGTTGATGGGGGAATGGAGAACAGGTGCCTCAGCCCCAGGTTGGGAGAAGGGGCGGGGGAGCCAGAGAGCGGGTTGTACTTAGGGGGTGAGCAAGCTGGGGAATGGGCACCGGGAGGAGGGAAGGGCCGGAAGCAGCAGCAGAAGAGCTGGATTAACCCAAAGCCATCTGGGCTTTGGAGCTGAGGCCCCCGTGGCTCATGTGGGATCAGAACCACGTTGCTGTAGGGGCAGGGAAGGGGAGGGGAGACATGGCCAGAATGGCGCGGGATGGAGACAAACGACAGGAGAGATGCAGGAAGGGACCAATGGAGTTTATCAGGTGAAAGCGGCTCATTTCTGCACCAACCTCCCTCTTCTCCTGCCCCCAGCCCAGGGAGAGGTGCTTCCCCTCACCATGGACTGTGTCACTCCTGCTTCCTAGCAGTCACCCACGGGGGTGCCGTAAACCTCGACCTCACACAGGGTGAGATACTCCTCCCTGTCCGGGATGGTGATGGTGACGTAACGGCCCTCCATCCCATTACAGCAGATGGTGCTGAGGGATCCTGGTGTGGTGTCGGTGATGGTCCCGCAGCTGCAAAGAGCAGAAGACAAGAGCGAGAGGCTGAGATTAGGGAGCACAGGCAGGTTGGCAGCAGGACTGATGACCCTTTAACTCTGAGCCTGCAGAGCCCAAGGCACGGAGTGAATGACAGACTGTAAGAGACGGTGTGTCCCTGTTCCCATCATAACCCAACTCCGACTAGAAATAGGGTACGCATTTCATCAGTCAGGGTCATTAACTGAAGGAGCAGATAACCGAGGACACGATGGATTCTCCTTCCCTTGGAGTCTTTAAATCAAGACTAGACAACCGTCTAATAGATACACTGCAGCTCACACTGAAATGATGGGCTCAGCATAGAATCACTCTGTGAAGTTTTCTGACCAGTGTGATACTGGAGGTCAGACTAAGTGATCGGAAAGGTCCCTTCAGGTCTTAGAAATCTATGGATCCTAGGAAAATCAGTTCCTGTTGACTTGGATGAGATAATTCTACACGAGGAGCAGCTCTGAGGGCAGAGAGAGAACATGCAGGGGGGCCTGGAGAGGTCGCTGTGCTCAGCGACATGCGGTTCCCTTCCAGCCAGGAGCTGAGAGCACCGCCAGCCCAGCGCCTCCAGCCCCAGGCAGCTCCGAGGGGAATAGACCTTGCCCTGGCCCCGGTGGCAATGAGACCCAACCCCTGTGACTGAGCTGGGAGGAGTCGTCTCACTCCAGAGCATGGGAAAGCAACTCACATGGGGTCGTCCTTGCCATGGCCAGCCTTGGAGTCTCCCACGTGGATCTGGGCCCCCTTGATTCTCTCCCCACAGCAGTCCTCCCTGTTCTTCACGATCACCGTGGAGACAGAATGCCGAGAGTCCAAATCCACGTTCCACCACGGCTCTGTTTCCTGCTCGGTGTGGGTGCAGGAGTCATGGTCCAAAATCCCATCGCGTTTTCCATCCACGGCGTTCCCGGCCCCGGCTTTTACAGACCCGTATTCCTTGAGAGTGGAGGACTGAGTGGCCAGGCGTCCCAGCGCCAAGTTCTGAGCTGGAACCAAAGGGCGTGAAGAGGGGAAGTGGGACATGCCCATCGTTAGGGTACAGGGGCGCCGGAACAAGGAGGGGGCAGGGGAACATGGCTCTCCCATTTTTTACTGGCCATAAGGACTAGCAACGGGGGGAGGGGACGGAGTCTTGGTGGGAAAGAGGCGGTGCAGGAGCAGGGACTTGGGGGAAGGGGTGGCATGAGGGTGGGGTCTTGGTTCAGCTGCTGGTGGCCCCCCCCCCATACACACACAGTTAGGAAGCTTCCGCCGCCTCTGCTAGGGGGGCTCTAGACACCCTTTATCCCACACGAAGCCAGAGCCATGTCCCAGCAGCGACACACAAACCAGCCTCTGCATGAGAGCCAGGTTCCTAGTGGGAGCCATCGCCCCAGGGGACAGGAGTGACAGCAGGTGAGTGCTGGGTTCTCAGCCCCGACTGAGCCTCTCAGCCCCCCCACGTCCCATACCCAGCTGGAGCTGGTCCCCCCAAGGCAGAGATGGGGCAAGATGTTCAGATGGAACCTCCCCCATCTGCCCCTGCCAGCTGGAGCCCCTGCCCAGGTCAGCGGTGGGAAGGGAAGAGTGTCCCAGGGTTTCTGCTGTCTCACTAGGCAGAGGTTGGGGCAGAAGGGAATGGGGTAGAACATAAAAGGGAATAAGTTTCCATTCACATTGTGCCAGCTCCTTACCCACTGGTGATAGGGGACAGCCCTGAGCTATGACCTCAACCTCACACAGAGTGAGAATCCCCCTCCTGCCTGGGATGATGATGGTGACGTAGCGGCCCTTCAGCCCGTTGCAGGCGATGGTGCTGACGGATCCCAGTCTGGTGTCGGTGACGGTCCCGCACCTAAAAACAGAGCAGAAGCCAAGAAGACAAAACAAGATAGATGTATTCAAGTCAACAGGGCCTGATGAAATTCATCCGAGAGTTCTTAAGCAATCTCAGAACTATTAGTGATTTGTTCAAGAACTTATGGAGGAAGGGTAAGGTCCCAGAGGAATGAAAAAGGATAAACATAGAACCTCTCTCTAAAAAGGGAAACAAGGAGGATGTCAGGAATTCTAGATCAATCAGCCCAACTTCCATACCTGGAACGAGACAGGAAGAAATTATTGAACAATAAGTTTGTTCAAACCTAGAGGATAACAAAGTTATATTTTGTAGCCAGCATGGATTTGTTGAGAGCAAATCATGCCAAACTATCTAATTTCCTTCTTTGACATTGGTCTAGTACACAGGGGAAGTGGCAGATGTGATATATCTGGACTTCAGTGTGGCTTTTGAAACAATCCCATGTGACATTCTCACAAGCGAACTAGGGAAATGTGATCTAGAGGAAATTACTAGAAGGTGGGTGCACAATTGGTTGGAAAACCATACTCAAAGAGTAGTTATTAATGGTTCACTGTCAAACTGAGGGATGTTTCTCGGGGTTTCCCATAAGGGTCGTTCTGTTTTGAGTACTGTTCAATATTTTCATTAAGGACTTCGATGATGGAGTGGAGAGTGTGCTTATAAGATTTATGGGTGACACCAAGTTGGGAGGGAGCGCAAGCACTTTGGGGGAAGGATTTGAATTCAAAATGACCTTGATACATTTGAGAACTGGTCTGAAATCAACAAGATTCAATTCAATAAAGACAAGGGCAAAGTACTGCCCGTAGGAAGGAAAAATCAAATGCACCACCACAAAAGGGGGCTTAGCTGGAGTACTGCTGGATAGGATCTGGAGTATCATGGATCCCAAACCGAATAGGACGTAAGAGTGTGATTTCATTGCAAAAAAAAGCAAATGTCATTCTAGGATGTATCAACAAAAGTGTTGTACGCAAGACATGGGAGGTAATTGTCCTGCTCTATTCAGGATTGGTGAGGCCTCAGCAGGAATACTGTATCTAGGGTCTTTCGGGTTTGGGTTTTATTTTGTTTAATTTTTCCCAGGTATTTATCTATGTTTATTATAACAACAAAAACAGGTGAAAAATCGATGGAAGAAACTTAATTTTTCTGGATAAGTATGGAGGTTTATTTTGGTGGATGGAAGGACTGGGGGAAAAAGGATGCAGTAGATGAATGCTTGGATGAACGGAATTCAATGTGGTTTCCTGCAGAACTAAAAGAGAACTCAAAACACAAGGCCACCTCCGAGTTTAAGAAAACAAGACCTCTCTAATCCGCAAATAAAACTTTTCATTTGAAAAAAACAGGGTTACTGTTGTCGACGTAGAACTCTGACCCTATCAATATTGACATTTAATAATTGGGCCACACCATTTGCAGCACATACACTCAACTTCATCCTTTTCTTCTATTGGTTTTTTTTTTAAACTTTTGAATATTTCCTTGTATTCTGAAACATATTCTGATACAGATTTTCGTTTTCTTCCCATTTTAGTGTCAAATCTTTAAACCGCTATCTGCTAATAGCTTGAAATGTGTACATCGTGGGTGTGAGATTCATCAGTACGTTCAGATGCGCATGCCCTTCAGAGCTTGCGTGCGTGCCTGTTTGTTTATTAGGTGTATCTTCTAGACTAATACAGAGCCTTACTTCAACAGGCAGCTTTGTGTTATTGTCATACCTAGCAGTCACGCAATGGATTGTATTTTCCTAATAAAACAAGGGTTTTTTATGTACTTGAATGATACAAAAGTAAGGAGAAAAATCGGATAAAAATGGATAATGCTTTTTATAAAACCCAAGATTTCTTCGGTAAAAATCAGTTTAAACTAAAAATAAAGGGGCTTAACTATATCGAATTCTGGGCACTGCACTTTAAGAAAGATGTGGACAAACTGGAGAAAGTCCAGCGGACAGTAACAAAAATGATGAGATGTTTAGACAACCTGACCTCTGAGGAAAGGCTGAAAGAACAGGGTGTGTTTAGTCTAGAGACGAGAAGGCTGATGGGGGTCATGATAACAGTCTTCAGACAGGACCCAGGTTGTGTCTCAGGGTAGCAGGCCCCTGAGGAGGTCAGGCACCCAGCCTCCCCGTGACAAGCTCTGCTAAGGAGAAGGAGCCAACCCAGATCCACCTGTGAGCAGTTAATTCCCTAGGTGGCTGGGTGTCCGTCAATTAGTTAAGGAAATCCTGGGCCTAATAAAGGTTTATGAGGGCTCAGTGCAGAATCCCTGTGTGAGGTTTTCTGGCCCGTGCAATACAGGAGGTCAGACTAGATGATTGGAAAGGTCCTTTGAGGCCTTAGAAATCTATGGATTTCAGAAAAATCTGTTCCTGTTGCCTTGGATGTGATGATCCTACCTGGGCAGGAGCTGTGACGGCAGAGAGAGAACACGCAGGGGCCTGGAGGGATTGTTCTACCCTGGATTGCTCTGCAGCGGTCGCTGTGCTCAGTGACATGCGGTTCCCTTCCAGCCAGGAGCTGAGAGCACCGCCAGCCCAGCGCCCCCAGCCCCAGGCAGCTCCGAGGGGAATAGACCTCGCCCTGGCCCCAGTGGCAATGAGACCCAACCCCTGTGACTGAGCTGGGAGGAGTCGTCTCACTCCAGAGCATGGGAAAGCAACTCACATGGGGTCGTCCTTGCCATGGCCAGCCTTGGAGTCTCCCACGTGGATCTGGGCCCCCTTGATTCTCTCCCCACAGCAGTCCTCCCTGTTCTTCACGATCACCGTGGAGACAGAATGCCGAGAGTCCAAATCCACGTTCCACCACGGCTCTGTTTCCTGCTCGGTGTGGGTGCAGGAGTCATGGTCCAAAATCCCATCGCATTTTCCATCCACGGCGTTCCCGGCCCCGGCTTTTACAGGCCCATATTCCTTGAGAGTGGAGGACTGAGTGGCCGGGCACCGCAGCGCCAAGTTCCAAGCTGGAATCAGAGGGCGAGAAGAGGGGAGGTGGGACGTGCCCTTCGCTAGGGGGGCTCCAGACCCCCTTTATCCCACACGGAGCCAGAGCCACGTCACAGCAGTGACACACAAACCAGCCACTGCATGAGAGCCAGGTTCACAGTGGGAGCCATGGCCCCAGGGGACGGGAGTGACAGCAGGTGAGCGCTGGGTTCTCAGCCCAGGCTGAGCCCCTCTCAGCCCCCCACGTCCCATACCCAGCTGGAGCTGCTCCCCAAGGCAGGAATGGGGCAAGATGTTCAGAGGCGCCTCCCCCGTCTGCCCCTGCCAGCTGGAGCCCCTGCCCAGGTCCGTGGTGGGAAGGGAAGAGTCTCCCAGGGTTTCTGCTGTCTCACTCGGCAGAGGTTGGGGCCAAAGGGAATGGGGTAGAACATAAAAGGGAACAAGTTTCCATTCAAGCTGTGCCAGCTCCTTACCCCCTGGTTGTGCTGTGCATTCCTGAGACACTCCAGTCCCTTCCAGGATCCCGATCACCATTAGTAGATGCCAGAGAAACTCCATCCTTGCACTGTCAACATAGAAGAGCACATGAATATTTTATTCAGAATAAACTACAGCCCTAGCAAATTTCAGATGAGCAGCTCATACATGCAGTGGGAGTTCTGCTGGAGGAGAAGGTATTTGTATTATTTGTATGTGTAGAGGCTTGTAGGGGCTTTGTGCTGGGAGAGAAGCTGAGCCCTGATTAGGGGGCGGGGCTTCTCTGACTCGGGGTCCTAGAAAGGGAGCCCGTCAGCCAGTCAGGCCGTGGCACAGGAGCCAGCAAACAGAGCTGTAAACGGGAGTTTCAGTGGAGTTTGGATTGTTGGGGGTTTGTTTTCGCTGTGGGTGGTGGCGTTTTGGTGGGGTTTGTGTTTCCCAGACTAACAGGGTTTAGGTGGGAAGGCGATGACAGACACAGAGGCAGCAGTGGGAGTGACCCATGTCGTGGAAGACACAATGAGGATGACTGGATGTGGAAGCTGCGGCATGTACGTGATCCTGGAGGGGGCACCTGGTAAGAGTTTTGTCTGCATGAAATGCCGCCTGATAGAGCTGATGGAGGAAAAGATCCGAGGCTTGGAGATGCAGGTGGAAAGCCTGGTTGAGTTTAGAATGGGGTTCGAGCAGATTGTGGAGCAAAGACATGAGGCAGCTGAAGGGAAAAGCTCAGACTTGCAGATGGAAGCAGGACTGAGGAATTCTGAGGGGAGACTGCTGGGTGAGGAAAGTGGACAATGAAAGCATGTGACTAAAAGAACCAGGCAGAGGAATAGACGGGCTAGTGAAGGAGAAATAGAGCTCAAGAATAGATTTGCAGAGTTGGAAAATGAAGAAGGGGCTCAGCAGGTGGTCACTGAAGGTGGAAGGGCAAGGAAGAAGAGAAGAGCGGCTAGTCCTGTAGGAAAAGGGGAAGAGTCAATGGAGACTACATCAGATATGAGCCCCAGGAGGATACAGGACGGGCTGAAGAGGATTACAAGGGAGAATAGGAATGGAAAGAACTTGCAGCCAGAGGTAACAGGGGATAGACCGGAGAATCGCACCGTCACCAGGAAAAGGCAGGTCTACGTGATCCGGGACTCCTTACTGAGAAGAATAGACAGGCCTGTAACCAGAGCTGATCCAGAGAACAGAAGGGTGCTGTCTTCCAGGTGCTAAGATATGGGATGTGGACCTGAGGCTGAAGAGGATCCTAACAGGAGCAGGAAAGAATCCACTGATTGTCCTTCAGGTGGGAACAAATGATACGGCTAGATTCTCGCTGGAAAGTATCAAGGGAGACTATGCCAGGCTGGGGAAGACGCTTAAGGAAATTGAGGCTCAGGTGATCTTCAGTGGGATTCTGCCTGTTCCTAGAGAAGGACAACAAAGGTGTGACAAGATTATGACGATCAACAGATGGCTTAGGCAGTGGTGCTATAATGAGGTCTTTGGGATGTATGGCCACTGGGAGGCTTCAGACTTCATCTGAGTAGGGAAGGAAATAGACTTCTAGGATGGAGGCTGGCACAACTGATTAAGAGAGCTTTAAACTAGGAATTTGGGGGAGATGGTTGAGAGATGTCCAGGTAATCTTCACGCCCGATTTTAGCATTGAGAGGGAAGAAAATAAAAGTAAGAAAGGATACAGCCATGGTAGGAGAATGGACATAAGGAGGAAGGGCAGTGTGGATACAAGTCTAATAGGTCATACTGGCTGTAGAATGACCGTGCCTAATTGGGTAAAGAATGTGAGTGAGGCCAAACAGCAAAAATTAAGATGTTTGTACACCAATGCAAGGAGCCTAGGTAACAAAATGGAGGAACTAGGGCTACTGGTGCAGGAAGCAAGTAATAATAATAGGGCTCAGATTTTCCTAGATGCGATAGCTGATGGATTCCTTCATCAAGTAGTTGCTGAACCTACTAGAGGGGATGCCATTTTAGATTTGGTTTTAGTGAGTAGTGAGGACCTCATAGAAGAAATCAGAGAGGTGATTAAGAAAAAGCAGAAATCCTACAAGGAGTGGAAGATGGGAGGGATCAGCAAGGAAAGTTACCTTATTGAGGTTAGAACATGTAGGGATAAAGTGAGAAAGGCCAAAAGCCATGTAGAGTTGGACTTTGCAAAGGAAATTAAAACCAATAGTAAAAGGTTCTATAGCCATGTAAATAAGAAGAAAACAAAGAAAGAAGAAGTGGGACCGCTAAACACTGAGGCTGGAGTGGAGGTTAAGGATAATCTAGGCATGGCCCAATATCTAAACAAATACTTTGCCTCAGTTTTTAATGAGGCTAATGAGGAGCTTAGGGATAATGGCAGGATGGCAAATGGGAATGAGGATATGGAGGTAGATATTACCACATTCAAGATAGAAGCCAAACTCAAGCAGCTTAATGGGACTAAATCGGGGGGGCCCAGATAATCTTCATCCAAGAATATTAAAGGAACTGGGACATGAAATTGCAAGCCCATTAGCAAGAATTTTTAATGAATCTGTAAACTCAGGGGTTGTACCATATGACTGGAGAATTGCTAACATAGTTCCTATTTTTAAGAAAGGAAAAAAAAAGTGATCCGGGTAACTACAGGCCTGTTAGTTTGACATTTGTAGTATGCAAGGTCTTGGAAAAAATGTTGAAGGAGAAAGTAGTTAAGGACATTGAGGTCAATGGTAAATGGGACAAAATACGACATGGTTTTACAAAAGGTAGATCGTGCCAAACCAACCTGATCTCCTTCTTTGAGACAGTAACAGATTTTTTAGACAAAGGAAATGCAGTGAATCTAATTTACCTCGATTTCAGTAAGGCGTTTGATACCGTGCCACATGGGGAATTATTAGTTAAATTGGAAAAGATGGGAATCAATATGAAAATTGAAAGGAATTGGTTAAAGGGGAGACTACAGCGGGTCCTACTGAAAGGTGAACTGTCAGGCCGGAGGGAGGTTACTAGTGGCATCCCTCAGGGGTCGGTTTTGGGACCAATCTTATTGAATCTTTTTATTACTGACCTTGGCACAAAAAGCGGGAGTGTGCTAATAAAGTTTGTGGATGACACAAAGCTGGGAGGTATTGCCAATACAGAGAAGGACCAGGATATCATATGGGAAGATCTGGATGACCTTGTAAACTGGAGTAATAGTAATAGGATGAAATTTAATAGTGAAAAGTGCGAACTCATGCATTTAGGGATCAATAACAAGAATTTTTGTTATAAACTGGGGACTCATCAGCTGGAAGTAACGGAGGAGGAGAAGGACCTTGGAGTATTGGTTGATCACGGGATGACTATGAGCCGCCAATGTGATATGGCTGTGAAAAAAGCTAATGCGCTCTTGGGATGCATCAGGCGAGGTATTTCCTGTAAAGATAAGGAGGTGTTAGTACCGTTATACAAGGCACTGGTGAGCCCTCATCTGGAATACTGTGTGCAGTTCTGGTCTCCCATGTTTAAGAAGGATGAATTCAAACTGGAACAGGTACAGAGAAGGGCTACTAGGATGATCCGGGGAATGGAAAATTTGTCTTATGAAAGGAGACTCAAGGAGCTTGGCTTGTTTAGCCTAACCAAAAGAAGGTTGAGGGGAGACATGATTGCTTTCTATAAATATATCAGAGGGATAAATACTAGGGAGGGAGAGGAATTATTTAAGCTCAGTACCAATGTGGACACAAGAACAAACGGATATAAACTGGCCATTAGGAAGTTTAGACTTGAAATTAGATGAAGGTTTCAAACCATCAGAGGAGTGAAGTTCTGGAACAGCCTTCCAAGGGGAGCAGTGGGGGCAAAAGACATATTTGGCTTCAAGACTAAGCTTGATAAGTTTATGGAGGGGATGATAAGATGGGATAGCCTAATTTTGGCATTTAATTGATCTTTGACTATTAGCGGTAAAGATGTCCAATGGCCTGTGATGGGCTGTTAGATGGGTGGGATCTGAGTTACTACAGAGAATTCTTTCCTGGGTATCTGGCTGGTGAGTCTTGCCCATATGCTCAGGGTTCAGCTGATCGCCATATTTGGGGTCAGGAAGGAATTTTCCTCCAGAGCAGATTGGAAGAGGCCCTGGAGGGTTATCGCCTTCCTCTGCAGAGTGGGGCACGGGTCACTTGCTGGAGGATTCTCTGCACCTTAAAGTCTTTAAACCATGATTTGAGGACTTCAATAGCTCAGACATAGGTTAGGGGTTTATTACAGGAGTGGGTGGGTGAGATTCTGTGGCCTGAGTTGTGCAGGAGGTCAGACTAGACCAACATAATGGTCCCTTCTGACCTTAAAGTCTATGTATCTTATTCCAAGACACACCCTGCTATTGTCCTCCTCTTCAGATTCATTGCCATTTGCTGCAGAAAGAGCATTTGCATGACTTGGCTTTCCTTCTCCTCTGGAGGTGCTGCAGGCCCAGGATGCAAGGAAGGGCAACTTGAAATGGAGCCCTAAGCTCATCCCCAGGCTGAGCTTTTCCTGATGTGTTTAAAGGAGGAGTTTCCTCTCATGGCCCATCTCCTGCGACATTTGCAATGAAACCAGCCCTCTGGATTGGAGGCTCATCTCGTGCCAGCTGACTGGGCTGATTCTGATCCCACAGCAGGGGAGACCAAGGTGAGTGACAGGTGAACTTGGGTGACTGGTATTAAATGAGGATATTCATATAACAAGCATCCCAGAAACTTGGTGGAAATGATGATAACCAATGGCACATGGTCTTACTAGGGTACAAAATATATTGGAATGACAGAGTAGGCCATGCTGGTATGGGAGTGGCCCTATATGTGAAAAAGCAGAGTGTTAAATATAGTAAAAATTTTAAATGATTTTTAAATTATTTTAAATGATTCTCAAGCTGTGCCATAGAATCTTTATGGATAGAAATTCCCTGCTTGAATAACAAGAACATATCAATAGGAATATCCTACCAATCACCTGTCCAGGACGGTGATTGCGAAATGCTTCTTGAGATTTCAGCTAACCCCATGTTGCCTGAGTACATGTCACTGCAGCCCCACAACCCATTTGCTGCTTTCTGCCCCCGCCCCCCGCACCGTAGCCCCAAGACCAGAGAAGCTCTGCTCCCCCGCCACAGCAGAGAGTGAGAGCTTCACCAGACCTGGGGCCTAAGCGAGGGTCCAGGCACTGGGGCTTCCCCAGCCCCACCTGCCCAACGCTTTTGCCAGGGCTTCAGGCTTCCGCTACCCCATGGCGGATTTCTACTGGGGTGGGGTGCCTATTTTTCCAGGCCCCCCCCAGTTGGCCGAGGCCCCTAGGCATAGGCCCTGCAGGCCCATCGGATAATCCGCCATTGGGCACAGCTGGAGCACCTAGCACATTTCAGCATCTAATGGAGAAAGCTGTGGGAGATATGAACTTGCTGCAGGTATTGGTCGATATGGTGACCTGATTCTATGCGGGAGAAGTCTGAAGGAGCATGAAGAAAGCCTCCTGGACACATTAGACCAGCTTGAAGCGTACGGACTGTCTTTTCCCAAAAGGTTAGCAGGTGAACAAGGGCTTAGGAGGAAAGCATGATGGTCAAACAAAAGGACCGATAGAAACGGACAGAGGTGAAGAGACGGGTTTGGGAATAAGAGTATTGCCCACCCTTACTGCTTTTGGATTGACCAGGGCGGTACGGACATTTACTGTATCCAATGGCCCATTTGCTTGCAATAGTAACACGCTCCATCACTGGGCCCCTGGGGGAGGTGGACGGTGGGGACCTTGGTTTGGCCTTCCCCTTCTCCCCCTGCAATGGATGGCTATTACGGGGTCCCTGTATGTTCTGGCACTGAAAGGTCATTCACATAGTTTTAATGTGGCGGTGAGAGTATTTGGGTTTTATTCAAATTCTTATTTTTTCTTTGTTTACAGGTGCTAATTTTTGCTCCAGTCAGCTTTCTTTGGGCAGACTGTGAGAATTTCATTTAACAGCTTCTTCCTGATTTTATTTAACTTTTCCTGGTTATGGCCTGGATTTTGCTTGGGCCACTGAGCTTCTTCACAAATGCGACTCAGTGTTTCCCTAGGCATGCCCCCTCGTAGAAGCTGGTTTAAATCTGCCCATGTAGGGTTATAACAGTTTATAACAATTTGCAATTCCTCTTTGAATTTAACAGGGTCCTCTCTTATTTTTGGGAAAATTTTTAAGTAAATTATACAATTCCGTATCAGACCAAGGTGCATGTGCAGACACCGAGGTCTCATGACTCGAAGCACCAATGCCCGGGAATTGGCGCAAGGGGAACATTTCCTCAGTACGAGGAGTCACTGTCTGAGGGGTGAATGTAAGGGGCTTCTGTTGCTTAATATTTCTTGCCAGCTTAGTTGGATTTAAATTCTTTGCCAATTTTCTTTTTATCTCTTTTAATTGTGTTGTAAGTTTCTCCTGGGAGTCCTTGAGACTCCTTATTTGAGATTCACAGTGCTGTTTTTCTGTTTCTCCATACCAATCAAAATATGCTTCCATTTGGCTTGGTCCGACATGGTTGGCAAGAAGGGCGCCCCGGAGGTGCACAATCTTGTCAAGGTTGAAACTTCCCTCTACGGGAAACTGAAAACTGGAATTGTCTCTTGAGTACCAATTCCATTTTTTCAAAAACTTGCAAGTAGAGGGACTGTAATTAACATACATGTAATAGGCTGGGGTACCTTTTGGCGGGACAATGCTCCATTTAGACTCACCGGCCCCCATTCTGATGAACTAAACTATTACTGCACAGACACAGACAAAACACAAACCGTGTGCCCTTTTGGCGAGGCGGTGATTCCACGCTGCCCCATTTTTTCTGGCGAGGTGATCGGTCTCCCAGTAACCTTCCTGGTCCAGTCCCAGTACCTTTCTGGCGAGGCGGAGGCCACCTTGGACCACCGGCTCGCAGTACCTGGAGAACTTTCACTCAGGTCACTCACACCGGGAAGGCTTGTTTAGGGTGTCCACCACTGTCTTACGGCCCCGCTCCACAAAGAGTGTCTGCTGATGCCGCTTACTCTTGCTTCAGTTGAGGCTTTCAGACCAGTCAGTGGCTCATCTCTCAACCGCCCCAGGCGGGAGCCAGACACAGGGGAGGAAAGAGGGTGCGGGAGCAGACCGTCCAAGGATGGAAGGGATGGGGTCACACACTCCTAGACCTGGACAGTCCCCTCTTCGGTCATGCCATGCAGAGAGAAACCGCCAGGGTCAGGGTCGTACTTTGACCCTTCTCGGTGCGGCCACAGGGCGTGCGTTAGAAACAACTCTGGTCACGGACCATCTGGCCTTGCAGAGTGCTCTGGGCATCTTCCTGTGACCCTCACTCACTCAACTCATTCACACCAGCACACAAACCCAGGCTAGAGGCCTAACCAGCCACCTAGTGGCTCTTCCCAGGGAACTAAACCAGAGTCAGACAAACATAGAACAAAAGGGCATCAGGCGTGTCTGGCAACAGAAAAGGTTCTTAGATCCAGCGCATAACTCACCCAACCCAGAGCCTACGGGCCACCGGAACCCCAATAGAGATTTAAAAGGTCTCTCACCTTTCAGATGGCTGGCCGGTGTCCAGTGGGGAATGGTCCACGGTCCTCTGGTCCTGGTGATTCGTCATGGATCCCGGACAAGCCCTCAAACTGTGGTGGAAAATTAACCACGCGTTGTGTTTCAAATCAGAAATCGCCTGAGGCTCATATCTTTATTCAAGTATATGTATACAGGGAGATGGGTTTCAGAGTAGCAGCCGTGTTAGTTTGTATTCGCAAAAAGAAAAGGAGTACTTGTGGCACCTTAGAGACTAACCAATTTATTTGAGCATAAGCTTTCGTGAGCTACAGCTCAGTGAAGTGAGCTGTAGCTCATGAAAGCTTATGCTCAAATAAATTGGTTAGTCTCTAAGGTGCCACAAGTACTCCTTTTCTTTTTGCGTATACAGGGAGAGTCAGCCATAGCTGCTCTGCATAAGCAGAAAATACAGGAGTTTATATTGCTGAAAACCACAATTTGTTAAGCACATTTCCTTTAACAGCATTTTTCTTATTTGGCATATAGTGCAAGCTCTAACAACAGCTTTCTTTATTTGGGATATAGCAAAACAAGCTTTTCCTGTTATTGACAGGCTGTTCTTTGCAGTTAATGGGTCTTTCCTAATTTCTAGCTGTTAGGGTTACATTTCTTAAACTGTGCTGTTGTAACTGCCCCACAATGGAATTTTCCTCAGCCTCTTCTTATGCTTTTACACACTGTGACAGGGTCAGGTCAGATGGCTACAGGAGAGTGATAGAAGGCAGATATATTAGCCCCAGGTTAAGTAGGACCCCTTTCCCTGGGTAAGGTAACAGGGAAGGTTTTTTTTTTTTTTTGAAAACAGAAAAGAATTTTATTGTGACAGTTACAAGAAATTACCAAAGAAATAAACCATAGTATGCAACAAAACAACGCAAACAGAAGGTATAACACAGCAGCTTTCAGGAGGGAGAAGCGTTCAGGCTAGCCTGGGCCCAGAGCGGGGGG
Organism: Natator depressus; assembly: GCF_965152275.1. NCBI lineage: Eukaryota > Metazoa > Chordata > Testudines > Cheloniidae > Natator > Natator depressus. Next base: position 3,409,530 of record NC_134235.1, read on the forward strand.
GCTTCCTCGACACTCGTGGTCTTCCACCCTCCTGAGTTACCTGGTGGCCTAGAGCAGGGGGGCTTCCTCGACACTCGTGGTCTTCCACCCCCTCGAGTTACCTAGTGCCGCGCCCAGTGTCACCGATTATCCCCCCCCGAGAGTGTCCGGCAAGATGGGCACGGCTGCGAGGTGGGCAGTTTGGGGGTGGCGGGGTAGCCACCCACGTATTATAGGGCCCCTCCTAGATGACAGTGACGATGGTATCCACCGCGGCAACGGCTGGGGCTGGTGTCTCTCGCTCTTCCCCTCAATCAAAGGGTTAGACGGAGGGAACCGGATGGGGTCACCGAGCAGAGAACCCCGGACAGCGCCCACCGCTCTTCAAAGGTGTCAAGGGAGTCGGTGGACGCCGCCCAGAGGAACTCCGCCCGGATACGTGAATGTACTGAGGATCGGAAAAAGGCCGTACAATTGCAGGACATTTCATGGGCCAACCTCCTCTCTCTGGTTTTATAAATGGCTGTTTTTGCCAAAGCCAGGAGGAGGTTAACCAGGAGATCCCGCGATTTTGTGGGGCCATGGATGGGGAGTGTATAGATAAAGAAGTGGGGGGAAAAATGAAGCCAGAAGCGCAATAGAATATTTGTGAGGAGCCGAAAAAGGGGCTGCAATCTGGCACACTCTAAATAGACATGCGCCAGGGTTTCCCTCACATTACAAAAAGGGCAAGTATCCGGGATGGAAGTAAACCGTGTCAAAACACGCCCATGCTCACAGCTCCATGAAGGAGCCGCCAACTGATGTCTCCGACGGGCCTCGGGACCAAGGTGGAGTACAGGCTGGCCCACCAAGGTTGCTCACCCTCCAAAGGTGGCAGGAGATCCCGCCACTTTGTGTCGGGGCGGGGCACCAGGGTGTGGGCGTGAAGGGTGTGAAGCGTGAGTGTATACAAATATTTCCGTGGTGCAAGTTGAAAACTGACCGGCTGCAGTTGATGCAGCCAGCTCGCAGTGAAAGGGTGAGGGGTTTGTCGGGATCGGCAGGGTAGGGGCCCAATGGAAAGGTCCGGCAGGCATGGGGTAGAGGATGGGCGGGGTGCGCCCTCGCGCAAGGCTCGGTTGACATAAGCCCGAGCAGCGGGGGTCAAGGCGGCCTTCACCTCCTGAAGTACGCGCCGGGGAGTATGGGGGCTGGAGAGCCCCATGCGCCAAGCGAGCGTCAGGGAATCCAGCCAGTCTCTCCAGTCGTAGTCCAGGAGGTCTCCGACCCTCGTGACTTCAGCCAGGACCAACCTCTGGCGCACCGAGCGGGACTCCGCCACCTGCACATGGAGTTGGGGGTTGTGTAGCAGGGGTTCCGTGAGGAGATCTGCTCCCACGGTGGCTGCCACGGACCTGGTCGTTAGAAACAGTTTCCAGGTCCGGAGGAGATCCTGGTAGAAGACCGGCAGCCTTGAGAGGTCTCGCGAAAAACCTCTCGGACAAAGGTAAAAGAGCTGCCAGTCGTATCGGAGCCCTTGGAAGCGGCGTAGGAAGGCGTGCGCCAATATGCTTCACGTCGAACTACTTGCACTGTAAAGGATCCTCTGCAGGGCCTGGAGGCGGAAAACGCGGACCTGAGTGTACAGACACTTCAGGCCCTGTCCTCCTTCCTTCAGGGGTAAATGAAGAACTCCAACAGGGGCCCAGTGCATTCCTGACCAAAAGAACTCTAGAATCAATCTCCGGAGGTGGGTCAGGAAACCCGGGACCGGGGCCAGGGTGTTGAGCTGGTACCAGAGCGTGGACAGGACTAGTTGGTTAAGCACCAGTGCTCTCCCTCGGAGGGAGAGACATCGGAGTAGCCTCGTCCATTTCCGGATCCGCTCTATCACCCCGCCCTCCAAATTTTGCCAGTTCTCCGGCGGGGAAGGGTGCGTGGCGGAAAGGTAAACGCCGAGATAGAGCAGAGGACCCGCGCTCCACCGGATGGTCTGAAGCGCGGGTGGGAGGGAGCTTACCTGCCGCCAGTCCCCCACCGCCAAGCCAGAGCTCTTGACCCAGTTGACTCGGGCGGAGGAGGCTGCCGAATAGATGGCCTGGCATGCCTCCACTCGCGCCAGGTCGCCCGGGTCCTGGACCACGAGAAGTACGTCATCGGCGTACGCCGACAGGACCAGCCGCAGCTCCGGCTCCCACAGCACCAACCCCGCCAACCTCCTGCGGAGGAGACAGAGGAAAGGCTCGATCGCAAAAGTGTACAGCTGGCCCGAGAGGGGGCACCCCTGTCGCACTCCTCGCCCGAAGCTGACCGGTTCGGTCAGGGTCCAGTTGAGCCTAACCAAACACTCCGCGGCGGCATACAGCACTCGGAGAAAACTCACAAACTGAGGTCCGAATCCAAACACCTGCAGAGCGCTCAGGAGGTACCCATGATCTACTCTATCGAACGCCTTCTCCTGATCAAGAGACAGGAGGGCGAACGACAGACCATCTCTCCGCCCGAGTTCCAAGAGGTCTCAGACTAGAAATAGGTTGTCAAAAATGCAGCGACCTGGGACAGTATAGGTCTGGTCTGGGTGGATCACGTCCGCCATCACGGACCCTAGTCGCAGCGAAATTGCTTTCGCTATAATTTTGTAATCCGTGCTAAGGAGTGAGACGGGACGCCAGTTTCGTAAATCGCGGAGGTCCCCCTTCTTCAGCAGCAAGGCGAGCACCGCTCGCCTGCACGACAGAGGGAGGACCCCGCCCTGCAAAGACTCAGCCCAGACAGTGACTAGGTCTGGGCCGAGGATGTCCCAGAACGCGCGGTAAAACTCCACGGTCAGCCCGTCCATGCCCGGAGATTTATTGGTGGGCATGCGGCGGAGGGCTTCTGAGAACTCGGCCAGGGTGAGAGGCAGCTCTAGTCGGTTTCGGTCGCCCACGCTGACCGTGGGGAGTTCCTCCCAGAGCACCCTGCAAGCGCCAGGATCGGTCGGATCCGGGGAGAAAAGGCTTGTGTAGAAGTCGCGGGCCCTCCCACACATCTCCTCCGGATCCGTGAGGGGGGTGCCGTCTTCTGCTAGAAGGCAGGTGATGTGTTTCTTGGCCCCCCTCGTTTTCTCCAGGGCATAGAAGAAGCGGGAGCCGCGGTCCATCTCCCGAAGGAGGCGGATGCGGGACCGGACGAAGGCACCTTGGGCCCGGTGGTCCTCGAGGGCCTGAAGCTCCTCCCGCTTCTCCCGGCACGCTCCGCAGAGGGACGGGTCCTCGGGGTCGGCAGCCAGGCGCCTCTCCATCTCCAAGACCTCCCGTTCCAACTGCTCTATCGCCGCATTTCTCCGTCGGCTGGTGCCCCGAGTGTAGTCACGGCAGAAGAGCTTGGCGCGTACCTTCCCTAGATCCCACCATCGCCGCACCGAGGGAAAGGCACTCCACTGCTCTCGCCAGGCCAGCCAAAACTCCCGGAAGGACGTCACGAAGCTCTCGTCCTCCAACAGGCTATTATTAAAGTGCCAATAGGCTGGCCCCGGTCTCTCTGCACGGAGGGAAACCGTTATAGTAACTAAATGATGGTCGGAGAAAGGGGCCGGCCGAATGGTGGAGGAGTGAGCCTGTGAAAGATGGAAACGGGATAAATAAATACGGTCCAACCGAGAGTGGTGTGACCGATGGGCCTCCACCCGGACAAAAGTGAATGTGGAGGTGTCATCTGGGTGATGGTCACGCCAGACGTCCACTACGGAGTGATATTCAACTATTCCTCAGAGGATGTTCGCGGCAGCTGGGCTCGGCTCGGCCCCTGAGCGGTCCTGTTCCTCGAGGGTGGTGTTAAAGTCCTCTCCCAGGACCAGGCACTCGTGCGAATCTAGGGTGCCGAGAAAGTCGGACACCCGCTGATAGAATTGTGGCCGCTTTGGGCTCATTTGCGGGGCATAGATATTAACAAGGTTGACCACGAGCCCCTCCATACGGACTCGAAGGTGCAACAGGTGGCCCGGCACGACCTCAGTGACCCCTAGCACCTCGGGCTATAGGGTGGGGGAGAACAGGGTCGCCACTTCAGCTTGCCAAGTCATGAAGTGGCTAAAGTAGACCCCGTCCCCCCACTCCAGCCGCCACCTGTCCTCAACGGTCGGGTCCGTATGGGTCTCCTGCAGGAAAACTACAGAGTACCCCCCTTCCCGAAGGTAAGAGAGCACCTGGGACCTGCGGAGAGCCATCCTACAACCCCTGGTATTCAAGGTTGCAATAATAAGAGGCATCATGCGGAGGGCTGGGGGGGTGGGGGTTTCTCAGTGGCGGGGGTGTTTGTGGCCCCCGGCGGGTTGCGCAGCAACCCGTGACCCATCCCGTAGAGGAGTAGATCGCTTCGGAAGCCGCGGGCCCGCTCGTAGGCCGCAGCACCGCGCCTGCCTTGCCCTCTGCCCTCCTTTATAAGGGCCCTTGTGGCCTGAAAAATTTGATCAAAGTCCCCCCAGAGCTGAAGAGCTAGCTGTACCCTATTGTGGGCACCACGGGTGTGTTCTAAGAACTTCCGTAGTGCATGCCGCAGCTCATGGGGGGGTGGGGTTACGGTTCCCGGGGTATTCCCTGGTGGGGCTCTTAATACAGCCTCGTGGTCTGCTAAGGCGGGTAGGCAGGGTGCGGACCACCAACGGGGCGTCTGACAGGCTGGGGTTATTAAATCCATTTCATGCCTTGGGGTGGAAGGGGATGGCGGGGGAAAAATTGCAACTCCTAATGGGTCGCGACTGGAAAGTGCAAAGACTGCTCCCTGGGGGGAATCTGCAAAAGGCGGAAAAAAAACAACCCCAGGGGCGGCAATAGCATTGCAGGAGGGGGTAAACTGGGCGGGGGCAGGGGAGGGGGCAGGGGCAGATGTAAGGCTCTGGGATTCAGGAGGCAAGCAGCTGAAGGAAGGTGCCTCCTGAGCAGAGTCGAGGGTTAAGGGGTAAGGGAAGGGGCTCCCAGTAATGCTAGGCGCTGGCTCCGTGGTGGTCTTGGCGGCCATGGCATCAGGTGGTGGACCACCTTCTGCAGGGTGCTCGCCCGGGAAGGCAATCAGGGGGAGGGAGCATGGGGAAAGGGGGGCTGGGGTGAGGTTGCCCAGCTCGAGGCCAGCCGGGAGTAGATCATCCTCTCCCTGGGTGACCAGGGTCAAATCTAGGGCCTCAATCTCCGCGTACACGGAGGAGAGGCCAACGCCTGCTACCCCGGGGGCCTCTCCTCTAGGGCCCGCCTCGGCAGTCGCCTCGGGGTTCGCGGGGGGTTGGGATGGTATCCGGGCAGAAGGGGTGTCCTCAGGGGTCTCGGAGGGGAGGGTCCCCCATGGAGGGGGGGTTCTGCCCTCCAAAGCCAGTCTGTCTTCCCCTCCCAACACCAGCGGATGGATCTCACTCGTGGTCGTAGCGGAGGGCTCGATATCAGTGCCTCCCTTCCTGGTCTTCCGGGGGGCTTCCGCGTCGGATGAATGCAGCGGAGCTCGAGCCTTCCGCTTGCCTCGTTTCCCCTGGACTAGATTCCAGCCCTCCATAGCGTCGTCTGGGGGCTGGTTAGCAGGGGTCGTGTCGGGGGGTGGAGGCAATGGTTCAGGGGTTCGGGGGGGCAGCGGTGAGGCAGCCTGAGGGGCAGGGGGTTCTCCTTGGGGCGGGCCCTCTCCTATACCCGGTAATGTCTTTGCCGCACCCTCCTCCATAGGCTCTGCCGAAGTGGTAGTAGCAAGGGTGGGACTCCCTTGCTCGCCCGGGCGTTGTAGGGAAGGAGTCTCCTGGGCCCGGACGGGAGTAGCGATGGTTTGAGTAGGAGGAGGGTTGGTTTCAGGTGCCGGGCAGCCAGGGGCGTTGGCAACGACGGGGCCGATGTCCTGCCGGGTCTCGGGGGTCTCAGGTGCCCCTCCCCCCCGGGCCAAAGGGCAGTCTCTGCGGACATGCCCTGCTGAGCGGCAGAGGTAGCACCGGGCCTCTCCGGTGGAGTAAAAGACCCGATAGCGGGCTCCCTGGTAGGGGACTAGGAAGGACCCCTCAAGCGCCTCTCCGTCACGCACCCCCGCCGGCGGTAGAAGCTGCACTTGCCGGCGGAACGAAAGGACGTGACGGAGGGTGGGGTCCTTGCAGCCCAACGGGAGAGGGCTGATGACAGAGGTAAGTTTCCCCAGGGCGGAGAGAGCGGGTAACAGGGCAGCATTGGGTAAAAAGGGAGGAATGGAGGTGAGGACGAGGCGAACGCCCAGGTCTTCTAGCGGTTCTAGGGGGACGAACACCCCCCCCACCGCCAGGCCCCTCTCTACCGCCTCCTGGGCGGCGGCCTCCGTAGCCAAGGAAAAAACGACCTTCCCATACATCTTGGAGGCCGCCACAATAGCCGTGGGTCCTACCACCTTCGCCAACGCCTGCACGTATGTCTCCACATGGGGTGAGGCGGGCACCAGGAGGCAACGGACACCATGCTTCCTGGTCAAGGTGGGGAAAGGGCCCCGGCCACTGGTGATGGTAGCGGAGGCAGTGGGTGGGCGAGATGACGAGGCGGCAGGCAGGGGGGAGCCTGCCACCGCCCAGGCATACGTCCTGGGGGCCGGGGGGGGACATATGCAGAGTTGGTGGAGGGAACTGAGGGGAGGGGCGCCGCGGTCGATGACGAGGCCACGGCTGTGGGGGCGGCCCCTGCCATGGAGGGTCCAGATGTTTTAGCGGGGCCCTTTCCTTTCTTCCCGCCCTGGCCTTTGCGGCCAGCTGGCGGGGGGTTCCTAGAACCTGGGGGGGCGGTGGGCACAGCAGCAGCAGTAATCACTCCAGTGCCTCCTGCTGCCGGTGCCCCAGCGGGGGCAGTGGCAAGTATTTTGACAATCGTGGTGGGGGGGGGAGGTTGGGGGTTGGGCAGGGGGCGGGGGAGGAACAGCTGAATTTGATAAAGGGGCCTCGCCCCTCTCATTCCCCGCCATTGTGAGCAGGGAGAGACGGCGAGACACCGGAAGGAGGAGGGGGGAGGGGGAAGCAAATTAACCGCTCCTTGTTGCAGGCGGCGGGGGGGGGGAGAAGCCAAATGGGTGGACTGGGAGGGGGGGAATAACAGGAATCGGGGTCCGGTAATAGAGGCAAGCCTGTGAAAAAAGCAGTCCGAGGGGGGGGGTGTAGACCCACGCACGTTTGTCCAAAGAGTCTCATTTGGTCGGCTGTTATGTCTGGTCCGAAAGGCAAAGTTCAAAGCAAACAGCTGGATCCGAAGGCAGATGGCAGGTTGCCAGCAGGGACGAACGGCGGGGGGCCGTGACAGTTGTAGTAATGGTGGGGGGGCGGGCACCGATGGATCAGGGGGCAGCTTATTGCCACACCCCCTGTGCCGCCACAAATGCAATTAAAACACAGTCAAACTCCCCCCACAAGAGTATAATTCGAAAAGTTACTCAGTCTTACGGCCCCCTCCACGATGATTTGTATCTTCCCGGGGTGATGTCTCTGAAAATCTTCTTCTCCAACTGTGTTGGCTGTGTTCCAGGGCTTCCGGCAGGCTGGGAATGTTATAAAGATAGGGCTGGAATGTCCAAACAAAACAGCGAAACGGCTGGGTCTGGGGGCTTCCACTCCCCCCTCCGGATAGCAAAATCGGCTATCTTCCCCCTCCCCTCCTCCGGGGGTTTCAGCTAAAACAAATAATTGCGCCCGAAAGCAGGCGAGGGGGGGCGGGGGTGCTGGCTGCAAGATGGCAGCCTGTCAGCACTCAAAAAAGCAAAAAAAAGTGGCAAAAATCAAACCAAATCAAAAAAGCGTCTGGCCCGTTCGGGGGGGTAAACTAAGGCAGGGTCCAAAAGTAAGAAAAATCCAGGCCAGGGGGCTTTAGGAAAGAATAGAAAGCAAATAGCTAAGGAGCAAGCTAGGGACGGTCCCGTCCTCCAACAGGGAAGGTTCCAGAACAATCAGGAACTTTCTGGAGACAATTAAGACTGACAGGCTGATTAGAATACCTGCAGCCAATCAAGAAGCTGCTAGAATCAATTAAGGCAGGCTAATCAGGGCACCTGGGTTTAAAAAGGAGCTCACTTCAGTTTGTGGTGTGTGTGTGAGGAGCTGGGAGCAAGAGGCATTAGGAGCTGAGAGTGAGAATGCGGACTGTTGGAAGACTGAGGAGTATAAGCATCATCAGACACCAGGAGGAAGGTCCTATGGCGAGGATAAAGAAGGTGTTGGGAGGAGGCCATGGGGAAGTAGCCCAGGGAGTTGTAGCTGTCGCACAGCTGTTCCAGGAGGCACTCTAAACAGCTGCATTCCACAGGGCCCTGGGCTGGAACCCAGAGTAGAGGGCAGGCCCGGGTTCCCCCAAACCTCCCAGCTCCTGGTCAGACACAGGAGGAGTTGACCTGGACTGTGGGTTCATGAAAATGGTCAAACTGAGGGCTCCTGTGAAACTCCAAGGCGCAAGACCCCACCAAGGTAGACGAGGAACTTTGTCACAACACACGGTTAGCTTGACCAAAGTTTTAGGCCTACTTGGGAAGTTTAGGCCTACTGGGTTTTCCTCCACAGGACTAAAGCTGACAACTGAGAGATAGCCGTTCTGCAGAATGTCCATCATGTGGTTGGGACACATATTATCACAGGAGGGTGTAAGTACAGCCCCTGATAAAGTAGAGGCTCTTGCTACACGGCCCTGCCTGCCAAATGACAGAGAGCTCAGGCCCTTTCTAGGATTTAGTGGCTACTACCACAGATTCATGAAGAATGACACTGCTATTACACGCCCAGGGAATGACCTCAGCAGCAGATACCTGTCCAGCAATGAGAAATGGAAATACAAGACAAAACCTAAAAAGTCCACAAGGCCTCCTGAACAGGAATGCCCCCATCCCGTGCAGCCTTTTGGGAAGTGATGGGCTGAGAGGCATGTATCCGTATGGAGCTCAGTTCCAGGTGTGGACAGACAACGACCCATTAGTTTAGGTGTTGACAAGTGCTGAGCTAGATGATACGGGGTGGGCATGGATGGCTGCATTGGCTAGCTATGAGTTCAGCATCCAGTGTGGATTGGAGAGAAGCCATATCGATGCTGATGCACGATCCTGTCATCCAGGAGCTCCAGAGCTGGCTGTAGCTCTGGCTGATGGAATAAGAACAGTCTGCCTAATTTGAATACAAGTTCGACTCCAACTGTCTGTAACCCTTCTGCAAGGTGGCTAACATAGCAGTAAGTGGATCAATACATGTAGTGTATTTACCTCTTGAGAGCCATCAAACTGCACAGTGAAGTGGCAAATCGGCAGGGGAGTTGTCTTCATCCGGTTCTTCAATTAGATTTTGAAATTGTCTGTGGCTGAATGCATTTGAGAGAATGAATTTCACAATGTGCAAGACAGGTTTCATGATGTGATCAAATTTGAGATTTTTAGATACCAGTTGCTCCCGATGAATAATACAGTGAAATGTCCAAAATTTGGGAAAGCTCTCGTCAGACTTACACAGCCCTACTAATCCATTCACAGATCCCCACATGGACGGAGCTCTGTCCATTGCAATGGCAGTGAGCTTCTGTAAAGGCAAGTGGCTTTTTGCAACTACCAACATCAACGCCTCCTTTAGATCTCATCCACGAGTTCTGTCCTTTAGTGACACGAAATCGAGGAGTTCTTCCCTTACAACTCAGTTGTCAGACACAGTGCGGACAAATACCGATAATAAGGTTTATCCTGTGCATGGCACAACTCATCCAAAGTGATGCTCAAATACTCACACTGCTGAAGTTGCAAGTGCAGTTGCGATTCGATGTCACTGTTCAGGTCGGAGATTCTGCGTTCTATTGTGTGGTGTGAAAGCTGTAGGCCAGAAATTTTCTTCTGTAGATTCTTGTTCTCTGGTAACAGGATTGAAATCACATCAGTAAGGCACATTTTTATAAGCTCTCCTTCAGAGTAGGGCTTTTTCACATGGGCTGTGTGCCAGGCCACATAAGAGGAGCCTAATGTTACAGTCTGTGATCGGTTGGCAAATCTGGTGAAGACCTGGGCTTCTACATCTGTTTGTTTTTTCAAAGTTTTCAGTTTTAAAGTGCAGAGTTCAGAACCTTGTGGGAATTCTTGATCCATATGTGCATGGCTCGAAGCGAAATGATGCTGCAGGTTTGAAGATTTGAACTGAGAGATACACATCTGGCAAAGACGACACATGACCTTACCATGACGTTCAACAAAAAAATACTTATTCTCCCACTCCTGTTGGAAGCCTCGATTTTCATCTGTGTATTTTCTTTTCTGTTTGCATTTGCGTTCCATTGTTAGATGGTGTAAGAAAATTTTTGATTAAAATTTTCCACACCAGCTAGTCACCGTATGTTTTATTCAAGGAGACACTGGTGCCAGCCAGGGGGTGCTGGACCCCTGGCTCTGTCCCAGGCCCTGCCCCCACTCCACCCCTTTCCCCAAGTCCCCACCCCCACCTCTGCCCCGCCTCTTCCCGCCCCCTCCCCGAGGGAGCCGTGTCCTCGTTCCTCCCCCCCCCCCCCCCGGCCGAGCCTCCTGCACATCGCAAAACAGCTGATTGTGGCGGGCAGGAGGCACAGGGAGGGAGGAGGAGGTGGTGCTGGGGGAGGGAGGGTGAGGCTGCGCACCACGTCCTCACTCCTCTCCCTCCCCCCTAGAGTCTCCTCAATGCCAGGGCTAGGACTATAACAGGGTTTAAAAGAGAACTAGATAAATTCATGGAGATTAAGTCCATTAATGGCTATTAGCCAGGATGGGCAAGGAATGGTGTCCTAGCCTCTGTTTGTCAGACGGTGGAGATGGATGGCAGGAGAGAGATCATTAGGTTATTACGTGTTAGGTTCACTCCCTCTGGGGCACCTGGCATTGGCCACTGTTGGTAGACAGGATACTGGGCTGCATGGACCTTTGGTCTGACCCAGTCTGGCTGTTCTTATGGTTTTAAAAGGGCCGGCTGACTCCACTGTTGATAGTGTCTGTCATTTCTGTCAGACCCCTTTTTTCAAGAACAGCAGCAGTTTGACAGGGGTCAGTTCCTGGCCTTTATGTGAGTCCTTAGACTAGGGGGCCTTTCCTGATGGCATAATACAGTTGCCTTTGCTGCCTTTGATCACACTTAGTCCCATTGTTCAGGAAATGGGGGAGCAGCATGAGTCCTGATCATATTACCCTAAAGCTGCTGCTTCCCAGAGCCTTTCATCCTCCTCCTATTTCATTAATATGCTTTCCTTTGACAATAGTTGTAAAGTGGAATCGGATTGTAGAGCACTTTGAAATAGCTGCTGTCAGGGCAAAACTTCTAGAAAGAGCCTGTGAGACTATAACTCCTGTGCCACCACCCCACTCTCAGAAAGCTGGCACGGGCAGGAGTTGAGCTCACAGTTCATGGTGAGGTGACATGAGGTAATGACGCACGCCTGGGTGGTGGAAGCAGAGTGGATTAAGATTTATTGGGGCCCTGGGCACAAAGAACATTAGAGCCCCCCCACCCCAAGGCATCACCCCCTGTTCTTCCACTTCCCCCAAGGCCACGCCACTTGGCTGGAATCTGGGGCCATGGTAAGAGCTGCCCAGGGAGCCCTGGACCCTCCATCTGCCCAGGGAAGTGCTCCCTGGTGACCCTGGTGGGCAGGGACACTGACCAGAGGCTGCTCTTGGGCACCCTGGTACCCTGCCCAGGGCAGGTGGAGGGCCATGGGCTCCCCACAGCTGCCCGGGCTCCCTGGGTGGCTTTGACCACAGCCTAGGACAGTGGTCCCCAAACTGTGGGGTGCACACAGTGGGGGACACAGGAACATTTGGGGGGGTGCAGTAGGGCCTGGGTCAGCCATTATGGGGGTGGGGAGGCAGGACCACCCTGCCCTGCTCCAGCTTCACCCCAGCTGTACCTCCAGCCCCGCTCCCGGCAATGGCCCCGCTCCCAGCTCTCGACCGTGACCCCCGTCTTCTGCTCCCAGCTCTGGCCCCAGCTTCTGGGGGCGCACTACTGAAAAAGTAACAATACATCCTGTTTTGGCCCCAGACATCCTAACTTTTTTGTCAAAACTGGGCATTTGTCCCATTTGCTTGTCAACTGATCACCAGTTGGCAAGAGCAAATGGTACAAATGCCCAATCTTGCCAAAAGGTGCTCAGGGTGGGCAGACACGCCTTGGGACTCAGCAAGGTATGCAGGGACCTGCCTGTGGACAGAACTCTGAGGTTTTTCCAGGCCATGTGGTGGACAGCTTGTCTTTGGGACAAAGAAAGACAGACCACATGGCAAGAGACTATAAAAGGCTGCTGCAGATCCTCCATCTGGTCTTCAATCCTGCTTCCTACCTCTGGAGGGACTCGGCTACACTGAAGCTTTGAACCAAGGACTGAAAGACCCATCCCAGCTGTGGATGGACTCCAGAGACTGGATTTGAACCTGCAGTTTATTCTATCACTGCTGCAAGCCTGAACCAAGAACTTGGCCATCACTGTATGTCATTGATTCTATTTAACCCATTCTAGCTCTCATCTCTATACTTTTCCTTTTATGAATAAACCTTTAGATTTTAGATTCTAAAGGATTGGCAACAGCGTGATTTCTGTGTAAGATCTGACTTGTATATTGACCTGGGCCTGGGGCTTGGTCCTTTGGGATCGAGGGAACCTTTTTTCTTTTACTTGGGTATTGGTTTTCGTAACCATTCGTCCCCATAACGAGGGGCATTGGTGGGGATACTGGGAAACTGGAGTGTCCAAGGGAATTGCTTGTGTGACTTGTGGTTAGCCAGTGGGGTAAAACCAAAGTCCTCTCTCTCTGTCTGACTGGTTTGTTTGCCTTGGTGTGCACAGAAACCCCAGCCTGGGGCTGTAACTGCCCTGCTTGAAGCAATGTGTCCTGAATTGGCACTCTCCGTTGGGTCCCGCCAGAACCAGCCTCGTTACAGGGGCATCGCTCAGAGAGAGCTGGGTTACAGTTGAATTGACTTTAACTTTGCATGTCATGGTTTAAGTTTAGCCACTCTTCATATCCTGGAAGAGCAAGCAGCAGCACTGGGCAAACTTAATTGTGCATGAACAAACATTGCAGGGAGTAAAAATATACACTGCCACGTCCTATGTGCCTAGTCAGTCTGCAGCAGAGCCAGGGCCAGCTAGTTTTCTTTTTTTAATCCGTAATCTAATTATGATACTGTAACTATTCTAATGTGGGAGAAAACTCCCCCCAGCAATGAGTCAGGCGTTTTCTGGACACACTTGGTCACATGCCTCTCCTCTGAACTCTGAGACAGCACCCAGAGCCTGAGGAGCTGGGAGACTGACCTGCCTGCTGGCTCAGAAGGACTCTGCTACACACAGACACAGGGCCCTGCGACAGCAGCCCAGCTGAGCCAGAGTTGAGCACTCTGCAATGTGGCTGGGTGCAGCTTGCACCAGTCTAACCATTAACAAGAATATCAAACCCTGGAGCTTGCATGAGATGGACAAGAGCCTTGTAACGGCATGGGCCTAGTAACCAACAGCCCCGCTCCTCCCTTCCCAGGGCTCCAGCACAGGGCCCAGTCTGAACACCGCCTCTCTCAGCAGGGTGGAGTGAGTGTGGTGCAGGGGCAGGAGAAGGAGACACATTCAGTAAACAAATGTTTTAATTTCAGATCCCAGAGGCTGGAGTGTGAGCGCAGCACCGAGCCTGCACCTGGTTGTTGCAGCATCCCTGGCTCGGCGCAGACAGGACCTGGCTCCCTAAGGCAGCTCTGGGGAAAGCAAGGAGTGTAGGCCATCCAGGGGGCGGGAAAGGAGAAAATCTTAGATGTTGGTTACAGTTGCGGAGACACCCACAGGGAAATGCGGAGCCTCTGCAGTTCCTGAGGGCTCCAGCAGGAGGTGCAGGCATTCAGTGTCTTAGGATTTGGCCCTGTGATGTTTCATTTGTACAGGCATTTTTGGGCTCCTTCAATGTCCACTAGGAGTGCAAATTAATACACCTGCTCGAGACCCCTGCAAGTCCAGCCAGGGAGATTCTCAGCTGTCCATCCCTTAGCCTGGCCCACTCACAGTGAATCCCTGGAGAGGCCAGGCATGTCTCCTTCAGCTCCCGCCAGGAGGCACATTCAGGACGTAGAGCACAGAGGTGAAGGAGAGGAAGAGGAAGCAGCAGAAGCTGGATGCAAAGCCCAGCCAGTCCACGATGCTCCCCACAAAGCTGCTGAATGCCAGCTTGCCCAGCACTTCCAGGGTGGCCAGGAAACTGTAATGAGTGGCCTGCAAAGGGCAGACACACACCAGCATGAGGGGTGGCAAACACAAAGAGAGATCCACTTACGCTGTCAAACAGAGGGACCCAGGTAGCCCAGATAGCGCCTAAACCCTGCCCAGCCGAGGGCTGCAGGAAAGGGCCAGGAGCCCCAGAAAGCACCTGACTGTCATTCCCTTCGGCAGCTTGGAGCCAAGCCTCATCTCCAAGGCTGCAGGGTGGCCTGTGACCTTGGGCAACTCAACTCCCTTTTCTGTACCTGAGTTCCCCATCTGCCCAGTGCAGATAATGCCTCCCTCGGGGTGCATTCACATCTGGGAGGGCCATACAGAGACTCAGATCTCAGGGCTCTTCACTAATACTGATGAGTGAACCGTCTCAGCTGCCTGCTGACACTGGTGGATCCTACATTAACATCCCCAGTGTGCAGACAGGGAGGCAGATGTGCCCATTGATTCTAGTCCCCCTTGGGCCACATTTCCAGAGGTGCTGGTTGCAGGGTACCTGTATGATGCCATCCGCCCTCTGCGTGCATTGCATCATGATGCTAAAAGCCAGGGTGGTGATCAGCCCTCCAATGAAGTGCTGGACACAGATACTCAGGATCGCAGCCCCTATACATACAGCAAGACATGGCAACGGGGGAGTAATGCAGGTGACCAGTTCAGGGTTGGAGAGAGGCATGGCCCAAGTGCAGGACTGGGAGCAGCGTCTCCAGATTTCTGCTCCCAGTTCTGACGCTGATACTCTCTGTGGCCATGTGCAAGTCACTGGACCTCTCAGAAAGAGCTGGGCAGAAAACGGGGTCCCCCCCCGCGCATGAAAACTTCTGTGAAAAAACTAAATTGTTTTCATCTAAATTTCATAGAAAAGTTCAATTTTCTGGTGAAATATTTTAGTCCCAAAGTAAAATATTTCCATTTGGAAATGCTAACAAAATGCCACCTGGGAGGTGGAGTTTGGGTGCCTCAGACTCCCATTCTCCTCTATAGGCTGGGCTTCCATATTGAACTACATTTCCCAAGATGCACCATGGTCTTCCCTCTTGGAGGGAGAACAGGGTGCCTCATGAGAGTCCCTGGACGTGCTGCATCATGGAGGATATAGTTCAGCCATAAAGCCTGGCAGCAGATCCAAACTGAAATGTTCTGGTGGGTTTGGTTTGACTAAATCAAAATTTTCCATGGAAAGCAAAAACCGTTGCCCAAAATATTGTATAGTTGAAAACCCAGTTTTCCATCAAAACACAGTTCTGAGGGAAAATTTCTGACCAGCCCTACACTGCCTCTCGGTTCTCTTTCTCTTCACCCCATATCAACAAGGAGCTCTCTTATGCTCAGCTGGGTGGTGCTCACCTTTGAAGAGAGAGACTCCATCATCGTAGATGAAGACCAAAAAGGTCTGTAAGTTCAGGCTGCAGAAGCGGAGCAGTAAGAGAGCCTTCAGCAGAGACAGTGGCTGCCTGGAAAGAAGACACAAACCCAACACAGAGATGGTTAAGGAAGCCAGTGCAGCAGAACACTGCAGGCAGAAGAAGAGCAAGCAGAACAGAAGGGGAGGGATTGTGTTTGGTTCCTCCCCATTTGATTGAGCGGAAGGATCATGAATCAGACACAGCAGCTGGGCCCAAGAGCAATCAAAACAGCACCAGGCATCTCACTGATCTCTCCTGCCACACATGCCTCTTCCAACCCACGTACAAACCAGCCTTTTTCACCCCATACAAGAAGGGAGGTGGCAGAGCCCCATTCTACAATTAACCTCTGCTTGGACATCAGCTGGCCACCCAGTGAGGAACCTGTGATGGAGAAGACCATGGCTACCACTCCATTCCAGAAGCCAAGTTGCTGGGTGGAGAATCCATGGTCCAGCAGGAAGAGTGGGAACATGGTGGTGGTGCCTTGCTCACCTGCGAGGGAAAAGGACACAATCAGGTGAGCCACAGCCAAGTCTATGCTCTATCAGACTCTTCCCTGCATGCAGGGGTGTCCAACAGCACAACAGGGAGCTTTAATGGCTCTGCTCGAACCCTAACCCAGCCCTGGCAGGTGACCCTTTCTAGATTTACAGCTGTTACATCCAATAGCTCCTTTCCACTTGCAGCCCTGCTGAGTGCTCCACTCTAAACACTCCTTTCCTTAGAGGAATCCCAGCCCTCACCGGGCAGGCACTCACCAAGCTTGTAGAGGAAGACAAAGCCGGTGGTCCAAAGGGTGCCCGGCACACGGAGGAGCTCCTGGAGAATTCTCCAAGGGTTGAAGGTTCTTGTCCGGGGCTGGCCATCCTGAGAAGGCCGTCCTAGCGTGAGCCACAGTTCCGGAGCACTCCACACATACAGTATGGCCAGAAGATAAATGATGGCCAGAAGCAAGAAGAGAACCCCCCAGCCCAACAGGTGCATCAAGGTCAGGAGGCCTCCTCCCGCCAGCACGGAGCCCAGTTTGTAAGCCACCACTTGGATGGTGTTGCCGTACCCGATCTCATCCTGCCACAGGAGCCCAATGGCTACTCCATCCACTGCGATGTCCTGGACAGAAGCAAAGAAGTTCATGAGCAGCAGCATGGCAGCGACAGGCAGGAAGTTGGTCTCCGGCGACATAGTGGCACATGCTAGGCAGGCCAGCACTAGTCCTGACATGCTGAGCACCAGCCAGGTCTGCTTGGTGTGGTACTGATCCACTAAAGGAGCCCACAGCATCTTGAGGATCCAGGGCAGATAGAGCATTTTGGCCAAGCTGATCTTGCTGAAGGAGAGGCCCACGCTGCGGAGATAGATGGGCAGCAGGCCGGACTGTAGCCCATATGGCATCCCTTGGACGAAGTACAGGCCCCCCAGCAGCACATACTTAGAGTTCATCCTTCAGCCCCAGGCCAAGGGGCTCACACAGGAGAAGATCTGGGAGAGATCCGCTGAGCTGTGGGGAACACAAACAGACAGACATTACATTGGGCTCAGCGAGGGGAGAGGCCCAGCACAGCAGGGGTTAAGGCATGGGCCTCGGCCTCAGCTTGGGAATTCAGGGTGTATGTACGAGGAGTAGGAGAGGGGGCACCAGCTTGGTTGCACTGGGCCAGGCCCTGGAGTCACCTGATGCCATGGTAACAGAGAGACCATATAGCCACTCCTGTCAAAGTGACAGCCACACCCCAGCGCTACCACGGCAACACCCCCAATGATACAGCTAGGGCCTGATACCATGGTGACAGCCACACCCCAGCGCTGCCATGGCAACACCCCAATGATACAGCTAGGGCCTGATACCATGGTGACAGCCACACCGCAGCGCTGCCATGGCAACACCCCCAATGATACAGCTAGGGCCTGATGCCATGGTGACAGCCACACCGCAGCGCTGCCATGGCAACACCCCCAATGATACAGCTAGGGCCTGATACCATGGTGACAGCCACACCGCAGCGCTGCCATGGCAACACCCCCAATGATACAGCTAGGGCCTGATGCCATGGTGACAGCCACACCGCAGCGCTGCCATGGCAACACCCCCAATGATACAGCTAGGGCCTGATGCCATGGTGACAGTCGCCACGGTGACAGGGCCACCTACTGTGACCATACAGACAAGGCGGCAGACCCCCCACCCCAGCCCAGTGAACGCCCCCAGTGGGCGGGGCTCACCCCCCGCTGCCGCTCCGGGGCGGGGCTGCGAGGGGCTGGCGGCTCCTGGACGGGGGGGGGGGTAGGGCCGTAGGGGGAAGAGAAACTCTGGGGCCTGCAGCAACGCCTGGGTCCTCCACAGCCACGGAGAACGCGGAAGTGCCGGCTAGAGGGGCCGCCTTTCCCGCTGCGACGCAGCCACGCCCCCTGGCCGGTGGCGGCTCCGAGGGTCCCGTCTGCGCTGCTGCTCGTTGGTATCGGGTGGCGGTGGGCCCTTCTAGCATGCCTTTCGCTCTTCTCTATGGCTGCGGAGGACCGACCTTGGCGTTGCCGTGCTGGGCCGGCTGCCTCTGACCCCGCCCCTCCCTGGATAGGCCCCTCCCTGGGGGCAGGGCCAGAGGCTGCCTGGCAGCGGGGCTGGGGGCCCCCAGTGCCAGCTCTGCTCCACTCCAGCTGGGCCCAGGCCACATCCCTGTCCCTGGGGGGGCACCCCCTGAACCCCCCATGCCCCTCCCCATGCCACCTCCTAGAGTGGCACCCCCACCCCTGCACTGCCCCACACAGGGCCCATGCCCCCTCCCCCCAGGAGCCCCGCTGCCCAGACTGCCCCCTCTCATCACTCCTGCACCATTCTGCACCCCCAGATCCCCTCCCCACACCCCAACCCCCAGTGTCGCATCCAACAGCGCAGAACTCATGACCCCCCCGCCTGCGCCAGGTCTCACCTTCACCAGCCCCCCAGCCTGTAGCAGTAACCAGCCACATTCCTCCCCACAAGCTTGTTGCCGGCACCCAGTGCCGAGAGGCTGAACAACAGCTTGAGTTGGTTCGTTACCCGGTGTGCTATACCCAATAATCACAACGGGGTGGAGAAGCAGAAAAGTTTATTTGAAGCTTCAAATAGGTACAGGGAGATTTGAATCTCAAATCCTGTACCCAGAGCAGGAAGTTACACAGGCTTTTATACATCCTTTTTCCCAGCATACTTATCCAATAGCAAGCTGCCCCAAGTATCCATATAGCCAGCCAATCCAGTTCCCAGCTAGTTTCCTGGTTCTTTGTATCATTTGTTAAACTATACATAAAGCTGCTTTATTCAGCATTGTTCTTCCATATCTGCCCTGTTTGGCCTTGTTTAGTTTCAGGCAGTCTGACTCTGCAGCATATTGTTGCAGATTCTCAGCAGAACTGCTGTGTGTGCCTCCAGGCGGGGGGGCCAAGGACACTTGGGCCTAGTACGCAGAGCTGCTGCGAGTGCCTCCAGGCGGGAGGGGGGGCCAAGGACACCTGGGCCTAGTGCGAGGGGGCTTCATCAACACTCGTGGTCTTCCATCCCCTCGAGTTACCTAGTGGCCGTGCCCCAGTGTCCCCAACAACTCCCCCCTTTGAGAACACTCAACAACCTTGGCTCTGAGTTTTCTCACTTGGGCTACTTATTTCTTTACAATAGGACTTTGCATAAGCACTTTGTGATAGCCCTGAAGAGAATGACTTATTAACTTTTGCAAAAGGGCCCTGACACATGATACTGCACAGCATAATACCAGTAATACAAGCAATGCAGGAAAAAGAATTTTCAATAGCAGGCTAAATAAACCACCAAGCCAAGACCACAAACCCGAGCCTGAAAACAAGGTTTGCAATCAATCGTTCTCTGGGGCAGTATAGGCAACCTGTGCTCCGGCTCGGGCATGGGCCTCAGCCTGTACCACCTTTTCATAGATCTCATAACTTCTATCATTTACATATACACAACATTGGGGCCCGACGAGGGCACAAACCCTTCCTTGGGATGCCAAGAGATAGTCCAAAGCCAGCCTGTTTTGGAGGGAAAACGTCCTGAGCTGCTGTACCTCTTTATTTAATGTTTTTACTGCTGACCCTAAATCAGTAACCGAGTCCTCTAACTCTAAGGCAACTTTCTCAAGTACCATTTGCAGCCTTACAGTATAGCAGCCTATGCATGCCATGGCTGGTCCAGAAACCAGTGGCGCTATTCCCAGTACAGAGCACCCTACAAGCTTCTCGGTTGTGAGGGGATTCTTCATATTGCCCTCCAATGCCTTAGTCAGTCGCCGCAGGGTCTTTTCTCGTGACTCAACAGAGGTGTCTCGGGCATTTCTAATCTTTCCTTTGGGCAGTGTGGCAGTTATGGAAAGATGAGATTGTCGGGCTCAACGGGTAGTGATAAATGGCTCCATGTCTAGTTGGCAGCCGGTGTCAAGTGGAGTGCCCCAGGGGTCGGTCCTGGGGCCGGTTTTGTTCAATATCTTCATAAATGATCTGGAGGATGGTGTGGATTGCACTCTCAGCAAATTTGCAGATGATACTAAACTGGGAGGAGTGGTAGATACGCTGGAGGGGAGGGATAGGATACAGAAGGACCTAGACAAATTGGAGGATTGGGCCAAAAGAAATCTGATGAGGTTCAATAAGGATAAGTGCAGGGTCCTGCACTTAGGATGGAAGAATCCAATGCACCGCTACAGACTAGGGACCGAATGGCTAGGCAGCAGTTCTGCGGAAAAGGACCTAGGGGTGACAGTGGACGAGAAGCTGGATATGAGTCAACAGTGTGCCCTTGTTGCCAAGAAGGCCAATGGCATTTTGGGATGTATAAGTAGGGGCATAGCGAGCAGATCGAGGGATGTGATCGTTCCCCTCTATTCGACACTGGTGAGGCCTCATCTGGAGTACTGTGTCCAGTTTTGGGCCCCACACTACAAGAAGGATGTGGATAAATTGGAGAGAGTCCAGCGAAGGGCAACAAAAATGATTAGGGGTCTAGAGCACATGACTTATGAGGAGAGGCTGAGGGAGCTGGGATTGTTTAGTCTGCAGAAGAGAAGAATGAGGGGGGATTTGATAGCTGCTTTCAACTACCTGAAAGGGGGTTCCAAAGAGGATGGCTCTAGACTGTTCTCAATGGTAGCAGATGACAGAACGAGGAGTAATGGTCTCAAGTTGCAATGGGGGAGGTTTAGGTTGGATATTAGGAAAAACTTTTTCACTAAGAGGGTGGTGAAACACTGGAATGCGTTACCTAGGGAGGTGGTAGAATCTCCTTCCTTAGAGGTTTTTAAGGTCAGGCTTGACAAAGCCCTGGCTGGGATGATTTAACTGGGAATTGGTCCTGCTTCGAGCAGGGGGTTGGACTAGATGACCTTCTGGGGTCCCTTCCAACCCTGATATTCTATGATTCTATGAGGAACTCCATGAGCTATTTAACAGCTACCTGTCCAGTCGGCTGGCAGCACCTTGTAAGCCTTTTGGCCACATACAAAATAGTGACCCTGTAGGGCCCAGTAAGGACTGTTTCTTAAGGGGATTCCTGGGATACTTAAGGCTGCTTTTTCAAAAAGTTCATATGCCCGTAGGGGGGCATCCCATCCTCCTGATTGGGTACAAGTGGGGGCATTTCTAATTGTGCTGTTCAAATTACACTCGCCATAGGGACCACTACAAACCCACCATTGGCTTGCTACATTGGAAATGTTAACTGGACGGCAAGTTACATTTCCAAACCCCTTTTTTTGTGGTAAGATTATTTGTAAGAGTTTCCCTAAAAGGGGAGGAACCATTACACCCACACTGTTGGCCTCCCCTGTTGGTCTTTATCCAATACCCATCAGCCCACTGTGTAATAACACAGGAGCTTTTTCCCACAGGACGCCCATAGTGATCAGATTGGTTTCGGGTAAAACATAACACTCCCTCAGTGAGTACTGCAACTGAATACTCCTGGTCCTGATAGGTGGCCTGCTGTAAAGAGGTCTTATTCCAGAACGGCGTGTACGTTCTTTCCTGCTCTTTGGTAGTGGCTAATTCTGCTAGGGTCAGGGGCAGCATGTCAAGGGGCATTCCCGTTTTGGGGGACAGTGGAGTTGGAGCACATACCCAACAATCAGTCTGATTTGTTAAAGTAACAACATGGTGCGCAAACGAAACAAAGGAGTTATGCTCTCGATATGCACAGTTTGGAAATACCAATACAGAGAATAACAATGTTACCCAATTAATTATCACCAGAGTCTTCCCAACCCAGGGTCTCCAGTACCTGGGTGGGCCCATTTTAGCGTTAAGGTGCCCGCTATTTGTGTCTTTTAAACAGTAGCTTTAGCCCGAGATCATCACTAGATGAGGAGTCAGCAGGTTGGACGGTCCACTGTTCTGCTGACGAGGGGGCGGGTACTGCCTTCAGACGAGAGTGATGGATCCAGTTCTTGTGTCCCTCCATCTTTGCCGCTGTGTGGGAGACCAGCAGGACGGTATAGGGTCCTTTCCACTTTTCCTGGAGAGGCTCGTCTTTCCAGGTGCGAACAAGCACAGAGTCACCAGGCTGTAAGGAGTGGACGGGAGTGTCCAAGGGGAGAGGCTGGGAATCCTTGGTATACCTGTGAAGAGACAAGAGAACAGCAGACAGGGAACACATATACTGTGACAAAAAAACCATTACCCAACTCCCATTCCCCTGACAGAACCGGGGTGCCATTCATAGGCCATGCCCTTTTAAACATAATTTTAAAGGTACTGAGCCCTAATCTACCCTTTGGGAGAACACGGATACGGAGTAGAACGAGGGGCAAAGCATCAGGCCATCGCAGTGAGGCTTCTTGACACACTTTGAGAGATGCCATTTGAGGGTCTGATTGGTACTCTCCACTACCCCACTGGCTTGCGGTCTCCAGGGCGTATGGAGTTTCCAGGGGATCTGTAAGGCATGTGAGATGTTTTGAATGATTTTTGACATGAAGTGTGTCCCGTTGTCAGATTCCATCCACAGGGGGAGTCCAAAGCGAGGAATGATCTCCTTAACAGACTTGAGGGCCACTGTTCTGGCAGTGCAGTTATGGCATGGGAAGGCTTCTGGCCATCCGCTGAACCGATCCACTATAACAAGGAGATATTTGAACCCTTGGGTCCGGGGAAACTCAATAAAGTCTATTTGCCACACTTGTCCAGGGCCCGGAGTGGGTTCTAGGGCAGCTGGTGGCACAGGATGTCCCGGTCGTGGGTTATTCTTTTGGCAGACTAAGCAGTCCACTTGTACCTGGGCAGCCAGGGGTCGGAGTCCGGAAGTGATAAAGTATTTTCCCATTAGTTGGATAAGTGCTTCCCTGCCAGCATGAGTGGTTTGATGTAGTTTCTGCAGCACCGGCCGGATCAGGCCCTTTGGTAAGAGGACCTTCCCTTCTGGGGAATGGAGTCATCCCTCCTTTTCCCGGAGACCGAGTTTGTCAGTTAGCTGTCTCTCCTCCCCAGAGTATTGAGGGGTTGGAAGCTCCCCTACTGATGGGATAAGGGCATGCATATGGGCGTTCTCAGTCTGAGGGGATGGCAGGGTGGCAGCATGCTTCGCCTCTCTATCTGCCCAGGCATTACCTCTGGCCACATCTTGATCCTCCCTTTGATGGGCTTTACAGTGTACCACCGCCACTTCTGAGGGAAGTTGTACGGCTTCTAGGAGCCGGAGGATTTGGGGCCCATACTTGACCTGGGGAGCCTTGGGCTGTCAGCATTCCCCTTTGCTTCCATAGACCAGCATGAGCATGCAGCACACCAAAAGCATACTTTGAATCAGTAAAAATGTTGACCCGCTTTCCTTTTGACAGTTCAAGTGCACGGGTCAGGGCTATCAGTTCGGCAAGCTGGGCAGAGGTCCCAGCAGGCAAACCTTCAGCTTCCACAGTGTCATGGAGGGTCACAACAGCATAACCCGCCCTCCTTTGCCCGTCTATTACAGTACTGCTACCATCAGTGTACCACTCATAATCTGCATTTGGGAAGGGTACATCCTTTAAATCCGGACGGCTGGAGTACTGGGCATCTATGATCTCTAAACAGTCATGTTTCTGTTCCTCTGTTTCTGGCAAGAGAGTGGCTGGGTTAAGGGAGGGGCAAGACTATAAGGTGACTTCAGAGTTCTCTAACAGCTTAGTCTGATACCGAGCAATCCGAGCCTGGGTGAGCCAAAGCCCTCCCTTTGCATCCAATACAGCTCGGACCATATGGGGAGTATAGATTTGCATAACCCCTCCCAATGTTAGCTTCTCGGCTTCCTTAAGCACTAGGGCAGTAGCTGCGACCGCCCGTAAACATGCCGGCCAACCCTTTGCAACCTGATCCAATTGCTTAGAAAAATAAGCCACAGGACGTCTCCATGCTCCTAACAGCTGTGTGAGCACTCCTAGGGCCACCCCCCTTTCGTTCATCTACATACAACTGAAACAGCTTAGAGAGATCCGGCAGGCCCAGAGCCGGGGCTTCCATCAATTTTCTTTTCAGGATTTTAAATGCCCTGTGAGCCTCTGGGGTCCAATAGAAGGGGTCATGATCTGCTTCTTTTACACAGTCGTACAGGGGTTTAGCCCACAGTCCAAACTCTGGGATCCATATCCTGCAAAAGCCTGCCATACCCAGAAATGCCCTGAGCCGCTTACGGTCACTTGGGGTAGGAACTTGACAGATAGCTTCCTTTCTTTCGCTTGAAAGCTGACGCTCCCCTTGCCGTATGTGAAACCCGAGGTACCGTACCTCTGGGAGGGCAATTTGAGCCTTACTCCGTGCTACCCGATATCCCCGGAGTCCAATAAAATTCAGGAGGCTCACGGTGGCTTTAAGGCAGGGGGTTTGGCCCACAGTGGCAATTAACAAATCATTTACATACTGCAGAAGGAGGGCCTCCTCATTATCCCAGTCCTCTAGGTCCCTGGCCAGAGCCTTGCCAAAGAGGGTGGGGGAGTTTTTAAATCCCTGAGCCAACACTGTCCAGCAAAGTTGCTTTTTAACCCTTTTTCGGTCCTCCCACTCGAAGGAGAAGATCTCCTGTGACGGGGTGGCAACTGGGATGGTAAAGAAAGAATTTTTCAGATCAAGGACTGAAAAATGGGTATACTGTCCCCCTATAGAAACCAATAAGGTATACGGGTTAGGGACAAGAGGGTGCAGAGTCTTAACCCATTCATTGGCTGCCCTTAGGTCCTGTACCAGCTGATACGTGCCATCAGGCTTCTGTATGGGTAGAATGGGAGTGTTTCAGGCTGACTGACATTCCCGGAGAATACCATACATTAGGAATCGATCTATAGTTTCCTGTAAACCTTTTCTGGCTTCCCTCTTGATTGGATACTGTTTTACTTGCACTGGGCCTTTCCCTGGAATGAGCTGAATAGTAA
The DNA here is from genome assembly GCF_965152275.1 of Natator depressus. Classification (NCBI taxonomy): domain Eukaryota; kingdom Metazoa; phylum Chordata; order Testudines; family Cheloniidae; genus Natator; species Natator depressus. The sequence continues at coordinate 3,434,457 of NC_134235.1, forward strand.
TGGGGGTCTGGTGGGTGGCCTTTCCTGGAATCCCTGATGCCCACACGAGGGGGTACACCTGGTCTTCCCACAGGCTCCATTCTGGGGCTTGCATGGCTGAGGGCTCAACTGCAAGGGTCATGATCCATGCATTCTCAGGGGGTAAGGTAAGGGTTATTTCGTCCTCAGTAAAATGCAGGGTGGCACCGAGGTGACAAAGTAGATCCCCTCCCAGCAGAGGCATTGGACACTCAGGGAGGGATACCAGCTTGTGGGATATAGTCCTGTTTCCCAAAGCGCATTCCGCTGGGGCATACACTGGGCACTTGGTGTCCCTTACTGTGGCTCCCACCACAGTAAGGGAATCTGCTACTGCCAACTGAAGAGGCTGATTTATGGCAGTTTGGGCCGCTTCAGAGTCCACTAAAAAAATCTATTTCTGAGCTTCCCACCCGCATCTTTACTCGGGGTTCCGGGGGTAGGGTGGTCCATCTCCCCTGACACCCTTATTCCTGCTCCGCCATCGCCATCATAGGGGAACCCCCCTTTTCTTTCCTCTTTGGGCACTCATTTTTCCAGTCTCTCCTGTCAACACAGGGCACACTGGTTGCGACCCAGTCGTCTCTCCTGCGGGCCCGGACGGTCGCGTCCACGGCCCCTTCCTCCCCGGCCACTTCTCTTAGTGCCGGCCTGTACCGCTGTTACCATCAATCTCACTTGCTTTTTCTCCTTCTCTGTCTCTCTCAGACGATAAGCTCGCTTTGCAGTCTCTAAGATTTGTGCCATGGTCATGCCCATTAAATCCTCCTTTTTTTGTAACTTTCTCTTAATATCAGGGGCTGCTCTGCTCGTAAAAATTCCCTTAATAATTGACTCAGTTGCCTGATCATCGGGGTCTGCATTAGTGTTCTGTAGAATGGTGTCCCGAATACGCTGTAGAAAGGCCCCTGGGCTTTCTTTTAAATCCTGCATTACTTCATATGGCTTTGCCCAATTATTATGTCGGACAGCCAAGTGACGGAGTCCATGCAAAAGCAACTCCTTATAGGAGGTAAGGCGGGTCATATCCCTTTCATCATTTGGATCCCACCTGGGGTCTGCTCGGGGGACTTACAAGGTGTGGGTGTAGGGGCCGAAGGGGACACCGGCTCTGCCATTACAGTGGGGGTGGGGGTCTGGGGACTAACATTAGCTGCTACCGAACCAGTCGGAGTCAGATTACAGTGCTGTAAAATATCTGGTCTAGTACATAAAGTCAGAAACAAATGCACATACATATGTTCATTCCATTTACCCATTCACTGACAAAACAAAACTAATTGGAGGATCGTGTTGTAATTAATTGACCCTCCTGGTGGCCACCACTCCTGGTCCTCTAGTTGATATTGAGGCCAGTCAACTGTACAGAATCGTTTTAATTGGCTCTTAGTCATCGGATCCACACCAAATATCTTTCAGTTTGCTAGAATGCACTCTAGGGGCGTACACCGTGCCCTAACCCCTGAGCTCTGTCCCTGTCCCATACCTACAGGGTAACTCTGGGCGTCCCCAGGTTCCAACAGAGCATACAATCCGGATTTCAAAAGGTTCCTACCTTATCCAAGGGACCGGTTCTTCACCGTGGCCTGCAGCTGCTCCTCCCCCATGTGTAAGGGACCGGTTCTTCACCGCTGTCCACAACTGCTTCTCCACTATATGAGTGCGTTGCACTGTTGTGCCCTCCGGGGTCGATCAAATCACGTCTCCTCCAAGGCCCCGGTGAACTCACCGGTGCGCACTGGGCGTCGGTTCTCGCCGCAATCCTCGACCTCCAGGAGGGGTCCGGGCAAGGCTAAATTGCAGCCTCTGGCCCACCCAGGGACGCCAAAAGCTGTTGCCGGCACCCAGTGCCGAGAGGCTGAACAACAGCTTGAGTTGGTTCGTTACCCGGTGTGCTACACCCAATAATCACAACGGGGTGGAGAAGCAGAAAAGTTTATTTGAAGCTTCAAATAGGTACAGGGAGATTTGAATCTCAAATCCTGTACCCAGAGCAGGAAGTTACACAGGCTTTTATACATCCTTTTTCCCAGCATACTTATCCAATAGCAAGCTGCTCCAAGTATCCATATAGCCAGCCAATCCAGTTCCCAGCTAGTTTCCTGGTTCTTTGTATCATTTGTTAAACTATACATAAAGCTGCTTTATTCAGCATTGTTCTTCCATATCTGCCCTGTTTGGCCTTGTTTAGTTTCAGGCAGTCTGACTCTGCAGCATATTGTTGCAGATTCTCAGCAGAACTGCTGTGTGTGCCTCCAGGCGGGGGGGCCAAGGACACTTGGGCCTAGTACGCAGAGCTGCTGCGAGTGCCTCCAGGCGGGAGGGGGGGCCAAGGACACCTGGGCCTAGTGCGAGGGGGCTTCATCAACACTCGTGGTCTTCCATCCCCTCGAGTTACCTAGTGGCCGTGCCCCAGTGTCCCCAACAAGCTGGCACCAGTGCCTGCTACAGAGTGCCAGTGCACCCCCCCCCAGCCCCACCTCACCCCTAGAGAGACACCGTCTAGTTACATAGTCCTTGACCTTTGCTAAAATGGGTAATGGTAGGGGGAGGGCAGCAGATAGGTACCAAATGTGGTGCCCCACCCCGCTGCCCAGTACCCATCGCCCCCAGCCCTAAACACACAACATGGCTGTATTTCGCATAGGTCTCACCCCTGAATGGAGGTTACTTTCCATCACTGACCCTTCCCCTGCACCACTCTCCAGGCTGCTGCGATAAGCACATTCTGTGCCCTGCCAGTCAAACGCTGACTTGCCCATCTCGGACCCCAGCTGCCTCTGCAGCCTTTCCTGTAGCCGCTTCCTGTGCGGGTGTGGGGGGCAGGCAACGTCAGCTACAGGCTGCAGCGAAGAAGTGGTGGAGGTGCCCCTTTGTTGAAGGATGGAGGGTGTGTCAGCAGAGGAGCTAAGGGTTGAGTGACCCCTGGTAAGGTCCCTCTCACCTCCAGAAGTGGGGGCCCTCCAGAGCAGGGCAGCGGCAGGGAAGCTTGCCCTGCCAACATCCAGCCTATGCCTGTTTGTAAGAGGCCTGCAGGCTTTCAATTAGCCAACTTTCAATGGCATGAAAATCCAGTTACAGCCATTAGCATGCGTTACGCATGTCCCTGTACAGAGTGCTCTCGCTACAGAGAGTAGGGTCAGTTAGGAGATACAAAAGGTTCATTGGAGGACCAGTTCTGAAATCAGTTCTACACATGTACTTATTAAGCTACCAGAGCAGCTGCAAACTTAGTGGATTTAAAATTAAAAAAAAAAAGCAGAGAGAGGAGTGTTATAGATTCCAAGGCTAGAGGGGACCAAACAAGCATCTGACCTCCTGTATAACACAGGCCAGAAAACTGCCAGCTGGGATTGCAGGACTGTGCTGGTACCTCGTCTGGATTTGGGAGCTTCTCCCACGCACATACCCAAGCATCCCCTGACCTCTCCTTATACCAAGGTGCAAAGTAGCGTAACCCAGTCTGTCCCACTTGAAAACAATGGCCGGCTGTGGAGGTTGGCTTTTGGGTTTAGTTTATGCTGATAAAAACCAGAGGGGTGGGATATGCAAAGGCAACGAGCAGAATCAGGGCTTCTCACTCTCCCAGGTGCCTTTGAAGAGATCACTCCACTCCCAAATCCCCCACCCTGCAGTTCCCCACCGCCCCCAGCAGCTCCCAGGGAGACAGGCAGAGTCTTGCAACTCTGCTCACACAGCAGGAAGGGAAGGGCCGAGAGGTGAAGTCAGGCACTTTAAAAGACACTCTTTATTAGTGTGAATATAAAACCCAGATATGGTCCCAGATGGAAGAGGGGAAACAAAGATTTCAGATGGTCAGTGGAAATAGAACAGCACTGAAGACAATCCAAAGGCATTGGAACGGATACTGAGCAACACACAATTGTTAGCGAGGGGAAACACAACAACAGTCAAAGCTCGGATGTAAATACACACTGTTACTTTTTACACACACTATGGTACGTTGGGAGGGGCATTCCACCTCCTCTGCACCATCTAAATGTATGGAAAGCATCCCACCCACTCCTGAATGGGCCAAACATTGCCACCTCCCAAGATGGTTATTGAATATCCAGTGGGAACTGAACGTGTCTATTCACAGCCATGTCTGAGAAAAGTCCAGCTGTACCCTGTCTGCCTTCCCCCTGTACCGGGGGTGAGAGGCAGGGCTGGGGCAGGAAATGTCTCAGATGTTGTACAATTTTGCAAAATGAGTAGAACACCATAGTGGAGTTAGCCCTGAAAAGTGAGAAGACGACAAGCCCCTGGCACACAGGGCTGGTGACTCGCCTCCCTGAGCCAGAGAGGTGCGTTTGCTTGGGGCAGGTCTAGGGGACTGAACCTTAAAAGGGACATTTATATACAGTCAACTGGATAATTGCCCAAAGCCTCTTCCTCCCAGCAAGCTTGGGAGCCACCCTCAGGTTCTGTTTTCTCGCCCAACCTCCTTTGGGCACAGCCCACAGCGTATCCTCTCCACTTCTGAAAAGCAGGTACCTCGCCAGGTGGGATCTGCAGAGGAGTCCCCAGTGCAAGTGGGAGCCCCAGTTCCCCGCACTGGGTTAACTGGGACTAGAATCACGACACAGCCATTAGATGAAGGTCCCTCATGGGAGCTCCTGGGATCTGCAGTGAGGTGAATGGAATACAGGAGCTACGGCACACAGAGCCATGGCATGCAGGGCTCCCTGGCTTTGCTCTGGTGGCTGTTGTGACGTTCCATTTCCCTGCTGGTCAGTGTCTGACATTCCTGCCCTCGCAGGCTCATTTGCATCGGATAATCTCCTCCGTGGCCAGGCGCATGATTTTATTGAAGTCAAAGTGGATGTATTTCCTCCAGAACCTGCGGTCTCGTCCATAGAGCTGGGCAGGGTAACATGGGCTCCCTGTTCAGAGAGAGAAAAAGCCCTGGTCAGCTGCTGAGCCCATCACCCGCCTGTCATTAAGTGGCAGTGCCTAACTCGAGACAGAAGAGTGGCCAAAGCTTTCACGCAAGCGACCTCGACATTAACAGCAGCTGAGCATATGTGGCTGGGCCTAGGCATTCAGAGGCCGGATTCCTTGCTCCATTACACCAGGGTCACCTTCTTGAGTTCTGTGGAATTACCCCTGTGTCAAACAGGCCCACAGAGTTCTAGGAGACTGTAACCTTGTTCACACATCTAAGGGGACTGCACCCAGGTCATCTGCCTCTAAAAGTATGGGCCTCTATTGAGCTAAAAGGCCCGTGTCTGTTAGTTCAAAGGCAGTAGCAGATTCCTAAACCTATATGTGGTGTGGCTACTCGAGGCAGAGAGAGCCAAGCTATCAACAGGGGGTCCTGTGCAGGAGGAGGGAGGTATTTCTACTATTTTTTATCATCATATGCCCCACAGTTCACCTGTTTGATATTATCCTGCCAGGCAGCAAGGAGTTAAATCAGAGGAGGCTGTTAGGGGGGAACCAAGAGGAAACCAAACAATGGTGAAGGTAAGGTACAGTCCCACAGATCACTAAGGGTCCTCCAGCAAACAGCGGGGATGCAATTAATTGGGGAATACCCCTGGTCTGGCTCCAAGCAGGCTGGTAGAGTTTATTCTTCCCAGGCCTGAACTCAGGAGCAAAGGGATACTGAACAGCTGGAGGATGCTGGGTCTAGAGAAGGAAGGGGAGTGGAGTGAGTTGCTGGGGGCTGCCAGTGAGCGCTGACAGGGATGCAGCAAGCAGGCTGGCTCCCCACCCAGAGAAGGGGGGAACTTACCAAGCTGGCAAGGAAAGATGAAGATCAAGGTCAGGGGAAACATGCTCACAGGCTGTTCCTGTTCTTACCCTTTCTGGCCCTTTGGAGTGCATTCATGAGGCTATGCTTGGGACAAGCTGGTTTTGTCTCTCTAATCAGCTGCTGCCAAAGGCCCCCGAAGGAAAAGGGCTTGCAGGTGCCAAACAAGCTGGGCCACTTGAGTTAACATCAGTGGTGGCCAGGGGACTGCAGCTCAGATGCCCCGTCAGAGAGATGCAAGACTGTGTGATTCCTCCCAGAAAGAGGGGAAGGTAGCATAACCTGTCCTCAAAGGGGCCAAAAAGCACAGCTTGCCCTGTAACCATGACAGGTACACACTCTCCGTGGCTGCGGAAGCCCACCCTGAGCATCAGAGGTCCCCTGCAGCTCAAATCCCACATGGATTGCTAGAGTAGGGGTAACACTCCACTCCCTTGGACTGAGGGGTTGCATACCATTTCACGATAAAAGACAAGGACAGCAGCAGGAGCAGGTCCCAAAAGAAGCCTTCAGTTTCCAAGCCAGCCCCTTTCACCATGGCCATGGTTACAAACACATTCTAAGGAGGGTTAAGGTGAGATCTGTGCAGCGGTTACAGAGATCAGGCAGAAAATGCCTAGTATTATGGAAAGTCATATTACATAAGTAGCAAAAGGCAGATAGGATTCCAGTCTTGCGCTCGGCTTGCCTTACCAATGCCATGAAATATCCTGGCAATAGCTCTGCCAGAGAACTTCTCATCCTGGCGGATGGACAGGAAATTCCGGATGTCCGAGCGGATTTGCCCTTCCCACTCCCGCAGCTACAGAGAAAACATTTGAAATTCGTTAGGCTTTGGGGGGAAAATAAGCCAGGTTCCATCTTGGTCTCTGCAGAAGGTTCCTTCTCTCTACAGCCTCGTAGTGTTAGGAGAGACCATTTCTTGATCAGGCAAATCCAAAAAACAAAAACAGGGCTAATGAGCACTCACAACCCACTTCACACCAAGGGATAAAATTAACTGGGACCAAATCACTGAGCTGTGGTCTCATCCTGTGCTTGGATTTAGGCCATGTCCACACAAGCAAGCTGACAGCGGCACCTCTGTAAGATCTCTCGTATAGCTGCTGTATGCCGGCGGGAGAGAGCTCTCCCATCCACATCATAAAACCACCCCCAATGAGCAGCAGTTGCTACGTTGGCGAGAGAAGCTCTCCCGCCGACATAGCACTTATGCACCCGACCACTTATGCCGGCGAAACTTATGTCGCCAAGGGGGTTGTTTTTTTTCCACACCCTTGAGCAACATACCCTTTTGCCAACATACATGGTCGTGTAGGCCTTAGATAGTTTTCTTTTGGTTACAGAATAGGGACACACGATAAAAGCCGTATTTCAAAATACAATGCAATACAGAAACCTGGATTACACATTGTTGTCCATCTAACACACTGGCTCTCAACCTTTCCAGAGTACTGGCCCCCTTTCAGGAGTCTGATTTGTCTTGCGTACCCCCAAGTTTCACCTCACTTAAAAACTACTTGCTTACAAAAAATCAGACATAAAAATATGAAAGTGTCACAGCACATTGTTACTGAAAAATTGCTGACTTTCTTATTTTTATTGATATAAAATACATCAGTTGGAATATAAATATTGTATTTACATGTCAGTGTATAGTAAATAGAGCAGTATAATCCAGTCATTGTCTGTATGAAAGTTTAGTTTACATTGAATTCACTACATAGTGTTTTTATGTAGCCTGTTGTAAAACTAGGCAAATATCTAGATGAGTTCATGTACCCCCTGGAAGACCTGTGTACCCCCAAGGGTACATGAACCCCTGGTTGAAAACCACTGATCTAACAGACCCTCAGATTATGGAATCAGGGGGAAAATCCTCTAATTTACTTTTCAGCATCATGGCTGATCACTTTTGCTCTCTTCTGTTTGAAGAGTGAAACCAAAAAGTGATCAGTTTCACTTTTTTTTCTGATCACTTTCACTTACTGGTTGTCTAGCACAAGGGTGCTGCAGGGAGAGTGTTTAAACAGGGAGTGCAGGGAGACTTTTTAAATGAGAAAAAAAAAAGGGAAAACAAAAAAGTTATAGAAATATTTCTACTCCCATCTGATCCAGTAAAACCCTTACCAAGATACCCTTTTAAATTTGTATTTGGGACACTTTGAAGATGAAGAGTGTAAAGTACTAATTTTGAAGTGCCAATGACATCAATGGAACCAGGACTGGCCCTCACATGTTGCTAACCAGTCCTAAATTTAAAGGTGCAGAATAATTTGATAGCATCCCTTTAAACTTCTAAAAGCAAAGTGCAATGAAGGAAAACACACACGCCCCCACCGGGCAAAGTGCTTCCATACTTCAGTAGAAAAGAAGGGTCTCAAATCCAGTCACAGAATGTTCACCAAAATGGCAGCGTCAACGGTTTTAAAGCCAGAATGAGACAAGTGTTTCCTAGATTCATTCGCATGCTCTCTCACATACACACCGCCTCACCCCCTTTCAAAGCTTGACATCCTTTAATCCAGGAGGACCCAGTACTGCCGTGGATTTTGATCCACTCAGAGCATGCACGCGCGCGCGCGCGCACACACACACACACACACGCAGTCCATCCCATCCCACCCAGTACAACCATATACTATACAGACAGCCTTTCTAATGCAACAGCTGACACTACATCTAGTGTCTACATGCCATGGTTTCAGGGGTAACAGAAATGCCAGACTGCGAGTGGCTCAGATGGGCTCAAAACTAGATACCAACAAAAGGAAGTAAACAAAGGAGTTTGCTCACTTTAATGTTACTGAGATCTTCTGCCTCCTCTTCTTCCCCACGCATTAGCTCGGTCTCGTCCAGCACAGGTTTCTTCTCAAAATAGTCTATTAACAAGGCCTTCAGCTGGGAGCTCCTCTCCTCGTCCACACGCTCCGAATACAGGGCACTGGCTTGGCAGGCCACACTGCCCAGGAAAAGGTGTGTTAGTGTTAAATCGTGCACCACTAGATCTTAGAGTGCAGGGTAACTGGAGAAGTGAGTGGGATAAGCCACAGGGAAGGAGAAAGAGCAAGAAGGGACGGGATCCCAAGGGTAGGGGAAAAGGAAGGTGATGCGTATAGAGCAGGACAACCATATTCTGTCCCTACCCTAGAGTTCTAATCTGTTCCATGCAGGTTCTTCTCCTGCCCTGGTCCCCAGGGTATCTGCCAATCACGTCCGGAGTGATGGGATTTGTGTCTCCCCTGCGTGGTTCGTTTTCTCATCCTCTCCCCAGGGGAGGAGCATGCATGCAGGGAGCAGTTTGTTTGGTAGGGCTTGGAGTTGGAATGGCCACACTGCTTTGTTTATGTCAGAGACGGCAGACCAGTGGAGGGGGCAAGTTCTTTGCTCCTGCGTGAGCAGCTCCACTGGCCCCAGTCATTTCAGGATCTGGGTCACAGTTACGCCCCTCATTTTCAAAAGCTCTCCATGGACTTCCCCAGCCACCCTGACGGACCTTCCGTCTCTGCTTCCCACCCCAGTCAAGCAGTACCAGCCTCCTCGCTGCCCCACGCACAGTCTGACCTGCTGACAGGTTGCCTGTGTTTTGCCCTGTACCACTGCTGTCTAACTCATTGCTCCCAAGTGCGACAAGCCCCCACTCCGCTTCCATAGTCTTATCACCAGCACATATTGCAGTAACTCCCGGGGCCTCCCTCAGCGGGGAAGGGAGGGTGGAGGTAAGAGGCATGAGGTGAAACCTCTTTGTGGAGGCTTTAACTGGAACTGACCATCCGGGGTGTGCAGAGTGGGGCTGGGTTCCCCACAGCTGCCCATGCTCACCTCTGGAAGGCCCTGAAGCAGGCTTGGAGCTGGCAGAGAGTGGTCGTTTCCCGCGCCGTCACCCGGTGGTGCAGGAAGTTGCACACAGAGTCCATTTCCTGGTCTGTGAGGTCTCCATAGGAGCGCAGGTGAAAGGACAGGTCGCTGAACTCCACCAGGACACCGCTCTTCCCAGTGCCATGGCAACCTGGCAACAAGGCGGGGGAGGGGCTCTTTATGGGAACTGACTCAGGATCACTAGATGACACACGCACAGCAAGGGGGGGTGCACTGGTACAATCCCACCGCAGGGGACACAAGAGAATCACTGAACACAGGGCTCCGAGCAGGGCCAGAAAATGGTACATGAGCTCTGGGCTTTGCCCTGAGTGCCCAAGAGGGCCAATCCCACAGACACCCGTGGCACTTTTAGAGCCCCTGCCCACTGCAGATGCTACAGAACTCATGTGGATTGCAGGAGGAGGGGGGATTTTATCCTTCCACCATAGCTCTCTCTGGGGCTCCCTTCCCCAGCTCTGCCCCTACTCCCCGGTGCCCCGGAGAAGCAGTCTCAGCGCAAGAGCCTCAGCACCTTTCTGTAGCTGTGTGTTCCACTGGAGCTGGCGCAGGGCTCGCTTCACCGGCAGAACCTCCCAGCCCATGGAGTCGCTGAGTGCGATCACGTCGAACTCCACAGAGCTGGCGTGCGTGTGATCCACCCCTGCCAGACGCTCCCGGGCCAGACACACCGCGATGGGCGGGGAGCTGAGAGCAGGAGGAGAGAAAAAACGAGGATGCAGATGCTGAGAACCCAGAGACAAAAATCAAAGCCAGCAGCAGTAACATGGGAACTGGGGAGGGGAGAAGGGGACTAGCGCAGGGAGCCAGGAACTCCTCCAAATTAGATCTACCTCTGACACAGACTCCCTCTGCAGCCTCGGGCCTGTCTCTTTGCAACCGTTGCCTACCGCTCTGCAAAGTTGTGAGGATCAATGAGGTAAGATATGCAAAGCTCCGTGTATCTTTATTAGTGTCAGGTTTGCTGCACTGGCCCCCCACATCAGTGTCTGTATGCCGCTGCCAGCTGACCCCTGGAACTGCAGAGGTAGGTGGGAGGCAGCCAGCCCAGAGGCTCCTGGCCAGCTGTGCAATGCTGCCTGTAGAAGGCACTGGGTTCCAGGAGGCACCTGTTTACACACTGGGCACAGGATCCGACTCCTTTATCTGAGCACTGTTATTCAGCCCCTTGTGAGCCCAGCTGCTGTACTACCTGGCCAGTGGTGTAGTGACCAACCTGGCAGCCTGCACTGAATCAGGCAGTCACTCCTGCAGGCAGCAAGCATCCAGGATGAGTGCAGCCCTGCCATCCCACTCCCTCTGGGCGTCCAACAGTACTGAATATAAACCCTAGCACAGCAGTGCAGTGCAAGGAGCCTTTCAGAGGTGAGCTCAAATCTATTGCCCCCTCTGCTCCCCGAAACACCCCCCTACGGCACCACAAAGCAGCCCCACCTTTGTGGAACACTTCGCTGTTCCTTAGCCAGAGGACGCACAGTGGAAGAGCCCTACCCAGCTGTCATAGTCCATTCCCCGGCCAGTGCAGAGTGTCTGCCAGCCCAGTCTCCAGGGCGTGGGCCTGTCTCTCTCTCAGCATCCCAGCAGATGCGCTCTCTATCCTATTCCTCATAGCTCCTTCCGGCAACGTTCCAGATTTCCTCCCACGGTCCTACTTATCCATCCTTCAACCTCTTCGCCCCCCTCCTCCAGGTGCCAGCTCCCGCAGTGCTTGCTGGCAAGAACATCCCCCAGCTGAGCGCCTCCCTACCCAGTGCAGTCACGGCTCTGGTTTGAGTAGCCCTTCCCGGTAAGGAGGTGCCCAGAAGCAGATGGAACTGTTTCGAATCTGGGTCTGAGCTGATTAAGGCATTTCCCACAGAGTTTGCACATCCCGAGAGGTCTCTCCATTCCCCGCATGGAAAGGCTCAGATTTCATCACTCCCTATGACACGCAATGACTCTAACCTTTTTGCGGTTGCCCTGAACTGCTGGGGGCCCCCGTAACACACCACCCGGCAGGAGGAGAAAGTGGGGTGCAGCAGCTCCACCCAGCACTGTGGATGCAGCTCCAGGTAACACAGCAGGGTCTCGATGCCTGTAGCAGAAGAGAGGAGACATGCGCCAATCACGGAGCGTTCCGGTGGGACTGGCATGAGCTGCAGTCACCTCTCAGAGCCCCACTTCGAAGAGCCAGGCTTTTGGTTTCCCTATGCCCGCACGCTATAGCCCACCTCCCCCCGGAGCCTAGCCTCCCATGCCACCTGCTGACTGCCCCACACAGGACCTGCGACTGCCCTCCATCTGGCTTGCTCAAGAGCAGGGCATGGTGGGACATGAGCCGCCCCCTCTATATTAAAGAGGAGGAGCTGCACGAGTCTACATTCTCTATGCACAAGGCACATCCCTCAGGCTCACAGCAAGCTCAGGAGCAGACCCAGCCTGGCTGGAAGGTAGTGATAGGATACAGAGGGACCTAGACAAATTAGAGGATTGGGCCAAAAGAAATCTGATGAGGTTCAACAAGGATAAGTGCAGAGTCCTGCACTTAGGGACCAAGTGGCTAGGCAGCAGTTCTGCAGAAAAGGACCGAGGGGTTACAGTGGACGAGAAGCTGGATATGAGTCAACAGTGTGCCCTTGTTGCCAAGAAGGCTAATGGCTTTTTGGGATGTATAAGTAGAAGCATTGCCAGCAGATCGAGGGACGTGATCATTCCCCTCTATTTGACACTGATGAGGCCTCATCTGGAGTACTGTGTCCAGTTTTGGGCCCCACACTACAAGAAGGAGATGGAAAATTGGAAAGCGTCCAGTGGAGGGCAACAAAAATGATTAGGGGGCTGGAACACATGACTTATGAGGAGAGGCTGAGGGAACTGGGATTATTTAGTCCGCAGAAGAGAAGAATGAGGGGGAATTTGATAGCTGCTTTCAACTACCTGAAAGGGGGTTCCAAAGGGGATGGATCTAGACTGTTCTCAGTGGTAACAGATGACAGAACGAGGAGTAATGGTCTCAAGTTGCAGTGCGGGAGGTTTAGGTTGGATATTAGGAAAAACTTTTTCACTAGGAGGGTGGTGAAGCAGTGGAATGCGTTACCTAGGGAGGTGGTGGAATCTCCATCCTTAGAGGTTTTTAAGGTCAGGCTTGAGAAAGCCCTGGCTGGGATGATTTAGTTGGGGATTGGTCCTGCTTTGAGCAGGGGGTTGGACTAGATGGCCTCCTGAGGTCCCTTCCAACCCTGATATTCTATGGGCAATTTTCAAACACCAGACACAACGGCTGCCCTGCACTCCCCGTCCCTGATGTACCCGTCGCGCCTCGCCAAGTTTGTGAGAAGGAAAGGGGAACAGATACAGCAGCAAGGCCTGGCCTATAATGGAAGACAGGGTCAGCCCTACCGGATAAGGCCACGTCCCAGCCAGCCCCGCCATGATCAGTCTGCTCTGCCACCAGCACAAGACGTTGCACAAAGGCAAACAAGCCCACACTATCCCGGCCAGAAGCCCCGTCCTGCCCACAGAGCTGAGGGGAGGAAGAATCCTTTCCAGATCGCCACGCCAGGAAGCGGCGTGAGCCTCACCTTCCTCTCGGATGTCCAGGGATTCCACCGTCTGCTGCACGGGGATGGCACGCTCGTGTTTGTAACACACACGCTGCTGCCCACTCATCCCGTCATCCCGACATGCCTGCTCCTTACCGGCTCCCACGAGCTCCATCAGCTCAGCGTCCAACACCTCGCCCCCCTGCAGAGAAACAACGCCAAGCCCTTCTCAGGCAGGAGGTACCAGAGGCGAGCAGCTGGGGCTGGAGGCCTCCTTCCTCCCTCACAGCCCACACACGACAAGCTCCCAAACAAGGCGCCCCACCTGGCTGGGACATGGGCTGCAGCTCTGCCCCAACCCACTTCTAACCAGGTTCAGATGGACTCTTGATTTTAAGCTGAACGGGCAGCCTGACGTGCCCCTTGATCTCCAGAAAAGGTGCAGCCCAGGGGAGCTGCCCTACCGCTGCCCCATGTACCATCCCAGGCCTGCGTGTCAACACGATCCCAATGCATAGGGTGACCAAATGTCCCGTTTTTATAGGGACAGTCCCGTTTTTTGGGACTTTTTCTTATACAGGTGCCTATTACCCCCCACCCCCTGTCCCGTTTTTTCACAGTTGCTATCTGGTCACCCTACTGATGTATCGTCTCCAGGGGCCAGAGAGAAGGTTACTCTCTGAACCTGCCATCAGCCAAATGGTAAGGGGGCAGGCCAATCAGATCAAGATGGAGCATGGCATGCTGGGACCTGTAGGCCCCACAGACTGCACTGCTGTATTAAAGGAGAGAGGGCGGCCCAGGCCCTGCGTTGGCCACCCTAGCACTCAGGGCTCGTTCCTCACCCTGCTGAGGTCCTGTTGTTTGCGGTGAAGCTCCAGGCACTTACAGCGAGGGAAAACCTTCTGCACTAGCTTCTTAATGGTGAAAAAATCCACTGTGTCGGCGTAGATGTGTCGCCTGAGCTCGTGCAGATCCCCGCCCTGGGGAGGACAAGGAGCCGGGGAACGTGGGGTGAACAGTGAGACACACACAAAGGTGAGAGAGCAGCCCCTGCCATGCACGCTGAGCCTGGAGCTTCCCAGCTGCTGGTGGGGAAAATGGGGCCGAGAATTGACGCCTGCTTGGGACTTGTTGAGACGGAGGCTGGGCAGCGAGGAACAAGGCAGTAGGACGTTTCCCTGTCAGTCCTTGTGGTGGGAGGGAAGAATCTGGATCTGGGGCAGGTTTCCTCCTCACTCTGGACTCAGTGCTGGTCCAAGCCTGTGACTGGCTCCATCAGCGCAGGGCTTCAGGGCCAAGGATTGGTTGTGCCAATCCTTGAGCACCCTATAAGCCCTAGAGAGCCCCGGCTATGGGATTCATTGGGGGCACGAGAGCCATTCACCTTCCTATAATGGCTGCAGCATCCAGGTACTCAGCAGACTAAGCAGGGGCGTCAGTCGGGCTGGGATTTCGACTGGCTGCAGCAGAGATGGCTGGTGGGATGCCCTGGCTCTTGGCTTAGCCCCCACCCCTCCGGCAGCAATTACCTCCGGATCCAAGAAGAGATGGCAATGCGCTGGCTTCCCGTCCCGTCCCGCCCGCCCAATCTCCTGCACGTAGCTCTCAAAGTTCTTGGGCATGTTGTAGTGCACGATCCCACGCACGTCAGACTTGTCTAGCCCCATGCCAAAGGCCACCGTGGCCACCACGATCCGCAGCTGGCCGCACATGAAGTTGTTCTGGACCCGGCGGCGCTCGGTGGCAGACATGCCACCGTGGTAGGAATCGGCGACCCACTTCAGAGGGCACCGGATGCTTTTCTTAGCTACGCCACAGACATGGAGAGAGAAGAGAGACCACCACTGAATGATCATTAGCACCGATATTGGGCTTCTCATTCTCAGAGAACTCTGCAAGCGGTCACTAATTCATCAGAGGTGGAAACGAGCAACAGACAAAGCATTTAGGAAACACACACCCCTGGTTAGTCGCCCCCACGCTGGGGAGCAGTGACATCATCTGCTCCAGATCAGCAGGTGACCAATTCCCATTCGTTCTCCCTAGAGGGTTTCTAAGATGGAGCTTTAAGCCTCGATTTTAAGCGATTCAGTCTTTGCTCCTCATTTACGGTCTGTAGCTGAGATTTGGGTGTGGCTGAGCCAGAGCTCCCGGCTGCAGGGGTGGGATTGGTTCAAGCTGCAGCCAAGGAACAGAGTCAAAAGCCTGAGCAGGCCAACAGGCCAGCCAGCAGGAGTCCTTGGACAAAGCGCCCTTCCTGACATCACTCACGTGGCATCCCCTGAGGTGGTTTAGCCCTCCCGGCCACCACACCCCGCCATGTTTGCTACGATGGTCTGTAACGGGGGAAGCAAAGCCCATGCATCTGAAGCTCACAGAAGGCATTTCCCTGCCCCCACATGCAGCCCTGTACTGCCAGGATGGGTGCTTGGTGTGGGGGAGGGGAAGTGAACTTCTTCCTCTGAAGAAGTGTCAGGTATTTGCACTGTCAGAGGCTTGCTGCTGGACTGAAGGGCCCAGTGGTCTGAGCCAGCATGGAAAGCCCTGTGTGTCTTCGACTGCTCCCTCCAGACGGCAATTCCATCCCTAACACGCTGCGTCCCAGTGGCCTCTGCTCCAGTGTACATCCGTTCACAGATGCCCAAGGCTGGTGCACAGTCTAATCTCAGGGGAGGGGCTGGATCGTGCTTCCCTCTCGGTGCTGCAGGAAAGCCCAGCGACGACCTTTTCTTACCCTTGGCTTTCTTCCTCTTCCCAGCGATATCGTCATGGTGCTGCTCCTCAGCAGTCATGGACTCCCTGAGCGTCACGCCCTGGAGGCGCGTGCGGATCAGTGCTGCAATCCGGGTTGTCTCCTCTCGCCGTGTGCAGTAAACAATGACCGAGTCCAGACCCCCAAACCTCTCTCCCTGCAGCAACGAGACCAGGGCCTGGAACCAGACAAGGAGAGAATGAGTCTCTGCTCTACAGACGCTTCACTCCCTAGGAGCTTCTCAAGGCAACTCACTCCTCTCACAGGGCCAGAAAAGCCCACACCTGAGCTTACGAGCCCCCCAAAGGCAGGGACACTGACCTGCTCCCATAGACAACTCCCCAACCCACTCCTGGTGAATTCCACTCCCTGCACAGCATAGAACGAATACGTGGGGATCCCAGAGAAAGCATGGCACCCCAACAGATCCCAAAGCGAGGCTACGAGACACATGGATCATTTCATGCACCCTCAGAGAGCAGCCACTTGTGGAGGAGACATGCACGGCAGCCGTCTAACAGCTCCCAAGAACGCTACGCAACCACTGAGGTCAGGAAGGGATTAATCCTGTACTGAGCTGAAACCACAGGGGGAATTTAACTTGATCCCGGGAGCTTGGATTTAGAGAGATGGCAGAAAGCTTCTCTAGTCCTTCAACGACCATGCGAGTCTCTTCCAAGTTCCTGGAAAGCCCTGCTCCCCCTCCTTACCTGATCCTTGTCCCTGTCCGTCGAGACCGAAAGGTGCAGGTTTGGGGGAACAGCAGCAGAGCGCACGGCTATCCCTTCCTCCTCCTGGATACCCAAGTGATGGGCCACATCGTGCGCTGTGGCTAGCGTGGCCGTGGCCGTAAGGCCCAGAAGGCAGCGCACCCCTAGGCGATCCCGAAGAACCTGCAGGGAGAAGAGCCGTCACTCCCTAACGCCAGGGGCTGGCATTTCCCGGCCGAGACACAGTGGTGTGCTGCACGTCGGGTACAGCTCTCTGGAGAATCCCAATCCCCCCCACACCCCAACATCGCACCACAGCTCAGGGCAGGAAGCGAGGACGGTGCCTCAAGAGGCAAGTGGAACACAGGGGGTCAGAATGCAGTTACCCAGGAGGGAATTAGCAGCCAGGAGTTTGGTCTGACAGCTCATCTCAGAGACTGCGCCCCCAGAGCCCCTTTCCCGGCACCACGTCTCATTGCTGCGGCCAACACAGAGACAGCAGGCGTGAGAGTCTTTATAGCCCTGGCCATCTCCCCGCAGGCAGGCATGTCACGCCGCGCTGGTGCCAGGGAGCTCTGGCCAGATCCCCCCCGTACCTTACAGAGCCGCAGGTAGCATGGGCGGAAGTTGTGGGACCACTCGGAGACACAGTGCGCTTCATCGATACAGGCAAACGCCACGGGGGGGAGCTGGTCGGCAGAGGGGAGACAGCTAGATCCCGCCCTGCCTCCGCCCACCAGGGCCTCCGGGGAGAGCAACAGCACATGCACCTTCCCTCCCTTCACCTGCAAACACGCACAGCATCAGGAAGGAGGGGTTACCCCTGTAAGAATTACACATACCCAGCCCCGCCCCCAGAAACACACACACTGGGGGGATGGGGGGGAGAGAAAGGAGGGGAGCTGGGTGGCCCATGGGATTGGATAAATCCCAGCCCCTCCAACCCAGCCCTCCTGGGGGCCAGAAGGTCTTTCCCATCCACTGGCTGCTCGGCGTGAGAGGAGCTGGGCGCTCTCAGCTCAGATGCCTGCACCTCAAAAGCCACCAACACAATTAGTACCAACTGGTCACTGTAATGGCATCTTCAGGTTCTCCCGGCCCTCCCACTCCCCATCCCTACTGACGTGGGGTGGGAGGCGTGCAGGGTACCTGTTCTCCACAGCTGCCTATCCAGCTCCCCTCACCAGCCAGAAATGCATGCCCAATCAGCACTCATCAGAACAGCCCCAGGGCTGTCTACACACGCTCCGGAACATGGTCGGGTGCGTATTTAAATCGGAATCGCTCCATATGTGGCCAAGCACTGCCCTAGGGCGAGCCCAGCCCTGACAGCACTGGGTATTTCCCACCAGTTCCCATTGGCCGGCACACGAGTGGTCTCTGCCCCATCAGTTAGACCAGATCCACACCCAGCGTCTCAGAGCAGCACTCCTTAGGAAGGGACAGGGCGCCGCACGTAGCAGGCCTGCGCCCCAAGCCAAGTGACAATGCCCTGGGCTCCTTATACCCTTCCGAGGAGGGTGGGCAGCCAGTCCAGGATCTGAGAGCAGGCTCAGATTTGCAGCTCCTACGGGAGGGTCCCATCACCCCAGGCAACTCACCCTTTCTATAGCAGCCTCTCGCTGGCTCTTCGACATGTTGGAGTGAATGCAGACCGCCTTCAGGTGGGGGGGAAGCCCTGAAACCTGGGAATGAAGTGCATTACACGCACACATCAATGGACAGGGCTCCTCCAGGGACAGAATGCCTCCGCCGCTCAGTCTGGGGGCCTGGCTACAGACTCAATATCCAGCAGCCCAGGGGCTCCATTGCAATCCTTGTCAGAGGCTTCCAAGATGTCCTGCCTGGCACATCAGAAAGGACAGGGCCCTGAGCAGAGCGGAGAATTCCCAGCAACCCCTGGAAACAGGAGGGATCTGGAGATGGGAAATATTTATCCCCAAAAGTACCACCCCTGGGGGGTGAAGGGCCCCAACAGCAGAGTGTAAAAAGAGAGAGTAAAAGGGGGATGAGGGAGTGGATGAAGAAAGGACAGAATCGGGCCCAATCCGGCTTCTACTCAAGTCAATTGGGCCCCGAGTGCTTTCCCTGAAGGGACGGGGGTGAGGGAGAAGGCCCAAGGGAAGGAGCCCCAGTGCAGCCAGGCTGCGATCAAAGCCACGTCCCATTTACCTGGTCATCCATCAGCGACACGAGTGGGGAGATCACCAGGGTGATGCACTTGGACCGCTTGCCATACAAGTACGCAGGGAGCTGGTAGCACAGCGACTTCCCCATCCCCGTCGACAGGACGACCAGCGTGGACAGACCTGGCTCAGAAACAGCAGCAGCAGAGTCAGCGGCCACGATCCTTGGAATTCCCCGGAGGAGTCAGCGTGGGAAGGGGGCAGAGAGATGTGGTGGGCGCTGGTGCCTTCCCCCCCCAGCCCTGGCTCATTTCAGCACTGGCGGTCTGGGGAAAAGTGCTCTTGGGGCTAAACCCTCATTAGGCAAGTGTTGCTGGCCCCAGCCCTCAGGTGCCATTAATGACCGTTCCTGAGTGGGTGGGGATGGGCAGGAAGGATCTACTTCAGGATAAGACAGACAGGTTACCTGAGAGAATCCTCATGACAGCCACCTCCTGGCCCGGGCGGAAGGCACTGTATCCCAGCTCAGACAGAGCTCGAAACACCTCCTGTGGAGTCTCTGCACAGCACGGAGACACACATGCAGTCAGGAAAGGGCCCGCAGTGGAGTGCAAGGCCCTGCCAGTTGCAAAGCCCAAGGGAGGACTAGGCAACGGTGCACATAGGCAAGGAGCTGCTAGCACAGAG
The DNA here is from genome assembly GCF_965152275.1 of Natator depressus. Lineage (NCBI taxonomy): Eukaryota > Metazoa > Chordata > Testudines > Cheloniidae > Natator > Natator depressus. Next base: position 3,453,911 of record NC_134235.1, read on the forward strand.
AACGGGGAAATGGTGTCAAGTCTCCTGGGTTCTAGCTGAGCTCTGGGAAGGCAGGTAGACTAGTGGTTACAGGAAGGGGAACTGGGAGTCAGGACTCCTGGGTTCTATTTCTAGCTCTGGGAGCGACGCCTGGTCTATTGCTTAAAACGGGATGACGAGTCCGATTTTATTCCCAGCCAAAGCCGTTCTCCCAAAGGGGAGCAGGGGCACGAGCAGAATGCAAAGGCCCCTCATTGTCATGTGCCCATGTTCCCCTCCAAAGCGGCAGTGCCCTTCCTAGAGAGACCTGCAGCACCAGGGGCCCTGGGAGAGCAACCTGCTCAGTGCAGAATGCAGATTCCACACCACGGGGCTGGTGCCTGTGGCAAAGCAATGCAGGTTTGTCTGCCCAGCTGCACGAGCAAGGCCCAGTGCATCCAACACGAGTCCAGCACATATTCCCCATAATCCCGTTCCCTAGCACAGCTGCCTTTCACGGCTCTTACCTCGCACCTTCCCATCCTGCCCCAGCCCATAGAGAGGCTCCATTGGTGGGGGTGGAGCGGGTGGCTCATACACGGGCCTCTGCATGTGCAGGTCGAACTCCCCCTCGCCAGCCCTCTCGGGCCCGGCTTGGCCGCTTCTGCTCTCAGCTGGGGATGGAAAGGAACAAGCCAATGGAACCCAGGATAGGTTTATAAGGCACTTGGCTGAGAGGAGATCCAAGGTGCTGGCGACTCCACCTATGGCACTTTCCCCTGGGTCAGTACAGACCCAGTGCCGGACGAGCCGCTTGCACTCACACTAGCTACAGCCCAGAGGTTCTGACCCCTTCTGGTCATTAAAGACTCTCCATAAATTGGGATATTAACCCCAGCATCCTGGTCAAATACAAACCTAGGGAATTATTTTCTACCTCCTTCAATTCCCTCGGTGGTTTTAACTAGATGCAGGATTCTCCTTCACTTCCTGTCCTAGCCTGCTGAGTGGTGTGGCTGTGTGCTGATAAACAGCTGTTATGTTCCACCCCAGTGGGGGATGCAAGGATTCCCCTCTGCATCTCTCTGACACTCAGTGTTTGCAGGGCGCTTTATGTAGTGCCTTTGATCCAGAGATCCTAAACATTTGTCATCACCACCCTCCTGGTCAGGCCTCAGCCCAGGGCAGGGATAGACAGAGCACATGGTTCTAGTGAGCAACCTGCTCCTGGCCAGAGATGAGCCACTTCCGTCCTCGCTCACCATGCTAGGCCCTGCCGCTGCGTTTGATACCACTGATCACCAGATACACCTGTCTGGCCTCCAAAAGGCTGCAGGGGTGACTAGAAACACCCCAGCCTGGCTCAGGCCCCTCCTCTCCAACCAACCCCAGAGAGTCCTTGTGGGTCTCCACTCCAAAGCCCTCGCCCCCGAAGTCCCGCAAGGCTCATCCTCATCCCCACGTTATTCAGCACCTGTAGGGAGCCAGGGAGACGGCCAGCAGGACACAGACGACAGCCAGCTCTGCTGACCTTGCACCCAACCAAGACTGAAGGGACTTGTAGGAAGTAGGACAGAGCTTCCGAAATTTTGCTCTGTGGCATCCCTCACTGTTGAGGGCATTTGCCTTCAGACTGAGTCAGCCTCAGGGTCATTTAGGTCTCCTCCATGCTGTTGGATACTCAGACAGCCATGGAGACATACTTCCATCTGCAGTCAGGCAGAAGTCTGCGCCCCCTTCTCTCAGCCTAGAATCGCTGGATGGCCAGCTCATGGCCTGGCTTGATGATTGCAACCCAAATCTAGGAACGAAACCACAAAGCCTGAAAAGGCTCAGATGCGTACAGAATGCAACAGTCTCTCTGTGGCCGCACAGGTCACCATGAACACGTCTCCCTGGCATTGCACTCTGCACTGGCTCCCCACAGAACCCAAGAGATTTGCCTATGCCATCCAAGAGATGCCTCTCCCTCAGCAACTGTGGCCTCCACCAACAGCTCCGTCCCACTGGGGCAACAGAACTACCAGCCGCTGGAGCGTCTCAGGAATGCAGGGGGCAGAACTTTCCTGGGAGCTGTGCCTAGACTGGAACTGGCTTCCTCGGGAGATATGAGACCAGGGCCTCGCCACGCTCAGGACTCAGTGAGAGACTCATTGCTTCAGTGTAGCTTTCCTGTAACAATGTCTTGACATACACACAGCATAGCCACACATGCAAACATATACCACCAAAGACAAAGAAAACCTATAAAGCAATCGAGCTGTTTCCTCTACAGTCTGGGATGGAAAACATGAAAGAGACTTCTTCTTTTCCACTCTTTGGGAGGCCTTTAGTGGTGGGAGTTATAAGCACCTGGATGGACAGAGACAATCCTCTTTCACGCTCTGTAGTAAAGAACTCTTACAGCAAGGTCTTTTGCATTCAGAATTAATGAGAGCTCCCCCTCCGGGCTGCCAGCCACTCAGATAATAATAACCCAGTCTGTATTGTGGCTAGAAGAAGTTATGCTTGGACTTAAGCATCAGCAAATTCTAAAACCATAGGGGCATCAGCACACGCTGAAACTTCATCACACGGAGCATATCAGCTCCAATACGAACACCACAGCTTTTGTGTAGAGGGAAACGGGGATGCTTTTGTTGTCTGTGTGATGCACTTTTCTAAGAGCTGGCCGTATGCAGAGAAGGGCCTTTTGTTCTCAGAGCTGCTGCAAGAAAGTTCAAAGGAGACACACACAGAGCACTCTCCTGGAGACTCTGCTGTTATTCTTCCTTGCTTTCTTTCATCTACAAGACAAGTCAGCCTGGACATTCGTGCAGGGTTTGCTCTTTGGAAGCCAAACAAGAGTGAGTTGAACAGGGCTATGGCACTCTTTAGTGGGCAGGATGGAGTAATTAACACTTTACAAATCAAATGGGTCTTGCGGGAGATACAAACTGCACCCCACGTCTAGGCAGAGACAGGATGGAAGTGGCTGCAGCTTCCCTAAGCTGCTGACCCTAGCACTAGCTGCAGTACGGAGATAGATCAATGTGCGAAGCAGGCTGCACAGCAGGGGTGAAGAGAAGGAGTGATGGTAACAGACCAGGAGCTAGCTTCAAGGGATGTTGTCAGCTGCTGAGGCCCACTGCAGACAGAAGAGGGGCGCACCAACATTCTTCTGCCTCGTCTCTCCCCTCTAGCTCGGACCATTTCGTATTGATTGGCGTATTGCCACAGCACCAGGGGCCACGGGCACTGATCAGAACCCCGCTGCGCGAAGTGCTCTACAAACACACGTACTGGATTCGGATGAGCTAGCGTTACAATACGTGCAAGAGTCCTGCTGTCTGAGAGCCAAGCCCTGGCAAGACCCCCACTGAGGATTTTGGCTGACGGCTCGCCCTAGGGTCTTCAAAATTTCATTGCACTGAGAAGGGAGCAGATCCAGGCATCTGCTTCCTCACAAGCACATAGCAGAAAGGCCCAGTCCAGGACTAGAAAGAGTTAGAGAGAAAAACCCTTTGTTTTTGTAGGGTTGCAACCATGTTTGTTTGCTCCTCCAAAATACTTTGCAGTCTAGTTCAATTAAAAAAAGAGAGACCACAAAGTTTACCAGCAGGTGACAGTCCAGACTGCTGTTATTTCCATGAAAGGTCACATTTTCACCCATCCAGGACTGTGTTCCCTTTAACATGCACCCTTCTAAGCTCCCATCTCAGCTTTCCTTCTACAGATGCAGCTAGAAAACTGTATACACGTACTTAACCTTCCAGCTAGTCACGGATAGCGCTGCTACTCCACGACCAGCCTCTAGGAGCCACTGGAGAACAAGGCAGACGTGCCCCCGCCATTAAGCGAAGCCAGCCCTCCTGACTTACCCAGGGAGCAAACCAAGGAACAATTAACGTCTGCGCCATTAGAGTCTCACCTGAGATCTTGCTGTAAGCCGTGTTAGTCATCCGGGCCACTTCTTCCAGAGTGGGCAATGGCGTCTCCTCTTCAATAGCTTCGCTGTTTTCCTCCAGCTGTGGGTCAACAGCTGGAGCTAGCCCTGCAAGGCAGGAAGAGTCTCACTCCTACAGGGGTGGCAGTCATGGGAGGGAGGGGATTCTGAAGGCCAGGGCCTCTCTGTCTCAGCATGTAAATTTGCCAGCCCTGAACAGACGCAGCACTTAGAGCCAACTGCGTACCCATTGCAAAGCAACACTCAGTAGCCTGATCGCTACATGCAACACATTTCACACCAATGCTTTAAAGAAACAAAACTGATACATGTCCTAATGGAGGCATAGGTCATCGCTGGTCATTGTGTTTGTCACTTGGGAACTGGTCCAAGGTCCAGGATCTGCTATATTCAATCCTACACTAATGGCTAGACTACAGGACCAAAGCAAGTTTTAAGCTGCTTATGGCTGATCAGGTTGTGGGACATCATAAGAACAGCCATACTGTGTCAGACCAAAGGTCCAGCTATCCCAGTATTCTGTCTTCTGACAGGTGTCAATGCCAGGTGCCCCAGAGGGAATGAACAGAACAGGGAATCATCAAGTTATCCATCCCCTGTCACCCATTCCCAGCTTCTGGCAAACACAGGCTAGGGACACCATCCTTGCCCATCCTGGCTAATAGCCATTGACAGACCTATCCTCCATGAACTTATCTAGTTCTTTTTTGAACCCTGTTATAGTCTTGGCCTTCACAACATCCTCTGGCAAGGAGTTCCACAGGTTGACTGTGCGTTGTGTGAAAAAAATACTTCCTTTTGTTTGTTTTAAACCTGATACCTATTCATTTCATTTGGTGACCGCTAGCTCTTGTGTTATGAGAAGTAGTAAACAACACTTCCTTATCAACTTTCTCTACACCAGTCATGATTTTATAGACCTCAATCATATCCCCCCTTAGCCGTCTCTTTTCCAAGCTGAAATGCCCCGGTTTTATTAATCTCTCCTCATACGGAAGCCATTCCATACCCCTAATCATTTTTGTTGCCCTTTTCTGAACCTTTTCCAAGTCCAGTATATCTTTTTTGAGATGGGGTGACCACATCTGTACGCAGTATTCAAGATGTGGGCGAACCATGGATCTATATAGCGGCAATACGATATTTTCCTGTCTTATTATCTGTCCCTTTCTTAATGATTCCCAACAGTCTGTTCGCTTTTTTGACTGCCGCTGCACACTGAGTGGATGTTTTCAGAGAACTATCCACAGTGACTCCAAGATTTCTTTCTTGAGTGGTAACAGCTAATTTAGACCCCATCATTTTATATGTATAGTTGGAATTATGTTTTCCAATGTGCATTACTTTGCATTTATCAACACTGAATTTCATCTGCCATTTTGTTGCCCAGTCATCCAGTTTTGAGAGATCCTTTTGTAGCTCTTCGCAGTCTGCCTGGGACTTAACTATCTTGAGTAGTTTTGTATCATCAGCAAATTTTGCCATCTTACTATTTACCCCCTTTTCCAGATCATTTATGAACATGTTAAATAGAACTGGGCCCAGTACAGACCCCTGGGGGACACCACTATTTACTTCTTTCCATTCTGAAAACTGACCATTTATTCCTACCCTTTGTTTCCTATCTTTTAACCAGGTACCAATCCATGAGAGAACCTTCCCTCTTATCCCACGACAGCTTACTTTGCTTAAGAGCCTTTGGGAAGGGACCTTGTCAAAGGCTTTCTGAAAATCTAAATACACTATGCCCACTGCATTCCCCCTTGTCCACATGCTTGTTGACCCCCTCAAAGAATTCTAGTAGACTGGAGAGGCACGATTTCTCTTTACAACCACCATGTTGACTCTTCCCCAACATATTATGTTCATCTATGTGTCTGACAATTTTGTTCTTTATTATAGTTTCAAACAGTTTGCCCAGTACGGAAGTCAGGTTTACCGGCCTGTAATTGCCGGGGTCTCCCCTGGAGCCCTTTTTAAAAACTGACGTCACATTAGCTATCCTCCAGTCATTTGGTACAGAAGCTGATTTAAATGATAGATTACAGACTAGTTAGTAGTCCTGCAATTTCACATTTGTGTTCCTTCAGAACTCTTGGGTGAATACCATCTGGTCCTTGCGACTTATTACTGTTTAGTTTTTCAATTTGTTCCAAATTCTCCTCTAATGACACCTCAATCTGGGGCAGTTCCTCAGATTTGTCACCTAAAAGCAATGGCTCAGGTTTGCGAATCTCCCTCACATCCTCCACCATGAAGACCGATGCAAAGAATTCATTTAGTTTCTCCGCAACGGCCTTATTGTCCTTGAGTGCTCCTTTAGCATCTAGATCATCCACTGGCCCCACTGGTTGTTTAGCAGGCTTCCTGCTTGTGATGTACTTAAAAATTTTTTTGCTGTTACTTTTTGAGTCTTTGGCTAGCTGTTCTTCAAATTCTTTTTTGGCCTTCCTCATTATATTTTTACACTTCATTTGCCAGAGTTTATGCTTCGTTCTATTTTCCTCACTAGGATTTAACTTCCACTTTTTAAAGGATGCCTTTTTGCCTCTCACTGCTTCTTTTCCTTTCTTGTTTAGCCACGGTGGCTCTTTTTTGGTTCTCTTACTATGTTTTTATAATTTGGGGTATACATTTAAGTTGAGCTTCTATTATGGTGTTTTTAAAAAGTTTCCATGCAGTTTGCAGGGATTTCACTTTTTGTGCTGTACCTTTTAATTTCTGTTTAACTAACCTCCTCATTTTTGTGTAGTTCCCCCTTCTGAAACTAAATGCTACAGTGTTGGGCCGCTGTGGTGTTTTCCCCGCCACAGGGATGTTAAATTTAATTGTATCATGGTCACTATTACCAAGGGGTCCAGCTAGATTTACCTCTTGGACCTGATCCTGTGCTCCACTTAGATCAAGAATTGACTCTCCTCTTGTGGGTACCAGGACCAGCTGCTCCAAGAAGCAGTCATTTAAGGTGTCAAGAAACTTTTTCTCTGCATCCCGTCCTGAGGTGACATGTACCCAGTCAATATGGGGATAGTTGAAATCCTCCATTATTATTGAGTTTTTTATTTTCATAGCCTCTCTAATCTCCCTGAGCATTTCGCAGTCACTATCACCATTCTGATCAGGTGGTCTGTAATATATCCCTAGTGCTATATTCTTATTATTCAAGCATGGAATTACTATCCATAGAGATTCTATGGTACAGTTTGGTTCATTTAAGATTTTTACTTGACTTGACTCTACGCTTTCTTTCACATATAGTGCCCCTCCCATACCAGCATAACCTGTTCTATCCTTCCAATATATTTTGTACCCTGGTATTACTGCGTCCAATTGATTATCCTCATTCCACCAAGTTTCTGTGATGCCTGTTATATCAATATCCCCATTTAATACGAGGCACTCTAGTTCACCCATCTTAGTATTTAAGCTTCTAGCGCTGGTATAGAAGCACATTAAGAACTTGTCACTTTTTAGCTGTCTGCCATTACATGATGTAATTGAATGGGACTTTTTTTCATTTGACTGTTTCTCATCAGATCCTACCCGTATTTTATCATTTTCCATCCTCTCCTCCTTACAAGGGCATAAAGAATCTCCATTAATAGATCCTCCCTGAAGGTATGTCCAAACCACATGCACCTCTGCAGCTGTTGGCTTTTCCCCCAGCCCTTAGTTTAAAAACTCTTCTACGACCTTTTTAATTTTAAGCACCAGCAATCTGGTTCCATTTTGGTGTAGATGGAGCCCATCGTTCCTGTATAGGCTCCCCCTTTCCCAAAAGTTTCCCCAGTTCCTTATAAATCTGAACCCCTCCTCCCTACACCATCGTCTCACCCACACATTGAGACCCTGCGGCTCTGCCTGTCTAACTGGCCCTGCACGTGGAACTGGGAGAATCTCAGAGAATGCTACCATGGAGGTCCTGGACTTCAATCTCTTACCTAGCAGCCTAAATTTGGCCTCCAGGATCTCTCTCCTATCCTTCCCTGTGTCACTGGTTCTTATATGTACCACAACCAGCAGCTCCTCCCCAGCACTACACATAAACCTATCTAGATGTCTCGAGAGATCCGCAACCTTCGCACCAGGTAGGTAAGTCACCATGCAGGTCTCCCGGTCCTCGCAAACCCAGCTATCTATGTTTCTAATGATTGAATCGCCCATTACTAATACCAGTCTCTGCCTAATAACTGGAGTTCCCTCCCCTGGAGAGGTATCCTCCGTGCGAGAGGATACCACATCATCATCTGGAAGGAGGGTCTCAACTATGGGGTCATTTCATAGAATCATAGAATATCAGGGTTGGAAGGGACCTCAGGTCGTCATCTAATCCAATGTTCTCCTTCCCTGAGGCTTTCATCCTCCTCAACAGCACAAAGGCTGTCAGACCAGGGGTGGGACCGTTCTACTGTGTCCCAGAAAGTCTCATCTATGTACCTCTCTGTCTCCCTTAGCTCCTCCAGCTCAGTCACCCTGGCCTCCAAAGCCCGAACACGGTCTCTGAGGGCCAGGAGCTCCTTGCCCCAAATGCACACGTACATCTAGCTGAATTGGAGAGAAAAAGGCAAAATAGGACCGAGACCATGAAATGATTAATAAGATCCAATATCTAGCTCTCTGCAAGCTGGTGGCCTGGACAAACACTTTCAGGACCAGTCACTTTTCTTGGGAACACTGGAATTGCCAGACTGGATCAGACCCAAAGTATCCAGTCTCTGACCAGCATCAGATGCTTCAGAGGAAGGTGCAAGAACCCTGCAGTAGATGTGGGATAATCTGCCCCTACATTAGCTCTCATCCTGGTCTCTAGTAGTTAGAGATTGGCTTAAACCCTGAAGCAGGAGGTTTGATGTCCCTTCCAGTACTTCTCTTTTACATGAACTACTCTAACTCTGGATTCTCTGGTTATCCATAGGCATTCCAATCCCTTTTTCAGTCTTGCTAGGTTCTTGTCCACAATGACATCCTGTGGCAGTGAGTTCCACAATCTAGTTACATGTTTTCTGTAAACATATTTCCTTTGATCAGTTTCCCACTTTTCAATGTCACTGAGTGTCCCCTTGTTCCTGTGCTGTGAGACAGGGAGAGCAGAAGCTCTCGATCTCCTTCTCTCAGCCATTCATTGGGTTATAGACTTTTAACATGTCCATTTTTCTCTTCTCCGAGGTAACAATCTTAATCTTTTCAGTCTCTTCCTCTGAGAGGTTTCCCGCAAAGGCCATGTCCTGAAACCAGCAGGAGGGGAGAGGAGAGATTCCCATTGTTACTCCTCTTGACGCTTGGCATTGGCAAAGTTCCCTATTGCCTCTGGCAAGCCACAGTCTTTATTGTCCTACACTCCTGGGGGCTCTCTGTATTCATTAGATCTTGTGTTGCATTTGCATTCATTGCTGCACAGCTAACATTTATCTCATGCTGCTGCTGTAATTTATCCAGCATTAAAAGGTAAAGTGGGTTGAACTTTATAACCTAACCTGTTCGTGCAATAAAGTAAAATCCGGGAACACGCCCTGCCATGCATCCAGCTGACCCGTGGCCACACGTCAACCTCCCAAAATATTACTATTGCCAAGCATGGCTGTCCCGAGCACAGCGTCCTTGTTTATGCCGCAGCTCCCGACACCAGTGCAGGTATCTGTGATGTGGGCTGTTGCTTTTTCAGGTTGGCCCAGCTGGCCGGGGGAGGTAGAAAGCCTTACCTCTGCCCTTACACTCCGAGGCCCAGTGCCCCGTTCCGCCGCATCTGAAGCAGGTATCTGAGCCCCTGTCGAAGCATTTGCCACCTCCTCCAAACCATTCGCCTTTCTTCTGCCACTTCTGCTTCCACACCTGTAAAGGGACCAGCAGGCCTAAGCCAGGGCCTTGCTTGTAAACCAAAAAAGCCCCACCAGAAACAGCCAGATTAGGGACATAGGAACCTCCTACATCTCCACACCCCATCAGTGATCACTCCTGGGAAATGCACCACCTCTGGGGGTGGCAGTCAGCAGGTATGCAACAGTGCACAGCAACACTGTACAACTGTTAGGCCAGGAAGCAAAACAAAGGAGAATTCTGAATTCATTTGAAACTGCAGATGATGGGAGGCTAGAAATGACTTTCGCTGGAAACTGGCCTTTTGGTAGCTCACTTAGCAAACGTGCTGGAAAGGGACTCCTTGTTCTCACCACTGGCACGAAGAAGCCTTAAAACCGTCTGCATTTTCCTCGGTTAAGTTAGACTGTAAGGTCTCTGGGGCAGGAACTGCCTCTTGCTCTGAGTTCCATGGAATCCAAGACCAGCAGGGACCATTGCAATCATCTAGTCTGACCTCCTGTGTCACACCTGCCCCAAAATAATTTCTAGAGCGGATCTTTTAGAAAAACATCCAAGGTTGATTTAAAAAGGGTCAGTGATGGAGAATCCACCACAACCCTCGATAAATTGTTCCAATGGTTAACTACCTTCATTGTTAAAAATTTATGCCTTATCCCCAGTCTGAGTAGTCTAGCTTCAACTTCCAACCTTTCGCTGCTAGACTGAAGAGCCCATTATCACATGTGTGTTCCCCATGTAGGTACTTATAGACTACAATCAAGTCACTCCTTAACCTTCTTTTTGGTAAGCTAAGTAGACTGAGGGTATGTCTACACAGCACAGAAAAACCCGCGGCCGGCCTATGTCAACCGACTCGGGCTTGCAGGGCGCAGGCTGTGAGGCTGTTTCATTGCCGAGTAGATTTTTGGGCTTGAGCTGGAGCCCGGGCTCTAGGACTCTGCAGGGCAGGAAGAGCAGCCCTAGAAAGCAGCATCCCCTCTCTACAGTGCCAGTATCTCTAGCCTATATGTACCCAGGATCTCTAGGGTTTGGAGGGCACACGCCCTGCCTCCTCCATGGCGTCCAGCCCCAAGGTAGCATTCACAGCATTTTCTTTGCCCTCGGTCTCCCTTCGCTGCAGGACTTGGGGTGGGGGTGTCTATTTGAACACTATGAGTCAGAGATCTAAAGAGATCCAAACCCCAGGGGACAGCCAGGCAGGGAACAGTGGCTCAAAACACAAGAGAGGTTTATTTTTAAGAAAGTTTCAAAATACAACCAAGCCTTCCTGCACATTTCTGTGATGTTTCCCGTCAACTGGAACATGCCACCTCAGGCTCTGAGGTCTGAAATAAACAAAATCAGGAGATTTTCTGATTTTGTTAGATTCTGTAAGAATTTTCTTTCCAAAGCCTCTCCTAGCAGCAGTTGCTGTCCTCACCTGTCCTTGAAGCTACTCAGATGTGATACAAGGACAATCATCATCCAGAGTTAACCCAGGGATCAGCGCTTCCACATAAACTGTTTTGAGAAGCAACCGATAAACCAGATATTTTTATACTGCTTGGTCCCTTTCCCTGTGGATCACCTGTTTGCAGAGGTGCTGTGTAAACATACCAAGCTTTAAAAATAAAGAGGCTTTTCTTTCAGCTAAAATCAAAATGTATTTCTTCCCCCCGTTCCCCACTTGACATGCTTTCTCTCTCTCATTCCCACAGCGGTCCCCTGAGCATCCCAGCAAATCTTCGCTAGAAGGCTAATAATATATTTCGGTAACACCTCTCTTTGGAGAAGGCTCCTGTGGGGTACTGCAAATTGTGTTAAAATTACAAGCTATCACTCTAAGTTTGCAAGGGGTTTCCAGGTCCTGCTGGCAGATTAGGGGACTCTGTAGGGAAGTGTGAAACCTGGGCCTTAAGCATTCAGTCTGCTGCAGACATCCAGTCTAGAGTAAGGTGGGGCGAGTTGTGCTTTGCTGCCCTAGGGAGCAGCCTGCTTTGTTTTGCTCTGTTTGTGATTCTTGCATGTTAGAATTCAGAATTCTGGGAAACAGAAGTATTATGTTGCAACCTTCCAGCAAAAGTATTTTGTGTTTTTATCTAAACTTCTCTGTGCATATGCCATGAACATAGCAGCTCCAAAGTATTTTACCCGCAGCACCTATTAAATGCACAAACTACATTTATGTTGCAGAGTTAAAATTAAAAATGAGGCAGGAAAAGCTTAGGGTTATAGTTGCCACAGTAACTAACAACTACACCGCACACCTTGTACGGCATGTGGCCTATGTACCGAATGCAGCCCGGCCTCTCGCCCTGCATGCTACTGTAATAATCTTTGTACAAAATACATCTTGTGAGGCATCATTTGAAAACTAATAACTCACTGGTTAATAATATCCCTATAAAATGTATGTAGCAACATTACATGTAAAGTAATGAATTCCCCATGTGATGTTCTTAGTACATGTGCAAACCCACATAGCCCGGACTAGGCAGAAGTTGTTAAACAGCATTGTCCTAAACCAGTGGTCTCCAACCTTTTTATGCCCAAGCTCACTTTTTGAATCTAAGGGCAACCCAGAATCTACTCCAACTCTTCCATCTCCCCCTCTCTCCCCCACCCTCACTCACTTTCACCAGGCTGGGGTAGGGGGTTGGGATTCGGGAGGGGGTGCGGGCTCTAGGCTGGGGCCGAGGGGTTCACAGTGTGGGAGGGGGCTCTGGGCTGAGCCTGGGGCAGGGGGTTAGGGTGCAGGAAGGGTGCAAGCTCTAGGAGGGAGTTTGTGTGCAGGAGGGGGCTCCGGACTGGGGCAGAGTGTTGGGGTGCAGGAGGGGGTTTGGGGTGCTGGCTCTGGGAAGGGGGTCAGGGCTGGGGTACAGCCTCTCGCCAGGCAGCACTTACCTCCACTGTCCTAAACAAAGAAATGTGTGTTTACCTCAATTTACATATAAGTAGTAAACAGGCTCCCTGAGGCAGCAAGGCGGGTAAACCAGTTCCTCAAAGAGGAAGGACAAGCCCAGGCCTCTACCCAGGTGTCATCATGGTTAACTGCTGATCCCCAGTCACATGGCCATTCTCTGGCAACGAAATGGGGCAGGAGCAGATCGATCTGCATTTTAGCAAACAACTACATGGAACCTCTTTCACCACGAGACCCATGGCTCTGTTCTCACAGCTGCAAGGAACTTTATCTAGAGGTAGCCCTGAGGAAGATGCATTTCAAAGGGTGACTGGACTACAAAAGTGAGGGGCAAAAACACCCCAGGTTCTCTCTCTACCTCCCTCTCTTTTACTTAAGATGACAAAAAAACCAGCCCTTTGACTTTGGAGGAGTTCCTGACCTGACAGTTTGGCCAGCAACATTGCTGGGAACCCATGGTAAGGATTTTACCTTGAACCAAGTCTAGTTTGTTAAGTTTTAGCTGCTAGAAAGCATTTTATCTTTATTTCTTGTGTAACTATTTCTGGCTTTAATGCCTTATGCTTGTACTCGCTTAAAGTCTCTTTGTGGTTAAATGAACTTGTTTTATTTTCTAATCAAAAACTAATCTAGTGTTGTGTTTAAACTGAACCGTTTGCTACTTCAACTGGAGTTACGCAAACGGTTGCATATTGACCCCTCAATGGACCTGTAATATCTGAGCTGTCCAGGAGAGGGCTGGACAGTGCAGAATATGTCTTGAGGAAAATTCGGGACTGGGAGTGTGTCGGGGTCACCCTGCCAGTAGTAACCAGGGCTGGTGGAAGCCAGGGTGTGACTGCTGTGTTGCTGTTGGGGTCAGAGCTGTGGCTATTCACAGACATTCAAGGTGTCACCTGCATGCTGGCAGGCTGCTTGTGAATGGCTCAGGTTGGGGGCTACTACAGTAAAGCATTGTAAGGCACCCAGGGTTGCAGGGCAGACAGTGACACAACCCCTCACTGGAGAACTGTTTCCAGTAACACCCCTTTCAAAAAAAATGGTTGACGGGAAATTGCTCAAAACAAAAATGATCTTTGGGCAGAGACCAGGAATGCAGTTTCACCCTAAAATGTGAACCTTTCAGAAAAGCCTGTGAAAACGGGACTATAACTGAAGAGATTGTGGGTCAGTGATAGCACTCGCTACCAAGCAGAGCTACAAGACAGGAATCCTTTCACATGTGCAGCAATCTCTGCAGCTAAATGCAGTGCTGCTTAACCCAGCAACATTACACAATTTAGGACAGGAAGGGAAGTCAACTGTATCCAATTCAAGCTGTGTGGACTGGAGGGGGATTAAAGGAGGCAGAATGCAGCCGCCCATGGTAGAACTTGGCTGGAACATAAGGGTTAATTCCACTGCTCTTGCAAGAAATGCCTTGGGAGCTTTGACCTCATCTGATCGGTACCTCTGTTTAACATCTTATCTGAGCAGGCTGGAATTCGCCACATTATACAAATATTCATCATCTACAAACAAAATCTGTGCTGTTGAATTCCCCGTTATTTAACAATTCTTTGCTTGGCAGCGAGATTAAGCCAGTGCCATTTGCCTGTGGATCATCAGATCAGCGAAGCACTGAAGTGTTGCCACGATGTTAATGGAAGGCTGTTTCTCCTACTGGATTCCAGAACACTGGGCGTGTTTTGCTGAGAGAGTGATTCTCTAAACTAAACCAAAACTAATTCTACAGCATGCCCCGCGGCCGAAGGTGCGAAGAATCTCACTCGGGGCTCTCGCGTGGCCTTTGGAAAGGAGGAACTGGACAGATTTTAAAGAAGCCAAAGGAGCATCCTGCCTGGTGAGTTCTCTGTGCTCTATCATTGCCTTAGGCATGTTAGACGGAATGGCATATTCTACAGCACAGGCCTCAACACTCCAAAGGGATCCTGTCAATGTCGGAAGGTCAGCAGCACGCTCCTGCCTGAAAGCCTGCTGCAGGCTGTGGTTGCAAGCAACACTGAAGGCCCTGATCCGACAAGTTACTCCCCACAGACAGACCCTGGCACTCACTGACATCAGTGGGGCTCTGCCTGGGTGCAGGGTTCTGCCCTCAGAGTAACTACCAGGATCAGGGCCTAAGATCCCTATAAGTTTGAGATCAGAGAGCAAAAATGATTCTCTTCTTCCCCTCCATTCATTTACCACATGCAACTGACAGCACTTGTCCAGTCAGTCTCGCCATTCTTCAGCCCCACTGCCCTGCCAGTCACCATCTCCCAGTCGTGTGGCTCTTTCATGCAACAACAGGGAGAGGAAATGTTTAAAAAAAGAAGAAAGGAATTTTTTGACTGTAAAACCACAGAAACTAGCAGGAGGTTTCAGGGGCCAGGGCAGAACCTGAAACTGCTTTAAACTTATTTGAAAAAGCGACTAGATTTCAAGCTTGTTGAGTCCCTTAATAAAAAAGGCAAAACCTAGCAAGCAAGCGGGTATAAATACCTAGCTCCATCAGAAATAGGGTGTGCAGCACAGAATGAAACATTCAGAACTGCTCACAGCATATGCTGTGGGAGGGCGGGGATTGGGAAGAAGAGGTTAGCAGCATGGAAACACAGGAAAATGGGAAATGAGGGCTGTTGCTCTTTTATAAAGGGGGGTCCTCCCCTTAATTAGCACTCGCCAAGCAATTGGTCATCTCACCTGCTTGCGAAGGTGATGTCCTCTCAATGCATAACCTTTAACGTGAGATTTCTTCTTCAGGTTGAGTCTGACAAAGTTGCCGTCTTTCTTTACAGGGGCCCTGGAAAAGCAAGTCCAGATGGTAGAGTCAGGCAGCGTGTATGTTGCCCATGAAGATGCACTGGATTGTATTCTTGCTGCAGTGAAAGCTGGACAGCATCAAGGAAGGCAACATGGAGCAATGGTGAGAGATGGGAATAGGTCTAGTTTCATTTTCCCAAGCAGATCGAAATGCAAGTAGTAAAGCTGCATCACTGGTGAAATGAACACCAGGCTGCTCCTCCCCAGCACCTCCCATCCAAGGATTTCAAAGTGCTGCAGAAACTATTAATCTTCACAACCCCCCACGACATAGATATCATCATCCCCATTTTACAGAGGGGGAAACTGAGGCATGGAGACGCTAATGACCACATTTTCAAATCTTGCTTTTCTCATTCTGGGGGCCCTGATTGGAGAGGCCACCTTGAGACACTTTGGCTTGACTAGCAGAGGGGTTAAGCACCCACAACTCTAATCAAAGCCAATGAGTGTTTGTGAAAAAACAGGCGCAAGGGGTCTCATGTTGGGCACCAAAAATTAGTGGAGACTTCGGACAGCGTTGGCTTAAGTGTGGCCCAAAGTTACACGCTCCATCTGTGGGAGAGCCAGGAATGGAACCGAGATGCCCTGACTCCAAGTCCCATGCTTTCCACATGAGACTACCCAAGAGAAGGGCCAGATTCTGCCACTCTCACACACACACTGAAGATGACCTTATTCTGAGAACAATCCCATTGATTTGGGTGGGAGCTGGGGAAAAAATCTGTCCCCAAGCTATATTTTTAAAGCAATGTTTAAAGAACCCAATACATGCTTAGTAACATAGGGAGGGAGATATTCTGAAACAGTCAGTACTGATCGCTACTCTTCCCCTCAAGGCTTCAGAGCTAGTTTAAAACCCCTGGAGTCACTGCAAAAGGAGCCGGCAGCTCAGCACTTACTTGTGCTTACCTCGATAAATGCTCTGGATACAGATCCTCTTTCTCTGTCAATATTTAATGTGCCATCTGCCTCAAAACGGGATGTGGAGGTGCTTTGACAAGTAGATTGGAAAGTCATCTAGCTTCCTTGCAGCATCTCCACTGGGCTAGCTTGTACTGTCCACTACACTGGGCTGGGTTTTAATAGTTTATTTTCCCCCACACTGCTTGCAATCTCCATTTTGGGGCTTGAAAAAGCCCCCTCTCATCCTAAACCTCCCCTGCTCCCAATTTGCATTTGGCAACTCCCCTGCTCAGCTTCCTTCCCTGCCCTGGTTTGGATTTATTTCTCCTGTTACATCAGCATCACCCCTGCTATCAGCAGCTGGAGGGTTTAGTCCCCTGCTCATTGCAAGGGCCAGACTCACCTCTCAGCTACACCAGATCAAACTCTGCTCCCCCATAGCAATTCTCAGCTGGTATACGGTGTCTCAATGACCAGAGCCAACTGTCACAGTCAGAGCAGCCTCTAAACTGCTCCAATTTATGCCAGGGCCAGCTTGAGAATTGAGGCACTTTAACTGGTTCCTTGACTGCTTCTCTCATCTGCAGGACCAAGTGCATCTTCGCACAGGAGAGGATCTGGCCCATAGTTAAATAAATATTGACTTTGCACACTCCAGAAGTGCTGGCAGGAAGCAGGCTACATTAGGGCACGAGGATGCTCATTCAGTATTGAAGTCAACTGGGAAAGCACTTGCACCTTGGAACGCCAGCTTAGGCCAGTTTCAGCACACGTTTCAGACGCTATTCAGGTCCAAGCAGGTTTGAACCTAACCCGTTTATTTTACTGCCAGGTGGTTTCCAGGAACTGCAGATGACACTGCAAGAGCTGCCCATCTTACACACTTGGGAGATGGTGAGCTCTAGATCCCTGGCCACTTGGGTGAACAGGGAGCATTGCATGGCGGGACCCTTAGTCTCCAAGGGCTGCCTCTCTATACTTAAGACAAGGACAACTTCTGGCTACATCATACAACCCTGTGGGCTGCACGTTGGCCACCCCAGCTGTATTCCCAACCCCAAGGCTGAGCCACCAGAAGAGACCAAACCCACCTGCAGACGCTGGCTCTGCTGCTCCATTTGTGCTTCCCCTCCCCTTCGACTTCTCCAAGGAGGTTTTCAGAGAGCATTGGCACATCCCTTCCCTTCTCCTCTTTAACCTCCACAGGCTCCCCATCCTCTTCCAAATTGCTTTCGCCTGGCTTTGGCTCACAGATGGCCCCTCTCACTTTCTTCTTCACGGAGACGGGGTTGTCTCTGGCTGATGCATTAGTCCGCCTGCGCTTTGGCGCCACAGCACCATCATCTTTGCTGGCTGTGGCAGTTCGCTGCCTCTTTTTATTGGTCGCTTTGACCTTCTTGGGTTGACTGGGCCCGTCCCCTGTTCTACAAGAGGCTCCTCCCTCCCCTCCTGAAGTGTTCCCAAGCTTTTCCTGCTCTGCTCCCTGATGGGCATCCTTTGGGAGATTCTTAGGTTTACTGACACGTTCTTTGGCAATGCTGATTTCAGTAGCACGAAGCGTTGAGTCCATCCTGCCGTTCCCTTGGGTTTCACTAATACCCTGCTCATCCTTCACAGCCACCCTGTAGTCATCTCCACCACCTTTAATTAGATCATCGCCCTCCAGGGCAGCTCCTTGCCGGTTTCTCCTAGAAGGATCCCAGTGTTTCTGCAGCTTCCAGCTCCCCAGGGGGCAGTTTCCAAGAGGTGGAACATTCTCGCTTTCCAGGGACTGAGCCCTAACTCCAGTGGTTTGGTTCAGGGAATGGTCATGCAGAGATTGGTCAACATTCGCCTGCAGGGCAGGGCCTGCTTTTGTCTGATCTTTGTTCCTGCCATTTGAGGTAGAAGCACTTTCCTCTCTTGGTCTCTCCCCTGCTTTCTCCCTGATGCCCTGACACCTGTCCAGCCAGCCAGGATCCAGGGAGCCCAGTCTCTGGGCCACCGTCTGCTTCAATTGCTGGAATTTATTTACCTCAGGGCTCGGCTTCAGCCCTCCAGAAAGGATGGTGGGGGCCAGCCCCGATATCGATAGTGGGAGGAGGAGGTCTCCTGGCTCGTTAGGATCAGAGTTAGTAACGCAGTCTTTGTCGCTTTTCAGCGATGGCATCTGGGGGGGCTTTGGAGATGCACCCGGGTTGCTGTTGTCCAAGCTCTTCTCCAACAGGAGCACAGCTGGCTTCCCTCGGGGAGTCAAGGACTTCCTCAAAGCTATAGGACGCTCCTGCAATCGGAATTAAACAGCAGTAAGTTTTCAGCATTCCCAGTCCCAGTCTAGGCCCTACACTGCTCCTCTCCATGCCACCCCTATGCACAGACACCCTTGGAATCCTGCTTCCCCAGGCCCTTTCCCTGCCCAAATCCAAGTTGCTCCTACAGAATCACTTCTTCCAGGATGTCCACAACAAGGGACACAAACCAACAGCTAAAAAGCAGCTCCAAAGCATTCCTTCCTCTGGGCTTCCAGGTGCCTCCATCAGCTCTGCCAGCTCTTCAGGGCAAAGACTGGCTTCACTGCACAGCCTCAAGTGCAGTGTCAGCACATATATAACTTAGAGCAAGCCCCAAAGAAAACATTAGCTCTTCAAAAACCAATGAAGAGCCAGTCATGCTAGCGTCACAGCTACTCTGGGCAGCAGTTCTTTGGTGCGCCAAGGGCTTCCAAACAGGTTCCATTTGCTTTCACGCATCAACTCTCGACACACATCTTCAGGGAAGATGCGAGAACAAAGACACTTTTGACGGATGCCTCCCTCTGATAAGAATGAGCGACACTTTTAGAGCACCCCAAAGGATGCGAAGGGCCACATTCAACTGGCCTCACTCATGATGCAGCGTGAGTGCAAGACCCAGCAGAATTTGGCCCAGATAACAAGCTATGTGCAGAAGGATCGCTTCAACAATCACTGAAATGCAGCCACCTCTGGAGTGGAACATGACAGCTGTTTTAAACTGCTCAAAAGCTTTGGGACAGGAAGTGAGGAATATGGCATCCAACAGAACCTGCTGGTGAGGTTTTGTGCTGTAGAATGTAGACACCTAAATGAAATCTGATCATGACACTGGAAGTAATGCCTCTACTCCAGGGGAACATGCCAGGGGATCTTTAGTGACAACAAGGAGTCAGGAGCTCTGGTTTAGGCAGCTTTCTAAGGATTCGATATTACAACGGGATAGTAAATATCCAAACCTAATTTCCATTGCTTCTGAAAATACCCACTTTGCTTTGAGTGGGAATTAGCAGCCTCTTAAAGGAGAATTCCTGTGATTTCAGCCACATGTGCTGAACACATCCAAGAGATCTCACTGGATACCACACTCGTTTTCATTATGCAGCAGCTCCTGAGCGAAAGGGTTTAACCAGCCCATGAGAACTACCTTTGTGAACAGCACCAAACAAGGGCAAATCAGAGATTCATTAGCTATTCGGGGGGAGGAAGGGGAGGACTAAAACCAAACAAAATGTATCATCCCCCTTTCTCCAGCCTTGTTATTTGATCACAACAGAGTCAGGTGAAAGAGGAGCCTCACACAGCACCTGGGGTGCAGTCTAACCCCTCAGCTGGTTTGCAGTTCACCTCCATGATCTCAAGAAAATGGATCATGTGACTCCAGCGGGGCAGCCTCACCTTCCTCAGCATCGTTTGAGCTGAGCCCCTCTAACTCATAGAAGGTTTTGCACAGTTCACAGGTTTGAGCTGGTAACAAGGTTCGCTAAAAATTTGTTGGGAACTCACCCCTGGGGCCCTGCCTGGAAATGTAGCGGGGCATTTTCCTCCTCTTCTGAGAAAGGGCCATGAGCAGCTTTGAGAGGTGCTTCCTGGGCTCTCTCTCCACTGCCTGTCATGCAAGCTTCTTTTCAAGCTGCGCCTGCCCATGCTAGCCTTTGGCACCTGCCATCTCTGAGAACAAGGAGAGCGTCTCCTTTTGAAAGGAGGGGAAGGATCAAACTCTTGCTGCATTGGCAGCTTGCCTGGAGCTCACCTAGCAGGCAGGAAAGGGAGGTGATTACGCAGGCTGAGCTTCTGTAGTAAAGAGAGGGGCAGCTGCAGGCTACAGCTCCCAGCATTCAACGTGCCCTCTTGATCTAAGCTTGGCCTCCCGCGGAGCAGTCCATCCCAGGAGCTGTAGTCCCCCCAGACTGCACCTCTGCATTAAAGAGGAGAGCAACATCACTGAATTCAGTGGATCACACGTTGGCCACCTCTGCTCTTTGGGCCTAAACATGAGATTCTGCCTAGTGAATCCATTCAGAGCGCTAGAGCGATCACACAAATGCTACTCCTTCGGAAGCCCAGGGGTTTGTTCATCAAGTTACCCAAACGTCAAAGGCCCTTTCACGGAGTCGCCAGACCTTTATGGCCGCTCCCAGGTTGGCTTTTAGCTTCATTCCAAAATACTGCGCAGACGCCTTTAGGGTGTCACGGTCTTGGGGGCTCAGCCTGGGGGCTGTCTGCCCTCGATTCAGATGCGCACCCCAGCAACCCGAGTCCGGAGCCTCGAATAAAAAGAAAACAGTTAAACCAAGCTAGAGCACGTCTCTAGGAGTCAATTAGAGAGCACAGGCACATGATCACTTATCTCTGAGATGGGGGGGACGGGGAATGAAGAGCCAGAGAGCACCTACACATTAATAAGGAACACTGTACTATCTGTCAGCCCTCCCGAGAGCTGGATGGAAAACATCAGGCCTTCAGGTGCGTATCAGCCTGTCATCCTCTAGTGCAGTGATTCTCAACCAGGGGACCGCGAGCAGGTTTCAGGGGGGCCGCTAAGCAGGGCCAGCATTAGACTTGCTGGGGCCCAGAGTAGAAAGCCGAAGCCCCACCGCATGGGGTTGAAGCCTGGACCCCGACCCCCGCCACTCGGGGCTGAAGCCGAAGCCTGAGCAATATAGATTTGTGGGGGCCCCATGGCATGAGGCCCCAGGCAGTTGCCCTGCTTGCTACCCCCAAATGCCAGCCCTGGCTTTTATATGCAGAAAACCAGTTACTGTGGCACAGGTGGGCCGTGGAATTTTTACAGCATGTTGAGGGAGCCTCAGAAAGTGCAGCAGTTCCCAAACTTTTGAGGGCCCCCCCTTACCCTGTCCACACCCCACCAGCTTCCCTGAGCCAGGGCCAGGAGCGGGACCATGGATGGGGGGACGCATGCACACGTGGGGGACGGGAATAGCTCAGTGGTTTGAGCATTGGCCTGCTAAACCTAGGGTTGTGAGTTCAATCCTTGAGGGGGCCATTTGGGATCTGGGGCAAAAATTGGGGATTGGTCCTGCTTTGAGCAGGGGGTTGGACTAGATGATCTCCTGAGGTCCCTTCCAACCCTGGGATTCTATGAGATTCTATGGGTAAGGGGGCCGAGGCTGGGCCGGGTCTGGGGGCAGGAGCAGAGCCGCAGATGAGCTGCGGTGGGGGCTGGCAGCCGGGCCTGCAGGTGCGGCTCCACTCCTGGCCTTGCCCACAGCCTCTGCCCCAGGGAATGGAGTCGCGGCCAGAGGCCAAGGCGTGCGAGGGGACGGGATCTAGGGATGCAGCTGGGGGCTGGACTGGAGCAGAGCGGGGGTGGGGAGGTTGGTGGAGGGCCTCTACAAGTGCCTCTCTACAGCAAGTTAGTCACGCCAGCTCTCCGAGTGGTGTAAAGTCACGGTCCATGTAATTAGGTTGACACAGTATCAGCATAGACTCTGTGTTGCTTACACTGACTGTTACTAGCCTCCAGGAGCAGTCTCCCAATGACCCACACTGACAGTACAATCAGTACAAGCGCTCCTGGTGAGGACACACACTGCCGGCACAAGGAGCCAAGTGTGCAGATAATTTAATAACTGTGGTGGCTGTATGCTGATGTAACTTAGGTTGATGGTTGCAATCCCTCCACACTCAGAGCTAGCAAAGTCTGTGCAAGTTCTGCATACACAAGAGCTGCAGAATCAGGTCTTGTCACAACCCCCAGAAAGAGATGCCACGGCAAACAAGCTGCTGAGCTCAGCAAAGCGCAAGCGTCCCTTGATTACCTGTTCCACGGCTGGGGTTTCTTTAGTAGCTTGCTGGCAGACTGAGCTGGATTCGGGGAGGCCTTGATGCTCTCTTGCTTGCTTTAGCGCTTTATACTCTCGGTATAGTTCTGTGCATTAAAATAAGGATTATAAGAGTAGATTTCATAAGGTAGCTGGGACATGCTCCATGGTCTTATTTCTGTTGGAAAACCCAAGCAGTAATGGACTAGTAAAGGAGAGCATATACCCATTCCCCGAAGAACAAGGATTCTGTAGATTTAAATTTGGAGGGGTTAGATTTGTACATAATTAATTATGTCTAAAGACCCTTTCCTGACTTTTGACAGCTAACTTTTTACACTAGCTGGAATTTATAAACACCAAAATCATCCTCATTGTTATTTATACAACATTTAATGACTGGCATTGAGATTCACAACAGACTGAGAAATCGAAGCATAATATTTGATAACCATATTTCGTGTCTTAAAAACACGCACCTGCTTAAAGTTACGCACATGAGTTTTCCCGTTGAGTTAAACGAACAACTCCCATGTGTAAAGTTAATCATGTGTATAAGTATTGGCAGGATTGGGCCCTAAGATTTAGTTTCTAAGCATGAAGTAGAACGTGCTGAAATTGAGTGACCCCTCACACATGTCCCATCAAAGCATACATCATCCACGTGCCCAGCTGAGGTGTCTTATGGGCCTGGGACCCTAACTACAACTGATTTCAATGGGAATAATGCTGGAATTTCTCCTGCTCCCCATTGTTTTTGGGTGGAGAGAGAAATCCAATATTACTGACATATGCCAATTGAAATCTAATATTTCCAGGCCTAACGTCTTATTACAGACTTTGAAATATTTCAAGTCTAAGACTGAACATTGTTCTCTTCTCTTTAAATAAACTTTTACTTTAAATGCCCGTTGTCTATATTCTGTCGACAAACATAACTATAATTTTACTATTGTCTAGCACTCTCCAAGGATCTCAGAGTGCTTTATATAAATGAGTATAGCTCCCAGTGAAGCAGGGCAGCAGCATCTCAAGTTCACAGAAGGGGAAACTGAGGCAGAAAGATTAGGTGACTTAATGTCACAGGGAATGTATGTGGCAGAGCTGTATGGGGGTGGGGAACCATCCTACTTACCAATCACCCCAAGGGAAAGGAGAGCCTTTCCGAGGACAGCTATAGCAAAAGCCTTATCTCCTTTGCAGTCAATGGTGATTTTCCCCCATGGGCTGATCCTTCATTAGGGACACAGGCACACCCTACCCCTCACCCCATGGAGCAGCTGTGCAGTTTGGGGAGTTTATAGCTCATACTTACTCTTTGTCTCCTCTGGAGCCTCTTCCATATCAGTCTGTAAAACAAATACTAAACTATTAGGCATTAATCCCAGGTGTGTTTGGAGAGAGGCTCTATCCCCCCGTCCCGCTTGCTCCCTGTGTTCCTTCTTCACTTGGAACCACCTTCTCCCACCCTGTGCACCAAGTGCCCTAGGCATCCTGCTTCAAGGACTCCTGAGAACCCTTCTGTTCCACATTGTTTTCCAGCTGGAATGACTATCAGCCCCTCCATGTTTATCCTGCACGGTTCTTATTCAAACCTTTATGCTGCAACCTTTTGGGGACAGAGATTCGCTCCATCTTTCATCTGGTGCATATGACCTACTGCAAGGCACTCTCTACATGTCAGTGAGCGAGGTAACTAAGTGATACCATCCCATCTAGCTCCTAATTCAGAGGAAAAGGTGCAGTAAGAGGCCAGGTCTCCAGATGACAACGGTAGAAGTCATATTAATAACTCTTACCACATAGCACTTTTCAGATACAAAGCCTGTTCCACACATTTCAATAACCTCTCTACCCCCTGAGAAGTAGCAAAGTATTATCTTCATGTTACAGATGGGGAAACTGAGGCACAGAAAGACTCAGACTTGCCCTAGACAACAGAGGGAGACAGTGGCAGGACCACAATTAGTTCTTGTCTAGTGGTCTGGGAATTGGGAATTGCTGATACTCATAGAATATCAGGCTTGGAAGGGACCTCAGGAGGTCATCTAGTCCAACCCCCTGCTCAAAGCAGGACCAATCCCCAACTAAATCATCCCAACCTTCTCACCCCAACTGCCTCAACCTCCTTGAAAGGACATACATTAGGGCACAGTTAGAGGGAATTGGGGCTTCTATTTCTCAGGCTTTATTGCTTAATGAAATTCAGGGCAATTTTTTCTGGGGCGGGGGGGGGGGGGCAGATACATGGAAAAGGAAAAGGCCAATTTTTTGTGCAGCCCAACATTTAATTATTTTCTTTTAAAACATTTGTGGTGCCCTGGGCACTGATGTCCCCGTATTGGTGCACAGTGTAAGAATGGGCTGTTATAAATTAATAGATGGTGACTTAAGGCCCTGACCCTGCAAACACTTATGCACGTACTTCACTTTAAGCACAGGTACGGTCTGTTGTCAGATGTTCGGCTGGGTGTATGTGTTCTCTCCGCGTGCCATCCCAGCTCTGCGCATGCAGCTGGCACAGCAGATGTCCATTGAACCGCTCAACGATCACAAGATCCGTTAAAGTACAAAGGCACCCGGCGAGGTTTATTGTCGACAAAGCATGACAGTAGTATCCTGCAGACTCTAGCGGACCATTACTACATGTATGCCCTTAACAATGGATGCAGCTCAGTGAATGGAGGGACCTTCCATTCCCCACTAAGCTAGACAAAGACATCCCTCTGAGGTACCATTTTATACACCAATACAAACAAGTTCCCTATTGCCCCTCTGACATAGGTAGTTACTGCACCCTGACGTGGTTAGTTACCAACCTCTGACACGGCTAACGACCACCCATTACCTTGTACCTGTTGGTTTGATCAATACATCTCTATCCATCACAAGGTCATCATCTTTAGGAGGGGTCAGTGAGTTCTCATTACCTTTTTTTTTTTTTCTTTTCGCGGGGGGGGGGGGGGGGAGTTTGTACCATACTTGGTATCGGGGTGTTCTGGTACCACCCTTCTGGGATGTGTTTGCACGAGTGTCCTGTGCCTAGCTTTTCTTAAGAATGTGTGTTTTTGCAATACCAGCCCTGTTCTTGCCAGGTTCTGTGAGCTTGCAAAGCAGGCAGAGCCTGACTTCTGCTAACTTTGCTTCGTATCAGCAAAGCTTGACCACTACTTTAGCTCAGGCCTTAGGTCTCAGACCAGGCTTCTGATACAAGGCCTTATGTCTCAGGCTCTCTTTCTACTACATTCCCCCACTTTTTGCCTTTTTATGGGGAAGATGTTTACCCATCGTTCTGGAAAAGTATAATGCATGGACTGAAGATGATCCAGTGGGCTAAACACTGTTATATGGCCACCTTACTTTACCATTCATACATTCATGCCTCATCTGTCCCTTGGTCTACACATTCCCCCACATGACTGATGGACAGATTTTCTTTTCAGTCCCTTTTGGTGGGCCTGGGAATGTTAGGCCCAGGACTTCGATTGAGGAATGTAGTTTTATGATTGATCCTTGGGGTCACTCCCAGATAATATATATGGATATGAGAGCCTGACTTCAACTGGGGCCTCCAGACATTACCATAATCCAAGTAAATAATAATCTTTGAATCTCTCCAATCCCCCTGCGAGACTATCCTACAGAATGACAGATTACCCATTATTAAGAATTCTTCCCTGATATTCAGTCTTAAATCCCCCCCTCCCCGCCCTTCTTGTCATCCCACTCTTCATTTTATGCCTTCTTCATACCACCTTGAACAATTTCTGGCCTTCCTTGGCATTTGAATTTGCAGACAGTTGGCACACCAGGATGTTGCTCAACCAAAATGAAAAGATTTAGCTCTTTTAATCTTTCCTCAAATCAGTGCAGACAGCAGCAGAACCACATAATCCCCAGCACGGATGAACAAGGGCAGATTTAAACTCACTCTTCTCTTTCCTGTATTTTTCTTTTGCAAGGCTACTCTTAAACCTCTGATTCCTTGAGTCATATCCCCTCCCACCCCTGCACGGGTACCTTGCTCGGTTTCCTCTGGTGCTCCTGAAGAAATGTCGTCTCCCATTTTTTCAGCAGGACTTTGACCTCGTTGTATCTGTCCATGGCTCCGAAGGCCTGACCCTGCTCTGAAGAACTGCACCAGCTGTAAATATTGCACAGATCTTCAGATTAATCCTCTCCAGAACCAACCCTTTGCAGTTTTATTAACAGGCAGATATCCCCACCGCTTTCTGCTGAATAGTATGAGGTCATCATACAAGCACCAATCTATAGGCACATCCAGGAGAAAGTCAGTGTGATATAGGGCGAAGGCTCTGACCACTTTAGTCACTGCAGATGGTGTCTGTCAGGAAACTGCACTTTAACAAATAGTAGTGGGTACTTGCCACCAAGGCTGCTAATCCGCTTGCTATCTCAAGTGGTTCATGCTGTCTGTGCTCCATAGATGGGGCAATGGGACACATCCCCACTATGGTTTGAAATCAGTGCAGTCTACCGCTTTGCTTCCTGTCCCAAACTGAGTTCCCATGTTCCACTCAAGAAGGGAGTGCAATATTGTCACAGTTCAAAGCAACTGCACCAGTATCTCCCCTTAGCGGCTCAGCAAGGGCACCCACTCTCAGGCTCCTAGCTCCACAGCTGATGCCTCTCCAGGGTGGAGAATCTGTGTCTCTTTGCTGCCTGAGCAGGGCATTCTCAGGGTGAATAGTTCCCTGCCTTCCGTGTATTTCCCAATAAAGACTGTCTGGCTAAACAGACCTGCTTGCTTTCTCTTCAGAGATGGATAACAGAGGGGTTGCTACAGATTACCACCCAGAGCTTTCTAAGCAAGCCTACTTTATTCTTAAGGTAAAAAGCATTACAGAGAAGACATATTAAAACAATCAAAGAACCTACACCCGTACTGATCAGCTTACCAGCGTTCACCCCAATTCTAATGCAGGTTCTGGCAGGATAAGCACTTCACCCCTCCTCCCCAGGGGAGTCTTATCACAGCTTCAACTCAGAACAAGCATCCTCATGACAAGTTTCGTCCACCCTCTTGTACAGCTCCATGGGGTCTCTGATCTGGAGTTTCCAGGCGCAAGTCACTAGTATACAAGGGGACTCTCTTGCCTTAAGAGGGGGAGAATTTGCACACACACCCCCCCCCCAAGGTATTCCCTAAGGAAATCCACTTTACAGGTATTGTTCCACAAAGGCCTCTGAGCTGCCTCAGACCTTCCAGAGGGGAAACTGAGGCAACAGAGGGGAAACTGAGGCACAGAGGGAGAGACTTCACCAGGGTGACACAGCGAGTCAGTGGCAGAGCTGGCAATAGAACCCAGGCGTCCGGGACCACCTGAGAGGAACCCAGGCGTCCGGGCTCAGCCCCCGCCTGAGGGGAGCCCTCTCCAAAGCCCAGAAGAACCCAGGCACCTCCCCGCCGCCCCCACGTTAGAGGGAACCCAGGCGTCCGGGCTCCGTGCCGCAGCCCCACGGGCAACGGAGCTAAAAGACCCCGAAGCCCCGGACTCACCCGCGCCGGCCTGGCTGGCTCCCGCACAAACCTCCCGCCTGCCCGGAGCGCCCACCAATAGGAGCGGCCGCAGCGGGACGCGCGAGCCAGCTGCCCAATCACAGCCCCAATCTCCAAGGAAACGCAAGGACCCCGCCTCTCCATTCCGGAAAACGTCGTGGCGGGCCCGCCTCTGCGTCACCACGCAGACCCGGAAGTGCGGTGGCCTCCGGTGGGGCGGGGCTTGCAGAGCCCGGAGCGGCTCCGGGGGGGGGAAGCTGAGGGAGCGCGCGCGGGCGCGCGGGGCCTGGCCGCTGGGGAGACGGTAGGGCCGGGGGCCTCCTCGCGGCTGGGGGGCGGGGCCTCAACCACGGCAGCGTTGGGGGAGGAGCATGAACCCCCCCCTCCGTGAGAGGAGAGGTCTGAGGCGTGAACCCCCCGAGGGCCGGGCCTGGAGGGTGAAACCCCCCCCCCCGCGGGGAGGGGCGTGAGCCCTCTGAGGCAAGTGGGGGAGGGTCTGGAGTAGGTGGGACATGAGCTGTCTGGGGGGCAGGGGTGAAATGGGGAGAGGGGGCTGAGCCCCTCCTTTGGGGGGCTGAGCCCCTCCCAGGCAGTTGTGTGTAAGGGGGTGTGTGACCTCCTCCTTTGGGGGGTCTGAGCCCCTCCCAGGCAGTAGTGTGTAAGGGGGGGGCGTGACCCCTTCCCTGGGGGGCCTGAGCCCCTCCCAGGCAGTTGTGTGTAAGGGGGGGCGTGACCCCCTCCTTTGGGGGGTCTGAGCCCCTCCCAGGCAGTTGTGTGTAAGGGGGGGCGTGACCCCCTCCTTTGGGGGGTCTGAGCCCCTCCCAGGCAGTTGTGTGTAAGGGGGTGTGTGACCTCCTCCTTTGGGGGGTCTGAGCCCCTCCCAGGCAGTTGTGTGTAAGGGGGGGATGTGACCCCCTCCTTTTGGGGGCCTGAGCCCCTCCCAGGCAGTAGTGTGTAAGGGGGGCATGACCCCCTCCTTTTGGGGGCCTGAGCCCCTCCCAGGCAGTAGTGTGTAAGGGGGGGTGTAACCCCCACAGCTGGAACAGCTGTCCATTCCCCTAACCCTGTTGTGGGGCATTTGTCCTCCTCTGCTGCTCTGTTCCTAAATGTCTCTGGAAAAGGGGCTGCAGGTTCTGTTCCCCTCTGCCCCTGAGGGCTGTGGCTTTGTGATATCTGCTGCTCTGCTCACCCCCCATTGGAGATGTCTCCTGCAGTGTCTCCTCCTAGCAGCTTCCTTGATCGCTTCCAGCAGAACCAGGCCCAGAAGAGCAGGTTCCCCTGCAGGGGAGTCGGGGCTCGTTCTGCTGATGCTAAAGCATCATTTCTGGATGTCAGCAGCTTGTAAGAGCTGCCCCCTCTTGTTGGTCAATAGGTTGTAGTTTAGTCTGCTCCAAAGGTGACTGGCTGAATCCTAGCATCTCCTAGTCTAGCTATCCCTCTCTGCCCTTCTTCTTTGATGTTGGATGGGAAATAAAGGGAGGAAGGAGAAGAAGGGGCTATGGGAGTGCTACCTGGGACATGAGGTTATCATTGTTTAATTTCCCCATGTGTGTGCCACTGACCAGCCTCAGTGGTGTGGGAGATGGCCAGGATTTGGTGCCACGATTGGCTGTACCACAAGGTGATGTTATGGTCAAGTGCAGTGGGATGAGGCATGGGTGGGCTGCATTGTGGGATGGGGGGTGTGCTCATGGTAATGGAACTAGTTGGTTTGAGAAGGTATACTAGAATATCTCTTGCACTGTGTTTGGTCTTTCACTGCTTGAACCCCCAGATTCTGTGGCTGAAACCCTCTGATGGCCAGATTGTTTGATTGAATAGGTGGAACAAGGCTGCTAAAGGGCCAGGAGGGGTCGCTGTCCCATCCGCCTTAGAATCATAGGGTTAGAAGGGACCATGAGGCTCATCTACTCTAACTCCTGATCTAACTTCCTTGAGTTCTGTCAAGATCAGCATAAGGAGACAAGGGAGGAGCAAACTAGCATGAATCATAGAATCATAGAATATCAGGGTTGGAAGGGACCCCAGAAGGTCATCTAGTCCAACCCCCTGCTCGAAGCAGGACCAATTCCCAGTTAAATCATCCCAGCCAGGGCTTTGTCAAGCCTGACCTTAAAAATCTCTAAGGAAGGAGATTCTACCACCCCCCTAGGTAACGCATTCCAGTGTTTCACCACCCTCTTAGTGAAAAAGTTTTTCCTAATATCCAATCTAAACCTCCCCCATTGCAACTTGAGACCATTACTCCTCGTTCTGTCATCTGCTACCATTGAGAACAGTCTAGAGCCATCCTCTTTGGAACCCCCTTTCAGGTAGTTGAAAGCAGCTATCAAATCCCCCCTCATTCTTCTCTTCTGCAGACAAAACAATCCCAGCTCCCTCAGCCTCTCCTCATAAGTCATGTGCTCTAGACCCCTAATCATTTTTGTTGCCCTTCGCTGGACTCTCTCCAATTTATCCACATCCTTCTTGTAGTGTGGGGCCCAAAACTGGACACAGTACTCCAGATGAGGCCTCACCAGTGTCGAATAGAGGGGAACGATCACGTCCCTCGATCTGCTCGCTGTGCCCCTACTTATACATCCCAAAATGCCATTGGCCTTCTTGGCAACAAGGGCACACTGTTGACTCATATCCAGCTTTTCGTCCACTGTCACCCCTAGGTCCTTTTCCGCAGAACTGCTGCCTAGCCATTCGGTCCCTAGTCTGTAGCGGTGCATTGGATTCTTCCATCCTAAGTGCAGGACCCTGCACTTATCCTTATTGAACCTCATCAGATTTCTTTTGGCCCAATCCTCCAATTTGTCTAGGTCCTTCTGTATCCTATCCCTCCCCTCCAGCGTATCTACCACTCCTCCCAGTTTAGTATCATCCGCAAATTTGCTGAGAGTGCAATCCACACCATCCTCCAGATCATTTATGAAGATATTGAACAAAACCGGCCCCAGGACCGACTCCTGGGGCACTCCACTTGACACCGGCTGCCAACTAGACATGGAGCCATTGATCACTACCCGTTGAGCCCGACAATCTAGCCAGCTTTCTACCCACCTCACCTACCCCATGAAGGTGGGGGCCAAGTGGTAATCTGCCAGTGCTGCCTTACTTCTTCTCAGCAGTCTGGGCAAAGAGTGGCCAGTATCCCTAATTTATATTACGTGCTGTTTAATCCATAGTAGCTGGCTAATACAATCCCGGATTCAATCACAGATGGGCTGGACGTATTGACGGTTGTAGCATTTATTTATATTATAGTAGCATCCAAAAGCCCTAATCACAATCGAGGTATGTTGTGCTACGTGTTGTATAAACGTGGGGAGAGACCACCCCTACTAAGTAATTAAAGACAAGATGCAACAAGTGAGTAAAATATAGTAGAAAGGCTCACATGCTTACATAGACTAGCTAGTGCTCAACTGGAGAGTTCCTGATCATTCTGATAATGTCTTCATATCAGTATATGTAATATCCGCAATCCCCAGTGATCCGCTAACTAGACATGGATTTGGAGGAGGAAAGGGCAGTGGTATTATGGACCGGTTCGGGGGCCGAGCTCCAAGCATGAGGTAGTATAGAAGAAAGCACAAAGATGGTTCTGAGAGATGTGGACAAACAGGTGGCTGAGGCAGATGTTATTAGCAAAGCAGAGTCGATGGGAGCAGTGCGGTAAGATACAAGTGGGGATAGATAGGGAGGAATGGATACTTAGTTCAGCTTTAGGATGATTGTGTTAGGGCAGTGGCTGTGCTTTTTGGATCTGACGTCACGTACAAAGTGCTTCCCATTTTGACAACTAAGATGAGTTTGACTGAAGACTAAGGAGTCCTAGGAGACACAAACTATTAATTCACAATTCCTAGCATATTGAGCACTCCATCTTTTTCCAGGACTCCTAGCAGAGCCAGCTAAGGTGTTGGGTCTGTTGGACTGAGCCTTACTGCCCTGCCGAGCTGCAGTATCTCTGGGAACAGTGACTGTTGTGTGTTGGCTCAAGATCTAATGCTACTGAGAGCCATGGGATTGCTCCACAGTTTCTGGTTCCATTTATGTTAAGTGGGGGCTCTTTGATTCTGAGCTTTCTGGTGAAACTTAATATAAGTGCTGTTGTGATTACAGTTGTGAAAATCAGATCTTTGCTACCTGCAGGCTGTAGGCAAGACCATTCCCATCAGGGTGTGCAAAAGGGGCTGAGTCTAAAGATGGATAGATCTTATTAGTTCCGGAGCTCTGAGGGATGCTGCTGCCTGCCCACTGTATTGGAGAAATAACCATTTTAGTCCATGGCCATAGACACATTGGCCCCATGCTGTTCAAGGTCAGCAGTGGGCTATAAATGACCTGCTAGAGGTTGAAGAAACAGTAGAGACATGTGGGCATCTTGGAAGAGAAATTGGGGTGGAAAGGGAGGAACCTGGTGGTCTATACAGTGTGCGGGGGAAAGGAAGGCTACAGGGAGGAGACATGGCAAGGGAAGAAGAGCTGTGAGCTGGTCAGACAGGACCTGCACCCTGACTGGCCTTGTAAAATCAAGAACCAACAGTGCTCTGGAGGCTTGTAAACAGTTTAGCAAATTGGACCCACAGGGTTAAATTTCTGCTGTTCTGGGGCTAGCCCTCTGATTTCTAGCCCCCTCCTGTTGTGAGAATGTCAGTGGAGCACCGGAGGCAGGTGGGATCCTTCCTACCTGAAGTTGCTGAGCAGGCAGGTGTGCTGGCCTTCTACCCTTGCACTGGCTTCCCAGCTCTGTTCTTTCACTCTGTGGCTGGCTCTCAGAGAGCAGAAGAAGCAGAACAGGTCAGATGAGGATGGGGTATGTCTCTCCTGCCCACTCATAAGCAGCTGCAGGGGAACAATGCAAAAACTGGTTAATTCCTGGTGAAAGTCAGGGATCTCATCAGGAATGTTGCACTGTGTTCTGGGGGCAGGTGTATTATTAGGTGTTTCTCTTCTCTTTCAGTGGTTCCGTGAAGCTGGGGCTCTGGCTTGCTGCCTCCCTGCAGCCATGCACTCCCTCGTGTTCCTCTGTGCACAGAAGGTGGTTTCCCATCACTCCACAGTGCACGGTGCCTTGGAGTTCATCCCAAAGGAGTTGTATCCAGTCTTGTTCAAAGCAGCTTTCATGAACAAGAAGACCCTCGTGCTGCAAGATCTGGTGCAGACATGGCCTTTCCCAGTACTGAGTTTCCAGAAGCTTTTGCGGAAGTGTCAGCACTGTGACCGTGCTCTGCTCCAGGAAAAGCCCAACAAGCTATGTGTGCAGACTGTCATCCTGGGAGTGGTGGCCTACCTGAATGAGGCTCTCGAAGATAGACTCCACAGCCAAAGGTACCTGTCAGCGCATAGCTCATTACCTACTAAAAGGGTCACGTGCTGATGAGACTAAACCAGGGGTCGGCAACCTTTCAGAAGTGGTGTGCTGAGTCTTCATTTATTCACTTTAATTAAAGGTTTCGGGTGCCAATAATACATTTTAACGTTTTTTAGATGGTCTCTTGCTATAAGTCTATATATTATATAACTAAACTATTGTCGTACGTAAACAAGGTTTTCAAAATGTTTAAGAAGCTTCATAAAAAATTAAATTAAAATGCTGATCTTACACCACCGGCCCGCTCAGCCCGCTGCCGGCCTGGGGTTCCGTTCACCTAGGCCGGCAGTGGGCTGAGCGGGGCCGGCGGCCAGGACCCCAGACCAGCAGTGGGCTGAGTGGCTTAGCCCGCTGCCGCTCAGCCCACTGCCAGTCTGGGGTTCCGTCCGCCGGCTCCTGCCAGCCAGGGTCCCGGCTGCCGGCCCCGCTCAGCCCGCTGCTGGTCTGGGGTCCCAGCCCTGTCCACATAGAGTAGGTACCTACCTTCTACCTGGTTCTAGCCATTCTCTTCCTCTCTCTCTGCACTGAGATGAGGGTGGGAGTGCGCTGAGCAGGGGGTGAAGGAGCAGGTTGGGGTGCAGGGTCTGGCCAGGAGCTAGAATGAGGGAGGGGGTGTAGGGTTGGGGCAGGAGGTTTGGGTGTGGAACGCTTACCTGGGCAGCTCCCATTTGGTGCAAGGGGTGCAGGTGGGAATGTGGGTGGGTGGGTGTGGGTGTGTGTGTGTGCAGGAGCTCCCGTTTGGTGCTCAGGGTGGGGATGTGGGGGGTGTAAGAGTCAGGGCATGGAGTGTGGGGGTGTGTGAGGAGGGTGCAGGAACCAGGGCAGGGGGCTGGGTATGTGTGGGGGGTGCCAGAGTCAGGGCTGGTGTTGTCGGGGGGTTCAGGGGTCAGGGCAGGGGGCTGGATATGTGAGGGGGGGGTCAGGGCAGAGGGCTGGGGGTGTGGGCTGGGGTCGTGGGGGTGCTCCCAGTCCCCTGCCCTGAGCGGCTCATGGCAGGGGGCTGGAGGGGATACACTGATTCCATCCTCTTCCCCAAGGTCCCTGGAGCAGAGGCCGCAGCATCGGCTGCAGGGAGGGAGAGGAGGAGGGGCAGGAATCCAGCACGCTAGGGGAAGAGGTGGCGGGGAAGAGAAAGCTTCCCTACCCTGCAAGGAGGGGGGGCGGGGGGGCGGAGAAGAGCGGGCCGGGCTGGGCAGGATTTTTAATGGCACGCTGCTGTAGATAGCAGCATGCCATTAAAAATTGGCTCATGTGCCGTCTTTGGCACGCGTGCCATAGGTTGCCGACCCCTGGACTAAACCATATGGGGAGGAGGTGGGAGAGGAGACTTACAGTAACACACTGACAGTGGAGTTCTCAAACTTTTTTCTTGCTCGGCCACCCTTTGAAAATATTTGAGGCTGTGATGACCCCACTGCCCCAAAAGTGATAGCAAAATACTCTACATACTCATGAACACTAAATGAAGCATGGAATCATTATCCTTGCAGCCAAAGGCACTGAAGCCTCTCGAAAAGTGTAAAGCAACAGTTTTCAGGAATAAATACATGGACATTTAAGAAATACATTTTCTGGGTAAAAAAAATAGACAACAGGATAGAGTTTGGGGAGCTGGAAGCCTCTTTCAGTGATTGTGGGAATAATCATAACGTCCAAGGATTGTGGCTTTCTGTGCAACTATATACAAATAAGTATCTGGACACTTCGTGCGAGGGGTGCTGCTGTTTTGAAGCGCACAGTTTTTCTTTTCAATCACAGCTCCAGGGACCTCAGGCAGACCCTTAAATCATCCTCCACATTCAGTTTTCATTTTTGAAATATGAACAAATGTCCATGATTTGGTATTGCCACGCTTACTTCTGTGCTGCCTTCAGAGCTGGGCGACTGGAAAGCAGCGGCTGTTGTACCCCTTCCCTGACAGTCTCCTCTATTTGGGAGCTTGAAATATGGTAACCCTAGCAAAGGATCTAAAGGTTATCACAATATTTTTTGTGATCTCATGACACCCCTATAATAGCCTTGTGACCCCCTTTTGGGTTGGGACCCCCAGTTTGAGAAACACTGCACTAACATGTTAAATGTTATTGACCTGGGGCCTCTGGCCCTTTAGTACAGCCTGCAGTGATGATCCAGTAGGGCTGGGACAAGCTTTGCTTTTGTTCTTGGTTGTGTGACAATAAAATATGGTGGTTTCCATATCTGGGCTTGTAGTTCCAATTGAAATTGCACTCTGTGTCCCTCTGGAGGAAGAGCTGCTGATCTGAGGCGCTGGGTGCTGACTTAAATCTGGATGGACCAAATGTTCCAGGTATCTCTTACCATGTTAAACCTGGCATCCAATTTGAGTTTCCCCAAATTGCAGTGGAAGGGGATGACTCTCAGGTAGCAGCTGCTTGGTAAATGCCTCCTCTGGCTCCTTGCATGTGATTGTGCTGCAGACTGCACTTTGGAAGCAGGCTCTTTGGCCATTATGCATGTGGTTTCTCTGCAGTGTGGCACTACCAGCCTGTCTGCAGCATTAAAAAACTTCCATTTGTCAAGTGACAGGCCATAAGCAGCTTTGGGAGGTGAGACACAGTGCAGTAATTCCTGCTGGTTAGCCACTGGTTTTATCCATCCATGAGCATTGCTCTCTTCCCTTTGGAAATGGAGGACACAGTGTTAAATCTCAGCCTATCTTAATCATTATGCAGTGCCCAAAAGTACAAAGTGCTTTTTATTTTTTCTGTAAAACAAAGTCTCTGCCAGGGAAGGCAGTGAGATTCACTGGATAGGGGTTGGAGCGGAAATCAGGAGACCTGCTTTGTGACTGTGGGCTTTCCCCCTCTGTGGAACAGGGACAGTGATACTTAGCCTCCTTCAGAAAGCTTTGAGATCTACACCTGAGATGCTCTAAATCTTATCGGCACTGAATAGTGTCACTCTTATTTTACAGTGGTGGGAGATGGAGTGGGGAAGACTAAGGGTTGCAGTAAGATCATGTGGTTCCTCTATTCTAGAATGAACAAGTGACCAAAAGACTAAAGATAGGCAGAGCCAGAGGGCGTGCGCCTGATCTGCTAAACCAAAGAGCTAATCCTTAGGCTGTGTGTCACATCGTCTGAGCAACACAAGTGGCCCAGTCTTTACAGCCACCACGAGAAGGGAGATGAGGCCCCATCTCCCTTCTCCAGTCCTGGAGTGAGAGCGTGTCTTTTCAAGCCAGTAATTGATATGAACACCTCTCCCTCCCCCGCACTGGGTTCTGGTTCCCAAGCCACTGGGAGAGTGACTATGTGGCCCTGTGTGGGGAATGATCCTGCAGTGGCTGGGTGAATGAAGTAGGTGACCCAATAGGTCTTTTCAGTCTCTCATTTCTTTGCTCCCTTTTTCTTGTCTTCCCCAGCAAGAGGCAGCGCCTGCAGGTTCTGGACATGACGGGGCTTCAGGATGATGGAATAGACCAGGGCCCAGAAAGCATGAGCCTGTGGTCCAGGACAGTGACCCTGGCGAAAGCCTGCATCGACATTTCCAAACACCAGAGCAAGTGCACGAAGCGCACCCCAAAGCGAAGGAAGGGCCCCTACAGCAGCTCGGTGGCTCTGCTGCCACCACAGCCTGTGTCTGTGGAAGTCCACGTGGATCTTTTTGTGAACAGCACCTCTTATGGAGTCCTTAAAGATGCCTTGCAGAATAATGCCAACAGCATGCTGCGGCTGAAGTGCCGGGATTTCCGGGCTGAGGAGCTGCCCATTGCAAGTACCGTGGGGCTCCTGGAGTTCCTGGATCCCACGGGTGTTCGGCAGGTGGATTTGAGATTCAATAACCTGGGGCTGTCTGGCCTGAGGGTGATTCTCCCGCACATGGCAAAATTCACCAATCTGGTCAGCCTGAAGCTGCCCTACAGTAACATTGATGTAAGACGGCTCTCAGCGGGGATGGAAGGAAGCCTCCACTACTTCGCCACCCAGCTCAGTAGATTGTCCTGTCTCAAGGAGCTGAATTTGGGCTCCTCCAGGCTTTCCGGAAAACTAAGGCAACTGCTGGGGTAAGCTGTTTGTAGGGCCAAGGGGGCCCAGCTGCGGGCTGCACTGGCAAATTGACAGGAGTGTGAGTGACTCTGTGTAGATTAGGCTGCAGCTCTTCTTTTGTGACCCCTGGAGACTACAGGTCCCATCATGCAATGCTCCATCTTGATCAGAGAAGCTTCTTTGCATGTTGGGACCTGTATTCTGCAGCCTCCTTTAACATGAAAGTTTGGCCAGTGCACTGCAGGTCCCATCGTGCAATTCTCCGAGCATCCAGACTTTATAACTAGCATTAGGGATGTTCGTCACTGTACGAGTCTGCAGCTTTAATGTTGGTCTTGATTTAGCCCTGATCTACTTTGTGGTGTGGCCTTTTCCAACCATTTTGATTTCTGTCCTCCGCGAGCTACAGTAGTTATCTAAAATGGAACTTACGCTTACAATCTTTCTTCCCACCAGCGATTTGCAGGGTCCCTTGGAAAGCCTGGAGCTGGCCTTCTGCTACCTTCTCCCCAATGACCTCGCCTATCTTTCCCAAAGTCTTCACACCCCCACCCTGAAGAAGCTGGACCTCAGTGGCAACAACTTGTCTGACTCGCTTCTCCAGCCCTTCCAGCATCTCCTAGAAGAGGCCTCCTCATCCCTGCTCCACCTGGACATCATGGAGTGTCGCCTGATGGATATCCATCTGGAGTCGCTTCTCCCCGCCCTGTGCCGCTGCTCTCAACTTCGCTACCTGGGGGTGTTTGGCAACCCCCTCTCTACACGGGGGCTGAAGAACTTGCTGCAGAGGACCATGGGCCTATTGTACTTGCAGCTCGTCATTTACCCCTACCCTGTGGATTGCTACAGTGAGAACCTGCCATGGCCCCCCACCTCCTCTAACCTCTTGAATGGTTCTGTGGATGAAGAGAAGTTTTCCAGGGTCAGTGCTGAGCTGCAACAGATGCTGCTGACTGCCAGCAGGACCGATGCCATCTGGACCACGAACTTATGCAGGCACAATACCTTAGATTATTTTAATTTGTAGCTCACCAGGAATGCAAAACTAAGAAAAAAACAAACTGATCAGGCTGATCATTTTTAATGCCCCTTCAAAGTTGAGCGGTTCAGTGGACACAGCAACAACATGTTTATACACGTTTTTAACAGAATCTGTTTAGTGCATGAATTCAAATGGAAGTTCTCTTCTCCCCTTCTGCACCTCCACTCAGTAAAGCTGAGATTAAAGCTGCCAGGCTCTATGCCTCTTTATCCATGGCTTATCCCAGCTAGTGCCGTTGCTATCCTGTCTTGCTGTGCCTGTGACCCCCTTACCGCATGTAGCTTCTTACGTGCCCCTTACGTGACTCTAGTGTAGCCCTGCAGAATTCTTAGCAAAGCGTACTAGCCACAGTACAAATGCAGCAGCCCAACAATTAGAAGGCCCTTCTCAAAACACCAATCCGTTCCTAGCTTCTGAGCAGTCTGCTCCTCTTCCCCTGCATGGATTACCTCATCTGAAAACCCCTCTCTCCACTTTTCTTCTAATGTATCCCATCATTCTCTCACACGTGTGCAGAGGGCTTAGAAATTTTACCAGTCATGTAGCAGCCAGAGCACTAAACCCACTAGCCAGACAGATGTGAAAGGTGGGGAGACCTATATTTAGGGACAACTCTACTATATTCCCGCTCGGCTGCTGCAAGTGAGGTGTCTTGGGTTACTCTCTCCTTCCCCCAGCCTTCACTTTGGAGTCCTCCTGTGAACTGAATATTTCCTCCATCTCTGCTGTTGCGTGGAACTTTCCTAAGATTCAACAAAATAAAATTGGCCCAGTTCTTATCCATTTCACAGCTGCTTGCAGAGTATAGTAGTGGTGAGACTGACAACACCGCTGTCGGTTTTCACTGCTGCGGGTGCGTGGAAGATCTGAGTACCAGCAGAGGCATTGGCGTGGTATGCAGACTGACTGTTTACACTCTGCTTGTATGCAGAAAGCTTCTTCACAACAGAGAAGGCTAGAAACTTCCTTTTTTTTTTTTAAATGAGAGCTTAGATCCTGCAGAAGATGATTTATGCTCCCTGGTATACTTACCAGCATGGGCATGTGGAGTTTTTCAGCTTGGTGTAGGAGCTGAGTCTCCCTTCCCCTTCCCTACACTCTCACTTCTTCTCCGTTTGAAGAATACTTTCTCTGGAAAGCCTCGTTACCTGGCCGAAGTAGGTAGTGTTACAGTCACAGCCAAGGCTGAAGTCCTGTTCTCTCCACTGAGACCCACTTCTCCTCTAAACATTTTGTCCTCCTCTCCCTAACATATCTCTCTGGCTTGGCACACACCCAATACTTCATCTCCCTGGTCGATCTATCCACTCGCTCCAACCTCTATGGGGACAGCTTTTGCTGATCCCTCTTGGCTTCTTCTTCATTCAGCTTCTGGTCTCCTATTGCCTTGAATATCAGACTTTTGGTGTAAAAGCCCCTTTGCTTGGAACTCAAACTAGAACTTTTACTAAGTACTACAAAACATCCAATAGGGAACGATCCTGTATTAGCTGAGAGGGACATAATAGATCTCTTCCATCTACCTTGTGCTCTTGGCTTCTGCACACCATTCCATACTCAAGCCGTGCAGCTATCCAGTTCCCTTATGGGGTGGGTTTGTTGCTACCTGTCTAACTTATGTCTGGTACTGGCTTCTTTTTTCCCTCATTTGTAAAATCCCACAAGGTTACTTTCATGGCCCTCTGCCCTGTCTACCTGCATAGTCATCTTATCACTCCCTTCTAGCTTTAACTCAGGCTGATTATACTGCACATAACTTGACACCTCTCTTGACCAGTTAAACTTCTGGGCTCATTTAAACTCCCATCAGCTTAAAGTCTTCAAGCCCCACCTGTTTCTCTTGGGCAGGAGGACCTCCCTCCCATCCAACTCCATTTCCCCTCTTGACACACACTTGTGGTTTGCTTCTGCTATCCGTAACTTTAGCATCGGACTCTGAACTCTCCTCTCCTTCCCACATCCTCTATGGCTGCATATTTGCTTAGATAAACTTCTTTGTTCTGGCCACTTGGAGGGAATAATCGTGCCCAATGGGGGGTTAATTTTGTGTGAGGCTGCCCAGCTAAGGGACTTTGAAAGCTAGTAACTCATTCCTTCAGCACATTACCCTTGTCAGTTTTACCTGGGCTGCCCCTCTGCTTAAATTCTCCTGTTACTTTAGCCAGTGAATGCAGCCCCTCTCCAAAATCCACTCACATCTGTATATATCCTCTGTTTATCAACCCCATCCTCAAACAACTCCACTAGATCCTTGAGCGTTCAAGATCCATTTAAAAATATACTTTGTACTAACCTTACCCGGCCACTTTATCTCACATTACTCCCCCTTCCCTGCCTGTGTAAAGCTGGCCACCTCTCTGGCCCTTCACACAGTCTCCATACTCCAATCTCTCTTCAGATGAAAGACACTCTACAAGATAAAGTGTCTTATGACCTGGGGACTTTCTCACTGGAACAACTCTTTAACTAGCTGCCCTTTGGCAGAGGTGACTCTGCTGCTGGACACACTTGTTTGAATCAAGACTGTCTTGGAGCCACTGTCTCTTTCTACCACCCCCCTCTGTCCCAGTGACGTGGAAAACAAGCACAATGTTGCATTCACAGTGATGACATTGCTGCAGGAGCTGCTAGCAACACAGTGTGAGCGCAAAGCCCTGGTTTCAATAACAGCGCTTTGGCCATTAGAATCATAGACATGTAGGGCTGGAAGGGACCTTGGGAAATCAAGTGCAGTCCCCTGCACTGTGGCAGGACCAAGTAAACCTAGACCATCCCTGACAGGTGTATATCCAACCTGTGTTTAAAATCTTCCAATGATGGGGGATTTTAACAACCTCCCTTGGAAGCCTGTTCTAGAGCTTAACTCTAGAGTTAAGTTAGAGTTAGATTTTCCCAATATCTCACCTAAATCTGCCTTGCTGCAGATTAGGCCCATTACTTCTTGTCCTACCTTCAGTGGACATGGAGAACACTTGATCCCCATCCTTTTTATAGCCACCTTTAACATATTTGAAGACTGGTATCAGGTCCCCCATCAGTCTGCTTTTCTCAAGACTAAACATTTTATTTATTTAACCTTTCTTTTTACCTCAGGCTTTCTAAACCTTTGGTCATTTTTGTTGCTCTCCTCTGGACGCTCTCCACGTTGTCCCCATCTTTCCTGAAGTGTGGCGCCCAGACCTGGACACAGTAGTCCAAGTGTTACTATGTGTGGGGCGAATAAAGTGAGAAGAGATTAGTGTTTGAAGGTGATGGGTGGCAGGCTGGCTCCCTCTTCCCTAACTCCCCTAGCAGTGTGCCCTGAGCCCCAGGGGGTCTCCAGAGCTCTTAACCCTTTAGAGGGTATGCTGCTAGTCTTGTCTACCTACCCAAGCTGGGAAGCATACTCCCAGCTCTGGTGCAGGTGTATCCTAAGTGTGTCTTCCTCTCTGTATGTCAGCTCCCATCTCCTCCTCCTCCTCCTCCCACCCTTGGCCTTGCCCGCCCACCCCTCCCTCCTTCATCTCCTCCTGCTTACTTCTCCACACCCTTTCATGCTGCCCCCTAAGCCTAGAACAGTCCCCATTGACTCCCCTCAAATCTGACATCTTTGGGCACCTCCAGTCACTCATCATCTCTGCAGCCCCCTCTATTCCTGTCCTCATGCCTGCACTTAAGAGATGAAGCTCACTCTCTTGCCTAGCAATCTGCCCTGTCCCCTCTGGTCTGTCTTTTCATCATGTCTATTTCAGATCCATGGAGCAGGCACTTTTTGTGGCTGTGCACATCAATTGTACTAGACCCCTCTACAGCGATTTAAATAATCTTTTTCATTCCCTTTCCGTCATGGACTACTATGAGCTTCTCACTCTAGCCGAAGGCAGTGGTGGCTACTGATGGTTCAACCAGTGTTTTATTTTTGGAAATGATCTTGCATTTGTACAGCACCCTCTCAGCTAGAAAGATCTCACGGTGTTTTGCCAACTACATACGAGAGATTGTCTCATCTGTTGATGACATGCAGCCACCTCTGGGGTGAAACACATTCAACAGTGCAACAACACGTTAGGACACAAGCAAAGAATGCTGTGTCCATTTAAATCAGAGGAGGGGATTCAGGGAGGCAGAAAGTAATTGCAGGAGGTGGAATTTGATCAGTACACTGGTGTTTTGACGTTTGGAGAAAGCACTGTGAGAACTCAGCAGGATCCTGGTTTTATGTGTCCTTGGAAAAGGGATTGCCATATTTCCAGCTGCGAGTGAAGTCTACAATAGCCAACTTCTCCAACCACTGAAATGGTAGAAGGGAACTAGCCCTTCGCATCTCAAACAGGTGGGTCAGGGTAGAAGAGAGATTCTTCACATCCGCAGATCATTGCCGGAGAAACCAGGCAAGCTACTATTTCAAGTCTTAGTCCAAGGGGCCAAACATTCAAATAGTAACATGCTGTATCCATTCAAAACCAAACAGCAAAGCATACCCTGCCCCATGATGCCCTATGGGACACTCTCCCAATCTGATCTTTCCAGAGGATGTTTGGGGGCTGTGCCTGTAGGTTGCAGTCATGATCATGAGACCAAACTGGATTGCAGTGGAGAACAGTCTGAAGAGCAATTTCTTTGGGACTTGTTAATCCACAGCAAAGGGAAAGTTTGCTGTCCAAAGCAAAGCTGTACTGATATTAACATACCATGCTCGACATGACTCCCCTGAAAGGGTTAGCTTCCATAAGGCAGAAGCTGCCAACAACAGTTGTCTCACTTTTGGGACACCATCAACCAATGGGAGTATGTTCAGATGATGTAATAGCTTCTACCTTGTGTGTCATTGATTGAAAGTGTTTGTTGCTCGCTATTATCCTGGAGAGTTATAGGGGTGGAGTTGGACAGAGATTCTCCCTTTCTTATCCAGTTCAGCCAAACTCATTAAATGCCGGACTTGTTTCTCTGATTCTCCTCTGCACTGTGGATTAGTATGGTCCAAAACCTCCAAGTCACTTCTCAGGGCCTAGAATTGAGGATAACGTGAAATTACTGACCATGTAAATTAGCTGAGATTCTTAGGGCACTAGCCCGAGCAATGCTTAGCCACTTTCAATGCATTAGGGCCTAGACATGGCCATGTCATCCCCTTGCTCTTGCCAGGCAGTGAAGAAGGCTGCGCATTGGGTTTGGAAAGTGATATGCT
This sequence comes from Natator depressus, assembly GCF_965152275.1. Lineage (NCBI taxonomy): Eukaryota > Metazoa > Chordata > Testudines > Cheloniidae > Natator > Natator depressus. Next base: position 3,497,408 of record NC_134235.1, read on the forward strand.
ATTTACTATGACTAATCTTGAGCAGGCAGTTCAGGGATGTCTGCCACAGTGATACACAAAACTAATGCAAGAAGTTCAACATTATTAACGATAAAAGGCATATGTCCAGTCTCAGAATAATCCACAGAGCAACATCCAGTGTCGGTTCATTCTCCTGAGAGATTACAAGGAAAGACAAAATGCATTAAACCCTTAGTCCAGCCTTTAAATTAATTGATTTAAAATAATCTAACCTGGAATGATAAACTGGTTCAGAAATACATTCCAGTCGATCAGTCATTTTTCCATTATGCATAAGATTCAGTAGTTTTAATCCCTCCCAATTTCTGTCACACAGAGGAGAGCTAGTTCATTTAAAGCAAAATTTAGGTGACAGATTCCCTTACACTTGGAACCGATCTTGCAGCTTTCCACGAGGCAGGCTCCCTCCGATACAAATTAAAGTATCTGCCAGTTTCTTGAAGTCCACATTGAGCACATTATTACTGTAGAATAGACAGCAATAAAACTTTTCTATTTTGGCATTTGCATTGGCCACCTAAAGCCTCTTTTGCTAGAGAGGGCCAGCGTGGTCATTCTAGCATAAAGCATGAGTAACCGGAGCATCCCTCTATTAGTGTGAACTGTTCTTGCACTGTAATTAGCTATTAGATAACAACGGGGTTGTAGTTCTTGTCACCGGGACTTTTTCCCCTATAGTCTGAGCTATCCCCCTCTCTAGATTCCACCAAGAGATTTTAATGAAACCCCTACAGAAATGTACCTGGCCCTGTTCTGTATTAGCCATTAGAAGCCTGTGATTCACCTTAGAAAAAAACCACCACTTAATTCCTGAACAATAAGTGGTCCTCTTTTTATGCCCTATACAGCCTGGCTGAAAATACGTCCCAGGGGAGCAAATACTAATGGTTTGTGCTTCCTTGGCACCTTCCGTCGCAGGATCTCGCCATGCTTTACAAACACTATTTACTTTAGTCTTTTAACTTGTCTTGTGAGTTACAGCCATAGCACTGTTCTCATGTGACAGCTGGGGAAACTGGAGCATATCAGTGTGGCTTTCCTTGGCTGTTCTGTTTCCATGTTTGTAAGGGCAAATAGCATCAGCTGGATCATGAGCTTCTAGGACAGCGGTTCTCAACCTATTTACCATTGTGGGCCACATATGCAGCTCTCTGTGTGTTATGTGGGCTGCATCCACACAATATAGATATTACCTGTATTGCCTTGAGGATGTCACATGGGCTGCAGCTGTGTGCTGATTGGGCTGCAAACAGCCCACAGGTTTGAGAACCACTGTTCTAGAGGATTGTGCCTCTTTACCAATGTAGTGATCTAACATTCCCCCCCACCACCTCCTGATCTATCCCCCCAGCAGCACAGACCCCTGCCTCCCTCCAAGGAGTGATTCATTCACTCCAGTATGTTTATTCCCATATATCCATAGCTGTGCAGGACTGGCTGGCCGACTGGCCTGCCTGCCTTCCCCCTGTTCAATCCCGGACCAACGTTTGCGTCGGGAAGCAGTGCCTGTTTGCTTATGGAGTTTGCTTTTTTTTTTTTTTTTTTAGGTGACAAATCTGAGGAACTGTCCCAGATTGAGGTGTCATTAGAGGAGGTTTTGGAACAAATTGGTAAATTAAACAGTAATAAGTCACCAGGACCAAGAGTTCTGAAGGAACTCAAATGTGAAATTGCAGGACTACTAACTAGTCTGTAATCTATCATTTAAATCAGCTTCTGTACCAAAAGACTGGAGGGTAGCTAATATGATGCCAATTTTTTAAAAGGGCTCCAGAGGTGACCCCAGCAATTACAGGCTAGTAAACCTGACTTCAGTACCGGGCAAACTGTTTGAAATTATCGTAAAGAACAAAATTGTCAGACACATAGATGAACATAATTTGTTGGGGAAGAGTCAACATGGTATTTGTAAAAGGAAATCGTGCCTCACCAATCTACTAGAATTCTTTGAGGGGGTCAACGAGCATGTGGACAAGAGGGATCCAGTGGATATAGTTTATTTAGATTTTCAGAAAGCTTTTGACAAGGTCCCTCATCAAAGGCTCTTAAGCAAAGTAAGCTGTCATGGGATGAAAAGGAAGGTTCTCTCATGGATTGGTAAATGGTTAAAAGATAGGAAACAAAGGGTAGGAATAAATGGTCAGTTTTCAGAATGGAAAGAAGTAAATAGTGGTGTCCCCCAGGGGTCTGTACTGGGCCCAGTCCTATTTAACATATTCATAAATAATACGGGAAAAGGGGTAAACAGGGAGGTGGCAAAATTTGCAGATGATACAAAACTAATCAAGACAGTTATGTCCCAGGCAGACTGTGAAGAGCTACAAAAGGATCTCACAAAACTGGGTGACTGGGCAACAAAATGGCAGATGAAATTCAGTGTTGATAAATGCAAAGTAATGCACATTGGAAAACATAATCCCAACTATACATATAAAATGATGGGGTCTAAATTAGCTGTTACCACTCAAGAAAGAGATCTTGGAGTCATTGTGGATAGTTCTCTGAAACCATCCACTCAACGTGCAGCAGTGGTCAAAAAAGCAAACAGACTGTTGGGAATCATTAAGAAAGAGAGAGATAGTAAGAAAGAAAATATCCTATTGCCTCTATATAAATCCATGGTACGCCCACACCTTGAATACTGCGTGCAGATATGGTCCCCACATCTCAAAACAGAGATATTGGACTTGGAAAAGGTTCAGAAAAGGGCAACAAAAATGATTAGGGGTATGGAATGGCTTCTGTATGAGGAGAGATTAATAAGACTGGGACATTTCATCTGGGAAAAGAGACAACTAAGGGGGGATATGATAAGTGGTCTATAAAATCATGAAACGTGTGGAGAAAGTAAACAAATTATTTACTCCTCATAACACAAGAATTAGGGGCCACCAAATGAAATTAATAGGCAGTAGGTTTAAAACAAATATTTTTTCACAGAATGCACAATCAACCTGTGGAACTCCTTGCCAGAGGATGTTGTGAAGGCCAAGATTATAACAGGGTTCAAAAAAGATCTAGATACACTCATGGAGGATACGGCTGTTAGCCAGAATGAGCAGGGGTGGTGACCCTAGTCTCTGTTTGCCAGAAGCTGGGAATGGGTGATGGGATGGATCACTTGATGATTATCTGTTCCGTTCATTCCGTCTGGGGCACCTGGCACTGGCCGCTGTCGGAAGACAGGATACTGGGCTAGATGGACCTTTGGTCTGACCCAGTGTGGCTATTTTTATGAGTGTGAGAGCTCAGCAATCGAGGAGGCAGAACAGGTCAGCGCTCCCTGCCCAGCCTCACTGGGGGGAAAAGTCTCCCAACCATCCACCTGGCACCTGACCCTGCAAAGCCCTGGAAAACAGTCACTTTCCAGGAGTTATCTGGCTACTTGCCAGTGTGTCAATTCCACCACCACCACCCCCTTGTTTTTATCCATCTCAGAGTTTCCCTTCCCAAGCAAGGTGCTGGGTAGGAGCATTGCTGACCTGAACCTCACATTCCCAGGAATTAAGGCTGTGATACTGGAGAGCCATTTGCTGTGGGGTGAAACTCCCCCACCCCAGAACTCCCAACAGGCTACAGCTGGGGCCATCCACCACCACCCCAGCTCCAGGGGAGACCTCATCAGGCTGCCCACTCATCAAGTAGAGGGACCCTCTGTAACCTCAATCTGCCTTTTTTCTTTTCCAGGCTAGCTCTAGTTCTCAGGCCCCTGGGATCTGCTTCCTTCCAGGCACAGCAGAGAGATCCTGCTCTACCAGGGCAGGCCTCTGCTACCTGCTTTCTCTCTTTTCTGTTCCAAACCCCTCCTTCAGCTGGGGCATTTCAGGTAGATGTGAGACAGAGCTAGCTGCAGCTGCTCTGCATTTTGCATCACTACCCTCTTCATGCCCTGCCCCATCACAAAGGTTGTACGCCCCCTCAATGACCTTGGTCTTTTGAGAGGTGACCAAAAGGCCGTTAGTCTCTCTCATGGGACTTCAGACACCGGTGTGCAACAGTCTTCCAAGAATTGTCCCCTCCAGCCATAACGGTGAAATACAGTTCATTCACCCTGCTTGCCAGCTCAGTACAGGCAGGAAACCCAAATGGGCCGTTGCCATCAGGGCCCCAGAGAGTCACAGTCTAACAAGTGACAAGCATTATCATGATTTCTTCTGTGAGGCGGCCACGCTGGCTAGCAGGTCTCTGCTTTGGGGAAGTTAAGGTAACTGATTCCATTTAACAGATATTAACCAAGAAAACTATGGAAAATGAGTGAGCCCAACGCCAGCACTGCGACCCATGTCCACTCCCGTGGCGCAACACTGCTAGCCAGCCATAGAGAGAAGCTTTTTGCAATCTTGTTGGGCTTGGGAACAAGGAGTTGCTAGACTGGATCAGAACCAAGGTCCATCTAGCCCAGTCTCTGAGAGTGGCCAACACCAGATACTGCAGAGGAAGGTGTAAGAATCCAGTAGCAGGTGTGGGATAACTGGAGATCATCCTGGTCTCGAAAGGTGAGAGATCAGCTTAAACCCTGAGGCAGGAGGTTTAACATCCCTTCCATCTGGTGATCTCAGAGAATCTCGTGAACATTAGAATTGCCTCATACCCACAACACAGGGGCAACTCCTTTACGGCCAAGCTATTAGCTTCTCAGCTGAGCCGTGATAGCTCCTTCCATTGATCTGCCCTTCCACCTATTGAGCCCGGCTGTAGGAGACTGTGCTTACAGATTACCACCCAGTTCTTTTTCTAGGCTGTCTTTTCTTTACCTAGCCTGGGTTTGGGATGGGGAGACATTACAGGAACCCCCACTTGTTGCCTTTTGCCCAAACATTTGCTCTCATAAAGCAATTCCTCTTTCTGCAGACTCTACTGCTCCACGGGCATAAAATGATCTAGGAATCTCCCGCATTGACACTCTGATGTGGAGGCAAGAGATAATAGGATTTATGTACTCCCTTTAGCCTGCATTAGTGAAGTTTAAATATATGTGGCCACAAATTTATGCACAAAGCTATATGCTCCCTCTAATTGAGAGATTAATGAGCTGCTGCTGAGAGTAGCTCCAGGCTTATTAACATGGAGTCTGTTCATCTCCTGCCACCTGCTGAAATCAACAAGGGGCATTAAGTGCCTGGTTTTACTGCAAATTACAGGGAACTTCAAAGTGGTGCACTCTAGGATGCTGGCGAAGTGACAGCTCGTGTGAGGAAACCAATAACGCTGAACACTGGAGCCCAAGAAATGCTGGCAGAGAAAGCCCTCTTGGCCAGCTGTAGGAGGGAAGGCAGCGCCCTGCCCCTTTGTTGAAGCTGGGAGTGGGGCTGCAGGACTGCTTCTCTCTGTGCAGCAGGGCCAGGATTTGAACTGGAGACCTGGCTGTAAGGCAGGTTTAGTGGAAAGGCTTCTGCTGCAGGTCTCTCCCCCTGTAGCTCTTTGCTGGGCCTCAAGGCGAAGGGCATGGCTCCTCGTTTTGGCCGAGCACATGCTTGACCTCTGGCTAAGACGCTCTTGCTTCCCAGTCCGTTCCCTACCGCCAACCCCTCGTCAATCTCCCGCCTGGACAACTACAACCTCCTTCGCCGGCCTTCCCAACTGCCACCTCGCTCCCATCTGAAATGCTGCTGCCACCCAGCTTTCTCGCTGGCTGCTCAGCTCATATCACCCCACCCCCCCTTCACAGGCTCCACAGCCCCTTCTGCAGTTTCCAAGGCCCTGTCCAGTTCTCACCTGCCTGCATCGGTCCCCCACCCCTCTGGTCCACCAATACACCTCCCTGCCATGCCCTGTTGTTTCCTTACCCCTCCCCAGAGCACACTCTGACCCCATACTCTGCAATACCTCCCCTTCCTCCTTTTCCCACAGGCCCTGAAACAATCCACTACTTCCTTTCCAGCTATCAAAAAGCAACGGAAATGTTTTTCTAGAGCTAGGAGCCAACAACAGCACCCATAGGTTTATTCTGTGATTACCTCCCTCCCTCCCTCCCGCTTGCCAGGTATAATCTCCAATCTCCTCCAGCTTATCATAGTCAGCAGAGTTTATATGTTCTTCAGGACACAGGCTAGCTGAGTAAAGCGCCCTATGGCACTGTAGCTGTATATTAAAAAATAAAGCCAGCAGAGGGTTCCCTGCTCCATCTGTTGAGTCGAGGAGGCCAGTAGGAATATACCTAACTTGACCTGGCCAATGCACAGAGCCACAATTCCTTGCATTCAAGGATCTCAGTGCAATTTCCGTGCATTAATGGAGTCAGCCTTAAAATATCCCCAGGCGGCAGGGAAGCACCCAGCTTGACTTTCCGATCTCAGGGGGCGTCTCCAGCAACACAAAGCCCTATTCACAAGGAACTAAAGCTAGTCTGACCCGAGCCAGAAGCAACGAACACAGTGTCCCATGGCACTGCTGCTAGAGAGGCGCTTTTCAGAGCAGAACAGCATTGCACTACACCTTGCTTTTGGTCTATGAGGCTTGTTTTACTCTTTGAACATGTCAGATCCACTTAGCAAACAGCGGGATGGACCATGGGGGATTCTGTGGTTTCTTTCAGCCCAGTGGCTTGGGAAATTTTACACTAGACTGGGCAAAATATTAGCAAAAGAATAGGCACTGACGAGGGATGAATTGCATGACCTACTAGGTCAGTTTCATGTCTATCTTCTATGAGTCAGTTAAAGCCAACATGCTCTTTTTTCAGGTTTCAGAGTAGCAGCCGTGTTAGTCTGTATTCGCAAAAAGAACAGGAGGACTTGTGGCACCTTAGAGACTAACCAGTTTATTTGAGCATGAGCTTTCGTGAGCGACAGCTCACTTCCTCGGAGGCATGCTCTTCATGCTCTTCATGCTCTTCACGCTCTTCACGCTACAGCTCAAGGCAATCCAGCTCAGAGGAAAGGGCCTATTAGCAATTTATACTATTGTTGCAGCCACAACAAAAATGTTATAGACCCGGCCTAAGAAGCTGCAGCACTGGCTGGTGGTTGGAACAGAAGCCGGAGGTCTTGAAGACCAGCGTTCATTTCTGCCTAGGACTCTCCTTGTCGCCTTGAGCAGGTCCCTTAATCTCTTTGTGCTTCAGTTTCCTCTGTCAAACAGCAACAACAACAGTAAAGTGCTTTGAGATCCTCAGCGGGAAGATGTCGTATAAAGGCCAGTTACTATTATTTGTATCCTGTTTTTTTAGCAATAGACAGGTGGAATACATCTTTTAAGGTATTTAGAATGGGGAAGATAATCCCAACCCTATTCCAACAGCTGGGTGTGGGGGGGGGGATTATATTTAATTTAGACTGCACACCCCTTCCTTGTTTTTATGGTGGGAGGGGAACCCCCAGCACATTTTGGGGCTTTTGGAAAATAAATACTAAGGACTGAGCTCATTCTGTTTTGCAGTCTCTTAAGTACCCCTGGCAAAGCAATGGTGCCTACCTCAGCATGGGATGCACAGAAGACATAGCCGGGGGAACTGTGACTTGAAATGCCAGGACAAGCAGCATGGACAAATAATGGGCACTGGGCCAAGTGTCATGAGGATTTGGGATCTATTCCTGACTCGCTGGGTGACTCCAGACAAGTCACGTCACCTCTCTGTGTAACCGTTTGCCCACCCATAACGTGGAGATGTTCGCCCAAGGAATTCCTTAGTGTGCTTTGTTTGAGTCAGGATCCCTCACCTGCCACAAAACAGCCCTTTAAATTAACATTTTGCTCCCGTCATACTGTACTGTTTCCCCTGCATCCAAGCTCTTAGCAAGCACAAATGAACTATGCCTCTCTGCACCTGAGGCACAGAGCGGGAAAAGTCACTGATGCAAGGTCATTCAGCAAGTCAGTGGCAGAGCTAGGAATAGAATCCAGGCATCCTGCCTCCTGCTCCCATGTGCTAACCACAAAAAAGCCCTCCTCCCATTAATTCCTTTTCCTACCTTTTTCCCTACAGAATGGGTAGTGCTGCATTAGAGTTTTGGAGGACATTAGCTACCCAGCTATATCATGCTTTACAAACACTCCACTCCCTGGGAGACAGGTACACCTATGCCCATTTTACAGATGATAAAACTGAGATTGCCCAAATGAGTTAGGGTCAGAGCTGGTAGATCCCAAGATTCTTAGTCCCATGCTCTGACCATCAGATCAAGCTGCCTCACTGTTGTATGTAAACCATGGAATTTCTTTCTGCTATGAGCACCACCATTAAGGGTTTCTCCTGCCGTACAATCTGCTAGCAGTGCTCTCTGAAGAGCTTAAGGTTGCAGTGAGGAGGTTTGGAAGTGAACAGAGGTGGAGTGCAAAACAGCATTCTAAAGCTGGAGCTACACCTCTTTGACTCTTCATTGCTGCATCAGTTCATGCCTTCAAGGATATACCTCATTTCTTAGCATGCATGGACAATGCTCTGAGATCAGCCTGTGCCCTATGCCCAGCAATTTCTGGGAGAAAGAAACAGTTGAACTGCATGTATCTAAACTCTGCTCCAGCATATGAATGTAACTGATGCACTGTTTGGGAAGCAATTGTTCCTCTCTAGTCAAATCACTTCCAAGAGCGATTCCAGCGTCCTGACCAAGCCAGCCCTAAAATCCTTCATTTCTAGGCACCTCAGCTGTTGGAGAGAAGAGTCTCTTAGTGCTGAGGCTGCCCAAGAAGCGATCAGCTCGAAAATGTACGAGAGGAAAAGGTGCCGATAGCACAGAGTCTGATTGCTAGGAGGGGAATCCCACAAAACATCTGTACACGCTTCAGGGTTAGGGCCTAGGCAACTTTAATTCAGTTATGGATATTGAGGATTATAATTCCTGGGGTGTTTCCTATTGATGATCAATGCTGGTTAATTGAAGTACATTTCTAGTTCACCAGGAAGGTGTGTGGCAAGAACCAGCTGAGAGGAGTTTAAAAGGCACTCTGTGGTTTGAGAAGTCCCTACCTTGTTTAGGAAGCACAGCCTTGTGGTTAAAAGGCACAGGGAGAGTCAGCACATCTGGTTTCTTGGGGAATTTAGCCAAGTTGCTTCACTTCTCTCCATCTCCGTTCCTCCATGCGTGGAAGGGACCGGTACTGACCTAGCTCCCAGGTTAGGCTGGGAATGTCTGTTAAGTGCTTCTGAGTTCCTCGGATGGAAAGAATAATTGAAGCATTAAGTGTATTTACCGTTGAGACACAGCATCATTCTCAAGGCTGTAGCAATGTAGCGCTGGTAGCAGTGCAGCTTGAAATGCAAACGAGGTGAGTGCTAAGAGGACAGTTTGTTAACCATTTGTCCTTACCATTTCTATAGATAAGTGACAGACATGTAGGCTCCCAACAAAGCCTAGAACAGCAAGTGCTGGTCACTAAAACAGCAGCCTGTATGATTCAAGTGTTAACATGAGCCATTTGACATCTGATCAATAATACAGACGCTTCTCTGCAGCACAATTCTAAACACAGATTGTGCATACAGCACAGCTGAAGGCAAGCACTGGATCTCTCTCCTTACTGCTGAGAAGTTGAGGTAGCTGTTCATTTGATTGGGTATGCATTTAGTGGGCCAGATTCTGACTTCACTTACACAGATGGAAATGTAAAATATCTCCTTTGAAGTGAAAGGAGTTATTCTGGATTGACACAAGAACCAAATGCAAGCTTGTCTGCGTGAAACTAGGGAGCATAACCAAAACTACTTCAATGACACGTTTTTACTTTTCAATATTCAGCCCATGGTTAGCAAGTAACATTGAAATGCTCCTTTGGTTCAGAGAGAACCCACTAATCCCAAAGAGGTTTGGGATGGAAACAAGGACACAGTTTGGCAGCTTCAGGCCTAAAATCTAATCATTGCGTTAGAGTTTAGAACTGGACTGGACAGGGGAGAGCAGTACTGTCGGGATCTATTCCAACCTAGGCCGATGTAGAAGATGGACTAGCTGGTCTCTCCAATCACCTAACTCTATACCAGCTTAAAACTACTGTCAACTGAGAAAGATTCTCACACAGTCCACGTGTTTGTGATGCTATGAGTAATGGTGACACTTCCAGTCCAAGCCCTTAATTTTCTGGTGAAAAATGTTCCATTTTGGGTTGAAATGTCTCATTTTGTTCTCAGCGAAGAAGTGATTTACATCGGGTAAGAACTGCTTTCAGAAGTTTTGGGAATCTTAAAAAAAAACCAACCACAACTCAGTGGATTTTTTTTAAATTTAATTCACATCTGGACCGGAAGGGTTTTTTTAAATTTCAGAAGATTTTGTTTGCCAGAAGCTGGGAATGGACGACAGGGGATGGATCACTTGATGATTCCCTGTTCTGTTCATTCCCTCTGGGGCACCTGGCATTGGCCGCTGTTGGAAGACAGGACACCGGGCTAGATGGATTTTTGGTCTGACCCCAGTATGGCCGTTCTTATGGTTTTTAAAAAAAAATGAATTAAGAGCAGAGAACAGACGCACCATAGAACTAATCCTGGAACTGAAAGAGAAAGGGGCTGTGATCTTTGTAAAATCCTGTTGTGCTGTGATCACAAGATACAGGGCATGGCTGAACGCTCAGAACAGCACAGCACTGGGCTTGGAGAAGGGTCTGAATGATTCAAGGAATTTGTAATAGGACACACGGCCTCCACTTCTAGGGCACCAGTTCACATGACCCACGCCAGATAACAGCTTCAGTGATGAGCTAGTGGCTATGCACGTTTCCGATGACCAGTGGCCTAAGAGAAGGAAGTTGTTTCTCTGTCCAGATTCTAAATAGCATCACAATCAAAACCCTCGCTGGCAACTATACTCAAGAGAGCAAGATGTAAAGGAGCCTAGACTCTTCTCGGGCCCCTAAAGGCGATCCCCTGTCCAGGACAAGGGGGAATCTTACACTGCACTGCTCGGAGTGGAGCTGTCCAGGAACAAAGGACTTCAGCCTTCAGAGGGCATGGTGGGGAGCGTAACCTTGAGCTCCATGCAAGAGAGAGCACGTCTGGAGTGCCTGGCTGCTTCAGACCACACACACTGAACTGTATGTTCACAAAGGTCACCACGTAGCTCAGGGAAGTAGAAGTGCTGCAGCCTCCCTCCTCAAGCAGGTTGCGTCTTTTCCAACAGCACAGATAGGATGCTTTACAGTCCATTCAGCAGCCCCTCTGCCTGCACAAGCACGGGGGGAACAAAGGCAGCACGGCCACACACCCTTGTGGAACAGTCAGACTGAGGAGGTCACGCAGGCACTGCGACCAGGTCAGGGACAAGCAGGACTTGGCTACCATGTTCCAGTACAACATAAGACAGAACTACGTCTCTCATGGACTGACTGTTGTGTCTGTACAGCACCTAGCATAATGGGGTCCTGGGCCAGGACTGGGGCTCTGAAGCAGTACGGAGGTACAATCCTGTCTCTCCTTACCCTACACAGTGTGACCAAACCACAACCCCCACTGAGCAAAGCTGTATGCAGGAGGAACAAAAACCACCATCACTCTGTGCTCATTACTGATGCGCCCATAGCCATGGGAATCACTTCAGGCTACAGAGCCCCACAGTTCCAATCTATTCTGTACTACAGAGTTTCTTCTGCCGTGCTCATCATTGTATCTGAGCACCTGCCTGAGTGCATTAAGCAACATAACCACATATCTGTAATGCATTCACTCTCATCCTCTCCCTACATGCAGGGGAGCGTTTTCTTTTGCATAGATACACACACGCTGCAATATGTTTGTTAGAGAAGGCAAGGCAATGTGCTCAGAGCGGATGGTGGGGAGGTTTGGGGTGGTCCTTGGTGCCTGGGGGTGGGGGTTCATTCCATGGGCTCAGAGTGATCCCTGAGGAGGCTCTGTCTCCTGCACAAACAAGCTTTATCCTCATTGTTGAGAGTCCCATGGTGCCAGAGGAATGGAGTTGTCAATCAGGGTTTGCATCCTGGAGCTTTAGGTTCTTTTAGATACCCTGGGTCCAGGCTATGACGATGAGGACCAAGACCTTGAACCTGATTCGATGTTCTTGGGGAAGCCAGCATCATGAGCAGAGGAGACGAGTAACGTGTTCCTGGCAGCCAGTGTTGCTGTGCTCCCTACCATCCTCACGGACCCACTGTGGGAATGGAGATTGCAATCGCGATCAGCGCTGCTGGCACAGAGACAAGCAGAGCTCCTGGAGGTGAACATGAAATGCTATTAGGGCTTGTGGCAGGGAGGGCTGTGAGAAAGGGAGCGACAGGAAAAGCAAAGCACATTTTCAGGCATCAGAAAGTGGCAGGAGACACAGGAGGGCCCCACTCATTTGACTGAAGGTACAAACAGATGTGGGGTAGGACCCTGATTATTTAGTTGTCTAACTGTAGTGCCTAGGAGCCCTAGTCCTGGACCTAGGTGTGCTAGGTGTTGGACAAACCCTTACTTGGGTCAGTTGAGCCAGAGGCTACCCGAGGCTTTTGGCTCAAGCCTCCTGAGGGAAAGAGAATCAACAGCAGCAGAGACCACACATGGGAATCACCCCTGCCAGCATTTGACAACGAAGCTCCCTCTTCCCAGCCACTTGTGCAGTCTGAAATAACTCTGGATCTGCCCCCTCACCACAGCCTATGAAACAGACCCCAGCACAAAGCCATGTCGTCTTCCGCACCATGTCCCACAAGGAGCATCACCGCTACAAATCCAGGATTACACATATGCTCCCTCCAGGCTAGGAGGAGGCGACTAGGAAACAGATCCAACCATTAGTAAGAATTCCTGGCCCAGTGCAGAGTTAGAACAGACTGACAGAGATGGGGCTCTGTTTATCTTTATTAGGGTCAACTCAGCACTTGGCCACCAGCATCAGAGAAACCGTCTGGGAATGGATATGTCTCAAGAATCAGTCAGGTTATGTATCGGCATAACAAAGTAAGGGGTGCCTTCTGCTGGCTGGGAAATGGCACAAATCCATGTTCCTCCACTAATGATGATCTAATACTACTTCATATTTTGGCAGCACCTAAGTCCAAGGGTCTAAAGGCCTCACCACCTTCCTAGAGAGGCAAGTTTGGCTTATTGCCATTTTAAAGATGGGACCCTGAGGTTCCTAACTCGAGACCCCTTGGTCCTGATTTGCAGAGCTGCTGCGCTCCCACAACTTGCAAGATAGCTCGAGTCAGGCACCCAAAATTAGAGGCTGCTTTTGAAAATGAGTCTAAGTAACATGTCCAAAATTAATGACAGTGACTGTAAAAGAACCCAGGAAACCCAACTCCCCTGCTGTAACAAGCTGATAACACTGTCTAGCTAAGAACATGGAACTACCTTGTGACTGCGTCAGACAGAGGTTCATGGGGGTCTGAGCTCAAAAGGTTACCAATTCTATCTTCACTTCTGCATCAGCGCATTTAGACAACCAGGGCACCCGTGTCTGGCTGCAGATCTGTGATTTTACTGTGTGCAGCACTCAGAGCCCTTCCTGTTACGTAAGGAGCACAGGCCATCACTTATGGGCCATAAAGTGCACTTATAAATGAAAAGCAGAGACCAGCTGTGGGGAACAGAACATTTACTCTGTCTTGGTAGAAGGGAAACAGAGTGTCCTTCTCTCTGAACATCCCTCAGTCAGCCTCCCATTTTGAGCAAACTCTGGGCCCAGATGTAGCCTCTCCTGAAACCTGACAAATGCTAGGCCCAGAGACACACAGGCCACCTGGTCCCTCCCAAGGCAAACACATGGTCTCTTCATGCTATACACCCCCTCCACTGACACCATTAGATACGAGAGAACCCAGGTTCTCCTTTCTGTTCCCTTCACCATCAGTCTTTACAGTAACCACGTGTCCGAGTGCTGAACACAGTAGCATGATTGCAGCAGCAAGGCATTCAGCTCCTTGTATGTCTGCTCCCGCCAGTGCGGCAGCAACAACTGGTTGTTGAACACCCGAAGGTTGGGCGTGCCACTCCGTAACAGGCTGTACAGACAGGACCAGCGGCTCTGAAGAGACAGCCTCGTCCTCCGGTTCAGGATGATGCCCCGAACCGTCTTCTTGATCCTCAGCACTCTCAGGGAGGGCAGGTCGAGGTGACAGAACACCAGGCCACGGCTCTGGGACACGTCCAAGTACTCCAGAGATCTGGATTCCAGAGAATAGGAGATGCCCAAGTCTTTGACTGGCACCAGCACATGAAGGATGAGAGTTTTGAGGTTGGGTAGGGCTTTGGTGAGATCTTGCATGATCTCTGGGCAAACCCCTTTGAAGCTCCAGAAGTATTTCAACTCTAAGGTGTGAAGCTGCTGGAACTGGGTCAGCATGGCAACTGAATATGCAGACCAGTCAAAGGGCAGCTTCATCCTGGTGAGCTTTGGAGATCTCTGGATAAACTTCTCCAGAAGGGTCTGGAAGTTGCTGATCTGGTCCATTTTGGTCAGGCTGACCTGAGTCATACTGCAGGTGCCTGGCGGGTAGAAGTCTGGGGGTTCCAAGTGAGTCAAGGTCCAGTTGAGCTCCAGCTCCTGCAGCTCCCCACAGTGGACAGTGTCCAAGAAGCGTGAAAGGAAGTCAGCCCATTTGGTCTTCTGGTCACCCAAATCAAAGCTGGCCCTGAGGACTAGCAGGCTAGCACTGCGAGAGCTCAGGTGATAGGCATACTGGTGGACCCACTCTTTCCATCTCTCAAATTCTCTGGCAGAAACCAGCACCAAATCCATGCCTGACTGGAAGGCCCCCAGTCTCATGAAGTCAGCCACCCTCCAGAGCCTGGGGGTGCGGATCAGCTTGCTCCAGGCTTCACAAACCAGGGCAGCTGTGCACTTCTCCACCTCGGAAAGGAAAGAGAAGACATGGAGCTGACAGTCCACTGGCAGGAAGCTGAAGGGAAAGTAGGCTGGACTCCTAGTCCTGCGACTCAGCTGCATGCGGCACCCTGAGCCCGCCCTGGCCACGACTGGGGTTCCCGTGGCAGTGACCGCAGCCAGCTGAGGGGGGGCTGCACGCTGACAATGTTTCCTTTTCCGAGGCATCGTGCCCAGCCAGCCACAGGCCAGGCCCCACCCAAGGCAGAAGGTCAGTGGCAATGATGCTCAACTAGGCACGTCCGAGGGAGGCGTGGCTGGCTGAGACCTGCTGAGAGAGCACGACACCCTGTTACACAGGACGGACCAGAAACCCCCATCAAACCCTCCCTCCAAACTTCACAGCACCCGGTGCCTTGCAGCCAGATGGCTCAATCGCTCTGGGATCGGAGGGGGGGGGGTGCATGGCCTCCCTGTTGTCTTCCACCTTCCTCTCTGGATTGCTCCCCCTCCCCCAACCCTACCTCCCCAGCTTGCCCACGACCGACCGACCGACCTCTCCACCCACCCTCCTTCTGGCAGTACTGCTTTCTGCCCCCGGCAGAGCCCCTCCCCCTCACCCAGAGTAGCCCCTCCCCCAGCCTCCCAGAGTAGCCCCTCCCCCAGAGCAGCCCCGTATCCTCCCCTCGTACAGCCCTGACCCCCTCCCCCATACCTGCTCCCCCTCCCCCAGAGCAACCCCGTATCCTCCCCTCGTGCAGCCCTGACCCCCTCCCACATACCTGCTCCCCCCCCCCCGGGCTCTGAACGGCTCCTCCCCTCGCTGCCCGCATTGTTACGGGCTCTTCCGGGTGCCCAGCCCACACAACGGCGCTCTCCCTGTAGACGTCATCAAATAGCGACAGGGGCCGGAGCAGCGGAGAGGTGAGGCCAGAGCGTCCCTCCGGCGCCCCCCTCGCCCCCTGCTGGCGGGCCCCGGAACCGCCCGCCCGTAGCAGAGGGAGCCAAGTTCCTCGGGGCGGGTCAATGCCCCCCCCACACACACACACACACACACACTCCGCAAGGCGCATCCCCTGGCTCCCCCACGGCTGGGCCCCGAGCTCCCCGCCGCCCACCCCGCAAGGCCAGGGAGGGTCGCCAACTTCCTAATTGCAGAAAACCAAACACCCTGCCCCGCCCCTTCTCTGAGGCCCCACCCATGCACCGCCCCTACCTTGAGGCCCCACCCCTTCTCTGAGGCTCCGCCCCCGCTCACTCCATCCCCCCTCACTCCCCCCCCAAGGCTCATTCTCACAGGGCTGGGGCAGGGGCAGGGGCTGGGGCGCGGGCGGAGGTGAGAGTACGCTGGGAGGGCAAGAGCCAGTACGCAGCCTCACGCACTTTCCCATTAGATCGTTCACCCTGTCGACATATTCGTTACTACTCACACCAGCACCCCGCTTAAGAGTTCTAAATTTCACCCTATATGTATCGGGGCAGAATGTCCTCTCCTTTGGAATGGGGCTGAGGAATTCCCTGAGACCAGAACTGCAGTAACGTGCTGCATACCAACCAGCCCTTAGTGGCTCGGATGAGAACAGATGCCACCTATAATAATCCTGTGCTTCTTCCAAGCGGAGGCTCTCCAAGTCATGAATCAAGCATTTATAACTCCACTGGGAAGTTGGTCAGTATCATTAACCCCATGGGGAAACTGAGGCACATAAAGTGGAGGCGATTTACCTGAAGGCTCAGCAAGTCAGGGAATGAGCTACGGATTGAAGCCTGGAGTCCTGACTCTTAAGACTGGGTTCCAAACATGAGACTACTTTGACGTCTAGAAATGCGAGTAGAACCCAGGTGTCCTTGTAATGCTGCCTGCAGTGACTCAAGAGCATGAGACCCGACCTCAGGGCAGACTGTTAGGAACCAAGGCAAAAACCCCACATTGATTGTGAATTCTATACTTGGATTTCACCAACCAGTTATCAAGTGTGAACTCCTCAGACACTATAACAGCCTTACCATGGAGTCACAGACAGTCCTGTTGGATACTCCGATCTATTGCACCACCCTGGTGAGCCTACCTTTGTGATAGATGGTCTCTTACACCAAGAATCACAGCAATATTCAGGTTACTCCCAATCCCAAAGGACCAGTCATTTACCCCAGGTCAGTTGCACCCTAGGTTTCACACCAAAGACAACGCTCATCGCCAATCCTATAAAAATCTGTATAAAGATTTATTAAATAAGAAAAGGAAATTAGAGCGTTATTTACAAGGTTAAAGCGGGTAACGATAGATACACAAATTTGCTACAAACTTAAACTTCAAAAGTTAATAGAAGCTTCTGTAATAAGCAAGTATTGTACGTCCTTTAGGGCTAGCCCAGGCTGAGCAGCTGGGGAATCTCTTGTTTGTGAAGACCAAATCGTGTCAAACCAACCTGACAGCTTTCTTTGACAGGGTAACAAGCCTTGTGGATGTGTGTGGGGGGGGAGCGGTAGATGTGGTGTATCTTGACTTTAGTAAGGCTTTTGATACTGTCTTGCATGACCTCATCAACAAACTAAAGAAATGCAACCTAGATGGAGCTACTACAAGGTGGGTGCATAACTGGTTGGAAAATCATTCCCAGAGAGGAGTTATCAGTGGTTCACAGTCATGCTGGAAGGGCACAACAAGTGGGGTACGGCAGGGATCAGTTCTGGGTCTGGTTCTTTTCAATATCTTCAGCAATGATTTAGATAATGGCATAGAGAGTACACTTATAAAGTTTGCAGATGATACTAAGCTGGGAGGGATTGCAAGTGCTTTGGAGGACAGGATTAAAATTCAAAATGATCTGGACAAACTGGAGAAATGGTCTGAAGTAAATAGGATGAAATTCAATAAGGACAAATGCAAAGTGCTCCACTTAGGAAGGAACCAGATGCACACTGTGACGCTCTGTACCTCGGAGGAACACCCTGCACCCTCTATGTTCATCTTTATAAAATGATTCTGTGGTATCCAAGTCAAAGTTTGTCATGTTGCTCATGGTGCACTGAGCATTGTTGTTACAGTAATGTTATAGGTTATAATTTCATGTATATAGTTATGAGGCTGAAACTGTATCCTCATGGCTTAAAATAAGCCCAGGAAAAAACTCTCCAAGAGCAGAGAGGCAGTTCACACCTCTGTGACGAAGCAGGACTGTTCTTAATGTTTCCTCTGAATAGTGTGGGGGTGCCTCAGTTTCCCCTAGGGAGTTCTTAAGTCTCTAGGTGGGGGGATAAAGGTGTATGATCGTTGCAGAGCCCTAGAGGGCAGGTGTGTGCAGGGGTCTGGACACAGAGAATGGCTGACACCCTGTTTCCTGGCAACTGATGGCCTTGCCCTTCCCCCCTGCAAGGTGAGAGCTAAAGGGTTGGAGACAAAGAGATCAGGTGACCTCCTGGCCCGGGAAAGGGACAAAGCCCAGAGGAGGAGGAGCTGGAGAGAGTTTCAGTTGGGGGCTGGCAGGGGATGAGGAGTGAAGTGCAGACGTGGTTGTCTGGCTCACTGCCCCCCAAAATGGACCCAGCTGAGGGGTCCTGTTCTCTGCACCTACAAGCTCTGGTTTAGGCCGTGTTCCTCTCGTCTAATAAACCTTCTGTTTTACTGGCTGGCTGAGAGTCACGTCTGACTGCGCAGTTGGAGTGCAGGACCCTCTGGCTTCCCCAGGACTCCGCCTGGGCGGACTCGCTGTGGGAAGCGCATGGAGGGGCAGAGGAGGCTGAATGCTCCGAGGTCAGACCCAGGAAGGTGGAAGTTGTGTGAGCTGTGTGTCCTGAAGACAGTCTGCTCACAGACAGGAGACTTCCCTAGAGTCCTGACTGGCTTCGTAGGGAGCAGTTCCAGAACATCGCCCGGGGACTCCATGACAACCTCATCAGGGAAGGTATGGGACAAACCCAGCCCAGCCTCACAGGAACAAAGGGCGCTGGCCTAGGCAGCAACAAAAGAATCTGTTAGACTTTCGAGGGAGTCACCTCCCTTCCTTTGGTCAGTTTGGAACTGCGATGAGGTAATGCTCACCTGACTCTGAAGGGGGTGGTATAGCCAAGAGGGAAGAAAGGACATGATAAAAGGGAGAGACATGTGCCATGCTCTCTCTCTTCCACTTACATCTACAGACACCACACCAAGCCACTGAAGCGCTGATCAAAGGGGAGAGCCTGGCTGAAGAGCAACCAGCCAGCCTGTGGTGAGAAATATCTAAGTTTGTAAGGACATTGAAAGTGTTAAGATCAGCTTAGAATGCGGTTTGCTTTTATTTCATTTGACCAAATCTGACTTATGTTTTGACTTATAATCACTTAAAATCTATCTTTATAGTTAATAAATCTGTTTGTTTATTCTATCTGAAGCAGTGCGTTTGGTTTGAAGCGTGACAGAGACTCCCCTTGGGATAACAAGCCTGGTGCATATCAATTTCTTTGTTAATTTGACAAACTCATATAAGCTTGCAGTGTCCAGTGGGCATTACTGGACACTGCAAGATGGTTTGGGTCTGGGACCGGAGGTATTGGCTAGTGTCATTCGGTTACACAATCCAAGGAGCAGCTTACATGCCAGACACTGTGCATGAACAGCCCAGGAGTGGGGGTTCTCACAGCAGAGCGGGTAAGGCTGGCTCCCAGAGTCAAAGCTTGGAGTGACCTAGCAGATCACCAGTCCAGACAACACCAGAGGGGAATATCACACTCACATAGAAAATGGGAAATGACTGCCTAGGAAGGAGTACTGCAGAAAGGGATCTGGGGGTCATAGTGGATCACCAACTAAATATGAGTCAACAGTTTAACTCTGTTGCAAAAAAAGCAAACATCATTCTAGGATGTATTAGCAGGAGTATTGTAAGCAGGACACGAGAAGTAATTCTTCCACTCTCCTCCTCACTGATTAGGCCTCAACTGGAGTATTGTATCCAGTTCTGGGCACCACATTTCAGGAAAGATGTGGACAAATTGGAGAAAGTCCAGAGAAGAGCAACAAAAATGATGAAAGGTCTAGAAAACATGACCTATGAGGGAAGATTGTAAAAATTGGGTTTGTTTAGTCTGGAGACGAGAAGACTAAGAGGGAACATGATAACAGTTTTCAAGTACATAAAAGGTTGTTACAAGGAGGAGGGAGAAAAATTGTTCTTCTTAACTTCTGAGGACAGGACAAGAAGCAATGGGCTTAAATTGCAGCAAGGGCAGTTTAGGTTGGACATTAGGAAAAACTTCCTGTCAGGGTGGTTAAGCACTGGAATAAATTGCTCAGGGAGGTTGTGGAATCTCCATTATTGGGGATTTTTAAGAGCAGGTTGGACAAACACCTGTCAGGGATGGTCTAGATAATACTTAGTCCTGCAAGGAGTGCAGGGGACTGAACTAAATGACCTCTCAAGGTCCCTTCCCATTCTATGATTCTATGAAACCCCACCCCCGCCCCCCGCCCCGAAGCAGCATAGAGATACCTTGTTCCTTTTGTTTGGGGGTGTTATCCCCATCCTGCCATGTACTCTGAGATGCAAACTCAGCAGGTGGGAGGAATCCGCTTGCATGACTCATCTTCATGGGGGCAAGCAGAACACAGTCCTTTGTCTTCTTTATCAGCCCACAATAGTCCATCTGTGTCGATGGACCTTTCGTGTTGGGCAGGGCGTAACACCATCTCTTGGAGCTCTGCACGTCACACTAGTTAATGTCTCTCTCCTGCCTGGTGATTTACTGTCACAGAGGCTCACAATGCAACCTTACAATATGGGATACCGATGTTATAAGTGAGGGCAAGTCTACACTAGTCAACCCAAGTTACCTCGACATATAGCCAATTGAATCGGTTTTTATGCGTCCACACTATGCTCCTGTGTCGGTGGTGCGTGTCCTCACCAGGAACACTTGCACTGATTTAACTGCTAGCGTGGGGCATTGTGGGATGATTTATGAAAGGCAGCAACAGTTGATGTAAGCAACACACAATTAAAGCAGGTAACCATACGCTGACACCGCATCATCCTAACTACATCAACCTAAGTGCTACGCTGCTCGCGGAGATGCAGTGTAGTGGGCAAGTTACATCGGTGGGAGCGACGTTTTAGTGTAGATGCTTACAGAGTTAGGTCAATGTAGGCTGCCTTATGCCGACCTAACTCTGTAATGTAGGCCAGGTCTGAGATTAATGCCAGCAACAACTCACAAGCATTCCGTGAAGGCTAAACACAAAACACAATCTTATCATTCTAACACCTAGTTGCACAGTACCAAGGTGAGCCAGGCTGATTCCAGCCATGTATTTGTCAGTGTTCAGCTGAGATTTGGGGACTTTGGCATGAGCAGGCACCTGGTCTGCCAGCCTCACAGTCCTGATTCCCAGGCCCTGCCCAAACCTGGAGATAGAACCTGGGAGCTCTGCTCTCAGGGCCTGCATCCTTGGATCCCATGGAATGGGATGAGAAAGGTGAGCCCCTCCCCTCAGTTTGGTAATGAGTCACTGAGCACTGTGGGGCCCCCTGTAGCAGAAAGCCCCCTCAGGAAGGATGGGAGCTGGAAAGAGGAGGCTGACAGGCTGGGCAGCGAGATGAAGAGCCTCTCTGCAGCCCTTTGCTCGTCCCTTTCGTGCCCTGCTCCCTGGGGAACTGGCAAAACCATGTTCTGGCTGTCAGGGAGATTTACGAGGGGAGCAAACAGTTATCACCTGGTTCCTGCCATTAACTTGCCTGCCTGACAGCTCCCACGCTGACCGGTGGGCCAGCCTGTATTCCACCTTGGCCCCACGGCCCGCCGGGGATATTGGTTGGCGACTTCTTCACAGAGCCGTGAGCATGGACATGTATCTGGCGCGGTTCACCCCGTCCCTTTTGTGGCATGAGGGAGACCCTGGCGCATGTTTACCTTGAGTGTGCCGGGTTGCAGCCTCTATTCCGGCTCCTCCTGGACCTACTGTTGTGTTTTTGGCTGCACTTTGCCCCCCCCCCCACAACCTTCTTATATACGCACATCTTGTCCGTGACCCCACAAAGTCATAGAACCTCCTCGTCAATTTCCTCCTAGCACTGGCCAAAGTGGCCATCTAGAGCCCCAGGGAGAGGCTGTTGGTTGAGGGGGGGGCTCTGCAACTGTGGGGCCTATTTCTGTTCCACGCGCTGCTCACGTATCTGGGCAGAGTTCCTTTGGGCGGCGTCCGCTGGCCCCCTTGACACCTTCGTAGATCAGTGAGCGCCGTCCGGGGTTCTCTGCTCAGTGTCCCCTTCAGATTCCCCACTTTTGACCCTCACACCTGTCCTTGTTATTTTTTCTGTTGTCTCCCCCCCCCGGCGCCGTCATAATCATTTGAGTCCAGGGCACAGTGGCTCCTCCCCATAGGCTGGGGGAGGGTCCTTTAGTCTCCCAGAACCCAATATAAGCTCCCACGCTGAGACCTCTCCCTGGGATGGAGCTCCCTCATTCCTCCTATTTAGCCTTCCACTCTCTTGCGGTGCATTTGGGGCTGGGGGGAGGTGTCTGATGTCCAGGGTGTCTCTCATGGCAGGGGTAGCTCCTCTCCACGCACATACTGGCCCCTGCCAGGGCACCTTCACCCTGAGCTGGAGGGGCCTTCCTTTGGGGTTGCCACCCTTCAGAGACAGCTCTCAGACCCCCATCCGCCCCTCGCCAGGCTTGGTGAGGGCAGCAGATCCCCTGCCGGGAGTTTGGAGGCCAGCAGGACATCTGTGCCTCCGGGGTCACCATCTCTGCCATGCTGCTCGCCAGTGTGGCTCAGGGAGCTACCTGCAGGCAGGACACCGGCTTCGCGCTGCTTTCTGCTGCCCCCCAGGGCCCCCACAGGGGCAAGGCGGTGGGCTGGCCTGGCAGGGCGCATGGGGTCCGGCGCCTCAGCGCCAGCCACACTGACCTTCTGACGCCCCACCCTCACGCCCCCCCCCGTTCATTTCCACCAATGAGACTGCAGCATGCAAATTAACCGGCGGGGCCTGGTGATGATTGGCTGAGTCACCTCTGCTGTCACACTGAGGCCTAACCAATCCCCTGTGCTGCTGCTGAATCGAGCCAATGGACACGGCCGTGGGGCATCACAGCCCAGCTCCTGCCCCCGGAGCCGGCGCTAGGCATATGCAGCTGAAGCAGTTGCTCAGGGCCCCAAGCAGCTTGGGGGGGGGCTATTAATTATTAGTATGTGTTGTGTGTAGGCCCCCCCACCCCAATGGGCTA
Source organism: Natator depressus (assembly GCF_965152275.1). NCBI lineage: Eukaryota > Metazoa > Chordata > Testudines > Cheloniidae > Natator > Natator depressus. The sequence goes on from NC_134235.1 coordinate 3,520,330, forward strand.
GCACCAGCCCTGTTTCCCGCAGCGCCACGGCTCGCAGGTCCAATGTGTCTCCAAGGTTGGGGGTGTCTGAGGGTTTGGGGACGGGCCATTTGTCAGCCAGCAGGGGCCAAAAATGTGTGAGGCGCACGGGCAGGGGTCGCCCAGGCGCCAGCCCCTCCAGGCGGGTCGGTGTGCCAGTAAGGCTGCAGGGAGCGGGTGCGGGGTAAAGGCTGGGCACTTGGGGAGGGGCTGCACAGCACGGGGCTGTAAACCCTGGCTGGAGAGCCAAGCCCAGCCCAGCCTGCCAGAGGGGGGCCTCCCTCGCTGCCTGCTTCCTCTGGCTGGGCGGTCAGTTCAAGTGCAGCCCAGCAATGCCAGCGCCTCCTGCAGCTGGGGCATGTCATTGCCCTCTGTGAAAAATATCAGGAATGCCAGGGCTGGATCTCACTCTCACACACACAATCTGGCACTGCTGGACCTGTGCCATGCCATCATCATCATCAGTCCAACGGCACATTGTGATGTCACACAGCCTGATGCAGGCGACGTGGCTGGGCACCCCTGTGCCCCCAGGCTGTGCGAGCGAGTGGGCCCCCTCCCCCGCCAGCCCCGTATGGGGCCATCAGGGCCTCAGGCTGCACCTGCCCCTGGAATGGGGTGTCTGGTGCAGATGTGCCCCCACAAACAGCTGGCACTGCTGGCTGGGCACAGCAAGGCCAGGGCACCTCCCCCCCCCCATCTGGACTGGTAGAGCACAGGCCATGGCAACAGTCACTGTGACATCACACGGTGAGACATCAGCCTTCCCTGGGCATGCGGCGGCAGGAGACGAGGGAGCCGGGAGGCCCACCCCAGCTGGCACCTGAGCAGGCTTCCCAGCTCCCCACTTCAGTGCAGGTGCAGCCAGGATTCAGGACTGTAGTTCTCCCTGGGAATGGGGCTGGGGGGGGGCGGGGAAGCAGCCCTGAGAGCTTGGCACCGTGACCAGGCCCTGCATGGATGGATTACCCCCAACCCAAGCACCTGGCAGCCTGTCTGGGTACTCACTCACCCTCCCCCCCCAGCACCTGGCAGCCTGGGCTGGGCACTCACCCCCCAAGCCCCTGGCACCGTGGCTGGAATCCTGCCTTTGCATGAAAAGTGAAATTCTGTTTAGCCCCCAATGCTGTGCCTTTGCAAGTGCCCTGGTCCCTCAGTGCCTCGCCCCTGGGCTGGCCAGGACCAGGGCCTCTGGCACGTGAACACTGATCAGTGGCCTGCCTTGGGCTACCAATTCATCCCCCCCACCCCCCCAGTAGAGATGTTGCAGGTGATGCCCTGCGGCCGGGCTTGGCTTCCTGGCAAGTAGCATCACAGAGGCCTGAGAGCAGCAGAGCTGGGATGCTCACCTGGGGACAGGTAGGATGTGCCCTGCTCAGCGTGCTGGGAAGAGGCGTTCCTTAGCCCAAAGGCAGAGTCAGGGCAAGGAATGACCTCAGGTGCACAGGAGAGCGACCCAGCCCCATCCAAGCTCAGCAGCCCTGCACACCCCATTCCCAGTGTGTCTGGGCATGCCGGCAGCGTGCTGGGGCGCTATAGCAGAACCAAGCCCTGCTGGCCTGAGTTTTGCCCTAATCTCTGCCGAGGGTGGGGAGCAGGGGGAACCTGTGTGAGCCCAGGTGGTGGCCAGGAATCATACTGTCTGTCTGTCCTAGTGAGTGGAAGTGCAGCTCATGTCCCCAGGTCTAGGTTGCTCTGGCTAAGCCTTTTTAAAAAGCTTCCCAGGCATTGCCATGCTAATATCCTGCAGTGGTGAGTTCCGCAGGTTAACAACACACAGCTCCCTTTCAGCCATCTCCCCACCAGCCTGCGCCTTATCCTCCAAGCATGGGATCTGCCAGGCGCCTCTCCCCCAACAGCCCTGCCCTCCCTCACCCCTGCTACTGCCCCCTCAGTCCCTTGTACCTCTGCCAGCTGCCCCAGCGCCCCCATCCACTGCCCGCAGCCGGCTGAGACCCAGACATGAGCCAGGAGAAGGGGGATGGGGCCGGAGACATGTCCTTGCCCACCATCGCTGCTCGATGCTGCGCTGTTTCAGACGTCAGTGAACTAGAATGATTGTGCAGGGTACTGGTGGCCCAGCTGGCTCCCACCTAGCTGTGGCTGCATTCCCCTTGGGCTGGTGGAGCCCTGCGATCTCTGGGGAGGAGGCTGCTCGGGGCTGACCAGAGGCATGCTGATTACAAAGGGGGGGGTCACTGGAAGGGGTTCCCCATGGTGGCATTGAGCTCATGGGGCTCCCTGAGCTTGTGCATCAGTCTTGACAGTGCCGCCCATGGGGGCGGGGGGGGGGGCTCATATCATGTGTACCTCTCACACCTGCTCTTAATGATCATTTTTTTTCTCCTGCAGCATCACCCCGGGGCCCCATGGGACTGGGCAAACCAGCCAGGGCTCTCGCTCTAGGGCTGGGCCCAACAGGGGATTGGAAGTGACGAACCCAGGGGGGAGGGCGGGGGCAGCAGCCGTGGTCCCAGACAGCTGCCTGCCCCACTCCTCTCCGGCTGCTGCTGGCTTCGCGGCAGAGGCAAAGGAGAAGCAGGGCCCTGTGGCACCGAGGAATCTGTCCTGGGGGAAGCGGCACGGTCAGGCCCCCCCTGTGCCCCCCCCAGCCTGACAGGTGGCTTTGCCCCCACAGCATGGAGGCCGTTGGGCAGTACCCCCCGGCCTCACGCCCTTGGCATGCCCGCGTCCAGCTGAGCTTTGAGGAGCCGACCCCGGGGGGGCGGCAGCGGCCCAGAAGCAGGCCCAGCCCCAGTCGGCACCACAGCAAGCACCGGGCCAGGTCCTTCGACGACGTCCTGGTGGACGAGTTCGACATGCTCCTGGACGCAGCGGCCACCGTCATCCAGGCCGCCTGGCGCGGGTACCAGGCCAGGCAGCAGCTGCGCACCCAGGACCACGCGGCTTCCACCATCCAAGCCGCCTGGAGGGGATTCCTCACCAGGGAGCGGCTGGCCAGCCAGAGGGCGGAGGCGGCTGCCCAGCAGGGCTACGCGGCCAGCAGGGAGCACGTTTGGGCCGAGCCGGAGCTCGCCGAGGAGCAGGCTGCTGTGGTGATCCAGGCCCACTACCGGGGCTACAGGGTGCGGTGTGAGATATACAACCAGTACTTGGCCGCCACCACCATCCAAGCCCACTACAGGGGGTACCGGACACGCCAGGCGTTAGCAGAGAGCCACAGAGCCGCCACCACCATCCAAGCCCACTGGCGGGGCTACCATACCAGGCAGGCGCTAGCCCACACCAGGGCCGCGCCCCGCCCCACCAGCAGCCTGAGGGACTTCTCCAGCAAGACGGCCCGAGGGCTCGTCGACTACATGACGGGGGCACGGGAGGCCCCGTCCCGCACCAGCCTGGGGTCCAGGAGACACGCCCACCCGGGGGCCCAGACTCCGCTCGGGTTCCCTGCTTGCTGGCCAGGGGAGTGCGGGGCTGGCAGGGAGAAGCCGACAAAGCCGCCAGTCCTGGCGCAGAGTGGGGGCACGGTGCTGCCTGCCCTCAAGAAATGTCCCCAGTGTGGGCGGAACACGATGGTCCGGGTCCTGGTGGGGGTGGGGAGGGGCACGGACTACCAGTCGGATGCCTGCTCGGAAGGACATTACCACCACACACAGGGTCTCCCCCGGCAGGCGGCACCCAACCACCCCAGCGCCAGGAGGGAGGGCACCGGGTACAGTGCTGCTGCAGAGCAAGCGAGCTACAGAGCTGGGCATGGCCGCGCTCAGGCCCGACGAGCCGGGGCCTCCCCCACGGAGAGGGCGGAGGGAGCAGTCTGCAACGGGCACCGTCACTGGACAGGCACCCCACCAGCAAGCAAGAGGGTGGCTGAATATCGGGCTGCCCCCAATGCGTGGTATCAGGGCAGGGAGAAAGGACAGACGGCTTGCCCCTGTGCGGCCCGGGCAGCAACCCGGTGCAGGGAGCGGGGCAGGGGCAGCACGGCTGACTCGAGTGCCATGATGTACCACACCTCTGCCAGCTTCCCCCTGAGCTCCGAGCGCCAGCAGGCCGCAGGGGCCACAGCCACGGCCTGGGTCTCTAGCAGCTTCTGGCCCAGCCAGCCCAAAGGCGAGAGACCGGTCTTCAAGACCAGGAAGCGGTACTGGCAGCTGGCGCGGGCAGCCACGCTCATCCAGGCCTTCTGGCGGGGCTGCCAGGCGCGGCGGGCACTGCGCGAGCAGAAGGAGGCCGCCATCAGGATCCAGTCGGCGTTCCGGGGCTACCGGACCAGGACCTACCTCTCCGAGGTGGGCATCCTGAGCGAGGGCGAGACGGAGGAGTCAGACAGTGCGTGGAGCAGCTGGCCAGTGCGTTGCCGCTAGGCCAAGATGCCCCATATGGGGCAGGGAGGGGGCAGTGCCGTGGGTTTGTTATCCTGCCAGTCCCAATAAAGCTAGAGTAACTGCAGCTTTTCCAGCGGCACCCGCTGCCCGGCTCCTCCAGTGTGCCAGACACTCACCCAAGCCAGGGAGCTGACTAGTGCTACCAGTCCACAGGCACAATTCACCCAGGGGGAAACTGAGGCCCAGAGCCAGGTGAGTGACTCACCCAGGAAATCAGTTGGATGCAGTGTTGTTGTAGCCATGTTGGCCCCAGGATCTTAGAGAGACAAGGTGGGGGAGGCGATATCTTTTATAGGACCAACGGCTGTCGGTGAGAGCGAGAAGCCTCATGTTACCTCACCCACCGTGGCCCAGGAAATCAGTGGCAGAAGAAACCAGGACTTCAGATTTCCCTCCCCCCGCCCCTACTCACTCCCCTCCCCTCCCAGAACCAGAACTAGGAGACAGGAGTCCTGACTTCCAGCCCCCCCACCGCCACTCCCAGGTCTAACCCTAGACCCCACGCCCCTCCCAGAGCTGGGGGCAGAACCCAGGAGTCCTGTGCTGGTAAATGTCAGGCCCACATGTAAGGCTTGGCTATCCGGGGTCTTGGGGGGCTCTTGGTTATTTTGCCCACCAGCCATTTCCCCCACACACACACACCCCCCATTGGGTCTCCCCTGCTTCAGTGTGTTTGCGGGGGGTGTCTGTCTACACTGCAATGAAACACCCGTGCCTGGCCTGTGTCAGCTGTCGGGCTCCCGGGGCTCGAGCTGCGGAGCTATGAAGCTGCAGCAGAGCCAGTCGGGTTGGGCTGGAGCCTGGGCAGAGGGGGAGCAGCCAGTGGTTAATTGCAGTGTGAACGTACCCTGGGAGGCCCCTGGCAGTGCTATCGAGGAGACAGGGCTGCCGGGCACTGCGTGTGGGGCTGCGCCCAGCTCTGCGCCTCTGTCCCCCCTGCCCTGTCTGAGCAGGGCTGTTCTGAGGGGTGGGCTGGCAGGGATCTCAGTCAAGGGGTCCCAGGCAGGGATCCCCCCCACACGCACCCATCGAGCTGCCACCTCAGAGTTTTTGTCCCATCATCTTACAGTCAGCACCAAAGTGAGATGCTTCCAAGGAAGATGTAACCACCCGCAATGCCTGTTACTATGCCATAATCTACTTGGGGGTGTGGGGAGGGAGCTGCCCCCCCCGCCCCTGGCTCCCTTTATGGCCTGGAGCATGAGGATCAGGGCCTGTTGTAGCTGAATCCCAGCTGGAGGGCAGTGGAGAAGGTTTTTGTACATAGACAAACATCTGCATCAGGGTGTAGAGCAGGGGTGGGCAAACTTTTTGGCCCGAGGGCCACATCTGGGTGGGGAAATTGCATGCAGGGCCATGAATGTAGGTCTGGGGCAGGTGGTTGGGGTGCGGGAGGGAGTGTAGGGTGTAGGAGGGGGTGCGGTGTGCTCAGGGCAGAGGTTGGGGCAGAGAAGGGGTGCAGGGTGCAGGAGGGGGCTCAGGGCAGGGGGTTGGGGTGCAGGGTGCAGGAGGGGGCTCAGGGCAGGGGGTTGGGGTGCAGGAGGGGTGTGGGGTGCAGGAGGGGGCTCAGGGCAGGGGGTTGGGGAGCAGGAGGGGGCTCAGGGCAGGGGGTTGGGGAGCAGGAGGGGTGCGGGGTGCAGGAGGGGTGTGGGATGCATGAGGGGGCTCAGGGCAGAGGGTTGGAGTGCAGGAGGGGTGCAGGATGCATGAGGGGGCTCAGGGCAGGGGGTTGGGGTGCAGGAGGGGTGCGGGGTGCAGGAGGGGGCTCAGGGCAGGGGGTTGGGGAGCAGGAGGGGTGCGGGGTGCAGGAGGGGGCTCAGGGCAGGGGGTTGGGGAGCAGGAGGGGTGCAGAGTGCAGGAGGGGTGCGGGGTGCAGGAGGGGTGTGGAATGCATGAGGGGGCTCAGGGCAGGGGGTTGGGGAGCAGGAGGGGTGCGGGGTGCAGGAGGGGTGTGGGATGCATGAGGGGGCTCAGGGCAGGGGGTTGGGGAGCAGGAGGGGTGCAGGGTACATGAGGGGGCTCAGGGTGCAGGAGGGGTGTGGGATGCATGAGGGGGCTCAGGGCAGGGGGTGGGGAGCAGGAGGGGTGCGGCGTGCAGGAGGGGTGTGGGATGCAGGAGGGGTGCGGGGTGTATGAGGGGGCTCAGGGCAGGGGGTTGGGGAGCAGGAGGGGTGCAGGGTGCATGAGGGGGCTCAGGGCAGGGGGTGCAGGGTGCAGGAGGGGTGTGGGATGCATGAGGGGGCTCAGGGCAGGGGGTGGGGAGCAGGAGGGGTGCGGGGTGCAGGAGGGGTGTGGGATGCATGAGGGGGCTCAGGGCAGGGGGTTGGGGAGCAGGAGGGGTGCAGAGTGCAGGAGGGGGCTCAGGGCAGGGGGTTGGGGTGCAGGAGGGGTGTGGGGTGCAGGAGGGGGCTCAGGGCAGGGGGTTGGGGAACAGGAGGGGTGCGGGGTGCAGGAGGGGGCTCAGGGCAGGGGGTTGGGGAACAGGAGGGGTGCAGGGTGCAGGAGGGGGCTCAGGGCAGGGGGTTGGGGAGCAGGAGGGGTGCAGGGTGCAGGAGGGGTTCAGGCTCCAGCCCGACACTGCTTACCTGGAGCGGCGCCGGGGGGGCAGCAGCGCACACCGGGGCCAGGGCAGGCTCCCTCCCTCCCTGCCTGCCCTGGCCCCGCGCTGCTCCGGAAGCGGCCGGCACCACGTCCCTGCAGCCCCTGGGGGGGGGGGGGGGCAGAGGGCTCCGCGTGATGCCCTTGCCTGTGGGTTCCACACCTGAAGCTCCCATTGGCCACGGTTCCCTGTTCCCAGCCAATGGGAGCTCCCGGGGAGGTACCCACAGGCAAGGGCATCACGCAGAGCCCTCTACCCCCCCCCAGGGATGTGGTGCCGGTTGCTTCTGAGGGCGGCATGGGGCCCACAGTGCCACGGGGGTGGCAATCCCACGGGCCGGATCCAAAGCCCTGAGGGGCTGAACCCAGCCCGTGGGCCGTAGTTTGCCCACCCCTGGTGTAGGGTCTCAATGAGCCACCTGCCTCACCAGCCCCCTGCAGCAGGGAGTTGCACAGATTAACTGCATGCTGCAGGAGGATACAGTGATCCAGCCGGGGGGTGTAGAACCCAGCAAGCCCTCTCCTCATCAGTGTCTGCTCTCACCAAGCCAAACCCCATCAGATCCAGCAACGTGCCTTTTGGTCCAGGTATGGTCAGGACAGGTGCGGGAGGGGGAGACCACTGCCAGTTCATTTCCCAGCTGGGTCGCTCAAGGTTGGCTGGGCTGTGGTTGGCTGCTGCCCTCGGAAAGGGGTGTGGCCCCACACAGGAGGGGATCAAAGGCCCCTTTCCTCCGCCCAGCTCGGAGACAAACACAGGGCCAGATCCAGCAGGGTGCCACGTGCCCTCCAAGCCCATCAATGGCAGGATGGTGCCCCAATGTGGGGAACCCCAGGTCTGAGCCTTCCCACCTGGGCACCCCCACCCAGACCATGAAAGCTGGGGGCCATGCTGCTCAGACAGCCCCACACTGGCACACCAGAGCAGTCGCCAGCACCGCCAGCCACCATCCCTGGAGAGTTTATTGGGCCCTTTTTGGTTTTGCAGTCGCAGCTGCTTGCGAGACCTGCCAGGAAACGGCGACTCGGCATCTGTCTGCACCACGCGCTGTGCCCTCTGCTCTTTCCGCAACCCCCCTGCACTCCCATGGCTGGGTGGGGTGCGTCTGTCCTCGAGCATGAACTCTGGGGGGCGCCGGAAATATTAGCACTGCCACCATCAGCCTGTTGTCCTCCACCCCAGCCTGCGGGCCTGCCCAGGCAAAGCCGCCGAGAGCGGGGGGGACTTTCTAGACAGGGGGGAGGGAGAGGAGCAGGATGGGGGGGGGGATCAGCAACGTCTCAGTGCGATCGTGGGGCAGGAGCCATCACCCACCCTTGGAGCAGGGCTCCCATGAGTCAGGTCGCGGCAGGGACTCGACCCAGCCCAAGAGGCCACTGACCCTCAGGCTCATCTCTGGCCTCTCAGGACGCTGGCTTTCAAAGATCCATTTGGCCCAGGGTACAGTCATGGTGGCTAAGAAACTCCTTGGCTCAGCGCGGTGGCCTGGCCTTGGGGCCAGAACCAGGAAGCTAAGAGAAGCCCAAGCCGAGCTGGGGTTCTGGGGTACGTGTGAGCAAGGGGGGGACACAGGAGGACTCAGGCAGCGGCAGCATCCCCGGCCCAGGGAAGGGGATCGACGCCCAGGAGGACACCCCAGAGCTAGAAATAGCCATGGGGCTCTGCCCCGGCCTGGGAAGCAATGGGGTCCCCTCCCTGCAGAGGGTAACAGAAAGGGCTGGGCCGGATGCACCAACCCCCAGCTCTGGCCGTCACGCGCCTGTGTAAAACGTCCCGCCTTTGGGGCTGAACGGACCGGAGCCAGGCTGGGGTTTGTAGGTCCTACAAATATGGCGCTTTTCCATGGCTCCTGACAGTGACGCAATTTTATTTCTTTCGTTAAAAAACACCCCGCCCCCGGCGACTCTTTCAGCTCCGGGAGAGGTTTCCCTCCCTTGGCCAGGCCAGCAACACCCTGGGGGTCCCGGGTGGCTTCACAGTGTCTCCAGCCGGGCAGGGGAAGCCGGGAGCAAATGGGGCTCACCCTGCCGTGCAGCTGTCTGGCTGGGCAGACGGCCTGTCTCACCCCCCACCCCCGGGAACCAACCATGCCCGGTGCTGGTGACGCCCAGGCAGGCTTCAGCCTCTGCCAGGGCAGACCCAGCTCCCTCTCGACTTGCCCGAAATCACAGAGGGCAAAGCTATCTCAGCTACAGGGATGCAGGAGAACGGTCAGGGGTCACAGCCGCACTGGAGTGAGGACGGGGGGGTCTGTCCCATTGCCCTGCCCTAATGCCCCCCATCTCCCCACGGTGCCTCAGCAGTGGATCTCGTAGGCAATCTTTGCCCTGCCCTAATGCCCCCCATCTCCCCACGGTGCCTCAGCAGTGGATCTCGTAGGCAATCTGCGGCTGGAACGCAAGTCCCTGATTGACAAACAGTTCGCTGGCCTCCCGCTCGCCCTCCTCCTCCCCCTCCGGGGTCTGCGTGGCCTGGTCCTGCAGCAGCTCTGGAAGCCCCGGGAAGGCCCCGGCCAGCCCCTCGGGGTCCTTGTAGGTGGCGAAGAGCGGCTTGGTGCGGTCGATGACGAACATCTCGTGGCCCCGCTCGTCGCGGTACTCCTCCAGCTGGGCGAAGGTGGTGGGCCCGTCCGAGTAGTCGTTGACGTAGAGGATGTTCTCCTCCTTCTTGGCCTTTTTCCGCTTGCGGTGCTTCCTGTAGATCATGACGATGAGGAGCAGCGCGACGAGGGCCAGCAGCGAGATGCCCACGGCGATGGCCGTCTGCGTGGCCATGCTCAGGGCGTTGAAGTCCATGCTCTCCATGTCGTAGAGGGGCTCCTGGCTGACGTCCACGGAGGCCGGGTAGGCGCGCGGTGGCGGCTGCTGCTGGGAGCGGTTGACCATGAGGCGGAAGAGCACGCGGGCCGTGCCGCCCGGGTTGGAGGCCTCGCACTCGTACTTGCCGGCGTGGGCCACCGTGATGTTGTTGAGGAAGAGCATCCCGCTCCCCGTGTCCGAGTCGAAGCGCTCCCTGCCCGCGCGTGGGCCACCTTCCGCCAGCTCACCAGCGGCTGCGGGTAGCCGGAGGCCTGGCAGGAGACCCGCAGGTCATCCCCGAGCCGGGCCGTCGCCTCCAGCGGCTCCACCTGCACCACAGGCGGGATGCAGATCAGGCTGTTCCCGGAGATGTCCAGCAGGCTCTGGTAGGCCAAGCGCGGGGGCTCCGAGCACACGATCTTCTTGTCCAGCGAGCTGAGGAGACGCTGCCCTTCCTCCTTGATCCAGGCGCCGAGCCAGTGCAGGGCGCAGTCACATCGCCAGGGGTTTTCTGCCAAGAGAAGCTGGGTCAGTCGGGACGGTGTCCAGTCGCCTGAGCCCCGCCCCAAGCCAAGGAAGGGGCCGGCCGATGAAGAGGCGCGTCCAGACGGCTCAGCCATACCACCGCTGCGCAGCGGGCCGGAGGGAGCTGTGCTGCGCAGCTCCAGGGAGCCGGGGTGGGGATCGTGTGGGGGGGGGGGTAGCTTGGGGAATGGGCTGAAATTCAGTCGAAGGAAAGTCTGGCTGAAGCTGGGGGAGTTTCCCTGGCAGGGAGAGCCGTGGGGTGGTCCAGGAGCGGGGGGGCTCATGGGCTGAGCACAGGTGAGGGGGGCTGGGCGGTGACCGATCTCCCACGGGGGCAGACTGGTTACACCCTGCCCCTCTCCTGCACGTTGTGCTCTGAGAGAGTTTCGGCACCTCAGCCCCCACACCCCAGCGCAATCGTCCCCGCTGCACTGCCGAAGGGGGGGGGGGTCACTCAGGGTCCCACAAGGAGCGTGTCCAGAGTCGGGAATCAAACCCAGGCCTCTCGACTCCCCGCCCCGGGCGTTAACTGCTAGATCCGCTGCCTCTCAGAGACACCTGCCAGGTGAAGAGATGTTGAACGACACCATTGCTGGGGGAGTATCCTGGGGGACAACCCCTAACTGCCCCTACCAGTCAGCACCCTCTATCCCCCCTGGACAACAGGGGGCAACCCCACGGCAGCTAATTCCCCAGGTGTGATGAAGCAGGACTGTTCTTAATGTTTCCTCTGAATATTGTGGGGGTGCCTCAGTTTCCCCTAGATAGTTCTTAAGTATCTAGGTAGTGGGGTAAGGGTGTATGATCGTTGCAGAGCCCTAGAGAGCAGGTGAGTGCAGGGATCTGGACACAGAGAATGGCCAACACCCTGTTTCCTGGCCACTGATGGCCTTGCCCTTCCCCCCTGCAAGGTGAGAGCTAAAGGGGTGGAGAACAAAGGAATCCGGTGACCTCCCGGCCGGGAAAGGGACAAAGCCCAGAGGAGGAGGGGCTGGAGGGAGTTTCAGTTTGAGGCTGGCTGGGGACATGGAGTGAAGTGCAGACGTGTTTGTCTGACTCACTGCCCCCCAAAATGGACCTGGCTGAGGGGTCCTGTTCTCCGCACTTACAAGCTCTGGTTTAGACCGTGTTCCTCTCGTCTAATAAACCTTCTGTTTTACTGGCTGGCTGAGAGTCACGTCTGACTGCGGAGTTGGGGGGGCAGGACCCTCTGGCTTCCCCAGGACCCCGCCTGAGCGGACTCGCTGTGGGGAAGTGCACGGAGGGGCAGAGGAGGCTGAATGCTCCGAGGTCAGACCCAGGAAGGTGGAAGCTGTGTGAGCTGTGTGTCCTGCAGACAGGCTGCTCCCAGAGAGGAGCCTTCCCCAGAGTCCGGCCTGGCTTCGTAGGGAGCAGTTCCAGAGCATCGCCCGGGGACTCTGTGACACCAGGCCTCGCTGCCCGAGCCAGGGCCCCGTCTGCTGTGCCGGGGGGAGAGGCCCCTCTCAGCAGCCTGCAGTCCCACTCCCTGCCCAGAGCCTTGGCTCTCTCTGCCAGCTCCCTGCTCTGCATCCAGGCCAGAGAGCTGCCTGGGCCCCAACAGCCTGAACGCTGGGGACAGGGGGCAGCCAGGCTCAGGGCCTGGTCACACAGATTATTATTGGACTTTCCAGAGGGAGCCCTTGGTCCTGCCAAGCAACAAGACCAGCAGATTCCGCCCCCCACCCGGTCCGACCTGCAGGTGGCGCTGCAGCGGCCAGGCGCCCTGGCACAGGGGGGCCGGTGGTTACCTGTCAGCCTCAGCACCTGCAGGCTGATGAGGGGGCGCAGGGCGGGGCGGCTGATGGTGCGCAGGTTGTTCTTGCTGAGGTCGAGCAGGGCGAGGGAGGAGAGCCCCGCCAGTGCCTGCTCCTCCAGCGCCCCGATGCTGTTCTCCTGCAGGTGCAGCTCCTGCAGCCTCTGCAATGGAGCAGGGGGAGGGAGGGTCACCTGCAAGGGCCGCTGGAGAGCGCTGGGCTAGACCTGGGGGGCTGACACCCGCCAGCAGGCGGGGCCCGACACGCCTGACATGCGCCCGCAGGCCCAAGCCATCGTGCACACGTCCACACCCCCACCAAACACACTGACACGTACACAGAGGCTGACGTACGCCCGCCGGGTCCCACCCTGACTCGTACACACGTTCCCCCCGACTCACATCCAGAATGCCGCAAGCCGCTGCCCTTCACGCTGCGAGCCACAAGAGACCCCCCCCAATTTCACAGGAAACCCGGAGCATTTACGGGTAACAGGCTCAGCTCTTTCCGCGTTCCACGTACCGGCCCCTGGGAGATGGGGGAACATTATTCCCATGTTACGGGGTGGGGGAATCCGGGCTCCCAGCCTCACCTCCGTTTCTCAGGCCATTCCAGCCCCTCGGCTGCTGCGTTCCTCCCAGGAGCGGAGCACCTGCCTCCCCTGGCCGCACGGGGCTCCCGCCAGCGGGCGGACGCAGGCAGCCCCCTCTCACCTGCAGGTCGCAGAAGGTGAAGTCGAGCAGCTTGGTGATCTGGTTGCCGGCCAGGTAGAGGACGCGCAGGTGCTCCAGGCCCTTGAAGATGCTGCTGCTGAGGAGGTGGATGCGGTTGCCGTTGAGGGCCAGCTCCAGCAGGTGCTGCTGGCTGTGGAAGGCGCCCGGCTCCAGCGCCGAGATGGGGTTGTTCTGTATGTAGAGGTACTGCAGGCCTCGCAGCGCCGCCAGGTCCTGCCGGTGGATCTGCGTGATGCTGTTATCCTGCAGGAAGACGGTCTGCGGAGGGGACATGGGGTGAGAGCAAGACCCTGGCTTCACCCCCCGGGGGGCACAGCCCTCCCCAGCCCCCTGCAACCTCCCTGCCCCATGGTGAGAAACAGGGGCAACTCCCACTGGATTAACCCAGCCCTGACAGAACCTCCCTCCCCCACATGCCAGGCTTTGGCCCAGGGCTCTCCCGTGCCAGCCGGGTCAGGGACAAAGCCCCAGTAGCTCTGTCACTAGGGCATCTGCTCAGGGGTCGGGTACCCCGTGTGCACGGGGGGCATTCTAGCAGGGTTTACCCAGAATGCACTGAGGCTCATCACGGCACTGGCCTTTCCATCCTCTCTCCTGGTTTCTCTAGCCTCGTTCAGTGGCTGCAGGTTGGCGAGGGGCCTGCTGCCCGGTTCACCCAGCGGACCGGGTGGGGCTGCTAGTGCTGACGGCCCCTTCTGACCCAGCCCCTGTGGAGTCTACACCAGGAGTGAGGTGTTCAGGGCATGACATTCCCCCCAGTCCTAAGCCCTGTAGCTAAGCCGAGTTAATTTTTACACATAGACCAGTCCTTGCTATGCAGACTCTTCCAGCACAACATCGCTACGATCCGGCCTTTCCTCTCCATCCACACCGCTCAAACCCTCGCCCCAGCATCTCCATCAGGGCACCGTCCTTCTCTCTGGCCCCGACAAACGCAATCTCCCCGGCTCCTCTCCACTCTGCTGGCCCCTCTCTTTGGATCCTTCCCCCAGCTCCCCCTGGTCTAGCGCATCGAACACGAGCTCCTGTCTTCGGCTGCGGGCGCGTTGAGACAACTGCCTGCCATGGACCAGTATCGTATACTTGTTCTCCCCCGCCTGTAGCCATCTGTTGTCTCTAGCCCTGTAATTAGCCTGGGCAGGGACTGACTTTTTATTCTGTCTGTACAGCACCTAGCGCTACCATAATAATAATGGGCACCTGAGCTCCATCCCTGACCTTGGGCTGGTCCTGCCCCATGCCTCAGTTTCCCTCTCTGTAGAAGGGGATACTGACCCTTCCCCCGCTCCCAAGGGTGCCTGCTGGACGGATGCCAACATGAAACTGGGTGGCCTGGGGGGGCCCGGCCTTACCTGGGTGGAGGGGTGGATGCTGGCCGGGATCTCCTTGAGGCCGAGGGAGCCGCACTCCACGGTCATGCTGTAGCAGCGGCAGGTAGTGGGGCAGCCGTTGGCCCTGAGCGCCAGCAGGCCCAGGAGGAGGAGGGGCGAGACAAGCAGGGCCATTTTAGACCAGCTGCCAAAGAGACAGAGAGCGGGGGCTGAATATGGCCAATGCTAAACGGATCCCCTGCCCCAAACCCCACCGCCCCAGCGGAGTCGGGACTGGAACCAGGTGCCCCACGCTTGCCCGCTGAGCCAGGGGAGGTCTTCCTCGGCCCAGCCCCAGCAGTAGGTCCCTGCTCCCGTACACGGGTCTGGCCACCAGAAGGCGACACTCACATGTGAGTCCTACCCATCCATCCCCAAACCAGACTGGGGCTCCCACGGCCCAGAGCTACCCTGACCCTGGGGGAAACGGCCCAGAGCCGAGTGGAAGCGCCAGTTAGAGGCAGGAGAACGCCTGGAGCAGCCCCCACGGTGGGGAGGGATCAGTTGGGGGAGCAGCCAATGGGGCAAGGAACACGGACTTTGAATGGCAGGGCAAACGGGGGCACTGGCTCCCAAGGGACAGGGGGCAGATGCTCTGAGCTGGATGGGCCAGAGGCTGGGCAGTAGGGCACAGCCCTGCCCTGGAGCCTGGGTAGGACCAGATCAGGCCTTTGCAGCTCCGCCATCAAGATTCTGTCGCTGCTCAGTGGGGCTGATGGGGCTGGAAGCTCGTCCGAACCAGCCCAGCTCCTTCCCTCCTGTCCCTAAGCGCCAACACCACCCCCCCTCCAGCCTTCCCTCCCTGCCCCTAGCCCCCCATTCCAGCTCCTTCCCGTCCCCGAGCGCCAATCCCCCCATCCTTCCCACCCTGCCCCCAGCCCCACCCCATCCCTGAGTGCCAATCCCCGCCAGCCTTCCCTCCCTGCCCCCAGCTCCTTCCCCGTCCCAGAGCGCCAATCCCCCAAGCCTTCCCACCCTGCCCCCAGCCCCCCATTCCAGCTCCTTCCCCGTCCCTGCTCTGCAGCCCTTTGGACACTTCACGGGCCCGGCCCTGCCCGCACTGATGCCAAGTGGAGTTTGCCGAGTGACTCCCATGGCAGCAGGATCAGGCCCTCTGCTTCGCCCCAATATGAGGCCAGGCTGACAGCCCTGGGCCCGATGGCCTCGGGGCGTCCCGCAAGGGGCAGAGCGACGGGGGCTCACCCTCTGGGGCCCGTTCAGTCCCTGGCCTCCCGACAGAGGCTGCAGCGAGCGCCAGGGGCCCTGTCATCTCTGGCCCCCAGCCCTGGTGAAGGCGGGACTGAGACCCAGCGAACTCATCACGCCAGCTGCCAGGCAGGAATGGGGAGGACAGGGTTGTTGCCTCATCCTGGAACCAGCTGGCCCCCCCAGAACGCCCCCACTCCCCAAGGAGCAGCGCGGCATCGGCTAGTTGGGGCTCCCAGAACCCCTGCTCAGGGGCCTGCCCTGGGCTCCCTGCGGGGAAGGAGCGGTCGGCCTGGCTGCGTCTCAGTGGGGAAGGCCTCTCCCTGGCTGGGCCTAATGCAGGGCAAATGCCAGGCCCTGCGGAGCGGCTCCGGGCAGGGCTGCGCCTGGCAGCCGGCTGGGATGGGGGAGCAGCGACACCGCATTCCCCAGGGTGTTGTGTTAAAGGGACATAGCTCTTATTAGATGAAGCCGGTGGGGGGGGGGGTCCGCACCCCTTGCCAGCCCCCAGGCAGTTAGCTCCCAAACTTTGCGAGCACCTCTCTTGGCAGGCGGGAGAGAGATGCTCCAGCGGCTTGGGTGCTAGGGACTTACTGCTGGTCTCCAGAGCAGAGGGTCCCCCTCCCTGAGCCCTCTGGGGCCTGGGACGTACCCCCAGAGCTCTGAGGAAGGGCCTAGCGCTGATCCGACCCCTGGAGCGGGCGGGCTCCCTGCCAGGCTCAGGTCCCTCCCTGCCTCCCGTGACCTGTCCCGCAGAGCTGGGGGGGTGTGGGGGGGTACCGCCAGCTGTCTGCTGGGGATTCGCAAGCTGCTTTCACTAATTTGTCATTGCCTGGGGAGGCCTGATTTCCAGTTCTGCAGCCGCTGGCAGAACAGCAGTGGGCCCCCACCCCAAGGAGTAGGAATGGGTGGGGGGTCCCCTCCCCCTCTGGAACGGCCATGGGGACCAGGAGAGCGGCCTCAGAGAACGCTGCCAACAATCACAGCCAGGAGCCCCAGGACCGGGCCACCACTGGCCATTTGTCCCCTGCCGCCTTCAGGCTCTGACACCCACAAACCTGCCCCAGGGGTGTCCCCTTAACTAGGCCCAGGCCCTGGGGCCACGTGGAGCTCTGTGCTGCCCCATGGCAGGAGCACAGCAAGACGGTCTCCTTTTCCCACGTGCTTTGGGACACATCTTCGCCCCACAGGAGGCCCCATAGGTGAGGGGGAAGAGGCTGGGTGGGGCACCTGGGATGGATACTTGGGCTGAAGATGGGCAGCTGTGGTCACAAGGTGCCAGGGCCCCCTGGAGACACCCGCAGGCAGCGAGGTCTTTCTGGCTACAGGAAGGGTGAGAGACCCACTTGGCCCACTGGATCCCAGGCTCCAGCCCAGCTGCTCCGCACGGGCGAAGCCAGGCCAGGGACACTGGCACGCTCACTGGTTCGCTGGGGTCCTTGTGCCACCATCCCCACCCCCAAACGGGCAGAGACAGCTCAGCGCCTCCTAAACCCATTAGAGGCTTTGGCTCCTGTCTCAAGCAATCAAGCAAAGCCCCAAATGCCAGCAGCACCTGGCCAGGAGGGCTCACACCAGGGCAGTCCCTCCCTCCTCCCTAGCCCCCTGATAGCCCCTGCCCCAGCCTAGGGGCTGGAGAGGCGATTGCTCACTGCTGACAGGTGCTGGGCTGGCCCTCGACACCAAAGGGCCTCGCAGCAAGTGCAGCATGGGGCAGGGGCCATGCAAGCTGCTGCCCCCAGGGTGGAAGGACTCGCCCAAGCCCGTTCCCTCCTCGCCTTTCCCTCTGCCGAGATTCTCCATCATGGTGCCGCCCCTGCCAACGGGCGGCCACGTCCCCAGACAGACCTCGGCTCGCTCAGCAGCCTTCAGACGGTGAGGTGAGGACTCCCCAGGCACTGGATCCTGTGACCCGGAAGGGAGCATGGTGCTGAGTCCCGCACTAACTCCCGAGCCAGGCTCCCCTCCTGTCCTGACGCACGGCCTCGTGGGCACGGCCCCAGGAGGGCTCAGGAGAGCAGGGGTCAAGTCCCGACTCTGCCACTCTGCCACAGACTCCCTGCGTGACCCTGGGAGAGTCACTTACTGTGCAAGCAGAGACCTTTGGGCTCCCACCACTTCTTCCCTCCCAGCTGCCAGGCGGGCACGGCGCTGGCCAACCCCTGGGGGCATCAGCGCTAAGTCATTACGCAGCTGGGCTGCATCCTGTATGGAGCGATGGCCTCACTGCCCAGGGCCTGGGAGCCAACAGGTCTGGGGCTCAGCTGTGCCCGGTGCACTGGCCTACGCGAGTGCCCAGCATTACCCAAGCAATGGGGCAGAGAGGCCCAGAGCTGCTCACCCCATAGGACCAATCAGCGCACACTGGCTGAGTATCCGAAGGAGGCCGAGTATGGGAAGGGACCAAGCCCCTCCAGGAGGCAGGGGAATCAGTCAGGAGGCGACAAGGGGGTCTAACGAGAGGACAAGAATGAAATGGAGCAAAGGGAAAGTGGAGGCTGACTAATGGGAAAGAAGGTAACCAGGAGACGTCCTGGGCTGTGCAAACCGCCTCCCACTGGTCGACTCTCCCATTGCTTGTGCGACTCTCAGCTAGACTGGGCAGACGGCAGGGAGCGATTCTGCACTGGCTCCTAGGGAGCAGACCAGGGTGGGGGCCTAAAATGGCTTTTCCATGGCACTGAGCTGGGATTCAGGAGGCCTGGAGTCGATTCCTGCCTCTGTCACTGACTTCCCGTGTGACCTTGGGCACATCACTCGTGCTCTCTGCGCCTCAGTTCCCCCCTATCTGAACGGGGGAGGATAAACCCTGCCATTAGTCCATGACCTCTTCAGGGCAGGGACTGTCTCGCTGCACCCACATTGGTCCAACCCAAATAAAATAAACAATAGCCCAGCTGCGAGCTCCCCCCCCGGCAGCTGCCGGAGGAGCTGGCCCCCATCACAAACACACAGCAATTGAGGAAAAGCCCCTAAAACAGCCACGAGAAACTGACGTCCCCAGGCAGCACATTCACGCGTGGACACGATCTACCGCTCAGCCCAGGCGGATACCTTAACTCCAAGCCCCCGGGCAGCAGGACCAACCACCCCACTCTGCCCCCAAACGCTCAGGAGGCCAGAGCGGACGAGTCACTGAGGAGAGCAAATCAAAGACAAGAAGCTGGACGCTCCGGCTCCCTGCATGGAAGGGGCACGCTAGTAGCTGCTCCCCGCAGCGCTTGGTGCCCACAGGCAGGGAGCCACCCCGTCCAGAGAGGAGTGTCCGCGAGACACAAACACCATCTGCTCCAGGGCCAAGGGAGAGACTCCCCCACGGGGCCAGGAATCGGAAACGACATTGCACAGAGAGGCAAGGAAGAGAGACTGTGCCTGGCTCTGGGGATGCTGGGCTCTGGCCACCAGCAGGGCTGGGGCTGGGATTCTGGGCTGCTAGCCCAGTGGGCAAAGTCTGCACCAGCCTGGCGTTGTCTCCTCCCCATGGAGCAGCACCAGCCAAAGGGACCCTCCCCCCGACACAGAGACTTGGAGTGGGGGTCCTGGTTGATGTGACAGCTGGGTGGCTGGGGTGGGGGCGGTTGATGAGACGACATGGGCAGCAGGGAGGGTGGGGGGCCGTTCATATCATGATACCTGTGTGACGATGTGACGCAGCAGGGAGGGGGGAGTGTTGACCTGGGAATGTGCCCTGGGGACGGGAGACCTGAGAGCCTGTCACCTGAGCCAGGAGGGGGAGGGGGAGGTAACACCTCTGCCCAGGAATGTGGAGGGAGGCTGCAGCAGGGAACCTGCTCGGTGGGTTTAGTTTCAGTTTGGGGCTGGGTGGAGGAACACAGGGAACCCCAGGGCTGGGGTCTAAGCTCCCTGCTCCCCCAGAAGGACTTCACTGAGGGGTCCTGGGTGTACCCACAAGCTCTGTTTTGGACTGTGTTCCTGTTGTCCAATAAACCTTCGGTTTTACTGGCTGGCTGAGAGTCTCAGTGAATCCCAGGAAGAGGGGTGCAGGGCCTGGACTCCCCCACACTCCGTGACAACTGGTGGCAGCGGTGGGATCTACTGCACCCCGTGAACGGCGCTTCCTGCAGTAAGTGACTGGGGAACAGTAAAACGAAGGGGGATTGACGGGGACCAGGCGTGCTGAAGATTCAGAGAGAGAGACGGTTTCAGGGGGCGGTTAACCCCTGGGAGTGTGTCACCAGAGAGAAGGACTTTTGCAGTAACAGGGTCCCCCGGGGGATTGCAGCGAGCGGTCCCAGGGGCGGAGGAGTCTGCAACTCGACCCTGGCAAAGAGGTGGTGACCTCAAGAAGGACTGGCACACTAGGGGCTTTTCCTGGAAACCGTGGACAGCTGCCCGGCCTGCGAGTGGCCAGCCGGGAGATGTACGCTAAACGCCTTAAGAGCGACCTGGTGGAGCTGTGCAGGCAGAGGGGGCTGCGCGTCGGGAGGTCCACCAAGGAACAGCTGATTGCCCAGCTGGAGGAGAGGGATCGCTTGGATGACCCGATCCCTGTCCCTGAGGGAAGCCGCCCGGCGGACGCAGCGTGGGCCCTGGGGCCTGACCAGGCTGGGAGGGGTCAGACTGCTGCCCAGGACACCCCGAGACCCTTCCTACCTATGCCTGGGGGAGGGGTTGTGGGAAGCCCAGCGAATACCGAGGGCCCCCTGACCCCAGCAGCCAGCAGGGGATCCTCCCAGCGGAGCTCCCCATCCCTGGAGCGGATGCGGCTGGAATGGGAGAGGGAGAGGAAAATGAGGGAGCTGGAGGATCATGAAAAACAACGTCAACATGAGGAGAAACAACGTCAACATGAGCAGGAGGAGAAGGAGAAACAACGTCAACATGAGCAGGAGGAGAAGGAGAGGGAGCGTCAGGAGAAGGAGAGGGAACGTCAGGAGAAGGAGAGGGAACGTCAGGAGAAGGAGAGGGAACGTCAGGAGAAGGAGAGGGAACGTCAACATGAGCAGCAGGAGAAGGAGAAACAAAGACAGCATGAACTGGAGCTGGCCAGGCTGAGGAGCAGTGGGGCCCCGGCTGCGGTGAGTGAGGGGGGACCCAAGACTGCAAGGAGCTTTGATAAGTGCTTCCTGGCCCAGCGGAAGGAGGGGGAGGGAGCGCCGAGGGGCACGGCTCAGAGAGGCTGCGGCCTCAGACCTGGCCACGGAGGGGGAACCGGGCCCCATCCCTTCCCCAGCCGCTGAGTTCCAGGCCGAGTTGAGGAAAGATCCCTCCTTGCAGAAGCTCAGGGACCTGGCCGACCTCAGTGAGGGACGGACCATGAGGAGAGGCTGCCAGGAGAGGTTCCTGTGGGAGAAGGGGTTCCTGTACCGAGAATGGGCTCCCCCAGGGGAAGGGGAGTCCTGTGGGATCAGGAGGCAGCTGGTGGTCCCCCAGAAGTACCGCCGCAAGCTCCTGTCCCTGGCCCATGACATCCCCCTCGCAGGGCACCAGGGAATCCGGCGCACCCGGCAGAGGTTGCTACAGAACTTTTACTGGCCCGGGGTCTTTACCACCGTCCGGCAGTATTGCCGATCCTGTGACCCCTGTCAGAGGGTGGGGAAGGCCCGGGACAAGGGGAAAGCGGCGTTGAGACCTTTGCCCATCATAGAGGAGCCTTTCCAGAAGGTGGCCATGGACATCGTGGGGCCTCTCAGCAAGACGACCCGGTCGGGGAAGAAATACATTCTGGTGGTGGTAGATTTCGCCACCCGCTACCCCGAGGCAGTGCCCTTAGCTTCCATTGAAGCAGACACCGTGGCAGATGCGCTCCTGACCATTTTCAGCCGAGTGGGGTTCCCCAGGGAAGTCTTGACAGACCAAGGCTCCAACTTCATGTCGGCCCTGCTCCGGTGCTTGTGGGAGAAATGTGGGGTCCGGCATGACTGGGCCTCAGCGTATCACCCCCAGTCCAATGGGCTGGTGGAGAGGTTTAACGGGACGCTAAAGATGATGCTGAAAACCTTTATGAACCAGCACCCGCAGGATTGGGACAAGTACTTACCTCACCTGCTGTTCGCGTACAGGGAGGTGCCCCAGGAGTCTACCGGATTTTCGCCTTTCGAACTGTTATATGGAAGGAGGGTGAGGGGCCCCCTGGACCTGATGAGAGACGAGTGGGAGGGGAAGGCCACTCCCGATGGAGAGTCAGTGGTGGAGTATGTCCTGACCTTCCGAGAGAGACTGGCTGAACTCATGGGCCTGGCCAGGGAGAATCTGGCCAGAGCCCAGAGGAAGCAGAAGGTCTGGTATGACCGCACGGCGCGGGCCCGTGCCTACGCCACCGGGGATCAGGTGATGGTTCTCATCCCCGTGAGAAAGAACAAACTACAGGCCGCCTGGGAGGGCCCGTTCAAGGTCGTCAAGCAGCTCAATGAGGTAAACTATGTGGTGGAGCTGTCGAACCGGGCCCACCACCGCCGGGTGTACCATGTGAATATGATGAAGCCATATTATGCCAGGGGGAATGTGGTGTTAGCTGTGTGTGGTCAGTGGGAGGAGCAGGGAGATGACCCTTTAGTAGATCTATTCCCTGGGACCAGAGCTGGTTCCCCCCTGGAAACAATCCCCCTCTCGGATCAGCTCACCCCTGCCCAGCAAGCTGAGGTCAGGGGGGTGCTGCATCCGTACCGACAGCTGTTTTCCAACCAGCCTGGACGCACTAATCTGACTGTCCACCGGGTGCAGACAGGGTCGCACCCGCCGATAAGATGCTCCCCCTTCCGAGTCACAGGGAAAACTGCTCAGGACCTGGAAAGAGAGGTCCGGGACATGCTGGCTTTGGGGGTGATCCAGCCATCGGCCAGCCCTTGGGCCTCGCCGGTGGTGCTGGTCCCCAAAAAGGATGGGTCAGTCCGGTTCTGTGTGGACTATCGGAAGCTCAATGCCATCACTGTATCGGATGCCTACCCCATGCCCAGGCCGGACGAGCTCCTAGACAAGCTGGGAGGAGCTCGGTACCTTACCACCATGGACCTTACAAAGGGCTACTGGCAAGTGCCGCTGGATGCAGATGCCCGGCTGAAATCGGCCTTTATCACCCCTCTGGGGCTCTATGAGTTTCTGACCCTGCCTTTCGGCCTCAAGGGAGCGCCGGCCACCTTCCAGCGCCTGGTGGACCAGCTCCTGAGGGGGATGGAGAGTTTTGCCGTGGCGTATATTGACGACATCTGTGTCTTTAGCCAGACCTGGGAGGACCACGTGTCCCAGGTTAGACAAGTGCTGGACCGACTCCAGGGGGCTGGGCTGACTGTCAAAGCGGAGAAGTGCAAGGTGGGGATGGCTGAAGTATCTTACCTGGGCCATCGGGTGGGGAGCGGCCGCCTAAAGCCGGAACCGGCCAAGGTGGAGGTGATCAGAGACTGGCCCGCTCCCCACACCAAAAAGCAGGTCCAAGCCTTTATTGGGATGGCAGGATACTACCGAAGATTTGTGCCCCACTTTAGCGCCATAGCCACCCCCATCACTGAGCTATGCAAGAAGGGGAAGCCAGACAAGGTGGTCTGGACCGAGCAGTGCCAGGAGGCTTTCCGGGCGCTGAAGGAGGCTCTGGTCAGTGGCCCAGTTCTAGCAAACCCAGACTTTGACAAGCCCTTTGTGGTGTTCACCGACGCCTCCGACACGGGACTGGGGGCGGTGCTAATGCAGGAGGATGAAAAGGGGGAGAGACACCCCATCGTGTACCTGAGCAAGAAGTTGCTACCCCGGGAGCAACACTACGCGGCCATCGAGAAGGAGTGCCTGGCCATGGTGTGGGCCCTCAAGAAACTAGAGCCCTATCTCTTCGGGCGACACTTCACCGTCTACACCGACCACTCTCCCCTGACCTGGCTGCACCAGATGAAAGGAGCCAACGCCAAGCTCCTGAGGTGGAGCCTGCTCCTGCAGGATTACGACATGGACGTGGTCCACGTGAAGGGAAGTGCCAACCTGATAGCGGATGCGCTGTCCCGGAGAGGGGGCCCCGAACTTCCCCAGGTCACTGGTCACAGTGACCCCGCTCAGTTCAGTCTCGAAGGGGGGAGAGATGTGACGATGTGACGCAGCAGGGAGGGGGGAGTGTTGACCTGGGAATGTGCCCTGGGGACGGGAGACCTGAGAGCCTGTCACCTGAGCCAGGAGGGGGAGGGGGAGGTAACACCTCTGCCCAGGAATGTGGAGGGAGGCTGCAGCAGGGAACCTGCTCGGTGGGTTTAGTTTCAGTTTGGGGCTGGGTGGAGGAACACAGGGAACCCCAGGGCTGGGGTCTAAGCTCCCTGCTCCCCCAGAAGGACTTCACTGAGGGGTCCTGGGTGTACCCACAAGCTCTGTTTTGGACTGTGTTCCTGTTGTCCAATAAACCTTCGGTTTTACTGGCTGGCTGAGAGTCTCAGTGAATCCCAGGAAGAGGGGTGCAGGGCCTGGACTCCCCCACACTCCGTGACAACCTGGGCAGCTGGGGCGGTGATGGCATGATTCCTGGGTAGCTGGGGGTGAGGGTGTTGATAACATGACACCTGGGCAGCTGGGGGAGGAGCTGGGGGCCGTGAATGGCTGGCAGCTGGGGGGGGGGGGCGAACTGGGGGCCAAGCTGGGGGCTGTGGCTGGCTATTGGGGAGCGGGGTTGGAGGGCATGACTCCCAGGCAGCCCCGCTGCAGGGGCATCACAGGAGGTTGCTATCAGCTTAGGCCTCTTTACTGCAGGTTTCATGGCGTATTTAAAGAGCTCCAAATAATTCCAAAGCTGCTTACGGGGCGGGGGATTTGGGACTCAGGCTTCTCCCGAGAGGGATTAGCCATGGGCAGGGGGAGGGGCACCCACAAGCACCGAGAGTGTGGGGGCTGGCAGGACTCGTTGGGCTGGTCCCAGTGGGCAGCCGGGTGTGTGCATGGAGTGGGGCATCTATGTGCAGGGAAGGGGGTGGGGGTGGACAGTCGGTATGTGTAGGGGAGGGGAGCCTGTGGGAAGGGTGATGTGTGTATGAACAGAGGGGTGTGTGTGTGTGTAACGGGTGTGTGCAGATGGTGTATGATCAGGGAACGGGTGTGTGCAGACACTGTATGATCAGGGAAGGGGTGTGCATGTGATGATTGTGTGCAGACGGTGTATGATCAGGGAAGCGGGGTGGTGTGTGTGTGTAACAGGTGTATGCAGAGAGTGTATGATCAGGGAAGGGATGTGCGTGTGTGTATAGGGAAGGGGAGATGCGTGGATATGGGCAGGAGAAGTGGGTGCCCGCATTAGGGACACTGACTCTTTGCACTGATTGCTGGATCCCCATCGCAGGAGGGGATCAGGGAGCCGCATGCCCAACACATGCCATAGAGCACAGGAGCCCTGCCCTACTGAGGAGAGGGGGCCCCTGGGGCAGCATCAGGGGCTATATAGATCCCCTGGGAAGGAGAGAACAGAGACAAAAGGGAAGGGACTTGCCCAGGGTCACACCGAAAATCTGTGGCAGAATCAGGAATAGAACCCAGGAGTCCTGTCCGTAGCCCCCCTGCTCTACCCCACTAAACCCCACTCCCCTCCCCAAGCTGGGGATAGAACCCAGGAGTCCTGACCCCCGGCCTTGTGCTTCATGCATTAGACAGTGCTGCCTACTCACACATGTTCCATCAGATATATTCCTCTTCCCCGCTCCTCACCCACCCATGCCCTGCTCCTCTCCCCCAGCTGAGAACATCTGCCCCCCTGAGACTGGCACACGCCCTGCCTCTGGCTTTTCCCTGCCACATTCTTCCTATCGGCCTGATCAGGCCTGACCAACCCCCACCGCAAAACACACTAAATAGAGATGCTGTTTTTCTCTTTGCTCTGAACTCAGGGGTGGAGGGAGGCTGTGGCATTGCCAGGGATGGTGGGTGTGTGTCCCTGCCTGGCCACTGCCCTCCCAACTTTTGGGGCCGGGGGGGGAGGGCAGGAAGATGTTACCCTCAAGCCCAGTGAGATCACTGGGGTTGGGATCACTGGGGGGAAACTGAGGCACAGAAAGGGGAAGGGACTCACAGCCAGTCAGTGGAGGAGCTGGAGACGGAACCCAGGAGTCCTGTGCTTTAATCGCTGGGCCATGCTGCCTCCTTTGCCTGCATGGCTAACAGTGATCTGTGAGAAGAAGGCTGGTCCCGTGATTAGAGAGACCTGACTTTGAGTCTCCGCTCTACCATGCCCCCTGTGTGACCTTGGCAAATCACTCAGCGGCTCCGTGCCTCAGTTTCCCACGTGTACAATGGGTGTAATGGCCCTACCCAGCGTCCCAGGGGGTTGGGAGGGTAATGCACTACAGGCGCAGTGATGCTCTGGGGACAGGGGCTCTAAAAACACCACAGTGCCATTGCCCCGGCGGGAGCAGAGAGGAGTTTTTAATCCAGGAGCTGGGCTCCAGGCCCCGTCTGTGCAGGCCTCTGTGCAGGCCACTGTAGGCTCCGACCTCTGCTACTGGCCACCTAGCCAGAGGATCCAGCCGAGCCCCTCCCTACAGAGATCTCGCTGGAGCTGGGGGTCTCATGCACCGAACATGCTCCTAAGCTGGGTTGGGAGGCTGCCTGCCATGGGCAGGGACCCGCTAGATCAGCGCCCAGGCTGGACCTGGCCCGTCTGTGAAGGACGGAGTCTCTCAGGCTCTGAAGGAAGCACTGGGGCTCCCATCCCAGGCCATCAGTGAGATGAGTTTGATGGGCTCAGCTCAGTCTCTGCTGAGGGACTGTGTGTGCAGGATTTGTGCCATGACCACCCTCCAGAACTTCCTCCCACAAGTCAGGAGAGCAGGGCGGGATCCCCAGCCAGGAGCATCGAGGGGTGAAGATGATGGATGGCGGGGATGAGGGCGGGAACTGGGCTTTGATGTTGCACCTCATGCACACGGGCGGCCGAGGGCCAGGCCTGCAGGCTAGGACAGGACCCTGCTGTGCGGGGACAGGTGCACTGGCCTTTTGACCCGATTCTGCTGTTCACCAAATCCGTCTCTGCTCAGGAGGAGGCTAGAACTCAGAGAGCAGCGGGCTGCAGGGCAGGAGTGA
This sequence comes from Natator depressus, assembly GCF_965152275.1. NCBI lineage: Eukaryota > Metazoa > Chordata > Testudines > Cheloniidae > Natator > Natator depressus. The sequence continues at coordinate 3,546,696 of NC_134235.1, forward strand.
GGGGCACGGGGAGAATTTGGGGGGTGGGTCCCAGAGTGGGACACCTGGGGGGCTGCAGGTTGGGACTGGGGGACACTGGAGGAGCTGTGTGTGTCGGGAGTCCCTGGCTGGGAGAGCAGCCGGCTGTGGGTGGAAATCGAGAGGCACTGGCAGAGTGGCAGGGATCCCAGGGCGGGACGGCCGTGGGTTGGGACCGAGGGACATCGGCAGAAGCTGTGAAAACATGAAGCAGAAAATAGCCATTCAGACACGTCAGGGTGGCTCCAGCCGCTTTCCTGTCCCGTGGGGGGCTTTTGGTTGGGCAGGGTGTGGGGGACGCAGAATGAGCTGAGAGGGGCTTGTAAAGCACCTTCCCCACCAATGTGCGCCAGCGCTGGACAGTCACGACGCACAATCCGGGCCAGGCAGAGGGTGACAGGGAGTCCCCGTGAATCGGCAACGTAGGCCCCTGCCCCCAGCCCCACAAGCGGCTGCCAGGGCTGGCGAGATGGGAGAATAATGCCCGAGAGGAGACACTTACCCAGACCTCAGCCCCGCTCCCATCAGGGTGCCCGGGGCCAACCCAGCCAGGAGAGCGGGGAGGAGAATTCAGATGGGGGTTTATCAGAGGGGGGAACCGCCAGCTGTCTGCGGGGGGGAGCGGGGAAGCAGGGGGTCCTTTCAGTGCACACTGCTCAGCTCCTCAAATGCCCATCGGCAGGGAGGGGCCAGCAAAGGAAAGGTCAGTGCATCGCCCACGCAGCAACCACACAGCCCCGGGACACGCACACATCATCCACAGCCCAGGGGGAGCTGAGGGGGATGAATGGCAGGGAAAGTCCCTGCCCCACTCTAGAGCGGGGCCCTGCGGCCCCTTGCTCCAGCTCAGGGCCATAGATCGCGCCAGCTGTTCTACCCGCAAGGTGCTGCTGGGGGATTGGGCACAGACGGGGAAGGGACATGGCCAGGGTCTCACACACAAAGTCAGGGGCAGAGCCGGGAATAGACCCCAGCTCCAAGCCCTGAAGCAGACAGCCTCACACGTTCCGAGGCCCGCCGGGGCCAGCACGGACGCTCTCGCAGCACTGTTAACACAGAGAGACTGGCCATTTCCCCCAGCCCACACACACGCTGCCCGCCCCATGGCACGGAGAACCAATACCAGCTGCCACCTTGTCTCCAGACACATCAGCAGCAGGATTACTCGCTCCATGGGTTCAAAAACCGGCAGTCCTTCCCAGAAGGACACGAGACTGGCTCAAAAGCCAGGAGAGTTTAAACAATGATAAGATGCAGGCTCTTGTTATTCACCTGCTGGTTTGAGCTTTTGGGAGTGCAGGGGGCACATTTTGGGGCTTTTCACCAGGGTGAGGAGACCAGAGATTCTCCCTTATTCACCTGCCTGCAGCAACGGGGCTTGCAGAAAACCCCCCTATCACAAAAGTTGCAATTAAAATCACAAGAGCTGCAGGGCATGAGTCTCTCTCTCTCCACCCGTCCGTCCGGGGGGATTGGCACCGGTGCACTGGGGAGCGTGTGCTGGCACATAGAAGTCAGTGCCGCGGCGTGTGACGGATGCTGGGTGCGTGCGAGTGACTGGCCTGCACTGGCGCCCCATTGTGCTTACGTTTGAAGGTGTGTGTTTGCGGGTGCGTGTGAGCAGCAGGGCGAGCAGGGTGTCCTTTGATAGGGGGCATACGTTTGAGCCGGAGCGTGTTTTAGCACGGAGCTCTTTTCTCTGCGTAGGTGGGAGCGCGTGTTGATGGGGCCGTGTGGGTGTGTTTGCTGGAGCGTGAGCATTCGTGTGGGTGCACGCGGGAGCGTTGTGTGCAGGCTCCCCAGAGCGGGACCCCGTGTTCCTCGGGGCGGAGCAGGGGCGATGTGTCTGCTTTCACGGCTCGGTGCTGCAGGGAGCCTGCCAGCTAGAGCCCTGCTCCACCGCACAACGTTGGCTCTGACCAGAAGCAGGCAGTTAGCTCAGAGCGGTGATGCAGGCAGAGCGGCTCCAGGGAGTTTCCGATCAGCTTCTCCACCTGACCCGCCTTGTGTGCCGGCAGCACGCTCGCTTTGCCACCAGGACGCGTGAACTCGCAGCAGGTCGCTCAGAAGCAGCCAGCGTAGTCCACAAACACCAGTTCGGGCTCACTTGGTTGTCAGAGCTCGCGGGGGGAAAGAGCAAAGTCTGCCAGCCAGGCTGGGCAGGCCCAGCGCTCCGGTTATCTGGGTGGTTATTTAGCCAGCTCAGCTGAGGTTCGGGGCTGTAGCACGACTGGGATCTCACGGCTTCTGTCCCGTGTTTGCTTTGGAACGGAGCAGCCAGCCAATTCCACCAGTGCTGGAACAGGACATTGACCATGCGGGCCGCTTGCTGTCAGATGGCTCTGACTCCAGCTGGATCGGCCGCACGCCCAGCACCGCGATCTCTCTCCTACCCAAAGCTCTGGCCCACTCCGGTCGTGGGTACTAGGCTGGGTGTCCCGAGAGCTGGAGTCTATCCCCAGCTCTGCCACTGACTGGGGCTCTACTTCTCCTCCCCCAAGGCAGGCCACGTGCCATCTCTCTGGGACAGGGCCCGTGTCTTACACAGCACAATGGGGCTTCCGTCTCCAGCCCTACGCTAATATTAACCACCACCGGCCCTGGGGTTTAAACGCACCGTCAAGGGTTACACACAAAGGAGAGTTCAGAGCTTGGGCCCAGAAGGTTTCTGGGGTGTTGGGCACCTTCCCAGCACACAGGCACCAGCAGGTCACAATGCACATAGGATCTGACGAATGAGACTTTTCCATTGAAGGCTCCCACGGTCCTATACACAGGATAAATCCTTTCATCCACCACTGAAATGCAGCCACCTCTGGAGCGGAACGTCTCAGCCGTGTAACGGTGCACAGCAATCCCACAGAGCAGTTTGGGACAGGAAGCGAGGAGAAAGCCCGCAGCCGATCGCAGCCTCGGAGGGATGTTAGAGCTCTCAGAGTCGGAGTTCTCGTACCAGCACTGACACCGACTCACTCTGTGACCCTGGACTGGGCAGGGCGGGTCCCGTACCCACTCAGTGCCTCAGTTCCCTGGTTGTGATAATGATGCCGCCCGATCCTACTGCTACACTCTCCAGGCTAGTCCCCGCCCCTCTCTCATGGCTTCTCCCAGCCGAGCTTCCCTCCTCCTGCCCGCCCATCGACCTCTCTCCTCCTTCCAGGATTCACATTCCCTTTCCGCACTGACAGCCTCTCCTCGCTCCCCTCTCGGCCGTGGTCTGTTTCGTTGCCTGGAAGCTCCTCAGGGCAGGATAGGTTAGGTCAGTTCTCAAGCGGCTGCTTGGACAGTGCAGAGGCCACGGAACAGGTTAGGTGCCTCCAAAGGGGCTGATCCGAGGCAAACTCAGCAGTGGAGTTTGGGGGGGGGGGGGGGATCATTCGCTCGTCCAACCCCAGGAAGATATGAAAACCTGGGGTTGGCTCCACCCTCTCCGATAAGGTTGGCTCTGCCCCACGCAGTGCATTTAGCACAGGGGTTATGCTGCCGACAGGCGAGATGTGGCAATCTGGTTGAGGTAACCGGCGCAATACCGAAACGGAAGCTGCTCGGACGAACCCTTCTGCCACCAGGGGATAAAACAAATCTACATAGAACTGCAGAGTGACAGCTAGAATTAGACCAGCCTGCTCTGAAAGCCCAGGCCTTTTCCACCTGAGTTACAAGAGAATCTCCGTGGCTGTTAACAGTACAGGGCCTGTGACACACAGCTGAACAGCTCTGACTCAGGAAGCTAGGGGGCAGTGGCAATCACATGTATCTGGTCCAATCTGTTACAGTGTCATTATTAGCATCCCAAGCCGGCTACAGGTTAGTGACTTCTGGTGGACTCCCTGGGCGCGCAGGGGGCCAGACCTCCAGAAGGGGCGTGACACAAGGTCCTTCGCTGGCTGACCCAGCGGGCAAGACGGAGCGAGATCAGCAAACTACACAAAGTCAAACCATGGCCAAAAGTGCAGAGTGGCCACAGCAGCTGCCCAGCCAGGCCGCACTCTAACCCCGACTCGGCAGGGTCAGCCGCCTGGCAGCCATCTGCCCCGGAGCCCAGAGAACCGGGAGTGGGAACAGAGCCCCTTTCAGCTGGCTCTGAACTGCTCCTAGAGCGACAGGGGCCTGGGGCCAGCTCGTCAAGGGCTTGGCACCCACTGCGCCCCCACCGTGCTGAGCCCCTCTGACAATCCAGCCCCGAGGTTGTTGCTGGCTAGTGTCCAAGTCTCAGCCCATGTCCCGAGGGGCGTCCTCATCACAACCTGCACTGCCTTGGCCCTGTGCTTGGCAGCCACAGCAGAAGGGCCTGGGAGCGAATGAGCCCCAAAGATGGGGTGCCACCAGGGCAGAGCCTTGCCATACTGCTTCCTGGGCTGCGTCTGCTCTGAGGATCAGAGGATCCAGCCCCCAGAGCCATCAATAAATTCATGTAACACCTCCCCCCAGGCAGAGACAGACCCACTGCCACCAGCCGACCCGGGCGCACCCTGCCACCGTCCATAACCGGCACCTCATGGTTAAAGCAACGACAGATCTTCGGGTTCCAAACGCACAGACCCTGCCACTTCAGCCAAGGAGACTCCCCCTCAGTCATTAGTGGGACACTGTGGTTCTGGGCCTAGGGCCAGATCAGCCACCTGAGCCCACCAGCCCTGGCTCAGGCCTGATGCTACAGAAAGGGTCACAAAGCTGGGAGAATCCTGGCCCACCCCCTCTCCCAGGGCAGTGGCAGCCAGTGACCCTCTCTCACAGGTAAGGGAGACAGGAATGCTCCTGGCTGGGATCCTTCTCCTTCCCTTTGGCTTTTCCCATTCATCCCCGAGTCTCCCCCTGCCCGGCCAATCGCTGTCTTACCCCCTCCCCTCGATCCTCTCTATGCCCCAGCCCGACCTGGGGACCATCCCAGGAGCAAGACCCAACCCTTCTTGCCAAAACGCCCCCCTGCCCTGGGACGTCTGGGCTCAATTCTGCCCTGACTCTCTGCTCAGGAATCAATGGGGCTGCATGGGGGCCAGCCCCTCGGTGGGTACCCTGAGCAGCCTGTGACGGAATGGGGAGGGAGGCTGGAAAGGCGCCCAGGTGCGAGCAGATCCCACCAGGACTCCCCCCGGACACTGGCCCCATGTGTCCCCAGAGCACCTGGCATCTCCATTCCCCTGCCAGGAATTCACCCCGGGCTCTGTCCCGCTGCTGCCACTCGGGTCCTCCCACGGGGGGGGGGGCATGACCGCTCCCTCACCCACACCTTACAGGGACCTGAACCAGGCCAAAGAGCCGGGAAGAGAACCCAGGCGTCCTAGCTCGGATGGCCCCGCGCTGCTCCCATACGCCGCTCGCCTTCCTCCTTCCCGCCCCGCCCAGAAGGTGACCTCAGCGGGGGGGATGCTGCCCCCAGCTCCGGGAGCCAGACCCGCCCCCATGCAACATCTGGGGACCCCCCCGTGCCCCGGGGGCAGGCAGGGCGCACACGCCCCCGGCCCCGGCTCACCTGAGCGGGCGGGCTGCCTGGCCAGCGCTCCCCGTCCATGGCATCCGCCGTCAGCCCGCGGGGAGCCTCAGCGCGCCCGGCCCCGGCTCCAGCGGGCGGCGTCCCCGGACCGGGTCAGCGCGATCCAGGCTGCCCCTGCGCGCTGCGCGTCCGCTGCGCCCGGCCCCGACTGCGCCCGGCCGGCGGCGGGGACCGAACCCGCAGCCCCGGCCTGCTGCCGTCGGACCCGATTGGCGGCCGCGGCTGACATCACCCCGGGCTCGGCCAACCGCAGGCCTGCGATGTGATGTCACGCTTCTGAGCCCCGCCAGCGCCCCGTGCGGGGCAGGGGCGCTGGGCTCCCGCAGGCACGCACGGGTCGTACACACACACAGCATACACACGGCCACACACACACACACAGCGACACACACACACCGGCACAGACACACACACACACCGGCACAGACACACACACACACACACACAGCGCCACCTACACACCGCCACAGAGAGACACACACACACACCGCCACAGACACACGCACGGGTCGTACACACACACACACCCCGCCACAGACACACACACACACACAGCATACACACACGCAGTACACCCACACACAGCGCCACATACACACCGCCACAGACAGACACACACAGCACACACACACCGCCACACACACACACCGCCACACACACACACACACCGCCACACACACAGCACACACACACACCGCCACAGACAGACACACACACACACGGGTCGTACGCACACACACACACCCCGCCACAGACACACACACACAGAGATCTCCATCTCAGTCACACACACTGTACACACACACACAGAGAGCACACTGACACACCCCGATAGGACACCCACAGCCAGACACACACACACGCAGATCTCTGTCTCAGTCAGTCTCACACACACACACACACCCCGTGTGCGGGAGCCTAGGGCTGGGGGCAGGGGAGAGCGCCCCCCCCCCCCCGGTCTGCCCGCACGGCGCAGACCCCGGGCGTTGCGGCTGGTTTCAGTCAATAGCAGCAGCTGTGACCGGGAGCGTTTGCTGCGGGCTCCGGCGGGGGGGGGGGGGGGACGCCGGACGGGGGGGAGGCTCACAGCCCCAACGCGCTGGGGAAAGCGCCGGGGGCAGCCGGCCCAGCCGTGTGGGCTCGGTTTGGCCAAGGGACCGCTGTGCCGTGCCTGGGGGGCAGACACCTGGGGGGAGGGGGGCGGGTCTTAGCATGGCTGATGGGCTGAGAAAAGGGACGTGTAAGGAAGACAAGTGTGTATGTATGCGGGGGTGTGTGTGTGTGGGGATGATAGGTGGGATATACGGGGACAGATCGATAGATGACCTGTACCTATGGGGAATATGGGTGGATGGATGGACGGACGGACAGACAGAAGGCTGCATAAAGGGCTGGCTGGACGGGGGCTGTGTATGGGGATGGACAGACAGAGGGCTGTGAGCAGTGATAGATGGCCAGCCAGAGGGCTGTGCATGGGGATGGATGGACAAAGACAGACAGACAGAGGATGGGGTACAGGGCTGACTGGACAAAGAGCTGAGTATGGGGCTGGACAGACAGAGGGCGGTGTACAGGGATGGACGGACAGACGGAGGGCGGTGTACAGGGCTGGCTGGACAGACGGAGGGCGGCGTACGGGGATGGACGGACAGACGGAGGGCGGCGTACGGGGATGGACGGACAGAGGGCGACAGCTGCATAGACGCAGCCAGCAGCATTAGCTCTGTTATTAAACTTCTTGGCAGGCTTGACTCTTTCATTTCTTTCTGGCTGATCAGTTCCAGAGCTGCCCTGGGAGTCACCATAGGGGGATGGTTCCCTTCAATCCCCCCCCCCCGAACATCCCCCACTCCCAAGGTATCCCCAGGTCTCCTTTCCCCACCTACAGCTGAATGCAGCCGGGGCCTGCTCCCTGCATGGGGGTGCGGGGTGGCTGCTGCTCAGTACCATGGACAGCGCCCACTGGCTGCCACCCCTTGAAGTGGGGGAGAGGCCTCGTTTGAGGCCAGCGTGGGGCCTGGTGGGTCACTGTCCAAGCCCTTCACCCCCCAGCTCTCAGGGCAGCATGGGGGGGGGCAGGACAAGTCTGAGGGGAGCCCTAAAAGCCTCACAGCACCTGGCACGAGGCCACCTGGAGCTCCCAAGCGAGGGCCCCTTTGAAACAGCCCTTAGGAGGGGGCAGCATGCACAGGGGACGTGCTCCTGCCTCCTCCCACCCCAAGGGGCACTAGCAGGGGTTGCCATGACACCCTCCCCTGTGAACGGCGCAGGCCTGACCGCTCAGCTTAAAGACCCCTGGGCTCCCCTTCCTGTCCAGCCACACGGTGCCCCTTGAAGAGCTCTCAGGTCCCAGTGCCCCACCAGCCTCCAAGGACAGAAGGGGCAACCACCACGCAGTGGCTCAGTGTGCGTGAGCATGTCTCCCACTAGTGGTTGCCCTGAGCCTGCTGCTTGCAGCTCAGGGACAGCTGGTTTTAGCTCAGCCAGCAGGGGCTTTTGGTGCTGAAGGTCCCAGGTTCAATCCTTGCTATTGACCCTCAGGGTGTTGGCAGCTCTGAGCCCCTGTGCATTGCCCAAGATGGCAGGGGACTCCCAATTAACACAGGGGCAAGGCCAGAGCTGGCATCAACAGGTGCTTTGCCTGTGTGAAGACAGAGCACAGCTGCCAGGCTCTGCGCCTAAGGGCTGCCCTCCCTCACCCTGGCATGCGCAGCGTGCGAAATGCTCTGGCTGGGGGGTGATTTGCTTTCTCTGTATTTACGATGGTTTCACTGAAGCTCAGGCCGTGCATTGGCCCATGAGTGGAAAGGTCAGCGGCTCTCCCAGGAGGGCAGGACAGTTGCTGCCTGTCATCACAGGGGGCCAAGTTCACAGGTGCTCTCAGCTGGCAGCCTGGCTGCTGGAGATGAAGGTAGGGTTGTGTATTCAGGTGTGTGTGTGTGTGTGGGGGGGTGGTTTATAAGCTGGGTGGGTTTTATACGGGTGCGTCACACACAAAACTGCTCCTTGCGTGGGGCAGGCCTCACACCTCGCTGTGTATGAGGGTGCAGCCCCCATTGAGCTGCCCCGATGCGTGAGCAGCTCAGCAGCCGCCCCGCAGAGCGGGCGGGCAAAGGGGCCCTGGAGGGTGAGCTGGCCGGGGGCTGCCTCGGGCTATTGAGGCACTGACGCTCAGGGCTGTAACACCCCAACAATCCCCGTTGTCCGGGTGAAGCCGGCCAGAGCAGGGCCCCGGCCTGTCGGTGAGGCACAGCACTTCCAGGGGACCATTGCCAGGGTGGCTGCATCCCCTAGAGCTGCACCCAACCCAACCCCCACTTCCCAGAGCGCCCCCCGGTCTGGCCCACTGCTCCGTAGAGCTACCCAGCTGGCTGCTGGAGAAAGGGCTCAGTGTGGGGCAGTTTCTTGTGTTAACCGGTGTCAGAAAACGGGTTCCCCGAGTCACACTGGGAGCGTCCTCCGGACCTTTCACCCAAGAAGCCCCTGCAAATATTCGTTCACTAAGTCTCACGCCATCCCCTGAGGTCGCTCGGGGCAGCTCACTCACCTGCCAAATGCAGCCGTCTCTAGGGTGGCACGTGGGAGCTGCACGGCAGCACTGACAAAATAAGGAAAGAAGAGCCCCCCCCCCCCCCCCCAGGTGTACTCGGCGCTACAGAGGGAGTGCAGTTGGCAGGACCAGCCCTTCAAGCTCACGCACAGCACAGCAGACCCCCAAACAAAGAACTAAAAATCCCTCAGATAAGGAGAAGAGGAAAAAAAAAAAAGAAGAGGGACACATGCAAGTCTCAGATGAATCACAAGGTTAGAAGGGAGCGCAAGGGTCAGCTACTCTCACCCCCTGCCAAAGTGAAGGATTTGTTGTGTCCGACCCTGTGAAGAAGGGGGACTGTTCTTAGTGTTTCCTCTGAATAGTGTGGGGGTGCCTCAGTTTCTCCTAGGCAGTTCTTAAGTATCTAGGGGGTGGGGTAAGGGTGTATGATCGTTGCAGAGCCCTAGAGGGCAGGTGTGTGCAGGGGTCTGGACACAGAATGGCCGACACCCTGTTTCCTGGCCACTGATGGCCTGGCCCTTCCCCCCTGTGAGGTGAGAGCTAAAGGGGTGGAGAACAAAGAAATCAGGTGCCCTCCTGGCCCGGGACAGGGACAAAGCCCAGAAGAGGAGGGACTGGAGAGAGTCAGTTTGTGGCTGGCTGGGGACATGGAGTGAAGTACAGACGTGGTTGTCTGGCTCACTGCCCCCCCCCCCCCCAAATGGACCCAGCTGAGTGGTCCTGTTCTCTGCACCTACAAGCTCTGGTTTAGACCGTGTTCCTCTCGTCTAATAAACCTTCTGTTTTACTGGTAGGCTGAGAGTCATGTCTGACTGTGGAGTTGTGGGGCAGGACCCTCTGGCTTCCCCAGGGCCCCGCCTGAGCGGGCTCGCTGTGGGAAGTGCACGGAGGGGCAGAGGATGCTGAATGCTCCGAGGTCAGACCCAGGAAGGTGGAAGCCGGGTGAGCTGTGTGTCCTGCAGACAGTCTGCTCCCAGAAAGGAGCCTTCCCCAGAGTCCTGGCTGGCTTCATAGGGAGCAGTTCCAGAGCATCACCCAGGGACTCCGTGACAGACCCACCCAAGACAGATGGCTAGCGAGCCTCCTTTTGGAGCCCCCCAGTGAAGGGGCTTCACATCACTGAGTGCACGTCTGGAAGGGGCTCCAGCGCTAAGGGCAGGATAAGAATCCCATGAGAATAGACTAGAGAGGCTCCCACCCCAGGATTATGTCTCCTCTGCAAAGGATAGCCACCCCCTTCTACTGAATCCACAGCCCTGCCCCTACGGGGGTCTCTTATCCAAATGCTGACCAGGGCTCCCTCCTGCTTAGCTTTAAAGCACTCCTAGGCCATATGAGCCCAGCTACCAGCACTCACCCATCTCTTTGTGGCAGTCGTAGGTGCCAGGAATCATTGCAATTAACCAGCCCATTGTGCCAACCTTTGTCGATAAATCCAATACATAATTTCACTGCAATTAGCAGCTCCTGGCTCCCAGCTCCCGCTCCGTCCCCATGGCGGGGAAGCAAAGCTGACAGGTAAAGTCGCACACCAGCAGGCCTGCCACTGGCAGAATATCCCCTGAGGTTTGCAAAGTGCCCAGAAAGCCATGGAGCAGAGTCAAAGCCACTCGCTGCCCAAGCAGGGTGCTCCAGAGGCAGCATGGCCTGGGGCCACCTGCTGGAGCCATGCAGCCAATCCCAAGTCACCCCACTTAGCTCTGCCTCAGTTTCCTCTTCAGTAATGAAGGGTTGTCAGGCACGCCATAGCGAGGAAGCACCATGGGCTATAATTCAGGGTATCGAAAGGGCCAAAGCGTTCCTATGAGTTACCAAGTAGCCTCCTACCGTCCAAACTCAGCCACGCGGGCTAAAGTCAGTGTGCTCGCAGCCTAGTGCGGGGATGGGGGCAGTGGGAAGGATGTTCCTAGATAACCACGGGCAGCCTCTCCTGGGGGGGGGGGGGGGGGGGGGGGGGGGGGGAGAACTCTCTCAGGGCTCCTGGCACTAACACAGACTGCTTGCACAGCTGGGGGTGAGTCACTCCCCTGCTCTGTCCCTCAGTTCTCCCCACCCCCCCCCCCCAATTTACAGGGGGACACAGAGTCAGGCTCCCAGCTTGTCTGAGGCAGATCACGGATGTCTGCCAAGTGCTTGGAGGTCCTGGCTGGAAGGAGGCCAGCATGTTATCGCCTGCAGGGAAATGAAGGCCAAGCAGGGAGCAAAATGAGACACAGGCAACGTCTTCAAACTGTTGCCCCAGCAATGGATTTGCCTGGCGCCCTCACACACTGGGTGCTATACAGAGACACAAGAGGGTTGGTCTACACGGCAGCTGAAAACCCACAACTGGCCTGTGCCAGCTGACTCGGGCTACGGGGCGGTTTCGTTGCAGTGTTGACGTTCGGGGTTAGGCTCTGGGAGTCGGGACCCAGCGAGGAGGCAGGGCCAGAGCTGGGGATGCGGCCTGAGCCCAAACATCTACACTGCAATGAAACAGGCCCTGAGCCCAAGTCAGCTGGCCTGGGCCAGCCACAGGTGTCTAATGGAAGTGCAGATCTACCCTAAGGAACACCAGTTAGCATCCTGGGGCCAGCGCCCAACCTCCCACCCTCTGCACTCAGAGCTAAGAGCTCATGGAGCGACCAGGCCTGGATGGAGGTGATGGGCAACAGAGTGGTGAGTCTGGTTGGGGGACAGGGAGACCAAACCCTGCTGCTGACATCATGCCCCCAGCTCCATCCAGATCAACTGCCCTGTGAGCACACATGGCACAAGACTGGCAGGCAGACCCCTGTCCTGGTCAGGAAGGGCCTCGCCCCCCCAGGCACCCCTTGGGAGTGGCTGCATTAGACAGATGTGTCCAGGGACCTGCTGCCAGGCCTATGCCTAGAGCCTGTTAAACGGCTCTTAATGGAGAGCGGTAAAGTTGTTAGTAAAACTGAATTAGCAGCAACAGGCTTAAGAGCCACGGCAGAGCCAGGGCTCGGGGAGCCGTAAAACGGCCCGTACTGCAGGCCTCCGAGGGGCTGACCAGCAGGGCGGGGCCAGCGCTAGCCGCACGCGGGCAGGCTGCAGCATGCGCCTGGCGGAGAGGCCTCAGGGGTTACCAGGCGGTGCTGAGCTCAGTGGCGATGCCATGGCGGGTACATAAGCGAAGCAGGGCCAGCGTTCATGGGCGGGGAGACAATCCCCAGAGGCAGGGCAGGAAACGGGGTGATCTCTAGAGAGAACTGGCTGGCCCATAGAGGGCACACTAGGGACAAGGGGACATGGACAGCACCACCCAGAGCCACTGGGCAATCTGAATTGCTGCTGCTCTGCTGATATTTTGGAGCCAAACAAGGCCCCCGCCCAAAAGGAAGGGGGGGCGTTATCGGACGGATGCTCTTTCCTCAGCATCAGGCTTGACCGAGCACAGTGCTAGGAGGCACTGTGCTGCCGAGGGGGGGCTCAGCAGGGAGCTCTCTCCTCCGAGTCACGCTGAGCCCAGGGCAGTGCAAGGGGTGGGGTGGGCTCAGTAGGAGGCGCTCTCCCCTTTACATCAGTCCAGGCCCTAGGGCAGGGCTCGGGGTGCTCTGCTGCAGGGAGAGGAGGGTTTGTTTTCAGCAGGCCCCGTGTCATGAGGCAGCTGCGGGGAGACCGTGCCAGACCCCAGGAGCGGGACGAGAGCTCTCATGCCAAGCGTGCAGAGACTACAGGAAGGGTCACGGAGGAGGCCAATGGTAACTGAGCAAGGGCAACCCCCCCCCCCCCCGCCGTCTGTCTCACCTCCTGCTCTAGGGGCTGGGCCCCCTTCGAGGGTAAGAGCCAACTACTGCTACCAGCCAAAGGAGTTACTTCTTCAGCTCCAGTGGCAGAGGCATTGGCTCTGAAGGAGAGGGGTTCGAACTCCCTGCTGCCCTGGGGTTGTTAGACAAGCAGGTGGAAAGAGACCGGGTGTGAGATCAGCTTCTCATGAGAGTACCAAGATGGCCAGGAAGCAGGAGCAACCGGGCCCGGATTGCTGAGGAACGGGCTGTATCTGTGGGAGATATTAATCCCCAGCGCCACACCAGTCAGACAAGAGCCGGCGAACAAAGCAGCTGCTTTCTGCAGAGCTGTTCTAATTGCACTAATTTACCTAGATCAACTCAATTAGCAGATCTCATGAATTTCTAGAATGTCACTTCATTTACCCAGATGATCCCCCCCAGGCAGGATCCGGGACAGCTGCCAAGAAAGCAAGACCGAAGACAGGCGGTGAGTGCGTGAGGGAGCGCACACAAGGCATGCTGCTGCGGGCACCCACGTATTCACACTGCAGCAGGTCATCTGGGAGCTGCCTTCTCCATCAGCTGACTCCACTCTCCTCTACCGAGCCTCTGAGCCCCATCTCAAGCCGGGGTAGGAAGAGCTCTCCGGCAGGGAAATGGGCTCCGACACTTAATAATAATACATGGGACACTTTCCCCCCTCACCTCCTCCGGTCTGGCTGTAAGTCTGACCTGCCCTAGGAGATGGCCCCAATGGGGAACTCCCTGCAGCACAGCCCCCCTTAGCTCTGGGGCCAGGGCTCCTGCAGAGGGAACAGCACCCATGAAGTTTTTCTATCCACCCGGCCCCTCCATCCCCCCAGCGCAGCCCGGGGCCCTGCTGTGCACACACGGTCTAGTTCTCTCCCCAAGCCATCTGCGCAGAGCCCCAGGCGGCTCGGCTTCCCACGCCACGGCCCCGTTCCCGCTGGAGCTGTGATAGGAACATGCAGGCTGGATCATCAGATCTGGCCCAGGGGCTCCCGGTAGCCCACATGCATAATAAAGGGTGAGAGCAGGCCCATTAGTTACCAGCCTAGTCCTGACCCACGGTCCTACGGCCATGTCTCAATTTCACACCTCCAGCCGCACAGCTCCCCATAGCCCTGGGATCAGCAGTGAGTCCCAGAGGAAGGCATCCTCTGCAGAGCACGCCCCCCCATACAGCACGGCACCCCCTGGTGCTGACCTGGGGCACTGGACTCAGCACTAAGGATGAAGAGCACCCCTTACTGAGTCACCAATACCCCTAACCTACCCCCATTTCCTACCCACCCCCCAGCTCTTGCTCCATTGGCTGGGGGAGGGGGGTGGGGGGGGGAAAAGGGGAGCTGACTCACCCTCCCACAGCGCTAAACAACCCACAAAGGCTGATGCTGGGAGAAGAGAATTTGACTCCATTTGCCAACAGGGATGTCCCCAGCTTCCTCCCCTCCCATTGACATACGGGGGTTAGCAGCCCCTCTCCTCACTCCCAGGGCTGGAGGGAGCAAGAGAGGTGGAAGATTAGGAGGCTGCTGGTTATGGCACTGGGCTGGGAGCCAGGAGAGCTGCATTCAGACTCTGTGCACAAGCCCAGACGAGGCACCTCCCCATCAGCAGGGCAGGGCTTGGCACTCCCCCAGCTCCTGGAGGGGGTGAAAATGATCTCACAAGTGTCAGAGGGACAGCAGTGACAGGGGCCTTCTACATAGGCATTTAGGAGCTTGGAGCTGTGCAGAGAGCAGGGAGGGGCTGTCAAGCTCTGCATGGCATGACAGGGAACATCCCCAGGGGGCATGATTGCCAGGGGGAGGAGGGGGGTCTGAGGCAGGCTCAGGAGTCACTTACCTCTGGCTGTGCTGGCTCAGATCCCCTCCCCCTGGAAGAGGTTAGGTCCAGTCCCCCACCTCCCAGCAGAACAAGTGTTCAGATGGCCAGGAGTGCAGAGAAAGCTCCCAACCTTCACCTCTCCAGGGTATAACAGCAACACCGCCAGGGGTCCCTCCAAGTCAGAGGGGAGCTCCCACCCTCCCCTCACTGTGACCACCAGCCTTGGGCCCCTGGTGAAAAACACCAGCACCAGAGCTGATCCACACCCCTCCCTGCAAGCCTAGATTCTTCAGCTCTGCTACACTCCCTGGGGAAGCTCAGCTCACAAGTCCAAGCAATCCCCCTCCGCCTCCCCAGGGCATTTCCCCAGCCACCCTTCACAACACCACTCTTACTCCCTGCCATAAAATGAGGGAAAGGAGCTGTTTATATACAGCGTCCCTTCCCAGCATTCCCGGCTGTGAGGCCTACAGCTCCCATCAGCCCCAGGAACTACAACTCCCACAATTCAACTCTGTCTGGGCCAGGATCCTCCTTTGGCTTATAGGGCGAATGCACCCTGTTACAGGCCAGCTGTCATGTGACAGTTGCGAAGGCAAGCCTGCCAAAGTTAGGAAATGCCCAATTTCCGGTTGCCCCTTTGTGCTGCAGTTCAGAAATGAGCAGCATCGGCAAAGCTGGCACGGGGGGTGGAGGGAGCCCAGGCAGGGATATTAGTGGTGGTGAGGGTTGCGATTTAAGGGCACTGGCAGAGCTGTGTGGGGTGGGGAGCGCAAGGCTGGAATAGCAGGGGGCCTGCGGGTTGGGATGGATGGGTGCCGGCAGATTTGCCAGCTCTCGGACTGTCGTTTCTCACGCTAATGAAATCTTCACCCATGACGTAGCAAAGAAACATTTTGAACAGCCCCATGGTGCATTTTATGGCACATGGAACAAATCTCCCCAGCGGATAATCCCCTGCCCTGCCCCCCAACCCCCACCCTATGGCCACAGCTGCGGTGTCCGGCCTCTGCCTGGAAAGTGAACCGTCCAATCCCTGAGCCAGAGCAGCACTGGGCCAAGCAGGGGCAGGGACGACAAGTGGCAACGTTCGAGCCGCCCGGAGCTGAGAGCCTGCCGCTCTGTGGGCCCCGCTGCTGCTCTGGTCACTGAGCGGACGGGGGAAGTGAGGGGACAGGCTAAGTGAGCAGCTGGGCTAAGCGAACAACAGGCTAAGTGAGCAACAGGCTAATCAAATGGTTGGGCTAAGCGAGCGACGGGCTAAGCGAGCGATGGGCTAAGCGAGCGACAGGCTAAGCGAGCAACGGGCTAAGCGAGCGATGGGCTGAGTGAGCGATGGGCTAAGCGAGCGATGGGCTAAGCGAGCGACGGGCTAAGCGAGCGATGGGCTGAGTGAGCGATGGGCTAAGCGAGCG
The DNA here is from genome assembly GCF_965152275.1 of Natator depressus. Taxonomy (NCBI): domain Eukaryota; kingdom Metazoa; phylum Chordata; order Testudines; family Cheloniidae; genus Natator; species Natator depressus. The sequence continues at coordinate 3,562,761 of NC_134235.1, forward strand.
ATGGGCTGAGTGAGCGATGGGCTGAGTGAGCGATGGGCTAAGCGAGCGATGGGCTAAGCGAGTGAGCGATGGGCTAAGCGAGCGATGGGCTAAGCGAGCGACAGGCTAAGCGAGCGACGGGCTAAGCGAGCAATGGGCTGAGTGAGCGATGGGCTAAGCGAGCGACGGGCTAAGCGAGCAACGGGCTAAGCGAGCGATGGGCTGAGTGAGCGATGGGCTAAGCGAGCGATGGGCTGAGTGAGCGATGGGCTGAGTGAGCGATGGGCTAAGCGAGCGATGGGCTGAGTGAGCGATGGGCTAAGCGAGCGACGGGCTAAGCAAGCGATCGGCTAAGCGAGCAGATGGGCTAAGCGAGCAATGGGCTGAGTGAGCGATGGGCTAAGCGAGCGATGGGCTGAGTGAGCGACGGGCTAAGCGAGCGATGGGCTAAGCGAGCGATGGGCTAAGCGAGCGGAAGGGCTAAGCGAGCGATGGGCTGAGTGAGCGATGGGCTAAGTGAGCGATGGGCTGAGTGAGCGATGGGCTAAGCGAGCGACGGGCTAAGCGAGCGATGGGCTAAGCGAGCAGATGGGCTAAGCGAGCAATGGGCTGAGTGAGTGATGGGCTAAGCGAGCGATGGGCTGAGTGAGCGATGGGCTAAGCGAGCGACGGGCTAAGCGAGCGATGGGCTAAGCGAGCAGATGGGCTAAGCGAGCGATGGGCTGAGTGAGCGATGGGCTAAGCGAGCGATGGGCTGAGTGAGCGACGGGCTAAGCGAGCGACGGGCTAAGCGAGCGGAAGGGCTAAGCGAGCGATGGGCTGAGTGAGCGATGGGCTAAGCGAGCGATGGGCTAAGCGAGTGGAAGGGCTAAGCGACCAACAGGCTGAGCGAGCGATGGGCTAAGCGAGTGTCATGGAGCGTGGGGGAGTCCAGGCCCTGCACCCCTCTTCCTGAGATTCACTGAGACTCTCAGCCAGCCAGTAAAACAGAAGGTTTATTGGGCAACAGGAACACAGTCCAAAACAGAGCTTGTGGGTACACCCAGGACCCCTCAGTCAAGTCCTTCTGGGGGAGCAGGGAGCTTAGACCCCAGCCCTGGGGTTCCCTGCGTTCCTCCACCCAGCCCCAAACTGAAACTAAACCCCCCCAGCAGGTTCCCTTCTCCAGCCTGTCTTCACATTCCTGGGCAGAGGTGTCACCTCCCCCTCCCCCTCCTGGCTCAGGTGACAGGCTCTCAGGTCTCCCGTCCCCAGGGCACGTTCCCAGGTCAACACTCCCCCCTCCCTGCTGCGTCACAGCCAGCGACGGGCTAAGTGAGCGGATGGGCTAAGTGAGCGATGGGCTAAGTGAGCGGATGGGCTAAGCGAGCGATGGGCTAAGTGAGTGGAAGGGCTAAGCGAGCGACAGGCTGAGCGAGCGATGGGGCTAAGCGAGCGATGGGCTCACACCCACTGCATCGGCCATCCCTGTGGGATGCTCTTGTGGCTGAAGCGCCCAGGCACAAGGAGCTGGCCCGGGGCACAAACTTTCATTCTCCGTCCCCGTCCCCCCGCAGGGGCAGCTCACTGGGCCATGGGCCCTGCGGCGTAACCAGGAATTTTCCAGAGCTTGCCCTGGGTCGGGGCTGAGCTAAGGGCCGGGCTACCTGCAATCAGGTGCGTTTGTACTGCAGATGGGCCCAAATATCCTTCCCAGCATGCACTGGGACTCGCATGAGCATGGGCATCACCAGACTGGATCAGACCCGGTGGTCCATCCAGCCCAGTCCCCTGGCCACTCTGCTGCATCTGAGGGAGGTGCAGGAACCCCCCCGGTGGCCAATACTGGAATAACCTGCCCCTGGGGGGAGTTAGCCCCTAACGCCCTCGGTGTGGGGCTGGCTGGAGGGCGGTGTCCTTTAGACTGTTTTATTGCCCTTCCCCCCCCACCCCCCATGTGACTCTGGACATCAACTCCCCCTGCTGCAACACAGCCGCTCTCCATCTCCTCCCTATCTCTTGGGTGTTTTCTGTCCCCTCCTTTCCTGGGTTTCCCCGCCCCCACCCCAGCTCCATTTCTTCCCCTCCCCCTTCTTAGGAGCACAGACTCTGCTCCCCCCACCCCTGCATTGTGGGGATCAGTGTGTGCCCCACAGCCCTTCCATGGTGATGCTGACTCAGTAGACAGAGCTGAGGGCTAAGCACTGAGGTTGAGGAGGGCCCAGGCTAGGGTGGGTTCATCTCTCCAGGGTACTGGATGGGTTTGTGCCTCAGTTTCCCACAGGGAGCAGCAGTGTTAGGATCCTCTGCAGTTGGCAAGGTTTGGAAGCCAGCAGGATGGAGAAGGATCTGGCTGGACGCTGGGCTCCCCCCACCCCTTGGGGTCCCAGCCGTGCTGTGGGCACTGCCCCCTGCTCTGCAATCGGCTCTTTGCTGGAATCCCAACAGCTGGCATGGGGCCCTGAGAGCCGGCAGTGCCAGGGTCACACGCATCATCTGCGTGCCAAGCTCATAAGCCCGGCACTAATGGCTTGTTTTCCCTCTGAATGCACAGCTGTTTGTCTCGCATGAGCAGCCCTGGTGGCAAATGGGGATCAGGTCTCAGGGTGCCCTGCTGCCCCCCCAACTCCCCACTCTGCATGCCATCCCCACCCCATGCTGGGACCCCACTGCCCTATGTCTGCCTCTCATGCCAGAGTGACACAGCTGGGTATGCTCTGGGTATCCCAAGGGCAGGCACAGGCTGGGCAGTGCCAGCTTCCCCCACCTGCCCTGGGGGGGGGCCTTCCAGGGCGAGGAGGCCTGAGTCCAGCCAGCTCACTAGTGAAATGAGTCCTGGCCCCTGGTGTCTGTATTGCGCCTGCCCAGGGACTGAACAGGCCCTGGAGGCTGAGCTGAGCGCCTCTCTCCCCCTCGGGGGGCAGGGTGAGCATCCTGGCAGGGGGCCAGGTCCGGGAGCAGCTTGCCCTGCCCTGTGCACTTAGTGACTCCTGCTTGTTGAAAGGCGACACCCTCACGCACACCCCCTTGTGGCACAGCATGGCTCCGCACGCACCCTGCCTCAGTTTCCTTTCCTTCAGGGCCCCTTAAGAACTCCACACCATCCCAAAGCAGGTAAGACAGGATCCCCGCACTGGGGTTCCATGAAGTCCAAAGAAGCATGAACTAAAGTCTCTCACCTTGGGCTCAGGGGGTTCCCCAGGCTCCTCCTTAGGGCGTGTGGTTCGCAGCCGTGGCCTGGGGGCGCCTCTTCCCTATGAGCGCGTCACTCGTGGGGACACCTCCCTGCAGCTGGGCCCTAACGGCCTTTTCTCAGGCCCGCGGGCTCCTTAGTCACTCAGCTGCCTCCCTTTGCAGGAGTTTGTCATGGGCGGGCTGGGCCAACCACCCCGTGCCACTGCCCCTCCCTGGCCACGTCTGCCGGGGAGCTCACCGACTCCACTGGCTGGTGGACCATGCAGATCCCAACGGAGCGCTGGGCCCAGCCAGCCAAGGAACTCACAGAGGTGGGCCAGGGCACATCTCGCTTGCTCCCACTCCTGCCCCCAGCACTGACTGGTCACCCTGTCACCACAGGGGGTGCTGCTGGGGGGCACAGCCAGCCAGTTCCTTTGCCCCCCAGCGCTGCCCCCTATTGCCCCAGCGGGGGGGGGGGCACAGGGTGTGGGGGGATGGGAGCACCCCCACCTACCACACATCCAATCAGAGAGCTGTCCACGGCCCCCGGGCTTGGCATCTAACGCAAACCTGCTCACGCCGGAAGGAGCCGGGCTCGTGACAAGCCAGGCAGGGGATTGCTAATATTGCTCCGCCAGGAGCACCTGGAGGCTGCGGCTAAGCTCCTGCCCCCGCAGGACGTGACACGCTAAACAGGCACGACATGGCGGGAGCATGAGCCCCGTTTTCCAGCTGGGGACCCCAGGCACAGGGTGGTGGAGTGATTTGTCCAGGGACACCCAGGGCAGCCGTGGGGGAGCTGGATTGAACCGGGTCACCCAGAGGTGGCGTGGGGCCAGGACCCTAACCAGGGTTAAGGTGGAGCTCGATGCATGTGTGACCAGGATTAGCTGACGGGGTCATCTGCACCTGCAGGGACTGGACTCAGTGACCCAGGAGGCCCTTTCCAGCCGACGTGCTTCTGTCTCCCGCCTAGAGCCCTGCAACCTGACCCCAACCCTCCAGTTCTGACTACCAGCCTCGGGTGTGGGTCAGGTCAGCTGAGAAAACAATGGGCCCCTCTCACGCTGGGGGGCAGCTCTCCTCCTGCCCATGGGGCAGGCACGCCGGTGCGTGCCGCACAAGGGGTGGGAGAGCGTCTCTTTGCGCAGCGCACCCAACCAGCAGGGGGCGGCAGATGCAGCAGCGGGGCATGCAGCCACTGCTGTGCCGACCGCAGGCACAGGGGGTTCCCTGACCCCACCAGAGCTGCACATTACTCTGTGCAACAGTCCTGCCCGGCCAGGAGCCCCCCTGCTGCCTCATGGGGCTACTGGTTCCCCAGGCTTCCAGCCTACCCTTGATCCAGTTCCTGCCCCAGCTTTGGTCCAGCTCCTTTCAGCCTCGTCTGTGCCCTCCCCTGACCCTGCTCCAGCCCTGTTCTGATCCGCTCCAGCCCTGCCCCCACTCCTGACCCCGACCCTTGGACTGACTCCAACCTGGCTTCAACCCTTGGCCTGCATCGAAATGCCGACTGCAATCCTGATTTGGCTAGTCCGCAGGCTTGGACCCCAGGTCTGACCCATGACCTGTCCCAAGACCCCGGTTTCAGCACTGCCCGCATCATAGTCCCGTCTCTACATCCGGCTTCGACCACAGCTCCACCCACCAGGCCTAACTTGGGTGGGCTTGGGTCCGGTTCAGGCCTAAAAATGTGGCCCACGCAGACCCCTGTGCCTGACTCCAGTCCACTGCCTTAACCGCGAGGCTACCCTGGCTCTCAGACCCGGCTTAGGGGAGCCAGCACACTGTGACCACTGCCTATCATTCTCCTGGTGCTGCCTTGTCTGGCTGTTGTCTCATACTGAGCTTGTCGGCTCTTTGGGGTGGGCCTATGGTTTGGTCAGTGTTTGTACAGAGCCTAGCACGCCAGACAGCTCCACAGTCCCTCGGCGCTAGGATAATACAAATCAGTAATAATGTTCCAACACGTCTTCTAGAGAGGGGGGGCAGAGAGCCCTGGGCCACCTTTAAACTGGCACCCCAGGTTCCATATGAACCCCCTCGTTTTCAGCCACTCACTGCTTTTACCAGCACTCACCAGCCTCAGGCCCTGCCCCGAAGGTGAATTTTGGTTTGAAGGGAAAAGAGCTGGTTCTGCCGTTCCAATTCTCAGGGAGAGAGGCAGCGTGTGAGTGAAACGGCCACCTGCCTTCTGGTAACTATTGTTCCTCACGATGTGTCGCATGGGTCCATTCCACTGTGGTGCGTTCACGTCCCGTGCAATGGTGCCAGCAAGTTTGCCCGAGCGGCACCAGCAGGGGCAGCCCTGACTGCAGCCTGGCATCGCTTGTGTCCTGAGCCACAAGCACCCAGGATGGAGCCATCCCTCCTCACCTTCCTTGCTGTGCCTTGCACACCCGTATCTTGTCTTCAGTGGCGTCTAGTTACTGGATAACTCTTTCGTGGCTCTTGGTTTTTATCCAGCCCCAGGCCAAGGACAGAGGGGACTTGTGCAGTGAATGACGTGGCCCTGGCAGAACTTCCCCCGGTGCTGGGGGCAGGTCTAGGCCCTTGGCCTGAAGCAGAATTTAAGTCATTCCCAGACCTCACCCTGCTGCCCAGCACCACAGGGGATTTCAGCAGGAGACAGGAGTGTGCAGCTACACGCGTGGCCAGCGTACGTGGCTAGCTGAGCCATAACACGTACTCAGGGTGGGTGGAGGCCGAGGCAAGGAATAGCCTGTGGGCTCAGCCGCCCATCTCCCAGCCGGAACAGCGTATTCCCCAGGGGCACCGATTAGTGCTTTGCCCAGACTCGTTTTGAGGGTGCTGAGCAACAGGGCTCATGCCCCTGCCCTCTGGCGGCTATTCCAGTCTAACAAGGCTCATTTCCCTGGGCTTCACCTGCCTCTCGGATCTCCTGCTATAGCCCAACGAACTGGAGCAAGCAGAGAAATGAGCCATAATTACAATACACCCAATTCCAGGCTGTGACCCTCATTAGCAGCTTTCCGACACTGGTCTGTGCACACTTTGTTTACACGAAGGACCTAGAGCAAATGCACCATTTGGTCCCACTGCTCTTCAGTTGGCCCAGAACGGAGGCCAAACAAAACTTCCCTGGGGCCTCGACTCGCCGGGTGGGTGGAGCCAGAGGAAAGGACTTTCCAGCACTCCTCAAAGGGCAGCACTCGGGAAAACACCCATCACAGCCACCAGCCTTGTAGTAACCGTCTGGCCAACTCAGAGGCGGTTCTCTCCCAGGGCCCAAGTCCTCTGCACCTTGTGTGCTCATCTCAGAGACATCCCAGCCTGACGGGACCCTTGGGGCACCTTGTCTGACCTCCTCCCAATCACCCCGCTGGTCAGCCCCATCACTTGTTTGGCTATAGGCAGCCAGGCCGGCTCTGAAGCCTTCAAGAGATGGAGAATCCACCACTTGGCTTGGTTGGTTGTTCCAGACGCTACTGACCCTGACTGACAAACGTGTCTAACTGGTTTAACGTCCAGCCCTCGGCTCTTGTTGCGCATTTCGCCCCTGTGCCAAAGAGCCCTTTAGAACACGCTGCCTCCCCCGCGGTTAGGAGCCACACGCTCCCCACCTGTTGTGTACGTACACATGGGATGAGTCGCTGGCGCGGCACGGCCTGGCAAGACGCTCGGTTGAGATCTGCGGCACAGACGCCCCTTTCCAGCACAGCCGTCCCTCGCTCTGCAGCTCGACCCCCCCCCCCGGACGCTGTAGGAGCCAGCGCGGGCAGCAGGAGCGGAGAGTTTAGAGCCAGCGGCTGGATGTAAAATTGGCAGTGGGGAAAACCCGGAGGAGAAGGAAGACTCGGGGGGATTTATTTTCTACTGGTTCCCTGCAAAGCCCCTGTGAAACTCCCAGCTCCGGGCTGAGGGCTGGGCCGGGCACCAGCACCTCTGATCTTCAAGAGCTGGCGACAAAGCGAGGCAAGTGCCTTCCTGCCCGATGCTGGGGAGCACGGGGAGCGTGGCGCTTTCCTCTGAGCTTTGGCACTTCTTGAGCTGAACAACGTGTGTAGCTTGCCAGGGCTCGGAGAATTCCCAGCCCCGGCACAATGGGAAATTCGGGGCTCTGCTTTGCCCCTCCAGCGCCAGGCAAGCTACCCACTGTCACAGCTGGCCGGAGAGAGCTCCCGCACTGTTGCTATGATCCGTGGCCTGGGTGTGTGGATCGCCAGAGGGTAACTGCCCGCCCTTGGGGTGAAACACGGCCTCTGCAACGCTCGGGCCAGCCGCTAACGCTGACACACCCTCTCCCACCGAGTACCATGGGGCGTTGCCACTTGATCAGCAGAGGGAGAGCCAGCCGCCAGCCCGCGGCTGCCACCCCCGCTGATGCCAATCAGAGCACACACCAGCATCCAGGACTCCTGGGCCCAGCCCAGTGATGTGGCTGTGAGACCCCAAGCAAGTCCCTCCCCCCGCCCCACTCCCCGTGTCCCTGTTTCTCCAACTGAACAAGGGAGATAAGGATCCTGGCCTGGGCCCAAGGGGCTAATGGCTGCACAGCTCTGCGGAGATAAAAGCACTCCGCTGCACTCATTTTATTTCCCTGCTCACTCCGGGGTTCCCTGAAGGTTTGGCTGCCGTACCACTGGGCTGGAAGAAAGCATCGGCTTGAGGAGCCATCGGTGGTTAATTGCAGCATGCAATTAATTCCTGTCCCTCGGCCCCTGCTCTGTCCCTGCCTCTCAGCTGGGAGAAGCCAGGGAGAGCCCAAGGGAGCACGCTGAATGCCACGTGCTAATGAAGCTGGGGGTTGAAACAGCCCTGGTGGGAGTAGAGGCGTGCCCACGAATTCATTCCTCCTTGTCAGGGAGAACCAGCAGCCAGCCGTGCACAGGGCCCCTTGCACCTGACATGTGGTGGCTTCCATGTTCATTGCCCACTGGGCGGGCTCGTCAGCACCCCCCCCATGTTGGCTGGGGTGGATTGTTTGCTGTGGCCAGAGAGTGCAGATGAAACAGCAGCCTTGAGAATGCCCGACAGAAGAGAATTAGAACACTGCGGCCGGGATGGGACAGGGAGGGTCCAGGGATGGAGCAGGGCCTTCCCGCTACCCAGCACAGCAATTCAGCTGCCTCCTCCCCAGCCATGAACCCGGCTCCTGTGGGAGTTGGTGGATGGGGGCTGTCTGCACAGGTGACTGAAGGGTCTGCTGGCTGGAAAGCAAGGTTGGATCCCTGAACCGTGGGAAGCTTGGACCCCACAGTCCAGTGAGAACATCAAAGAAATCAGCCCACCCCAAGCCACAGCCAATCATCTGTTTATTGAGTGGCTGTCACAGATAAAACACCAAAGTGTTCCACTCAAAGAGACCCCAGCCGGGGACACGGGGTGTGGGTGTCAGGTGGCAGCCGGGTGGAGCAGCCGTTTGCAGCACACAGCAATCGATTCCAATACTCCAGCTTATCCAGCCCCTCTCGGGGAGGGGGCGCTCGGACCGACTTGCGCGGGCCACACCAATGCAGCCTGGCTGGCTCATCCCCACGCACTCTGCTGGGTGACTTCTCCTCCCCCATCCTCTCCTCACTTGGGCTTTTCCACTCAGAGGAATCAAAATCAAGGGACAGGCTTTGCCAAAGGCTGAGAGCATCCACCCACTCGGAGGGAGGCCTGTTCCAGAGGGGAACAGACGCGACTCACTGACGACTTGACTGCTGCCGTCCTGGTGCCTAGGGCCTAGTCCCCCCAGCGGACAGCGGCCGGTGGAACAATGACACGGCCCAAGGACTCCAGACGGCTTGGCCCTCACTGGGTGCTTTGCACGACGAGATCTCAGGGCACCTCACAAAGGTCGACAGCACTGGCCCAGTTTCACAACGGGGGAAAGGGAGGCACCGGGCAGCAAAGGGCCACACATTCACAAGGGCCCTCTAGTTCTGGGTGCCCAGCGTGAGGCATTTTTAAAGGTGCTGAACACCCACCCCATCCACTGAGCTGGGGGGGCTCAGCCCTCTAAAGTAGCAGGCTGGAGGGGGCCTCAACCTGGATACCAAAAACGGAGGCACCTACAATCAGCAGACGCTTGAAAATTCCAGGTGAGGCAACTCGTGACATTTACTCGGCAGAGAACCCGGCAGGCTGACTCCCCCGGCGAGCCGGCAGCCAAGGGGTCAGCGATGCTTACGCAATCCCATGGAAAGGAGCACAAGCCCCTTGTGCTCACGGATCCCAGACTGCTGTTGCTGGTCCTTCCCACCCCACTCATGCTAACTCCGGGCAATGCCCCTCTGACCCCTTGCTGCCGCCAAGCAGTAACAGAACCCGAAAACCTTCAGGCTGTCTAAAAATAGGCTCTGAGGATTGTGAGAGAGACTTTCTGGGCCAGCTGCTGCTAACAGATGCCAGGGGCAGTGCATCCTGGCTAAGGTTAGGGTCCCGCTCAAAAGCTGTCAGGGAGCATTAAGTCCCTGGGAAAAAAGCCTTTTAAGAGGAGGTTTGAGCAGCTCAGCGACCTTGCGCATTGATGGCTTTTGGCAGGGAACCCGACCGTGCTCTGTGCTGGGGCAGCAGAGGGTAGATTCAACCCCCGGGGCAGGCCGGCATGAGACCTCGGCTTGCTGGTGTCGATCACACCCGTAAGGAAGCCAGGATCTGTGGTGTGAGCAGCGCGTGGGCAGCGGGCTGGGATCCTAAGCCCCCAAACAGGAAACGCCCTGGGCCAGAGATCAACAAAAGCCCAGAAGCTGATGGGAGTTTTGCCAGCTTGAAGGATGGCAGGATTAGGCCCATTAAAAGGCATCTGGGTGGGATCGACCCAGCATTTATTTAGCGACTGGGTTAGTGGCCCTCGGGGCAGCGCATCGAGACCTCCCGTCAACGTGACCAGCCAGATAAGAACGGTCTCTCGTTTATGGGCAGTACTTGGGGCTGGGGTGGAAGCCAGCAGAGGGCGGCAAGGGGCATCGCAATCACCGTCAGCCCCATGGGGAGGCCCAAGTCTGCAGCCTGGCACTCTGAGGCAGGGAGGGGGATCCGTAGGCCCTGGGGTCGAGTGAAGCTCGGTAGTTACCTCAGGGGGCTAATGGGCTTGGGGTGCTGATCCCCAGTGGGCAGGTTAATGCCTTCCCAGGGGAGACCCTTCCCTTCTCACTTAGTGGCCTGGGGCTCTGGGCAGCACTGGCTAAAGATTCTCCATCATGCAGGCACCTCAGTCCTGCCCTGCCGCCCCTCCACCCCCGACCCTCACCCCAGTCTAGTGCAGCCCGGCAGCTGCAGCTCAGGGGGTCTGGTCCACACCAGGAGGGGTTTGCCAGAGCAGATGATCTCTACAGGCAACCCCCCCTCGTGGGAGTGCTTCTGTCAGTCTAGCTTAACCCGGCTCCCCTCACGGAACAGAACTCGGCAAAGGGGCTTTTTGGCTGGTTTGGCCGTGCCTAGCCTGGGGCTTTTGCTAGCACGGCTCCGGGGGCTCGGAGGGTGGGGTTTTCACACTCCAAACTGACATTGCTTGGCCGGTAAAGATTCCTTCAGCAGACCAGTCCTGACCCATAGTCCCCTCCTATTCCAGCCCCACACTCAGCCCCACTGCTCTGCAGACACCCCCAACCCCCCCCCATTCCAGCCCCGCACTCAGCCCCACTGCTCTGCAGGTGCCCCTAAGTCCTCACCCCCCCACCCCCCATTCCCGAGCCTCTTGGGAGCAGAGATGGCAAACTGTGACTGCGGCTGACTGAGAATAGCTGCTGGCTGGAAACTGAGTCAGAACTGGAACCAGGTTTCTAGAGGTCCCAGGCCGTGGTGTGAGTCCTCCCCACTGCCCCTGTGTCTCCCCAGTAACAAGCTGTGGCCGGGGAAGCTGGGTGGGTCAGGCAATTTCCCCTCTCAGAAAGTGGGTTATCTGCAGCACGCGGTTATGAAACAGCAGAGAGTTTTTTAAACACTGTTTTTACGGCAGTTTAAGCTCCTGGTTCCCATGACTAATCCCAGCCCTCCCGGTTCAGAGCGTGCCAGAGATAAACACGCCGGAGCCTCGCTGCGAGCGCCGCTGGGCTCCCACGAGCCGTCCCACTCAGCCACCCAGGAGCTCAGAGGAGCCTGCCTAGGCGGGGATCTGTACCAGCACAAAGCACCACGGGCCCCATGGCTCAGCATGGCGAGAAGCCGGGCAATGGGGCACGGAGGCTAATCTTGCCAATTCTCTCCTTCCACTCCCAGCAGCCTCTCCTGCTATGGACAGGCAGGGCAGATCTGATGTTGGCGTGGTGGTGGTGGTGGGGGGGGGGTCAATCAGCGGGCTCTTTCCCCACAGCACTCACCACTTTCTGCGCTGAGGAAGGGCAGACACACTGAGCACCAAGCAATGCAGCAGGCCCCGGGCCCACACTGAATTCGCAGATCCTTAAAATGGGGAGGGGGTGAGAGAGGAGAGGGGCTGAGGAAGGAGAGGGGCCCTGGGCTGTGGAGTTTGTAGGGCCACAGGTGAAGGAATCATGGATTCTGGGTCTGCCCCACCCCACGCTGCTCTCCAGGGACAGAATCCCAGCCCAGCTCCCCACACAATGGCAAACCAGGGGCTCCGTTCATCTCCGGCTTGGCCATCTGCTTGGACCAGAGGGGACAAGAGCTTCTGCTCCCACTAAGAGGTGGCTGTCGGAGGTCAGGGCCGCCCAGCCCAATCTAGAGCCTTACGTGCAGCCCATGGGGTTCGAGGGCACCCACACCCCGGTTGGAGAAGAGGCCCATGGAGGCCCTGCAAGCAGCCAACCTCGGGGCTGCCTGGCCCAAGGTGGCCTACGTATGGCAGGGCAGCCAGGGGTGGGCTGCAGAGAGGGGGCTGGGTGCGACCTGCTCCAGTGAGCGCCAGGGAGGTGCTGTCCTCAGGCTGTTGGGAAGCACCCAGCATAGCTGCAGAGGGCCAAGCTCTGGGCCAGTCAGCCTCACCGGCGACACCCTGGCTCAGGCACTGCTGCTCGAGCGGATCAGCTGGACCAGCTCGTTGGTTAGGGTGCAGCGCTTGCCCTGCCAGTGGAAGTGGGTGGGGGGCCCGCCGGCACCCCGGCGGTACTCAAAGCAGGGGCTCAGCTCGAAGGCCAGGGCTGATTTCACCAGCCCCACGCCGCCGGCTTTCTGCGGGGCCGGGTGGTAGACACGCCCGTTCTCGGGGAACATCACTAGCTTCTCCGGCTCGAAGCTGACCACCAGCCTGTCTCCGCCACCGCAGTAGGAGAGCAGCTCCTCGCCCGCCTGGCCCCGCAGCAGGTGGGTGAAGACGATGGGGCGGTCGTCGCAGCGCACGAAGTTGTGCTCTCGGCCGCAGGGGGAGAGGTAGGGGAAGGCGTCCTGGTAGCGCCCACTCCGGTTCAGCTGCAGTTGTTTGAAGAAGAAGGCGAGGAACTTCTTATCTGGGAAGCAGAGAGAAACCACGGGGGGTTCAGAGGCCGGTGAACTAGATTGGTGCGCACTGCAATGCTGAAGCCTGTTTTACCCAACACGCCTCCCCCCGTCAGCGAGCGCCTTCATTAGAAGCCCCATATGCCAGGCCAGCGAAAGGCACGTTCCCTGAGGGGGCTCGGGAGCGCCCCCAGGAACCTCGGCACGGGACTCGCTCTGGGCTGCAATTCATGCCAAACCCAACTCAAAGTGCACGCTGAGGAGGACGGAGGCCCGCAGGCCTCACATGGACCTGTTGACTGATCTGCTCTTGGAGATGCCCTGTTCTGATTCAGGGAGCAGCCGCCTCCCCATTGCCTGTTATTTCAATGCAGTTACAGGCCTTTAAACAATGTCTCCCTTGGAAATGAGCAAAGCTGCACCTGGCCCCTTCCCTCTCCAGAGCTCTGCCAGGCTAATCAGGAGGCTGCAGCAGAGCTAACCCTGGAAATATCACTCCTGATTAACTCCGGTCTCTAAAAGGCCCCCGCATTCCTCTCTCTGCTGACTGCACGCCGCGCATCTCCAGCCGTCTTCTGACAGGCTGCTACGGGCTGTATGGGGCTAAGGAATCAGCCCTTGCTGTTACCGGCCACCTACAGCTCTCTGGACACTCTGCTTCCAGCCCTGCATAGTCGGCATGATCTTTAGAACCAAGGGGCCTCGTCAGACCTCTTTCCCCGGGTGGCTTGAACCTCCTGGGGGCACTCCCGAGTTGCACCGGAGCACTACAGAGGCCAGCCTAGCACTGACAGCGCCTCTCTTGCCAGACTCCCACTTATCCCCCTAAGTGGGCAAAGCAGGAAAGTGAAACACACAAGATCTGGTCAGTTTCATGGCTTTGCTCTGTGGCCAGGAAGCAGGAAAGAGAGAGGGACAGGAGACCCTGTTCTTTGCTCCTCCATTTCCTCCTTTCACCCCCCTCCCTGAATCCCTCCGATGGCTCCCCTTTCTTCACCATATGAAATCCAAACTCCTTGGCTCTGGCTTTCAGCGTTGTCTCCTCCTCAGCCCCTCCCCCCCCGTCTCCCCTTCTTCTCCCCTCTTAGGGTGACCCGACATCCTGATGCTAGGGGCTTTGTCTTTTATATGCAACTATGCCGCCCCGCCCCTCCAAAACAGGGTCCTGATTTTTCATGCTTGCCCTCTAGTCACCCTACCCACTTCTCCAGGTCTCAAGGCCCCATTTAGCCATTCCTTCCAGAGGACCTTTGTCTGTCCTCCTGTCCCACTGCCTTTGCATGGAACATCCTTCCCGAGCTCCTCTGCAGGGCCATGTCCCCTCTGCATGCCAGTCTTTGGGCCTACAGAAACTAACTGGCTCCTTATGGGGAGGCTGGGGCTGCCTGGGGAGAACCTAGCCAGCTCACGAAAAAAAACCCAGTGTTAGCCTGAGTGACCAAGGCCACCTTGATCACATCCCTCGCATGTTGCGCCCCTCAGCTCGCGTCTTCTCCAATGGAGGTTCTTTGGGGTGGGGCCCTTTTGTCTTTGGAAAGCGCCTGGCACATGGTGAGCGCCACAGAAAATGAGCCACGCGTTCATTACCAGACGAGAGGGCACCAGCATAGCCCTCCCGGCAGAGCCCCGCTCCATTTGTCACAGTCTCTCTCTCGTTTGCTTTTAAATCTATTGCTAAGATCTCACATATTCTTGAAAACCGACACAAATGATTATTTGAAAACGGGAAGCCCCATCGGTCAGTGCATGTGGGGTTGGAAATATTCCCCACAGGGTTTAAAAGGGTGAGAGAGAAGAGTTCTCGAGGGTGGTCCCAGGGGTATAAGAGAAGACGTATGATCCAATTGTTATTTAGGGTATGTATTACAATAGCAGCCAGAGGCCTGGACTGGACTCAAGTTGGGTTTGGGGCTGAACATATGATACATGAAGAAAGTCGCTTCCTCGAGGAATTTACAATCTAAAAAGGCAAGCGACGCACAGAGGGGAGGAGAGAGGACTATAGAGGTCTATGCCCGGCTCTGCCACCGAGATGCTGCGTGACCTTGGGAAAAGTCTCTTAATGGCTCTGTGCCTCAGTTAACCAACAGGGGCAAGGACACTGACCGACATTACAGGACTTCAGTTGTGTGTGTGCAGAGAGGGCTTTGGCTGGGGCACAGCAATGAAACTCAGAGAATTACAACAGCTAAAAGCAAGGGGATGACACTGATCTGTCTAGGTTCTTCAGTACTACTGGGACAAAGGCCAGTCATGAGATTGCCTTACAAACAGCTCACGAAAGCTCATGCTCAAATAAACTGGTTAGTCTCTAAGGTGCCACAAGTCCTCCTTTTCTTTTTACGAATACAGACTAACATGGCTGTTACTCTGAAAACAGCCATTTGTGTACCCTCCCCTCCTTCCCCCGTCAGGTAGGGAAGTGCAGTTACCTCCATTTTACCAATGGGGAACTGACACACAGAGAGACTAAGGGACTTGTCCAGTGACACAGCCGCATGCCTTAGTCACCAGACCCTCCTCCCTGACGTGCTGAACAGAAGAGCTTCCTCACAGCAAGGCCCATTGAACCGTGGAGCAGTTGCCCAAAGGAAGGAGTTTGGGACTGGGCAAAGCGCTGGTGAATCGACAGGGACTGATCTTGCACTGGTCCCTGGGGAATGGGCTAAAGGAAACCTAACAGGATGCCTGAATCCTAGGATGAGATGCAAATCACCCTGTTTTCCACAGAGGTAGAAGTCGCTTGCTGAAACCTACGTGCTGACTACGATGCTTCCCAAGAACTCCGGCCAGATTCCCATCTCAACTTCCGCCCCAGACATCTAGAGTCACTCCAGAGATCTACACCAGCACAACCAAGCTCCGACTGTAGCTCAGGGAAGTGTGTGCACAAAGGAGGGGTGACAGCAAGTCACACTGGCAGGCTGGGGGACTCTCCTTTGGCGGAGGACTCTGGCTGGTCATAGTGAAGCAGCTGAGTTTGGCCAGGGAACGTTTGCCCACTACACCCCCCCCACAGCTGCCGGGCTGTTCCCATAATAAAGCCCGATACCAACGCTGGCCAGCTTTGTCGCTCACGGATCTTTCGAGGGGCACAAGCTGACGAGAAAAAACAAGGAGTTGTTGGGGCATCTTGTGGGTCACTACAAAAACTAATTTCCCCCTGCTGAGACTCACACCTTCTTGTCAACTGTTTGAAATGGGCCACCTTGTTTACATTGGCCTCATTAGCACTACAAAAGTGATTTCCACCCCTTCTTCTCAACTGTTGAGAATAGCCCACTTCCACCTTAATTGAATTGGCTCGTTAGCACTCACCCCCCACTTGGTAAGGCAACTCCCATCTTTTCATATGCTGTATATTTATACCTCCCTACTGTATTTTCCACTTCATGCATCTGATGAAGTGGGTTTTAGCCCACGAAAACTTATGCCCAAATACAGTTGTTGGTTTCTAAGGTGCCACAAGGACTCGTCGTTGTTTTTGCTGATACAGACTAACACGGCTACCCTCTGAAAGCTCACAAGATGCATTTTCAGGTTAGTTTTATGTAACAAAGATAATGAAGTAATAAAAGTCACAGCTGCCTGTTTGCCAAGTGAATTGTGTCCTAGAGCAATCAGGCAATTCACAAATCACCTTTAAAATACTATTTAGCAGCAATGCTGCCTCTGCACCTACTGGGCCAGCTAGAGCTGCTGAGAGCTTATGGAAAACCTGCAGCTCAGGGAGAAGTCATTTGGCAAAAGCAAATTACTTCCCAGTATTTATTAGTTTAGACCCTGCTGTGTGGATCCATTTTTGTTTGCTAATGGTGTCTTTTATTCCTTTGTTTCTCCTCGCCTCCTTTATCAAGCAATGTCACAGCTTTCTTCCAGAACGGTGCCAGGAAGGGGGTGGACATATTGTGGCTGATTGTTCACCCAAAATACAGCGAGGGGAAGCCAACAGTAGCTGCTCACCCTCTACTGCCTCTTTCAATCCGGGCCGTAGAGAGAGTGAAACAGGCAGAAGGTTTAACAGGTAGGGGAGACGTGAACAGAAGTTATGACTGGCAAGAGCTGAATCCCTGGAGTTGCGCAAATGAAATAAATATGCAAAAGGCACTGCGCTGTCTTTGCTAGGGAATTTGCTGCTGGAGAAAGACTGAATTGCAAACAGTTTTTAAAAGGAACACTAACTGGGATGGACCGAAATGGAGCTGGAGCTCAAAGATGGTGCCAGGACTAGAGGGAAGTCCCAGATGCCGGGTAGTAAGAGGCCTAGCTGTGCCTGCAGCCAAGAGACCCTGAGCTTTGGCCGCAGTGGGACAGACCTATTCGCTCCCCCAATCTCCGTCTTGACCTGAGCAGAAGGCAGCCCAGATGAAGATTCAGCATTGCATGCTGGGACCTGTAGTCTCTGCGGCTGCAGAGCTATATTTAAAGTTGTGGGGGGCTGCAGTTTGCTCTGTTCTGCGGGGCAAGGTTTGGGACTCATGACTGCTCGTTTCCCCCGCCCCAAACCCTGATTGTTAAGAAGTGGGGAAGCTGATGTAATGGCCAGGGAACACAGCAAGGGGTAGCTGTCAGGTGGCCCATTCAGGAGAGGGCCAGACCCCGCTGGCATGCTCGCAACAAGCCTGGTGAGTCACGTTGCTAAGGGGTGGCAGGCCAAGCAGGGCCATTGGCAGGAAGCGGATCAGAGGACTTAGGGTCTAAATCCCATTTTTCAGCTCGTGTGAAAACATCGGTGGATCTTAAAGCCCCATTTAAGGTTTAACTGGCCAGTTGTTGCAGCCTCTGACGAGGGGGTAGGGTTATGGGGGGGGGGGGGGGTAGCAGATTAACAGGGACCTGCTAAGAGGGAACATGGCACCGTGATGTGACAGGCTTCACTGACCCAAACCCCCCTGCGCTCATCCAGGCTACGAGGGGCGAGAACTAATATCAAGGCAACCTCCCATTGAAATCACATTCTCTCCTCACCCACTGCCCCAGGCCCAGCGAGCTGCTGGTACAGGGGGGCAGGGATTTGCCTGCGGCTGAGATGCTCTAACAACACGCAGGTCCATCTGTCTCCGGTGATCAGCCAGCCGTGATTTTCAGAGCCCGATTAAGGATTACAATCGCACACGCAGCTCTTAAACACCAGCCCATGAGAAGGGGATGAGTGCGGCTCCAGAGGAAGATAAAAATCCTGCAGAGGAGCTAAATGAGGGGATTTTAGAAATCATCTCCAGGCTTAGCCCTGAACATTCCCGTGGGGCTCTCACTTTCATGATCCCAGCCGGGCCGCTCCCCTTCTGTCCCTGCAAAGGGGTGTGTAACACAGCTCAGATCGCAGCAGCGAGTGTGGAGGAAGTCAGTGCAGGAGTCCTGCAGGCAGACCCCAGACTAACACCCTCCTGCGAGCAGCAAGGGAGACTGGGTTTCTGCAGTGGGACCCATGGGTGATCAGCGGTGGGGCTGGAGAACTGAGCTGAGTTATATCCCTCACACCGCACCAGGCTGTCTCCATGCCTAGGAAGTGAGGCAGAATATAGATTTACCAGTGATAGCCTGGGACACATTCACACCCGCACAGCAGTAGTAGCCTTACGGCCTTGGAGGGCTGCAGCCACTAGAGGGCAGCATGGTCACACAACGAAGGGGTCTGACGGTTTCCAGCTGGCAGAGGGCAGCGGTGGCCAGAGATCCTGGGAGGACAGCATTGTCCGACTACACATGCCTGCCTCTTTCCTCACCAAGTGCTCTCAGGAGCCGCTTGGCCCATTCCAAGCACTGCCTAGTGTTGGCACAGCTGTTCAACCAAGAGGCAGCTAGGGGAAGGAACTGAGCCAGGCGGCACCACTCGGTTCAGCTCACCCCTCTCCACGCCTCCCTCGAGTCAGGAGAGAGACCCCGACCCAGAGCGGTGGGAAAGGGAGCGCACAGGGCCCTAGGGGGCTGAGTTTCATGCCTCAGCTAAAAATGGTAATTTGAATAGCACGGCATCTCCTAGCACCATGCTAGGGCAGTGGGGCCGACGCTGACTCAGAGGGGAGAACGCCCCCCTGCTGCTCCCTGCAGCACAGCGCCCCTGACTGCTTCACTGGAGTCTGCACCGCCCCAGAGGGGAGAGCACCCCATAGGGTCCCATCGGATGAGTGACAATACTGAGGAGAGAATTCCCTACTGATTCACGCTCTCTCCTTCCTGGGGCAAGGGAGATTTTCCTCACAGGTCTCCCATCCAAATGCTGAGCCAGCCCAATCCTGCTTAGCTTGCGAGTGCCAAGTTCACAGACGGGGGAAGAGAAATCATCCCCTCATTGGAGAGGTGACAAGGGAGAGCAGAACCGGGCATGTGGAGCAGGGGCCCAGTGTGCGGGGAAGGGAAGGCGTTACCTTTAAAACAGGTGATGAAGTTCTTCACTTTGGCATCGTCCAGGAAAAGCTGCAAAACAAGGCAAGAGAGGCGGACGGTGAAGATCAACCTGCCACAGCACAGCAGGGGCTCCTCCAGAGGACCGTGCCCCAGAGGTCATGGGAGACATTTCAGAGCCTTGCGTCTGCGGCTCCAGGAGTCCATGGCCCAACTATCCTACCCTATAGCATGGGCAAAGCATGGGCCGTGGAGCTCTGCGGCTGCCCTTTGATCATGATGGAGAATGGCAGGCAGAGACCTGCAGTCTCAGGATGAGGCTACAGTGGGCCCCAACGTGATACAAATTAGGTGAGACCGAATGGCCCTTGCCACGTTGCCATCATGCACCTGCGCTGGACATTGACTCTGCTTTGGAGCAGCGGCTCCATGTTGTCGCCGCATCCAGTCAATGATCCCAGCTTCCTATTTGCTCCTCTCATCCCAATTTACACATGAACACGGCCAGCCAGGTGCCCCCCTGCCCAGCTGCAGGGAATGAGTAACTCACTGGAGCCACAAGGAGTTTCCAGTGTCCTCTGGGGTCGTGAAGAGAACTGGGCCTCTGATGTTCTGGCCATGCAGCCGTCCCCTCCCCTGGGTCTTGTTCCTACCAGTGGGAACTAACAAGCGGGCTGATTCTCAGATGTGCTGAGCACCTGCGGCTCCCACTGAAATCAGGGGTCCTCTGGGCACTCAGCCTCATTGAAAATGAGGCCGTCCATCCCTGCTCCCCACAGCAGAGAGGGGCAATTCTGCAGCAGCCACAAACAGCCACAAAGCCTGAATTCACCAGGATCATTAATGTACAGAGCAGGCAGACACATCTCAGCACTGCAGATGCTTCTTTAGCACTAATTACAACTCCTAATCTCTCCGGCTATGACTAATTCACCATTAATTCAGTAAGCGGTTAATGCAGAAAAAATGATCAATTGAGGCTAACGGATTAGAGAGGCACAAACAGCCCGGAGGGTTAGAAGAGGGCCAGATGGAACTTCCCAAGCCCAGAAGAGACTATTTCATCGGTCTGATGCGTCCCAGGATTGAGATCTCACATGGGGCTTATTAATAAGTTTCACTTGGCTTTGAAAGCAGGCCAGCCTGCTGACCCTACAGCTAGCATGCTGCTATCCTGCCTGGGAAACCCAGCCTCGATCCCCTTTGTTCCTGGCAGTGATGCTGCATGGACAGTGCCCTCCAGCCCCTGGCAAGCAAGGGGAGTGACTGCAATTTGCTCAGCAACAATCTGCCTGGCTGCTTTAGGGGTGGCATTAATGAATGCTGGAAGGCCTTCCCTCAGCGCTGCAGCCACCTGCATGAATCAGAGGAGAGCAGAAGGGGGCATGGTGGGGGCAGAGGGGAGCTGCTGTTGGCTCCAAGGAGCCAGGAATTCCCACAAACGAAACAAGGAACAGATTTCATCTGCCTCCTGGTGGAGAGGAGTCTGCTCCCCAGGGTTTGTCCACAGTTCATACACAGTGTAACTAACCCGGGCACAGGCTGCTACGGCTTGGCCTAGGGGAGTAACTCCATTAGCTGGGAGTCCGTAGCAGGCGGCTCTCGTCACTGGAGCCGGCTGCTAGAGGGGGGTCAGAGGCGCCACGCGAGCGTATTGCAATAGCCTCTTAGCCAAGGGCCTCTCCCCACCAACCTGACCCTGCATTTGAACCAGACAGCAACCTCAGCAAAGCTACCGCCCCACCCATTACCGAGCGACGTCGCCTCCATCCTTCAGGCTGGAACGGACACAGCCTCACCGGTCCCCAGCCCCTTCCTTCTGGGGCTGTGCCACCCTTGGGTGATGGCAGGGATCAGGCTGTGCTTACAGTCACTTATTTGAGGACTTTGGCACGGTAATATGCATTGTTAGCGTTTTAGCACCACCTGGTGGCACAACTGGGGAACTGTCACTTTAAGCCAACCATGCACACTCCAGACAAAAAACACCTAACAGCCATCCAACAACGACAACAAACTTCACAACTCACAGACCACCACTTCTGGGAGACTCCACAGCACTCCATGACACACCAATATCATCAGTTTATCAGGACAACCCCTAACCGGAGGTGAATTATCTGTCCTCTCCAAGGGACCAAACTTCTGCCCCATCACAGAACCTGATACCATACTAACATGTGGAGAGCTAGAAGAAATCTTTTGCCACCTCTGCCTCCCAGGATTCTTTCACAACAATGACGACACCACCCACAACTACCGCGTTCCCACCGACAATCATAGGAAAAAAGAACCCTCTGACGACACCACACAGTGGACAAAACCACACACTTGATCGTTACATTGATTGGCTGTGAAATCCTTAACACAAATCACAACCACCACAATCCCTCCACCGTCAAGAGAACGGCTATACAGTCCCTGAAATCCAGCCACCAGAAAACGATCAAACCAGCAGACGGAGGGGGTGCCATCATAGTTCTCGACCAGGATGACTATGTCAACGAGGCCAATTGACACTCTCAGACACCACTTACCATAAGAAACTCAAAGAAGACCCCACACCACAATTCACCAGGAATTTAAAGGATGCCATCAAATCCTTCCCCAAACAACTCCAAGAGAAACTATACAACCTCACCCCCCAAGAGACCACCCCAGGGACCTTCTACATGCCTCCCAAGGGAGCCCAGGCAGGTCCATCATATCTGGCCATTGTACTCTTACTGAAGTAACATCAGGACTCATAGAAACCATCTTCAACGCACTCGCCACACAAAGGGCCAGCTTGCTCCAGGACACAATCAACTTCCTCCAGAAACTCTGCAACATTAACTGCCTCCTTCAGAACACCATCCTTACCACCATGGACGTCACCTCCCTATACAACAACATTCCTCACAATGACGGCATGGCTGCCTTCCTCAAATATCTACAAAACAATGGACAACACTCAGGTATCCACCCCAAACACATATCCAAACTCATCCATTACATCCTCACCCATAACAATTTCACATTCAGCAACAATGGGAACAGCAATGGGTAATGGCTCCCCAATATGCCAACTTCTTCATGGGCACCTTGAGGAGGAATTTCTGGACAAATGCACCATGAAACAAATGACATACCTGAGATATATCTGGACAGATGACCTAAGCTCCCTTGTAGATTTCCACCACAACTTCAACCACCAGCACCCACCCATTAAACTCTCTTTAGAACATTCCTGCACCAGCATCAACTTCCTGCACACCACGATCAGCTTCAGCAGTGGAGCCCTACAGACAACTACATACAAAACACTCACAGATCACGCATCCAGTAACAACCCCAAACACACCAAGAAATAAATCTGTTATCTACAGTCAGGCACTCAGATACCACAGAATATGCTCTGAGGAGAAAGTCCAGGATACACACGTTAACATACTTAAATCTACCTTCACTAAACAAGGACACTTCACCAGAGAAGTAGATCATGTCATGGAAGAGGCCACAAATGCCTCAAAAGAACCTGCTTCAATACAGAAAAGAAACTCTCTCTGACTTCACATCTCTAGTTGTCACTGTCATGGAGTCCCTGGGCGATGCTCTGGAACTGCTCCCCATGAAGCCAGTCAGGACTCTGGGGCAGTCGCCTTTCTGTGAGCAGCCTGTCTGCAGGACACACAGCTCACACAGCTTCCACCTTCCTGGGTCTGACCTCGGAGCATTCAGCATCCTCTGCCCCTCCGTGCACTTCCCCCAGCGAGTCCGCTCAGGCAGGGCTCCTGGGGAAGCCAGAGGGTCCTGCCCCCCAACTTCGCAGTCAGATGTGACTCTCAGCCAGCCAGTAAAACAGAAGGTTTATTAAACGACAGGAACATGGTCTAAAACAGAGCTTGTAGGTGCAGAGAACGGGACCCCTCAGCTGGGTCCATTTTGGGGGGCAGTGAGCCAGACAACCATGTCTGCCCTTCACTCCATGTCCCAGCCAGCCCCAAACTGAAAACTCTCTCCAGCCCCTCCTCCCCTGAGCTTTGTTCCTTTCCTGGGCCAGGAGGGCACCTGATTCCTTTGTTCTCCAACCCTTTAGCTCTCACCTTGCAGGGGGGAAGGGCCCAGGCCATCAGTTGCCAGGAAACAGGGTGTCGGCCATTCTCTGTGTCCAGACCCCTGCACACACCTGCCCTCTAGGGCTCTGCAATGATCATACACCTTTACCCCACCCCCTAGATACTTAAGAACTGCCTAGGGGAAACTGAGGCACCCCCACATTATTCAGAGGAAACATTAAGAACAGTCCCACACCACCCCACACTGGAACCCATACAGGGTAACACTAAACAGTTACAATGCATACTTGATGGGGACCCCAACAGGAAAGAAATCTTTCCCGAACCCCCTCTTCTGGCCTTCAAACAACACCCACACCCAACCTTATCAAGCTCTCATTAGAAGCAAGCTCCCCATACACCAGGACCCACCAACTCAAAGTGGCACCAGACTCTGCCAGAACAGATACAAAACCTATTGACCCCTCCTCTGCTATGATGTTCAATGCCCCCATAACACACCTTTCAAGATCCATGGGTCCTACACATGCCTATCACATGTGCTGTACCTCATCCAGTGCATTAAATCCCTCCATAACAACTATGTGGGTGAAACCAGACAATCACTATGCTCTCAAATGAATTCACACAGGAAAAAGACAAAAGCACCGTATAAACTGTGGGTGAAGTCTTTCCACAAAGCAATTGTTCTATATCTGACCTCTCAGTTCTCATCTTCACAGGAAACCGGCACAACACCTTCAAAAGACGAGCCTTGGAGTTAAATTCATAACTTTGCTAGACACTAAAAATCATGATCTTAATAAAGACACTAAATTTATGGCTTCTTACAACAATCAATAACCCAATAACTCCCTTTTTTTGTTCTATGACCGGAAGGGTGTTAATTGGCCACTTCACCTTGAATAGTCCCTTAGAATATTCATGAACTATTTATGTGAAACACCCTGGTCCGGCTTGTATTTAGCCGTGACCCGTTGGGTATGTCTACACGGCCATTAAAAACCCACGCTGGCCTGTCCCCGCTGACTTGGGCTCCGGCTAAGGGGCTCTTTAATCGCACTTTAGACGTTCGGGCTAGGGCTGGAGCCTGGGCTCTCGGAACCTGCAAGGTGCGAGGGTCCCAGAGGCCTGCAGCCCGAGCCCAAACATCTATCAGAATTAAACAGCCCCTTAGCCCAAGTCAGCCAGCGCAGGCCAGCCATGGGTTTCTAACTGCAGTGTAGGCATACCCTCCGAATACCTTCTCCAGACCTGAAGAGGTCTGTGCAGTTCAAAAGCTTGAAACTCTCTCCAACAGAAGTTGGTCCAACAAAACATATTACCTCCCCCCGCCCCGCCTTGTCTCTCTGATATCCTGGGACCAACACAGCTAAACACTACACACAATCCAGACTCAGTCGCCACCTGAAGGCCAAGAACCAGAGCACAGCACAGCTGCCTACGAATTTACTGAGGGGTGAGAGTGGGGCCTAGGGACCCAACACCTTCCAGCCCTGCAAACTCCCTCCCTTCCCTCCCCACCTAGGAGTCAGACAGCAAGCTGGGTTCTTTCCAGCTCTAACATCGCATCGTCAGGGGCAGTTTTTAAGCACTGACAGCAACAGTCTGTGGCCGGAGAATCTGGGGGTCCTGATGATGACACGACAGGCACAATAAGCTCTAGTTTGCTCCCCTGTATTTATGTCGGTGTCTGTCAAGGCAAGAGACCCGACTCAGATGCACGGCAAGGGGGGGAAGAGGCCATTCTTAGAGACAATGCAGCCAAGCCCTCCCCTCGAGGCAGAGCTGGAAGGAGGCCACAGGGGCTCTCCCTGTCTGGAGGCTGGGAGCAGTGATCTCACCTTACTGCAACTTCATTTTGTGCCCAGCTCTGCCTTGTCCCACATAATGAGGCTGGACAGAATTTATTTTTTTTAATCATTTCATCTGATAATATCCATGTTCATTATTAAACGGTTATCATTTTTATCAATTTACATCTTCACAGTTGTCCAAAGTTATGGGTTTTAAGTATTTTTTCAATTTTTATTGATGTAAATTTTCACCGTTGTGGGAAACTGTTGGGGGGGGGGGTCAGACAATTACTTAACACCAGTAGATGTTGAGATTCAAATAGTTAAATCTTTGTAAAATGTTAAAACACAAACTGACAACATCACATGTTAAAATATACAACGTGAATAGCCTTAAATCAAACCCTGGTATGTTCTCAAGCAGGATTTCTCTTACTTTGCCTATCTGTAAATGTCGGTCATGATGGATGGAAATATTTTGTGGGTTCCTGAGTGTTTGATGAAATCAACATTTACCAGGAAAAAAATCAAATCCTTCCTGGCCACCCCACCTGGCCCTGGTGGTCGATGCTGTTACTGCTCCATTAGTGACTAGAAATTAGCCACTGCCAACTCCCATGATTTGGCATGAAGTGAGCTGTAGCTCACAAAAGCTTATGCTCAAATAAATTGGTTAGTTTCTAAGGTGCCACAAGTCCTCCTTTTCTTTTTGCGGATACCGACTAACACGGCTGCTACTCTGAAACATGATAATTATTGTTTTCCTTAAAGCCCCAGCTCCTGGAGTCACGGGGGTATGGGATGATTTTTTGCCACCCTTCTTAAACAAAAAAGTAAGTTTCTAGCCCCAGTGGCGTGGAGATAGCTTCAAAATGTGCACCCTAAAGGCTCAACAAACAGAAGGCAAATAAAAAGAACCCCAAATCTAGTACATTTACATCACTGCATGATTTTCAGGGAGCCCGATTCATGATTTTCGAACACTTGGGGCTGGCAACGCTGCCTGGCAGAAACGGGGGGCTGCCAGGCTCTGGCACAGCGGGGTTTGCTGTGGCTCCCGAGCCCCACTTTCAGCTCCTGGCCCACGGGGAGAGGCGGCCGCGTCTCCCAGGGCCTCTCCCCGGGCCCCCTTCCCCCACAGCCCCTCTCCTCTCCCCACAGCCCCCCGCTCAGTGCGCCCAGCAACCCCGGCCAGCCCCCTGGGGCCACGCTAGCCTCGGCCCCACGGCAGGGGGCTCCCCGGGATCTCCAGCCTCAGGCTCTTGGCTGGCTCCGCAGAGACGGGTCTGCCCGGCCCCGGGCCCCCGCCCGTCACCGGGGCCTCCGCTCCGCTCCCCGGGCCCGTCACCGGGGCCCGCCCGTCACCGGGGCCTCCGCTCCGCTCCGCTCCGCTCCCCCGGCCCCCGCCCGTCACCGGGGCCTCCGCTCCGCTCCCCCGGGCCGCACCTGGCCCTGGTGGTCGACGTAGTAGAAATACTCCCGGGCGCGGGGCGAGGGGCTCTGGCCCTGCGTGTAGGCGGCGGGGCCCGCGGGCCCGGGGCAGCCGCCGGGCCGGAGCAGGAAGCGGAGCCCGCCGCGGAGCAGCCTCATGGCCGGGGCCGGCCGTGGTTACCCGGGAGCGACGGGTCCGGCCGCGCAGCCGCTCCCCGGCCCCGGGCCCTGCGCTCGCGTTCCGGGCTCCCTCCCCGGGCCGGCCCCAATTAAACCCCCAATTAACCCCCCCCAGTACTGGCCGGCCCCAATTAAACCCCCAATTAACCTCCCCCAGCACTGGCCGGCCCCGCCCTTGTCCCCCCCACAATTACCCCCCCAGTACTGGCTGGTCCCGCCCTTGTCCCCCCCCAATTAACCCCCCCAGCACTGGCCGGCCCTGCCGTTGTCCCCCCCTATTTAACCCCCCCCAGCACTGGCCGGCCCGGCCCTTGGCCCCCCCACAATTACCCCCCCAGTACTGGCTGGTCCCGCCCTTGTCCCCCCCCAATTAACCCCCCCAGCACGGGCCGGCCCCGCCCTTGTCCCCCCCTAATTTACCCCCCCCCAGCACTGGCCGGCCCCGCCCTTGCCCCCCATTACCCCCCAGCACTGGCTGGCCCCGCCCTTGTCCCCCCCAATTAACCCCCCCCCAGCACTGGCCGGCCTGACCCCAATTACCCCCCCAATTAACCCCCCCAGCACTGGCCGGCCGGGCCCCAATAACCCCCCCAATTAACCCTCCCCCAGCACTGGCCAGCCCAGCCCGTCTCCCCCTCCCCTAATTAACCCCCCCCCAGCACTGGCCAGCCTGCCCCCATCTCCCCCTCCCCTAATTAACCCCCCCAGCACAGCTTCTGCCCCCCCAGCACTGCCCAGCCTGCCCCCCCGTATCGCCTACCCCAATTAACCCCCCCCCCAAGCACTGGCCAGCCTGCCCCCCCCCCGTATCACCCTCCCCCAATTAACTCCTGGTCAGCACCCTTCACCCTTTCCCCCTGTCCTTGGTGGACTGATCTCCCCGGGGCCCTCACACAGCAGCAGGAACAGGACTACCTCTGATGTGGTTTTCTGCACCCCAGGCAGGGACATTTCACCTAGAGGGGTGCTAGAAATAGAAACCAGCCCAGGCAAATTCCCCCCATCTGCGGGAAAAGAACCGGACACTCTCATCCTGACTGGGAGGGTGGAACCAGGGGCAGGAAGGGCTGAGAGAGACAGAGGGGCAGGGAATCAGGCCAGAGTTTGCAATGGGATATGGGAACAAGAAAGGCCCGTGTGACATGAGGTGGCATGTGCAGAGGCCTCCCGTCTCCGAGCAGCAGCGAGGGCAGAGTCAGTCACACTCAGTGTAACGTCCCCCTGGCTCAGCCGTGGCCACGTTTGCAATACTCTGTTCATTTCCCAAAGGGCTCCCCTAATTCTGGGGGCCTCCAGTGTTGGGTGCCCAGCCCCAGACACTTGTGCCCGGATAGTCCAAGCTGCTGAGGTTGTCCCCAGCTCCCGCTGCTTCCGGTACAGTTGCTCAGCACGGCTCTGAACCAGGCCCAGGGGGCTCAGCTGACGATGTTGTGGAAAGGCTGGCCCCACACCTAGGGAGAGAAGGGGTGTCGGCAGCCTGCGACACTGATTGTTTAACCCCTTTGCTGGGTGCCGTGCTCTGCTAGCCTGGAATTGGGAAATTCAAGGAACCTTTCCCAGCAGGGAGATGTGGGGCTGTGGAGAAGCCTCCTAAAGGGAGCAGTGGATGCGCCATCCTTGGAGAATTCACTTTTGGGACCAGGCCTGCCCTGATCCCCAGGCAATAGACCAGATGTAGGCCCTAGCAGGCCTTTTTCATCGCCAGCTTTTACAATTCCTGCCACCTGTGATCAGCGGGGGTGCAAGTCCCTGGTCTCACCTACAGGAGGCAGTGCCCCTCTGCTGAACCACCCTGCCTGTGTGCGCCCAGATAGCTTGTACGGTGTTGATTGACGAGAGTAAAGCCAGCCCTTCTGGGTGCTGAGCTCACAGGTGCTTCAGGCTGGGTGAGCCAAACCCAGGGGGGAGGGATAGCTCAGTGGTTTGAGCATTGGCCTGCTAAACCCAGGGTTGTGAGTTCAATCCTTGAGGGGGCCATTTAGGGATCTGGGGCAAACATTGGGGAGATGACCTCCTGAGGTCCCTTCCAACCCTGATATTCTATGAAACTCCCCCTGCTCGGGTGCTGAAGGCAGCATTATGGGAGCCCCAGCTCCCCTGCCTGGCTGGGCAGAGGGTTGACTGCTAGGGCACCAGACTGGCTGCTCCTGGTTATTTTTGATCATATCCTGTAACGCCAGCCTTGCTGGCCAATGTGCAGATGCCCTTGGTGCAGTGAGCTCTGCCCTCGGTCCCATACAGAGTAAGATTCCCCCAGCCCAGCCCCTCCCCACACATTCAATGAGCTTTTGAAAAATATGTAGATCTATTTGGGGATTTTTAATTTTTTTTTTTTTTTGCTTCCTGGTTTCTGAGTCTTTAGGGGTCGCTGGAGTCACGTTTTAAAACTTTCCCGTTACCAGAAGGGCTAGAAAGTTGCTCTTTTAACAAATACAAGCTGGGAGGTTCCCAGAATCACCTGACAGCAGGCGCTGAGGCTGTCGGACATGCCCCAGATACCCCCAAGTTAGTGTCACCAACTCCCAGCTCCAAAGGTCAGTCGCCCCCTCCCCCCCGAATATTAAGAGTTGGCTTAAAAATCAGATTTTAAAAAATCATCCAGCTGGGGCCTTTTCTTGGCCTCTGGATGTTGGAGTCTTTAGGGGTCACATTTTCCAAGTCTCCTCTGCAACCATGAGGGGTGGAAACCAACTCCCCTTGGCCCCCTTCCTCCGTCAGGCCCCTGGAAGTTACAACCTCTTTCCATACCACACACCAAGGCTGAGATTTCCACCCAGTCCCAGGACTCCAGGAACTGGGGCTTTAAGCGAACCACCAAATATCATGAGACTTGTGCTACAATCCCAAGAGACTTAGCGAAGGGTTGAAATCGAACACAGCCTGATGCTGCTTGTTCCAGGGACGTTTGGCAGACCTGTTGCAGGTGCCGAGGGAGCCATGTACCCGGGGCGGGGAGGGGCTAGCAGGCCAGCTGGTGGGGAGTGCACACCGGGGTGTTTGGTGACCATCAATTGTGTAACTGAACCCTAACAAAAAGCACTGAGCTCCTGAGACTGGGGTGGCCCCTGGGAGCTCTCCAGAAGCTGGGAGCAGAACCTGTGCCCAGCTGACCACCAGTTTATCAGGGGCAGAGGACACCTTGTATA
This sequence comes from Natator depressus, assembly GCF_965152275.1. NCBI lineage: Eukaryota > Metazoa > Chordata > Testudines > Cheloniidae > Natator > Natator depressus. The sequence goes on from NC_134235.1 coordinate 3,592,197, forward strand.
TTTATTCTCTGTGTAGTGCCGCGGGGGCATTAGAGACAAAGCCAATGATACAGTCCCTGGCCCCAGGTGTCTGGAGTCAGATCTGTGGCCCTGGGGCTCCTGGACTCTGAGTTCCAGCTTCAGAAGCCGAGAGAGGAAGTTTTGACCTAGAACCGTTGGTGTGTGACAGTCAGAGCCTCCTCTCAGCCTGGCTGAGGTCCACTGCCTGCAGAGGCTGCTCCTGATGGACGCAGGTGTAGCAGGCAGAGCCAGGGCCCTGCTGGGTCTTTGGGAGGCTGTGGCCATGGTCAGACCTCCAGCTGGCAGCACTCGGAGAGAGAACCAGGGGGAAGTGTCACCACCCTGCCCTGGCTAGGACCTTTGCTCTGTGCTAACCCTGGGGGATCCGGAGCTCAGACGGGGCGTGATGCTGATCTCCCAGTGTGATGCAGGGGTAGCCCCGTGGTGGCCAATGGAAAGAGGCGTATCGAGGCTCGAGGGGATGTGAATGAATGGAACTGACACCTCAAGCCCATCCCCATCCTCCCACCTCTGGGGCAGAGAAACTCCCAGTAACTTCCCAGGCACATCCACCTACTGCCATACAGGCCGGTCAGTGCCCCCCAACCCATCCCAGTGGTGTAAGGGATCCTGGCTTTGCACTCAATGCCAGCTTGGTGCTTTGCCAATTGCCCCATCTGACCCAAAGCTCCAGAAGGAGAGGTGCTGTCTTCCAAACCACAGGTAAAACCGAGGCCCCGAGCACTCGGAATCAGAGAAGATCCCCAGGAGTCAGGATGCAACCCAAAGTATCCTGGCTGGGTCCCAACTCAGCTAATCCCATTCCACTTCCCTAATTTTCTCCTGTCCTTGTTATGTAGTGTCACTGTGTGATGTTAAACAGCTGCTGCTTTCTACCCCAGAGCGGGCTGTATTTCAGTGGTGGGTGAAAGATGTGATCCTCATCTCACAATGGTATGAATCAGGAGAGGTTCACCTGAAGTTGATGGAGAGACCCTGGTACTAAGGACAGAGACTCAGGCTCCGTTTGCTTTGGCCTTGTTCAGGAAATGTAACGAATTGTGGACTTCTGAGGTTATTGGAGCCCACTGGCAGAGCGTGTGCATCACTCTCACTCTAGCTGATCAGCTAGAGGATAACAGCCTGCTACTGCTACCAGCCTATGGAGTTCCTTCTTTAGTTTGAGTGGCAGGGTCCTTTGTTCTTGAAGTCCTGATGTTCAAACCCGGCCCACGAGCTGTGCAGGGGAGGTTGTGATGTTACCCCCCTGCTAATGGGGGCTCTGTGCGTGTCTGGGGGGAGAAGGGACCCTTTACACATGCAGGAAACAGACGCAGCTACCAACACCCAGGACATGCAGCACAGGGGAATGTCCATATGTAGCTTTATTCACACAACATGGAGTCGCTGCTACCTGTCCATGCTTCATAATTACAGAGTTAGTCAGACAACGTTACACGGTAGGTTGCCCCCCTAATCGCCTTCACGGCCCGTGGGTATTAAAGGTCAAAGGTTACTCAGCATGTCTCATGAATGTCCATCTCCGCCGTGAATGCGGATGGGCAGAGAGAGCCGAGTCTCGTCTGTGTCCCTTCAGGTGCGTTGCTTGCAGCCTGCCCAGTGCCTGAGATGATTGTCCAAGGAAAACATCGGGGAGTTGGGGGGGGGGGGAGGGCATCAGACTTTCAAATTCACCTTGACACTTGAAAGGAAGGAACGAAAAAGAGACAGAAACACAGTGTCCAGCAACGACCTCAGTGATCCCAGGCAAAGCACAATTCCTGGCTAGGGAACCCATTGGGGTAACATGGTGACTCCATCTGCTGGGGCTGGCTTGGGCCAGGCAGCACTGCTCTCCAGCCTCTGCACCATGTCAGCGACAGGCCAAATCACTAATATCACCAGCTGAGGAACGATGCCAGGCACTGAGCCAGATCCTGATCTCAGTTACACGGGTCTAGCTCTAGCTCTGAGTGACTCCACTGGGCCGGGTTCTGCTCGCACTTCCCCTCCGCTCACCAGGATGAAGTTGCTCTTGATTTGGGCTGGTGTCAATGCAAGATCAGGCCCATCGACTGTGGACTCGCCCCAGACTGACCTGTGTTAACCCAGAATCCGGCCCTTTGGCTGGATATACTATATGCTAGGGGCTGGCCCACAAGGGCTGGCCTGGTTTGTTCTGGCTGTAATGTGGGCCTGTGAGCTCACGCGGGTGTAAACTGGGGCGGCGGGGGACATGCTATGGAGTCAGCGGAGTGGTGGAGGTGAGAGGAGAATCAGGCCCAGTTGCTGGATTGTCTGGGTTCTGCTTTGCCTGTGGAATTTAGTGCTGGTGAGAGATGCCAGACTGAACGCCCTGGACAGCAGAACGGGCATAGGCAGGCTCCACATTGCCAACAAGCCCAGCCCCACCTGGAGAGACCCCCTGGGGTGGGGGAGCAGAGAGCTGGGGGTCGCATGTGCTGAGGCACATTAGTGGTTAGTCACTGAGTAGTTAAAAGCAAGTTTCACTTTATGGGGTTTCTTCGTCTGGAACGGACCCAGTGAGGGTGGGGTGGTGGGAATCTTTGTCGCCCATTGATGGAGAATGCACCTCCAGCCCCAAACACCCTCCGGAGCAGTCGCCTTTGTCTCCCATAATGTCTGGCTCCCTCCTTGCTGTCCCTCCATGAGTGGTTTGGTTTGTTCTTTTTTTGTCTTTTTAATAATAAATAAAAACTCAAGTCTAAAAAAATTGATATATAAAATCGAGGGGGAAAACCGAGTTTATGACGACAAGAACAAAGTCAGAACATCTGAAACATACAAAGCTGGAGAAAGGCCAGTTCCATCTAAAAATAAAACAAAATGAAGAAGGGGGAGAATCGCTCCAGAGCTTCTAATGAGATCAAAAGAGCTTCTGGATAGATAGAAAATCTCTGTACAACTCCTGTCTTTAACTGAGAAAAGTTGGAGCCAATGAAAAGAGAATCGGTGTCAAACCCCCATTCCTCATGCACTGGGATTCAGGCCAGTACCTCCAGCATTAATGCCCAGTCTACCACTGAAGTCAAGGGTACAATTCCCACTGGCTTCAGTGGGGCCAGGATCCAGCCTCCTGATCTCCTGCCAGTGTAAATCTGGAGTAAAAACCACTGACGTGGATGGATTTGCGCTCGGGTAAATGAGACAAGAACTAGAATTTGGTTCAACAGGACAAGCCTGTTCAGGCTGCAATTCCAGTCCCCACCTTGGGAAAACCTCCAGCCACTGCTGGGAAAGGCCTGATGGGTTCCCACCTGGGCACATGCAAATGGATAATGCTAAAGCAAATCAACCAAGAGTTACGCAGAGATTTGTGGGCAGCAAGCACACAACAGGGCTCCCCACACAACCGGGGGTCCCCATATGTCCAGCAGGGGGACAGCAAGGAGATGGGCCGAACGCTCTGTAACAAACAGCTACGTGCCAGTCGCTTCCTTTGGCCGTATGGACGCTGACCAAGTCCTAGAGACACATTACCTAGGAATTCAGCACTAACCTGCGTCTGCTTATTCCACGGTGGCCCCAGCAGTGCATTGCTCCCTGCCACACATGGGGTCAAACTCAGCCCTGGCTTCCAGGGATTCATTATAGGGATGAATTTGCCCCTTCCCCTATTTAAAGGGACACTGTCAAGTTAAAAATCCCTTCCCTGGCTTCCTAGCAGCATCTACGCTTATTTGATCAGCTCAGGCTGTGCAGCTAGACGGGGCAGTTTCACTTCCTGGTTCTCAGGCAATTGCCCAGGGCTCTTTGAGGAGCAGGGACAATTTCAATCTCATTTTGCATGTTGACCAGGCTGATTTCATGAACCCTTCCCCACTGCCGCCTGGTGGTCAGACCATTCCTGTAACACACAGCCTGTGTTTCTGGCCAAAACTCCCTGACAACGTCCCTTAAAAGAGCCACGTTCCTCTAGGTTTTGGTACCAGTGGGAAGGTGTAGCCCCTGGGGAGAAGGGGCTCCCAGCCCTGTCTGGAGACTCAAGAGCCAGCTCCTGATCTCAATGTAGGGGAGATCTCTCCAGATTCGCCGAGATCAGAATCCAGCCCCAAGACCCTGCCCGGGCCCAGTGATGCCCTTGCTACACTAGCGCGACTCCTACGGGCTTCGAGAGCCTAGACAGCAGGCACTGGGTCCAGGAGGGTTCCACCCAACCGTGCCTCCTTGGCTGCTCCCAGGGAAAGGGAGGAGCCTACCAGCCGCTCTGTCAGTAAGACCCAGGGAGCTGCGCTCAGGGTCCCCGGGGCAGGATCTGGCCCTGGGCAAGGTGTGGAACTCGTGCAAGAAGTGTGCACTTTCTTACTGCCGTAAACCAGCCAGAGGGGAGACTTCAGTGCCAGAAACAACCCGGTGGGTACTGAGCCTTAGTTAAACCTGTCGTGTGTGGCTGCCTGGGGGAGCAGCAGAGACTCAACCAGCTGCTTAGTAGAGATGGCTCTTAGAGCCGGGCTCCATTGGGCCGGACCCTGAGCACCCAGCAAGGAACTGCCAGTACCTCACTGCTGGGGGACTCTAACATTTCACCTTTGCCTTCTTGACTGATCCTGCGGCAACGAGCCTGGGAACGGCCAGGTGGCCCCTGCACTCGGCTGAGTGGAGTCAGCGCTGCAGAAGGTCCTGTCCCTAAGGGAGCCACCCAAGGGCCTTTCTCTACAGGACACAGGGGGAAGAGGAGTATTATTTTTGGTCAGAAGCCATGAAGAAACCCTGCAATGGAACCCCCCAAACAAACTGGGACAAAAGCTAATTCTTGTGCAATGAAAGGGCGACAGACAATGGCTCTAAAGATAAATAGCATCTGGATTTAAAACTATGTCATTAGCGATTTTTACTATGTATATCTCTCTCTCTTTATATCTCTCTATATAATCTTACTGGCCTGGGATGCGTCATAACATTCCAGCTTTACAGGAACGCATTAAATAAAAATAATCTCCCTCTCCATCGCTCTTGCTCCTGTTGCTGGAGCTACTCCAGACCTTGCTTCTAGAATCTTGCCCTCCCTGCCCTGCCGGGGAGACGGGTTAGATGGTCTGGGAGGCCCCTTCCATTTGTAAGTTCTACTGGTGAAAGAGGGGACACAGGGTACCACTTGCACCCAGAAACCCCAGCTGGGGTGTCGGCTGACCTTGCCCAGTCTCGTCTCTGCTAGCACTGTACATCCAGACTGCAATCTTCAGTGGATGAGCAGGTGTCTCTAGGTGAGTCCATGAAAGAGCTGGGTTACTGCTGATTGAGGGTCCAATCCTGAGAAGGGCTGAGGGTCCTAACCTCCTACTGACGACATGGGAGCTGAGGGCCCTTGACAGCTCACAGGGCCAGGCCCATGAGCAGCAGAGATGCTGGGTCCAGAAAGGAGGCTTGCCCAGCCAGATGGGAGCCTGGTCTGGGGCCTCCACCATTTTTGCTTTCGGATCCAGTACAGGCACTGATTAAGCATGATTCACATTGCAGCCTGGGGGTGCTGCCTACGTCACCGGGCCACTGAAAGAGGGCAAAACAAATGAGCACCGGCCAAATGAGGGTCCCTCCCAGGTGCGAGGAAGCAGCTCTCCTCACGCCCTTCTCCTGGAGCCTGCAGTGAGCAATTTTGACCGTTTGCTTTGGGAAGTGCAAAAGCGGCTTCATTGCTCACACCAGCTCCAAGACCAGGCTGCTGCAACAGGTAGAAACCCTGATACACAAGCTCTCCATGGTGCTGACGTTGTACCCCCTGCTGACAACTCCCGCTCCTGCAGCAAGTGTCTGGAGCCCGCTGCATCCTGGGACATCTTTGGGGACACATTGATTCCATGGACTTTGCAGGAGGGCTAGGGGAAACAGCCAGTCACAGGGCAAACGAACGGACTGTGGAGCTGACCCTGCTCTCTCACGCTGCCCTGGGCCTCGGGTTTAATGACACTGGGGACGGAGAGTTACAGGAGACCTGGTCAGAAAGCCCACCAGCCTCTGTGGGGAGAACCATGATTCTCAGAGGGGAATTTCCCGTGCTGAAGCCAGCAGATGACTTGGTAACAGGAAAGTAAGTGGGAAGGACCCTCCGCCTCCCCCCTTTGGTCTGTTGCAGCATCTGGAGCTTATCTGAATGGTTACCTGATTACAGCCCTTAGAAGTATTTACAAGGCCTACAAGCAGCCAGAGTCACAGAGGGTTTGTCTACACTGCAGTCAGACAATTGCTGACTCTGGCTCATGGGGCCGGGGGGGGGGGGGCGCTCGGGCTAAGGGGCTGTTTAATTGCGGTGTAAATGTTCATGCTCAGGCTGAGCCCAGGCTCTGGGACCCGCCTCCCTTGCAGGGTACCAGAGCCCAGGCTCCGGCCCGAGCCTGGATGTCTACACCGCAGTGAAACAGCCCCTTAGCCTGAGCCCTGCAAACACGAGGCAGCAGGCCCGGCCAGCTGTGGGTTTTTAATTGCCATGTGGACATAGGGAAACAGGCCAGACATTGCAGGCTGGGGGTGTAACTGACAAGAGGCTCCCCAAGGTACGGATCAGTCACACAGCTGAGAGGGTTTGTCCAGGCCCAGCCCAGTGAAATCCATTTCCCATTCCAAGTCCTGGGGGGCGGAAATGGCTGAGCACATGCTAGCACCGACCCAGGGTGCTGTGGGGAATGGGCAAGTGACCCACACAAGCAGCACCCTGGGAGCTGTGCGGCGGGCGCTACCCCCCGGGATGAGCCTGCACTCCTCACTCCCGGGAACATCACACGGGCACCCATGGAACGACTCACTGGGACTTGCAGGAACACACCCGAAAGCTCTTGTTGAGCTGGGGACAGCACCCATGGGTTTCATCCGGCAGGGTGCAGGGAGCTTTCAGCTCCCTTCCTCTCTGGCAGGGGCTAGTGGTGCTCAGCACTGCCTGGGCTCAGGGAAATGGCTGGAACACATCAGCCGGCAACGTGGACACCGCACGCGTCCACGTCGGTGGCAAGAATAACATTTCGGGTAGGAAGGGATGAAATCTCACTGTCAGACTGGAGAAGAGAAGCCCAGGCCAAAGAGACCCCAGCTGAGATCGGGGGGGTGGGGGGGGCGAGTGCAGCCGGTTGGAACCGCGAGGAACCAAGGAAGGTTGGAGACACGAGACAGGTTAGTTAATCCATCCCACACAGCATTTGATACCCAGAGGCAGAACAGACTGCTCTCCAGGAGGGTATGGGACTTCACAGAGAGACTGAGGACAAAAGCACCAGCCACTGCAGGGTTGCCAGGCTCACCGCTGGACTGCCCAGGCTCCTCACAGCACCTGTGTCTCACTCCTTTCCCGGCAGGCGTGTGGGCAGGGAGGGCGTTTGCTGCTGGGGCTGGCTCTGGGCTGGCAGTAACTGTTTCTCCCAGGGAGCTGAAGGCACTTGTTCTTTATAGCTGCATGGAGGGAATCATGTCACGTCTGGGCTCCAGCTCTGCACACCTGTCCCTGCCATCGTCCAAGACTTTGGGTTTCATGTGCATGGGGTTACACTTCATCCCTCCCCCAGCAGGTTCCCTGATGCCCATCATCCCTCTGAGGAACAGGCTCGCTGGGATGGTTCGGCTCTCTTTCCCTTTCGCTGAGAAAGGCTGGAGGGAGGGACTGGTGGGAAGCTGTGAAAACACCAAGGGATTAATCTCTTAGGCAGCCCAGGCGCTGGTGAGTTCCCAGGGACTCCTTTCCCTAAGGAGGCTGTAGGGAAGTAACTAACCAGACGCTCAAAGCTGTCAGCCAGGGAACAGTGTGACATGAGGCCCCTCCTCCAGGCTGGAAGAACTGCTGGCCTTTGGGTCACAGCCTCCTTGGCGGACTGTGGAACTCCTTGCCACAGGAGGACCAGCCCAAGCCTGAGTGTGTTTGGCACTCAACGAGAAGCCTTCCCTGGTGATGAGATGCATCCTTCTTCGTGGCCAAGTGATGAGGAGGAGGAGAGAGAAGGAAAAGAAAGATTTATCGTACCAGTGAATGAATCCTGGAGAATGATGAGTGAGGGCCCAGTGGGCAATTTTAGCATTACCCTATTGTGTGTTCTTGGCACTTAGTCACGCAGTGACAGCACATGAGAAATACCCGAGATGACAGACGGCTAGATCTGACTTGCTTCTGTTCCCTGACCCTGTTCAAGCCCAGCCTGTCTCTAACAGCAGGAGTTGCTCCTTCCCTGTCAGTAGGAAGGAAAATGTCCCGGAGAGGGGGATGTTCCCACCTTGGTGGGGATTCCCGCTGGACTCTCCTGCCCGACCATGTGCGACCGGCCCCACCGGTGCTTTGCGGTGCCTCCACGCAGCAGTTGCGGTCGCAGAGAGCAGCACGTTGCTCCTGTGGGGATGGGAGCTACAGAAGGCAGGCCAGAGGCCCCTGACGCACCCCAGCGCTGTGGGACGCACGGCGGGTATGCACTGCACTCTGCTCCTCGCACCCAGGGCTTCGTCATCGACCTGACACTCAAGGTATTAGACACTCAGCCGGACTCTCTGGGGCTCTCCTGAGACACCTCGCGGGGGGGATGGGGCTCTCCACCCAGGACCCTGTGCAGGTTTCTCTCCGGGTGAGACCTGCCTCGAGCCACAAGGATGCTGTGGAGTGTGGCTGAGGACACTGCACCGCTGGCAGGTCGGTGAGCTCGCGGCTCCCTAGAGCGCCTGCTGTGGGGCACCCAGCCATTGCACGCTGCCACGTGCTGAGCAGCACCGAGGACCCAGCTGCCTGCCACAGACTGATGGCAGTGTGAGATGAAAACAAGGTCTCAGCGAGGCAGGAGGGGCCTGTGGGCACAGTGCTCCAGTGCAAGTAGACGTGGGCTGTCCATGCTCAGGCTGTCCGGGGTGAGATGGGGGAACCATCACAGCTGAATGCTGAAGTGAGCTGATCGGGAAACAGAGGCTGAGGAGGAATCCAGCGTGGGGGAGCTGTCACTGGATGGGTCCCCCAGGGAGTTAGAGGTCCCTCGGCACAGCGAAGTGAAATCCTCGTGGCTGGCAGAAGGAAAACAGGTCGGTCACACACACATGTGCAGCCAGTGTCTTGCTGCTGCCAAGAGTTCGAATCCCAGCATGAATGGGAATCACCCAGTAAATAGAGGTCAGACAGAAAAACCAGTTCCTCCACTGAGATCCCAAGGAAGCAGGGCTGCAGGTTAAAGAGCAGAGCAGGGAGAGAGGCTGGGGAGAAGAGAGTTAACATGGAGAAATGTAAACCTAGATGGTAGGGCACAGAGTCCCTGCCTGAGCACCAGCAGCCAAGAGGTTAACTCTCCTGCAGGGGGTGGGGGTCATGGGCCAGCAGCTCAGGGTTAAAGTGGGGAGCTCTATAAAGCAGGGATACGGGGCAGTGCACTGCAGATCCTCAGAGGCACAGCCCAGTGCCACCACCAGGCTGCTCAGGGGCTGATTTGGTTGCATCCTGAGCTGGACTCCCTTTTAATACATGCAAACCCTAAAGGCCAAAGACCCTTACGAGGGAACTGGCCTACGGTAAAGGTGGATTGAGCTGGATATCTGCTAGAGCACTGGCCTGGGGGTGGCAGCTGGGCAAGGGGCCAACTGAAGAAGGCACCGGAGCGTGGAGATGCTGGGACCCAGCACTAGGCTCACGTGGGCATTTGAGACTCGCCAGGTGGCTCGACGAGAAGGGATTTTGCCCATCAGATGGGGAGTCGGAGATGCCAGGGCTACTTTCAGAGACCCAAGTCCAGCCTGCATTGGTCCTGACTGTCCCAAGGAGAGCCCCTTGAGAGGAGGGAACGAGCTGGATTGTAACCATTTCCCAATAGCCTCCCAGCTCCCATAGAGCAACAGCAGCCATCCGCCTTGGAAATCCTCCGGAGGGCAAGGAAGAGAGAAAACATGGCACTGCTGATGGCTGCAGCTCTGCCATGTGTCTCAGAGCCCTCTGAGCCCGGTGATCCAGAAGCCCCCGACGCCTCGCTGGGGCTGATGCCAAGGGCCATCCAGAACGTGTTGCCAGGTGGAATTTTCACAAGTCTGACCCACACTTTCTCTGACAGCAGGAAAGAACCCCTCGGTCACTCTCTGCCTTCAGGAGCCAGCACCTCCACCCAGAGTGTGTCCCACACTAGCCAAGTGCTTTAAAAGCCTTGCTCATTGCCATGGCTCAACACAGCAGCCTCCTTGCCCTGGCCAATGCTGCAGAATCCAGCCATGACAGAAAGAAGCCCCAACACGGCCCAGCCGGGATATTGCTACAGTGGAAGGGTTTGGCACTCTGGGTGCTCCCGTGACACCAGCTCCTTGGCAGTCTCCACTCTCCCGACAGCACGTCTCTTCCATTGCGCCTGCTTGGTGCCCTTCCCAAAACAACTCTCCTCCGCAGGGCTGATGCAGCTGGGGTCCAGTGAGCCGGGGTCTGACCAGCTGCATGCAGCACCAGCCAGCGCCAGTCTTGTCTGGGTTCATAAACCGAGCAGATGTTGTCTTGGAAATCAGCGATGGAGTTATTGCTGATACCGGGCCCTAGCTGCGCATGGGCCACATGGGCAAAACACCCAGGAAGTTAACTAGCCCTACCCATACTCAGGAGGGTGAAAGTGGAACTTGAGTGCCACCTTTGATGGTCATTCTTCTATTCCCGACTGATTGTTAAATCCATCGTCTGCAGGTGGCTCTGATGGGACACGCACCCTCTGCCTGCACTGTCGCCCTTTTGAGGGCGGGCGGAGATGGCCCACTGCTGAGGGGAGTCAGGAAAAGCCGGGGACAATCCCCTTCTAGAGATGGCACGGAACCAGCTCGGGTTATGGGTTTGCTGAGATGTAGCCGAACCCTGCGCCAGCTGAGCCTGCCACAGCCCAAATGGCAAATGAAGCCCAGCTGCTCCTGGCCGTCCTGCCCTGGAACGGGAGCCCAGGCAGCACGGGAGCCTGAATCGAACGCCAGGACAAAACAGCTGCAGTCATAGCTTTCTGCCCTGCCCTGAACCTCTCGGCGCGGGGTTACATTCAAGGCGCAGAGATCCTGTCTAGAAAGGGCTGGTAGGTCTCAGGATTTGAGAATTAATCACTGCTGAGTCGACACCCCGCCCTCCCAACACAGACGCTGCGATCAGATCTGGGCTTTACAAGAAGCTGATGAAGAGGAGGAAAAGAAGGGGAAGTGACATCACCGGATGCAGGTGGCTCCGGGTCACAGAGACGCCTCACCACGAGCTTTGCCCTGAGAACTTGGAGTTGGTTTTGGCTCCCTCCTCCAGCCATAAAGGGGTCCCTCTTCTCAGCGGGGGGCTGAGCTGATGAGGCCTGCGTGGGGCTTAGACCCCTTCCTATCAAGGGGCTTTATCCTCTCAGATGGATCCATACCCTATTCCACATGAATGTTTCTGCTGGGCATCCCCTAGCTTCCAGACTGCGTGGGACTGCTCCAAATACCCCCTTGCAGTCCCTGCCTTGAGACTGTCCTACCCACCCTCCCAGCCAGCGCTGGCCCCAGGGCAGGAGCATTGGGAGGCCTTGGTGATGCTCGCTAGCTTATTCTGATCTTCCCCTCCGTCCACGCTGCCATCTTAAGCACCACCCCCTCCTGCAGCTACCCCTCTCCCCCAGGAAGCATGTGGCAGCTGCAGCCAGCAGTGGCTGTCCTGGACGTCTGTCTGCGAGACACAGCACTCATTAAAGTGCGGTGGCAAGGCCTAGCATCCCTCATCCCCAGAGTGGCTGCAGGCCCAGGATGCTGGGCAGGACTCCCGAGCCTCACCTGCAGGTGGCTGCCACGCCAGGCTAACCCTGCAGGCTGCCCCACGGTGGCTTGGCTGGGGGGATAGGCAGCAACATCTCCAGAGGTCTGGTTCAGGGGAGGGCAGATGTCATTTCGCCAGTAACACTGGCGGGATCCCACCACCACTTCCTGTATGACACTAGAGGGCAAAGGATGATGAGAGATGCTGGGGTGAGAGAGGCGGGACTAGGCCAGCTCATAATGACTCTGGGGACACAGTGTGACGGGGACGAGAGGCCCTGCCCAGAGCTGCCCAGTGCCTTCCCTTTGTGGTGTCTTGCTCGTACTCGTCGGCTGATTGACCTGGGATTTAAGGGGGGTTGGGTGGGTTGTGGTCGTCGTCAGATTTGGTTTTGGCTCCTCCCGCAGCTCGCCGCTATAGGACCCCCTCCATGAAGCTGGTGTCCAGGTGCTGGATCAGCACCCGGATGAAGGACATTTCCTTCCGGGTGTTCTCGAAGATGATCCGCGGGTCATCGGACTGACAGCGCAGGCAGTTGGGGGCCATAACCATGGCCAGGTTATTGACGTCCATCTTGGTGACCGCCACGTTAGCTGGCTGCACGAACACCTGGGGAAGAGAGAGAGGTTACAGCATGCGGGGAATGCCTCCCCCTCCAGCCGCATCGCCACCGGCTCCTCAGACAGCTCTGGGGCCCGCTCAGAATTACCGTCTGAGCTATTAGCACCGCCCAGGTGTCTGCCAGCATCACAGACCTGGGCCTGGTCTCCTGCCCACCCCTCTGCTTGCCCAGTTCTGGATCTGTTCCTTAATGCCATCTGTTACTATCTGTGCGTCCCAGCAGCCCCTAGAGGCCGTGACTGAGATCAGGGCCCCCAAGTGCCAGGTGCTGCACAGCCCCTGCCTGAGATCGGGGCTCCCATTTTGCCAGGGGCTGCACAAACACTGAGTTCAGAGTCCCCACTGTGCTGGGGCAGCCCAGACCCCCAGACTGAGGCTGCAGCCCCTGTGGTGCCGGGGACTGCACACCCACAAAGTGAGAGACAGTTACCCGGTAAATGCCATTAAGGGGTACAACACTGGGATCGCTAGCACTAGAGAGAAGCTAGATATTAACTCTGGCTTGTGAGAGGAACGGCGACTTTCTCCTTTGCGGTCCATTGTTTTAATTGAATGGTTTATGTCTGACTGTGTTCTACTCCATGGGGGAGGGGGACCACAGCTCCTCCAGGAACTAAAACCAGTGGGAGATGATCAAGGCAAACCAGCCAGGTTGTGACCCCTCGAGAGGTCCACCCCTCCTGGAGAGGCTCCCTAGACTGGTTCAGACTGGGTTCTCCAGACACCAACAGACAAAGAAAGGCCTTTGGGATAAATAGCCTGAGTTTAAACTGACTTGGGGCCTGCTTTCTGCTCCAGCGAGTGAGCAGGACCTTCTGTCCAAGGGGCACACCATCCTTGGGGAAGGACTTACACTACTAGGCCTGTGATGGGCTTAACCCCATCACCTGTAAAGCAAAGGAAAGAACCTTAGTTATGCTCCGCACCTGGGAGGTGATTAACTAATGACCTGGCCAGAGGAGGTGGAGCTGGGTTGTATAAGCAGCTGAGCAGGGTGGTTGAGGGGAAAAGACCCAGGAGAGAGGAGCTCTGGGGAGCTCCCTCTCCATGGGAAGGGTGTGAAGGCAGGTCCAGTCAGTGGGATTGGCTGTGGCCAGAGAGCAGAGCTACAGGAGCAGGGTCAGCTCCTGTGGTGGGGCCCTAGAGTGGAGAGAGCCTTAGCTAGGCTCTGCAAGGACCAGAGAATGAGACAGATGCCTACAAGGGGCAGAAGGCCATCAGGGAAAAGCCTGGGGTGGTGGTGGTGGTGAAGAACCTTTGGCTTAGAGCTGAACCCCGGAAGGGGACTGAAGTTTTGTCACTTGGCCGGAGGGTGGAGCCACAGGAGACCAAGTAAGAGAGTCCAGAGAAGAGACTGGCTGGGGCTGGTCATTATGGCTGAGAAAGTGGCCTCCAGAAGGGGTGTGATGCAAAGTCCCCTGCAATGCTGTGTCCGAGCAGAAGGGAGTTCCCTCGAGGTAGGGATGCGTGTTGACAGGGCCCCAATGGGTGATCTCTGGTAGGCTTTTTAGCAGGCATGTAGGTTCTTTGATTGTCTTAACACATTTTCTCTGTAACGCTTTTACCTTAAGAATAAATGTACTTGCTTAGAAGGAGTTGTGGGATAACTCAGCTGCAGGCAACACCTTATAACTGCAGGCAACACACTGGTCATGGCCATTGCAAAGAAAGCAAGGCACAGGCTCTGGGCTGTTTAGCTGGTCTGGTTTGCTGGGGACATTGCAGTGTAACCCAGGGAGCTGTGTAGCCTTAAAACCCCAGTCAGGAGGGAGTGAGATGCGGATCTCTCACCAAGAGAGGTGATGGCTGGGAGCCAGAAGCCTATAGTGGATGCCATTGGTGGGCCACGGAGGGGGAATGCAGGTGTAGTTGCCCTGAAGTGTGACTATTCTTATGAGCTGTGGCTCTGTGTGTAGTTTTGTGTCCAGTGTTGGGCCAGGAAGGACAGGAAATGTGTGTCACTGCTGTAATGTGATGTACACATGGGGTAACATGGAAGGGTAACAATTAGGGCTGTCCATTAATCGCAGTTAACTCACGTGATTAACTCAAAAAAATTAATCCTGATTAAAAAAATGAATCACGATTAATCGCAATTTTAATCTCACAGTTAAATAATAGAATACCAATTGAAATTTATTAAATATTTTGGACATTTTTCTACATTTTCAAATATATTTATTTCAGTTACAACACAGAATACAAAGTGTACACTGCTCACTTTATATTTTTATTACAAATATTTGCAATGTAAAAATTATAAACAAAAGAAATAGTATTTTTCAGTTCACCTCATACAAGTACTGTAGTGCAATCTTTTTATTGTGAAAGTGCAATTTACAAATGTAGATTTTTTTTGTAACATAACTGCACTCAAAAACAAAACAATGTAAAACTTTAGAGCCTACAAGTCCACTAAGTCCTACTTCTTGTTCAGCCAATTGCTAAGACAAACAAGTTTTTTTACATTTATGGGAGATAATTCTGCCCGCTTCTTATTTACAGTGTCACCTGAAAGTGAGAACAGACATTCACATGGCACTTTTGTAGCTGGAATTGCAAGTTATTTATATGCCAGATATGCTAAACGTTCGTATTCCCCTTCATGCTTTGGCCACCACTCCAGAGGACATGCTTCCATGCTGATGACACTCATTAAAAAATAATGCATTAATTAAATTTGTGACTGAACTCCTTGGGGGAGAATTGTATGTCTCCTGCTCTGTGTTTTACCAGCATTCTGCCATATATTTCATGTTAATAGCAGTCTCAGATGACGTTGTTCCAGCACATGTTGTTCATTTTAAGAACACTTTCACTGCGGATTTCACAAAACGCAAAGAAGGTACCAATGTGAGATTTCTAAAGATAGCTACAGCGCTCGACCCAAGATCTAAGAATCTGAAGTGCCTCTCAAAATTTGCTCAGGATGGGGTGTGGAGCATGTTTTCAGAAGTCTTAAAAGAGCAACACTCCGATGCGGAGACTACAGAACCCGAACCACCAAAAAAGAAAATCAACCTTCTGTTGCTGACAGCTGACTCAGATGATGAAAATGAACATGCATTGGTCCGTACTGCTTTGGGTTGTTATCGAGCAGAACCTGTCATCAGCAAGGACATATGTCCCCTGGAATGGTGGTTGAAGCATGAAGGGACATATGAATCTTTAGCGCATCTGGTACATAAATATCTTGCAACGCCGGCTACAACAGTGCCATGAAACCATCTGTTCTCACTTTCTAGTGACATTGTAAACAAGAAGCGGGCAGCATTATCTCCTGCAAATGTAAACAAACTTGTTTGTCTGAGCGACTGGCTGAACAAGAAGTAGGACTGAGTGGACTTGTAGGCTTTACAGTTTCACATTATTTTATTTTTGAATGTACTTATTTTTTGTATGTAATTCTACATTTGTAAGTTCAACTTTCATGATAAAGAGATTGCTCTACAGTACCTGTATTAGGTAAATTGAAAAATCTATTTCTTTTATTTTTACAGTGCAAATATTTATAATAAAAAATAAATATAAAGTAAGCACCGTACACTTTGTATTCTGTGTTGTAACTGAAATCCATATATTTGAAAATGTGGAAAACATCTAAAAATATTTATACAAATAGTATTCTATTACCTTTTAACAGCATGATTAATTGCATGATTACTCGTGATTAATTTTTTTTAATTGCTTGACAGCCCCAGTAACAATATCAGTGAGCTTATCGGTCTTATTTACAGTGGCTGAGTGATACAGTACCAAATCCCCATAACACAACAAGGGTCAATGCAATAGCGTCCATAAGTGCAGCGAAGCTGGGAGTGAGCTGCGTGACAAGGCAGAGGACTGTATCAACACAGCCACGGGTGACCCCTCCGGCTGGAGCCCGCCCCCCTGCCCTACCTGTAGGAAGCGGATGAGGTAGCAGAGCACCGTTTTGTTGATCCTGGGCAGAGAGTGGATGACTGCGATGGCTGCCTCTGGGTTCTCGTAGTGGGTGATGCACTGTTCGTAGAACTCATGAGGAATCAGCGGCTCCTCCAGCTCCCGGTACCAGAGCTTCAGCAATGACGCTGCGGAGAGGAGACAAGTAGCAGAGCTCATGTTAGGTTAAAAAAGAGGGATGCAGAGCTGAGTGTGCAGGGATGGGGCAGGGTGCTGGGTGGAGTGGGGCAGGGCATGTGGGGGTGTGGGCAGCGTGCATGGGGGAGTGCACCAGGCACTGGAAGCCCCGATCCAGCAAATCTGACTTGGGGCAGCTTTGATGTAGCCAGGGTTCTTAGAGAGTTTGGAATGCCAGCTGCGCCCCTGGGGCAATCCAAGCAGCCTAGTCAGTTTCACTCTCTGCTTCTCCCCCACCTAATCCCACGTGGAGGCCTGTCCCGGCATGGCAGTGCCATCATTTCCATGTCCCCATGGAGCCAGCATCTTGACATGTGGCAGGCGCTCCCATGCCATGTTGATCTCCGACTGAACTTCCCATCAGAGTCACCAACCTGCCTCGGGATTTCAATCGTTCATCTTTCTACGTACAGACTTGAAATCTGACCCACTTGTTCCTTATGGGCCCCCGAGTACAGGTGAGGTGGGGGGAGGAGATGTGGCATTTCTAGGGCCCCTGGTTACGGGCTGAGGCGGGGGAGGGGATGTAGAGTTTCTATGGGCCCCTGGTTACGGGGTGAGGCGGGGGAGGGACTGTGGTGTTTCTATCAGATCCCCGAGGAGGACGACAGCTTATCAATGTACAAAGGTCCTTGGAGTTATGGCCATCTGAGGGGACTGGCTCTATCCAATGGATTTCAGCCAAGAAGACTGTGGCGGTTAATGAGCGAGCCCCAGAGCTCACAGCCACCTCGCCCCAATGTGCAGAGGGCCGGCCGCTAGTCGTCCCTGGCATAAATGCAAAGGTCAGGCATGAAGCGACTGGCCCGAGGCTGAAGGGAGCGTGCTTCCATGGGTGCTGTTTTGGTTCGGTTTAGAGTCCTACACTGGGCACCAACCGGCAGGAAGCGTCGCTGCTTAGAGAGCGATCGATGCTGCACACTTGGGAGAGAGCACGTATCCTTAGCCCAGTGGGGAGAAGGGTTCTGGGGGAAAGCCACTGCCGGGGACCACAGCAAACAGCTCTTCCAGGAATCTAACCGGCCGTTCACCCCAATGCTGCTTATATACTTTGTTGCATTTCACTCCCCTTGGAAACTAGGCGGGTCACCTTCCCTTTGGGGGCCAGATCCTCAGCTGGAATTGGCAGGAGTCAGTGAACCTCCCCTGATCGACACCAGCTCAGGAGTTGGGCTTCTGCTTCTCACCCACACATTCAAGGCTGTTGGGTTTGTGTGATGGCTCCCTATTAGGGGTCATGAGCAAGAACTGAACCCAGGACTTTCAGCGCTAACTCCAGGAGCCTCTGCCACTTGAGCTAAAGGAGCAAGTCCATTAACAGGTCGCAGTTGTGAGATTGCACTCCATATGTTTATGGAAATATGCTTATGAGTGTAAATACAATGTAACTGGAATATACTTTATGCAAAAGGTCTCTTGTAAGGTATCATTACAAAGCTTATAATCTACTGAGTGTGTTCATCCTATTTGTATGAATGTATCATTCTTGTATCTGAAGCTAGAAATATGAAGTATTACTCTGAGGTCCTATTGTAACTATGCAAAGTGTGGGCCATTAATGGTGGCTTGGAATCTTGATGGCTCCTATTAACTAGGTGTAGGGAGCCAGGGTGGCTCCCCTCCAAACCAGAGGGTAAAGAGCCACCCTTGCAGCCTGAGTGGGCGGGGCCAGGCCAAGCTTCCGCCAATCCCAGGAAGGGGAAGGGTGGGACAGGAAGTACAAAGGGCGTGGCCCTCTGCCCAGTGAAGAGAGCACCAGGGAGGGAGACAGACACAGGCTGCTCCCTCGTGATCCTGCTGCTGACCCAGGCGAAGCCCTGGGCAAGGAGGAGCCTGACCGGGAGGAAGGCCTGTGGCAACCAGGGCTGCCAGCCGCTGAATACCCAGAGGACCTGGAGGGGCCTGACGGCAGCCTGGGCCAGCGTGAGTCCGAGACCGAGGGGGAGCGGGAGCTGCCCGCAGCAGAATACCCGGAGGAGATGGAGGGACCGGAGCGACCCGCCTGAGAGACCGGGTAGGAAGTAGCCCAGGGGCCCAACTACACCGTGGGGTGGGTGTGTTTGGTCAGCGGGCGCGGACGGCCCCGCTGACCCAGCGGCGGGACTTTCGCCTCCCGTCACTGCCAGGGCCCTGGGCTGGAATGCAGTGGAGTTGGGTGGGCCTGCGTTCCCCTACCCCGGCGCTCCCCCGGCCTGAGGGGCGCGCTCCTGGCTCGCGCCGGCGCTCCCCCGGCCTGAGGGGCGCGCTCCTGGCTCGCGCCGGCGCTCCCCCGGCCTGAGGGGCGCGCTCCTGGCTCGCGCCGGCGCTCCCCCGGCCTGAGGGGCGCGCTCCTGGCTCGCGCCGGCGCTCCCCCGGCCTGAGGGGTGCGCTCCTGGCTCGCGCCGGCACACCTTCCCCGCTAATTCCCCAACGCCCGGAAGGTGTGGCTGAGGCCTGCCACGGAGATCATAGCTCTCCATCACCCCTAGGGGCTCGGAGGACCGACCGACACCTGTCACAAGTGGTGGAGAATGCGGGCAGACAATCCCAACCCCTGCCGAAAGGGGTTAGTGCGAGGGCGCCTCTGAAGCTCCCCTACTGGAAAGATGGAGATGGAAAGGCTTATCAAGTTCCTGGCTGAGAGCCAGCAACAGCAGCAGCACCAACTCGTGCAGCAGCTGGGCGCCCACCAACAGCAGTTGCTTCAAACCCTGGGGGCCCAGCACCAGGAACAGCAAACCCAGTGCTTCCAGCAGCTTGCAACCCTGTGGTCGGGCCATGGTGGTGCTCAACCGGAGCGGTCAGCCACCCCGACCCCTCCCGCCCCACCGATCCGTCTGGCCAAGATGGGGCCAGAGGATGACCCGGAAGCCTCCCTAGTGACCTTCGAGCGGGTTGCCTCAGTGGCTGGTTGGGCGCCTGACCAATGGGCGACACTCCTCGCCCCATATCTGATGGGGCTAGCCCAGAAGGCTTACCGTGGGCTCCCAGATGATGAGGCCCGCATTTATGCTCGAGTGAAAGTGGCTACCTTGGATGCCTTCGACATTACCCCGGCCCTGGCTGGGATGATTTGATTGGGGATTGGTCCTGCTTTGAGCAGGGGGTTGGACTAGATGACCTCCTGAGGTCCCTTCCAACCCTGATATTCTATGATTCTATGATTCTTCTCAGGCGGGGCTCCCTCGAACACCTCTTTGGTGGGTAGGGATTGTTATATCACCACTTTAGATCTCACCAAAGGGTGAGACTCGTGCAGCAGCTGGGCACCCACCAACAGCAGTTGCTTCAAACCCTGGGGGCCCAGCACCAGGAACAGCAAACCCAGTGCTTCCAGCAGCTGACTCGTGCCGGCGCTCCCCCGGCCTGAGGGGCGCGCTACTGGCTCGTGCCGGCGCTCCCCCGGCCTGAGGGGCGCGCTACTGGCTCGTGCCGGCGCTCCCCCGGCCTGAGGGGCGCGCTACTGGCTCCGGGCGGCGCTCCCCTGCCTGAGGGGCGCGCTACTGACTCCGGCCGGCACACCTTCCCCGCTAATTCCCCAACGCCCGGAAGGTGTGGCTGAGGCCTGCCACGGAGATCATAGCTCTCCATCACCCCTAGGGGCTCGGAGGACCGACACCTTGTCACACTAGGACAATTGGTTGTAAATGGCTCTGTTTACTTGCAAGCCTTTCTGTGTCCCTGATGTCATCTGGTACTGGAATCCATCTTAAACCTGGTCCTTTTCCATTTAGAAGGAGGGGTGGGAACGCAGAGCGAGACAAAGGATCCCCTCCATGTGCCAAAGCTATTAAAGGGGGTGGAACAGAACAAAGGGTCCCAGTCATGTGGAATCCCCTGCTTTTCACCTAAGATGCCTGCTGGAACTAACAAGGTCTGAACCAGGGGAAAGGATTGGGCCCAGACTAGGAAGGAGTCTAGTCTGTGAAAGAAGCTTATTTGAACATCTCTGAGGGTGAGATTTACCTGTATTCAGTTTCTTAATGTATTAAGTTAGCCTTGCGTATTTTGATTTATTTTACTTAGTAACTTACTTTGTTCTGTCTATTATTACTTGAAACCACTTAAATCCTACTTTTTATACTTAATAAAATCACTTTTGTTTATTAATTAAGCCAGAGTAAGTGATTAATACCTGGGGGAGCAAACAGCTGTGCATATCTCTCTATCAGTGTTACAGAGGGCGGACAATTTATGAGTTTACCCTGTATAAGCTTTAAAAACAGATTTATTTAGGGTTTGGATCCCATTGGGAGCTGGGTGTCTGGGTGCTGGAGACAGGAGCACTTGCTAAGATGTTTTCAGTTACGTTTGCAGCTTTGGGGGTGTGGTTCAGACCCTGGGTCTGTGTTGCAGCAGGCTAGTGTGTCTGGCTCAACAAGGCAGGGTTCTGGAGGCCCAAGCTGACAGAGAAAACAGGCTCAGAGGTAGTCTAAGCACATCAGGTAACAGTCCCAAGGGGGCTCTGTGACTGAACCCGTCACAGCAGTAGTAGGCTCTTATCCAGAACCAAGGGGCTGATTATATTTGTGTTTCCCAGCACTGACGGTGAGAGGTTTAAATCCACAACTCAGTTCCCAGTGATATTTAACACCTCACCCCCAGGCCCATTTATATTCCTGTTTCGCTCTGGCAAGCCCACTGTTTCTATAGAGCATACACTTGGTTTGACAGTGCCAGCCCCTCTTCAGCTCACAGACCCAGACCCTCAGTCATGCATCTGCACTCACCCAAGCTAGAGAGAGGAGATGGTTCCCAGCGCACTTGCTGATCAATTTCCTGCAACCAGCCCATTGCAGGGCTAACAATGCAGAGCAGCTTCACTGACTCAGAGCACAGCAATTACAGCCAAGGCAGGTTTCCGAGGAATCGCTGCAGCTGCAGGAAAACGTCACCCTGGGCATCCCAGGGAGCAGCAATGCACCAGCCAAAGATGGGCCCTGGCACAACCAGGTGGATTCTGTAAGTGGTGCGTATCGATGCACAAAGCCCTGGAACTGGGTCACTGAGAGTGCACAGCCTCAGGCCAACAGGAAGCTGAATGACAGCCAGAGAATAAGAAGCATACACCTTATGAGAGATGCAGGGGAAGGAGACAGGTAGAGCCTCTGTGTCAGGGCTCTGGACTGGTCAGGAGTCATGCAATGAACAAAAGAGGCAGCCGTGGAAAAACCCCATGACTCGACCCCATACAGATGCCATGGGCCAGCCCTAACTGGGGCACCAGCAGCACAGATTCATCCTCCTATGCGGGCACCACGGAGAGGGGCAGCTGTGCTGTGAGGGAATTTGCTACATCATCACAGAATGAGGATCAGCCAGGGGCAGGGCCCCAAATCCATGGGAACCCAAAACCCGCTCGCACAAAAGCAAATGAGAAAAGATGGCGAATGGAAATCCAGTTTCTATTTTGCTTAAAGGGCTGGAATAATCTCCACTGCCTTTCAGCCAGCTCTGCTCACCGCTGGGCCGGGCTGGTGCTGGCGTGGGAGACCGCCAAGGAACTGCACTGGTAAGCAGTATTTGGCAGAACAGCCCTTTGGTCAGTGAGATACATGCTCAAAGAGAGTCTGTAACGTGGCATTCTCCTGCCATGGGAAGAGGAACTGATCAATCACAGAATCATAGAACTGGAAGGGACCTCGAGAGGTCATCTAGTTCAGCCCCCTAGATGCACTCAAGGCAGGACTATTATCTAGACCATCCCCGACAGGTGTTTGGAGATGTTTAAGAGCAGGTTGGACAATGATGGAGATTCCACAGCCTCCCAAGGCAATTTATTCCAGTGCTTAACCACCCTGACAGGAAGTTTTTCCTGATGTCCAACCTAAACCTCCCTTGCTGCAATTTGAGCCCATTGCTTCTTGTCCTAGCCTCAGAGGTTAACGAGAACAATTTTTCTCCCTCCTCCTTGTAACAACAATCTTTTATGTACTTGAAAACTGTTATCATGTCCCCTCTCAGTCTTCTCTTCTCCAGACTAAACAAACCCATTTTTTTCAATCTTCCCTCATAGGTCATGTTTTCTAGACCTTTCATCACTTTTGTTGCTCTTCTCTGGACTTTCTCCAATTTGTTCACATCTTTCCTGAAATGTGGCGCCCAGAACTGGACACAATACTCCAGTTGAGGCCTAATCAGCACAGAGTAGAGCGGAAGAATTACTTCTTGTGTCTTCCTTACAATACTCCCGCTAATACAGCCCAGAATGATGTTTGCTTTTTTTTTTTTTTTTGCAACAGTGTTACACTGTTGACTAATATTTAGCTTGTGATACACTATGACCCCCAGATCCTGACCCCCAGATCCCTTTCCGCAGTACTCCTTCCTAGGGAGTCATTTCCCATTTTGTATATGTGCAACTGATTGTTCCTTCCTAAGTGGAGTACTTTGCATATGTCCTTATTGAATTTCATCCTATTTACTTCAGACCATTTCTCTAATTTGTCCAGATCATTTTGAATTTGTCCGCGAACTTTATAAGTGTACTCTCTATACCATTATATAAATCATTGATGAAGATATTGAACAGAACTAGACCCAGAACTGATCCCTGCGGGACCCCACTCATTATGCCCTTCCAGCATGACTGTGAACCACTGATAACTACTCTCTGCAAATGGTTTTCCAACCAGTTATGCACCCACCTTATCGTAGCGCCATCTAGATTGTATTTCCCTAGTTCGTTTATGAGGTCATGTGAGATAGTATCAAAAGCCTTACTAAAGTCAAGATGCACCACATCTACCATTTTCCCCCATCCACAAGGCTTGTTACCCTGTCAAAGAAAGCTGTCAGCTTGGTTTGACACGATTTGTTCTTGACAAATCCATGCTGACTGTTACTTATCACCTTATTACCTTCTAGGTGTTTGCATATTGATTGCTTAATTATTTGCTCCATTATCTTTCCGGGTACAGAAGTTAAGCTGACTGGTCTGTAATTCCCCGGATTGTCCTTATTTCCCTTTTTATAGATGGGCACTATATTTGCCCTTTTCCAGTCTTCTGGAATGTCTCTGGTCTTCCATGAATTTTCAAAGATAATTGCTAATAGCTCAGATATCTCCTCAGTCAGCTCCTTGAGTATTCTAGGATGCATTTAATCAGACCCTGGTGATTGAAGACATCTAACTTGTCCAAGTAATTTTTGACTTGTTCTTTCCCTATTTTAGACTCTGATCCTACCTCATTTTCACTGGCATTCACTATGTTAGACGTCCAATCACCACCAATCTTGGTGGAAACCAGAACAAAGAAGTCATTAAACACCCCTGCCATTTCCACATTTTATGTTATTGTCTTTGCCCTGTCATTGAGTAACGGCCCCACTCTGTCCTTGGTCTTCCTCTTGCTTATAATGTATTTGTAGAACGTTTTCTTGTTACCCTTTATGTCCCTAGCTAGTTTGATCTCATTTTGTGCCTTGGCCTTTCTAATTTTGTCCCTACATACTTGTGTTATTTGTTTATATTCATCCTTTGTAATTTGACCAAGTTTCCGCTTTTTGTAGGGCTCTTTTTTGAGTTTTTAGATCGTTGAAGATCTCCTGGTTAAGCCAATAATAATGTTCTTCTTTCTGAGCTACTCTTTTCTCCCTGGAAAGACAAGCTGTGGGGTTTTTATGGACACAGTTACACACTGGTCCTGCAAACAGATTAGGATTTACTGGCTAACCCTACTGGGGGAGAAGGGTGGTTGGAAAAACTGTCACAGAAACCTTCCGCTGTCTGCTCCCCACCTACACTCTCTTCCCTGAGGGGCTGCTCCAAAGGGAACTGGCAGGTAAGTGGGCACTCCACAAATCTGGCACTAGAGGGACCATTGTTTGCTGGGAGTCCATCCAGGTGAATCCTTTATAGCCAGGAGTCAGGCTACAGTGAACTAAAGGAGGAAGAATCAACCTGTGCTTAAGGCACAACTGGGAGCCAGAAGACCTGAGTTCTAGCCCGGGATCTGCCACGGCACGAGCAGGTTACTTAGAGCCCAATCCTGCCTTCGCCATGGGCTGAATTCCCACTGGAGGGGAGAAATGCTGCCCCTGCAAAGAGCCTGCAGGCTCAGGTCCTGGCTGGTTGCTGCCTCAGTTTCCCCATTTGTCAAATGATACTGACTAGCTCCCGGCAGGGGGTTCATCCCTGGAAAGGAAGGTGCAATGTATCAATGAAAATGCTGGGCTAGGAGTATGAGACCAGTTTGCCTCAAGGGTAAATTCACTCCAGGACCCTGCATGGCAAGAGAGGAGTTTGGTGTCATTCTTCATTTGATCTTTACATTAATACCCAGCAACCTATAGGTGCAGCTTCTGACCCACTCTGGGCTGCCTGTTGCTGTGGGATGCTGGTACTGGTGCCACGGCCAGTACCTGACAGGACGGGGGTTACACAAAACAGCAGCCACGGGCAAACTTTGCCAAGTGAGGGCTGCACTGAGAATGTCAGGGCCAGACCCCATGTCACATGAACTGTGCCCAGCAGCACTGTACCCAGGCTCCCATGGCCCCAGGCTGGGGTAATTCTTTGTAGAGACATCTGGAAGACACACTACCCCCTGGAGGCAGTCATGCTCCCTGGCTTCCGAAAGCCAGCAGCCGAGACACCGTGGACTCAGGGCCCTGTAATCACTGCAGCTCACCTGCCACACGGCATCTCCCAGGATGAAATCTCCCTCTCAGTCCCCATCTGACCTTGTCTCAGTGGAGACATGGCGCCAGCATTTGTTCTGTGTGCATGGATGGGCCACCTGATGGCTCAGCAGCCTGCTGATGCAAGTGTGCTGCTCTTTCTCAGCTCTGCGTGCTACAGACGGCCCCTAGGTGTTGGCTGAAAAGATGTGTCAGATTCAGTGCACAGCCTGGGCATGACGGGGCTGTGACAGGATACACGAGCAGGTCATTGTCTGCAGCAGTAGTACACAGCTCTGTGTGGCTGCTATGAACTGAGGTTCACTAGCATGCAAGGAAAGATGGCCCCATCTTGGGCTGCTGGGTGCCATCTCTTATGGGGTGTTCCCATTAAACAACGGGAGAGCTACAATCGGGATCAAGGTGTCCTTCCTCCCGGCTGCGCTACACTGTTAAATGAGCAGCCATCAGTCACTACTGACTGGCGTCGCCGGAGCCCATTTACTGGCTAGCAGGGAAACGGACGAGAGTGATGTGATTGTTTGTTTATGTGGCACTGAGGATAGCAGGTCTGATCTCTCCGGGAGGCAGGCACCAGGCTGGGGTGGCCAGCTAGGGCCTTAATGATCCAAATCAATAGAACCCAGAACAACGCATCCCTTGCTTGCTGCAAAATGCGTCACATCACACACACGCTGGTGCAGTGCCCAAGTTGTGCATGGGGCTGTGCCTTAGAACAACGCATTGCAAGTCTAATCTCAAAGCAACAAAAGCCAGGATGATGGCTGCCGAGAGGGAATCTCAAAGCACTTCCCGCACCATTGAAATGCAGCCAGCTCTGGGGTGGAACATGACAGCTGTTAAGAACATTAATCAATGCCATCCAGCATTTCAGGGCAGGAAGTGAAAGAGAATCCTGCACCCAAATGGCAGGGAGGATGTAGGAAGCAGAATGGAATGAAACAATTTGGAATTTGGCCAGATGGCAGGGTTCACATTCCAGCCCATGTGAAAATGGTCTTTAGTGAGTACAGAAACGCAGTATTCACTGTCATACAAACGAACTAAGGCAATGACAGCATTTGCTCTTCAGTAGACAGAACGCCTTTTAAACATAAATCTCTTTGGAACTCCCTAGATAGGCTTTTGTAGCTATAACATGGCGAGCCGGTGTGACAACTTCTTCTGTGCTGAAGGAGCAAATACACGGAGCTACTTTCTCCAGGACCCTCTGTGCAGCTGGGAGTCAAGAGAAGTACCTACAAGCAATGTGGGAAGGCTGCCTCCAAGGGACTGAAATAAAAACCAAGGAAACAAAGGATTCCCAGACGACTCCCCTTACCCCACCCAGAGAAAGCCCAGGCATTGCAGGAAGCTATATTTATGACTCAGTAGGGGTCACTCTCCCGTCTTAGTCAGTACAGGCCCCATTGCCCCAGCACAACGCAAGGGGTGTGCGTGACTTAGTACGGGGTGCTCTCGTCTTTGAGTCAGTAGTGTATTGATACCTCAGTGTGATGCTAGGGGGCGCTGTGCTCCCGGGGGTGTGTGTGTGTGTGTGTGTGTGTGTAGGTGCTGTCCACTTGTGCTCATTTGGCATCCCAGGGCACTGTTCACTAGAGTCATTCGTCCTGGTTCGTGGGAAAACTCTCCCCCGGCAGTGTCAGCTGCACACGGGGTTCTTCACTTTCCCTCCTACACACCATGTGCAGCCTTTGCTGATAGGGAATGTGCTGCCACGCTCAGCCCAGAGGTGGCTGCGTTTCAGTGACAGGTGAATGATCCATAAACAAAGTGCTATAAGCAGACTCTGTGCACTGCTCGCGATTCCCTCTGGGGTTGGCACACCTTGCGTCTGTCCTACTGAAGCCAGTGTTGTGCAATCAGTCAGCTCTGGGGAGGGTCCAACGTCATGCAGCTGCCTGCTTCTGAGCAGGAGACTTGTGCGTGTGAGACAAGCCCCAATCCCTCTGCAGAGGTGCCTTTGCTTCCCATCGAGGTTCTGTCCGCAAAACAACCCGATTGTGACAGCCCAGCAGGGGGGCAGGAGTTCCCCCAACGTAACTGTTGCTCTGTTCCCCCAGGGGGAGGCCTGACTCTGGGGCGGGCAGACAGCAGGCTCAACGCCTAGGCACCTCTTGCACCTATCTGACAGAAACTCTGCTTCGAGGAACCTCTCTTCCACTGGGTTTAGGCAGCCCCAGGCTCACTGCCGGCACCACTGCAATCAAAATAAATACGGTCTGGGTTAGACCCACAGACTAACATGGAGCGCTACCAGAGGTGACAAGAGGTGAAACCATGACCCTGATCTCTTGTTTGTTACAGATCTGGTAGCACTTCTTACAGCTTAGGGCACGACCCTGGTGTCTCGGACAAATTCTAATGTGGGTGATCGTAACGTGCCTCCCTAGATCACCCTCTGCGTTTTCACTTAGACACCGTATTCTTCACTTCCTGTCCTGAAGTGTTATGCAGCCTTGCTGTGAGCTGCTGTTCTCCACCCCAGAGGTGGCTGCATTCCAGTGCTGACTGAAATGATCGCCATGTGACCTGTATTGTACCCCCCAAGAGGGATGTGAGGCAGCAATAGATAAAGTGCTTTGAGATCCTGAGGTGGAAGATTCCACAGGAATTAATCCATGATTATTAATTATTATTAATAACATACCTGGCTCATTCTACAGCTCTGGCATGTGGACAGACCTCAGTAATGTCCATTCCCCCCACCTACCACAGCTTCACAAAGAATTCAGGAAGCAATAAAAATGCTACCAGAGATGTCAGTTCGCTATATTAAAAACTCCCCAACATCCAGTGTCATTAGGCACCGTCTGGAGATGGAAACGTGCCTCCGGGGACAGTGATTTGCCATAGCCTCAGAGCTGGCCTTTCCAGGCCACAGCTACACAGTGCGGGCAGGTTATCAGGATGCAGGAGAGAACAGGGGAGGCAGGGAGAACATCCATCTAGCAGGATGTGGGAGTGCAACTGGACTGCGGTTTGGAGCCTGGCGGATGATTCCTGGCTGCTGACAGTGGATTGATAGTGCGACTGACAGGAAACGCTGGGAGCGGAATCAGGGTGGTGGGAATAATAAGGAAAATGAGCAGACGTCCCTGTAGTTACAGCAAGGGCTGCAGGGAATCCAGGGATGGAGTAAGCGGCTTAGCCAGCAGCCCCACGTAGCTCTGAAAGCTGGTGGGACCACCGGGCTGGCTGTGCCCGCAAACCTGGAAGACTTCGCTGTGGCCAGCAAGCGTCTGGCAAGCTGGAATGGAGGCCTCTCCCATAGATCTCCAGATGGTCAGCAAGGCTGCTTGTTAATGGCTGTCCGGCTACTAAGAGTGCCTGTAGTCACACCAGCTTGTGGTGTGAGCCTGTCAACTCTGGTAAGCTAAGTAGGGTCAGGCAGACTCAGTGCTTGAATTGGAAACATCTAATGGATTCTCAGGTGGTGCTGCTGTGCCTGACAGGACTGTGCTTGGGGTTGGGAGCTCT
Organism: Natator depressus; assembly: GCF_965152275.1. Classification (NCBI taxonomy): domain Eukaryota; kingdom Metazoa; phylum Chordata; order Testudines; family Cheloniidae; genus Natator; species Natator depressus. Next base: position 3,620,731 of record NC_134235.1, read on the forward strand.
AGCTGCTGATTGGATGGAAGCCATTTCGGATACCTAAATGGGAAATGCTAAAGAACCTTCCAAACCCCTAGTAACCCCACTGCTGTCGGCTCACCTGCCCCACTGTACAAAGGCACCATGCATCCCCTGTTCAGCCTCAAATGATGCAGCTGCCCTGCCCTAAAGTGCACAGTTGTCTCCAAATGAGTCAATGGGCCCCCTTCCCCTTCCATTCAGCAGACCCAGGTGGCTGTATACATCACTACACCCGTACACCCAGCACTGACATGCAGCCCCCTCTGGAACAGGAGAAGGCTGCTTTGGAGAGAAAACTCATTGTAAATAGCTAGATAAACCCCTGAGGAACCAGCACTTGGGTGTGAAATGTGTCTAGATGTGGCCCCATCAAGGACATGACACCCTCTCCTCTTGAATCCCAGGTGTAACCCTGCTAACATGCAGCAGGGAGTCTACCCGGAGGCCATGGTAGGTTCAAATACATGGTTCCCTCTGCTCTCAGCCTGTGGGGTGATCTCCCTGGTGGTGGTGGGTGGGGGGTGGGGGGGTCCCAACCTCCCAGAGTGCTTCACCACACTGATCCACAGTGCATCTGACCCCACCACACTGACCCACTGTAGCCAATTATTTCGAATGTCCTTGTGCAGCGCTGGGCTGGCAGCCCCAGCCAGAGAGGAAATGTGAAATAATAGCAGCCATGAAACTGACAAGAATGTCAATTCCACTGCTGGTAGGCTCCCTGCTGTGAAACTGAGCCCCTCCCAGCTGTGTTCCCTGTGCAGCTGTCAGTGCCCCACACTATACTAACGGGGGAAAAGTGTGTGTTGCAAACCTCAATGTATGCAAAACTGTGGACTGTGCAAAGTAAGCAAATGAAAATCAAAACTGCAGTGGAAGCCTCATATTGCAGGATCTGCAATTTCCGCAATATCGCGAATGAAGTAGGGCCTTATTTACCACACTATTTCCACAGGGAAGGGAGAACAACCCCCAGCTGACTGAAGGATTGCTAGCTGAAGGAAACTGCTCAGCAGGAGCAGGCTGTAGCTGCTTCTTGCATTGACACCCGGAGCGTGAGAGCGAATGTGAGAGAATGAATGGGGGGGATGACCTTGCCCAGAGAGAACATATCCAAATGAGACAGACACCTCAGGGAACAAGAGCAGAAGGGCGTGATCTGGGGCCTACCTCTTCTGAAGATCTATCCATCCATAGAGCTACCTGTCCCTCCAGCCACAGTATCTATACAAAAAGAAAAGGAGTACTTGTGGCACCTCTAAGGTGCCACTAGTACTCCTTTTCTTTTTGCGAATACAGACTAACACGGCTGCTACTCTGAAACCTGTCAGTATCTATACAGATGTGCTTTAGTCAAACACGAGTTACTGGGCTCAATGTGCGGGGTTATTGGCTGAAATTCTCTGGCCTCTTTTACACTGGAGCTCAGGTTAGATGATCTAATAGACCCTTCTGGCTTTGAGCTGTCTGTCTATCCTGCGCTCACCACTGTGGGATCTGGCGCTGTGTCATGGAGCTGCTCGGACGGGTACTGTAATGACCTGAACTGAAGAGCATTTGTAATCATGGACCATTGTGCCGAGAGTCTGGGCTGGGCCGTTTCCCCCCCGCTGGCCAGTGGGAGGGCCTGTAGAATCTACCGCAGTGTTAGCTTCTCTGGGATGCTGCAGACTCTGTCAGGATCTGCGTTAACACTCGCCTCCAAGCCTCTCACTCCATTGAACAGAACTCAGGGCAGTCCCATGGCTGGGTGGAAGCGTAGAATGGTGTGGGGGAAGGTGTGCAGCAGTCGCCCAGGTTAGACCTGCCCACATGACTGGGGCACTGGATCTCCCAGCTTCTGTGCCACAGCAAGGCTAGATTTTCATTCTGCAAGGAGGCATCAAGTGCTAGACACCAAACAGCACCCTCCAGCTGCCTAGCCATTTCCCTGAGCTGCTGTATTGCTAGGCCCAGCAGAGACAAAAGCCAGCACCCTCCAGCTGCCTGGCTCCTGGCTAGCCACATAAGATAAGGGGACCAGCCCCACCACTACCTCACTGGCAGTAAGCAGACAAGGTTTCCCTGCTTCTCTCTCCTTGGCTCTCTCTCTCCCTTTCTAATGGAGTTGAACCTCTAGATGGACCACCTCAGTCTCATTGCTGATGCAGAGTAAATGTGGCTCTCACTGCAGCTCAGCTCTTGGGGGTGTGCTGTGAGACACCGCGAGAGAGCGTAACTTTCCCAGGGGAGCGTAGAATGGGGGTATTCTCTGTGGAAACGGTGTGGAGATACCTGCCATTTGGGCTGGCACATCTCAAAGGCAAAATATTTGCTCATCAGACAACTGTTAGCCAGGGAGCCCTTCCAGGGATGGAGGGGTTAGCTGCACCCAGAGAGAGGCTGAAATGTGTTCACCAGAGGGGTGGAAATTCCTCCCCTTCTGTTAAAAACCAGGGGTGAGATTAACACTTCTTATCGGGGCAGGATTCCTTGGGTCATGGGAGCAGCCTGCCTGATGGGATGCCATGATCCTGGGGAGGGGAATTATCCAGGACAGCACAGTGACTTGTCAGGTGTACCCCAGGCCCCATCATGGTGGCATCTCATCCCTAATTACATCACAACAGCAGCTGGTGCTGCTTACATGCAAAGGACACTGGCATTCTAACCTTTGCAGGATCAAAGGCTGATCCCCTTGCAGATCCCTGCCCCTACAGCATGTTCTTCCTCTGGCCTTCTGCCTCTCCCAGTCACACACGCTCCCTTTGCCCTGCACGCACTCGCTCAGCCTGGGAAATGCTTTCCAGGCCTTGCCATGGCTGGATTCCCTGCAGAGGGCTCTAACTAAAGCACCAACAGTTCTGCCATCTTTTAGCCCCGCCAACCCATCTCAAGGGAGCTAATGGGCTCCTGAGGACTCATGTAGAACCAGCCTACGTGCACAGGCCAACGTACTCTTCTATAGTCTCCAAAGAGACCCTGCAGGCCAGAGGAACAGAAAAGCTAGAGCCGGCTGCTCTCTGTTATGGCAGGAGATTACCACAGGTAATAGAGCAGAAATCCGCGCTCCTATCCTGCAGGGTTAAATTACCTCTTACTGAACAGAACGAGATGGAGCCACGTGTGCTAGAAGATTGTATAGATTGGACACCCTGGCTAGCAGAGGACATAGGCTTATCCTAGGATGTCTGCTGATGACCCTTGGTGTGTTACTCAGTTTGTCCCTAGGGTTGCCAATCCTCCCAGTTTGGCCAGGAGTCTCCCGGAATCAAGCTCGATCTGCCAGACGCCACTGAAGCCCACCCGGAAGATTTCAGGCTGCTAAAAGTCCGGTGGTGCAGTGGGGCTAAGGCAGGCTCCCTACCTGCCCTGGCTCTGTGCCGCTCCAGGAAGCGGTGACATGTCTGGCAGAGACCCCTAAGAGGAGGCGCGGTCAGGAGGGTCTCTGCATTCTGCCCCCGCCCTGAGCACCGACTCCGCAGATCCCGTTGGCCTGGAATTTGGCCTGCACCCAAACTCCCTCCCAGAGCCCGCACCCCACACCTCCTCCTGCACTACAACCAGAGCCCACACCCTGCACCCACTCCCGGACCACAACCCCTTCCCCAGCCCTGAGCCCCCTCCTGCATCCAAACTCCCTTCCAGAGCCTGCACCCCTCACCCCCTACCACACCCCAACCCCCTACCCCAGCCCAGAGCCCCCTTCTATACCCAAACTCCCTCCCAGAGCCTGCACCCTGCACCCCCTCCCACACCACAACCTCCTGCTCGAGCCCTGAGCCCCCTTCCGCACCCAAACTCCCTCCCAGAGCCCACAACCCTCACCCCCTCCCACACCCCAACCCCTGCCCCAGCCCAGAGCCCCCTCCTGCACCCAAGCTCCCTCCCAGAGCCCGCACCCCACATCCCCTCCCGCACCACAACCAGAGCCCACACCCTGCACCCCCTCCCACACCACAACCCCCTGCCCCAGCCCTGAGCCCCCTCCCTCACCCAAACTCCCTGCCCCAGGCTCAGCCTGCAGCCCCCTCCCACACTCTGAACCCCTTGGTTCCACCCCCCAGCCCAGAGCCCACACCCCATCCCGCACCTCAACCCCCTACCCCAGCCAGTGAAAGTGAGTGAGGGTGGGGGAGAGCGAGTGACGGGGGGGGGCTGGAGTGAGCAGGGGGCAAGGCCTCAGAGAAGTGGCGGGGCAGGGGTGTGGCCTTGGGAAGGGGTGAGGTAGGGAGTGAAACAAGGGTGTTTGGGTTTGTGTGATTAGACAGTTGGCAACTCTATACCTGCGGCACACAGCTTGATATCCCTTATCTTGGCCAACCTTGTTAGTGGGAACTGAAACTGCTACCCGTGTTCATACAAACAGCTAGCTCTTTGAAACACTGAGGCTGGATTCTGCCCTCATTACTCATTCTGAGAAGCGCTTTATTCCATGAGCAGCCCTGTGCGGTTCTATGCAGTGTGAGTCAGCGAGACAGAATCTGTCCCTAAGCTATCTGTCTTTATATCCTGCAGCAGTGAGTTCCACAGGCTGCCTATGTGCTTCCTTTATCCATTCTAAACGTGTGGCCATCTCACTGAGCACTCCCTGGCTCTTGTGCCACAAGATGGGGTATGTAGGAGACTGATCCATCTTCTCTCTGCTTTGTGATTTCATAGCCCTCCTCTCACTCTCCACTCTCCAAACTAATATGCCCCAGATCTCACCTGTGATGCACAAGGTCACTTGAGTTTATGAGCAGACTGTGTGTCTCTCAATGTTTTTTTGAATGAGATCCCCTTATGGGATCCCACACCTCTATTACCAGCTGCCCTTGCCGGGCTTTTTGCTATCTCTGCTGCGTCCTGTTGGAGATGGGACAATGAGGTTGTTACCGCAGATTTAGAGAATGGCCATTGTCCTACTTCTTTATTGTTCTTCATCCTATTGTTAATACAACTGAACCTTTTCTTGGCCTTACTGACTATGAGGAACGGTGATCAGACTCCTTCCCTGAGATGCTTTGCTATGTTTTGGGTATGCGGGAAATTAATTATCCTCCTACACAGGCTGGGTCAGTGTCCACCCTACTCTTGCTGGCTCCGCTGGCCCCTGCCTGCCATATGAGAGGTTAGGACTGATCCCACGTTACTAGTTGTCCCTTGCAGATGCTCCCACCGTGAGCTCCGTGCTCCTGCTGCTCTGTATCCTGGAGAGGGATTAGGCAGAGAGCCGATGCTCAGCAGACTGGGCTGGCGGATTATACAGCTGGAATCAATGGGAAGGCTTTAAATACTGACACGCTCGGCCGCTCAGCTGTGATTAACAAGCCAGCAACTGTTGGTGAGCCCGACCTCCGCCACGCAGCCGCCTCAGTGCAGCATGGACACTTGTTCTAAAATGTTAATCCTGACACGAGAGAGCTGGTGCATGCTCTGGCATCTGCGTGGCCCCGGGGGCAGCCAGGCTCCAAGAAGGGAGGGATGGATGTGCTGTATTCAGTGGTGTACCCTTACCTGTGGCCAGGGCCCCTGTGGCCCAGCTCCAGTCCCAGATGATGGGGCTCCCGTCGCGTCCCACAGCCAGACAGCTCACACTGTTGGGGAGGGCTCTCCTCTCCTGTGTTTATGCCTTGGGGATCCTTGGAGGTGGTGCTTGCCTGGCTGGGCCACATGTACTGGGCTTCACCCGTAGGGTTCCTGCATGCTCAGCTCTTCCCCTGGTGCTTGGACCAGGTTGCTCTCCTTCTCCAATCCCCTCTGCCACACCAGACCTTAGCATTGTCCTTTCTCTCCTCATCTCCCTCCCCGGCTTATGCCCAGTGCCTGAAGTGGGCTCCCACCCCCCATTCCCAAGGCCTGCTCTCGGACTCTACTCTCACTCTCTCCCTTGTCCAGGGCCCCACCCCAGGCTTGGCTGGCTTCACCCCCACAAAGCTGAGAGCCAGGACTCACTCCCCACTCCCCCTTGCACCAGGATTCCATGTGTGAAGGGAGGGTGGTCAGGAACCCTTACCAGGAACATGAGGGTCTTCCAAGCCGGTGGGGATTTTCCACTGATCGACCTGCAGCTTGAGGGCGTTGACCTCGTCGATATCTCCAGGCACTCTATGCAGAAAAGAAATGCCCACAGATTTCAGACTCGGTCCACCTGGGGTTACAACTGGATGCTGAAGGCCAGTTACTTTGGCTGAGGCCAGAGTCCCTGTTATAGACAGAGTCTGGAGAAACACTTAGATACCTCAACGATGAGCACTTTAAACATACTGCCTGCCTGAGTCTGCAGAGAGGCTGAAACAATAGCTGAGAGGGGGGAATACTACCTTCGTCAGATTAATGGTATGTTAACTCTTAAACCTAGTGATGACAACAGTCCACTTTTCAAACATACAGACCAGAGGCTGCCCATGTGGAAAAGTGTGCACAAAGGTGAGCATCTCACATGCATTATTATGGTGCCTGGGCATATAAAATTTGTGATTGCATACACATGGCTATTTAGATGCCTCACTACTATCTACATGTGTATTGTGCTTGGATATTGTGGTTGCAGGAGCTGTGAAAGCACCTTGTATAGCTCACTACTGTCTGCACAAATTTGCCCTAGGACTCCTGCTCCTCCAGCCTGGGAATACATGCTACTAACTGGCAGCATTAACTATTTCCCTGCTGGTCACTTGAGCACAGCCATCCAGCTCTTTGGGGGCTATTGCTGGATCTTACAGAAGCTTACAAGAAGTGGAAGATTGGACAAATGACCAGGGAAGAGTATAAAAATATTGCTCGGGGATGCAGGAGTGAAATCAGGAAGGCCAAATCACACCTGGAGTTGCAGCTAGCAAGAGATGTTAAGAGTAACAAGAAGGGTTTCTTCAGGTATGTTAGCAACAAGAAGAAAGTCAAGGAAAGTGTGGGCCCCTTACTGAATGAGGGAGGCAACCTAGTGACAGAGGATGTGGAAAAAGCTAATGTACTCAATGCTTTTCTTGCCTCTGTCTTCACGAACAAGGTCAGCTCCCAGACTGCTGCACTGGGCAGCACAGCATGAGGAGGAGGTGACCAGCCCTCTGTGGAGAAAGAAGCGGTTCGGGACTATTTAGAAAAGCTGGATGTGCACAAGTCTATGGGGCCGGATGTGCTGCATCCGAGAGTGCTAAAGGAGTTGGCAGATGTGATTGCGGAGCCATTGGCCATTATCTTTGAAAACTCATGGCGATCGGGGGAAGTCCCGGACGACTGGAAAAAGGCTAATGTAGTGCCCATCTTTAAAAAAGGGAAGTAGGAGGATCCTGGGAACTACAGGCCAGTCAGCCTCACCTCAGTCCCTGGAAAAATCATGGAGCAAGTCCTCAAGGAATCAATTCTGAAGCACTTAGAGGAGAGGAAAGTGATCAGGAACAGTCAGCATGGATTCACCAAGGGCAAGTCATGCCTGACTAATCTAATTGCCTTCTATGATGAGATAACTGGCTCTGTGGATGAGGGGAAAGCGGTGGACGTGTTGTTCTCTGACTTTAGCAAAGCTTTTGACACGATCTCCCACAGTATTCTTGCCAGCAAGTTAAAGAAGTATGGGCTGGATGAATGGACTATAAGGTGGATAGAAAGTTGGCTAGATTGTTGGGCTCAACGGGTAGTGATCAATGGCTCCATGTCTAGTTGGCAGCCGGTATCAAGTGGAGTGCCCCAAGGGTCGGTCCTGGGGCCGGTTTTGTTCAATATCTTCATAAATGATCTGGAGGATGGTGTGGACTGCACCCTCAGCAAGTTTGCAGATGACACTAAACTGGGAGGAGAGGTAGATATGCTGGAGGGTAGGGATAGGATACAGAGGGCCCTAGACAAATTAGAGGATTGGGCCAAAAGAAATCTGATGAGGTTCAACAAGGAGAAGTGCAGAGTCCTGCACTTAGGATGGAAGAATCCAATGCACCGCTACAGACTAGGGACCGAATGGCTCGGCAGCAGTTCTGCAGAAAAGGACCTAGCGGTTACAGTGGATGAGAAGCTGGATATGAGTCAACAGTGTGTCCTTGTTGCCAAGAAGGCCAATGGCATTTTGGGATGTATATGTAGGGGCATTGCCAGCAGATCGAGGGACATGATCGTTCCCCTATAGTCGACATTGGTGAGGCCTTATCTGGAGTACTGTGTCCAGTTTTGGGCCCCAAACTACAAGAAGGATGTGGAAAAATTGGAAAGAGTCCAACGGAGGGCAACAAAAATGATTAGGGGATTGGAACACATGACTTATGAGGAGAGGCTGAGGGAACTGGGATTGTTTAGTCTACAGAAGAGAAGAATGAGGGGGGATTTGATAGCTGCTTTCAACTACCTGAAAGGGGGTTCCAAAGAGGATGGATCTAGACTGTTCTCAGTGGTAGCTGATGACAGAACAAGGAGTAATGGTCTCAAGTTGCAGTGGGGGAGGTTTAGGTTGGATATTAGGAAAAACTTTTTCACTAGGAGGGTGGTGAAACACTGGAATGTGTTACCTAGGGAGGTAGTGGAATCTTCTTCCTTAGATATTTTTAAGGTCAGACTTGACAAAGCCCTGGCTGGGATGATTTAGTTGGGAATTGGTCCTGCTTTGAGCACGGGGTTGGACTAGACTCCTGAGGTCCCTTCCAACCCTGATATTCTATGATTCTATGATCTTGGGCATGTGGGTGAGGTTTGGGATTGTGGGAGGAGCTTGAGTAGACGGTCACTGCTATGTACCTGTGATGCACTGGACCTCAAAGTAGCACCCTGTAACCCCCACATTAATATGGTTGTGATATTTCATACACAGCATGCCATGTAAGACACCATATGAAAGACCATGATCTGCTGAAACTCATTGTTCTATCAAAATCTGTATATCGTTAGTGTGTATGAAGTGATGAGAGTTTGTTGCATGGTTGTTATTGAAATAGGTTGTGAGTTTGGGAGATGCCCACTCCTAGCTCTCCAGTGGCAACAAAAGAGGTGACCCACACCCAAATGAGCATTAAGCGACCACCACAAGTCATGGACCAGCAGGGAAATTGTAAACAAGAGATTTACAATTCTGTAAGAGACAGTTGCACAAGTACCACACAATGAGGATTCCTCAACTCTGTGACTCAGCCATCCCCACCTGGACATGTCTGGGCCAGTATCTTCCCTGGGCCATGAATTGAGAGTATAAAATAGGGACAGTGGCATCATGAGACCCACCTCTCTCCTCCCTCACCTACGCTGAAGGCAACAAGAATGGTGGGTAGACAAAGACTTTGAACTGAGGAGATTGGGTCCAGGCTGAGAAGGAAATTCAGCCTGTGTATTAAGAACTGTAACCTGCCTGCGACGTCCAGTGGGGTGAGAAAAGCTGTTTGATCCAAATCTTGCTTAGTCTAATAGAGTTTAGGATTTAGACTGTGATTTTACTTTTATTTCTTAGGTAACTAGCTCTGACCCTTATGCCTACCACTTATAATCACTTATAAAGCTATCTTTCTGTAGGTAATAAACTTATTTTAATGTTTTATCTTTACCAGTGGGTTTGTCTACAGTGCTTGGGGAATCTGCTCAGATTACAAAGGCTGGTGCGTGTCCACTATCCTTTGACGAAGTGGCAAACTAATTAATGAGCTTGCATTGTTCAAGAGAAGATCTTGAGCAGTGTAAGATGGTACATTTCTGGGGTGCAAGGCTAGAGGCTGGGGGGATTGGCTGGTGTTTCCCTGTGGATGGCTCATGAGTGGCTTGGAGAGCATTCATGCAGTTTAGCTGGGTCTGTCTCTGCATGCTGGAGGCTGAGGGATAACAGCACCTGGAGGGGTTTCCTGCTTGTCATTACCAAAGCATTGGGACCACTGTGCCCCCAGGCTGCAGAGTTCAGGGGGCACAGTGATCCCACAGTTCCAGGTTGTACCCTGGGGATCCCGTCACTGTACCCCCTGCACAATTTGACTCCTCTCTCTGAGCACCAGGGTAGCGGAGCTGAGCCTGTGGGGGAGGCTGTGTAAGAAGCTTGGGACAGAGTACCCAGCTGAGACCTTGCTTACCAGAGGCAGTTGCCAGGTGTGGAGTCGGGGAGACAGACACGATACATTGTAATAGACAGGTACATTTCCCTGCAGCAGCAGACATCATGCTGAGCCCATGGGGCGGGGAAGGGCCTCGTGTGGCTCAGCAGCGACCCCTCTGGCCAGGTGAGGAGTGACATTACTGAGCACTGTGCATAGGATGATCCCTTCAGGCTACAAACAAGAGAAACCCTTGGGGGATGCTCTTGGCCTCAAATGGGATGTGAATGAGCAACTGCAAGCGAAGATGTCCCACAGTCCAGCGGCCAGGAAAGAGCCGTGACTAACACAAGGCAGGTCTGATAGTCCTGGTGAAATTCACTCCCCTCCCCCCTCCCAAAGGTTGCAGCAGAGGATCCAGCACACCGCAGCACGTAGTTATTGCCATCACTGCCTGGGTTTTCAGCACCTCTGGTCATTGCCACCCAGCGGTGGCTCAGCCTCAGGTCATGACACAGGGAAACTTTCCCAGCCCAGTACGGCTCTGGATTCACACACCAAGGAGCTGCTCTCAGGTCACCTTCTTGGGAATGGCAGGCTGAGCAGCACTTGGGGTGGCTGCCAGCCCCCTTCCTGTGTCTGGAGGGAGTCAAGAGATAAAGCAACCTGAGAAAAACCCACCAGGAAGGAATGTGTGTCATTTCCAGGGAAAGGCAAGCTGAAAATCCAGAGAGGCCCTGGCCAGCCGTGGGGTAACAATCCATGTTTGGGAGCTGAAGAACAAGGTCAGTGGGGCATGGATTTTCTGAGTCCTGGGTTCTCCTGGGATGAGTGCAGAGGGGTAGGAAGTGGCCTGGCCAAGCTCTTACTGGGAGCTGGAGGGGAGCAAGGAGAAATACTTTGCTAGGCAGCATGCATGCAGGCTGCACTTCACTCAGTCTAGGGCTATCTCAAGAGACAGGCCAGAGGCACTGAGCTGGGATGCAGATCCAGAGGGGCGGGTGTTGGGTTGGCCCATTTGGGAAAGAGGCTGGCCTCAGACTCAAGTCTAGTTGTGACCTTCCCCAGAATTCAGGGGGTTAGTGTCTGGGAGTTTGGTTCGGTCCATTGCAGCAACCGGGGACGCCAACCATTTAGAACCAGACAGGCGTTAACCGCACTTTGGGGGTGTTCTGTCCACAGGGATACACTGTGGCTTACAGCTAGCCCAGACCACCTGGGAGAACACACTGTTCTCCCCCCAGCAGCACCCCCACACTGCAGAACCCCCAGAAAGGGGAGGAGCTGGGTGGCCTGTGAAATCAGAGGGGATCCTCTGTACCTCCTATGCCCTGGTGCCCTTTCTACTGCATGGTCCCAGAGGAGAGGCCCGATGGAAACGTGCTGTTCATGATCACGCTTTGTCACTGACAAGAGAGGGCCCCACTGCTAAGGCCCGGCACTAGGCAGACAGTGGGAGAGCAGGAACAGTGCCCTTGCACACAGGATGTGTTACAGATATCACAGCTAAATCTTGTTCAAAACAATGACAACTGGTGAACGACAGAGTTCCTGGATGGAAGCGCTGGAGCCTAGATAATATGGTGATAGGCAATATAAAAAAAGGAAACAAGGGAGAGAGAGAACGTACCCTGGGCTCAGACCATGCCATCGATTGCAAAGGTTTCTTCTCTGAGGCTCTGGCCTGGGCCAGGCTGGGAGGGGAGATGAGCAACTAGCAACAGTCCTCCCTTGGTCGCTGCTTCTCTAGTCTGCTCAGAGACAGCCAGACCCAGTGCTGTCGTCTGGCTTTGGAAGTGTTACGTCGCCCCTTAGAGAATGCTCTGACTGCCCGCTCCACAAGGTCACACTGCGAGGCAGAAGTGGCCACAGCACAAGCCACAGTGCTCCACAATGCAATCTGTGGCTATCCTCACCCTTAGCAGAGGTGCTGCTAAGAAAGACTACATGTCCCAGCATGCAACACTCCCTTCTAAGACCCCCTGCTGGGCCCTCATGGACCACCCTGCCCTATTACAGAAGCATCCAGCTGCATCTTCTCCATTGGAAGTGAATGCCTGGCGTGCAACTCCCTGAGAGCTGGACTGTGCAAGAAGGGTCAGAGTCACAAGGCAGCATTACCTGAAGATGCCCTCGGTCTGGTCTCCATTCAGCGCCAGCACTTCCTCAGACAGTCTGGTTTGCACCCAGGGGAGCTGCCGATCTGGGTACCTCTCCTTCTGCATGTTCATGATCTCCTGCAGGGAGCTCCCAAACATGGAGGGGCTGAACACTGCGTTCTTTGCATGCCGGATCTCCTCAATATTCGGCTTCTTCAGGCCCTGCAAGAGATGGAACCAAGACAAACATGAAGGCCCAGAGATACATGCACCGTCGTTACCCAAGTAGCAAGTCAAAACCAATTTATACCCTGCTCCAACGCCTGGCCTGGCCCGAGAGAGCTGCCAAATTCCATGTTCCTGCCATTTTCCCACCATGCATTCAAAAAAAAAGTCACATCTTTGGAGCAAGAATGTTTTCTCCAACCCTCCTTAGTCTTGAAAATGGCAGAACCATTTGGGCTCAAATTTTACAAAAATAAATAAATAAATAAAAAGTGGTCCTGGATAGTGTCCAAGGCCTGTTGTAGCCAGACGGGGAAAGTCTTCAGTCCGCTGTGCACAGCCCCTTGGAATGGAAAGTCTTGTGCCACAGTAACGAGAGGTGTGGCTCTGAGGTCTCCTAGAAACGAGTCCCGTAACAGCAGCAACAGAAGCCCTTGGCACTGCTCTAGCATGCTCTCCATACATCCCATAGCGCTTTACAGAGGAGGGGAAGGATCCTTAATCCCAGAGCTGGGGAAACCAAGGCACAGAGCGGGGAAGGTCCACACTTTCAGACTTAGACTCTCATTTGGGGTGCCTGATTTCCCAACGTTTTGAGCACCCAGAACTTCCACTGAAGTTCAATGCAAACTGCTGAATACGAGGCTGCTCTCAGCTGGCTACCTAAGTACATAGGGAGAGGCTTCACTTTCATCACCCGAGTCTGATCACTTTGGCCTACACACACAAAGCCGACTCAGAGACTGATGGAGGCTCCAACTTCCCGAGCTCCTCCCTGCTCTGGGTTTAGAACGGGGATCTCAAACTCAAATCACCACGAGGGCCACATGAGGACTAGTACATTGGCCCAAGGGCCGCATCACTGACACCTTTTCATTCAATGATACAAAAGTATAGTCAAAAATAGGACTCTTTTTTGATTTTTAGATCATTGAAGATCTCCTGGTTAAGCCAGGGTGGTCTCTTGCCAGACTTCCGATCTTTGCTACGCAGTGGGATAGTTTCCTCTTGTGCCCTTAATAATGTATCTTTGAAAAAACTATTTATGCGCTTTCGGTGGAGGGGGAGCAGTCTAGTGGCCTGAGCACAGGACTGGGAGTGAGGGGCCTCCTCCTGGTTCTGGCAATGACTCTCTCTGTATGACCAGTTGCATGGAGGGTCTCTGAGTGCTTCACAAACCTTAAACAATTAAGCTTCACACACAGCTTGAGAGAGAGGGGATCTCTTACTCCCTGTCTCGGAGACCCCCAGGGGCAGCAGCAGAGTCGGGAATAGAGGCCAGCTCTCCAGACTCCAGGTACAGGTTTTAGCCCCAGGCTCATCATTCTGGCCAAGCCTCCTAGGGTGAAGGTCTGGTTTGGGGATCTGCTGCTTCTTCTCATGGTTCCCTTTGTCTCCCGTTTCACCATGGTGGCCTCTGTAGCCCTATGACCAGTTAGGAGGGGACCACGCTGGGGGATCCAGCTGCAGTTTTTCTGTCAGTGCAGTGGCATTGCCATCCCTGGAATGAAACCGCAGGCTGGGCCCCTGGGGGCATTTCCTCTTCCCCTGAAGTTCACTTCGCAGTTCACTGCACCTGTCATCCGGCTGCCACTCACTGTACAGCCGTGCCCTGTGACCCATAGGAGCCTGCGCCTGTCGTCCGACTGCCATACGCTGTACAGCCGCGCCCTGTGACCCATAGGAGCCTGCGCCTGTCGTCCGGCTGCCATACGCTGTACAGCCGCGCCCTGTGAGCCCCGCAAGCCTGCGCCTGTCGTCCAGCTGCCACTCACTGTACAGGCACGGCCTCTGAGCCCCAGGAGGCTACAGAAGCAGCGGAGGAGGCCAGGAGAGGGGAGAGCTCACGTCAATGGGCTCCCACCTCCTGTGCTCTGCTGGATCCGTACCTAGAGGCCAGACCGGGCCATACAGGTCAGTTTGCAAAGCTCTAAGGCTGGATTAATCTCTGTGAGCAATGTGCAGGGGAGGGAGATGGGTCCCAGCTGGCTGCTGGGCCATCTCTAACAATGTGGTTGGTGTTTCTCCTGCACACCCATTGTGGGAGGTAGTGTGGTCTAGTGGCCTGAGCAGACTGTTATTACTTGGCCTGCACGAAAGGAAGCTACTCGCCACTGATCTCCCTCCCTCCCTCTTTCTTTCTTTTTTTCTTTCTTTCTTTCTTTCTTTCCATGAAGGGTGTTTGCAGGAAAATGGGATCTTTGTTGCTCAGGATTTCACTTGCTCTAGCTGCTTATTTCCTGTCCTGACATACTAGAGTGTCCGGCGGGCGAAGGGGACTATTAATATTACTTGCATAGTGGTAGCTCTGAGGAACCCTCATGGTGGGCCACACTGTGCTAGGCACTGTACAAACAGAACAAACAGGTGATCTCTGCCTCAAGGAGCCTCCACTCTAGGTGGCCAGGTGAAGAGGGCTTTAGGAATGGGCAGACAGAACAAGCAGCACAGACTTTGTACATGATCATCTTTCTGGGCTATTGATCCTAGGAGGAGGAAGAGAAATGCAAAAAGGAGCCGAATCCATTTTCCCCTGATCCTTTTAATGCCGCTCAGCCTCTGCCATTACAGTGATCACATTAGGCACCAACTAAGCTCTGATGGGATGTAAGGGGACCCACTGCATGGGTGAACGTCAGTCATAATCTTTAAGTTTCTTGTGTAGCTGGAGAGGAGGCACGATCGAATGGCTAAAGCACAGGACTGGGAGTCAAGGGACCTGGCTTCCAGTTCCAGTTCCCGATGAAGTGAGCTGTAGCTCACGAAAGCTTATGCTCAAATAAATTGGTTAGTCTCTAAGGCGCCACTGGTATTCCTTTTCTTTTTGCGAATACAGACTAACACGGCTGCTACTCTGAAACAGTTCCAGTTCTGCTGCCCATGTGCCGTGTGACCTTGGTCAAGTCACATCCCGCTCCATGCCTCAGTTTCCCCATGTGTCAAATGACGATAATGATAATGAACTTCCTCCAGAGGAGGTTGGGCTGGGGGCCTCAATTCATTGTCTGTAGAAGGCTTTGAAACACTCAGTGGGAAGGGGTTAGAGAGATGTAAAGGGTTATTTCTTAGCTCTGCAAAACGCACTGGGACATAATTAACGCAGAAGATGTTACACACAGTACAGCTGTTGTTGTACATTTCCCATGAGGTGTCAATGACCCTTTAAGTTTGGTTTCCAGGGAGCACTTGGAGTTCACATGCACCCTCCCCGGCCCTGCTCGAAAGCTGTTGGCTAAGCTCTTTCTCGGCTAGCGATATGTTTATGTCAAGCTCAGAAGTGTGTGATTTGCCCCCTCTCCCTGTTCCAGGTTTCTCCAGATGGTTTGAGCATTATGCTGCACATTCTCTCATGTACTGAGAACCGGTAACTGCAGCCATTTGTCTTAATGAAAGAGCAAGATCAACGACTCATCTGGCATCTTCCCTACGAGAGGCAAACCGCTGTAGTTCCACTGCTTGGGAGATTAAAAACAAACACTGGCGTTAACATCAGGAACAGAAACATTAACCAGAGAAAAGCAAGAGGGATGGTACGATAAGGGGCAGCTCACAATGCTTAGCAACAAGACCCGTGGCTAACCTAATTTTAAACAGAGAGGCGCAGCACATGGAGACTACAGGTCCCAGCATGCACCACTCCAACCTGAGCCAGGCGGCAGGCTGCTTGGCTCAAGGTGAGGCATTGCATGTTGGGTCCTGCAGCCTGAAAGGCTGTACTCAAGATGAGCCATTTTATACTGACTATGGGCTACAGTCTGCCCCGTCCCGCACGGTGAGTAGTGCCTTGCTCTAGGAGTAACTCCACTGAAATAAATGGCACCACTTGAGCAGCATGCTGCTCCTCACCATCAGTAAAGGTGGGAGAGTCTGACACTATGGGTAGCCCTCGGGGCCCTGCGTAGTCAACCATGTGGCCCTCCGCTGTCCAAAAGGAGCCCTCTCCCCTGTGCTCTGGTTAGGAGAATGCTCCAGCCTCTGCTTTGTGTGGGGAACAATGAGTCCATGGAATGGGCTGGGTCTTTGATGGCCAGACACTAGATGCCACCTCCTGGCCCAGCGATGGATACCAGCCATGCTGGGAAAGCCCCCCAGGAGCTGTGAGTGAGATCGGCCTGACCTTTGCATTGCCTGGTGCTCTGTGTCACTGACTTGAGGGGACACGGACAAGATCAACAGGCCCCAGACTCGACACATCTTCATTCTTGTCCTTGTGATTCATCTTTTGTGTTTCTCTCCAAAACTAATGCTTCCGCACAAGCGATGCCAGCTGCCAAGCACTCAGATTCTACACAGCCAATCGCCTGGGAGCAACCCTATGATAACAAGCCAGCGAGCACCAGAAGATGAGGAACAAGTGAGCGAGGGAATGGGCTGGATGCTTGTGACGGGCAGTGGCACAGGTATATATGAGATTAGCACACCAGCAGCACTGCATGCATAACACCAGGCAGCTGGGGCTCAGGGACACGCTGTGGTAAGGAGGGAGCACAGCCCCTGGATTTTCAGGGAGAGCCTTAATACCCCAATAGCGCTATCAAATTCCTCCTCCTAGCCCGGTTTAAATTCTGACAGGTGGGTCCAAGCTGCAGAGGTTCCGCTCTAGATTCTGCTGTTCCCAGAGTACAGCGGTGTCTGGATTTTGGGGGCTTGGTTTAGGCCGATCTGTATTTAAAGAGCTGGGTTGTGGTTTATAAATTATAACTCCTGTGCTGGAAACCCTACTGACAGTTAGGAATGGAAACTCAGGAGATCACAGTGGGCACAGCACATGGCCTACCACTGGTGGGGATTTTCAATTAGGCTGTTTCCACAGACTTTGCCCTTTTCACTGCAGCCATCCTGTGACTTTGCTTAAACATTTGCCATGACAAAAGCCCCAGCCAGCGCTGCTCGTAGCCAGTAACAGAGCGAGACAGCAACCAGCCCTTGGCATGGGAGTGTGAGAGCACCCCCTTCGGGAACAGACTCCTCCTCACAGAGAGCAGGGGATTCCTCTGACAGCCCTCCTAGCAATCACCAGTGTGTCACCAGGAGCCTACAAGCTTCAGCCCCAAGGAGTGCCAAGTGCTTAAGCTCAGCTCCTGCCCAGGGTGTAAACTCCACAGCAGCTGAGATCTGCTTCCAGCCCTGGGGAGCTGAAGGCTGCAGTAAACGGGGAGGCAAAGAACCAAAGCCGACAGACTCCTGGCGTATCGAGGTGGGCTGGACTGGCATCAGGCTGCACAGCCCTGTACTGCACACCACAGATACACTTCAAAGTGCCAGAGCAAAACGGACACAAAGCCACGCAGGTGGGGGCAGGGCAGTGCAAGAGGCCTTGTCTGAATCACTACTAATCTCTCACTCGGAGGGGCTGGGAGTGTGAAGAGGCTGCAGGCTCCCTGCCTCATCCCCTCTGGCACTGGTGGGTTTGGATGGGAGTGGCCGCAATCTGACTACGGCCTCTCTCCTGTTGAGTAGTAACTTACTCTAGGAGTAGGGTGACCATATTTCCTAAAGTAAAAATGGGACGGCTGGGGCTCGCCTGAGCTGCCCTCTGCCCCCCGTAGCTGGGGCTGTTCCCTTGAGACCTCTGCTGCCCATGGCTAGGGCTGATCCCCCTGAGTCCCCTGCCCCCCGTGGCTGACCCCTCCCCCCGAGCTGCCTGCCGCCTGTGCCTGGGGCTGGATCCCCCAACCTCCACACTGCCCGCGGCTGGGGCTGACCACCCCGAGATCTGCACCGGCTGGGGCTGGGCCCTGAGCCCCACTGTTTGGCACCTCACATTGCTCCCCCCCCGGCAATGTTCCTCTGCACCCCCAACTCTTTTGGTAAACTGGGTGTTTGTCTGTTTGCTCCTCCCAACAGATCAGTTGGGAAGAACAAATGGGACAAATGCCCATTTTTGTAAAAAAAGTCGGGATGGCCAGGGCAGAGCTTAAAAACGAGACTGTCCCAGCCAAAATGGGACATATGGTCACCCAATCTAGGAGTAACCCTGTTGATTTCAATGGGAGTTAGGAGCCTAAATACCTGGGCCTTTGGGCTTCATCTCCCCATGTGTAAAGTGGAGGTAACAGCACTTCTCTCCCTCTCAAGGGGCTCTGAGGACCAGGAGATGCTCAGATGTTCTGGTGATGGGCGCCAGATGGACTGGGCCTGATCCCACTGATGTACCAAGTCCTGCTGGAGTCAGTGGACTCAGCAGCTTGCAGGACTGGGCTCTGCATGAGTGCAATGGCCTCCTGCTCAGAGGTCAGAGCTGAGTGGAGACACACCTGACCTACAGAGAACTGAGTGTTTGAGTTAAGAGAACTGGTATTTGCACGCTGTGTGAGCTCCACAAGCCCATTCATCTGGGCCAACCTCTTACTGTACATGACTCAAAAGCTCTCTTTATAAGGGCTGGCACCCAGGTCCGAAAGCAGACAAGAAATAGCTTAATATTGGCAGGAGGATCCCAAGTCCCCATAATCCCCAAGAAGACATGAGTGGCTGGGAGAAGCAGGAAGAGATGACAGACCTGAGCCACGGTGCTGCGCTGATGGAAAAGGAAACACACTGAAATTCAGCGAGCAGTTGTCCAACTGGCTCCAGGGCAAAATCATTAGAGACATCCTCAAAGCCATACACCCAGCATTGCTGATGTCACAGGAATCCCGTCTACAGCAGACCAAAGTAATGCCCTGAAAGGCTTCCTGGGGAACAAGGCCAGCAGCAGAGAGCACAAGTTTGCTGGTATAGTGTGAAAAGAAAACCTGCAACCACTCTGCTCAGCATAATGACTATTTTTGGGGGTGGGGGAGAATGTGTGAATCAAAAGTCCACTAGAGGTGGGCATGGAGTAACCCCCAGATTTGGATCCCCCCAAGCACAGGATCCAGACTCAGCCTCCCTTGAGGCTTTGCAGCTGGACCCTAGTTTGGCGATCAAACCAGAGAGCCAAAGCCCTCCAAACTTTAGGGGGCTTTCCTGAGTGTGCCATTGTGCGGGCAGGACTCTGACTCCACCTCCGCTGGAGCATGCTGGCATCTGAGCTGTTCTACAGAACTGAAGGCAAAAGGACAAGCCCTGGCAGGCCATTTATTCCGGGCTCAAAGGCACCCATTTTGTTTCCAGCTGCTGCACTTTGTTTCCAGCCAGGGCGGCTGTTCCTTGAATCAGTTCTGTGTTTGATTTCAAAGGTCAACAGGATATTTAACATAAATCAGCCCTTGATGGCCGGAATCATGACAAATTTCATTCTAATTGCAAAGTCCTAGTGTGCAGTGGAGCTGGCTGGATGTCTCTATGAAAACTGGAGTGTCCTTCTGCTGAGAAGGATCCCTCAGAGAGCCTCATAAACAAGGGCTTACATTTCCGCTCTTTCTGCGTCTCCAACAACCACTGCTCAGTTTGCCAACCACAATGTATTGATTTTCTGAAGTCCTACAAGCTGACCCGGAGGCACAGCCTGGCACAAAACTCCCAAGCTGTATTCTTTCCCCTCCATTGGCCAGTCATTCTCGTCACAGCAGCTGTTACTCAGTTATCATCAGATGCTAGGGGGGAGAGACGGAAGCAAGGCAGCCAATCCCCCAATGTGTTAACTCCCTCAAGTCTCGATTATTCCTGAATGAGCTGGGGTGACACTGATTTCAGTGGGACATGAACAGCATGGGAAGAGCCGTGCAGGATCAGTGCTAAGGGACTGCAGGAGTGGGACCCAGCCACTTTGTTGGCACTGACATTGGAGTACACTACCCAGCTGACCAGGGACTGACAAGAGACCAGGCCCTCAGCAAAGCCTTATCCATCTGTCTGCTCTAGTGATCGACATGCTTACAAGCCTGCACCACCTTTGATGGAAGAATGAAGACATCACACCATACGAGTGTGAGCAACAGGGTCGCTTCTTATGGGAGAAACAAACGAACGGGAAAGGACTGGACATCATGTGAAGATGTTATGGCAACGCTCAGGCTGCCTGAGCTGGAATCAGTGGTTTTCTCTTCCATAGCACGTCCCACTGGAGCTCTTCACAGCATGCACAAGACTGCCAGGAGGTAGGGCAGTGCGATTCACTGATGGTGAGTTGGAGTTCCCATTGCATTACCCCAACAGCTGAGAGTGACATTCGAGAGTTCCCAAGTCCTGTGTCTAACCACAAAACTGTCCTCCCTTGCGGGGCGCTGGAAGGCAATGACTGCTTTGCATCTCACTAGAGGCACCTGGGCCTGGTGACCCTCAGGACTCATTGTACATGGCTGGGTAGCCATAAATGGTGCCGGTTTTTGTGGAAACGAAGGGGCCTCTTCGAGGTGGCCATTAGCACCTGCAAATAGCTCTGGTGATGCTTCTGCCATGAAATCGTTTCATATCCAAATGTCCTAATGACAGCCCCAACACATCTACTCTAGGTATAGTCTGGGCATGCTGCAATTACTCAAGCACATTATTTGATTCCTTCCATAAATGCCAGCTGAGTTTCAGGCCTGGCCAGCATGCTGAGACAGGCCTTGTAAAGCTGGCCATGACCTAGCTATGCACAGAGGCCAGCTGTCTATTCTTGTCCTTTGAGATCTTTCCATGGACTGGATGACTAGAAAATGCCCGTTGGAAACCATGGAGCTGCCCACTTTCAACATCCTTGCTCTTGGGCTATTTCAAGGTCTTTCTCACCTACTGAAGTTCAGATGCCAGCTGTGGCAAGAAGAGGATCCTACCTTCTGGGACATGCAGCCAGGTCATATCCCTGTCTCCCACCGGCTGATCTTATCACACTACAGCTAGGCACTGGTCCCATGAAGGTTGGATTATTGTAATGCAGCCCAGGGGAGCTCACTCAGCAGAGAGGTTAGTCAGACATCTGCAATTCGCTCACAAACTCCTCTCTACTCTGCGCGCTAACATCCTCTTGCTCCTCATCACATGGAGCTTGCCCTCGGCCTGCAAAATGAATGCTACAAACATCTACAATCACATAAATGTTTGCAGGGGAATTTAAAGGACTGGGGAAAGGTGCCATGTTAGCAGCTCTGGGGACTGAGCAGGGAGAGCATAAGCTGAGTCCTGAGAGACCTTCCATACACACACCGCACCAATATGCTTCACCCGTGTGCTGGATGGACCACCACAAATGGCAGAAGGACACCTTGCTGCTGTAGCCTATTCATTGACCTTTCTGTTGACACTGCCCACAAGAGAACTAATGGTCCTAACAGAGATGGTGGCTTCAGTGATGTGGACTCCTGCCACTGAGGTCTGGATGAGACACACCAAACTCATTCCACCCAACGGATGTCAGATGGCAGCTTCTGGTCACTCTCACCTGGATGGGATTTGACCCCATGACATGGAGAAGAAAAGCTCTGCACCCTTTTGCTATATGCCCATGACACAGAGCCCCTTGTGACTCGTTTTTATGAGCACAGTCATTTTCCAGTACAGTGCTAATAGCTCACAGATGCACTTCCGGTTCTTGCCTGGGTTGATTTTCATGGATGCTGTTTGTAAATGGGGTAATTCAGAAGGGCATAGAATAAATCAAATCAAAATTGAACTGAAAAGCTGGGGCCATGCTATGAGCCAGACCCAGGAGACCCAGCTCTCATCATCGGCACTCTGGGATTTTCAGGGAACACAATTCCCTGCCTCAGATGCGCCTCTTATCAAGGCTTGAAATTGCCACGGGAAAGTTCAGGTTGGATAGACTCTAATCTTGTTTTTTTACATCCTGGGGAACTGGAGGAAGCAGCAAGAATTGGCAAGGGCAGACTTTCAATTATTTCATTTTATTTATTTATTTGGATTTTTCCATTTGCACCTGCCTCATGCCATCGGTGTGTTACACGCACTGGACACACACACACTTTACCAAGATACTAAACAGAGCCACTAGATCTAAAACACAGGCCTCCTGGACAGTGTTCCCTCCTATCGGCCTGGCCTCCACCAGAACCTCCTCCCTTCATGGCCCACTCACCCCGCAATTTCCCAGGCTATGCCTGGGCAAACGGGAATTCTCCAGCCTGTTCTGAAGGTCACTGGATCTAGTGAATCAAGGTGGGCATCAGCTCAGGTAGGTAGGATCCAAAGCGTTCAGGGACTGCTAGTTCACCCTCAAACTCTTGACCTCCCCCACATACCAGCTGGCAGCCAGTGCAGGTCCCAAAGCTCATATGTCCCATGCTCTTAGCAATAGCTGTTATTTCCAGATTGCTGCAAAGTGTGGCCCCATATGGATTCCAGTCCAGTAGCCCGACGGCAAGGTGACAAAGGCACAGAGAGATGAGGCAAGGATCCCCCATTCACAAAGAAAGGACCCAACTGCCTTGCCAGGTACAGACAGGTGTGGAGAAGAGGAGACGGCACTAGACAGGGACTCATGAGGCCAAGATCCTGTTCCTAACTCTGACTTGCTGTGTGAGCTTGGGCAAGTCACTTCCTCTCTCTGTGCCTAGATCAGTGGCTCTCCAGACTACTGGCCCCCTTTCAGGAGTGTGATTTGTCTTACGTATCCCAAATTTCACCTCACTTAAAAACTACTTGCTTACAAAATTAGACATAAAAATACAAAAGTGTCACAGCACACTAGTACTGAAAAATGGCCGACTTTCTTATTTTTACAATATCATTATAAAATAAATAAATTGGAATATAAATACTGTCCTTACATTTCAGTGTATAGTACATAAAGCAGTATGAACAAGTCACTGTCTGTATGAAATTTGAGTTTATACTGACTTCGCTAGAGTTTTTTATGTAGCCTGTTGTAAAACTGGGTAAATGTCTAGCTGAGTTGATGTACCCCTGGAAGATATCTGCGTGCCCCCAAGGGTACATGTATGTTCCCCTGGTTGAGACCCACTAGCCTAGATCAGTGGTTCTCAAAGCCGGTCCGCTGCTTGTTCAGGGAAAGCCCATGACGCTCCGGACCAGTTTGTTTACCTGCCACGTCCGCAGGTTCGGTCGATCGCGGCTCCCACTGGCCACGGTTTGCCGCTCCAGGCCAATGGGGGCTGCAGGAAGCGGCGCGGCCAGTGGGAGCTGTGATCGGCCGAACCTGGCTGCCCCCCAACAGATAATAGTCACTAGTGTATCAGTCCATCCCTGCTCTGCATCCCAGTCTCCATTAGGCACTTGGTTAAGGCAATCCACTGCCCCAGCCATGGAAAGCTTGGTAGTCATACACGAGAATCACAGAATATAATCATAGAATATTAGGGTTGGAAGAGACCTCAGGAGGTCATCTAGTCCAACCCCCGGCTCAAAGCAGGACCAACCCCAATGAAATCATCCCAGCCAGGGCTTTGTCAAGCCGGGCCTTAAAAGCCTCTAAGGATGGAGATTCCACCACCTCCCTAGGGAACCATTTCCAGTGCTTCACCACCTTCCTAGGGAAATAGTGTTTCCTAATATCCAACCTAAACCCCCCACCACTGCAACTTAAGACCATTGCTCCTTGTTCTGTCATCTGCCACCACTGAGAACAGCTGAACTCCATCCTCTTTGGAACCCCCCTTCAGGTAGTTGAAGGCTGCTATCAAATCCCCCCCTCACTCTTCTCTTCTGCAGACTAAATAAGCCCAGTTCCCTCAGCCTCTCATCATAAGCCATGTGCCCCAGCCCCCTAATCATTTTCGTTGCCCTCCGCTGGACTCTCTCCAATTTGTCCACATTCCTTCTGTAGTCGGGGGACCAAAACTGGACACAGTACTCCAGAGTGGCCTCACCAGTTCCGAATAAATGGGAATAATCACGTCCCTCGATCTGATGGCAATGCTCCTACTAATACAGCCCAATATGCCGTTGGCCTTCTTGGCAACTGCTGATTCATATGCAGCTTCTCATCCACTGTAATCCCCAGGTCCTTTTCTGCAGAACTGCCACTTAGCCTGTTGGTCCCCAGCCTGTAACGGTGCATGGGATTCTTCCTTCCTAAGTGCAGGACTCAGCTCTTGTCCTTGTTGAATCTCATCAGATTTCTTTTGGCCCTAGATGGATGCTAAAGTAGAAGCACTCTCTATGACAAGCCTGTTCCTAGTGGCTACATGTACAGGCAGAGAAACTGCATGCTGCATGGGGGGAAGGTGTTACAAGGCAGGCAGAATGACATGGGCACCCATGTGTCAGAGGCATGGTTATAGCGGAGCTGCACGCTCCCCTTGCTTGCAGTTTTATATGTTTGAAGGCCATGCATTTCTATGCAGCTCTATCTCCGCGCGCCAGAACCTAGGGGATGTCTACACTTGCCGTTGTTGCGCTGTCTGTTTCACCAGCGACAGGGAACCGGGGAAAGAAAAGCGCTGGTTTGTGTACTCACTCAATTCCTCAGGCGTCAGAGCGTTTACACTAGCAACACTTCCATTGCTGGTGAAAGCAGCGCTGTAGGGCAGCTATCCCACAGTGCAGCTCTCTCAATAGGTCTTGGGGGGTGGGAGCAGAAGGCATTCTGGGTCCCTGCTCAGTGCCCCGTGCTGCCCTGCTTCATGTCTCAGGAGCCCCATTACTTCCTGGTTTCTTCCATGGCATTTTTTTTAAAACCTCCTGCTGCCTGGCTGCTTTTCCCTGCCACATCTACAAACAAAGGGAAAGGGAGCTTCAAACTTCCCAGGCTTTCGGAAGGAGGGGCGAGTGTCCATGTGTCAGAGCAGCGGAGATGCTGGCCAGAATGGTCGCTTTTGGAACTGGGGGATATCCTTTGGAGGCCAAAGGGTGTTTACACCGCTAGAACGTGTCTTCACTTTCACAGCAGCACAAAAAGAACAGCGGTAAGAACTGTACGCCTCTCGTGAGGCTGGTTTTCTTTCTGCGGTGAAACTTCTGAGCTTCACTGCAAAAAAAGCATTAACAAGTGTAGACGCTCCCGCGGTTTGAAATGGTAAGTGTAGACATACCCCGAGTCAGATCTAAGCTAACCAGGGGCACGGGTGTTGGAGCTGCGAGGGGAGGCTGCCACAAAAGAAAAGGAGTACTTGTGGCACCTTAGAGACTAACACATTTATTTGAGCATAAGCTTTCGTAAGCTACAGCTCGCTTCATCGGACGCATTCAGTGGAAAATACAGTGGGGAGATTTATATACACAGAGAACATGAAACAATGGGTTTTACCATACAGACTGTAACGAGGGTGATCAGGTAAGGTGAGCTATTACCAGCAGGAGAGCGGGGGGAGGGGAACCTTTTGCAGTGATAATCAAGGTGGGCCATTTCCAGCAGTTGACAAGAACGTCTGAGGAACAGTGGGGGGTGAAGGGGGGGGGAATAAACATGGGGAAATAGTTTTACTTTGTGTAATGACCCATCCACTCCCAGTCTCTATTCAAGCCTAAGTTAATTGTATCCAGTTTGCAAATTAATTCCAATTCAGCAGTCTCTCGTTGGAGTCTGGTTTTGAAGTTTTTCTGTTGAAGAATTGCCACTTTTAGGTCTGTAATCGAGTGACCAGAGAGATTGAAGTGTTCTCCAACTGGTTTTTGAATGTTATAATTCTTGACGTCTGATTTGTGTCCATTTATTCTTTTACGTAGAGACTGTCCAGTTTGACCAATGTACATGGCAGAGGGGCATTGCTGGCACATGATGGCATATATCACATTGGTAGATGTGCAGGTGAATGAGCCTCTGATAGTGTGGCTGATGTGATTAGGCCCTATGATGGTGTCCCCTGAATAGATATGTGGACACAGTTGCCAACGGGCTTTGTTGAACCACTAACCCAGGAACCTATCTTTGCAGCCCATGCCAGTGGGGCACCTGAAAGACTATCCTTCCTCTGGCCCAGGCTTCCATGGCCAATCCCAGGAAAGCCTGCACAACTGGGCTCCAATGCTCACCCCCGGCGCTGTGCTTTGACACGAGCACACCCTTGCTCTGTTCCCCACCGACTCCTCGCCAGCTCACCACCATTCCTGTGAAGGATCAGCCATTGTTTTGCAGTACAGAGGAGGTTGTGACAGACAGCACTGGGCACGTCCTCTCAGCAGGGCGTATATTGGACTGCAGATTATTGTACATGCCACAGTGTTCACACATATCCAAAGTGATTACAGGGCCTCCCTAGGGACAAAAGAGCATAATCCTTTTCCCTTGTTCCTATCGTACTTTGAGTGCAGGACCCATTGGTATCATGGTATAAAGTGCCATGATGTAGCACAGCTTGTGACAGCAGTATCCTCCTGCTCTTGGGGAGGGGAATGAGGAAAAATAGCCCATGTGTGTATGTACTGGGGCATAAGAATAGCCATACTGGGTCAGACCAATGGTCCACTGAGCCCAGTATCCTGTCTACTGACAGAGGCCAGTAGCAGACCTTCAGGGGGAGTGTACAGATCATGGCAATTCTGGAGCCATCCACCCCTGTCTTCCTCTCCCAGCTTCTGGCAATCAGATGTTTAGGGTTACCCCAAGCATGGGGTTACATCCCTGACCATCTTGGCTAATAGTCACTGATGGACCTATTCTCAATGAACTTGTCTAGTTCTTTTTTTGAAGCCAGTTACACTTTTCACCTTCACAACTTCCCATGGCAATGAGTTCCACTGGATAATGGTGTGTCATGTGAAAAAATATTTCCTTTTGTTTGTTTTAAACTGGAATTTCATTGGGTGACCCCTGGTTTTTGTATTGTGTGAAAGGGTAAATAATACTTCTCGTTCTAATAATCAAAACCCTCACTGCTTTGCCTGTCTCTTTTCAATAACTGGAGTCCCTGCCCTGGATGGGTATCCTCAGGGCAAGAGGATCTCCTGACATCATGTGGAAGGTGGGTCCCAACTATGGGATTGTTTCCCTCCTCTTCAGTTTGATCTGCTGCTGCCCTGAGACTTTCATCCTCCTCAACAGTGCACGGGCTGTCGGACAGGAGGTGGGACCACTCTACCCTGTCCTTGAAAGTCTCCTTTATGTACCTCTGTGTCCCCCTTTGCTGCTCCAGTTCAGCCACTCTCACCTCCAGCGCCTGTACTTTGTCTCTGAGGGCCATGAGTTGCTTGCACAGAGTGCACACGTACGCAACCTGCCCATGAGCAGGTCATCATACATGTTGCACTCAATGCAATAAGCTGCATAGCCATCACCCTGCTGCCAGCTTTCTGCCTGCATTTCTGTTCTTGGAGCTTATTTATGTAGCCCAAGTTAACAGTAGGTTTGTTAAGCATATTGGGATTTCTTTATTCTGTCAGTTGCTTTTCTGAAGCCCTGCACCCTGGCCCTTCCTGATTGCCAGCACAGCCCACCATGGGTGGGAGCAGTTGGGTGCAAATTAAGGCAGCCTGCAGGTTCCAGCAGAAGTGCAGGCTCCTGGCAAGTGGCCAGGGCATCTCTCAGCTAAGCAACGTTTGGGCATCTCTAGTGTTGGGAAACGAGGGACACTGTGCTCTAACGACAGACACTAGAGGAAGGATGAGCTTGTAGTGAAGACAGTGAGCTGGGACTCAGGAGTCCTGGGTTCGGTTCCCAGCTCTCTATGTGCCTGGGGGAAAGTCACTTTGCTATGTCTGCGTCTCAGCTGTCCATCGGTTCAGTCAGGAACAAGAGCTCTCCTTTCCTCCCACCCTGTATCTGTCTTGCCTATGTAGATTGGGAGCTCTTTGGAGCTGGGATTGTATTTTACTATGTTTGTACAACACCTAGCGCAGTGGGGCCTCTAGACACGACCAGTGTAGTTCTTCCCCTACAAGAGGCAGCGCTGCAGTCTGTACAGCTTAGCTCTCGGACTTTCCATCCTTAATAAAAAGAAAAGGAGGACTTGTGGCACCTTAGAGACTAACCCATTTATTTGAGCATGAGCTTTCGTGAGCTACAGCTCACTGCATCCGATGAAGTGAGCTGTAGCTCACGAAAGCTCATGCTCAAATAAATTGGTTAGTCTCTAAGGTGCCACAAGTCCTCCTTTTCTTTTTGCGAATACAGACTAACACGGCTGCTACTCTGAAACCCATCCTTAATAAGAATTGCTACCTGTGACGATGTGACGCAGCAGGGAGGGGGGAGTGTTGACCTGGGAATGTGCCCTGGGGATGGGAGACCTGAGAGCCTGTCACCTGAGCCAGGAGGGGGAGGGGGAGGTGACACCTCTGCCCAGGAATGTGAAGACAGGCTGAGAAAGGAGCCTGGGGGGGGGGGGGGTTAGTTTCAGTTTGGTGCTGGGTGGAGGAACGCAGGGAACCCCAGGGCTGGGGTCTAAGCTCCCTGCTCCCCCAGAAGGACTTGACTGAGGGGTCCTGGGGGTACCCACAAGCTCTGTTTTGGACTGTGTTCCTGTTGTCCAATAAACCTTCTGTTTTACTGGCTGGCTGAGAGTCTCAGTGAATCCCAGGAAGAGGGGTGCAGGGCCTGGACTCCCCCACACTCCATGACACTACCCTAAGGGGTGAGAAAGAGTCGATCCTTTAGAAGCTGTAAATAGCTTAAGCACACCAGATGGGAGAAAGTAACTTTCCTAATGAGTGAGTAATGAGAGAACTGACGGGCGCCTTGTAATGCTTAATTGTGGAAAGTTTTATTTCAGTGCTTGGTAACTTTGATTAGCACTGTGCTGGGGTTTAATTGAATTGAAATCCGAGCTACAAATAAAAATCTAATCGGTTTTGTTTGGGAAGCAGCTGCGGCTGTGCTCGGTTGATTCTAAAGTGAAAATGACCCCAGTGCAGGGGGAGGGAGGGGGGACAGATACAAGAGCCAGGCACCACACATGTCCCGCTTCAGTGGACTGCAGCAGGACATATGTGGTGCCTGGCCTTTGAGTTTGGTCCCCCTGCGCTGGAGTCAACTTCACTGCCAGGGAGACAGAAATCCTGTCCATGAAGGGTTAAAACCACCCGTTGTCTCAGGAACCTCACAGCCTGTGATGCTCTCGAAAAGCAATTATAACTTTAGTCCTGTGCTTAAGGCATGAAAAATACATGTATTCATTGAAAGCTATAATCAAGAAGTGAAAAATCAGTCACGGCAAGCCAGGGCAGAGCACCTGCTTCCACGACTTTGTCTAACAGTATGAAAGGCACTTTCCCATTTGTCGTTTATTTCCATTCCAGTCACAGATGCTTCAGAGGGAATGGATAGAACAGGACAATTTATTGAGTGAACTATCCCCTGTCGTCCAGTCCCGGCTTTTGGCAGTCAGAGGCTTAGGGACACCCAGAGCATGGTGTTGCACCTTTGAACACCTTGGCTAATAACCATTGATGGACCTATCCTCCAAGAACTTGTCTCATTCTTCTTTGTACTCAGTGATACTTTTGGCCTTCACACCATCCCCTGGCACCGTGTTCCACAGGCTGACTGTGCATTGTGTGAAGTCGTACTTCCTCTTTTTTTGTGTTTGTTTTAAACCTGTTGCCTATGAATTTCATTGTGTTTATGTGAAGGGATACATAACGATTACCATTCATGAATGTACAGACCTTTATCCCTCCTTGGTCATCTCTTTTCTAAGATAAACAGTCCCCGTTTTTTCAATCTCTTCTCATACGGAAGCTGTTCTATATCCCCAATCATTTTTGTTGCCCTTCTCTGCACTTTTTCCAATTCTGATATATCTTTTCTGAGCGAGGGTGACCAGAACTGTATGCGGTATTGAAGGTATAGGAATACCATGGATTTTTATAATGGCATTATGATTTTTTTAATCTTATTATCTATCCCTTTCCTAATGGTCCCTAACTTTCTGTTCACTATTTTGAGTGACGCTGAACATTGAGCAGCTATTTTCAGAGAACTATCCACAATGACGCCAAGATCTCTTTCTTGCATGGTAACATCTAATTTAGACCCTGTCACTTTGTATGTATAGTTAGGATTATGTGCGTTACTTTGCATTTCTCAACATTAGGTTTTATCTGCCATTTTGTTGTGCAGTCACCCAATTTAATGCGATCCCTTTGTAACTCATCGCAGTCAGCTTTGGACTCAACTATCTTGAATAATTTAGTATTGTTTGCAAACTTTGCCATCTCATTATTTATCCCTTTTTTCAGATCATGTAGGAATATGTTGAACAGCACTGGTCCCAATACAGATCCCTAAGAGACCCTGTTATTTACCTCTCTCTCATTTACCTCTGTGAAAAGTGACCATTTATTTCTACCCTTTGACTCCTATCTTTTCATCATTTACTGTCCATGGCAGGACCTTCCCTCTTATCCCATGATTGCTTACTCTGCTTAAGAGTCTTTGGTGATAGACCTTGTCAAAGGCTTTCTGAAAGGAATCTGAGTTACACAGGAAAGAATTTTCTGTAGTATCTGGCTGGTGAATCTTGCCCATATGCTCAGGGTTTAGCTGATCGCCATATTTGGGGTAGGGAAGGAATTTTCCCCCAGGGTAGATTGGAAGAGGCCCTGGAGGTTTTTCGCCTTCTTCTGTAGCATGGGGCACAGGTCACTTGCTGAAGGATTCTCTGCTCCTTGAAGTCTTTAAACCACGATTTGAGGACTTCAATAGCTCAGACATCGGTGAGGTTTTTCGCAGGAGTGGGTGGGTGAGCTTCTGTGGTCTGCATTGTGCAGGAGGTCAGACTAGATGATCATAATGGTCCCTTCTGACCTTAGTATCTATGAATCTATGAAAGTCCAAGTACACTATATTGACTAGATCACTCTTGTCCACGTTTGTTGACACCTTCAAAAAATTCTAATAGATTGGTGTGACAGTCGATACCCTTATATTCACCCCTTTTACAAGATGATAAATTTTGTACAAAGTATGCCTTGTGAGGTGTCATTTGAAAACTCATAATTTGCTGATCGTTATAGTCCTTGTAAAATATGTGTGGCAACATTGTATGTAAACATGGGTGGTGGGTATAATAGACCCTCAGCCTCCCCTGGTGCAGCCACTGCCGCCGGATGCCGGTTTGATGGGGAAGTTTTTGCTGATTATTATGCCCCATGCAGGTTCCAGGGCGACTGAGAAGGCAGTACGTGTTACTCAGCTTCCTGGGTTCATCAGTAATCTCCCTCAGTTGCCCCGGAACCTGCATGGGGTATATCAAAAGCTCCAGTTCTTCTGAAAGAGAAGAGATAAGAGCTTTTCCCAGAGAAGAGATAAGGCTTGGGATCTGGGGAGGCACATCACCAGCTGGCAGGGGGGAGGGGGGTGCGCTCAGGGCTCCAGCTGGCCCAGGGCTCCTCTGGCCAGGGTGAGAGGCCTCAGGGCTCCAGCTGGCCCAGGGTTTCTTTGGCTGCGGGGAGGGCGCCTCAGGCTTCTCCGGGCGGGAGCGGGGGAGGCTTGTGGCTCCGGCCGCAGGGGGTCTCAGTGCTCTGGCTACGGGGGGAGCGGGAGGGATCAGGGCTCCAGGGGCATGGGCAGAAGGGACAGAGCCAGAGGCTAGCCTCCCCAAAGGGGGGCTCCACCCATCGTCCATGTGTGTAAAGTTATAAGATTTTACTGTATGATATTATTAAGACATGTTCCAAGTCTGGAGAGCAGTCACAAACCAGCTCCCCACAGACAAAAGGTTAGCCAACACCTCAGACAGGTGCCAACAAAGTCAAATGGACCATCACTTCATTAAGTGGCCATTCTTTGGCAGGAAGAGGATGTGGGCAAAAATCTACATTGTGACAAAGAAACAGCTGGGGATTCCCATCCGCACAGACTTTCTCTCACCTGAACCTCAGCCGGAGAGGATTCTCAAAGAGGAGAAAACCTATAAGAAGGGAGTGCAAACACCCCAAATTCTCTCTCCCTTTCTCTCTATCCTCGTCATCGACCACACTTGAAGAACAAAGGTAAAAGCACTGGATTGGGAGAGGATCCTGATGGAAAGAAATTCAGCCAGTAAGACTGCTAAAACATGCTGAGAGAGACTTTCGCTTTGAATTCACTTAGCTTGTTAAGTTAGACATTAGTTGTGTTTTACTTCTGTTTTCTTGTAACCAATTCTGACTTTTATGCCTCATTATTTGTAGTCACTTAAAATCTCTCTTTCTGTAATTAATAAACTTGTTTTACTGATTTATCTAAACCAGTGTATTTGGATTGAAGTGTTTAGGAAACTCCAACTGGGATAACAGGATTTGTACATATCATTCTGTATTAATAAAATGGCAGACTTTATATGAGCTTGTTTTGTCCAGGAGAGAGCTAGGCAGTACAAAACACACACTGCTGGGGAAACTCTGGGACTGGGAGTTTGCGGTTTTGCTCTGTAGTGTAATTCATGAGTGGCTGGCTACAGCATTCATACATATAACTGGGAGCCTTTTGTAAAAATTGGCATCACATTAACTATCCTCCAGTCATCCGGTACAGAGGCTGATTTAAGCGATAGGTTACATATCACAGTTAGCAGTTCCACAATTTCATATTGGAATTCTTTCAGAACTCTTGGATGAATACCATCTACTGTTTAATTTATCAATTTGTTTCTAAAACTCCTCTATTGACACCTCAGTCTGGGACAGTTCCTCATATTTGTCACCTAAAAACAATGGCTCAGGTGTGGAAATCTCACTCACATCCTCTACAGTGAAGACTGATGAAAAGAATTAATTTAGCTTTTCCCCAACAGCTCTGTCCTCCTGGAGTGCTCCTTTGGCATCTTGATCATCCAGTGGCCTCCTGATGGTTTGGCAGGTTTCCTGCTTCTGATGTACTTTACAAAATTACTGTTAGCTTTAGTGTCTTTTGCTAGTTGCGCTTCAAATTCTTTTCTGGCCTGCCTAATTATACTTTTACACGTAACTTGCCAGAGTTTATGCATCTTTCTATTTTCCTCAGTAGGATCTGAATTACAATTTTTAAAAGATGTCTTTTTGTCTCTAGCTGCCTCTTTTAATCTGTTGTTTAGCGAGAGTGGCATTTTTTTGTTCCTCTTGTTTGTTTGTTTTTAAATTTGGGGTATACATATAGTTTGAGCCTCTATCATGCAGTTTTAAAAAAATTTAAAATGCTTGCAGGCATTTCACTCTTATGACTGTTCCTTTTAATTTCCGTTTAACGAGTCTCCTCATTTTTGTGTAGTTCCTCTTTTTGAAGTTAAATGCTACCGTGGTGGGTGTCTTTGGTATTTTCCCTCCCACAAGGATGTTAAATTTCATTACATTACGGTTGCTATTACTGAGAGGTTCAGCTATAGTTACCTCTTGGACCAGATCCTGAGCCACTTAGGACTAAATCAAGAATTGCCTCTCCTCTTGTGCGTTCCAGGACTAGCTGCTCCAAGAAGAGTCATTAATGAGGTTTAGAAATGTTATCTTCATATCCCATCGTGAGGTGACATGTTCCCAGTCAATATGGGGATAGCTGAAATCCCCCGTTATTACTGGCTTTTCTGTTTTTGTAGTCCTGGTGGTTGCAGAGAACAGATTGAAAATGGGACTTGTAAAGGCTCAGAAACCTGAAGGCAACTAAAAGGACCCCACATTTATTATTTTTAATACCTCACGGTTTTTAAGCTAGTCTTGTGATTTTCTGGGTCTGACTCCTGAGTTTTAAATGCTAGGGGTTGGCGATTCTGCTATCCCATGTAAGGCTTCCTCACTTCTGATTCATGACTGGTTGAAAAATCCCATCACATGGCAAGAAATAGCCTGTGCTATTGTGCTTGAACTAATGAAGTGGGCCAGAGAGTAGGCAGGGGACCTGCCCACTCCAAGGTCCATGACCTCCTCTAGCATGGGCGGCTGCAAAAGACCAGTTCAGGAAGTGTGGGGCTCTGTGTCCCCCAGGGAGCCAGCACGAGGCAGACCTGCATGCCCAGGAGAATTTGATGTCGCCACCTCTCCCTTACTCCTGGTTGTGATGGGGCTCAGCCTGGGGAGAAGAGAGCAAGTGTTGCTGAGAAGATCTCACCCCTTCTGTCTCCACTGCCTTCTTTGGATAATGCAAATTCGCAGTGACAGTTTAATATGCTGAGCTGACACTGATAGGCACTCGCTAAGTTAGAGAAGCTGTCAATGCTGTTGTCAAAGCGCGGCTGGAGCAAGAGGACATGCTTTAATCGGGAGAGCAAATTGAGAGTCGGGCAATGAGAGAGCCTCTCTGCTCAAGCCTGCCTCCTTGGTGAGGCTGTATAGGTGCTTCCAGACGGGAGCTGGCACAACCATTAGAATGAAGGAGGGAGACAGCCCCAGGCTGGTGACGGGAAATGCAGTTGTATCTTAGAGTTTGGCTGTAGACAATGGATAGTGTGGTGTGGTCTGGGTGAAAGCTGGAGGCATGTAGGTAGGAATAGCAGTCAGTAGGTTTCCAGTATAGGGTGGTGTTTATGTGACCATCGCTTATTAGCACTGTAGTGTCCAGGAAGTGGATCTCTTGTGTGGATTGGTCCAGGCTGAGGTTGATGGTGGGATGGAAATTGTTGAAATCATGGTGGAATTCCTCAAGGGCTTCTTTTCCATGGGTCCAGATGATGAAGATATCATCAATGTAGCGCAAGTAGAGTAGGGGCGTTAGGGGACGAGAGCTGAGGAAGCGTTGTTCTAAGTCAGCCATAAAAATGTTGGCATACTGTGGGGCCATGCGGGTACCCATAGCAGTGCCACTGATTTGAAGATATACATTGTCCCCAAATGTGAAATAGTTATGGGTGAGGACAAAGTCACAAAGTTCAGCCACCGGGTTTTATCGGGGATACTGTTCCTGACGGCTTGTAGTCCATCTTTGTGTGGAATGTTGGTGTAGAGGGCTTCTACATCCAGAGTGGCTAGGATGGTGTTTTCAGGAAGATCACTGATGGACTGTAGTTTCCTCAGGAAGTCAGTGGTGTCTCGAAGATAGCTGGGAGTGCTGGTAGCGTAGGGCCTGAGGAGGGAGTCTACATAGCCAGACAATCCTGCTGTCAGGGTGCCAAAACCTGAGATGATGGGGCGTCCAGGATTTCCAGGTTTATGGATCTTGGGTAGGAGATAGAATACCCCAGGTCGGAGTTCCAGGGGTGTGTCTGTGTGGATTTGTTCTTGTGCTTTTTCAGAGGAGGTTTACACCACAACCCTCCACAGCCTGGCAGATCTCAACCACCAGGATGTTTTCTTGATCTTCAGCCTAAACTGTCCTGTCCTTAATTCCCCACATTACTCCTCGTTAGTGACTGCCTGGCTGTTTATTTCTCCCAGGACTGGAGTGACGGCAGCTGGATACATCAGTAACTCACATGCTCCAGCAGTTCTCTGAGCACAGCCTTCATTTATAATTACTGTCATTTACAAACCCCTCTGGGATGTGACAAACACTCCCTTGTTGGTCAGGGCTAAATCACACAGTGGGCCAGATTCTGCTCTCAGTGCTGTGGGTGTAAATCCCATTCTAGTCCACATAGCTCTTTGGATTGACACGGATGTAGCAAACAGCAGAATTTGTTTGTGTAGCGCAAAGGGGCTTCCTGTCTACATACCTCCGTGTGCTCCAGAGCTTGCTCCTTGTAGAAGCCCCTGTAGGAACCAAGGGAGCCCTTGGTCCCTGCTCAAAGGTCTGGTCTCTCTTGGAGCCATTTTCACACAGGGACAAGGGAAAGTTTTTCCTTTTCTGATTATTCTGTTACAGTGTGACTGGTCACTGATTCAGAGCAATCAGGATCAGCTGGTAAGCTGGGCACAAGCAAACAATATGCGTTTTGATACATGTAAATCCATACATCTGCATGTAAATCCATACATCTAGGAACAAAGAATGCAGCCATACTTATAGGATGGGGGACTCTATCCTGGGAAGCAGCGACTTTGGAAAGGACTTGGGGGTCATTGTGGATAACCAGCAGGACTTGAGCCCCCAGTGCGATGTTGTGGCCAGAATGACTAATGCAATCTTTGGATGTATAAACAGGGCAATATCGAGGAGGAATAGAGAGGTTATTTTACCTCTGTATCTGACACTGGAGCAACCACTAATGAAATACAGTGTCCAGTTCCAGTATCCACAGCTCAAAAAGGATGGTGATAAATTGGAGAGGGTTCAGAGGAGAGCCACAAGAATGATTAAAAGATTGGAAAACCTGCCTTATAGTGATAGACTCAAGGAGCTCCATCTATTTAGCTTAACAAAGAAAAGCCCTTGGTGACTTCATCAAAATCTATAAGTAGCTATATAGGGAACAGATATGTGACTATAGAGGGCTCTTCAATGTAGCAGGCAAAGGTCTAACAAGAACTAGTGGCTGGAAGTTGAAGCTCAACAAATTTAGAAATAAGGTGGCAAATTTTTAAAAGTGAGAGTAATTAATCACTGGAACAAGCTATCAAGGGTTCCGTCGCTGGAAATCAAGATAGGATGTTTTTCTCAAAGATCTGCTCTAATTCAAACAGGAATAATTCAGGAAATCCCATGGCCTGTGTTATGCAGGTCAGACTAGATGATCACAGTGCTACTTTCTGGTCTTACATCTATGAATCTGTGGATTTCTCCTCAGTGCTGCCTCCCACCTTCCATGAGAATATGAGTGTCCTTAGAGATAAAGCACTTACTGCTGCTGCTGCCTTTGGGATGTGGATTCCCAGACATCTGTCCTTTGGGATCTCCAGGGTTTATCATTTGTCTGTCTGCTCCCTGGGGAGGTGCTCTGGCTCGGACACTGCATTTTCTAGGGAGACCATGAGAAGCAGCCAGGCTCTTCTTCTTTAAATTGACGAAGAGAATATTTTCAAGATTTCCTTCCCTCTCCTGCTCCATCCGCCCACCTGAGATGCTGCCATTGTGCTGAAATCCTTGGGAACGAGTCTGCCCTATGACTCATGCTCTGGTCTCTCTGTAGACAAGAACTTGGAAGAAACACTTGTCTTTCGTCTCTGAAACGCTCCTGGGACTTTCCAGCTCCAGTCTGTCTGGTATGACTGAGCTCGGGGAGGCTGCAGTGAGATCTGTGTCTCCTGGGCACTGCCCTACATTTTAGGCTAGCAAACACTGAGTCCAGCTCAGCTCTTCTTCAGGAGATAAAACAGCCTCTTGGATAATCTCCTTGCACCGGAGGCGACAGGCGGTGGGACACAGCGCCTTTCACCCCTAGGTCACCAGTTCCAGTCCAGCGGCAGTCAGCTGTTGCCACCCAACAGCTGTTCGGTGGCCTGTGATTAGTTGAGACCCTCTGTCCAATTCCTAATGGCGTTTTGGCAGCACCACAGCTGGCTTCCTTATGGGCAGTCTCTGCAGGAAGGCCCAGGACAGAACGTGCCTTAGAGATTGAGGGCCCTTCTCATCCCAGGAGCTGGCGCTGGAGCACAAGGCTAGGGCATGCGGGGCAGGCAGGGGGTAAGGGGTGGCCTCCACGGGCTGCACTGTACCTGCTCAGAGGCCATGAGGCCACCACCTCCAGGGCTGTCCATCTGGCACCATTCACCGGCACTAAGCTCACAAAAAGAGCTGGGTGCAACAGGAACAGATGGAAAGGGGCCAGAGTGGCCTCTCCCCATATGCATTCAGCTTCCTGGTGTGGAATGGGAGCCCAATGTGCAGCCCTCTCAGGGAATTCTGGGGGAGTGCCAGGGTGGAGACACAGGACTGGGGATCAGGTTCTATTCCCAGCTCCGCCCAACTCGCTGTGGGACCATGGTTAAGTCACTTTCCCACTCTGTGCCTCAGTTTCCCCATCACCGAGGCTGAGTTCGTAACTGTGCGGCGCTCTGAGCACATTTGATGGTGCTACAGGAGGGCCACGATCGCTATTATAGCCCAGTGATGGGCTGTACAATCAGGCGGGGGGAGGGGGGATGTTAAGAAGCAGCTCTGGGAACAGGAGGCTCTGCCCAGCTGCGCCCGCGGGGCGTGCTCTGAATGGAGGGGGCGTTTAAAAGGGCAGCACAGCTCAGTCAGGGCAGTCAGTGCCAAGAAGCAGACCTGCTTTGGTAGCTCCCGCAGGAGGCCAGCACTGCCCTGAAGCTGATCTCAACACAGAGCCACAAGCCACTGCAGAAGAGAGAGCGGAGCATCTGCTTGTGCGGGAGGGACCTCCGGCCCCCCTTCTGGGGGAACGCGTTGCAAGCCACTGGACTCCCTGCCCCAGGGCCCTGGGTTGGAACCCAGAGCAGTGGGAGGGCTCGGGTTCTCTATCACCAACCCTGGACTTGAACCATGATATGCTCCCGCCAGCTCCAGGTGGTCTGGCTGGCCAGCAGTCTGACACTGGGGGATGCGGTCTAGGGAGATGGTCTCTGTCACAGTCCCTTCCATGGGAACTCCTCCATGGGACTCCCTCTGTTTTCATGCCAGCAGCTGGACTGGCTGAGACAGGTCAGCGCTCCGGCTGATGGGCTGTGTGTGAAAACACAGCATTGTGTACTACGGTATCATAGAATCATAGAATACCAGGGTTGGAAGGGACCTCAAGAGATCATCTAGTCCAACCCCCTGCTCAAAGCAGGACCAATCCCCAATTTTTGCCCCAGATCCTGAAATGGCCCCCTCAAGGATTGAACTCACAACCCTGGGTTTAGCAGGCCAACGCTCAAACCACTGAGCTATCCCTCCCCCTCAGTCAGGCTGAGACGGGGGTTGTGCTACCAAACAGAAGACCAGTAAGCGATGTGCTTAGGCAATAAGACCTGCCATCAAAACCCCTGCTAGGGAGAGAGAAAAACCCCAACACTGCCTCCAGTACCCCCAATCCCTCACGGCCTCCTGCAGCCAGACCCCCCCTGGGCTCCCACGTCACCCACCCCCACCCCTCACGGCCTCCTGCAGCCAGACCCCCCCTGGGCTCCCACGTCACCCACCCCCACCCCTCACGGCCTCCTGCAGCCAGACCCCCCCTGGGCTCCCACGTCACCCACCCCCACCCCTCACGGCCTCCTGCAGCCAGACACCCCCTGGGCTCCCACGTCACCCACCCCCACCCCTCACGGCCTCCTGCAGCCAGACACCCCCTGGGCTCACACGTCACCCACCCCCACCCCTCACGGCATCCTGCAGCCAGACACCCCCGGGCTCCCACGTCACCCACCCCCACCCCTCACGGCCTCCTGCAGCCAGACCCCCCCTGGGCTCCCACGTCACCCACGCCCACCCCTCACGGCCTCCTGCAGCCAGACACCCCCTGGGCTCCCACGTCACCCACCCCCACCCCTCACGGCTTCCTGCAGCCAGACACCCCCTGGGCTCCCACGTCACCCACCCCGACCCCTCACAGCCTCCTATAGCCAGACACCCCCTGGGCTCCCACGTCAAACACCCCCACCCCTCATGGCCTCCTGCAGCCAGACACCCCCTGGGCTCCCATGTCACACACCCCTGTCCAGCAGGGCCTACAGGATCTAGATACCTCTGCCTCCCAGGCTCCCATGCCACAAACCCCCCGCTCCAGTGCCCTGTGCCAACCTCCAGGATCTAGATCCTCAGGGCTCCCACCACAGATCTGCCCTGGGATGTGAACCCCCGGCACTGCCTCCAGGATCCAGATCTTTCCAGGCTCCTGTGCACTGCCTGTGTGGCTGGACCCTACCCCAAGCCTCCCAGCCGTCCGTGTCATGCAGCATGCCATGTCAACTCCCGTGTCATGCATCGTGGAGAGGGGGGTGTCTCTTCAAGGTGAGCGGGAAGACTGTAACATACCAGTGAGAGCAGAGGCTGCAGGACTGTGGCATGCCTGGCAGGCTGGCACTGTGCCCTGCAGCAGAACAGACAGCTGGCAGCAGGGCTCTGAAATCAGGGCTTGGAGGGACGGGAGGGAGGAAACAGCTTTAAGAGGGAGCAAGAGCAGGTTGGTGAAACAGTGAGTGCACAGAGGAAGGAATGGATGGTAACCCCTCTCCCCAGCAGGTGGCCTAGGCAAGGGGAAGCAGGAAATACCCAGCTGCAGCCTCTCACCTAAGACAGGCGCACTGCAGGGAAACAGAAGCATGTTACAAGTCCAGGAGATCGAAGCCCATTACTCATTCCCAGAACAGCACTGCCTGGGTGGTGGCAGGTCAAGCTTCCCCACTCCACCCCCACTGCCCTGCCAATGGGCCTCACCTCTGCCCTGGAGACACCCCCCACTAAAGGCGCGGGAGGAATTCAGTCCTTTCAGCCCACAGAGTCCTCAGGGGCCAGTTAGTGCGAAGTGGGCTGCTGATTCTGTTCATGGGCACCCATGCCCAGGATCTGGGCCAAGCCCCAGCAAACTCATTTCATTCTCTGTGGCTTGTGTGAAGCCTGTGAGCAAGCAGAGAGCCCCAGGCTGCTCCTGAGAATTCCTACCCAGCAGGTCCTTCCCTCTAAGGGAAACAATGCTCAGTTCCTTTGGGCCTGACCCAAGACATCTTGGGAAATCACATGCGCCTGCCCTGCCGGCTTTCCGGTCCACGCTGTGACGAGGGTCACATGGCAGAGAGCAAGTAACACCTGAGCTTGTTAGCACCCTGGGGACGAACAGACTCGTCCTACATGAACTCCACCGAGGGACCAGGTTTGCCCAGCCATGGAATGGGCTTCCCCAACATGCCCATCCCTCGCAGGTACTCAGCACTCCCGCTCTCCCTCCAGAAGCCCCAACCTGAGCTGTCTCTTGTCGAACCACAGGGTTCCCCCCCGACCTGGCATGTGAACACACAGGCGCAACAGATGTCTCTATGGACTGTGGCCCCCATCTCTCAGCAGGGACCAGCAATGATCTCCTGCCTTTTGGCACTGGGCACTGTGGGATCCGGTGGGTTTTGTCCCCAGCCAGCAGAGTCTGCAGAGGTTTCAAGTAGGGCTCAGTGGAATGGACTAGCCTCTAACTCAGCTGTCTGCACTAGGCAGTAAGCAGGGTTCCCATACCACAGGGCTTGATCCAATGCCCATGGAACTTGGTGGTAAGACGCCCACTGACTTCAGTGCGTGTTGGATCAGGCCCAAGCTCAGCAAGTCCTCTGTCCTGTGTGCGAGCAGGTTCTCCCACTGGACCCATCGTGCTACTGTCTGCACCCTGGGAACTGTGCTCGCAATATTCTCTCCCTTGGTGCTGGCTGTGAGTACGAGCTGCCTAGCAGCGTGGCTGGCTTTGGGAATGTCGTTCCTCTGCACAGGCCCAGTTGTAACACTGATGGAGCACTGGCTCCCCAAGCAGCTGTAAATCTCACTCCACTGCTCAGCACTTGCCCTACTTTTCGGTTCCCATAAAAACAACGGGGGCCATAAACTAACAGCGGGAGCAATAAACTCAGGATTGTTTTTCCATCTGGACAGCAAAGCAGAAGTGGACACGTGGTGGGCAAAGGGCCAGATCTGAGAGCAGCAGGGAAAGCAGGGAGACCTGAAGCAATCTCTGCTCACACCAGGCTGGTAGGAAAAACTGACTACTCAAAGGCCAACAGAGTCAAGAATCAGGTCCCTCACAGCAGTGGACTCTAGGGGCCCAGTCTCTGCTCCCACACTAAGTCAGTGGACTTACTCCCAGGGGAGCGAGAGGAGAGACAGGTGCTTTGTATCAAAAACAGCTGCTGTCTACTGGACACAAAGGCCTAGGGGAACCCTGAACTCCAGTACAACATGCAGCTCCAGTTGCCCAACTAAAAGCAGCTCCAGCTCTCCAGTTTCCACAGGCCTAAATGAAACTGGAGATTCAGGTAGGATTCTGGGCTACAGGCCTGAGCCTGAATCAAGCCTCCAACGCCACCATCCCCAGCCTTGGGCTCTTTTCCCATCTCTGACACTGCTCTGCTGCGTGACCTTAGGCAAGTCACTTCCCCTCTATGCGCCGCCATTCCACCTCCTGCCTATCGTTGGTCTATTTAGATTAGCTCCTTGGTGGCATGGGCTGGCTCTTACCATGTGTCTGCACAGAGTCTAGCACAACGGGGCCCTGGTCTCTGGGGGGCCTGGGATGCACCACTCCCAGGTATCTGTGTTACAGCAGCACCTAGGAGCCCAGGCACAGGCCAGCACTCTTCTGTGCCAGGTGCTGTACAAATGCGGAACAAAGAGACTGGTTGGAAATCTAGTTCAGACGATTGCCCCAGTTTTTTATACTGGGCCAAGCCAAAGAGTCACTCATTCCAGATCCAGCTGCAGATTTTTCCATTTGAGTCCATCTCTGCTGGTTCTCCCCTTTCACTGTAACTCAAACATTGCACCTCAATGAGCTGATCTTTCTACCCAAGTCCATCTCCAAGACATGCAGGACTCTCTAGACTTTGGATAGACTCAACAGGCTGAAAGATAGAGAACACAGGAGCAAACAGCCTGGACTGGGAAGATAATACACACTCCATCCACCCCCACGTGGTTCTATCATGGCCTCACACACCTGGGCATGCTTTAATTACAGTCGGACATTTGCTCATACCAGCTGGCTCGGAAGCCAACGTGAAAGAAACAAAGCAAAAAGGGACCAGACGATACCTTCTTTGCTCCTGTCAAGGCTGCTTTCTGGAGCTTGTTGTAACAGTACTTGGCGTAAGTGCTTATTGCCACCCCTATAAGAGAAAACAGAGAGCAGAGAGTCAAGCCAGACGTTCCAGGAAATAGGAAAAGCAGGAGCCCTGTGATCCATTGTAGAGGCCCTCGGGAAAGCTCAGGGATGGGGTTTCAGAAGGGAGTGCACAAGGCTTCGGCACCACTGAAGTCCCATGTCAGCCTGGATGCTTTGCACCTCTCAGGCAGCGCTCAGGGCTGATACAGGACCTCAGTGATGCTTGGGCCTTCTGCTGATCCTTTTGCACAGGGGTGGTTTCATCCAAAATTGCACATAAAGCAGGTATGAATAGCACCTGCACAGAGAGGCACCCAGTGCTTGACTGGTACATGCCAGGCTTTGGAGACCAGGCCCTAAAAGCTGCTTACCTCCAGCTGTGAAATTAACCCATGCAGCGGGACTGTCCCAGGAAAGGGAGCGCATCTGATTCCAAGAGGCGTAGTGCCAGGCCAAGCTATGAATCTCATTCTGAAGGCATAAGGGCTACCTGATCACGAGTGAGGACAGAAACACCACCACCACCGGAAGGCCAAGGGCGTGGGGCCTGATTTCCCCACCGGAGGAAAGATTTGGGGTGATATTTTCAAAGTTGCCTTGGGGTTCAGAGGCCCAATTCTCACTGATTTTAATG
Source organism: Natator depressus (assembly GCF_965152275.1). Lineage (NCBI taxonomy): Eukaryota > Metazoa > Chordata > Testudines > Cheloniidae > Natator > Natator depressus. Next base: position 3,663,920 of record NC_134235.1, read on the forward strand.
AGGACCATGTGTCTAAATCCCTTAGGCAGTGCTCAGAATATCATTCGTTCTCAAGGGTTATTGCCTGGAGAGAAGAGACAGGCACGATCTGTTTTAATAATAATTGTCTATTGCTTAATAGAAAACTACAAACCCAGAAGCAGAGCGCAGGTGTTGGCTACCTTTGTTTCTGGAAGCGTGGTGCTTTTGAGCATGCTCAGTAAATCCCCCTTAGACTCCCAACTACTGCTTGATGGATTGATTTTTTTTTTTAACATGACTCTTCCTGATTTTATAGACTACAGTTCCAAGTTATTTTTGGTCATGTGATGGATGTTGCAGCCAATCGGAACGAATCGATAGAAAAGCATGGTCACTGCACATCGCCAGAGCTGCAGTGAGATAACTGGGTGTGGGGCTTCCGTTCTACTTTGCTATTAAAGTGCAGTTAGCGTCAGCAGGCGACTTTGTAAAGACGCCCCTCCATCTACAGACTTGCCCCTGGATGGATCCAGGGTCAGGGCTGTTTACGCAAGAGGCAAGAATAAGTTTTTAGGGCCTCTTGCGCCAGTTAGCCCTGCGGAGCCGGCACAAGAGAGCTGGACTCTGTTCTGGCTCATCAAAACAACTGTTACCCAAGTTCAGCTGCAGAGTCCGATCTCGTTCACCGTCCCACAAGCCCTCGGAGAACAATGGTGGTGTGGAGCTAGCACAGAGGGCAGCACTCGGCTCACCCAACCTGCAGTACAGGGGATGCTGCAGGAGCCAGGAGCCCAGCTTGACACTCTGACCCCAAACGGGGGTCCTCGGCTTCTCCCCCTTTCTCTGCTGCCACCAGCAGCGCCGCCCTCCTCCCTCACACTCAGGTTGCTAAGCTGCTCAGCCCCCACAGCCAGGCCATACCCACATCTTGCCGGTTCTCCCTTCACAACATTGCCAGGATCTGACCCTTCCTCTCTACCCGCATGGTTACGTCTCCCATCCCTCAGCATCTCCTGCCTCGACTCCCGCTCTGGCCTCCACGACTCCCATCCCAACCCCCACTTGGGCCCATTCAAAATGCTGCTGCTGACATCATCTTCTTGGCTCGTTCCTCTGACCATGTCACGCCCCATCTCCACCCCTCAGGTCCTTCACTGGCTTCCCCACCATAACCAGGACAAGTTTCCAGTGCCTCACTCCAAGGCCCTTCACACCTGTCTCTCCTGCCTATCCACTCCCGTATCTCACTGCGTCGCCCCAAAGCCCTGTGCTCCATTGCCCACTCATCTGCTTCGCCTACTGGCACCAGCACGCTTTCTTCCACACCGCCCCCGGCACGTGAAACTCTCTCCCTGAGCCAAGCCGTAGGACCACTCCCCTGTTCTGTCTATCCCCGCCGCAGGGCCACTTCTGCTGTGCCACCTTTGGGAGACTGCTAACTGAGAGCCAGGGCCGTCCCTAGCCATTTGGGTGCCCTACGCGCACCCCCCGCCCAGGGTCTGGGAGGCAGGAGCTGTGGGGGGGGCACTTTTGGGGGCCCCACAGGCCCAGAGTGGCCCAGGGGATTAGCAGGGGGCCAGGAGGAACCTGCTCCACTTCCCTTGCCCTGGCCTCAGCCATGGCGCTCGGGGGAGGGAAAGGTGTCCCCCCCAGCACTCACCAGCAGCGGCGGGAAGCGGAGCACCGTGGCTGGGAGCTGGCAGAGTGGAGTGGGCTGGGGTAGGGTTGCTCCACTTCCTGCTGCTGAGCGTGGGATCCCTGGGGGAAGAGGTGGGATGGGGGCGGGCCGGGGGCAGAGCAGGGGGGAAGGGGAAGAGGTGGGGAGGAGGGAGTTGTACGGGGCCCCACACCCCTCTAGGGATGGCCCTGCCCCTTGCAGTGGGCGCAGCCCGCGGGGAGGGGGGGGCGGCTGAGGGATAGGGCTGGTCGCCAAGGCTGGTGCTGCTGCGTATGCAGCACGCAGCTGCCTAGGGCACCATGAAATTTGGGGCAATTTGGTGCCCCAAATTTCATGGTGCTCTATGCAGCTGCGTATGGTGCATATGCCTAAGGACGGCCCTGCTGAGAGCGGCCAGTCCACAGCCAGCAGGAATACGAGCTCCTTATCTTTTTTCAGAGTAGCAGTCGTGTTAGTCTGTATCCGCAAAAAGAACAGGAGGACTTGTGGCACCTTAGAGACTAACCCATTTATTTGAGCATGAGCTTTCGTGAGCCACAGCTCACTTCATCGGACGTATTCAGTGGAACATACAGTGGGGAGATTTTATATACACAGAGAACATGAAACAATGGGTGTTACCATACAGACTGTAACCAGAGTGATCAGGTAAGGTGAGCTATTACCAGCAGGAGAGTGGGGAGGGGGAGCAGAGGGGGGTAATAGCTCACCTTACCTGATCACTCTGGTTACAGTCTGTATGGTAACACCCATTGTTTCATGTTCTCTGTGTATATAAATCTCCCCACTGTATTTTCCACTGAATGCGTCCGATGAAGTGAGCTGTGGCTCACGAAAGCTTATGCTCAAATAAATTTGTTCGTCTCTAAGGTGCCACAAGTCCTCCTGTTCTTTTAACTGATCTTTGTGTTAGATCCTGAGCAAAGATGATCTGGAGTCACCTTGTGACAAGGACCGCCGGGGGCTGTTTTTATGGGGTCATTTTTCAGAGTTTAAGGGACTGCCACTCTATCGTAGCTCACCATAGTTAGCTCCAATCTGGAAGCACCGTAAGTAGCTCCTATATATGCAGACCAACTCAGCAAGGGCTTGACCCAATGCTCACTGAAGACAATGGGCTTCAGATCAGACCCTAAGTTTCCTTAAAAGCAAAGTTTTAATGCCACAGACATTGAATGCACTGTTTTCCTGAGCATCCACCTCCAAAAAGTGACTACAGGAGGCAAAGAGCACTTTCACTTTAAAACCACCCCCTCATAGAGCTGACAGGACACAGCGTGGGTCCAGCTGTGACCTGCCCATGCAACACGTGGCTGTACAGTACATTCCAGGGCCCCTTACACAGAAGCAGTACAAGGAAAGGGGAGTACAATCACTACGGGACAGAATGGCGGAGATGGGAGCTGCGATTGATGACATGTAACTGAGGGAGAAGAAACAGCGATAATGAATGCAAGTAACGTCAGCAGCAGCAGTTCAGTTCCCAGCTAACAAAAGGCGTAAGAACACTCTCCATCAGCTGAATGCTACTTCGTTCCATCCTGATCCTCCACATGGCACCTGCCCCCGATGGTGCACTCTCCCAATGGCAGATTCACACGTGTATCTATTTTTTCATAGAGTCATAGATTCCAAGGCCACAAGGGACCATGGTGATCATCAAGTGAGACCGCCTCTGTAACACAGGCCAGAGACCTGCCCCCATACAACTCTTTGAGGAGATCATTTAGAAAAACATCCAATCTGGATTTACTTAGCTTCTTACCATGCCCATCACCCCAGACTCCAAGGATGGCAAAAAATCAGAAGGGAGGTCCAAGAGCAGAACCTTGCCCTGAAGTTGCATAGCACTAACTCTCATGATATTACTGGAAGTCTTGCAATTCTTGGTGTTGTTCTTAAAGCCCCAGCACCTGGAGTCAGGTTATTAAACAAGACTCCCAGCTTTCATTAAAGGAAAAAAGTAAATTTCTACTCCTCGTGATTGCACAGAAAATCCTGAAAACATGACTCCCTACAGGCCCAAAACCCAGAAGGGCAACAAAAAGGAGCCCCAGATTATTATTTTTTTAAAATATCTCATGATTTTTAAGACAATCTCATGATGCGGGGGAGGGGGAAGAATCACAATTTTCAAATGCTTGAAGTTGGTGAAGCTGAGATCATTATTGGGGTGGGGGAGGGGGAAATATTTTCCTGGGCCTTGTTAGCCACTCAATTAATTGTCCTGGAAGAAGAGGGACTACAAGCTTGTGGTGAGTAATGGGGAAGGACAAGTAACAAGAGACCCGTTCCTTAAGAGCGGAATTAGTGCAGAGGGAACGTGGCATTACTGGTTCGGATCTAGTGGCCAAGCTGACCCCCAGGCTGAGGGCCAGCACATGGCCTAGACACCACATAAGTCCTGCTTCAGTCCTATGGCCCCATGCTGGCCCTCTGCACCAGGCTGCATTTCACCCCAGGAGAGATGTAACCTTAGTTGGGAGTTCATGATGCTCATCCCCATGTAAGCATTAGGAATAAGGACTTGCAGCTATGCCTGCCCAGTCTCTGGGCAGCCTATGAGCACAGCTGGGCCATGGCAGGGCCACCTGGTTGACCACTCTGCTTGGCTGACATGGAAAAAAAAACTATCCACGATGACTCCAAGATCTCTCTCTTGAGTGGTAACTACTAATATAGATCCCATCATTCTGTATGTATAGTTGGGATTATGTTTTCCAACGTGCATTACTTTACACTTATCAATATTGAATTTCATCTACCATTTTGTTGCCCCGTCACTCAGTTTACTGAGATCCCCTTGTAACTCCTCGCAGTCAGCTTTGGACTTAACTATCCTGAATAATTTTGTATCATCTGCAAATTTTGCCACCTCACTGTTCATCCCCTTTTTCCAGATCATTTATGAACATGTTGAACAGCACTGGTCCTAGGACAGATCCTTGGGGGACAGTGAAAACCTTTTGTTTCTTGTCTTTTAACCAGTTACTGATCCATTAGAGGTCCTTCCCTCTTATCCCATGACTTCTTACTTTGCTTTGCTTACCGTGCTCCTATCTTGCTCTGGCCCAGCTCCAGGCTGCCCGCGTCTCTGCTTGCTTCCTGACTCCAGCTCTGACTTTGGCTCTGCCTCCTGGTTTCTGACTCCAGTTCTGATCACTAGGAATGACTACCATGGCTTTGACCACTAGGCCTGACCGCCCACACCCTGGTCTGTGACAGTGAGAAATGGCCTTTAATGCGTCCCATCTGGGGAGATGAACTTCTCTAACAACCACCAGAGGAGAAAACACAATATCATGAGACAGATTCATTTCACTGCACAAAAAAGGGAGAAATTTCAAATTTACTTCCTGTTTGTCTCTGATCTGTCCTCACTTGTTCCCTGCACGCGTAAATGCAGGAGGGCTTTAAAAAATAAATAACTAACAGATCCCAAAGCCAATTTATCACTCCACAGTAGGGAACAGGTCCTGATTCATTAAGTCATGTCTACATGGTTGACATGTAGTAACAGAAAGCAATAAACCCTGATTGACACTCTGTGTCCTTGCAAACACAAACCTTCAGCTGGAGCTAAGGGTCAAACAGACCGTCCCTGCATTGTGAGACAGAGCAGCAGCAGCAGCTGTGGTTGCAGCTGAGAGCAGCAACAGTTATGATTAAGGATGCCAAACGGTTTCCATTCTAACCCCCTCTGTTTTCAGTCTCTCTAAGAGTTTTCATTGAAGCTAAGTGAGGCTGGTTAGGCTGAGACAATCCCAGCATCCTAAGAGGTTCTTTAAGGACACTTGAAAGATCCTGGTTTTGTTGTTATTATTAACCATTTTTATTATGGTAGTGCCTAGGGACCAGCAAAAACTTGAAGCCCCTTTGTGCTAGGATCCGCAAAAACAGAGTAGATAATCCCATCCTCAGTTGTTTACAATCTAAATAGATAAGACAGACACAGGGTGGGGAAAGGGGGTGTAACACACAAGCAGAGTAATCAGTGTGATAGCAGCAAAGAGCACGTGCATTCCACAATTTTTTTTGTGGGCGGGGGAGAAGAGGGAGTTAGCTTGGCAGGGATCAGCTAAATGGAAAGGGAAGGAAGAGAGGGAGTGAGAGAGTCAGAGCAGGTGGGGGGGTGGAGACTGTTTCTATCAGTTACATTTATCGTATTTATTTTGTAAACAAAATGTTTCTAATTCAGAACCGGAGCAGCATTTGTTGTATGTTTACCAGGAACAGAGGCCGGGGAATGAGCGTTCAGCGTGACCAACAGCGTTTGGAGTGAAAGGAAAAGTTCAACAAGCATCCGCACTCCTCAGACAGTTCTGCTCAAAGCATATCCATGCTAACCTCATTCAGGCACTAAGTCACTGGAAAACCCTCCACTTGGAGAAATCGGCCCATGACGCTGTTCCAGTGTTGCCAAGTCTCAGGATTTCATCGAGAGACTGGTGTTGTTTGGTGTTTTTCTTAAAGCCCCAGCTCCTTATTCAAGTGGTGAAGTGAGAATCTTGTGGTTTTTTTTTTTTTAATGGAAGTGTTTAGCCCTCACAGTTGTGGAGATAAGCTTGAAAGGGCAAAACGTACTGGCTCAAACACCAGACAGCATATAAACAGACCCCAGAGCATTAGGGGGGTTGAAATCTCTGGTTTAAAGCCAGTCTCATGATTTGGGGGGGTCTAGCTCATGGGTCTGGCATGCTTGGCGTTGGCAATGCTGCTGCTGTGCCAGAGGCTGGCAGTAAGGACCAGATCAGCACTGTCCTTTTTAGCAGTATTTCACAAGCCTCAAAAGTGTTGCTGCAAAAGCGTCCCAGTTTGAAAATATGGTCATAATTCTAGTCTGTCCCTTTCAGTCACTCATGACTTATTCCAAACCCTGCCCCCAGCCCTATGCCATCTGAAATTCACTCAACATTTGCTGAAATTTCCAACTTTTGGCCTGAAATGGTAATCTTTTGGTCTATGTTCAAAGGTGATTTTTTTCTGCAAAGTTTGAGAGAAAACAGTAGGGCTGTTTCTGAGTAGGGGAAGGGGGAATGACCCTTTACCTGATTTAACAAAATTCTTGTAATCTTTTTAAGACCAGCTTCAACAGCTGAAAAGGCTGATGCTAGAAAGCTGAAATATGGCACAGAAAGAGTCTCCTGGTGAACACTTGACTTACCCTGTGCGGATTAGGAAAGGCAGCTGTACACTTTGCAGAAAGATCTTCCTGTGATTATGTTTCAGATGGTACGTGATCATGTGATTAAAGGAAGGCTTGGAGTACATACACACAAGGGGGCAGAGTTAAGGGTAAATGGGTAGCCTTAATTTTGGTATCTCTGGAGTTTGAAGTGGTTTACAGTGCAACAGTAGCGTTCTCTTTGTGTAAAACTCTTTGTGTAAAAGCAGCATAACGAACTGGCTGGGGTTAGTGTATGTCACCAGTGCTCTCTGCTGGATGTAATCAGAAAGGCTAAACTGTGTGTCATAGGCCCTGGAGAGTTAACAGAGATTCTCCTTCAGCTCAAGTAGCAGAGTTCTGTGTTTTTGGAGCAGGGGTCTCTGAGCTCCTTCCTGATGTTGCTGTGAAGTTCTGAGTGACCCTGCTGAGCAGCAGAAGGAGAATGCTGAAGTGCGAGAAGCCCAGGGATCTGATACACTACTTTGTGCCCCTAGAGTGACGTCCACGCAAGGAACTCAAATCACTTTGCCAACTTCCATGCCTGTGTCCTCACTACAACCTGGGAAAGTAGCTGTTATCCCCATTGTAGAGAAGAGGGAACTGAGGCCCAGAGAGGGAACAATTTGCACAAGGTTGCTCAGTGAATCAGCAGCAGGAGCCAGGACTCATCCCATTCACGGGTTAGCAGTGCCGCCTCGGGAATCTGCGAGCACAGTGCCAGGTTGCTCTCCTCTCTGAGGGGCTGGGGCTGCAACTTCTTTCCCTGAGGCAGAGATGAAGGGAAGAGCCATGGCTGAGAACAACAGGTAGAATATCTGCTTGAGAAGACTCAGCAGTAGCCTCCTAAGGGTGGCTGTAAAATCACACTGTCAAAGCTCTGGGAAATAGACTGATGGGCACGCAACTATTTCAGATGGGGGTGGGTGGGGGGGTCTGGATAAAATGATCCCAATAGGAGTGTGGGAATTCACTGTTAGGGTGTGGGCCTGGATTCTAAATATGCTACATCTAGGGTTTGGGATCCAGAGCCAGACCTACCTTCCCCATCCCACTCAGGTCTAGGGGGTTTGGATCGGGATGGTAGTTAGGACCCTTCTCTCCACATTTTCCTCACACACTCCAGAGGAGCTCTGTTGACAAATGCCACAGCAGGATGTGGTGCTCCTCCACCCCGGATGCTGCGTTTCCTTCCAGGCCAGAGCCAACGGTGCCCCTCTGCCCGGGGTGCTGCGTCTCCTTCCAGGCCCGTGCCAGCGGTGCTCCTCCGTCCGGGGTGCTGCGTCTCCTTCCCGGCCGGTGCCAGCGGTGCCCCTCTGCCCGAGGTGCTGCGTCTCCTTCCCGGCCGGTGCCAGCGGTGCCCCTCTGCCCGAGGTGCTGCGTCTCCTTCCCGGCCGGTGCCAGCGGTGCCCCTCTGCCCGGGGTGCTGCGTTTCCTTCCCTGCCGGTGCCAGTGGTGCCCCTCTGCCCGGGGTGCTGCGTCTCCTTCCAGGCCGGTGCCAGCGGTGCCCCTCTGCCCGGGGTGCTGCGTCTCCTTCCTGGCCGGTGCCAGCGGTGCCCCTCTGCCCGGGGTGCTGCGTCTCCTTCCCGGCCGGTGCCAGCGGTGCCCCTCTGCCCGGGGTGCTGCGTTTCCTTCCCTGCCGGTGCCAGAGGTGCCCCTCTGCCCGGGGTGCTGCGTCTCCTTCCCGGCCGGTGCCAGCGGTGCCCCTCTGCCCGGGGTGCTGCGTCTCCTTCCCTGCCGGTGCCAGCGGTGCCCCTCTGCCCGGGGTGCTGCGTCTCCTTCCAGGCCCGTGCCAGCGGTGCTCCTCCGTCCGGGGTGCTGCGTCTCCTTCCAGGCCGGTGCCAGCGGTGCCCCTCTGCCCGAGGTGCTGCGTCTCCTTCCAGGCCGGTGCCAGCGGTGCCCCTCTGCCCGGGGTGCTGCGTTTCCTTCCCTGCCGGTGCCAGTGGTGCCCCTCTGCCCGGGGTGCTGCGTCTCCTTCCAGGCCGGTGCCAGCGGTGCCCCTCTGCCCGGGGTGCTGCGTCTCCTTCCTGGCCGGTGCCAGCGGTGCCCCTCTGCCCGGGGTGCTGCGTCTCCTTCCCGGCCGGTGCCAGCGGTGCCCCTCTGCCCGGGGTGCTGCGTCTCCTTCCAGGCCGGTGCCAGCGGTGCTCCTCCACCCATGGCTCCCTCTGAAAGTTTGCTCTTCTCATGTCACTTCCAAGTGCTTTGTATTTTCTTGCCACTGACAGCTGGCCTCAGAGCAAATGATCTCCAATGTGACACAGACAGGCAGGGACAGTGGGGGACAGCAGTGTCTGCAGGGGGCAAGAAGTAGGGAACAGCAGTGCCTGCGGGGCGGGCAGGAGGATTGCTTTGTTGAGACAAGGCTGCAGAGGGCAGGCTGCACTTGGAGCAGTGCACCTCCATGCTGGAGGCTCATTGGTACCCTGGAAGAGTTTGGAGAAGGGCAGCAAGGAGGAGTAAGTGCCTGGAAGGGCCAGCATAGGAGGAAAGATTAGAAGAGCTAGATATTCAAGATTGGCCAGAGACGGTGGTCAGCAGCTCCTTCCAGACGTTGTCCAGACCAGGATTTAGGGAGACCCTGTGAGAGGATAACATGCAGCACAGTCTGCAGTAGTCTGGGAGCTAGAGAAAACGGCAGGGTCTGCGTCTCCAGCAACCTCACTAGCTGGCTCCCTTTGTATTCATCACCACTGAGTCCTGAATCTTCACTGGCATGGGGAATACCACAGGCTTGGACCAAAATCACAGATCAGCACAGGCATAAGCGTTGGGGTACTCAGAATACGCACTCAGATCCTGACCTGGACTCTTCATAATGTTTAAGGCCAGAAGGGACCATTCGATCATGTAGTCTGAGCTCCTAACACAGGCCAGAGGATCTCACCCAGTTACCCATGTATTGAGACCAATCAATTGTGTAATTCTTCCTGAAGATCGAAACAACAGACTGGACTTCTACATAGAGTGCTTCTGCCGACGTGCACGGGCTGAAATTGTGGAAAAGCAGCATCACTTGCCCCATAACCTCAGCCGTGCAGAACACAATGCCATCCACAGCCTCAGAAACAACCCTGACATCATAATCAAAAAGGCTGACAAAGGAGGTGCTGTCGTCATCATGAATAGGTCGGAATATGAACAAGAGGCTGCTCGGCAGCTCCCCAGCACCACTTTCTACAAGCCATTACCCTCTGATCCCACTGAGGGTTACCAAAAGAAACTCCACCATCTGCTCAAGAAACTCCCTGAAAAAGCACAAGAACAAATCCGCACAGACACCCCTGGAACCCCAACCTGGGGTATTCTATCTGCTCCCCAAGATCCATAAACCTGGAAATCCTGGACGCCCCATCATCTCAGGCGTTGGCACCCTGACAGCAGGATTGTCTGGCTATGTAGACTCCCTCCTCAGGCCCTACGCTACCAGCACTCCCAGCTATCTTCGAGACACCACTGACTTCCTGAGGAAACTACAATCCCTCGGTGATCTTCCTGAAAACACCATCCTGGCCACTATGGATGTAGAAGCCCTCTACACCAACATTCCACACAAAGATGGACTACAAGCCGTCAGGAACACTATCCCCGATAATGTCACGGCAAACCTGGTGGCTGAACTTTGTGACTTTGTCCTTACCCATAACTATTTCACATTTGGGGACAATGTATACCTTCAAATCAGCGGCACTGCTATGGGTACCTGCATGGCCCCACAATATGCCAACATTTTTATGGCTGACTTAGAACAACGCTTCCTCAGCTCTCGTCCCCTAACGCCCCTACTCTACTTGCGCTACATTGATGATATCTTCATCATTGGACCCATGGAAAAGAAGTCCTTGAGGAATTCCACCACAATTTCAACAATTTCCATCCCACCATCAACCTCAGCCTGGACCAATCCACACAAGAGATCCACTTTCTGGACACTATAGTGCTAATAAGCGATGGTCACATAAACACCACCCTATACCGGAAACCTACTGAGCGCTATACTTACTTACATGCCTCCAGCTTTCATCCAGACCACACCACACGATCCATTGTCTACAGCCAAGTTCTACAATACAACCGCATTTGCTCCAACCCCTTAGACAGAGACAAACACCTACAAGATCTCTATCAAGCATTCTTACAACTACAGTACCCACCTGCTGAAGTGAAGAAACAGATTGACAGAGCCAGAAGAGTTCCCAGAAGTCACCTACTACAGGACAGGCCCAACAAAGAAAGTAACAGAACGCCACTAGTCATCACCTTCAGCCCCCAACTAAAACCTCTCCAACGCATCATCAAGGATCTACAACCTATCCTGAAAAATGGTCCCTCACTCGCATAGATCTTGGGAGACAGACCAATCCTCGCTTACAGACAGCCCCCAACCTGAAGCAAATACTCTCCAGCAACCACACACCACACAACAGAACCACTAACCCAGGAACCGATCCTTGCAACAAAGCCCGATGCCAACTCTGTCCACATCTTTATTCAAGTGACACCATCATAGGACCTAATCACATTAGCCACGTCATCAGGGGCTCATTCACCTGCACATCTACCAATGTGATACATGCCATCATGTGCCAGCAATGCCCCTCTGCCACGTACATTGGTCAAACTGGACAGTCTCTACGTAAAAGAATAAATGGACACAGATCAGACGTCAAGAATTATAACATTCAAGAACCAGTCGGAGAACACTTCAATCTCTCTGGTCACTCAATTATAGACCTAAAAGTCGCAATACTACAACAAAAAAACTTCAAAAACAGACTCCAACGAGAAACTGCTGAATTGGAATTAATTTGCAAACTGGACACCATTAAATTAGGCTTGAATAAAGACTGGGAGTGGATGTGTCATTACGCAAAGTAAAACTATTTCCCCATGCTTATTTCCCCCCCATACTGTTACTCACACCTTCTTGTCAACTGTTGGAAATGGGCCATCCTGATTATCACTACAAAAGGTTTTTTTTTTCTCCTGCTGCTAATAGCTCACCTTAACTGATCACTCTCATTATAGTGGGTATGGCAACACCCATTTTTTCATGTTCTCTGTGTGTGTGTATGTATATATATATCTTCCTACTGTATTTTCCACTGCATGCATCCGATGAAGTGGGTTATATCCCATGAAAGCTCATGCTCAAATAAATTTGTTAGTCTCTAACGAGTCACAAGTACTCCTCGTTCTTTTTGCTAATCACTTGCGTGTGGCTAAAGCATCTCTTCCAGAAAGGCAGCCGGTCTGGATTTCAACACGTCAAGAGATGGAAAATCCACCATTTCACCAGGCCATTTGTCCCAATGGTATATCACCCCAACTGTGAAAAATTTGTGCCTTATTTCTAATTTGAATTTACCCAGCTTCAGCTTCAAGCCCTAGGTTCTAGGTCTGCCTTTCTCAGCTTGATTAAAGAGCCTGGTTGTACCGGTTGACTGTCCCCGGGGAAGGTACTTCACACACTAATCAAGTCATCTCTCAATCTCCTTTTTGATAAAGTAAATGGTATGGGCTCTTTAAGTCCCTCACTGTCAGGCATTTTCTCCAGCCCTCAAATCACTTTTGTGGCTTTTCTCTGCACCCTCTCCAATTTTTCATCATCCTTTTTAAAATGTGGACCCCAGAACTGGTCGCAGTATTGAAGCACAGCGAGGCTGGCCCATTACCTCCATAGTGAGCTGAATCAAAAGCTTGGGTCTGAACACTCTGAACTCCAGTGTGTTCAAAATCTAGGTCTGGGATCCAAATACTGAGTCTGTAGGGCAGAGCTCAGCAAAAGCCCAGCTAAGAGGGTGGGAGGTGAGGAGTGGGAAAGAGCTTGTATACAATAGTGAGAGAGTGTAGATCCTATTATGTAGGATGGTGCAGGGGGTTAGAAGAAGGAATGTTAGATAGTAATTGAGAGGAAGGATGGTCTTGTGGTTACGGCATGGGGCTGGAACTCATGGGGGCTGGGTTTGGTTCCTGCCTCAGTAACCAACTCTCTGGATGTCCTTGACAAGACACATAAACCCTCTGAGCCTCCTAGGAGAACATCATGGTGTGGCTGTCCTGTCTGTATAGACTGTGAGCTCTCTGGGGCAGAGACTGTATCTCACTCTCCCTGTGCCTTGCCTGACACAACAGGTCCCTGATCTCAGCTGTGGCCTCTGGGTGCTACTGTAATAACCAAGAAAAGGAAAATTTAGACTCAGCATCAGGGAAATTTTCCAAACAGTGAGATCCGGCAGGCTGGGGACCGGTACTGCCAGGGAAGTGGTGAAAGCCCTGAGGCTTGGATCATTTAAACATGGCGTGGACAAACGTCCTAGAAATGATAGAGGGGAACAATCTGGGCTAGGGATGGATGAGATGTTGCCTCATGGATTGTTTCCGTGGCTCATTTCTAGGGTTCCCATGGAATGCTCAGGCCAAAATTCTCAGCACAGCCCATCACCCCATCAAACAAAGCCACAGGAGTTGCCAAACTAGATTGGACCAGGGTCCCTTTTGCTCAGGATCCTGTCTGGCAGCAGCCAGCACCAGCTGCTTCAGAGGAAGGCGCAAGAAACCACTTACTGGACAATTTTTGAATAACTCATCTATAGGCAAAGCTTCCTCTAAATCCCATGCACTGAGCAGCTGGCTCATACCTGAAGCACAGCGTTTAGATCCCTGGTTCACAGCTTTGTTTTATCCTCTTTAATCTAAACATAGACGTTCCCATTATCCATGTCTAGTACTTTGCTGACTCCTCGCGTCTATGATACCTAGTGGCAATGAGTTCCAGAGGGTATTTATGCAATGTGAACAGAAGTATTTCCCTTTGTGATGTGCCCCCACCTTTATTCCCTCCTGAACACTTCTGGGATGCTTTTTAAAATCACAACATTTGGGAAGCATGTAGCGGTGTTTCTTATTTAGTAGGGGCAGCCTTTCTGCTTTCACTTAAGACACCTACTCTGCACACAGTAGATGAAAGGACCAGAGGGAGCTTTCTATTTCATTCAAATAAGGAAAGGTTTTGAAAGAGGGGCAAATTCCACGTACTGAGCTTTCAAGACATCATAGAGAACTGAAAGCACGAGGTTAAAGCTCTGATCGTTTAGCACGGAGGCAGTTACAGGGTCTATTAATAGCCCAGCTTTACTGTTCCACTGGATCTAGTAATTCAATTACATTTGCGGCAGGAGGGCCCTGTTTACAGATGTGAATCTTGTACAGCAAACACACAGTACAGAGCACAGGAGTGCAGGGAATGCCATACTTCCTAACTGCTCCATGCCTGGACTGCCAGGAAGCGGGAGGAGAAAGCTGGATGGTTGTGGAAAGGCCATAATCATAGATAATACAATGCAGAGCCTTTGAAGACACCTCAGGCTGCTGTTTGAAGCAGGTTTTCTAGGATTACCCCATGCTCTGCCTGGGAGGTGGTTAGTTTTTAACGGCAGATTTCGTATAATTAACGTAAACAGCATCAGCACACGTAATAGCACTGCCCTTTTCACCCAGTCATATTGCACAGGGGAGTCACTATTAGCATCCTTGTTTTGCTGGTGGGAGCTAAAGCACAGAGAGGTGAAGTGACTTGACCGAGCTCACACAGGGTGTCTGTGGCAGAGCTGGAAACGGAACCTAGATCCCCCTGACTCCCAGTCCTGTGTCCTAGCCCTTGGGCACACTGCCTCCTTTACATCAGAGGGAGGACAGCTGTTCTTCTCTGGATCCACCAGGCTGGACGGGGGGAGAGGAGTGCAGAGAGCAGCTCAGAGTGCTGCAACAGAACTCACAGCTACTGCCACCCCTTCGCCAGAAAGGTGCAGCTGGCCACGACTGCCGGTCCCAGCTTTAAATACTCCACCAAGCTGCTGGAGCACTGCAGGCTGCGATCTGTAGCCCCACGGCTGTGCTCCCTCCTAAAGATAAAGGAGGCCTCAGTCCATTTTATGCAAATCAGATGCAGTCGTTGGCAATTTGCCAATACAGCCCTTGGCCAGGCAAAGTTGGGGCACCCTGACTATGGCTAACAAGAACATATTTTGCCCCACTAAAGCATTAGTAATCTGAGGATCTCAAAGTGCTGTGCAGGACCAGGGGCTGAGCCTGCGGTGCCGAACATTCTCAGTTCCCACCGGCTTTCCCCACTGATTATGCCATCAATATCCCTGCAGTGGCTACAAAGTGTTCACCTTAACAACGAGAACGACAGTGGTTTCACAGCACACAACAACCCAACACAACACTTCCGGACGAGACGGCGCAGTGGAATGAAGTGACGGTCTCCGGGAGAGGCTGCACTTAACACCCGCCACGCTCCCAGGCTCCTCAACGAGCACGAGAGCAGGAGGACGTGTCACGACGTACAGCGTGCCAGGAGGTGTCCTGGCTGTTTTCAGAAAGCGATCACTCTCTCCTGGAAGGCACCACCACACATGGCAGGCCAATAATCTTTCCGCGTGCCTTGTAAAAGGAAACCAAGAATTCCCCCCTACCCCCCAACCATGAAGGACGGCACTTGTGTAAAATGCCCCAGTAGGCTGTAATTAGCCATTTAATCTGATTTACAAGTAGGATTCCTGGCACTCAGAGTCCCCACTGGGAACAGATGGCTTTTTTTAGCTAGGATGGAACCCAATGAGCCCAAGTTAGCATAATGCTTACCTAAAGGATTTTCCTTTCAAAGGGCAGCTTCATTATGGCAGCAACTAAGAGCTGCCCTGGTGTCTAAGGGCAGGATCCAAACCAAAGCAACAGTCATGGTCAGAAAAAACAGCTCTGTAACAGGGCTGGGCTGAATCTCTGGGTGTGTAAAACTTTAGGACTAAGCTCTGGGAGTAAGTTAGCTCTGCTCCCTCTGCAGGGCTGTTGAACTGAGCACTGCAGAGGCCTTGATGACCGCACTGGGAGATTGTCTCATTTCACCCTGCACCCACTGTAGTATTATGTAAATCCCTGCTTGTCTCACTCCTCCTCACTGAACCATGCGACTCATCCCTGTGGCCAGCAGCTTTGTGCTAGGGGGTGCTCTCCCCGCGACGGACGCATACCACTGTTCCGTCAGGTTGTGCTAAATGCCAGGCAGTACTTCAGGTGAACCGCGCTACAAGGGCAGATTTAAACCAATGGCACAGGAAGGGCAGGAGAATTGACACAACTGACGTCTTGGTTTTTTACACTAGAAATTCAGGCCCAGGCGGCCCAGGAAGACTTTGTGTGACTCAAGAACTGGTGCAATTATGGTCACACTTTATCAACGGTTTGTGAAGGCTTAATAACTGCTGACCAGATCTTATAAGCATGTTGTAGACATGAGTGGAGGCATGTGTTATAGATGGTTATAATCTATGGATATAAGCAGCAACCTACGGACCTGTTGGACTCTACAAATAATCTATAACTATTGATAAGCCGTTTATTAAACCATCTATTAATCATGTACAAACCTTTAAAAACTGATCATGACCAAAACTATGTTACCAGAAGAGGCTAGAGAGTGAAAGGTTCAACAACTGGGAAGGGAATGAGAATTTTAGTCAGATTGTTTAAAATCCCTTTTTGTTTACACCCATTTAACTCCAACATTGGGAGAAAAGCTGCTGGGGCTACATTTTAACAACCTAACCCTTCAGTCAAGAGTGGGGAGAGCATCCAACACACGAGACCCCTACTACCTCTTCCAGCAAAGCCAGAGTTGACAACTCCACATCTATTTACGGAAACATGAAGCAAGAAAAAAAGACCCTTAAAAACATCGAATACCTTTTTAGTGCTCTTTCTCCATCGTGAAAAAAGCAAATCTACAGCAGAGTAGGCTGGTCACACCCTTAATCATATGACCATCTTTCTTCCCTCTGACCTGTATGTTGTCTGTTTTAAAAGCCTATGACTCTATAGGCTGCAACAGCTCATTCAAAAGCACGATGGTCTAGCCAGCAATGATACATTTCAGTGTGTGCAAAACACTCATTCTGAAATACTAACATTTACCCATAACGATCTGGCAGCTGCTGTCCCAGGAGGCATAGTGTGTCTGGAAATGATCATTTACCTTCAGACACAAACAGATCTGCACGGAGGCATGCTTTAAAATGCAGATTTTTGGAGGGCCAGACCTGGAATCGTTCCTTTCTCCTCCGGTGAGTAAATAGTGAGTGCTCATCCCTCTCCACCAGTCCTGAGCCCAAGCCCCAGGCACTCCTGGAGGGAGGCTTGCATTTTGCTGCTAATGGCTCCAGATTTCATATTTCCTCCCCACTGACGACTGTAGGTAGCTGCCAAGTTTGGTTCAGATCATTGTAGGACATTTAACACTAATTTATAAGCCAGTTCGCATAGGCTCCTAAATTTCAGCTGACAGTCAACACACCCTGCCCCAAGCAGAGTGGAGGCAGGACATGGAGCTGCACAAAACTTAGCAGCTGTGCGTGGGGGAGCAGAGTGGGCAATCTGGAGTTAAGGTGCGTGACTAGGGGCTGCTTTCTTCGGGGAAGCTGGAAGGAGAGCTGGTTGGAGAGGCTGGCATTGCCAGGCCCCTCAGCTCTTCTCTGCGGGTGTCACCACCTGTTCCTTCTCCTGCTGGCCAGTGGAAGAGCAGGCCCCACAATAACCTTGGGTGGCCACAAGCAGCAATGGTAGCCATTCTTGCAGCCCAGCTGAACGCAGGATATCTCAGCTGGCCTGAGAGCAATGGGACACTTCGCAGTCTTGCCTGTACACCTGTGACCACAGATTGTTACAGATGGAGCAATCTGCTTGTCCAGGGGCTTTGTGCACACACAACCAATGCACCAGCTTGCTGTGCTCAGTCAGCTGTTCTTGGGATCTCCTGCCTTCCTCTGGGTTGCCCTGCCATGGCCTCCTTCTGTCACCTTCTAGTGGGGCAACAGGGGTCAGAGCCCCACAAAGAGCCAAGGAGGGGTCATTGCAGACACTGAGTGAATTCCCAGTGCATGGTGAGCAAGGGTTCCTGGATCCCCCCTTTGAATCCTGGCAGGGCCGTGCACTAAACCCCATGTCTAACCCAAGAGCATGCGGTTGACAGGATTGATTTCCCTGAGGGTACAGAGCCCCCAACGCCCGGATTCTAGTGCTGACCCCAAGTGGGCTGGGGAGCAAGCAGTTCAAGGAGGAAGGGGTACGACTTCACCACTAGGCTGGGAACGTACCAGGGACATCTCCGAACATGCTTGGATGTTTTAGGAATTCACTAAACATTAAGCAAGTTCTGCCCAGACTCAGCACCACATTCACTGTCCCCCACAAGTGCCCAGCACTTCATCCTCTCCAGGATGTGCTGTGCCTTTCTTCATGGCCTGGCCATATGTTGAGCTCAGGAGTTACCCATGGCCAAACACCCCTGACCTGCTCTCTCAGGGTGTGTCTACACTGCAGTGAAACACCTGCAGCTGGCCCATGTCAGCTGACTCAGCCTAGCAGGGTTTGGGCTGCAGGACTATAAAACTGAAATGTAGACATTTTGGCTGGGGCTGGAGCCCGAGCCCTGGGACCCCACAAAGATCCAGCTGCAATTTTAGAGCCCCGCAGCCCGACCCCAAGTCAGCTGACATGGGCCAGCCATGGGTATTCTACTGCAGTGTAGACGTACCCTCTAGTTTCCAAAGCTTTTTATCACTTCCTTTCAGCCAGTGCCTTTGGCTCCCAGGAAGTCTCCGTGACCCCACTGCTGCCCCCTCAGATTGCATCAGAACTGCCGTTGGGAGAAGGAGACAGGTCAACAACAGGTGTCTCTGCAGCTGAACTGTAACCACGAAGCTGGGCAGCAGCCAGCTCTCTCCTGCAGGGCACAGGAGGGGGCTGGGAATGACTGGGACCTAGCTCCATGTGGTGAAGTCTGCAGCAAGCTGGAGTGAAGTGAAACTCACAGTGTAGCCCCACTTGGGGCAGCGGCGCTTGCTACAACTGTCCCTGCCCTGCTGATGGAGGGTAATTGCTGGCTGTCAGGCCGCAGTGGGCGGTATGGGACAGAGTCCCCCGCGATTCACATGCCAATCAGATAAGTGATCTCTCCGTTCAGAGAGTCTCGAAACTCCACCTCCCCAGGCACTGCAGCCATCCGCTCCAGATCCCCATGACACGACACCCACAAGGAAATGTGAAAATTGGCTCACCTACCCAGGGAAAAATCATCCCTTGGGCGTATGCCCAACCGGAGGGAGAAACTGAGGGATCAGGAATGGAGAGCGAGTAAGTGTACACGCTAGGGGAGACAGTAGGTTGCACATTCAACAGCAGCCTGCAGTGAGATATGGCAATATAAAGGACAGGCGGCTGGGGGCTGCACACTCAGAGGGATAGTCTCTCTCTCTGAGGCTCCAGGGTAAGTGGGCCTGAGACACTGTGTTCAGTTCTGGGAACCATGTTAGCAGACAGAAACTGACAAACTGGAGGGAATCCAGAGAACAACAACAGAATGATGAGGGGTTGGAGGGATGGATTTGGGAGAGATTGAGAGAGCTGTCTGAGGGCAGGCCAAGTGACAGACAAGCTGGACATGGTAACAGGCTGCATGTATGTGAAAGGTGCAAACAACAGGCAGAGAGAGGGTGGCACTAGGGGGTAGAACTAGAAGGACTGCAGGATAAATATCAGAGACATTTTCCTGACAGGGAGATGCTTCAGGCTATGGAGTGGCCTCTCCTAGGGGAAGGAATGGTGTAAAGGAGAACAGAATCTGGACTGTTGTGTCTACAGCCAAATGCTGCTGATCTGGATCCACTGAGACAGAGCCAGCAGACCATGGCAATAATTATCCAGGTCAGCAGCTGAGATGGGAAACGCTAGCCGCTCCCAGGCATATCACTGCATTATAACCAGCAATGGGGCTTCAGAGTGAAGGGCTCTGTAGAAAAACCAGCCTAATCCTGCCAATGTGTTAGCTTAGCTGACTGTCAGGGACAGCTGTTCAAACTGAAGGCCTGCTCAGGGAAGGCAGGCTAATCACCTGCACCTGCTCATCACTGCAGTCCTGCAAGAGAGATGGAGTGAGGGATGGGTACCTCAAGGCTGATTCATTCCATCAGAACACCTTTCGGCTTCAACAGGTCCAGCAGACCCAGTACCGAACCTCCTAGGGATGCCCATTTGTTTGGAGACCGTCCCTGCACATTTCCATAGAACCCCATTACATCCCGCAAATGCCGCACTGTGACCATTCCAGAGCTGCACTGAGTTTACATAGCCATTGGGCAAACCAGCACGCACACTCCATCACCCCAACAACGGGGTCGGAATGCTCCATGGCGGGGTGGACAATTGCTGGCAAGTCTTCTGCACTGAACAGAAATCACCCATGTCTGGTAGTTTCCCTCAGGTAACTCCCAACTGCTGGGCTCCTCATGAAATAGCCTTGGGATAGTCATGGGATAAGAGAGAAGGTCCTCGCATGGATCAGTAACTGGTTAAAAGACAGGAAACAAAGGCCAGGAACAAATGGTCAGTTTTCACAATGGAAAGCGGTAAATAGCGGGGTCCCCCAAGGGTCTGTACTGGGACCAGTGCTGTTCAACATATTCATAAATGATCTGGAAAAAGGGATAAACAGTGAGGTGGCAAAGTTTGTAGATGGTACAAAACTACTCAAGATAGTTGAGTCCAAAGCAGACTGTGAAGAGTTACAAAGGGATCTCACAAAACTGGGTGACTGAGCAACAAAATGGCAGATGAAATTCAGGGTTGATAAATGCCAAGTAATGCACATTGGAAAACATCATCCCAGCTATACATATAAAAGGATGGGGTCTAAATTAGCTGTTACTCCTCAAGAAAGAGATCTTGGATCGTTCTATGAAAACAGCTGTTCAATGTGCAGTCGAGTCAAAAAAGCAAACAGGATGTCAGGAACCATTAGGAAAGGGATAGATAATAAGACAGAAAATATCTTAATGCCACTATACAAATCCACAGTACACCCACATCTCGAATACTGTGTGCAGATGTGGTTGCCCCATCTCAAAAAAGATATATTGGAATTGGACAAAGTACAGAGAAGGGCAACAAAAATGATTAGGGACATGGAACTGCTTCCATATGAGAAGAGATTAAAAAGACAGGGATCTTTCAGCTGGAAAAGAGATGATTAAGTGGGGATATGTTAGAGGCAGGGCCGCCCGGGGTGGGGGGCAAGTGGGGCAATTTGCCCCAGGCCTCGGGCCCCCACGAGAGTTTTCAGGGGCTCCCACTAGAGTTTTTGGTGGCACTTCAGCGGTGGGGGGGGTCCTTCAGTGCCGCCGAACACACCCAGAGTGAAGGACCCACTGCCGCTTCTTCCACTCCGGGTCTTTGGCGGCAATTCGGCAGCAGGGGTCCTTCCGCTCCATGACTTCGGCAAAGTGCCCTGAAGACCTGGAGCTCAAGGACCCCCGCCGCCGAAGACCCCAGGCCCCCTGAATCCTCCGGGCGGCCCTGGTTAGAAGTCTATGACATCACGAACGGTGTGAAGACAGTGAATAAGGAAGTGTTATTTACCCCTTCACATAACTCAAGAACCATGGGTCACCCAATGAAATTAATAGGCAGCAGGTTTAAAACTGACGTAACATAACTTATTCACACAATGCACAGTCTACCTGTGGAACTCATTACCAGGAGATGTTGTGAAAAAAAGATCTAGATAAGTTCATGGAGGATAGAGTCCATTAATGGCTATTAGCCAAGAAGGTCAGGGATGCAACCCCATGCTCTGGGTGTCCTAGTCTCTGACTGCCAGAAGCTGGGAATGGGTGTCAGGGGATGGATCACTCAATAATTGCCCTGTTCTGTTCATTCCGTCTGAAACATCTGGCATTGGCCAGTGTCGGAAGACAGGATACTGGGCTAGATGGACCATTGGTCTGACCCAGTATGGCTGCCCTTATGTTCAATGCAGCCTCATCACCTCAGCACTGGGGGCAAATGGAAAATCCCAGCCTGCTTCCAGAGAGCCTCCCCCTCTTGCTGAGTGTCTCTAAGGTGCTGGACTACTGCATCCCTCCCATTACCGCCACCGTCCCTTCATGCAGCAATTACCGTTCGTTGGGTCAGCCCTGGAAAGGCTGAGAATGCAGGAAGCCCCAAGCCCAAGTGCCTCGTTGCCAGCTGATCCTCTGGAACTCCAGCATCCCCTTAACTCACCTCCATCACAGCCTTCCTTTCCTACTCCCCTGCCCCCTTCCCAGCCTCGCCCTGAGCTCTTTGTCTTACCATTAGAGTCAGTCACTCCCTCGCCACTGGACTTTCCCTGCCACGCACTAACTGCTACAAGCAGGTATGTACAAACCCTTCCTCCCCTGACAGCCGATGCCCCGTCTCCCACCTGTCGCTCTTCATAGAATCATAGAATATCAGAGTTGGAAGGGACCTCTGGAAGTCATCTAGCCCAACCCCCTGCCCAGAGCAGGACCAGTCCCCAACTAAATCATCCCAGCCAGGACTTTGTCAAGCCTGACCTTAAAAACTTCTAAGGAAGGGGATTCCACCACCTCCCTAGGGAACCCATTCCAGTGCTTCAGCACCCTCCTTGTGAAAAAGTTTTTCCTAATATCCAACCTAAATCTCCCCCACTGCAACTTGAGACCATTACTCCTTGTCCTGTCATCTGCTATCACTGAGAATAGTCTAGATCCATCCTCTTTGGAACCACCTTTCAGGTAGTTGAAAGCAGCTATCAAATCCCCCCTCATTCTTCTCTTCCGCAGACTAAACAATCCCAGTTCCCTCAGCCTCTCCTCATAAGTCATGTGTTCCAGACCCCTAATCATTTTTGTTGCCCTTCGCTGGACTCTTTCCAATTCTTCCACATCCTTCTTGTAGTGTGGAGCCCAAAACTGGACACAGTACTCCAGATGAGGCCTCACCAATGTCGAATAGAGGGGAACGATCACGTCCCTCGATCTGCTGGCAATGCCCCTACTTATACACCCCAAAATGCCATTGGCCTTCTTGGCAACAAGGGCACACTGTTGACTCATATCCAGCTTCTCATCCACTGTCACTCCTAGGTCCTTCTCTGCAGAACTGCTGCCTAGCCATTCGGTCCCTAGTCTGTAGCGGTGCATTGGATTCTTCCGTCCTAAGTGCAGGACTCTGCACTTGTCCTTGTTGAACCTCATCAGATTTCTTTTGGCCCAATCCTACAATTTGTCTAGGTCCCTCTGTATCCTATCCCTCCGCTCCAGCGTATCTACCTCTCCTCCCAGTTTAGTGTCATCTGCAAACTTGCTGAGGGTGCAATCCACACCATCCCCCAGATGATTAATGAAGATATTGAACAAAACCGGCCCCAGGACCGACCCTTGGGGCACTCCGCTAGATACCGGCTGCCAACTAGACATGGAGCCATTGATCACTACCCGTTGAGCCCAACAATCTAGCCAACTTTCTACCCACCTTGTAGTGCATCCATCCAGCCCATACTTTAACTTGCTGACAAGAATACTGTGGGAGAGCGTGTCAAAAGCTTTGCTAAAGTCAAGGAATAACACATCCACTGCTTTCCCTTCATCCACAGAACCAGTTATCTCATCATAGAAGGCAATTAGATTAGTCAGGTATGACTTTCCCTTGGTGAATCCATGCTGACTGTTCCTGATCACTTTCCTCTCATCTAAGTGCTTCAGAATTGATTCCTTGAGGACATGCTCCATGATTTTTCCGGGGACTGAGGTGAGGCTGACTGGCCTGTAGTTCCCCGGATCCTCCTTCTTCCCTTTTTTAAAGATGGGCACTACATTAGCCTTTTTCCAGTTGTCCGGGACTTCCGCCGTTCGCCATGAGTTTTCAAAGATAATGGCCAATGGCTCTGCAATCACATCCGCCAATTCCTTTAGCACTCTCGGATGCAACGCATCCGGCCCCATGGACTTGTGCCCCTCCAGCTTTTCTAAATAGTCCCGAACCACTTCTTTCCCCACAGAGGGCTGGCCACCTCCTCCCCATGCTGTGCTGCCTAGTGCCATAGTCTGGGAGGTTCTACTCAGCAAGGTTCTGATCAGGGATTCCTCCTCCACGTCCCCCACTGGATCTCAGTGAAGCTTTCGGTATCACTGATCACCCCATCCTTCTTGAGCAAGGAGCCGGAATCACCTGCAGTCTCCTTCCCTGGGTGGGATCTTCCCTCTCTGTCCTCTCTCCTGGAGGTTTTATACCCCCTTCCTGGCACTGCTGAAGTGCTGTCCTTGCCTCCCTCTCTTCTCCACAATACCTCCTTCCTCCGAGATGTCTCATTCCTGACTTCAACCATTGCTCTCCCTTCTATGCAGAGGAGAGGCATGTCTGTCACCACTGACAGTCTGGCCCCCATCTCTCTTCATCTTTGCCCTTGTCTTGACACTTTCAGCTCCTGTCAACAACATAATCTCTACTTTCAGAACTTGATGCCCTTCTGGGGACATTGCTCTCTGCTCTCCTGCTTCTGCTCCTTCCCAACACAGATGTCGACTCAGCTCCCCACGGCAGAAAACCTCATTCAAACACCAGCACTTTCTGCTCAGACCTGCTGCAATTCGCAGGCTAGGACCTGGCTCTCTACCTTTATGGAATCCAAAATGCCATCCCCAGCTTACACACACACACTCTAATGAAACATGTTCCCTGCGTTCTTCACCAGCAAAGGGGCAGCATGTTCTCATGGGGGAGGGCGGCTTGGGGGGAGAGCTCCTGGGTGCTACTGATAGCTCTGAAAGGGAGTGTGACCTAGTTATCAGAGCAGGGGACAGGGGAAAAGAGCACCTTTGTTTTATGTCCTGCTCTTCTATGTGAGCTTGGACATTAAACCTTTCCATACCTTAATTTCCCCATCTATAAAGTGGGGGAGAGCTATCCCTTACAGGGGGGTTATGAGGCAATGCCCGAGATATATGGATAAAATGGGCAGAGCATTAGGACAGTGCTGTTATTCACTGACTTCCTAGTCCCCTTTAAAGTCCATCCTGGTTTAAAGGTCTCTTGTGATTGGCCCAGTCCTACCTCTCCACCCTCTGTAAGTCCCCTGCTCACTCACTTCTCTCCTAGGCCCCTGACTCCTTTCCTCTCCCGCTGGCCTCTCCACGGTCCTAACTGTGCCCCAGCACTCCAGCAGAGAGCCCTGGCCTCTCTTATCCGGACACTCTAGGGGAGCAGTAAATGGCAAAGTGAAAGGAATATGGTGCCCCCTCTTCCTCAGCAGTTGGAGAGTTCAGAAGCTCTGCTGGCCCCCTGAATTTGCTGTGAAGGGATCACAGAGGAACAGCTGGTATTTCTGAGGCTCCTGCAATCAGCGGCATCCCGCGGGGGAAGTTAAATCATGTTACACTGGCAGTGCGGGAGCCCCGTGTACTGGGCCACAGCTCCCAGCTTCAACAACCTAAAAGTAATGGGTTCCTCTCCAGCGCGGCCCCATCCTCAGGGGCACAGGGTGATTGGGGAGGGGGCTATAAAGATGTCCACATTTTCAACACTCCTATGGCAATGGATAGGAGGGATGCTATGAAAATGTGCCCCAGTCTGTTTAAAACAGGTGCTCTGTGTCACCCATTTTAGACTGACCATCTGTAGCAAAGCGTGGGTGCTTATGCAGAGAGCTCCAACCTGAGACCTTCAGCCCGGAAAGCCCACGCCTCCAGCGCACAAGCTGAAGGAGTAACTCCCTTAGCTGGGTAGGTTGTTGTAGACACCGGGGCCAGCCACTAGAGGGAGACATGTCCCACATGTGACAGCAGAGTGCTACACCTTTGTGACACGTAAAGCACATGAAATCTTCCTGGAAGCTGTGAACAGCTAAATGAAAACACAAATTCTCTGCCATGCTCTAGCAATGTTCTGGGTCTGTCAAAGCATTTCCCCTCTTCCACAGCCGGGGAAACACAGAACGACTGATGGGCTGATTTGTCAGAGGCGCTGGGCTCCAGCCCCCCCACTGAGTCCCACTGCCAGGACCTCTGAAAATTACATGTAAGTGTATGCAGATACACAGCAGTCAGTGGCAGAGGCAGAAGTCCCCGAACAGGGGCAGGGCAATGCACCCCACGGGAGGAGGATGTCATTTGAGGTGACCTGTTGTAGTCTCAGCCTCCAGAGTCTGTATTTTTTCTAGGTCTGCTGAAGTCTAACACAGGGGAGGTCTTGCAAAGCGGAACTGACAGGCTGCTCCGGGGAGGAGCGGTGGAGGCATTCTGGTGCAGCCAGGCTCAAGCACTGTGGCAGTGTTACAGAACGCTAACGCAGCACAGCTCAGCCTGCAATTTACTCGTGGGGAGCAGCAGCCACCATGCTGAACCCACCAGCCAGAGCCAAGAGTTAATTCTGGTAGCTTTAATTGCTGCTCTCAGCCTACCTGCAATCTCAACCCTCAAACACCATTGGGGTTTATTCCTGGAATAGCTGAGGGTGTGTTTTAAAGGTCTCCGGTAATCAAGTCACATAGGACAAGATGCAGTAGCTCTGTGTATACAGAAGCAGCACAAAGAATGATACTCCTGGCTTCAGTGCTGTCATCACCTGACCAAGGTGCATGGGGACTAATGCCTTCCACTGGAGGGAACCAGTATTCAGCTGTGTGTCACAGATCGTATACTGCTAGCAGTGAATGGAGATTCTCTGTCCATTCCAGTGGCCAGGACCTTTGCTCATGGAGTAGGACCCAAGTTCTAGCCCCGCTGCCACCAGGACCCTAGTGTGTAGTCTAGCGGATGCTGTGAAGTCCCAAGTGGCGCAGGCTGTGTCACAATACCAGCTCACAAGCAGGAGACCGAGTAGCCATGGGTACAAATCGCAGGGGGAATGAGACAACCATAAAACCTGGCAGGATGGATTCTCAGCTTGCAAACAATGCAGAATAAATCATTCTATTCCACTTTGGCCCTCCTAAGGAGAGCGACACCCGAGCTGTGTACCCATCAGCTGGGCCCCACTCCTGCTCTTCCACACGGTGCCCTTCTCACACTGCAATGAGACCCACACTGATAGATGGTATGTGTCAAACACGGGTATCATGTGCCCCACAGCAGAGCCAGCTCTCCCCAGTCTCGGCCTTTCCTTCCGCATGCAGTTACCACAAGCAGGCGAACGAGAACTGCCTGTGAGCCACAGTGCTTCTGCAAAGGGAAGTAACCTCACATCCACGATGACTGCTGTGGGGCTGGCTTTGGGACCCGCGCTTTCTTTGGACTCTGGGAGTATTCTGACCACAGACACAGAGCATGTGTCATTCCAAATGGGCACAAGTTTGGCTGAAGCTACCTCCTGAGGAGGTAGACACCGGGATAGTAGACACAGATGCTTTTCATGCCAGACTGACTTTTGGGGTGTGGGACAATTAAATGTCAACCCAGAATGTACCCTAAAGGCAGCATCAATTACTGGCTTACGCTCTGGACAGCGGGGATGCATGGCACACCGTGCACGCTGCTAGATCAGCCTTGCTTTCAAAGCATCCTTCCGGCACAGCTGCAGCAGATTAACCCTCGGAGGAGGGGTGGACCAGTGCAGAAAGTCAAAGGACTCTCTCACTATCTAAAGTATTCATATGCCCCCCACTACTTTAGTATCTGAGCACCTCACAATCTCTATTGTATTTATCCTCTCCCAGACTACAGCCCATTCAAACTCTCAGCCCTGGCTCACCCCAGCCACCCACTGCCCTCTGTTCCCGAACACCCCAGGGACATGGCCTCACTGACTTCCTCCACTGCAGTCTCTGTTCCCTCCTCCACTCAGGACAAATGACAATATCTCTGAACCCCAAGCCCACAATCCTCTGAACCTTATTTACATCCCTTGACCCCTCCCCTCCTCAGCCCAAGAACTTGCAAACTCAGCAGCTTTCACCCGGTTACCCACCAGGAAGGAGTCACAGATTAGAGCTGGAGCCCCAGCAATCTAGTCAATGAAAGACTTCAGTCCTGGCTCAATCTGCCGGCCAAGAGCCTGGTCAAGCCCCTTTCTCCCAGGCTGGCATCACATGAAATGGCAGAATGGTTTCCGAGCGCCTGGGGCAGCATGCAGACGATAGGCGGGAACAGGCACTGCAGAGATGGGGTTACATTGGTACATTCTCAGCACGCTGCACCTGCCTAGCAAGGAGCCCACCTACAGGGGGCAATTGCGATCACCTCTCACACAAATTCTCTGCTGCACTCTCTGTTTTGTACTGCAGTCTACTGACAGCAGGGACTTCCTCATTGCAAGAGACATGCTATCAGCTCGTGGGTCCTTGCCCGTCCATCTGCATGGCTTCTCCCTGCTAGGTTTCCTGGCTCTGGAGCACGCCCGAAAATTCTTCTGTTTCTTGTTAACATCTTCCTACATGGGGTGGTTTTAATGCCACCGGAGACAAATCCCACCCCCTCATTACATACATGACTGTCAGCTGGTGCAAGCACACACTGCTCAGCACAGGAACGTACTGGTTTAGAGAAGCTAGAGATAGGACAGAGCTTTTAGCTGATACAGTCCATCCCCCCTGGCAGCCTGTCTCCTGGTTCTTTATCCAAGCTAGTTTTAGACAAACTGAGCAGTTTGTTTGGAGAGAAATTATGGCTAGTGCCCTAAGCCATGGACCTAGGACTTGTGAAACCAGGGTTCAAGTCCCTGCTCCCCCACAGACTTTGTGACAGTCAATCTCTCTGTGCCTCAGCACCCCATCTGTGAAATGGGAATAATAGCCTACTTCACAGGGGTGCTGGGAGGAAAAACACCTTAAAGGCTGGGAGGCACTCTGTCCCTGAAGTAGTGGGGGCCATGAAAGTGCTACAGGGAGATTGTGTATAGCCCACTTCCCATACATCAGTTCTGTCTGTGGGTCTCACACAACAAAAGGGGAGCGAAAAACAGACTCACAGGATTGGAAAGGTTGAGTCAAGAGGTCATCTAGTCCAGTCCCCTGCACTCATGGCAGGACTAAATATTATCTAGACTATCCCTGCCAGGTGTTTGTCTAACCTGCTCTTAAACATCTCCAACAACGGAGATTCCACAACATCCTTAGGCAATTTATTCCAGTGCTTAACCACCCTGACAGATAGGAAGTTTTTCCTAATGTCCATCTTAAACCTCCCTTGCTGCAATTTAAGCCCATTGCTTCTTGTCCTAGCCTCAGATATTAAGGAGAACAATTTTTCTACCTCCTCCTTGTAACAACCTTTTATGTACTTGAGAACTGTTATCTTGGCCGCTCAGCCTTCTCTTCTCCAGACTAAACAAACCCAATTTTTTCAATCTTCCCTCATAAATCATTTTTGTTTCTCTTCTCTTGTCTCTCTCCAATTTGTCCAAATCTTTCTTGATGTACAAAAATGGGAGAGTTTGGTTGTAAAAAAAAAAAAAATCATAAAACTTGGCAGAGGATTTGGGACAGCTGTAAGACCTGGACCTAATAACTTGTTTTTTTAAATGGCTAGTTTTTTAGACTCTGTTTAACCTGGGTATTGCAGATCCATGCCTAGGGCAAACCCTGCAAGGGGAAAGAAAACAAAACAAAAAAACCCATGGGTCTCACATGATTTGGCTCTATGCACGAGAGGCAAGCAAACAGTGCTAGAACCCGGGAAATACAGCCTCTTCTCTCCATTTCAGCAGGTTTTACACAAACAAAAGGAAGTACTTCTTCACTCAACACACAACCTGTGGAAGTCACTGCCAGGGGATGTTGTGAAGGCCAAATGTATAATTGAGTTAAAAAAATTAGATAAGTTCATGGAGGAAAAGTCCATTAATAGCTATTAGCCAAGATGGTCATGGACACAACCCCAAGGGTCTCTAAATCTCTGCGTGCCAGAAGCTGGGACTGGACCACAGGGGATGGATCACTCAATAACTGCCCTGTACTTTTCATTCCCTCTGAGCATCTGGCACTGGCAACTGTCAGAGACAGGATACTGGGCTAGGTGGACTACTGGTCTGCCCCAGCATGGCCGTTCTTATGTTCATTGCAGACCCAGGATAGATGGGGCCTTGGTGTAAAAGGGCCATGCTTTGAGAGGTGGAGCCCACGAGATTTCTGCCTCCCATCTGGGGGGTGAGAGGCTCACAAATTGGGGATTCTCCCCCAAGCCCTCCTGACCCTGGTCTGCAAGCAGTAAGACTCACTTCTTGGTCTGAGCAGCTCCGCTGGTAGACTCAGAACGGAGCGTGTTTCAGGGGAATGGTTCCTGCTCTATGAAGGGTCAAAGGGTGATTTGTCTCTAATTAGAGAGTTTGAAACGCCCATGTTGGAGGCACACAATGAGCAAACCAGAGAGGGTTTAGAAAGTAACAATCACTCTGAGTCCCCAGCATGGCATGATCCGGCAGCTTGTTTGCTCATAATACGATTCATGCCTTACTGTTCCGTTATTCAAAGTCAGGTTTAGAGGTGCCTGCTCGCCCAGGCCCACCATCTGCCAGCATGGTGGGCTGTACCAACTTGCCCTGGCTGTGCTGTGCCCTTGCCTGGCTGTTCTGTACCAACTTGCCCTGGCTCCCAGTGATTCAACTGACACTTCACAGATTGGGGCCTAAGCCAATTTCACTCCGTGGCTGCAGGCACACACAGAGCAGAATAGCCCGGGAGGAGGGCAGGACAGGTCCTAGAGGGAGAGGATGCTAGAGAGATGGACGTATTGGAAAAGGAATGGGAGGGGGAGAGATGCAGGTACAAGGAGCAGAGGAGGATGGGTAGGTGGAAGGAGAAGAGAGAATGATACGAGGAAGAGATAGAAAACATGAGGAGGAAGGCAAGGGGGGTGGGGGGAGTGCCTGAGGGAAGCGGTAGAAGCCGCATTGCCTGAGTTTGGAACTAGACAGGGATATGCACAGTGTGGAAGGATCCTACCCTGACCCTGAGATGTGGGGGGAGGGACTGGCTTGGATTGAACAAGGCTCTCCCAGCACTAATCTCGATCAGTCTATGGAAGGAGAGGAGGACAGGGTAAAGACTAGCTGGAAGGGGAAGAGGGAAAGGCAGGGAGGAAGGGGAATGAGGTGCTGCATGAGGAGGAGAAACATGGCAAGGGAGACACACATGCGGCTTTTCCTGGCCTAACTTTCACGCTGCAACCTAGGGAGAGTCAAGCAGGCAGTGGGGAGAGACAGCCCACTGCAGCACACAGGGGAAAGTTCCTGACTAGCTGGAAGCAGTGGGGTGAAGCTTCAAAGCATCAGACCCTTTGGACCAGCCCTTGTTTGGCTCTGTGTGTGTCCCAGTCAAAGCTTGAGTGCAGCGAGCCAGGGCTACCAGTCCTGGATGAGTACTAACAGTGATGAGACGCCATGCCGGCTTTGCTCTCTCTGATCTCCTTTGCAATCGCTGCCCCGCACTCCCAGACACTCGCCACTGTCTCAAAGCCACTGCTGTGACTAGCACAGACCTGGATGTGACCACAGCAGCAGACAGGCAAAGCCACTTGGCATCACAGACTCACGATAACTCAATCCCCCTTATCCAGCCGGGGACACTGTGCTTGTCAGAGGCCATGTCGGAGCGGAGGATCTCGGGAAGTTTTTCCCCTGCAGGCAGAGCTGGGGCAAGCCAGCGGCTCTGGAGAGATGGTTCACTGCTAGGGTCGAGTGCACTCAGCACTGGCACGCAGAGATTTCACTGGCGAGATTCTCCATGCTGGCTGCCTTGGAGAGGCCCATGGGCCTTCACGTTCAGCCTGTCTCCTGCTTCCCGTGCTGGGATGTTTGATGCTTATCTCCCAAAAGGGGATCTGCGTGATGGAATCCAGAGCCTGCCAGCCACACACACATGGCACTCAGGGTCCAGGACAACCAGAGAGACTCCTGCTAATTACAAATGGAGAGAAGGGAGCAGCCAACTAGATGGAAATAGTAGAATTATTTAGAATAATAATAATGCAGAACAGGCACACAGAATGTTCAATAAATATTCCTGATCTGTATTTGGGGAAAAACAGATGTGAATCTCATCGTCATCTGACACTCTTTCTATTCCACAAGTATATCTGGAGGATATTAAAGAGCAGCTACCAAAGTTCGATCTTTTTAAATCAGCAGACCCAGATAGCTTATATCCAAGAGTCTTAAAAGAGCTGTCTGATAGGTCCACCCAGGAGCTAGCTGGACCATTAATGTTGATTTTCAATAAGTTTTCGACGGGATGTTTCAGAAGACTGGAAGACAGCTTATGCTGTGCCAATATTTAAAAATGGTAAATGAGATGACTTGGGTAATTATAGGCTGACATCAATCCTGGGCAAGATAATGGAGCAGCTGATATGGAACTCAATTAATGAAGAATTAAAGGAGGACAATATAATTAATGCCAATCAACATTGGTTAATGGCAGAGATATCCTATCAAACTAACTAGATATCTTTTTGCAATGAGATTACAAGTTTGGCTGATAAAGGTAACAGAGTTGATGTAATATACATAGACTTCTATAAGGCATTTGACTTGGTACTGGAAGACATATCAACTAAAAAACTAAAACAATATAAAATTAACATGGCACACACTGAATGAATTAAAAACCGGTCAATGGATAGGTCTCAAAAACGTAATTGTAAATGGGGAACCATCATTGAGTGGGTGTGTTTCCAGTGGGGCCCTGCAGGGATCGGTTCTTGGTCCTATGCTATTTACCATTTTTATCAATGACTTGGAAGAAAACATAATCAAGTTTAATAAAGCATAATAAAATCACTAATAAAGTTTGCAGATGACGCAGAAAGTGGAGGAGAGGTAAACAATGAAGAGGACAGGTCACTGACACCAAGCCCTCTGGATCCCTTAGGAAGCTGGGCCCAAGCAAACAATAGGTATTTGATTACTGCTAAATGTAAACATATACATCTAGGAACAAAGAACATCGGCCATATTTACAGGATGTGGGACTCTATCCTGGGGAGCAGTAGGATGACCAGAGAGCAAGGGTGAAAAATCGGGATGGGGGTGAGGGGTAGTAGGCACCTCTATAAGAGGAAGCCCCAAATATCGGGATTGTCCCTATAAAATCGGGACATCTGGTCACCCTAGGGAGCAGTGACTCTGAAAAAGATTTGGCAGTCATGGTTAAGGCTATGATTATGTCAGGGAGATTGCAGAAGTCACGGAATCCGTGACTTCCAGCGACCTCCCTGACACTGCGGGGCCGCAGGGGACCAGCTGCTCTGTAGTGTAAAAAACTGCTGACTGAATGTGCTTCTTAGTGTGTACTGAGCATGCTCAGTAACATCTGCTGAAGCCAGCAGCAGGAGATCCCAGCAGCAGCCCAGCCTCTGCAGGCCACGGGGAACCCCCGGAACTGACCAGCATTGGCAAGGACCCCTGAGCTCCCCAGCTGCCACCGCTGGCAGGGCCCCTCCTCACCCCCGCAGCTGCTCAGCCACCGTAAGCAGCTGGTCCCTCCTCCCCCCGCTGCAGGCAGAGGGACCCCGGAGCTGCTCAGTGGCTGCTGGAAGAGGCCCCCCGCAGCTCCCCAACCAGAGGTGGCAGGGGAACCCTCCCCCGCCCAGCTCCGCAGGGCAATGGGGACCCTGCAGCTCTGAGCTGGTGCAGGTGGGGGAGGGGAAGGGTGCTGGACTCTCCTCCCTCCCCATTTGTCAGGGATGTTTTTAGTAAAAGTTGGGGACAGGTCACGGCTTCCGTGATTTTTTGTTTCTTGCCCATGACCTGTCCCTGACTTTTATTCAAAATATCCATGACAAAATTGTAGCGTTAGCATGGTGGGTAACCAGCTGAACCTGAGTTCTCAGTGTGACGCTGTGGCCAAAAGGGCTAATGTGAGCCTTGGATGGAGAAAAAGGGGAACCTCGAGTAGGAGATTGGCACTCTGAATTTGGTACTGGTGTGACCGCTGCTGGAATCCTGTGTCCAGTTCTGGTGCCCACAATTCAAGAAGGGTGTTGACAAATTGGAGAGGGTTCAGAGAAGAGCCATGAGAACGATTAAAAGATTAGAGAACCAGCCTTATAGTGAAAGACTCAAGTAGCTCAATCTATTTAGCTTAACAAAGAAGGTTAAGAGGTGATTTGACCACACAGTCTAGGAGTACCTGTATGGGGAACAAACATTTAATAATGGGCTCTTCAGTCTAGATGAGAAAGGTCTAACATGATCCAATGGTCAGAAG
The DNA here is from genome assembly GCF_965152275.1 of Natator depressus. Lineage (NCBI taxonomy): Eukaryota > Metazoa > Chordata > Testudines > Cheloniidae > Natator > Natator depressus. Next base: position 3,697,754 of record NC_134235.1, read on the forward strand.
TCAGAGCTAGACAAATTCAGCCTAGAAATAAGGCACACATTTTTAACAGTGAAGGTAATTAACCACTGGAACAATTTACCTAGGGTCGTGGTGGATTCTCCCTCACTGAGAATTTTTAAATCCAGATGGGCTATGTTTCTAACAGGTCTGCTCTGGAAATGATCTGGGGGCAGGTCTCCAACCTCGGTTACACAGGAAGTCAGACAAGATGATCACAATGGTCCCTTCTGGCCTTGGAATCTATGAACTGCTCCAAACCACCCTATTAATTCACTCAGGCCAAGCTGCCCGCTGAGGAAAGACACTCCAGGAGGAGGAAGATTGGGGATTCAGTGCTTGGCAGAGAGGAGTCGGCCTTGCCCAACTATTCACAGGTCACCAGGCAGCTCTCTGCATCTAGAACAGAGGACCAAAGTGCAAGCCTGAGGGTTTCCTCAATATGAAGATGCAGCCTGCAGAGACTTCAAGTCCCAGCATGCAATGTGCCCCACTGAGCTTTGTGGAAGGGTATTTGCATGCTGGGGATCCACATGTTCTGTAGCATGCTTAATATGGAAGGAACAGACAGGTAACGGCAGTTTCTTCCAGTTGACACTGATCAGCCGCAGCTTTCGGGGTCCTGTCCCTGCTCTGTGCCACAGTTTCCCGCTCTGTAAAATAGGGATAACCTCCTCTCTCATAAGGCTGGCTAATGTCTGCTTTGTAGGTATAACAAGCTATAGAAGGGCTTACTGTTATTTATTTATAACTTGCTATGATTGCAAACCCCTTTGGGTGAAGTCACCTGATCAAAGGGAGAGCATTTTCTGTTCAGGGTTCTAATATGCTAGGAGGATGGCTGCCATCTTGGCTGACACCGGGGATTGACCCAGGGTCTTCCAGAGCTACAAGCAGGAGTCTCTACAGCCTGAGCTATAGAGCTGGACTCCCTAGCCAAGGGCTGTAACAGACCTACATCTACACAGTGGGGAGGGGGGGACACACATCCTACACACACAGACCAATGAGTTACATTAGCTCATAACATTTCCAAAGCGTGTGCAGAGCTCCTGCTAGCTGAGTATTGACGGCTTCCAGGGGTCTTAGAGACCCTCATTCTTGCCCCCACCCCAACTTAGAGCTGCAGCGTAAGTCCCCAACCCTCAGTAAGCGTGGCAAGCTTGGTGAACTTTAACAGAACTGTGGGGAACGTGAGAGCAATTCTCCGTGCACTCCACTGGGTGAGCAACAAATCTGCCGTGGTACCGAGAAATCCAGCGTTCCCTCCATGGAAAAGAGCTACACATGCTCTTGCAACTTCAGCCATTTGCAGGTCATGGCTGAAGGGGAGAGCTCAGTTAATGGAAGAACGATGACAACTTCATGGCTCTACAACGCCTCATCCAGAGAGATTTCCCAGAGCTCTGCAAGCTGATATGCAAACTCTACACAGGGACTGCTTCACCCTCCACTAAAATGGAGCCACCTCTGGGGTGGATTGCAGCAGTTGTTTAACAGTAAGCAGCAACATTCTGCAGGAGTGTCGGAGAGGAAGTGAACAAGACCTGGCCCAATGGAAAGTCCAGGGGAAATCTTAGCTAAGCAGTTTGTAACTAGAGTTGAAATTTGGCCAGGATGCCAACGCTAACCCTTACAATGGGTGCCACGTGATCTCTAATAACCACTGCTTCCATCTCATCTGAAAGGCACAATGTACAGCACCTCCTCCACCATGACACCATGCTTGGGAAGTGGTGTAATTCTGAGTGGAGAAAGCGATCTCCCATCCAAGTATTGCCCAAGATCTGTCAGGCAAACAGCTCTCCCTGTTTTGGGTGCAGGTGGGAAATCGGCTGTGCTCCTTGGCAGCCTCCCTGGGACCTGCTCCAATATTAATAAGTGCATCAGTAACAAAATTCCACATCTCCCCCTCCACAATGCCTAGAACCAGCATCAATAAGCAGTGGATTTGCAGGGAATGCAGCATGGTCTGTTTCTGTAAAACATGTTACTGTACCAACAAGGTATGTAGCCCTGGAAACTGCACAATTGACAAAGCAGTCATTTGCATGCTTGCGATTGCCTCTCAGAAAAACAGTCCTTCAATGCTGCCCAAGGACATGGGGGCTACGGGCTTGCAGCGGACAGCTTGCTGACCATTCCTACCCTTCCTTAAATAGTTAGTTAGTTACCTTCCCCCCGCACTGGGGCTGGTGTTTGGGTAACAATGCAGACCAAATGCCAGACACATCATTAAAGAACTCAGAGGCATCTCCTATGCTCACTGTGGGAAACAGCACAGAAACCACAACATGGGCTGTTGCTGCACTTGCTCGTCTGTCCTGACTTGCTTCATTTGTAGGAAACTCCATGGTAAGAACACACAGGAGAGCCCTGGCTGAGTCCCTTGTCCATGCCTAGCCCCTTGGCCACCAATGATCTTGGTTAACGGGCCACTGCCCCTACCATATCCCCAGTGTCCCAGTGAATCATTCTGCACACCACCAGCACGGGATCTGCACACACACATGACAGGATGGGAATGTACTACACCAGCAAAGTCAAAATATGTTCTGTTTCTCTTGCCCCTTCCACCTGTGAATTTCAAAACGCTTTACAAACACTAAAAATTCAGCCTCACAATCCTCTCGGAGATAGGTCAGGATCATCATCTCCATGTTACAGATGGGGAAACCGTGGCACGGAGAAGAAAAGCAACTTGCCCAAAGTCACACAGCAAAGCTGGGACAGAGCTACGAATGGAAGCCAGGAGGCCTGACTCCCAGCCATCTGCTCTACAGCATGTACTGTGATCCTTGCACAAACACAAAGCTCTTGTGTTACATAAACTGTATCAGCTTCCTCCCCACGCACCCACATCTGCACAAAGCCGGGACTCCCACGCACTCCTGCACCCATAATGTCAACTCTAAAAGCAGCATATGCTGGGGACGCAAGACATTCTTAAATTTAGAGCTGTCGCTGTGATATAGCAAGGGCAGAACAATGAGACTCTGTGAAATCCTACATTCAGATTGTGCTTTAAACACAAGGAAACTAATTACAAACTAGGAGTTTAACGTCTCCCACAGAAAGGGGATTTGGCTGGATCCCACTCACTACACAGCAACAATGCAAAGCATGGGGTAATTACAACTGTGTAGAGGGGGGCGAAGTACTGAGCTAGCTGGAATGGTCTCAGCTGGTCCTTGCCGTCATGGCCCTACCCAAGCCAGCTCTTGCCTGTCTCTCTGCCCTGGGCTCCTTCCCTTGTACTCCCAACTGAGCACCCTCTACATCCTTTTCACAACACACAGCCACTTACTGTTTGGTGTCCCCCTTCTGCCATGTTGCTCCCGTGTACTTGGAATTCCCACGCTGATCCAGCCCAACATGAGCCAACTCTCCCCTCCAACCACACACAAACCCTCTCTGCTCTTCACTGAAAGATCTCACAGAAGCACACTCTCCAGTAACCTTCTGTATCTTCTCCCTTTCTCTCCTCCATTCCATGTCATCACAGTCCCACAGGGCTCTATCCATGGTCCCCTGCTCTTACCATCTAACTCCCTTGCTGCAGGGTCTAATTCGGTCCCATGAGCCCAACTCTTCCCTCTATGTCGATGACTCTCCAGCCTTGACCTTTCCTCACCCATCCGATTGCACTCACTCTCAGATAAACACACTGAGCTTTATGTGGTTTCAAGACATCCAGGAGGGTGTAAAACTGAGCTGATGTTCCCACCAACCTTCTCTCTGCATCTCTACATCCCTGGACACCACCATCCCCACCAGACACCCAGGATGCCAAGTTTGGGTTCATTTTCCCATCTTTCCTATCTGCTCCCACACCCTGTTCCTCCTGCTTCTTCCTCCCCAAGGTATGTCCTTTCATCTCCATCCTGACTGCTAAACCTTGGTCCATGCCTTAAACATCTCCTGCATTTCTCCTGTCGGCCACAATGTTCTCTTCTTTGTGTCTTCTTCTCTTTGTCTTCCCAAAACTCCAGTGATAAAATTACCTCTCTTTCCTATTGTGCCAACCACATCACCACCTCACTCCTGGTCTACAGTCCCCTTGTTATTCTAGTCCTTGCCTCCAAGCACAGCTCTGCTGATGCTCCTCAATCCTGACCCACAGCCCCCTGCCATCCCAGGAAGGGGTTCCAATTGGTTGGATGGTGGAGGGGGGGAAAGGATGGTGGGAAAATGTTTTGCAGACCTGTCAGAAGCTGCTGTGGCCAACCTTTTTGGGAGAGGGGAAGAACAGACATGGACTGGGGGCAGTGCTGTATCTTACCACCCGCCTCCCTCTCCTCTCCTCTTGGGCAGTGGTGTAACCCATCAGAGGAGGCAGGAGAGTTTACTACTCAGGGAAAGGGTCTGGGTGCCAGCACTGAGGAGGTTTTCAACACTCCTTAGACTTACTGAGGCTGGGTTTATCCAAGGGGCCTCAGGCCATGGGAGTGGCTTGCACACCTGAGCTTCCCCACGCACAAGATCAGAGCTCAACCAACAGAGGGGACTCAAACGTGTCCTGTGAGCGCAAAGTACCCAGGAGGCTGAAATGAGAAAAGGTCAGAGGAACACAGGACTGGAAAGGACACCCTACATCATCGCATCCAGTCCCTTGCTATTGCAGGCAATCCCAGCATACAACCCCAGTCATAAACCGAATAAGAGCATCTTAAACCTAGTTTGGGTGTTTGCTGTCACTCCTCCTGCACAATTAAGGGCTGAAAAAATACCTACTCTCTCCAGTTCTCGAAGGACCCCTTATACACTGCTCCACTCTCCGCTGTAACACCCTCTGACATCACAGCCTGGTGTTGCAGGCATCCTTATCCCCAGTGCCACCTGATGACCATGTCTTTGGCCCTTCTTCCATGGTCCAGCCCACTGGCCAGGTCACCTTTTAAGTTCAGTCCCTTTTCAGAGTATCAAAAGTCTAACTGCAAACCCCAAATAAGCCTCTGAACCAATTCTTCTTCTGTCCCCTTGGGCTAGGCTGAAGTTCCCTGCTCTTTGCCCCCACTCCCAGGCCCTGCAGAGCTCTTCTTTGCTCCTTTGGCTGAGCACTGCCTCAGGTCTTTTCCCCTAGAGGCCCTTCTTCCCAGCAGATTTCCCCACTGCCTCCCCTCCCTGTGATCTCTGGCTGCTTCTCCCCGGCCCTATGTCTGGACCCCCTACAGAACCCTAATCTGCTCGTAGGCCCCCTTCAACAAGCTCTTCTAAGCTCCTCTCTCCTGGGCCTCTTCCTCTGACTGAACCTCCTCTCTGGCCCTTTCACAGCCAGGCTCACTAGTGCTAATTAAGCCCCCAGATCAGGCTCATTGCTACCGACAGGCAAGGCTGAGCCTGACTCCACTTAACGGGCCAGTGACAGACCTCCAGCAAAAATAGGGTATTTCAAAGATAAAAACCAAACAGGAGAAACCCTCAGGCTGCCTTTACAGCCAACGTAAAGAAACAAAACTGGCCAATACTTGTCTGTAAAGAGCTCCGATGCTGTACAGACTAGCGTTACGTACATGTTAAGCAGCTATACTGTTACCAGAGCAAACAGAACAAAGAGGATTTGATTCTATCTAGGGCCTAAACTGCTCAGATAGAAACCTGAGTGCTCTGCAAGAGTCTGGCCGTTTAACCAGTTCAGTTGTAATCCATGCAGCTGGCACAGGGGAAACATGACCAGCCCTTTTGCCAAACTGTCTTCCAGATGAGAGCTAAAAATAGCCGGGAAGATCAGGTTGGACTTGTGCTTCCCATTACAGCACTGTCGGGGAGAAAGGGGCTGACTGCAGAATGGAATTTTAGCCCAGAAATATCAGATATGAAAGAGAGAAAAGTGAGGTATGTAGCCTATTTTTCGCCAGTAGTGTTTGGCCAAAAACCAAACAGGGGCCCAGTCTTTTAATTTTTTTTAAAGCTTGTGAAATACTTGTACAAAATTTCACTTTTTTAAAGTGAGCTAGTGTCACTGCACCCAGCTTCTCACTCTACAGCAACACGGGCACACTTCTCAGAGTACAGGATTTTTTCAATGACTTGTGTCTGAATTAGTTTACAGTGACACACTTAAACAACTGTCTTTAACTTTCACTTGTGAGCAAAACAGCTGCTTGGAGAGAGCATCTATGCTCATTCAGCTTTTCCCTTCACTGCAAACAGCACTCCTCACACTGAACACTCATTCAGTTTGCTCCTAGTGAACACAGCAGATTCTGCCTGGTCTAGCACGACATCTGGAATACACATTTTGTAGTTATATAGAACCTCAAACGTTTTGATTGATCAAATGGAAAACCAGAACATTTCAGCTGTCCTAGGACATCACAAGAAAAACTGTCCCAGTAGAAGGTCCCAGGACCATACTGATCCTGCCAACACTTGGGTACTTTACTCCCCCAAGCAGCTCTGTTGAAGTCCATGGGGCAACTCACATGGCCATGTCTTCCAAGAACAGGCAAGGTTTAAGGTATTGCTTATTCTATGAACCCTTGATAAGAGAACGCTGGACCTGTGTAAGATGCAGATACTCTCTTCTGGATGCTCCCTTGTGGTTAAAAATTCCCTGATTCAGCAAAGCACTTAAGCTCATGCTTAACTTTAAGCACACATTGAAGTGCTGCATTGAACCAAGGCTTATACCAAAGAGCTAGGAGTCAGATGAGCTGGATTCTATTCCATCCTCTGCCACTGATTCACTGTGTGACTTTGGATCAGTTACTGCCCTCCTCTGTGCCTCAGTTGACTCATCTGTAAATTGGGGATACTAACACTTCCCTACCTCATGTGAAGGCTGCAGGGGGCCGGGTTACAAGTCTAATTTATTTATGTGTGTGAGATGCTTAGATACGACGGTGATGAGTGCCTTTGCGGTGTCAATCAACAAGACAAATGTTAAAGTGGAGAGGGGCGGTAAGAGCGCACCCAAAGTGCATGAAGTTCTACAGCACAGCAGGAGACTGTCCTCAGTGGAAATGTGGCTGGTGGAGGCTACAGATCCCAGCATGCAGTGCTCCTCCTTTATCCAAACAGGCTGGCTGTATTTAAGCCCCACAAGGCTTATTTACGACTTAAGTCAGGGCTGAAGTGGGACGTAAGTGATGTATCTAGGTCCCTGAGCTGGTACACTTCTCCAGGGTGAATTTCCCTTTGCATGCTGGTAACAGGTGGCTGCATCTCCCAGACACAAGTGTCTCCTGCAGAACAAAGGCCCATCTCGTTTGGGGAGTTATATCCCATTTTTAAACGTCACCATCATCAATTCCAGCTAATTTGTTTGAGCCACGATGGACAGGACAAAAGTTACTGTGCAATAATTCACATGAACTGAAGGTGACGTGTAAGGCACCAAGCTAAAGGCTGAGCACCACTATTGCATGAATTATTCCACAATAATTCATTCCCCTGCAGCCTCGTAAGGGGATCAGCATGGGCGAGTGATAAAAGCTCAGGACGCGTGGGTTCCACTCCTCGCTCTGCTGTAGGCTTGCCATCACTTAACCTCTCTGTGCTCCAGTTTCCCCTTCTGTACAACGGAGCTTTGCCATCTCACATGGGTACTGTGAGGGTTGGTTCATGTAGGGGAAGTGCTCCAAGATAAGTTAGGTTAGTCCTTAGCTGGAGTACTGTGTCCAGTTTTGGTCACCAATGTATAGAAAGGATGTAGAGAAACTGGAAAGGATCCAGAGGCGAGCGAGAAAGATGATCAAAGGGCTGGAATGCAAGCCAGATGAGCAAAGGCTGAAGGAACTGGGTATGTTTAGAAGAGAGGAGATTAAGGGGGAACATGATAGTGGTCTTCAAATACTTGAAAGGCTGCCATAAAAAAGATGGAGAAAAGTTCTTCTCTCTTGCCAAAAACGGCAGGACAAGAGACCATGGGTTCAAACTACAGCACGGCAGATTTAGACGAAATCTCAGGAAGAACTTCCTAATGGTAAGAACACTAGGACAGCGGAACAGATGCCTAGGGAGGGTGTGGAAGCTCCTTCACTGGAGGTTTTCAAAAGGAGGCTGGAGCCGTCTGTCTGGGATGATTTAGACACAACAAATCATGCATCTTGGCAGGGGGTTAGACTAGATGACCCTTGTGGTCCCTTCTAACCCTATGGGTCTGTGATTCTAAGACTCCCGAAAGACACTAGAGAAGGGAGACATGTTAAAAGCATGGAGGTTGATAATGTATTTTTAAAAATCCAGTTCCTGTACACGGTCACCAGGGGAAGGAGCTCGTGGCAGCAGGAGAGTTCCCAACAATACAGAAAGACAGACCTGATCAGCATGAATAGCGCTGAGTTATTTTTTGCTTGTATCACTTTGAATAAGCCTGTTATAAGACAAGGCTCCTGTGTTTCATCAAGGAGTATCAGATGTGAAACAGCATGAAGGGATTTAAGAAGCCAACCCAGAGTTCCTCCTACACAAGCACTCAGGTCTTGAGCAGTCCAGGCAAACGACGCACGTTACAACAAAGCTTAAACTTGTTCTTCAGCATAATTTTAAAAACCATACTAGCTGCCTATTTAATTTTAAAAACAGCAAAAAATATCCACCTCCCTTTCCATTTCTTATAAGGAGTCTTAAAGTTTAAATCTCCTCAGTGTGATAGATATGCTTTCTTTGATCTGCTTAGCTCTTGGAAGTCCAGGGGCTCCGGGCTTCTGACCCCGTGCTGCCCAGGGTTCCTAGGGACAGCTCTATCTGCCATTAGGGAATTTTTTCCGCTGAGAACCCCCTGTAACATTTTGCAAACCCCAGTTTGGGAACCACTGATCTAGTCCAATATCCCATTAGCAAATGCTGCAAAGAGTATGATATGTATTCCAGTGTTCAGGTCACATCCTTGGTCGCTGGGAGCTCCTCAGATCAGAGCACTTAGCGGAGATAGTGAGGATATGACTATCAGTTTGAATTGGCCATGTCTGCATTGCATGGGGATCCACACAGCACACACAGGGCCTATTGTAAAGCATGGGATGGACTGCCTGGAGACAGCCACCGCTATGGCTGTTCCAAAGTCCCTATCAGGAATCGGAGGGGATGCCCACTGAACATTACAGCATGAGACAATGCGCCATCCTCCATGCCCAGAACAATCTCCCTGATCCTTAAGGCACCTCTACTACCCTCCTTCAATCCCTCCCATAAGCCCTGCCTCTGCCATGAGGCCTTAAGAAATCAGGCAATTAAAGCCAGCTTGAAGGGCAGATGAGGACAGCTAGCATGCACTTCATCTATTGATAAGATAAAAAAAATCAAACATCTATACCTATGCATCTCAAACTAGCATCTGTTTGACGGTATGCATCTCCGCCCACAGCCTCATCCTATCATGTTTCTTTGCCCCAGACATTGTTGGATCATATTAAAGAAGTTCTGTATTAAAATCACAAATGAGTTTGATTCCCCATAGTTTAAATTCCAGGGTATTACTAATTAAGAGGTCTCTTGGTTTTTGGTACTGTTTCTCTCCCTCTATGTGTGAAACTTGCAAGCTGCTAATTGCGTTAGTACATTCTAAGACAGAGTCTGTTCTCAAAGCAATTCACACAGAGAGAGACTCAAAGCAATACTCTGTAACAACAGAAACAGCACCCAGAGACTCCCCGCCCTTTTGTTGTATTAACAATTGTGATTAAAATAGAGATAGAGGATGTATGTGGATGGATGCTTGGTGTGGATAATAACTGAATGATCAGGGAGGTGCCAGCCTAAGAATCCAGTGTCCACCGGTTGAAGAAGGCGTCAGATGGAAATAACCAGAGGACCCCCGGAGGGCAGACTGGAATCCATCCAACAGCCTCAAGAATGGGAGAACCAAAGAACAAGATAACATCTGGCAGCACGGAGCCGTCAGGAATGTGCCATCTGCTGATTGATTCAGCAACAGCATGATGAAGCAATTCCCATAGACTGGCATAGGAAGAAACTCCTATAAAAATGGACTCTAGAAAGTGAGAACTTTGAGGTCTGATTCTGCAAACCAACTTCCAGGAGCATCAGATGAGCACCTGACAAGGCCCTGCTCCCTCCTCGTGTCCAGGCCACCTGGCCAGTGGCTTGGCATGAGCAACTCTAAGGCTGGTAATGATGATAACAACCTTGCAGAACCTGTGTGTGTGTGTTTGTAGGAATGAATGTGTGAATAAATATGAGATTGAATGGAATGTTATAGCCATAACTAACTGCTTACTATGATTCTTTCTGTATTCACAATAAATGTGGTATTTTGCCTTTTTCCCTTTAATAAGATCCTGCTGGTTTTTATTTTATTGGTATAACAACATCAGCCCAAAGCCACGTCTTCATATGTGTTGGACGGCACCTAGCACAAGGGACCCAATCCTGAGTGAGACCTCTGGAGGTCACGGCAATATAACTATTACTGAGAACGGTAGCACTGCCTGGGGAGTCAGACGGTTTACAATATAGCTATTGTAGTGGTGCATATTGCACACGCACACGGTCAAGTTTTACCACCCCTCGGAATGCTTTGGGTCAGAGGTATAATGGCTCTGGATAGTCAGTATGCTCATGGCTTATCAGTCTCACTGCTCAGTGCACTCACTTGGTTCCTTTTCAAAGTGGTGCTGGGGAAGTGGTGATGAAAGTTAAACTCCCCTTTGGCTTTCAGACCCCAGTGACTGCCAACTCCTGGCACCTACTGAGCTGGGTTAACACTGAGCTGAAGGGCCATCCATTTGCTGCGCTCCCTCTGACTCTGTTGACCTTTGGCCACTGGCTAGGTGCTGGAATTTTACACAACAGAGCATTTCCCTAGCACCACAGGTCCCCCACTGGTTTCTAATGGCTCCATACATGCGCAGGGCAGCTAAGAACAGGTCCTGCTGCCGCACGAACGAGTTACCGTTTGCTCACGACGGGTTAAGGCAACCCAGCGATGAGTCCAGTCGTGCCAGCACTTTGTCAAAGGTTAAGAAAGCGTGCCATGCTGGGAAAGGCTCAGAGGCCCATGAGAGGAACCACACCCACTCAGAAACTCCATTACTGAATGATCCCAGCCCCCTGCTGTGAAGATTGCCCTGTCTGTAACATCTGTGGCAAGATGCAGGATGTAGTGTCGGTGCAGGCACCGGTGTCTCCCATGCAGCTAATCTGTCTCCGGCATTACTGCCGGCCTGCTGGAGAGATGGGCTGGGGCATGAGAGTTAGCCCTATCACAGAAGGGGAAGATCAGAACTCAAGGGGGCAGTTTCTCTGGGTTGGAAAGGAGTGTGGCTGGTAGTATTGCTCCCCCTCTGACCTAGCAGTGTAACACTGCTCTTGTCATTAAAGCAAGACAGACAGGGGCTGTCTTTAGATTCCACTGGAGTGAAATGTTATAATTAGCTCGCTCTCTCGCTCTCCCTCACACACATGTGCGCTCCCGCCCCGCCCTTTACTGCTTCATCAGCTGCACACGCTGGCTCGGAGGATGTTTGACAGAGATAATTTATCTGTCCCAAACACTTACCTTATTAACACCCATTTCTCAGCATTAAAACATCAGGTAGGTTCTCCCTTTTAAAAAAAATCTCTCCATGTCTTGTCAGGCCACAGAGAGTGAGCAGCACTTCCCACATCTTCCTCGTGCCTCCCTTCACCCATCCCTCCATGCATGTTTGCAGTATAAAAGCCAACCACCCCTAGATCAGGTTAATCTATCAGCAAACAAGAAAATCTAAGTCATTTCTTTAACTGGCTCTGGTTAATTACCCTCCGACCCCACCTCTGCTAATTGGTACATTACAATAAATAACTAAACCTATTCAAACAGGTGCAAGGTGAAGATCCCAGCAACACCATAGCTGTAAAAATCTTCAGGCAATTTACCATTGAACAGCCTGCTCGGTGACTCAGCTCCAAGGCGGATGATGAAAAGCCAGCTGAGCCCACACTGGGGACTCATTAATCGGCTGCTGCTGCCGATTCACAGTGATTCATCCCTTTCCCATTCACTGCATCCATCGCAGCCACCATTGCTTCTGCAGGCACCTTCGGTTACCAGGGCATTTCCCACCACTGCCAACCCTGCCCAAACGCTGTAAATGCTACTGAGCGAAGCACAGGCCCTGTCTGCACTAGGGATGGACAGGGGTTGACGCTGGATCTCAGACAGGATTCCCCACAGTAAAGCCAAACTGGGCTTGACACCCAGTGCAGAGAGCAGCTCCATGGCCAGTCACGCTCTCCAAAGCCACCTTGATCCTCATTTGGCCCCCATCCACACCAGTGTCCAAGTCACGGTAGGGGCAGGCCCCAGGGGGCCTCACAAACATGTCTCATCCCTAGCGCAGGCACAGCCCAAAGGAACAGTTAAGAGGATGGACAGAACCAAAGTGGAGGTGGAGGTGGAGGGAAAGAGGCTGAAGAAAAGCAGGTTTGCTACTATGTCTAAGACAGGAAGGCACTAAATGAGCAGTGACATGGACCCTACCATCATGCTCTTCGATATAGGGCTTGGGTTTCTTTCTCAATTTGGATTTCTTCTTACTGTTCCTTTCCAGGAGCTCTTTAATGTGCTGAGTCACTGAGAAACAAACAAAAGGATGAGGACAACAGAATGGAACACAAAAGAGAAAATGGCTTAACGCGCAGAGAGCCCTGTTTTCAAAGCCAGCAGCACAGGGAGGCATTCTCAGAAGAGCCTGGCGTTTGTTTGGGTCCCTTTGGAACGGGGAGGGCAGATGGACACATCAGCGAATTGTCTTGTCAGTTGTCGGTGACGCCCAGCACAGTCGTGTTAAGCCACGTCAGCCAGGTTCCGCTCTCCCTCCATTGTGCCAGGCTGTGAGCAGAATCCGGGCCTACGACCAACATCCTCGAACTTGAGCGTCTGACGTCAGGCATCTCAATAGACATGGGCGGATTTTCAAAGGTGCTGAGCATCAGCAGCTCCTCTTGCCTGTGCTGGCGGCTGTGGGTGTTCGGCACCTTTGAAAATCAGTCTCACCTGATTTATAATCACTTTTGTGGAGTGCCTAGCTTCAGACCCTCGAGTTTGAACATTTCAGTCTGTCTGTCTTGCTCAGATAGTTATGTTCTGCTGGCCTCAATTCCCCCTGCAGTCTCACTCCCTGCCTCAGACTGTCATGCTGCATTTGTTGTGTGTGTGGTTAAACAGCTGCCACTGCACTTCGTCCAGGCACAGAGCTGGAACCCAGCAGCTCCGGGACCTATTCCCAGCCCTGCCACTGGCTCACAGTGTGATTTTGGGCAAGTCCCTTCACCTCTCTGCCACTAAAATCCTAACCTGTTCCTGCACTCAGTGCACAAATGCTGCTTCTTACGATCTCACATTTATGGAGAGCTTGATATCAAGTCTCTCAGGTTCCTTCAGAATATGAAGGAATTGCTGAACTGCAGCACTCTGGGGTGGAAAGCAGCAGCCACTCCTCACTAACACAATAGGTTTTCAAAAGCTTAAGAAAAGATTAACTCCTCCTGTTGAAACTGCAGGGGAACCGAGGCTGGAAGAACGTAACCACCCAATCTGGGATTTGGTCAGGACACCAGGGTTGAGACCCCTGCACGTGCAGAAGAGTTCCACGGGATCTTCAGGGACCAGAAAGGGACAGGACCTTGGCTTAACATTGCGTCAGAAAGATCTAACGCCAGCGGATTTGAAAACATGGCTCCTGTTAACATAAAATGACATGGGGAAAAAATAAAGGAACCATAATAAAACAATAGTAAGATGTTGGGCCTGGGACCAGCCTTTCCCTCCTGGGGTCAGAAGGAAAACAGAGGTTGATGTTAGACACTGGCTTTCGTAGGTGGGACAGGCAGTGCCACAATCCAGCATTGACCAAGGCAACTTAATGAAATGAGCTTCATTTGCCTGTTACAGGTCAGCCTAGGAAGAGTGAGAGTGTGTGTGGCTGTGTGCATGCGTGCATGTATTCTGATGTATATAAAAGTTACATATTTAAAGTGGAGAACAGCCTCAGAGACCCACACATGAAGGTCTGGTGGCCGACTCTGACTCCTGTGGTACTGTGCACTCACCAATATACGCTGTTAGCATACACATGGCACACTTAACACCATGGAGATTCACCATGAGAGACCCACTCCTGCATGTGCCACGAGGCCTTTAAATACCCTGCCCACAACGTGCCCAGAGGCATACATCCACCAAGCCCACGCCACCCTAGCTTTTGTGCATCCAGGGGAATATGGCAGCCCACCCCCGCTGCCACATGTCTAGGCCTGACCTTATTACATAGATTAAAAGTGTCCACATTGCACTGGGGGATTCCAGGTTTACCATCTCTTGCGCTATGGCCATACACAACCTGTAGGTCTGAGAGCAAGCTGGGTTCGTTTTGGCTCATGCATCATCCATGGTAATAAACACTTTATGAGCCAAAGGCTGCTCTGAGCTACACCTGCATAACCCCATTGTCTCCAAACTTCATTTGCTACATGTGACCAATCCCACTGGCGTTCCGCAGGGATGGACGGTCCCATGCACAGTTGATTCCTGTAGTTAGCAATTCTGCTGGCGGCGCATGAGCTGGGATAGACGCCGGTCTCCCTCTCAGAGCTGGGATGGCTCTGTGGAGCTCATAGGAGTAGTGAGCAGTGGACATGGATTTGTGTCCCTGAAGTCAGCTGATGGAGTTCTCAGTGCAGCAAGGGGAGCGGTCATTGCCTGGGAGGCTCTTTTTCCTTTCCTGAGGCTATTTGCACTCCATCCCCACCAACACGTCCTGCTCAGAGCAGAGTGGGGGCAGGAGCACAGCTTTGCTGGGACCACAACCCAGTGACACAAACCTCACAAGGACAAGAAACTCTTTGAAATCTCTGGGGCCAGCCCACAGGGTGCCAATCCCTGTGCCAGACTCTTGCTCAACAGGCTGGGGTTGTTGCTCAAGTCGGGTGCAGGGGAGGAGGCATTGAGAGAGACAGCTTCATCTAATGCTGTGAGCACAGAGCAGGGAGGCAGGAACTCCTGTGTTCCAACCCAGGCTCTAATGCCTATTCCCTCTGGCTTTGGCCAAGTCCCTTCCTCTCTCTGAGCCTCATTTTCCCCATCTGAAAAATGGGAATAATGATACTGACCAGCTACCAAAGGGCTTGTGAAGGTAACTCTTTGCAAAGGGCTTTAAATGGCATTGACAAATCAGAAGAAAGTCAGAGAACAAGGAAAGTGATCAAGGGGCTGGAGGGACTGATTCATGAGGAGAGATTAAAAGAGCTAACTCCGCAGTGGGGCTAAGCAACAGTAACACAGAAGAGGGAGGGGTCATAGCGAGGAGTAATGGAAGCAAACAGAGAAAGGTTGAATATGAAGAAAGCTCTCCCAGCCTTGAGTTGATCAGACTCCGGAATCATCTCCCAAGGCAAGGGCTGGGAGTTCCTTTGCTTTTAATTAAAACTGGAGAAAACCCCGAGCCTAGCCCAGGGGGGCGCACTCCCCGTGCAGGCAGCGGAATAGACGTGACGTGATGGGGAAAGGCCTCCTGCTCAGTGAAGGTGAAAAGTGCTGTGTACCTGCGACATTACACACTACTGCTGCTGTTACTCCACTGTGTTAGGCCAAGCGCAGCCTAACAGCCTCCAGCAGAGGCTGGTGGCTCCCGGACACAGAGAAGAGAAGGAAATATCCTGTGGGGACTGGCCCCAGCACACGCCCTGGGTCATATGGTGGGGGCAGCCCATGGGCCCAGAAATCCCACTGCAGCCCTTGCCTGCTTAGGCAAGGGGCAAATGAGGTGTAAGGCTTGGCTGGGCCCTGGTGCCCATCAGAGCCTCTGCCCCCCCGCCCAGGGTCCGGATTCAGGCTGTTACGTTTCACCACAGTCCCACGGCTGCCTGCAGCACCGCAAGAGACCGCCTGTTCGACAGCAGCCTCGCGAGCATCTCGTTTCCCTCGGCGCTCCATCGGCTCAGATGCCAGCGCTGCAGGAAACCAGCTCAGGCTGGTGGAGCGGAACCGGGGCACTCCAAAGACAGCCGTGGGGCGAGGAGGGGGAACTACAGGCTCCTGGGGACAAGCTGAGGGATCCCTTGCACAGCGGGTGAGCAGGGATGGCTCTGACTGAACCCGCCTGGGCGCCAGTTGCTAGCGGCTCCACTGCGGGTAGCAGGACAGCCTCTCCTTGCGGACTGAGTCCACAGAAATGAGCATTCCTGTATCACTCCACTGGAGCTCTCAATAAGCAGCTGGCCTTACGTGGCTTCCCCAGTGACGGGTCCCGTGTCCAATCTGGCCCATCTATCTCTGGCCCCCGCTCCTGCAGTATCTGTGTGCCTTGCCAACCCCAGTGAATTACAGAGTTCAAACCACCAAGACCCCCGCTGGCCACAGAGCGACCAGTGAGGCCCCCCAGGCAGCGGCGTGGCGCCCTGCCTGCAGCAGCACAAACTGCTGGGGCACTGGCTTGGGCCTGCATTGCTGGCGCCAGTGCGAAATCATTGGCACCTAAAGTTTGGGCCTAGAAAACACGAGAGAAGTACTGTCAACCACTGGACTGCACTACGCTCCTCACACTTGCTAGCCTGGTCAGCATGCACAGTGACCCTCTGAGTCTTCTTGGAGCTGGGTGATGGACAAGGCACAGATCTCATGTTCTGCCCAGGTATGTGGCTAAGCCGGACAAGGGTTGTGTGTCAAGTGAAGCAGGCATCAGCCACGTAGCAGCATGAACGAGGAGGGGGGAAGACGCTTGGGGCCCAGAATTTAACAGGAGCTGGGAGCATGGCAGAATCCAGGGAAGGCAATGACACACTGGTTGCCTGTAACACCTTCTGCCTGAGCTTCTCAAATCCTCAGTCCATTAACAAACTGAGCCTCACAGCTTCCCTGGACTAGAAAGTGCGGGACTGGGAAAGGCAGGGCCCTGCCCTGAGTCACAATCTGAGTCTGGGACAGAGCTGGGAACAGAACTCAGGAGTCCTGAAGCCTAGGCTTGTGCTTTAACCACAACACCATCCTTCCTCCAGGCTAGCACAGGGTTATTTTGGCTCACATGTGGCGCTATCCGTAGTGCTAGAATCAGGGGAGAGAGGGAGGGTAAAGAGTGTGCCCATGATCTGAGCAGGGGCTCTAGCCAAGCCTATCTCCAAGCGGAAGGCTGATCCTACACAAAGTCTCAAGCTTCTCCCATCCCACCAATTCCCTTTGCTCTAGGGCTACAATTTACCTGTTTCCTCCCCACCCCCAATCCCATCTCTCCCATAAACACAAGGCTGTAACTGCAGCATCTCATCTCCAGCTGTGTCAGCAGAACACGCATCCTCTGTGGGACTGCGGTCATGCCACTGTGTCAATCAGCCAGCAGGCTGGGCTCTGGGGCAGCCATGCAGCCACGGTCCTTCATGCCCTAGGATCAGGTACCAGGCTGCACCAGTGGGTGCAGATCTAGGCTGACAAAGAACTGTATGTTGGCTCTCAGGGGCCGGCGCTTCTGTCCCCCACCATCCCAGTCACTGCCTACATGATGGCTCACAGCCTTAGCCCGATGGACAAGCTCTGCTCCCATGAAGGTATCATGGGATTAGCATACGTATGCCTTTGCCTGGGAGTCACTGGCAGTGCACCGTTATTACTAGGGCTACTGTTTTCTGGAGTTTATTCATTTCATTTTTTCAGGTTTATTTTTAGCAGATTTTGAGGTTTGCGCAGATGTCCAAAGACCAGGATTTAGGCGGGCTCTCCCTTTGTACGTACCATAATGAGTAATCTCTGTGTAACATTTCCTAGTGCACTTTAACGTAGTACTGTTTCACACAGCACTACATCTAAGTGCACTAGGGAACTTTTCGTGTTCACCAACAGGGTCTACAGGGACAAACTAATATGCAACACATTAGTGCGCTTTAGAAATCACACCCACATAGTCTTACTGCTCGGCATAGACAAGCCTGTAGATACAAATAACCATTTCTGGTGTTTTGCCACTGTTTGTTGGATAAATACCCATTTATTTTCCCCCTCTTTTTGGTATCAGGGTGTTTTATTGGTGTTTATCAATTAAAGCCAAACCT
This sequence comes from Natator depressus, assembly GCF_965152275.1. NCBI lineage: Eukaryota > Metazoa > Chordata > Testudines > Cheloniidae > Natator > Natator depressus. Next base: position 3,715,736 of record NC_134235.1, read on the forward strand.
CAGATGCCCTAATGATAACCAGGCCCACGGACACAAGGCTCACTGGGAGAGCAGCACTGGGACTAGCCTAATGACTTGTCTAGTCAACTCCTGTGCTGGAAACCAGGCTTCAGGGGCGACGGCATGGCATTTGCACAGCAGGCCGCAGACTGTTGCTGAAGCCGTTGAGAGAGGCAGCTGGGTCTAATGGTCTCTGCACAGGACAGGCAACTCCTGAGTTCAGGCCTGGCTCCACCACTAACTCACTGCATGGGCTCAGGCACCTGATTTTGCTTCTTTGCCTCAGCTTCCCTGTCTGCAAAGTATGACGTGACAGGGGTGCGTTGCTCTCCCTCCCTCATAGGCCCCATGCCAGGAGAAGGAGGCGGGTGGTGGTGGTTGGGGACTCTCTCCTCAGGGGGACTGAGTCATCTATCTGCCGCCCTGACCGGGAAAACAGAGAATTTGCCAGGGGCTAAGATTCGCGATGTGACGGAGAGACTGCCGAGACTCATCAAGCCCTCGGATCGCTACCCCTTCCTGCTTCTCCACGTGGGCACCCATGGTACTGCCAAGAATGACCTTGAGCGGATCACTGCAGACTACGTGGCTCTGGGAAGAAGGATAAAGGAGTTTGAGGCGCAAGTGGTCTTCTCGTCCATCCTCCCCGTGGAAGGAAAAGGCCTGGGTAGGGACCGTCGAATCGTGGAAGTCAACGAATGGCTATGCAGGTGGTGTCGGAGAGAAGGCTTTGGATTCTTTGACCATGGGATGGTGTTCCATGAAGGAGGAGTGCTGGGCAGAGACGGGCTCCACCTAACAAAGAGAGGGAAGAGCATCTTCGCGAGCAGGCTGGCTAACCTAGTGAGGAGGGCTTTAAACTAGGTTCACCGGGGGAAGGAGACCAAAGCCCTGAGGTAAGTGGGGAAGTGGGATACTGGGAGAAAGCACGAGCAGGAGCGTGTGAGAGGGGAGGGCTCCTGCCTCATACTGAGAAAGAGGGGCAATCAGCGGGTTATCTCAAGTGCCTATACACAAATGCACAAAGCCTGAGAAACAAGCAGGGAGAACTGGAGGTCCTGGCAAAGGCAAGGAATTATGATGTGATTGGAATAACAGAGTCTTGGTGGGATAATTCACATGACTGGAGTACCGTCAGGGACGGATATAAGCTGTTCAGGAAGGACAGGCAGGGCAGAAAAGGTGGGGGAGTTGCACTGTATGTAAGGGAGCAGTATGACTGCTCAGAGCTCTGGTATGAAACAGCAGAAAAACCTGAGAGTCTCTGGATTAAGTTTAGAAGTGTGAGCACCAAGGGTGATGTCGTGGTGGGAGTCTGCTATAGACCACCAGACCAGGGGGATGAGGTGGATGAGGCTTTCTTCTGGCAACTCGCAGAAGTTACTAGATCGCACGCCCTGGTTCTCATGGGCGACTTTAATCATCCTGATATCTGCTGGGAGAGCACTACAGCGGTGCACAGACGATCCAGGAAGTTTTTGGAAAATGTAGGGGACAATTTCCTGGTGCAAGTGCTGGAGGAGCCAACTAGGGGGAGAGCTTTTCTTGACCTGCTGCTCACAAACTGGGAAGAATTAGTAGGGGAAAAAAAAGTGGATGGGAATCTGGGAGGCAGTGACCATGAGTTGGTCAAGTTCAGGATCCTGACACAGGGAAGAAAGGTAAGCAGCAGAATATGGACCCTGGACTTCAGGAAAGCAGACTTTGACTCCCTCAGGGAACTGATGGGTAGGATCCCCTGGGGGAATAACATGAGGGGGAAAGGAGTCCAGGAGAGCTGGCTGTATTTCAAAGAATCCCTACTGAGGTTACAGGGACAAACCATCCCGATGTGTCGAAAGAATAGTAAATATGGCAGGCGATCAGCTTGGCTTAACAGTGAAATCCTTGCAGATCTTAACCATAAAAAAGAAGCTTACAAGAAGTGGAAGATTGGACAAATGACCAGGGAAGAGTATAAAAATGCTGCTCGGGCATGTAGGAATGAAATCAGGAGGGCCAAATCGCACCTGGATCTGCAGCTAGCAAGAGATGTTAAGAGTAACAAGAAGGGTTTCTTCAGGTATGTTGGCAACAAGAAGCAAGTCAAGGAAAGTGTGGGCCCCTTACTGAATGAGGGAGGCAACCTAGTGACAGAGGATGTGGAAAAAGCTAATGTACTCAATGCTTTTTTTGCCTCTGTCTTCACGAACAAGGTCAGCTCCCAGACTGCTGCGCTGGGCAACACAGCATGGGGAGTAGGTGGCCAGCCCTCTGTGGAGAAAGAAGTGGTTAGGGACTATTTAGAAAAGCTGGACGTGCACAAGTCCATGGGGCCGGATGCGTTGCATCCGAGAGTGCTAAAGGAGTTGGCGGCTGTGATTGCAGAGCCATTGGCCATTATCTTTGAAAACTCATAGCGATCGGGGGAAGTCCCGGACGACTGGAAAAAGGCTAATGTAGTGCCCATCTTTAAAAAAGGGAAGAAGGAGGATCCTGGGAACTACAGGCCAGTCAGCCTCACCTCAGTCCCCGGAAAAATCATGGAGCAGGTCCTCAAGGAATCAATCCTGAAGCACTTACACGAGAGGAAAGTGATCAGGAACAGTCAGCATGGATTCACCAAGGGAAGGTCATGCCTGACTAATCTAATTGCCTTCTATGATGAGATTACTGGTTCTGTGGATGAAGGGAAAGCAGTGGATGTATTGTTTCTTGACTTTAGCAAAGCTTTTGACACGGTCTCCCACAGTATTCTTGTCAGCAACTTAAAGAAGTATGGGCTGGATGAATGCACTATAAGGTGGGTGGAAAGTTGGCTAGATTGTCGGGCTCAATGGGTAGTGATCAATGGCTCCATGTCTAGATGGCAGCCGGTATCAAGTGGAGTGCCCCAAGGGTCGGTCCTGGGGCCAATTTTGTTCAATATCTTCATAAATGATCTGGAGGATGGTGTGGATTGCACTTTCAGCAAATTTGCGGATGATACTAAACTAGGAGGAGTGGTAGATATGGTGGCAGGTAGGGATAGGATAAAGAGGGACCTAGACAAATTGGAGGATTGGGCCAAAAGAAATCTGATGAGGTTCAACAAGGATAAGTGCAGGGTCCTGCACTTAGGACGGAAGAATCCAATGCACCGCTACAGACTAGGGACCGAAAGTGTAGGCAGCAGTTCTGCGGAAAAGGACCTAGGGGTGACAGTGGACAAGAAGCTGGATATGAGTCAACAGTGTGCCCTTGTTGCCAAGAAGGCCAATGGCATTTTGGGATGTATAAGTAGGGGCATAGCCAGCAGATCAAGGGACGTGATCGTTCCCCTCTATTCGACATTGGTGAGGCCTCATCTGGAGTATTGTGTCCAGTTTTGGGCCCCACACTACAAGAAGGATGTGGATAAATTGGAGAGAGTCCAGCGAAGGGCAACAAAAATGATTAGGGGTCTGGAACACATGACTTATGAGGAGAGGCTGAGGGAACTGGGATTGTTTAGTCTGCGGAAGAGAAGAATGAGGGGGGATTTGATAGCTGCTTTCAACTACCTGAGAGGTGGTTCCAAAGAGGATGGATCTAGACTATTCTCAGTGGTAGAAGAGGACAGGACAAGGAGTAATGGTCTTAAGTTGCAGTGGGGGAGGTTTAGGTTGGATATTAGGAAAAACTTTTTCACTAGGAGGATGGTGAAACACTGGAATGCGTTACCTAGGGAGGTGGTAGAATCTCCTTCCTTAGAAGTTTTTAAGGTCAGGCTTGACAAAGGCCTGGCTGGGATGATTTAGTTGGGGATTGGTCCTGCTTTGAGCAGGGGGTTGGACTAGATGACCTCCTGAGGTCCCTTCCAACCCTGATATTCTATGATTCTATGAAGCATGGTCCAGGGCACTTCCTGGAGGAGGAGCAGACACTAGGGGGTATACAAACATGCATGCTGGAGCTTGTCTCCTCTAGAGCCTGCCCTGAGAGCACAAACTAGTGGCCTCTTCAAGGGCCGCTCCTGCCAGGGGAAGGTACTTGCACAGCACAGCCCTGCAGAGGAGGGGCGGGGTCCACGAGGCATGGAACACTGGGGAAGAACCTGCCACACACTACTGCCGTTTCAGCCAGGGAAGGCCAGTGGGCAGCGCACGTAGAGGTCAAATGCAGCCGAGTACCACAATGCAGCCCCTGGCCGTGTCGTGGTTAATGAGGGACTGCAGCCTGCACAGACATGCAATGCTCTATCACGATTCAAGCGGCGTGTGTGACTGAGCTTTGGGTAGTGAACTGAAGCCTCATACATGCAGACAACAGGATCGTCAGTGGAGCCTGAAACTGGGACTTTCAACACCAAATCACAATATCCTACCCACTTAAACAGAAGGAGCAACTCCCCTAGTGGGCAGTAAGCAGTAGGCTGTCAGAGACTCTGGAGACAGCCACTAGAGGGAGACAGGATCACATGCACTAAACCAGCAGTATATGGTAGCACCTCAGAGTTACGGACACCTCGGGAATGGAGGGTGTCCGTAACTCTGAAATGTTCATAACTCTGAACAAAGCGCAGTTCGGGCTCCAGATCCAGCAGCTGAGCTCCCTACTCAGCCTCGGCATGAGTTTGCAAGTTTGTCCCCATCCTGATGGGGGAAGAGGGGGGTGTGAAAACAGCGTGTTCCCCTCCCAGAGAAGGAGGAGGTAAAAACAGCGCATCCCCCTCCTGGCGAGGTGAGGGGGAAGGGGGGAAGGCGGGGCAGACCCCAGCACTGCTCCTGCTCTGCTGGCTGGCTCCGGCTGCCATGGGCTGGAAGCCCCAGCATCTTGCGGTAAGTGGCTGCCCCGTGCATGGGGCTGGGGACAAGCAGCCCAGATGTGCCTACCTTTAAGATGCAATATAAGCACAGGACAGTATTTGCACTTTTTTTTGGTCTCTGCTGCTGCCTGATTGGTTACTTCCAGTTTCATTTGGTGTCCAGTTGACCGGTCAGTCCGTAACTCTGGTGTTCATATCTTTGAGGTTCTGCTCTTGTTTGTCTGCAGCCACAGGCTGTGTCTCCACAGGCCCCAGCTTTGTTTCAAAGACCCATGTGATGTCAATCGCGTAGGTACGGTCCCATGGCTCCTGGCTAACATGCCAATCTAGCCTCTGCCATGAAATTTTGATTCCTCCTATTGAACCCCTTTAGTTCAAATATGAACACTGCCTATTAAATTCCCTGGTATTTGCCATGTTCTGCTCCTCATAGCATGCAGTTCAGTCTGCACTTTTTAGCTGTGGGGTAGCTAGTTTCTGGAGAACACCCTGCAGCTTAAAAGTATGAAGAAGCCAGTTAGTCATACGTCTCCTATTAATATCAGTCACATTCAGGGCCAGCCCTAGACCAAATGGCACCCCCCTCTCCATTTATTAAGCATTTGAATACCTTATTTTTATTGCATTTGTCGCCCATTTCACAACTTTGATGCACAATTTGCATGCATGACTTATCCCTGTCACATAAGAAGATAAATGTACATGCTAAAATCAGTAAATCTGTATTTATTCATGCCATATATAAACAAATAAAAAATTTGTTTCCTCTAAGCTTATAGAAACTTTTTAATTTTAAGAATAACTGAAATGTATTATCAATAGAACAAGGTTCACAGTATTGTAGCTGGGCTCTCACTTCACTTTGTTCTTATATCTCACTGACTGACAGGTAACGTCCTGCTCCTTATATCCCCAAGAGGGCCTGGCTGACAACATTCTAGAAGGTTCAAGTTAAATGTAGCTCTCAGAAAATCTGGAAGGTTCCACAAGATTCTAGAAAGGTCCAGAACGCTCTAGGAGACTAGTGAAAAATGAAGCCACATTCACAATACCTGAAACATTTACTTCAAACATTCTATTTTCCCTTTTGTCACTAACAACAAAAACAGTGCCCTGAGCCCGGCGCCCCCAAGCCCAGCACCCAGGAGGCTGCCTGGGTTGTCTGCCCCTAAATCCAGTCCTGATCACATTGTTAAATACGGAGCAGCTGGATTGGATCCGGGCATCTAGTTCAGTGTGCTGCCTTCAGAGCAGTGGCTTATACCAAGTTCTTCAAAACAGGGTGAGTTTCCTCCTCCCTCCCCCATGGGGCACCTGGCCAACTGTACAGTACAGGCCCATGCTGGAGGTATTTCTTCCTGTCCCCAGCTGACCTTTAGCTCATGCCTTGAAGCCATGAGATTTGATGGAACTTGTGATATTTTATTCTCACATTTGTAATTGCAGCTGCTGTTCTTATTAATACACAGCCCTCTAAGGTAGGGGTGGGCAAACTTTTTGGTCCAAGGGCCACATCTGGGTGGGGAAAGTGCATGCAGGGCCATGAATGTAGGGCTGGGGCAGGGGGTTGGGGTGTGGGAGGGGGTGCAGGGTGTGGGAGGGGGTGCGGTGTGCTGGAAGGGGCTCAGGGCAAGGGGTTGGGGCGGAGGAGGGGTGCAGCATGTACGAGGGGGCTCAGGGAAGAGGGTTGGGGTGCAGGAGGGGTGCGGGGTGCAGCAGGGGGTTGGGGGGCAGGATGCAGGAGGGGTTCGGGGTGTGGGCTCTGGCCCGGCACTGCTTACCTGGAGCGGCTCTGGGGTGGAGCAGCTCCGTGCGCTGCCCTCTCCTGTGGGTACCTCCTCCGAAGCTCCCATTAGCCGCAGTTCCCTATTCCCAGCCAATGGGAGCTGCAGGGGGTGGTGCCTGCAGGCGAGGGCAGTGCATGAAGCCTTCTGTCTCCCCCCACCAAGCCCCACCAGAAACATGGTGCCGGCCGCTTCTGGGAGCGGCACGGGGCCCGCAGCACTGCAGGGGTTGCAGTCCTGCGGGCCGGATCCAAAGCCCTGACGGGCTGTATCCGGCCCACGGGCCGTAGTTTGCCCACCCCTGCTCGAAGGTGATGTCTGTACTGCAGCTGGAGATGTAATTCCCAGCTCTGGGAGACATACACACACCAACGCTGCTCAACCTAGTGTGCTAAAAATACCAGTGTGGCCGCGGTGGCTGGGTCTAGCCAGAGGCAAAAGAGGAGCAGGCAAAAGTACGACCCATCAGAGATCCTAGGGTGGCCAGCCTGAGTTGTTGACTATGCAGCCACAGCCACACTGCTATTTTTAGTGTGTTAAGTCTCCCTGGGCTGGGAACTACAGCTTCCCAGCTGCTGTGTAGATGCACCCTATAAAATAATCTCTAGCTCACATACAATCTCCTCCAACAAAGCAGGGGCCCAGCTTGGGAAGCATTTTCTCTTAATTAAATGTTGCAAACTGTATTCAGATAGCATGAGGATATATTTCTAAGGTGTCCAAGTATACCTATGGCGCGAAGATAATGGTAATCAAATCCCATGCTCGGGGATGAGGATGCTTCCCACCCCCAAATGTACAGTACTGAGTACTGCTCCCTGCAGCAGCCGGGATACCGGCCTAACTGGACTCACCCACCCTGACAATGGCTATGTGCGTACCTGAACTTTTGCCTGCTCCTCTTTTGCCTCTGCTTCAATCCCGGTGCAGCGTTTTGAGACCGTTTGCATCCACCTCAAGTTGCAATAACTGCACTTTACAAATCACAGAGCGGCCTCTGAATCCTCTGCCTTCGGAGCAGGATGAACTGCAGCTCTGTATATTACGAAGCACAGAACTACCCTAGCTCTGATCCCTGGGAGGAAGTATGGAGCCATGAGGATCACCCCATTTTCCCCCTTCTGATCATCTCCCAACCCCACTGGATGTCTGTGTATGACACCATAACAAATGGCTTAATGAGCCAATGGTGAAGGTTAAAACTCCCCAGGCCTCTTTGCTCAAAACCAGTAACAATCACAGTGAGTCAGCGGATGCTTGCAAACCAGGTCTCAGATTTATCAGCTGTGCTCAGTGTGATACCCATTTATTGCTTTCTAACTCCAGGAATGTTCTTGTTTAATTAATGTCTGCAATCACAATGGCAAAGAACATTTCAAGGGAAAGAGCGATTAAATGCTCCCTAGGCTTAAGTATAAAATCTCCCCACTATATTTTCCACTGTATGCATCCGATGAAGTGAGCTGTAGCTCACGAAAGCTTATGCTCTAATAAATTTGTTAGTCTCTAAGGTGCGTATCTTTTTACGGACACAGACTAACATGGCTGCTACTCTGAAATTTGGGGATAGTTACAGACATCACATATTGCCAGAATAGCCCCTCTGATCCAAGCCAGGTTTCAGAGTAGCAGCCATGTTAGTTTGTATCCGCAAAAAGAAAAGGAAAGGAGGATTTGTGGCACCTTAGAGACTAAAAAATTTATTTGAGCATAAGCTTTCGTGAGCCACAGCTCACTGCATCGGACGCATGTAGTGGAAAATACAGTGGGGAGATTTTATAGACACAGAGAACATGAAACAATGGGTGTTACCATACACACTGTAACGAGAGTGATCAGGTAAGGTGAGCTATTACCAGCAGGAGAGAGAGAGAGTGGGGGAGGAGGAAAACTTTTGCAGTGATAATCAAGGTGGGCCATTTCCAGCAGTTGACAAGAACGTGTGAGGAACAGTGTGTGTGTGTGGGGGGAATAAACATGGGGAAATAGTTTTACTTTGTGTAATGACACATCCACTCCCAGTCTTTATTCAAGCCTAAGTTAATTGTATCCAGTTTGCAAATTAATTCCAATTCAGCAGTCTCTCGTTGGAGTCTGTTTTTGAAGTTCTTTTGTTGAAGAATTGCCACTTTTAGGTCTATAATCGAGTGACCAAAGAGATTGAAGTGTTCTCTGACTGGTTTTTGAATGTTATAATTCTTGACATCTGATTTGTGTCCATTTATTCTTTTACGTAGAGACTGTCCAGTCTGACCAATGTACATGGCAGAGGGGCATTGCTGGCACATGATGGCATATATCACATTGGTAGATGTGCAAGTGAACGAGCCTCTGATAGTGTGGCTGATGTGATTAGGCCCTAGGATGGCGTCCCCTGAATAGATATGTGGACAGAGTTGGCAATGGGCTTTGTTGCAAGGATAGGTTCCTGGGTTAGTGTTTTTGTTGTGTGGTGTGTGGTTGCTGGAGAGTATTTGCTTCAGGTTGGGGGGCTGTCTGTAAGCAAGGACTGGCCTGTCTCCCAAGATCTGTGAGAGTGATGGGTCATCCTTCAGGATAGGTTGTAGATCCTTGATGATCCGTTGGAGAGGTTTTAGTTGGGGACTGAAGGTGACGGCTAGTGGCGTTCTGTTATTTTCTTTGTTGGGCCTGTCCTGTAGTAGGTGACTTCTGGGTACTCTTCTGGCTCTATCAATCTGTTTCTTCACTTCAGCAGGTGGGTACTGTAGTTGTAAGAAGGCTTGATAGAGATCTTGTCAGTGTTTGTCTCTGTCTGAGGGGTTGGAGCAAATGCGGTTGTATTGTAGAGCTTGGCTGTAGACAATGGATCGTGTGGTGTGGTCTGGATGAAAGCTGGAAGCATGTAGGTAAGCATAGCGGTCAGTAGGTTTCCGGTATAGGGTGGTGTTTATGTGACCGTTGCTTATTAGCACCATAGTGTCCAGGAAGTGGATCTCTTGTGTGGACTGGTCCAGGCTGAGGTTGATGGTGGGATGGAAATCGTTGAAATCGTGGTGGAATTCCTCAAGGGCTTCTTTTCCATGGGTCCAGATGATGAAGATATCATCAATGTAGCGCAAGTAGAGTAGGGGCGTTAGGGGACGAGAGCTGAGGAAGCGTTGTTCTAAGTCAGCCATAAAAATGTTGGCATACTGTGGGGCCACGCGGGTACCCATAGCAGTGCCGCTGATTTGAAGGTATACATTGTCCCCAAATGTGAAATAGTTATGGGTGAGGACAAAGTCACAAAGTTCAGCCACCAGGTTTGCCGTGACATTATCGGGGATACTGTTCCTGACGGCTTGTAGTCCATCTTTGTGTGGAATGTTGGTGTAGAGGGCTTCTACATCCATAGTGGCCAGGATGGTGTTTTCAGGAAGATCACCGAGGGATTGTAGTTTCCTCAGGAAGTCAGTGGTGTCTCGAAGATAGCTGGGAGTGCTGGTAGCGTAGGGCCTGAGGAGGGAGTCTACATAGCCAGACAATCCTGCTGTCAGGGTGCCAACGCCTGAGATGATGGGGCATCCAGTATTTCCAGGTTTATGGATCTTGGGGAGCAGATAGAATACCGCAGGTCGGGGTTCCAGGGGTGTGTCTGTGCAGATTTGTTCTTGTGCTTTTTCAGGGAGTTTCTTGAACAAATGCTGTAGTTTCTTTTGGTAACCCTCAGTGGGATCAGAGGGTAATGGCTTGTAGAAAGTGGTGTTGGAGAGCTACCTAGCAGCCTCTTGTTCATATTCCGACCTATTCATGATGACGACAGCACCTCCTTTGTCAGCCTCTTTGATTATGATGTCAGAGTTGTTTCTGAGGCTGTGGATGTCACTGTGTTCTTCACAGCTGAGGTTATGGGGCAAGTGATGCTGCTTTTCCACAATTTCAGCCCGTGCACATCAGTGGAAGCACTTATGTAGAAGTCCAGTCTGTTGTTTCAACCTTCAGGAGGACCTTCTATCTGCTACCCAAGATCCATAAACCTGGAAATCCTGGACGTCCCATCATCTCAGGCATTGGCACCCTGACGGCTCGTTTACCTGCGCATCTACCAATGTGATATATGCCATCATGTGCCAGCAATGCCCCTCTGCCACGTACATTGGCGAAACTGGACAGTCTCTACGTAAAAGAATAAATGGACACAAATCAGACGTCAAGAATTATAACATTCAAAAACCAGTCGGAGAACACTTCAATCTCTTTGGTCACTCGATTACATTTCTCCCCCATTGTTCCTCACACTTTCTTGTCAACTGCTGGAAATGGCCCACCTTGATTATCACTACAAAAGGTCCCCCCCCCGCCCCCGCTCTCCTGCTGATAATAGCTCACCTTACCTGATCACTCTTGTTACAGTAAAAAGAAAAGGAGTACTTGTGGCATCTTGGAGACTAACAAATTTATTTGAGCATAAGCTTTCGTGAGCTACATCTCACTTCATTGGATGCATGATCATCCAATCATCCCCACTGTATTTTCCACTGCATGCATCCGATGAAGTGAGCTGTAGCTCACAAAAGCTTATGCTCAAAGAAATTTATTAGTCTCTAAGGTGCCACAAGTCCTCCTTTTCTTTTTGTTGATCCAAGCCAGTCTCTCTTGTATTGCACAGAGGCGGCAGGACAGGAAGCAAGGGAGAGGAGAGTCTTTATCGGTTGGCACTAGTGATTCAGCACCCCGAATCCAATGTTTTGCACCAGAATAGCATCTCCGTGCCAAAGAGGTGCCTGTAAATTGGAGGGAGGTCAGGAAAGAGAAACTAGAAGAACAGGCCCAAGAGACTGCTTTTTGAGAATGCGTTATTCATAGTACAGTACTTGGTGTGTCTACAGCACCTTCCAGCAAAGGATCTCAAAATGCTCCGCAAAAACTTAATCTGTTGGCTCCCCTGTGACCTAGGTCCATATAATTACCCTCATTTTATAGGTGAGAAAACACAAAGATTTTAAAGCCGGAAGGGACGGTATTAAGATCATATAGTCTGACCTCCTGCATAACACAGGTCACAGAACCTCGCCCAGTAATGTCTATCTCAAGCTGTAACTCTGATAGCCCAACTTTTAGAAAGACATCTGGTCTTGATTTAAAGACTTCAAGTTACAGAGAATCCATCACATCCCTAAGTAAGTTGTTCCAATGGTTAATCACCTTCACTGTTAAAAATGTGTGCTTTATTTCTAACCTACATCTGTCTAGCTTCAGCTTCCAACCATTGGATCTCATTAAGCTTTTTCTGCTAGATTAAAGAGCTATCTACTACCAGAAATCTCTTCTCCATGTAGGTATTTTTAGACCATGATCAAGTCATCTCTTACCCTTTTCTCTTCGAAAAACTAACTAAATAGACTGAGCTTCTTTAGTCTCTCACTATAAGGCAGGTTTTCCAGATCTCAAATCTTTCTTGTAGTGTGGACTCCAGAATCGGACACATTATTCCAGTAATGGTCTCACTAATGCCATATATAGAGAGGTAATACCACCTCCCTATTCCTATTCAATATTCCCCTGCTTCTAAATCTAAGGATTACATTTGCCCTCTTAGCCACAGCCTCACTTTGGGATCTCATGTTCAGCTGATTATCTACCTTTTCTCCTAAATCCTTTTCAGTGTCACATCACTCCAGGATACTGTCTCCCCTCCTATAAGTAAACTTAGGAGGATTAGATTTTTATAGGTAAATATCACTAAACATCAATTTCATGGTACACACACATGAAAAAAATTTCCATTGATAATTGAAATTTACAGATATGCAACATGAGAAAAATACTGCTTAAGAACGTAGAGTTTGATTTAACGATATTTACTTCATATATTTTGATGTGATTTTGACAATTAGTGTTTTTAATGGTTATAAAGCTTTTAAGTTTTTGAATCTCAAAATCTACCATCATTAAATATTATTATCTGACTCTCTGCATAATTTCCCACAAGTGCGAAAATTTAAATCGATTAAAAATGGGGAAAATGCTTAAAAATAAACATTGATATTATCTGCTAAAATGATAAATAAAAATAAAATTCTGCACAACCCACTTATAAGTATGACCTACCCTTTTTTCCTACACATGTCCTTACATTTGGTTGTGATAAAACTCATGTTCAAATGAGCTCACCTTGCCAAATGATCCAGCTCACTCTGTATAACTGACCTGTCCCCGTCATTATTTTCCACTTCACACATTTGTGTGTCACCTGCAAGCTTTACCAGTAAAGATTTTATACTCTCTTTCAGGTCATTGATGAAGATATTGCATAGGTGTGGCTCAAGAACAGATCTGGGGGGGACCCCACTAGAAACATCCCCATAGGATGATGATTTTTCATTACAATCACTTGTTGAGATCTCTGTTAGCCAGTTCCCAATCCATTTAATATGGACTACACTGATTTTATATAATGCTACTTTTTATAAAATCAGAACGTCACATGGGACTAACTCGAATGCCTTACAGAAGGCTAACATCAACACAGCTATCTTCATCAATCAGACTGGTACTCGCATCAAAAGTGTCAAGTTTGTTTGACATGATCTATTTTCTGTAAAATCATTTTGGATGGCTTTAATTATGCTACCATTCCTTAATTCCTTACCGACTGTGCCTTGTGACAGCCTTTTCAAGATTTTGCCAGGGATCAGTATTAGCTTTTCCAGTCCTCTCAAACCTCTCCAGTGTTCCAAAATTTGTTAAAAATCAACGTTAGTGGTTCAGAGAGCTCCTTGGCTAACTCTTTTAATAACCTTGGTCCTGCTGATTTAAAAATGTTTAATAGCTGCTGTTTCATATCCTCCCTAATTATTTAAAGAATAGAAAATATTTCCTTATCAATATAAGATATGAGTACATCAGTCTGCTTCCTTTCAGATATAGAAATATTTATTGACTATTTTTCTGCCTTTTCAGCATCTTGACTCATAATTTTACTATCATTATCTAGTAGTGGAGCTGTGCTAATGTAAGGTATTTGTTTGTTCCTGATATATTTAAAGAATTCCCTCTTATTATCCTTAACCTTGTTAGCCACAGATTGTTCACTGATACCTTTAGCTTGTCTTATCAGTTGTCTGCATTTCGTAACTGCCAATTTGTTTTCATTGCAATCAACTTCTCCATTTTTCCATTTTTTTTAAAAACTTACTTGCTACTTTCATGACCCCTCTTAACCAGGATGTTTGGGGGTAGGGTTTCTAACCAAAGAAACTTTAAGTGATTGCAGAATTGTGGGTTTTGGGGCGCCTAGTAAAGCATTCTTAAACAACACTCCACTGTCCTTCACATTTTTACGTTTGTATTTATCTCCCATTCAATTTTGCTCATGATTGTTTTTAGCTTTGAGAAACTGGCCCCTTTGAAGTACCTGTTATATATATTACTGGTTAGGACTATACTGCATTTGCATATAAAGTTAGGCACAGAGCCAGGAATAGAATATGGGTCTCTTCACGCCTAATCCCATGTTCTGATCCCGCCTTTTGTACCGTGAGTTTGGCTATAGGGTGGCTAAGGGAGACAGGGGGATGGGATGACTATCAACAACTACCTTCATCTGCAGTCTGTTTACAGCCCAGGGGCCAGGTCCTGGAGAGCTCGGGTCAGTGGGAGCTCTGCAGCTGCTGGGCTTGCAGGATTGGGGCATGGTGATGGGGTGTATAAACCCTACACAGCAACAGCCACAGAGGAGTTAATGGACACAACAGCTTCCCCCACCTGAGGCTAATTATTTGACTAGCAGCAGCTGGGAGAAAAGGCTGCAACTCAGGCAGAAGGAGGCACGGTGAGAGAGGTTGGGAAGGAGCTGAAACTGTTTAGGGGGTGGGGTGAGATTCTTGGGAAACAGCTGAGAGGGACAGGACTTTCTAAGGTCCAGGTTATCAGGCCCTTGGGAAAATTACAATCAGGGACTGAAGAGTAGCCATCACAGGACAGATGACCAGAGTTCGTCTTTAAGGGCCACCATACCTTAAATGGTCTCTTTGGTAGACTCATAGATTCCAAAGCCAGAAGGAACCATTGTGATCATCTAGCCTGAACTCCTGTTTAACACAGGCCAGAGACCTGCCCCCAAATCATTCCTAGAGCATAGCTGTTAGAATTTGGATTTTAAAATTGCCAGTGATGGAGAAGCCACCAAGACCCTTGGTAAATGAATCCAATGGCCAATTACCCTCACTGTTAAAAAATTACGACTTATTTCTAGTCTGAATTTGTCTAGCTTTAACTTCCAGCCATTGGAATGTGTTAGATCCTTCTCTGCTAGATTGAAGAAGCCACTATCAAATATTTGTTCCCCACGTAGGTTCTTATAGACTGTGATCAAATCACTCCTTAACCTTCTTTTTGTTAAACTAATAGATTGAGCTCCTTACATCTATCACTATAGGCAGGTTTTCTAATCCTTTAATCATTCTCATGGCTCTTCTCTTAAACTCTCTCCAATTTTTTCAACATCTTTCTTGGTTTGTGGGCACAGGATTCCAGCAGCAGTCACAGAAGTGCCAAATTCAGAGGTAAAATAACTTCTCTGCTCCTACTTGAGATTCCCTGTTTATGCATCCAAGGATCCCATTAGCCCTTTTGGTGGCAATGTTGCACTGGCAGTTCATGTTCAGCAGATTATCCACCATCACCCCCAAATCTCTTTCAGAGTCACTGCTTCCCAGAACAGAGTCCACCATGCTGTAAGTATGGCCTCCACTCTTTGTTCCCAGAGGTATACATTTACATTTAGCCATAGTAAAATGCTCCCCAAGCAATCCAGATCACTAATACAGTGACCCGTCCTCTTCATTGTCTCCCACTCCCCCAAATTCTTATGTCATCTGCAAACTTTATCAGGTTTTGTTTTCTTTCGGGTCACTGATAAAAACTGTAAATAGTATAGGGCCAAGAACCACTCCACTAGAAACACACCTGCTTGATGATGATTCTCCCTTTACAATTTCATTTTCAGACCTAAGAGTTAGCCATCTTTTAATCCATGTAATGTACCCCACTTTCATTTTATATCATTCTAGTTTTTTAATCAAAATGTTGTGTGGTACCAAGCCAAATGCCTTGCAGAAGCCTAGAGTTAGAGGTGGAGGAAGACAAGCCCCCTCATAGGGGGCCAGTATAATATACAAGTCATTGCTTATCAGCTTGTCTTCCCTTCAGTCATACTGATAGGGGCTCATAATGTCACATCAGCAGCAAGACAGTTGGTCTCTAGCATGACACTGTGATTTATCTAGTGCCTTTGATATGAAGCATGGGAGTCCGGGGGTGGAAGGGCACAGCAATAAAAATCAACACACAACCACCAATTGGGGGTCCCTGACCCAGAACTGCAGAGTGAGCCTCAGGAAAAGGAAGAGAGAGACATCAAATCAGCAGCAGCAGCATTAAGGGGAGAGAGCAGGTGAGGGTTTGAAACAGGATTTAAAACAACAAGGGGAGTCAGAGGAACCAAGAGACAACAGCATGGCCCCCATGTCAAATCTACAGTTCAGCCTGAAAATGCCCCCAGAGACGGCAGGTCCCAGCATGTACTGATCCATCTTGGATCAAAATGGAGCACTGGATATTGGGACCTTTAGTATCCACAAGCCACAACTCTGCATTAAAGAAAAGGGTGGCCGTGATGTTCCCTGGTGCAGCCATTGGGCCCACGGCAAAGGCCCACATGGCTCTCGCTGGGGCAAAGCTTGGGAGGGCTGTGGATACCAGAGAATGCACACGCGCACGCGCGCGCGCGCACACACACACACACACACACACAGATGATGGATGATTCAGTGAGTGGAAGCCAGCAGGTTGCTGGCAGGATGATTTAATGGGCACAGTACTGATCAGAGAGGTACAGTAACAAATCTGCTACTTCCCAAAGAGTCAGCGTCATTGCAGCTCTCGGGGGACAGGGGAGAGGGGCTGCACTCTCTCATTCTGGAGTTTGCACAGTGGCTGCTGTTCTCCCTATCTGTGCCCACAGAGCACCTGTCATACACACAGTCACCCACTCAGAAAGCCAGACCACAATGAGCAGCAGCCGCAAGGCCAGGGAACATGATCTCACCCTACCCTCCATGGGCTCGTCTGGGTGAGGAATTGAATCCACCGAGAACAAGAAGCCCTCTGTGTCCAGCCCAGCGCTCCGCTGCCTGCCA
Source organism: Natator depressus (assembly GCF_965152275.1). Lineage (NCBI taxonomy): Eukaryota > Metazoa > Chordata > Testudines > Cheloniidae > Natator > Natator depressus. The sequence continues at coordinate 3,732,427 of NC_134235.1, forward strand.
CCCACATGTGAACTCCAGGAAAACAGGCAGCAGTGGAGCTGGCAAACAAGGGAAGGGGTTTGTCTCTGCAGAAAGAGAGGCCACAATGCCGCAGTGATGGTCTCTGCCCACGGCAAGCTGCTCTGCCCTCAGATGCTCCACACTCCGGCTGTTTGGCAGCTGGCTCAAGGAGGCCGTGCTAGCAGCGCTAGTCATGCTGTTTGAACGTGGACCCTGAGCACTAGCACCCTCACCAAAAAGTAATGCTGGCGGCTATTCCACACTGGGTGCCCAGTGCTCTGGACACGTGCTACCGGGACAGCCCATTGCACGGCATTCTACAAGGATCTCTCGATTCTAGTTACGTCCCTGTCCTGCCCTCACCACTGCAGCGTCTGAGCACCTGCTCTCTCTGCTCCCCACATGACTCCCACTTGCAGGGAAGCGGAGGGAGGACACCTGCTCTTAGGTGCTACCTGGTCCAATCCTGGGAAGCAGGGTAGGGTTATTCTTTCCAAGGCTTTGAGAGATGAGTTTTACTTCTTTGGGACGATGATCCCAGAACCAATGAGTTTCATGGTTAGGAAGTTTTCCCAAAACATTATCTCCCACTTCCCCCTTCTAACCTTTATCCTGTTATCCCTCATTGCTCCCCACATCCCTGACTCCCACATACAAGCCCCTCCCTGGTGCTTATGCCTCACCAGTATCTGGAGCCCGTTCTGGTCCCCTCCCTTAGTCATCACTCCACCAAACTCCACATTGTTTGCTCTTTAAACTTTGCCAATATCTTTCCAACAATGAGATGCCCAGAATGAAACCCAGCATTCCTGGTTCAGGCTCCCACAGCCAGGTACAGTGGGGTTAGCCCCTCCCTGCTCCAGGACTTGAGGCCTTTGCATGTACCGTCACAAAATTACATAGGCCTTTTTTCCATTATATCACTTTGCAGGCTGGCAGTTCACAGGTAAAGGCACTGGGGGAGATGGCAGAAGACAGCCACTTGGAAGCCTGTTGGAGCTCTAATGGTGTTCCAAGCTGCCATAGGTGCATGGGTACTTATCTGGCTCTGTTGGACGGCTACTATGCATCATCGAAAACAGGCATCTGCACTAAACGGTGCTGCTTCAGAACTGATGATGAAACCAATGATAAAGTGCAAGCTGCTGCATGCATGCCAGCCCAAAGAGGCAGAGCTGGAAAGCAATCCCCCACCCACTATACAAACACAAGATACAGGGATCACACAGAGGGTGCCCAAGCTTTGCCTGAACGAGGCCTATTCTGGCAATTTGCCTGGGGCCCGAGGGCCACAATTAACCTGTATAAAACTGGAGCAGGTGGCAGCTACTCATCTTCAAGGCCTTGCAAACCACTGCCCAGTATCTAGCTTCAAAACCACAGTCTCCAACACCACCTGGTAGCTGCCATTATCCTGGGTCCCTTTCAACCCACCACAGGGACAGACAGCACTTGTGGCTCTAAGGGATGGCCTCCTTGTGCCCAAAGAGAGGACAAGTCCATCCACACTCACCTTGCTGGACCCCTCTGCTGCACCTAATACCACTGATCACCAGATACCCCTGTCTGGCCCTCGAGAGGTTGCCGGGGTGACCAGAAATACCCCGAAGTGGCTCAGGCCTGTCCTCTCCAACCAAACCCAAGAGGTTGTTATGGAGAATTGCTTCTCTACCTCCAAAACCCAATAACCCCCACATTATTCAGCATCTCTAGGCAGCCAACAAGGGCTGAATGGCCAGGAAGACACAGACAACACCCAGCTCTGCTGCTCCCCTACCTCCTCGAATGTAGCCAGCACCATCGCCCAGCTTGTGTGTCCAACTCAGAGCATCACCGTGGGCACAGAGCAGTCGGACCCAGGCAAGACCAACTGATACTGGTAAGAAGAGAGAAGCACTTTCAAGAACTTGCCTTCCCTGTAACCTCTCTGCTATCCAGGGCCTATTCCTGCATATTAAATCAATCTGTAGGCTTTTGGTCTTTGGGCATCTTTACTGGGTGCCCAAACAGTCATGGCAGCAAAACACTCCCAGTTTCCATCTGCAACTTGCCAGAAGCGTATGCCTGCTTGTAGCAGACTCAGAACTGGCCATGCACGGCTGCCAGGCTCGCTTACTGTAACCCAGATGTCGGAATGAAGCCCCGAGCCCTGGAAAAGCTCCATGAAGTACAAAATGCATCAGCCTGTCTGATAGCAGCACTTGGAGCCATGAACACAGCGCTGTGGGGCTCTGCTCACTGCACTGGCTCCCTTCTGAATACAACCCAATAAAAGGTCCCTGTCCTGATATTCGAAATTCTCCATGGAAATGACCCCAGCTACGTGAGAGATCACCTCCCCTCCTCAGCCATAACTATGTTCCACTGGAACCATGAAACAGTCAACCTGTGGGGAAGGCTCAGAGAATCATGGATGTTCAGGCCAGAAGGAATCACTAGGATCACCTAAACCTAATCTGACCTCCTGCATAGCACAGGCCACAGAACCTCACCCAGTGCTTCCTGCATCAAGCCCAGATTTTATGATTGAACTAGATCATATTTTTTAGAAACACCCAATCTTGATTTAGAGGTTCCAAGTGATGGAGACTATCACGTTCCTCGGTAAATTGTTTCAATGGTTAATTACTGTCTCTGTTACAAATGTTTGCCTTATTTCCAGCCTGAGTTTGTCTAGCTTTGGCTTCCAGCCATTGCATCTTGTTGTGACTTTGTATGCAAAGATTAAGGAGCCATCTACTATCAGAAATCTTCTCCTCATGTAGACACTTACATGAGACCAAACTTTACCAGGAGACAGATCTAGACTGTGGAACTCAATGCCACAGGAGATGAGATGACAGGCCTCATCACTTAGAACTAAATCTAAAAAACCTCATCTCTCAGATTTCATCTTCCCTTAGTAAGTTCTTCGTATACACAACACACACACTCCCCCACAAATGCTAAACTATTAATCCAGCTAGTTCTCCCACAGACTGAGAAGGGAGAAATGGTTATTGCTGTATCTACTTTTAAATATGTGGAGGCGATGCCCAAATATTGTTTATGGTGATGGGGACCAGACAAGCCAGTAGATCAGATAGATTCAATAGATCTTTAACTCACATATGCAGCCTCTGGGGAACACAAGACCCATGTTGTGATGCTCCAACTTGATTTAAGGGGTCTTGCTGTACATAATTTAAGGCAGAGAGAAGCTAAGAGGGAGAGACAAGGATGAAAGAGGTTTTCAGCTATGATTTGAAATGGGTGGAGAGATACAGAAAGGCTGTTCTAGGCAGCAGGAGATGCACAGGAGAAGGAACTTGCACAATAGGTGACTAGATTTTGAGCAGGGACAGAGAGGGATTTGGAAGGACAAGACACGCTTAGACGGTCATGTTGCTTGGACTGAGGCCGGGTCCACACTACACAGTTAGGTGGACATAAGGCAGCTTACGTCGACCTGTGTCACTGCCGATGTCAGTATCCTACTACACCGACATAACTCCACCCCCATGAGAGGCGCAGGGCTTATGTTGGTGTAGTTAGGGTGACGCAGTGTCCCGTAGACACTCTGTTCCTTACATCGACTGCTGGCAGTCTTGTCCATTGCATGGCATGAGCCATGAAGCTGAGAAGAAAGCTGGGAAGCAAGGGCCCACCTGCCCCCCAACTCCCTGGAAAGCTAGGTGGTTGGACCCCACTCCTGGCTGGGAGTCAGGGCGAGAGGCCTGGGTGGCTGGACCCCACTCCCAGTGGCGGGGGATGGGGGCAGCCCGGGAGCCTGTGAGGCAGCCAGGGTCTCAGCAGGAAGCTGCCAGCAGAGCTGATCACTGCGGTGGCTTACGTTTCTAGTATAGACGTACCCTAAGTCGAGCCTTTTAACAAAAGTGGGGAAGGGGGGATTTTGAACCAGATCAGGAGATGAATGAGGCACCTGGGCAGCTGTGACTTGGGAAGGCCATGGAGAAGGAGGAACCAGGCTACGTATAATTAACAAACTTGTATACACATGTGTTGATATCTGTGTTTCTGCAAGACTAAACCCTTAAGCAGCTGCTGTCAAGATGAGCCTAAGTGCTAGTGTGCAGGGAAAACAGAGGGTTGCTCCCCAGCCTTGGTTTGAATGACCAGCAGGGGTTACACCAGACAGTAGGCTCCAATGCAGAGCTGTAATAAAGAGAATCAACCAAATAGCACATCATGCTGTCGATGAAACTAGATTTAAGGCATTTGTTCAAGAGTCCAGATCAAACAAGCAGAGCAATGTTTGTCCCCCGGGGCACCACACATACTGGATGGGAGCTGAAGGGACAGAGAGAGTTCTTCCCTCCTGAGGCTAGGACGTTGCTTAAGAAGCTGCTGACTATACAGCAGGGGAAACGTGGGTCAAGAAATAAAGGAAACTTCACAGCCAACCGCATGGCTTATTTTAATGACTGTCTGCAGCTCCAGCCTGCCAGGAAAGGTGTTGGCACCTTTGTTCTCTCTCTGATTTTGTAGCGTTGTCATCTCAGGGACTCCTGGTGAGTTATTATAAGGTAAAGGAAAAGGAAACAGTTTAATGCATTTTCACACCTCGTTAAAAAAATAATTTTCTCCTGAATGGTCGTCAGGTAGAGAGCATTAGCTGCGGCTTGCCCCGGTCAGGAGTTAATATATGGTTTACTGCTTCATGATTGAAAATAAAAGCCTTACGTTAATAGTGTCTAGAGTAACCACTTACTAGCTTTAACTGCAGCGCCAGACAGCAAGGAGGTGGAAAGCAGATGATTCAGGGATTGCCATATTGCAGATGACATTTATAGGGAAATGACACTTAATGGGTCAGAGCTGAAATCGAACTTGCAGAGGGGCAGCTTTTAAAGATGCAGCTGCTCCTCTTTCCAACTCACCAGCAGAGTCTGGAGAGAAAGATGAGATGTGCTGAGGTCTAACTTCCTCCTCGCCCTCTCGATGGCCTGAACATCAGCCCGTGCAGAATGCAGCTCAGGGCTCGTCTACACAGAAAGAAAAACCCATGTCTGGCCCATGCCAGCTGATTCAGGCTCAGACTGCAGGGCTGTTTCCTTGCTCTGTAAACTTCTGGACTCAAGCTAGAGCCCAAGCTCTGGGACACCCACCACCAGCTCACTGGGTCCTAGAGCCCAGGCTCCAGCCCAAGTCCACACAGTGAAACCGCCCTGCAGCCCAAGCTCTAGTCAGCTGCCACGGGCTGGCTGCAGATGTCTAGTTGCTGTGTAGACAAGAGAAACCCATCCTTATCTCCCTTCCAGTCACAGACTCATAGACTTTAACATCAGAAGGGACTAGCATGATCATCTACTCTGACCACTGGCACATTGCAGGCCACAGACCCTCATCCACCCACTGCTGTAATAGACCCTTAACCTCTAGCTGAGTTCCTGACGTCTTCAAACCATGGTATGAAGACTTAAAGTTACAGAAAATCCACCATTTACACTAGTTTATACCTGCAAGTGACTTGTGCCTCATACTGCAGAAGTTGAATTCCGCTCACCCCCGCCCCAGGCTCTCTGCCAATCTGAGCCAGGGGAAAATTCCTTCCCGACTCCAAATGTGGCGATCAGTTAGACCCTGAGCATGTGGGCAAGACCAGACAGACAGACACCTGGGAAAGAATTTTCTGTTGTAACTCAGAGCCCTCCCCAGCTAGTGTCCTGTTTCCAGCAGTCGGGGATTTTTGCTACCGGCAGTCGCCAATGGGCCACATGCCATTGTAGATAGTCCCATCCTACCATCCCCTCCATAAACTTATCAAGCTCAGTCTTGAAGCCAGTTAGGTTTGTTGCCTCCACTTCTCCCCACTCACTTCCAGATACAGTCCAAAATGCCCTCTGCCTATCTAGGGACATTTACAAACCTTCCATGAGTGTCAGCCTCTTCTTAGCTCATCGAGTGGCAACATTTTTCTTATTTCTCCCAGTGCCCTGGTCAGCCCTGGTCTGTGAGCCTTCTCCTGTATCCTATCAATGTTCTTTCTGTGTTCAAACCTCACCTGAAACCATCTCTTCTGCCGCCTGCATCTGGGTCCGGGGGTGGGGTGTGAAATGCTCTCCTTTGCACTCCCCTGATCCTGGCATTGCTTTGTGCATGGCTGTGCCCCCATGCACTGAGTGACAGAGCAATATCCAGGCTGCTGACTGACACGGGGCTCCAATGGGCACTGGGGGCTGAAAGTGCAGCCCAGGATCAATGTGTTATGGGTGTGCCCCAACCATACTCTCTTTTCTCCAGTCATGCCCTTTTCCCTGCTAGGCTGTAAGCAGCTGGGAGCCCCTACACCTGGGTGATCCTCTCCAGACTTGCCTAAAGCAAGTTTACAGCAATGTCACACTAGTGACGCAGTGCAAAGCAAGGAGGAGCTGGCTTGGTGTATTTCCCATTGCGAAGCATGTGCACTTTGGGAGACAGTTGGCATGACAGACACTGCACAAAATGAGATTGGGTGGTGCAAGCTTTTCCCTTGCTCCTGCGAAGAGCACATGGAAGCTTTTACACTGTCCCATCCCTGCAAACCGCATCAGTTCAAGAGCACTGTAAGGATTTGCTCCCATGAAGAAGCAGGCTCAGACTACACGCTTGTGCACACCCGTTGGGCTACCAGAACAAAACGCTGGCAATCCCACTGCCTCATCCTCATTTAGGACCTGAATCCTGCTCCCAGCGAAGTCAAAGGGAGCAAGAGCAGGCCCTAATAGCTCTGATGGCTTCAAACCTGTGCAAGGAGCATGTAGATTCAGATTTAATGCTGTGCTCACCAAAGTGAGATTAGCATTGTGAAGCTTGTGTGTCTAGATAGCAACTTCCACAGCAGAGGGGGAGTACAGGAAGTTGTCACTTCTGAAGTGCAGTTCAGCTCTGAAAAGGGACCCTTAACAATGGCCTTGTGGGGTCTTTCACAGACGCCAGATGAAATGTTCTAAATTTATGAGAAACTGTTTTTTCCAGCTGCCAGCTCCACAGCCTGCCCCTCACGTCTGAGTAAAGCTGGGTGCTGGTCTCCAGCTTCTGTATCATCACTGATAATAAGATTCTGCTGTTGGAACGGAGTTAATCATTCTGATGATGATGCAAAAGCCAGGAGAGAATCCAGCTCCCTTCCCCACAGCTGGGTTGCCTCTGCAGGGCTAACAGGGGTAGAAAACGGAATTTTGTCACTGAAGTCAGGATATCGGACTCTGAATGTGCAGAGGAGCCCTTTTTCCATACTTGCCATAATCAAGTGGGCCATCCAGATAGCCTGGCTGCTCTCTGCTGACAGAGTGCCGTGCCAGTGTTCACGAACCGGCAGGACATGCACATCGTTAAAAATCACACCGCAGCAATCTGTGACATTTTCATCACTAGAGATAAGCAAAATGCAGGTCTGGCTACTTACATTTCTCCTCAGAACAAATACACGCTGAGGGCCAGCGCAGGACTGTGCGGGCCCTGAGCAGAGATGAAGAGGGCCCCAAACATCTGTATGTTACACATGTGTGCATGTGGCATGTGTGCATGTGTAAAAGAGCCCAGCTGGTGCTTGGTGAAACCATTAGTTGTCATTTAGGTCTAACATGAAGCTATTGAGCTCATTTCATGCTGGATCTCATGCTGGATTTCACAGTGTCCCAGGGATGAAAGGCCAGTGCTAAAGCCTATGGATGCTTTCGCTAAGCCTCTCCGGCTGGCCGGTTATTTACAAGTGCTTCACTCGTCTCACAGGGAGGTCACAATGCACAGTACAAAAGGAAAAAAGGGTTTCAAGTTCTTTAGGGTAAACACCAACCAACAGCGGTCTCTCTCTTACCTTTGGTGTCATTCACCGGATCCATGTGCCGGTAAATATATCCTTCTAGGTAGGAATGGAATTTGGGAGTGGGCGGGAAGAAGGCCAGGCAAATAGCCAGTAGCTCCCAACCCCGTGCCAGACTCTCATAACGGAAGTTCTCAGTGGTCTGCCGGCACAGCTGGATGTACAGCTCGTCCCTCAGACCCTGCATGCTCCAGCCTTTGGTGGCGATCTCCAAAGCCACGTTGAGTTGATCTGCCTTGGCCCGCCGGTCCCCCATGTACATCTGAATCAGTTTAAATATCTCACATGCTTCCTTCTTGACGTTGCGGTCGGTGGTCATGATCATGGGCTTCTTGATGGACTCGCTGCTCCAGGCCAGCATGTTGGCAATGGAGACCTTCCTCCGGAAGAGCCCTTGGGTGTGCTTGTTGAAGTGCTTGGAGGCCCAGTTCTCAATGTCCGTCTCCGAGGAGGGCTTTCGTAGGGTGAAGGTAGGGAAGACACAGCTGGCACTAGGCATCATATTTCTGTTCTGTCTGCTGCTCTCAAACTGGGCACAGGCACCAAGATCCTCCGACTGAGAAACAATAGCCAGACAAGTCATTGTTACTACCTGCATCGACCCACTTAGATCCTTCACAGACAGTGAACAGCAAATCAATCATTACAGAATTAACAGGGCACCCAATGCACCCACCAAGTTGTGGACACTCCTAGGAGAAGGGTTCCTAAACCCCACAAAGATGTAAAACTAACAGACAGAATCATGGATAATAAGTAAAACACTTCATCAGTCACATTTCACCAGCCAATATTGTCAGCTACTACTGGGAGAGGCTATATTAGAGCAGGTGAGCGAAGCCACTGATCAGCCGATGTCATTGCTCCATTCATCCCCCCTCCCCACTGATCACTATGGCCATTTTGCTCACTCCTACTTACAGCTATGGTCAAAGGAAGCCAGTGGGACTGTACAAGCTGTAACTCCACGGAGAGCTTCCCGCAGTGTGGAAAGCAGACTGGAATGACAGATGGCATTACCTGCCTTAGGCCTCTCCATGTAACTGGGATATATACAAGTCATCATCTCAGACCACTGGTAGGCTATACATGTTTATCCAGCTCAGTGTACAGCTGGAAAGGGAAGACACTCACCTGTGACCAGAGACTGCTGAGTAGAATATGCTCCACCAAGCCACACTCTTAGGGTCATGAGTTTTCATATGTCCATGTGCCCGGTGAGGGAAGGGGTTTTTGGGGTCTACACTGGGGCCATGTTTTGTATTCAGAGTTGAATACAAATAGGGGTTAATGAGATATTTCCCTCTGGACGTTCAGAAGCTCAATATTGGGCTGGCTCTGTACTAGGCAGAAATATAACCACATTCAAGAGGAATATGCTGCACAAGTGGGCAGTTATTCACCCAACAGACTGTGGCCTGGAAAGATTTAGTTCTTTAAAACCTCCATACAGACAGGCAGGCTTTGGACATTACTTTGCATAGGATTTTGTCCCCTGTCCTGCCCAACTTTCCCTGCCCTGCTACAGGCTCGCTATAGTACTGAGAATGCCTGTTGTACGGACATCTGTTTGTGGCTTTTCTCTGCATTGCGCTGTGGAGCCCCTCACTCACTAGGCACGTGGCAGCAGTGTACAAGCATCAGCCCTCCACCTCACCCTCCATGGTGGGCAGAGAGGGGACCTGGCCCTCTGCCCCTGACCTGGTTGGTTAAAAGGCTGGGAGGAAATCCCACGCCAGTTCTACCTCTCATTGGAAGCAAATGACAGCAGGAGCTCAGCCCGACCCAAGTGGGGACAGGGGATTGGTTGCAGGACACTTGGTTGGCTCTGGTGGTGGGAAGAGGACCAAGGGCTTGGGCAGTGAGCTGCTACAGCTGCCTTAGGGAGCAGACCCAGATGCAGCCTGGATCTGGGGGGCTGGGGCCTGGCACATCGAACAGGTCAGGGCACAGCTGCAGCCAGACGAGAGACGTGGTCCAGACACAGCAGAGGAGACCTGACCATCATGGCAACCACAGAGACAGACACCCGGCAACCCAGCAGAGAGCAGGAATCACCACTCAGGGCTGGCATTGCTCCCAAGCACCCGTGATCCCTGCAGGGGTAGAGGAGCCCTCTTCTGGCACTGGAGCTGGGGCAGTCTGGACTGTTACTCAGGCTCGACAGCAGTGCTCTGTATTTCGGCACCGGGGACTCAGGATGTTGTGCTATTGCTGGGGGGGGACTCCATGTAGGAGCTGCCAAACGGCTCCTTGCACTCATCGAGCTATCGCCCCGCCCAGATAAAGTCACTGGTTTATGTCCAGATGCAGCATATATTTGTGGGGTTAATGCCTGCCTCCCAGAGGCTGTGGAAGGGGGTTGGACCTGTGGGAGGAAGTGGGGTTCTCCACTCTTAAACATGTGATTTGGAGTATGGGGAAGGCACCAGAAACCAGCAGCAGACAGCTCTTGGGAAAGGAGAGCAGCATGAGCTAAGTCCCATTTGGTGCCTGGGGAGTCCAGTATTTTGGAAGGGCTTCCAGACCCAGTTAGGTCTTCAGGCACAAAAAGGTTCTGCCAAGGCCTAGATCCCAGGAACTTGCACATGAAGTTCTAGGCTTTTTTGCGAAGAGTTGATGTCAAAGCTTTCCCCCAAATACAATAACTGCCCTCTGGGCACACCCTAATAAGAGTCAGTATTGCTCTGCATGACACATTTGCGCCTGCCATCTCAGGACCTCAAAGCACTTTACAAACATTAACGAACTAAACCTTGCAATGTCCCTGTCGGGAACGGTCATTTCCATTTTACAGATGGAGAAACTGAGGCAGGGAGGAGGGAAGTGATTTTCCCACCATCAATGTGGCAAAACCCAGACCTGTTCCTTAACCACAAGATCATTCTTCCTCCCCAAATACATACTCTGCACACTGAATGCAATACATCAGTGCCCAGCACAGCCTTGGAAGTCATTGCCTTAGCCTGTCTCTCATGGCACAGCTATACCGATATAACCCTCAGTGTAGACACTCTTATTCTGCTATGAGAGTGGCTTTTTTTGGTTTAGTCTAAACCTTGACTCATGCAACCTAAGCCAGATTGAAAAAAGGCACTTTTATATCCAAATAAGGTTTTCTACACAGGGGGCTATACCGGTATAACTACATGGTTTAAATTCACACCTTACCTTATACCATGATCGCTTTCCTGTATATACAAGCTCTTAGTAGTACATAAAGTGCACTGTCACTGTCTGCGTTGATATAAAGCTGTCTAACCCGACAGAACATGACTTGGGGGGTGAGACCGGAGAGACTGAAAAATACAAGCTGCAAAGACTACTCAGGCCATGAGTTGTACAGAATATAAAGTAGTACAGAATTTAACCCAGTATTCATATTCTAATAAGAACCCTGGAATGAAAGCATTAAGGCAGCTATGAACATCAGTCTCTTTATACATGCAGCTAACAATTCCATCTCTGTTTACATGGTGCACTTTTCATTACTACTTTTTGCATGTGATGCTTCACTCAGCAATTAAATGCAGCCAGCTCTGGTTGAAATAACTGCTATTTAACTAAGCACACCAATGCTACACCATAGGGTAAACCAGGAAGTGATGAAAAAAATCCTATCTCCACTAGAAATGGAAGGCAGACAGAATACAATACTCCAAGTTGGCCAAGAAGCTGGGGTTGATACTCCTACTCTTGTGAAAATGGCTGTAGGAGCTTTACTAACCACAAGGGAACAGGTCCTTGGTTTTTACATCTCATCTGAGACACATTCTGCAGCTGTGTGAAAATACTCACTAGCTCCCAACAGCTCAAAATAAATGTGTTCTGGCAAAAGACAGATATCCAGGGGAGGTGGGAATGTGAACGTGGTGCACTCATGGAGAAGGCCACTGGTCAGAAAACTTCACGAGAAAACTTCATCTTTCCATAGTGACAGAGTAACCAACTTTACAGGAAGGGGGTCACAAAACCAGCTCTGCTCTCACTGAACATCTCCCAGGCAGAGCGTCCTGCATATGTGCACTCTACAACATATGCAGAGATGAGTTTGTGTGTAGGACCTAAGGTGAGAGGTACGGTGTTTTTAATGTTAGTTCCACAGCATTGAAGGGATTGGTTTTGGGTATAACCAGCAGTAGTTGGCTAACACAGTGTAACTTTAAGAAAGGAGGAAAGTCTTGTGGTTGGGGCAGAAGCCTTAGGAGTCAAGAGACTCACATTCTATTTCCACCATTACCCCAAATTTCCAGTGTGACTTTAGTCAAATCATTCCATGACTCAGTTTTCCCACTGGTAAAAGGAATTGATGTTTGCCTACTTCAAAGGGCTGTGAACTGAGAGAATGACTAGGCAGAGGGGGAAAAACCCCAAATTCAGCAAGGTCTTTCCCACAAAAGTAGAGTGTAGGGGTCAGAGTCAGGAAAGCATTGCTGTTCAGGACATCACATAAGCATGTGCTTAAGATGCACTAATTTGTGCTGTCCTGAACCAGGGCCTAGAACAGGAAGTGTGAACTACCCTAAGCAGAAAGGACAGAGATTTTCACTCCAAACACTAGGGCCCCCTTCTGCCTTAAAAACAATCATTGAGCAAGGGGCAGGGAAAGCAGAGCTGAAGTTAACACTTCAATTATTTGGATCATTGTAGCTCATAGACACCCCAGTCACGGACCAGGAACCTATTCCATGGGGACCAGACAGTGCCCTTATGACATACACCCTGTGACAGAAAGTGAGAGGAAGTTAATTCATGTTTGCAAAGCACTAGAGATTAATACTGATTTGAAATGGGAGGCCTTGTCAGTGTGCCTTTAAAATTAGCTGTGTCTAGGAAATGTAGACCAGATGTAAAGATAAACGTATTTAAACCAAAAACTGATAGCGATTATAGCATGTGATTATAGCGATCATAGCATTGTTGGGGATTGGTCCTGCTTTGAGCAGGGGGTTGGACTAGCTGACCTCCTGAGGTCCCTTCCAACCCTGATATTCTATGATTCTATGTATGATGGGATTTTTGCATAAAGTCAGGAAATGTAACTATCCCTAAAAATAACAGCTGGCCCAGAGGGCAGAGTGAGGTGAAGTCTGGTGGCTTAAGCCCTCAACTGGAAATCAAGAAATCCTGAGTTCTAATTTCAGCTCCCAAACCAATTCCCTTGCACAAGTCACTTCCCCTGCTTCAGTTTCCTTAGGTGCAAAGTGTATTTGTATTCATATTACAGTAGCCTCAACTAGGGCCCTGATGTAGTAAGTGTTGTACAAACATACAAAGATGGTCTTTGCTCCAACCAGTTTACGATCTAAGAAGACAAACAGATTATGAAGACTAGAGAGGGAGATGATCCAATATATACATTTTTAATACAGAGTGATACAAAATAATCAACAAAAGCAAATGCAGTTATGTCCATAAACAGGTGCAATCCCCTCTCTCTTCCACTTAGGTCCTCTGAGCCTGGCTGATTTCCTGTGGGCAATCCTGAAGCGGTGGTGTTGAGAAGGGATCAGGAGCAGCTCAAGGAAGGTGTTCCATACATAGGAGCAGAGATCATATTTGCTGTCTAAATACAGAGAGTTTTTTGCCCACCTCACAGGGCTGTTTGGGGAATTTCTTTGTTAATGTCTGTAAAGTACATTTAATGTAAAAGCTCCCTATAAATGCCATGATTACTGTTAGTGACCAGACACATGGTGATGGCCACAACAACACCATAGAAAGAACAGCAAGAGAGGAGAGCGCTAAGTTTCCATCAATTTATATGGCCTTTATCACTGTAGTATCTGAGCATCTCTCAGCTGTTCATGGTAGTATCTGAGCATCTCTCATGTAGCTGAGCATCTCTCATGTAGTATCTGAGCATCTCTCAGCTGTTCATGCTCGCAGCACCCTGGGGAGGCAGAGAAGAGTTCTCTCTATTTACCGATGGGAACGGAGGCACAGAGAGGCTAAATGACTTGCCCAAGGTGTCACAGAAAGTCTGTAGCTGAGCTGGGAATTGAGCCCAGGGCTCAAGTCCCAGGCAAGCACCCTTTCCACTGAACTCCACTGCCGTTCTGTACCCCCAGCCCTGCAGCTAGCCTGCCACCTGCACATCACCACACCCTGGGCCCAGTCCTCCAAAAAAGCTCATGAAAGCCATTGATCGCCTTTGCAGGTCTACAAGATGGAGCTAGCATGACTAAATAGCCCTGCAGTCACAGCTGTGCCAGAAAGGGGCATGAGAAAAGCAGGGGGATGTGCCACACGCTGACACAATGTGGTTTCTTTAGAGAGAGGCAAAAGCAGGAGGGACTTTCAGCAGGATTTGGTTCTACACCTCATTCAACTTTTGCAGTAGGTTCATAGAATCATAGAATATTAGGGTTGGAAGAGACCTCAGGAGGTCATCTAGTCCAATCCCCTGCTCAAAGCAGGACCAACACCAACTAAATCAACCCAACCAAGGCTTTGTCCAGCCGGACCTTAAAAACCTCTAAGGATGGAGACTCCACCACCTCCCTAGGTAACCCATTCCAGTGCTTCACCACCCTCCTAGGGAAATAGTGTTTCCTAATATCCAACCTAAACCTCCCCCACTGCAACTTGAAACCATTGCTTCTTGTTCTGTCATCTGCCACCACTGAGAACAGCCGAGCTCCATCCTCTTTGGAACCCTCCTTCAGGTAGTTGAAGGCTGCTATCAAATCCCCCCTCACTCTTCTCTTCCGCAGACTAAACAATCCCAGTTCCCTCCGCCTCTCCTCATAAGTCATGTTCCCCAGCCCCCCAATCATTTTCGTTGCCCTCCGCTGGACTCTCTCCAATTTGTCCATATCCCTTCCGTAGAGGGGGGACCAAAACTGGACACAATACTCCAGGTGTGGCCTCACAAGTGCTGAATAGAGGGGAATAATCACTTCCCTCCATCTGCTGGCAATGCTCCTACTAATTCAGCCCAATATGCTGTTAGCCTTCTTGGTAACAAGGGCACACTGCTGACTCATATCCAGCTTCTCGTCCACTGTAGTCCCCAGGTCCCTTTCTGCAGAACTGCTACTTAGCCAGTCGGTCCCTAGCCTGTAATGGTGCATGGGATTCTTCCTTTCTAAGTACAGAACTCTGCACTTGTCCTTGTTGAACCTCATCAGATTTCTTTTGGCCCAATCCTCCAATTTGTCTAGATCACTCTGGACCCTATTCCTACCCTCCATCGTATCTACCTCTCCCCCCATCTTAGTGTCATCTGCGAACTTGCTGAGGGTGCAATTAATCCCATCATCCAGATCATTAATAAAGATGTTGAATAAAACCAGCCCCAGGACCAACCCTGGGGCACTCCACTTGATACCAGCTGCCAACTAAGTATTGAGCCGTTGATCACTACCCGTTGAGCCCGCTGAGTTCAGATCATATTAGGAGATGGGAGAATGGGCCGGGGGACAGGTGAAGGGAGGGATGCTGACATGACCAATGAGCAGCTGAAGAGGAGAAACAACTTCAAAGCAGCATATTCCCTAGCACCTTATTTTAGGGCAAGGCCAATAAATGAGTGCAGGAGCCCAGGGAATCGAGAGGTCAAAGGTCTATTTCCAGCTCTGGGAGTCAGGGATATGGCAGAGCCTTCTTTTGCCTTGGGCTGATTGGAGAAGAAAAATCTTGGTCTCCAGGGACCCAATCCTGCATCTCTGAAGACAGATAGGAGTTTTCCCAGGTCCTCCACTGAGATCAGGGCTTGGTTGCTGCAGGCCCCGCTGTGTTATCTAACATCCAATCAAGCAGTCGTTTGTACAGGGCCTAGCACAAGACCCTGATCCTGACTGGGACCTCGAGGCACCACCGTAATACACATATTAAAAGGTAATACGGTTACCTTACTACCCATCTCCCATTTCCAACCTTTGCAAATCAAGCTTGATGACATTTACAATTGCTATGCTCCTTGTCTCAGGTGAAAGTGGCATATTCTCATGGAGGATAAGGGCATCAATGTCTATTAGCCAAGATGGTCAGGAACACAATCTCATGTTGTGGGTGTCCTTAAGCCTTTGACTGCCAGAAGCTGGGACTGGACGCCAGGGGATGGATCACCCAATAATTGCCCTGTTCTGTCCATTCCCTTTTAAACATCTGGCACCAGCCACTGTTGGAAGACAAGGTATTGGGCTAGATGGACCACTGGTCTAACGACCCAGTATGGGCATTCTTATGTTCTTACCTTTCCTCTCTCTTATCGCTAAGCCACCACTCAAGGCAGCTCCTCGGCTGGTGCAAACTGTCCATTGGACTTCAGCAAAGCACCGACAATTTATATCAGCCGAGGATCTGCCCCTCAGCGGGCAGCATTCAGTGCTAGCTAAATAAGATTTACAGATGAAGACATAGGCACAAGTTTTGCTTTTTAAACTCTTCAGTCGACTATTATTAAATACGTATATTCTAGTAGCATCCATAACCCTCCCTGGGTTCAGAGCCCCATCGTGCTGAGGGCTGTACGACACAGAAAAGAAACGATCCCAGACCTGCAAATCTAGCTGTCAAATTGAAGCTCCAGTTCAGAGCTGTCCATAAGTCCTAGGCTACTGCTGCTTTCTCATCCACAATGTGACTTCTCTGCGCAGGCCATTTGGTGGCAAAGCCTCGCTGCACAAGCGGCAGGAAGGTCTCCGAACGAGACAGGAAACTCCAACGTGCTTCTACAGGAGCCCTGTTTTACTGCTGCTGAGGTGGGCGACATGCCTACAAGCCTCGTGTGACTGAGAGCCACATGAATAGACTCACAAAGCCTGGGAGCCTTTCCGTGGGCAGGATGGACCTCTGCAAAGCTGCGCAAAGAGCATCCATGAATGACCCTCATCTCCTGGGGCAGACAGGGCCGTCCTAACAGTTACAGACAGTAGCTGCTGAGTCTCTCCTCCCCCTAACCAAAGTTACCCCAGGGATGAAGCTGGCCCTGTATTTCAAAAGCCAGATTCCCAGCTGAATGACCTTTAAGTACATGGACTCTGCAAACACTGAAACGCTTTAAGGCACTGTGCAGCGAAGCTTATTTCTTTTTGTCAGAATCTTTGCCAGTTTGGAAATATGCCCTGGGATTGATACAGAGGCCTCGGACTATTTGTTGCTTCTGATTTGGAAGAATCCACTGTCCTTCCTTTGTCACTTCACAGCTGTGTTTTCCACTGGGGCCCACTCAGGTATGACATCAAGAACGGCTATACCGCTTTGCTATTACTGGGGCCTCCGCCCAGTGCAATATCTCATCGCTGCTGAGGCCTCGCTCTTCTGTGCTCTGCATGAGGAGAACAGGGCAAAGACGAGCCAAAGTGAGATGGAAAGGGGCAGAGGCAACGGGGAAACCAACAGCAGCAGGAAGAAAATGAGAGCAGGTGGGTGCAGGGGAAGTAGTGAGAAAACCACCCAGAGAGCTACGTGTAAGGGCTTTGATCCCTCCTGCTGCATTGAGCACGTACGGAGGGTTTGAATTGCTGTCTGATCCGTTGTTTAAATAAAACGACATTTCTTTTACTCCCAGGAGTGAACTATCCCCAAAACATTTGGTACTTGTAGGGAGGGTCAACAGGTCCAAGGGATAACGTGAACCAGAGATTTTAGAGAGTGGAAACGTGCTGGGCCCCATCTCCCTGTCTGTGCAGGACTGCCCCACTGCTCATTACTAGTGGTTTGTCCACACGAGATTCAACTGCCCCATGTGACAAGGTTTCCCCCACTTCCCTTGGGAGACTGTCTCCGTGCACTCCCATCATCAGCAAGTCCTTCTTACTGCTCACTCTCAGGGCAGGAGGATAATCTGTGGGCCTAGGCATCAGGAGATCAGCAGTTCTCTTCCTCACTCTGACACAGACTCACCTTTTGACTTTATGAGAATGACTTTGCCTCTAGGCTTTTGTCTCCCCATCTGTTAAACAGGGCAAACATTAATAGATTCATAGATATTTAGGTCAGAAGGGACCATTATGATCATCTAGTCTGACCTCCTGCACAACGCAGGCCACAGAATTTCACCCACCACTCCTACAAAAAAACCTCACACCTATATCTGTGCTATTGAAGTCCTCAAATCGTAGTTTAAAGACTTCAAGGAGCAGAGAATCCTCCAGCAAGTGACCCGTGCCCCATGCTACAGAGGAAGATGAAAAACCTCCAGGGCCTCTTCCAATCTGCCCTGGAGGAAAATTCCTTCCCAACCCCAAATATGGCAATCAGCTAAACCCTGAGCATATGGGCAAGATTCATCAGCCAGATACTACAGAAAATTCTTTCCTGGGTAACTCGGATATCACCCCATCTGATAGCCCATCACAGGCCATTGGGCCTATTTACCATGAATATTTAATTACCAAAACCATGTTATCCCATCATACCATCTCCTCCATAAACTTATCGAGTTTAATCTTAAAGCCAGATAGATCTTTTGTCCCCACTGCTTCCCTTGGAAGGCTATTCCAAAACTTCACTCCTCTGATGGTTAAAAACCTTCATCTAATTTCTAGTCTAAATTTCCTAGTGGCCAGTTTATATCCATTTGTTCTTGTGTCCACATTGGTACTGAGCTTAAATAATTCCTCTCCCTCGCCGGTATTTATCCCTCTGATATATTTATAGAGAGCAATCATATCTCCCCTCAACCTTCTTTTAGTTAGGCTAAACAAGCCAAGCTCCCTGAGTCTCCTTTCATAAGACAAGTTTTCCATTCCTCGGATCATCCTAGTAGCCCTTCTCTGTACCTGTTCCAGTTTGAATTCATCCTTCTTAAACATGGGAGACCAGAACTGCACACAGTATTCCAGGTGAGGTCTCACCAGTGCCTTGTATAACGGTACTAAAACCTCCTTATCCCTACTTGAAACACCTCTCCTGATGCATCCCAAGACCGCATTAGGTTTTTTCACAGCCATATCACATTGGCGGCTCATAGTCATCCTATGATCAACCAATACTCCAAGGTCCTTTTCCTCCTCCATTACTTCTAATTGATGCGTCCCTAGCTTATAACTAAAATTCTTGTTATTAATCCCTAAATGCATGACCTTACACTTCTCACTATTAAATTTCATCCTATTACTATTACTCCCGTTTACAAGGTCATCCAGATCCTCCTGTAGGGTATCCCTGTCCTTCTCTAAATTGGCAATACCTCCCAGCTTTGTATCATCCGCAAACTTTATTAGCACACTCCCACTTTTTGTGCCAAGGTCAGTAATAAAAAGATTAAATAAGATTGGTCCCAAAACTGATCCTTGAGGAACTCCACTGGTAACCTCCCTCCAGCCTGACAGTTCACCTTTCAGTAGGACCCGTTGTAGTCTCCCCTTTAACCAATTCCTTATCCACCTTTCAATTTTCCTATTGATCCCCATCTTATCCAATTTAACTAATAATACCCCATGTGGCATGGTATCAAATGCCTTACTAAAATCTAGGTAAATTAGATCCACTGTGTTTCCTTTGTATAAAAAATCTGTTACTTTCTCAAAGAAGGAGATCAGGTTGGTTTGGTACGATCTACCTTTTGTAAAACCATGTTGTATTTTGTCCCATTTACCATTGACCACAATGTCCTTAACTACCTTCTCCTTCAAAATTTTTTCCAAGACCTTGCATACTACAGATGTCAAACTAACAGGCCTATAATTACCCGGATCACTTTTTTTCCCTTTCTTAAAAATAGGAACTATGTTAGCAATTCTCCAATCATATGGTACAACCCCTGAGTTTACAGATTCATTAAAAATTCTTGCTAATGGGCTTGCAATTTCTTGTGCCAATTCCTTTAATATTCTTGGATGAAGATTATCTGGGCCCCCCGATTCAGTCCCATTAAGCTGTCTGAGTTTCGCTTCTACCTCAAATATGGTAATGTCTACCTCCATATCCTCATTCCCATTTCTCATGCTACCATTATCCCTAAGATCCTCTTTAGTCTTATTAAAGACTGAGGCAAAGTATTTGTTTAGATATTGGGCCATGCCTAGATTATCCTTGACCTCCACTCCATCCTCAGTGTTTAGCGGTCCCACTTCTTCTTTCTTTGTTTTCTTCTTATTTATATGACTATAGAACCTTTTACTATTGGTTTTAATTCCCTTTGCAAGGTCCAACTCTACTTGATTTTTAGCCTGTCTCACTTTATCCCTACATGTTCTGACCTCAATAAGGTAGCTTTCCTTGCTGATCCCTCCCTTCTTCCACTCCCTATATGCTTTCTGCTTTTTCTTAATCACCTCTCTGAGATGCTTGCTCATCCAGCTTGGTCTACAACTCCTGCCTATGAATTTTTTCCCCTTTCTTGGGATGCAGGCTTCCGATAGCTTCTGCAGCTTTGATTTAAAATAATCCCAGGCCTCCTCTACATCTATAAATTCTTCAGTCCAATCCACTTCCCTAACTAATTTCCTTAATTTTTGAAAGTCAGCCCTTTTGAAATCAAAAACCGTAGCTGCAGATTTATTTTTATTAATCCTTCTGTTCAGTTTGAACTGAATTAGCTCATGATCACTTGAGCCAAGATTATCCCCTACAACCATTTCTTCTATGAGGTCCTCACTACTCACCAAAACCAAATCTAAAATGGCATCCCCTCTAGTCGGTTCAGCAACTACTTGCTGAAGGAATCCATCAGCTATCGCATCTAGGAAAATCTGAGCCCGATTATTATTACTAGCACTCGTCCTCCAGTCTATATCTGGGAAGTTAAAGTCTCCCATGATCACATAGTTTCCATTAGTATTTACTTTATTAAAAACATTAAAAAGGGCTCTATCCATATCCAGATTAGATCCCGGCAGTCTATAGCACACCCCAAGCACTATCCCAGGGGAGGCTCTAATAGTTTTCTTCCCCAATTTAATTTTTCCCAGATGGACTCAGTCATATCCATTTCATCGCTTCTTATTTCTTTACATTCTATCTCATCATTGATATACAGTGCTACTCCACCACCTTTACCTTTATTTCGGTCTTTCCTAAACAGCACATACCCTTCAATACCTGTAGTCCAGTCATGACTACTATTCCACCATGTTTCTGTTATCCCTAGAATATCTGGTTTCACTTCCTGCACCAGTAGCTCTAGTTCCTCCATTTTGTTACCTAGGCTCCTCGCATTAGTGTACAAACATCTTAATTTTTGCTGTTTGGCCTCACTCACATTCTCTACCCTATTAGGCACGGTCATTCTACAGCCAGTATAACCTAATAGACTGGTATCCACACTGCCCTTCCTCCTACCCACGGCTGTATCCACTCTTACTTCATTTTCTTTCCTCTCAATGCTAAATTCTGGTGTGGAGATTACCTGGACATCTCCCAACCATCTCCCCCTAATTCCTAGTTTAAAGCTCTCTTAATCAGTTGTGCCAGCCTCCATCCTAGAAGTCTATTTCTTTCCCTACTCAGATGAAGTCCATCCCGAGAGAACTGTCCTCTATCCATGAACGCCTCCCAGTGGCCATACATCCCAAAGCCCTCCTTATAGCACCACTGCCTGAGCCATCTGTTGATAGTCATAATCTTGTCACACCTTTGTTGCCCTTCTCTAGGAACAGGCAGAATCCCACTAAAGATCACCTGAGCCTCAATTTCCTTAAGCGTCTTCCCCAGCCTAGCATAGTCTCCCTTAATACTTTCCAGCGAGAATCTAGCCGTATAATTTGTTCCCACATGAAGGATAATTAGGGGATTCTTTCCTGCTCCCTTTAGAATCCTTTTCAACCTCAGCTCTACATCCCGTATCTTAGCACCTGGAAGACAGCACACCCTCCTATTCTCTGGATCAGCTCTGGTTACAGGCCTATCTATTCTTCTCAGTAAAGAGTCCCCAATCACATAGACATTCCCCTGTTGCTCTGGCTGTTGCAAGACTTCATCATAGCAATGTAGGGCTGGAAGGGAACTCAAGAGACCAGCTAGTTCATCCCCTCATGCTGGGGCAAGGCCAAGTCCATCTCACCTCCCCGCCCCCGCACCCTCCCGCTAGATGTTCTTAACTTCTTAACCTGTTCTTAAAAACCTCCAGTGATGGGAATTTCACAACCGAACAAGATAACCTGTTCCAGTGCTTAACTTTCCTTAGTGTTGAAAAGATTTTCCTAATATCTAATCTAAATCTCCCTTGCTGCAAACTAAGATGATTCCTTCGTGTCCTACCCTCAATGAACATGAAGAAAATTGATCACCGTCCACTTTGTAACAGACTTATCAGGTCCCTCCTCCATCTCCTATGCTCTCGACTAAGCACACCCAATTCCTTCAACCTTTCCTCACAGCTCACAGTTTCTAAACTTTTTATCAGTTTTGTTGCTCGCCTGTGGACTCTCGCCATCGTGCCCAAAACTGGACATAGTACTCAACCAACGGAGGCCTCTTCGACGCCTCTAAAGTGCTTTGATGAGTGGCACTAGAGATGGGAAGAATATTAGTATTAAGTGCTCCTTCTTTTAATTTCATCCCATGATCATTATTGTCCCAAGGTATTTAGGTAACATGGTATGAAAACTAGGGGCCATCACCAAGCCAACTGCCAGCAGACTCAGGGACACCCACTCCCTGGCACAGCTGCATTTCTGCTGTGGGTGATACTCCTGTATCATCACTTTCTCTAGCAACAAGCAGCACAGTCAGGGCTTCCAAAGACACTTCCCATTCTCAACAAGTCTGGTCAGTTGCTCTTCAAAAATTGTCTGAGCTGAAATTTCACCTGCTAAGTCTCATGCATATCATATGAAAATGAAAGGTTATAATCATGCCACTGAATCTGATTTGCCCAACCAAGAGCAACGATACCACAGCCAGCAGCCTGAGTTTGCAGACAACCAAACAGACTGAGGTGTTGCCCACAGAGGCTGCAGGTCCCAGCATGCAATGCCGCTTCTTCATCAGAATGCAAGCTTACTCTGAGCAAAAGGCTGCATTGCATGCTGGGATCTGCAGTCCCCAGAGGCTGCACATCTGTATTTCAGATGAAGGATGAAACCAAGTTGATTTACTGTAGAACTTGATGGATCACATTTGATCCTGGTGCTACACTGGTCCCACTTGCACCCAATGAACAGAAGTGTCATAGAATCATAGAATATCAGGGTTGGAAGGGACCTCAGGAGGTCATCTAGTCCAACCCCCTGCTCAGAGCTGTCTGATTGGGTAACCCTTTGTTATGGACAATTTCTGCAACCCTCACAGAAAGTGCAAGCACACAGGCTTTGTACAGGGGATAGAAGAGGGAGTGGGGGGAAGGACTATTTCCTGCCAGCCTGGAGGTTTGGTGCACAGCAGCTGAGCAGCCTCTTCTCAGCCCCTGGGGGATAGGCTATAGCAGCAGCTGGAGCCCCTGTTTGCCCTCTTCACAAGGGTTTGGGCCAGGGAATCCATGCAGTGGCTGACCCCATGATTACTTTTCCAGCCTGCCCCCATCATGTCTTAAAATCCCCTCCACTGTGCTGCACAGAGAGGTGCCAAGGAGCTGAGCTCTGCAGCATGCAGGAGGGTATGAATCCCAGCACCTGGCCTGGCACTCGCACAGGAGAACCACAGCAATTCAGCTGCATTAAGGGTCGTTTGGATCCAAAGAGGGTCAGGGGATGGGGTGGGGTGGGGGACATATAGGGGTGGGGGCATGCAGATCTGTTGAGAAACAGTCAAATGAAAAAAGTCCCATTCAATTACATCATGTAATGGGAGACAGCTAAAAAGTGACAAGTTTTTAAAGTGCTTATATACCAGTGCTAGAAGTCTAAATAATAAGATGGGTGAACTCGAGTATCTCGTATTAAGTGAGGATATTGATATAACAGGCATCACAGAAACTTGGTGGAATGAGGATAATCAATGTGACACAGTAATACCAGGGTACAAAATACATCGGAAGGACAGAACAGGTTGTGCTGGTGCGGGAGTGGCACTATATGTGAAAGACAGCGTAGAGTCACATCAACTAAAAATCTTAAATGAACCAAACTGTAGCACAGAATCTCTACGGATAGTAATTCCATGCTCGAAATAATAAGAATATAGCAGTAGGTATATATTACTGACCACCTGACCAGGATGGTGATAGTGACTGTAAAATGTTCAGGGAGATTAGAGAGGCTATAAAAACAAAAAACTCAATAATAATGGGGGATTTCAACTATCCCCATATTGACTGGGTACATGTCACCTCAGGATGGGATTCAGAGATGAAGTTTCTTGACACCTTAAATGACTGCTTCTTGGAGCAGCTAGTCCTGGAACCCACAAGAGGAGAGGCAATTCTTGATTTAGTCCTAAGTGCAGCACAGGATCAGGTCCAAGAGGTGAATCTAGCTGGACCTCTTGGTAATAGTGACCATAATACAATTACATTTAACATCCCTGTGGCGTGGAAAACACCACAGCAGCCCAACACTGTCGCATTTAATTTCAAAAAGGGAGACTACACAAAAATGAGGAGGTTAGTTAAACAGACATTAAAAGGTACAGCACCCAAAGTAAACACACCATAATAGAGGCTCAACTTAACTGTATACCCCAAATTAAAAAAACATAATAAGAGAACCAAAAAAGAGCCACCGTGGCTAAGCAACGAAGGAAAAGAAGCAGTGAGAGGCAAAAAGGCATCCTTTAAAAAGTGGAAGTTAAATCCGAGTGACGAAAATAGAAAGGAGCATAAACTCTGGCAAATGAAGTGTAAAAATACAATCAGGAAGGCCAAAAAAGAATTTGAAGCACAGCTAGCCAAAGACTCAAAAAGTAACAGCAAAAAGTACATCAGAAGCAGGAAGCCTGCTCAACAACCAGTGCAGCCACTGGACGATCGAGATACTAAAGGAGCACTCAAGGACAATAAGGCCGTTGCGGAGAAACTAAATGAATTCTTTGCATCGGTCTTCACGGTGGAGGATGTGAGGGAGATTCCCAAACCTGAGCCATTGTTTTTAGGTGACAAATCTGAGGAACTGTCCCAGACTGAGGTGTCATTAGAGGAGGTTTTGGAACAAACTGATAAACTAAACAGTTTAAGTCACCAGGACCAGATGGCATTCACCCAAGAATTCTGAAGAAACGCAAATGTGAAATTGCAGAACTACTAACTGTAGTCCGTAACCTATCATTTAAATCTGCTTCTGTACAAACGACTGAAGGATAGCTGATGTGATGCCAATGTTTAAAAAGGGCTCGAGGGGTGACTCCAGCAATTATAGGCTGGTAAGCCTAAAACCATAGTAAAGAACAAAATTGTCAGACACATAGATAACATAATTTGTTGGGGAATAGTCAATTCGTTTTTTGTAAAGGGAAATCATGCCTCACCAATCTACTAGAATTCTTTGAGGGGGTCAACAAGCATGTGGACAAGGGGAATCCAGGAGATATAGTGTATTTAGATTTCCAGAAAGCCTTTGACAAGGTCCCTCACGAAAGGCTCTTAAGAAAAATAAATTAGTCATGGGATAAGAGAGAAGTTTCTCTCATGGATTGGTAACTGGTTAAAAGATAGGAAACAAAGGTAGGAATAAATGGTCAATTTTCAGAATGGAGAGAGGTAAATAGTGGTGTCCCCCAGAGGTCTGTACTGCAGTCCTAGTCAACATATTAATAAATGATCTGGAAAAAGGGGTAAACGGTGAGGTGGCAAAATTTGCAGATGATATAAAATTACTCAAGATAGTTAAGTCCCAGGCAGACTGCAAAGAGCTAAAAAAGGATCTCTCAGATTTGGGTGACTGGGCAACAAAATGGCCGATGAAATTCAGTGTTGAAAAATGCAGAGTAATGCACATTGGAAAATATAATCCCAACTATACATATGAAATGATGGGGTCTACATTAGCTGTTACCATTCAAGAAAGAGATCTTGGAGTCACTGTGGATAGTTCTCTGAAAACATCCACTCACTGTGCAGCAGCAGTCAAAAAAGTGAACAGAATGTTGGGAATCCTTAAGAAAGGGATAGATAATAAAATAGAAAATATCTTATTTCCTCTATATAAATCCATGGTACACCCACATCTTGAATACTGCGTGCAAATGTGGTCGCCCCATCTCAAAAGAAATATATAGGAAATGGAAAAGGTTCAGAAAAGGGCAACAAAAATGATTAGGGGTACGGAACTGCTGCCGTATGAGGAGGGATTAATAAGACTGGGACTTCTCAGCTTGGAAAAGAGACTACTAAGGGGGGATATGATAGAGGTCTATAAAATCATGACTGGTGTGGAGAGAGAAAATAAGGAAGTGTTATTTAGTCCTTCTCATAACAAAAGAACTAGGGGCCACCAAATGAAATTAATAGGCAGCAGGTTTAAAACAAACAAAAGGCAGTATTTTTTCACACAACGCACAGTCAACCTATGGAACTCCTTGCCAGAGGATGTTGTGAAGGCCAAGACTATAACAGGGTTCAGAAAGAACTAGATAAATTCATGGCGCATAGGTCCATCAATGGCTATTAACCAGGATGGGCAGGGATAGTGTCCCTAGCCTCTGTTTGCCAGAAGCTGGGAATGGGCGACAGGGGATGGATCACTTGATGATTACCTGTTCTGTTCATTCCCTCTGGGGCACCTGGCGTTGGCCACTGTGAGAAGATAGGATACTGGGCTAGATGGACCTTTGGTCTGACCCAGTATGGCCGTTCTTATGTTTTTATAGTGCCTGGCCTATTGCACAAGCTGGACATTTCTCCTGAAAATTCTGCATGTAAGTCCTGAACCTCGCTAAGCTGTTCCCCCACATTATAAGTGTCTTGGAGTCAAAAGGGAGGAACCAAGAGAGGTGAGAAAGCAAAAGGAAGGATGGAGGGCAACCAGCTCAGCATAGCAGCCAAGTGCTCTGCTTCTAGCTACACGTGGGAATACCCCAATTCTCAGAGCATGGGTCTGTTAGTGTTAAACACACCCATGCCCTAGGGATGTTCTGAAACAGGAGCCTCTCGGCAAGGAGTTTGCAACCAGAATAATGCCATGTGAATCCCACTTCTGGTCTGTGTGTGTTCCACGTGGGTGAACTACACATATGTGCACCAGAAACAGGATCCATATGGACAAACACTTAAACAGCCATGGTTACTGTTAGGTAAGCAGCCATTCTTTATGTAAGCAGAGTCAGGAATGCAGAGCTGAGAATGGTCACTTTGGCTGATGTGGGATCCCCAGTTTCTTTGTTATTGGGGCAGGAAGAATAAAGTGTTGTTACCCTGATTATGTGAATCAAGGACAGTGGAACTGTTTTATGACAGAGGGACTCGCCATCAACTAAGTAGCACTTGCTAGACAAGGGACATGGATTCCAAAACCCAGTGAATTGAGAGAGGCTGGGGACAGGTATTTGTACCTGGTGGTGTGGGCCCCTTTTCAGGGCCTGAAACACCAACTGCATCTCCTCTCTCTCCACTGTGGAACATCACAGCTAACTTTGATTCCATTAGGCGTCTAGTCACAGGCTGCTGAGCTGAATTCACTTTGGGCCAATGGTGCACCACACTGAGGTTCCCCTACTACAAGCTGAAATCACTTAAGAGCTGAAATCACTGAGTGCTGTGTTAGCTAGTGGGGGGGCCTGAAGATATACTGCTGAGCAGCTGGCGGAGCAGAGCAGTTTGTGGGACAGCTGGGCAGCTTGCGGGATGGCTGGTGGAGTGGCTGGCAGAGCGGAGAAGTTCGCAGGGCAACTGGAGCGGCTCCCGGATGGCTGGTGGAGTGGAGCAGTTCGCGGGGCAACTGGAGCGGCTCACGGGACGGCTGGTGGTGTGGCTTGCAGTGAAGGCTGCAGCAGAACCCCATGGAGAGGTGGGGCAGTCAGCCTCGGACCATGTAAGGTGCCCCTTAACACCCCCCCATTTCCACCCAGGCTGGGAGGTAAAACTGTGCAGATAAACTTTTGCACTCTGGGGCTGCACTGACCAGAGACAGAGATTTTTGGGTTGCTGGACTCAAGAGACTTTTGGATTGTTGGACTTCTGGGACTTTGGGTGATTTTTGGGTTGCTAGACTCAAGAACCAAAGGGAAAGGACATGGCCCAATTAGCTGGGGTGGGTCTTTGCTCATGGTTTGGTTTATGAACCCTAGTTGTGGTGTTTTCCCAATTTAATGCTGATGTCGTTTACCTCATGTTAAAGATTTTCTGCTACACCGAGACTCTGTTCTTGCGAGAGGGGAAGTATTGCCTCTTTGAGGCGCCCAGGGGTGTGTGTAAGATTTTCCCAGGTCACTGGGTGGGGGCTCGAGCCGGTTTTGCATTGCGTTGTTGAGAGGGAACCCCTATGTAATGAACCCGGCCCTTGCTGCTATCAACTCAGCCTGGCAGAAGGGTTACGTTTATACTACCTGGCTGTGCTTCCTGCATGCTGGAAGGCTGCTGGCCTCTGTGTGCTTCAGGTGAGGCATCTAATACAAGGGTGTTCTTTGTTCACTATCTCTGAAGAGGGAGATGGGAGTGTATCCAAAAATATTTAAGTATTCCCCAACTAGTGCACTAAGAGTGATGGATAACAGATGATGTTACTGCCGCCGGAAAGAACAGCAGCATGCTGTCATTGGCTTAATGGAAGCCAGATCCTGGCCTGATTTACATCCTGCGATTGCACGAGGGAGAAAATTAGAGCATAAGCTAACCTAGTAAAATGACACTGTCACCACAAGACGAAGGTGGGTGCAGACTCAGCTGTCATCAGCAAGAGCATAACAATTGTCACAGGAACAGAGCAAAGGTCCATCCAGTCTGATATGTTGCCTGAGAGGCCAATGCTGAATCCTCGTACGAAGGAAAGTGTAAACATCCTGCTGCCCCCACCCCATAATCCCCCTAATTGTACAATACTGTACCAGGGCTGGGGAGAAAGGAATTCTTCCAGATCCCAGCGTATTCCCTGAAACATGAGGGATGATGGAGTTCCTACCAGTAAAGACACCATTCTCAAACCATATCAAGGAAGGTTCCTCACCTGTAACGGAGGATCTTTGAGATGAGCTCTGCACATTCACACTCCTGGGGTGCAGCCCGAAGAGGTACAACTCCAGCGAGCAGATGCTGTACTCACTCACATGCCTCCCTCACCCCTCCCGGCAGAGAATGTCAAAGCGTCCAAGGGAAGAGTATATAACGGATGTGGAACTGCAGTCAACTTCCTTCCTTCGCCTGGGAGCCTAAGGCCTTTGGTCAGTAGGACTCCGCGGTCGAGGGGCATGGCGGGCAGAGAGTCCGTCTTGAAGAACTCCAGTGACAGGTAAGGATATAGATTATTAAGGCCTTTTAAGAAACTTTTAACCACATCATAAGTAAAAACTGATTTACTCTCCACAGGTACATAGTATTCTGATATGGTAGAGAGGTGAATCTTCACTGAAGATAGTGAAAGACTTGTTCTCTGAAGATACAATAAATATTCTACTATATAATTAATGGGTGCTGTAGCCTATATATGGATCTATCTTATAAATGGTAACCCACAATATTTTTTTTCCATTTATGACTATAATATTTTTATGTGGACTCTTCCCTTGAATTTATCAGTACATTTTGTACCTCTAACAAACAAGACTTTTCTAACAATCCCAGAGTCTTATTCCCCATGCCATTAAACAGAGAGACTAAAGATCTGGGTGAAAGAACGTCCTGGTTGTTGCGTGAACAAGCCCAGTACTACTGTAGAGATTTGATTAACCCTCTGAACAGGTGAAGTAAATCCGGGTACTATTGTTGTCTAGCCCATGTTGGTACCATTAAAATAAAACAAGACAAAGCCAGGATAATTTTATCACTATCTGAATGAGCGGAAATGGGAAAAATGCAAAAATTAGGCCTTGACCCCAGTGTATTAGAAACTCATCTGATATTGAGTCCCTGTCTTTTCTCACTCTTGAGCGAAGTTTCTGACCCTTCCTGTTCCTGCTGGATGCAAAAAGATCTATTCCAGGATTCCCCACAACCTGAAGAGATGTGTTATTACTCGGTCTTTCAAAAGGCCATTTGTGCATCTGAGAGGTTAACCTGCTCAGGTAATCTGCAAGTGTGTTTTGTTGCCCCGGTACATGAATTGCTATTGGGTGACCATTTGTTCTGTACACCAATCTCAAAGATGCCTTGCCTCTACGCACAATCGCGGAGAACGAGCCCCGCCTTGTTTGTTTAAATAAGAGGTCATTGCAATCATCTAGTCCAGGGGTTCTCAAACTGGGGGTCAGGACCCCTAAGGGGGTCATGAGGTTATTACATGGGGGGGTCGCGAGCTGTCAGCCTCCACCCCAAACCCCGCTTTGCCACCAGCTTTTATAATAGTGTTAAATATATTAAAAAGTGTTTTTAATTTATAAGGGGGGGGGTCACACTCAGTGGCTTGCTATGTGAAAGGGGTCACCAGTACACAAGTTTGAGAACCACTGATCTAGTCTGACCTGCTGTATCACAGAGACCATACACTTCTGGCATGTGTGCTGGATGCTGGAAACACTACCATACTTGACAAACACCTTTTAAAACCGGGATTTTTTTATTCTTCAGTTCCGCTATTTGCGAACCAATGATTTACAGCTAACTGAACCGAATACTAAACTATTAACTATCTAATAAGCTAACAATCGAACTATAAAACGATTAATCAACTAATAAGCTACAGATCAGGGAGCATCGCAGAACAGTTCCTCATCCGTTCAGCTGGTTGCAGTTGCCACGCCCCCTTTTATAACCTTGCCCTGGAATGTTCAATGTTCACTGAAGGGAGAGGCGAGGAAGGCACGTGAACGCTCTGACTACTGCTAGCTGAACCAGGCTGAACCAACTGGAGTATCCCATTAGTGGGAATATGCAAAGAACATTCAAAGAAGAACTGTGAAATTCACTAAGTGATTTGCCTCAATATTATCCTGCAGCAGTGAGTCCCACAGTTAACTATATGTGGTGCATAAAAAGTATTTCCTTTTATATTTTTAAATTGGCTGCTTTTTAGAGTTCCTCTTTTCCTTGTGGAATGGGATGGAGAGAAGAAAGAGCACCTAATGGAATCTACAACATATTTCATATATTATACTGTATTTGTAGGTCTCCTCTTTCCAACATATATCATCCCAAATTCCTGATGCTTATAGCTTTTCATTGCTTTGCTCCAGACTACTTCTACAGTATATGTGTTTTGTCTTATAACTGGCAGAGTGATAACCATGTTTTCTTCTCAGTTCAAATATACATTTAATATTGGTTTGAGGTTTTTATTCCTTTCCAAAGTGTTTACACTTTTAACCAATATTTAAACTTCCTCCAGTCCCACCAACTGATCAAGAGAGAATAAAAAAATTAAGATCTCCTGGAGGAAATTACAAGCAGCCAGGAACAGTAACCATGAGACTAAATCATTTCCAAACATGGATAAACCCCTGGAGGCTAATAAACACCCTTGTAGCTTACAGCTGTACATCAGACTTCCATTCCAGCTAGGGGAGTACACAGACACCGGACGAGTTCATAACAAGCTACACACACTATAAATACATGCTCCAGTACATCAGGAGGATCCTCAAGTTGTAAAATGACCACACATGTGAGTATTGCATTTGGAAAACATGGCACAAAGCCAAAGATTATAGGGCAATGAAGGATAGCACCAGAAAAGGACTGAGGCTGTATGTGGGCTGATCCTGCGGAACACAGCCTCCGTGATTTGTTGTGATCACTGGTTTTTATGATGACAAGTATCAGCTCATTGTTTCCTTGTGTTTCCTCCCTCTTTGTTTTATCCACCTGTTGTCTACAGTCTTGTGCTTTGACTGAAAGCTCTTTGGGGCTTGGGATGTATTTTGTATCGTGTCTGGCATAACGGGTCCCTGGCCCCCAGGGGCTACTGCAATATAAACAAACAAACAGATGATGCCCTACAGCAGCAATGTGAGCTTTCAGGACTCTCAATTCTGAGATGGATATAGCCCTTTTCTAGCAGTCACCCTTTCCAGGGCAGGGTCCATCCTGTCACCCAGGCAGTTCTACATGTCTTGTATCCAACAATCTCAAATGTACACAGGGAGAATGGCTAGGATTTAAGGAGGATGGGTAAGGCTGGTCTTTTGATGGTGTGCAGATGGCCTTCAAGGCTGAGGTCAGATACAGTGTGATTGTTTTATATCTGACCTCTGAGTCCTCACCCTAAAGGGAAATCTGCACAACACCTTCAAAAGACAAGCCTGGAAGTTTACATTAATAACTTTGCTAGATACTAAAAATCATGGACTGAATAGAGACACTGGATTTATAGCTTATTTACAACAATCTATAACCCACCTAAACCCTGCCCTCAGCTTTTGTTTCCTTTTCCCTTATGACTAGAGGCGTGTTAACAGGACACTTCATCTTGAATGGTTCCTTGAAATATGTATGAACTACTTATGCTAAATAATCTGTCCCACCTTGTATTTAGCTGTGATCAACCTGAAGAAGTCAGGCTTGAAAACTTGTCTCTCTCACCAACAGAAGTCAGTCCAATAAATGATATTACCTCACCCACCTTGTCTCTCTCATAAACTCTGTCAACTGGTTCCCCTTTATCCACTAGTCCTTCTCTCACACCCCACACCCCCAAATCTGGCTAACTTTGGCTCTGGCTGAGAAGAGAATTTAGCCTTTTAGATCTGACCAATGGTGGT
The DNA here is from genome assembly GCF_965152275.1 of Natator depressus. Lineage (NCBI taxonomy): Eukaryota > Metazoa > Chordata > Testudines > Cheloniidae > Natator > Natator depressus. The sequence goes on from NC_134235.1 coordinate 3,764,840, forward strand.
GGAAGCCTCCCCTGGGGGGTTACTGTCTAACTCCTAGTAAATTTACCATTTTCTGGCTCATAATCTTTCAGTACTCATAAGCACAGATCTGCTATCAATGCATCACTTTTATGTGCATATATATATTTGTGTCAGAGGGACGGCTGCTTGAAAACCTGCCAGGGCTAATTCATGACTGAAGCCTGGCTCCTAACATTCCCTGAAGCTCAGTGGCTATTGGCTGCCTCTAGGTTACTCCCCCAATACAGACTGATGGAGGATTCTTGGCAATTCCAGCTTCTTGAAATAAAACTGTGTGGGTTAAGGGCTCCGGGGCCTGGGATGGGAGAGGCAGAGCTACAGTTAGATTAGTGAGATTATTACAGACCTATAACAGCCCTGAGCTGTCAAACCCACAAGGAAACGCTCTCTGCCATTTCACCAGCTATCGCACACCAGATGCCCCGCTACGGTAGCATTGTCAAGGGGAAGCTAAGCACTGTAAGGAGGCAGCTATTTATGTGCGGAATAACAAGGGCACCGTGCAATCTAATTACCACATTGGCAAAGGCACCATATGGAGCTGAGGGACAGGTTGTCAGCGATGCTGGAGCTGGAGGATTTTGAGGCAGTTTTGGTAGCGTATACCCCTCTCCTCCTCTCTCCATGCCTGCTGGGACCAATGTGCCTCCTGCCCCCATCTTTGCACGAGTTTCTGAATGTGATGATGAAGATGTGATTACATATGCTCCACACCAGCAGGCTCAATTCCCCCACAGAACTAATCAATCTCCTCTTCTTTTATGTATTGATATTTCTGTCCCCCCTAATATATACTGTACAAAAAGAATGGGGTTTTTAAACAAGCAGCGAGTTTATCCTTATTGCTTAACTAAATCAAGTGGACAGCAAGTTGCTCAATACGCCACCAATGTCCTTATCACTTAGCAACTTTCATCTCTCCACAAGCACGGAAAACATCTCATTGCTTGGACCTCTGCATTCTAGGTTAGCTTTATCCACGCTGCAGAGCTTACAGCGAACACGGGTCGAGGCTGCCTTGCCGGTTAAGCATAGGAAGTTCCAGATACGCCAGTTCTGAAAATAGTGCAAGCATAAACTTTTTGGACTGGAGGCCTCTCTCCACCTCAGCCAACAGAGGAGAACTGGGGGCTGCTTGGGTTTTCCTTTTAGGGTCTTGACAATGGAGCTCAAAGAAACACATATGGTCCTCAAGAAGTCCACAAGTCTGAGCAGAATTCTTTGTATTCTGCCTGGCCCCGGTACAATAAGCAGAGTGCTGATCACACAGGTGTTTCCAGACACAGGTAAAGTAGCACGGGAACACTGGAGAAATGGTTTAGAGCCACCAGGCCCCTCCTCTACCCCTCCTAGCAGCCTGGCAGGGGTTGGGATGGGAGGGAAACGGGAAGAAGATTCTAGAACACCATGGGCCACAAAATAACCACAGACAAATCCAGCCCTTGCAGTGTTTTCATTGCAACAATAGTATGTGATGATAATGAATTGTGCTGCTGTAATATCATGGCCAAGGCATACCAGTGTCAGGCCATGACTTTTGTGGCTTTCTGTGACTAGACTCACTGACAGCAGCTCTCTGGCTCTCCAAGGTACGCCACACTTGTACAGTAAGTACACACTTACAACTGCTCTGTAAGAACTGATGAATGATGTAGGTGAGGTCATTTGGATGTTTACTGTACAAATGTGGTGGTTTAGTTTAATAGCAAGCTGTAAGGAAAACAAGCAGAAAGAACGGCTCAAGATAAGCCACCCTTCACAGTAAACCCTCAAGGGTTGTTAAGAGACAATGCTATTATACCACCAGACTCCTGCCAAGTTACAGAACTGTTTTTTGTTTTGTTTTTTTTTGACAAGTAGGGTAAACAGCCCTGGAACAGATAAAAGTCCTACCTGGATAAAAATGACTAATCCCTCCCCAGGGAGGTTGCTGCTGAGGAACTGTTTAGGCAGGAAGGGTAGGCTAGGGTAAGATACATGTATATAGACTGTTTGTTGTTTTCAAATCCTTTTTTCCTAAATAGAAAAGGAGTACTTGTGGCACCTTAGAGACTAACAAATTTATTTGAGCATAAGCTTTCGTGAGCTACAGCTCACTTCATCGGATGCATTCAGTGGAAAATACAGTGGGGAGATTCCTAAATATTTTCCTAAATCATGTGTTCTCACTGTTAAGATTAACCAATTCTTTGGTGCCAGGAGGCAGTGGAGTCACTATATTCACCACTGGTCACACACTCCTGAAGGGAAGGACTGCAGGTGCTGCACCCAGTGGTACCTGCTGGGTAAACATGGTCAGTACTCAGGGTACTGTAGTCACACACCTGGTCTGCTATGGGAGAGCTGCACCCCAGGAGAGGTGAAGGCATGAGGTGTGACACCCAGGGTGGCTCAGAGAGAGGGATCAGAGGTGCATCGAGCCCTGTAATCGGAACAGTACTGACCTAGACTATTCATCTCAGCTCGTCCTTCCTCCCCTATTTCCTAGCAGAATGTAGGGCTACAGCTGGAGAACTGCATCTTAGGGGATAGCTACCTATCCTCTTGTCTTCTGCCTTTGCAAGGCAGCAAGGGATTTGTTGAATTAGTAGCAGAGCCTGCACTATCAGAAATGAAAGTGAGAGCCACGCATGGATGATGCAAGGATAATGTCTAGTTAAGGACACATCAGATGATAGCATATTTCATGCATGATCCTGGCATTTGGTGAGTAGGGGAGGCAAAGAAATAGGGAGGCAGAAGGGGCAGCTTGCCCTTCTTGCAAGCCCACTGTGATTGGTCCAGTTATAAAGAGAGGAGACAGTTCATCCAGACACTTTAAGCTGCAAAAGCTTCTTCCAACTTATGGAGAACACCAACAGCACCCGAAAAGGGAAATTCAGCACATCACAGGGCAGGTGAGACCCAGAAAGGACCATCCATCACCTTCCATATAGTACATATTAACCTGTCCTTTTCTCATTGCTGATGGCCCCTCCCAAGGCACTCATTCCATGTGACCACTTAACTGGATGTCTCCAGGGGCCTGGAAATCTGTGCAATCAACTGTGGAGATCCAGATGATTTGAATGATAGACATGCAGGTTGCAGGCTGAGGAAAGGCAGGTTATCTTGGCAGTTGGGTACCTGTGGACGAAGACATGCTATGATCTAAATCTCTCTTTGTTAACAGAAATCTGAGAACTGCTGTAAGATCCAGACACTTAAGAGGTCCCACATAAGTTACTAACCAATCAGTACGCACTTTCTTTTTCCACCTTATAAGGTTGATGCCTGCCTCTAACACGTTAACAGGCATCTGCATGTGGACAGTGGGGTGACTGCACGGGCCTAGGTAGATCTGTGGCCGTGACACTGGGCTGGCTCACTCACCTGTGGTGTGTGCAGTTTGAAAGTGAGACTTAGGCAGCCACCTGCAAAAACATGGCTGTATGTTTCTTACATAACTCTGGCGAAGATTCACTTTCGTTGCTCTGTATTTATTATTGGTTCAGCTGGCTGGAAGTAGAGGCACTTGGATCGATAGATTAGAGAGTTATCTAGTTTTACTGCAGAAACACAGTAGCTCAAGGGAATGAAAATTATATTGGCCCTGGTCTTACCCCTCAGTCCCGGACCAGCAGCCACACTATCTAGTTATATGGTCCCCATGAAAGCGTATAATGATTGCCAAATTGAAGAACCAGTGACAGTTTTTAAAGGTCAATATCTCAAACCACTAAGACACAAACAAGTATTTCACACACTTGGAGACACAATCCAGGTATCTGAAGGATACACCCTTTGGAAAATAGAGCAAGATGGGAATCACAGATATGACTCTCCTTTAAAGTCCTTTATCTCACATCTTGGAAGAGCTAGAAACACTGACAGGACCAGTATAGCTACTATGAGGACCAGTACAATTTTCTGTTCATTGGTGCTAGACATGCTATCAGAAAAATATTTCACCCCCCGTTCTGTAGCCTTCATGGAAATACTGTATTTTATTTTGGAACAATTATCTGAAGATATCCTTATGCTGACAACTGTAACTCTACTGTAGCCAGGACGATTTTTTCTCTTTGACTAGCCATGGTGTCACCTTGGGCACTAGACCTACTGACACCTATGGTTTCTTGGGCTGGAAGGTGGCCTGCAAAGGAAGAGATGAGTGTGTGCCCTTTTCTGCATCTTCACGATGCTTAAGGAGGACTGAAAGAGAGTTTGGAAAAACAAAACAAAGTCCCTTTTGAGTAGTGTTTTTATCTTACTAATATATATGCTGGGAATATTAAATCTAGTCCTTCTGATTTTACAGGAGGTCTCCTTGGAGGACTAGAGAGCTAGAGTGGGAGCTTTCTCAGCTCTTAATTGAAGGAGCAGGGTGTTGAATCTTTAAACAAAAATATTTAATTTTAATATGGAGTTTAACTCAGACAAAACCCTAAGAATATTTGAAAGAGCCTGACTATACTTGGTGCCTGTCCCACAAAGGATCCTATCTGAAGACTTAGGCCCAAAGCCTCAAAGATATTTGAGCTCCTAACTGGGCCTTAGTTCCCTAAAAGCCCCAATGGCTCACGTTTTACTTCGGGGGCATTGAGATAACCCTATTGGTTCTCTAGCCATCTATGGAATCCTCCAGGAAAGACAAGGTAGAGAAGACTTAAGGGCCAGATTTTCAGAAGTGTTCAGCACCTACCTGCTCCCTCTGAGAACACTGGAGTTGGCTGAAATCCTACCCATCTCATTCAAGGATCTAAATGAAAGCAGAACTCTTTTGAAAACCTAGCTAAGTACAGTATTTAGGGGCCCCTATGGCACCCCATGAGTGCTGAGCTCTTTTAGGAAGCTGGCGCCCCATTTCTAGTCCAAACAAACAAGCAGAAAATAGCAGCTCTTGAACACACCTTTTAGGCCCTTCATCATGGATCAAGAAGCAATAAAAAGAGCAGACGACCACAATTTTTCTTCCTTGTAGAAGTGACCTGCAAAGAGATGCTGTCGGGGTGGTGGTGCGCTCAAAGACATGACTCATCATTTCTCTTCAGTCTCTTTGCAAGCCCTATGCATTTATTCAAACAGAGTTTTTCTTCTCTCAGAAGAAAAAGCTTTAATGTTCTTCTTTCTTTACAGACAAATCAGTTGCAGCAGCCCAGCACTCTCAGCAACCCTACAACAAACCAGTGTGCAGGCACAAAGGCAACACACAGCAGTCCTGCTTCCAGCTCCAAAGATCAGCATCAGCAAAAGAAAGGGTTTTCAGAACTATGGAAAATGCTCAGGCAGAAATCTTTTAACAGTTCTAAAAACAGCCAGAAAATACACACTGGCTACAATTAAGTCCACATTTTCCAGCAGCTTTTTCCCTACAAGATGAGAACTTGGGTTGATTTTCAAATTTTTCCCCCAAGGACCAGATAATTCTGGAGGGATTCTTTTAAATGCATCCCCATTATTCTGCCATGAGTGTTTGTATAAGAGCCACATCTAGAGACCCCAGCCTAGGTCTGGGCCTGCTATGGGCTGGGCATTGCACAGACACACAGTGAGAGAACGCCCTTGTCCCAAAGAGCTTACAGTTTACACAGGCAGAGTGGGAAGTATTGTGCCAGTCTTACAGATGGGAACGGAAGGCCAAGGAGGATAAGTGACTTGCCCAAGGTCACACAGGGAGTCTGTGGCTGAGCTGGGAACTGAACCCAGAGTTCTCAGGTGCTACTCATTCTCTCAAAGCTCTATTTCCTTGGATAGATTTTCACAGGACACAATAACCACTCTAACAACCCACTCTAGCAGCCCGTTCAGACTGACCCCCACCCACAAAATCCAAGTCAGCCAGGGTAAACTCCCCAAGCTCCACTCCCGCACACATGAACCTTGGAGTCTGTTCAAAAAACGCACCACCACATCTCCATATCTCTTAACTCAATAACAAGGGGACATTCAGTGAAATTCAGAAGGTGGCACATTCAAAACCAACAAAAAGGAAACATTTTTCCATATGCATAATTAAACTGTGGAACTCAATGCCACATGATGTCATTGTGCCCAAAAACTTAGCAAGATTCAAAAAGGGATTGGATATATATATGCATAGCTAGATTATCCAGAGTTATAGCTAATACCAACACAGTTTTTGGAAGGCATATTAAACTTCCTGCTTTGGAATTTAAGCCAATCTCTGACTATTAGGGATTAAAAGAAAGACCTAACATGGGTGGGCAGGCTACCCCACATCTACCTACTGCAGGGTTTCTTGTACTGTCCTCTGAAGCACTTAGTCCTGACCACTGTCACAGACAGGACACTGGACTACATGGACCTCAGGTCTGATCAAGTGTGGCAAATCCTACAAGGGCTTTGCTGGGCCAGGCGGGACAGTGAGTTGAGGAATGTGCCCTGCCACCAGTCCCTCCTTTTTCAAACTAGGGGGCTATTAGCAACCTGAGAGGTCAAAGCTGCCATGATACCTGCTGGGTAGAGAGATGTCTCAGGTAGCCAGGCCCAGCCTGTTTAGAACTGCATACAGTATGTCAAAGACCAATCCCTTTGATTCTCCCTGGGCACCAGTACCCACTGGCCAGCAAAGACCATTCAGCCCCACTGGGATGTGTTGTCAATTTGAGGCTCCATTTAATAATATAAATTTCCAAAAGGTCTGCAGGTGCAAATGCCGCTGAGGTCACAGTCAGAGTCTAATCTGGAGGTGCCAATGGCACGGATCACTGTAGCCAGGTCCTACATGTGAAAAGACAGGTGCAACCTTCTCGCCACGTGCAGCTGGAAGTAGCGCTCTGACCACAGCAGCTCCCTGAACATTCAGGAACAGCCAAGGATCCAACCCAGCCCTCACAGTAACAGATTGGGGGGTGCACCCAGGTGGGGGAGGAGGCAGATATAGATCTTCACTATTTCTAAGGATAATGCTACTTTGCACTTCCTTAGCACCTGTCATACTAGGTTCTCAAGTGTGTTACAGGGAACAGTGCTGGATGTGTTCTGAATCAGGATTTCCTTTCCTAAATGCTTTATGGTTTCCTTTTACTCTTTATAGAAAGTCTGCCATGAAGATCCTTGTGTCTGGCTCACTAGCACAGTGAAATGGGGTAGTCTCGCTATGACTGTGATCCAGACAGTCTCAGGAGTAGTCATTTAGTGCTAGATCCTGCACCCAGTGAGGTCAATGGCGACTTTTCCACTGGTTTCAGTGGGAGCAGAATCAGCCCCTTGGTCAATTAAAAGCCTTAGGCTTTGCCTTCCTAGCGATGGAGATCTCTGTGCAGAGTGGCTTCCCTCCATCCTTAGAGAACAGTAGGGAGAAGTCTTTGGAAATCCCAAGGAAGCTGTTAAGGCCCATGCTGCAGTCTCCTTGCTAGCAGCCCCTAAGAGGCAGACAGCACTCGTTATTCCCATGTAAACAGTCTTCACCATGCATGCAGCTTCTGGCTGAAGAGCCAAGTGCATTCCCCATTCCTGCCTTCCTTGTCGTGATCTGACAGCAAATTGTACTGCTGGCTTCCCTTTACACTCAATACAAAAATAATCCTCATCATACCGGACACAGGCGGGGAGAATCAATGACTGCGAAGTTCACAGGGCCCTTTTCATTGGCACACCGGCCCCCTGCATGGCAGGAGCGCCAGGGCATGCCCATACATCTCAGGCACAGGGTTATACTTAAAGAAAGTCAATGTGAGCTGAGTGGAGCAGCTGGAGCCTGACAGCCGCTCACTCCCTTCAGTTAATCCTGCTGCAGAGTGACAGCAGGGCTGAGTATTTTACAGGGAAGGAGAAATGGCTCACAAAACCAGAGGCCTTTATTAGCAGTATATAAAGCAGAGCTGAGCATCTTGCAGAGCCAGTGTCTAGGCTAGTCATTCGCATGGCAGCAGCTACTTTTGCATGTGGTTATGTGGGGGTGCCCTGCTGGAGTCCCGAGTGGGCTCTGGCTGTTACATGAACTGTGATCAAACCCTGGGAAAGGATACTCTGAGGAACATCCCTGCATTGACTCCTAAGGATCCACGAGGCTTGACCCCAGGTCAGGACTGAAATCTCTCTGGGCTGACTTTTGCCAGAGTCACGTGTCTTTCACAGGGTATCCATGCAGCACTGTGCTCTGCCACCGCTCGTTTGCACTGACAGGCCTAGCAAAGGCTGTGTTAGATCTGAATCAGGTGCAAACCCTGATGGATACCATGTGGCTATAACACCACGGGAAGTGCTACACGGTGAGTAAATGAGTGTCAGGTAACACTTACACCTTATAGAGTGTGTGGTACGCCAGGAAGCAGTGTGATGCCCAGACCCCACAGTGATGGGCACCTTAGATCAGATAGCCAAACCCTGCCCTGCTGTGCGTATTACCTGAGATGGATGCAGGTAGGGCTCTGGAGAAGCCAGGTTGGTCTGCACAGACACACTCTTCTCCAGCAGGATCTGAGGGAACCCCAGCTTCTCAAAGGTATTCCTCTTCCAGTGCTTGCTCTCCTGCTGTGCCAGGGCCTCATCCTCGCTGAAGGCCCGCACCACGGGGCCAGGCATAGGTAAAGGCAAGGCGCCATCACTCTCATAGCCTGAGCCGTCCTTCTGGGAATCCCAGCTGCTCCGCTGCTTCATGTGGTAGTGAGCCTGCTGCGCCTCCCATGCCAGCCGGGCCTGGGCCAGGAAGGGCTCTGGGAAGCCCCGCGCCGCCTCGGCCTCAATGGATTTGCTCTCTGTGCGGTTCATCTGGGGCCTGTAAGCGCCGGGCATGGGCCTCTCCTCTGCCATCAGCTGCTCGTTGAGCGCCTCCCGATCCCCCGAGCCATCCGTCGAGGAGGTGTTGGGGTCATGGGACAGGGAGGGCTTCCTGCTTTTCCTTTTCCTGGTGCTAGGCGAGTACCCTGTAGAAGACATGGTGTCCTGCTGGCTGGACCATGACATGGAGTCTTCCCCCTGGGAGGCCTGGCTCATGGGCTGGCTGTGTCGGAAGTCAGCCCCTTCCATGCTGCTGTAGTCCCCAGACTTGATCTCCAGGCGCTGGTCCCTCACCAGGCAGGGGCTGTGCTGCAGCGAGTATGAGCCACCTATGGGGTTGGGGGAGTATTTGTGTCGCAGGCCCGTTTTCAGCTTGGGGCTGGAACCGGACTGCTCCACGTAAACCAGCTGTCTTACATACTCCTTGCCTGCAGGGCTGTACTCCAGGCTCATGAACCTCTCAGGGCATTTCTGTTTGGTCAGCACCAGCTGCTGGTAGGGGGAGTTGGGGCCCTGCTTGGGCGACTGCAAGAATGGGTGGGGTTTGCGGATGGGCGATTTCTGCGGGGAGCCCGCCTTGTAGTTCCCGCTGGCTTCATACTGCATGTCCACGGGGGGTTCGTCATAGATGGGGGCCTGGTATTCCATGGGGGGCTCCTCGTACAAGGGGGGCTCATAGGCGTAGCGAGGAGAAGATGGCTGGGATTCACTCGAGTGCTTCCGGTGCTGGGACTGGAGTGGGGAGCAGAATGAATCCCCCCGACCGAGCAGCGGGGAGCAGCTGCCCACGTGGTCAGCCCTTTTCAAGAAGGGAGACTGCTTCCTCTCAGGGAAGAAGACGGAGTTGTCAGTGTCAGGGGCAAATGTCTGCAGGTTGGGGGACTGCTGGCCCCCCGACGGCCTCCGTGAGCGGGTCCCCTGCTGGTTGTCAGTGGTGTAGCCATTGCCCTGGTGCATGAGGAAGCTCGGCTCGCGGTCCGTCACCTTGATCAGCATGCGCTCCTTGGTGCCAGTGTTCCATCGCAGGGAGGATGTCCTGTGCGAGGCAGAGAACACACAAGCCATCGTCAGAAAGGGAGGGACAGGGGGAGTGGGGTGTTTTCATGCAAAGAATAAAGAACATTTGCCTGAGAATTTTTATACTGTGTGTTAGGTTTCCAAAAGATATCCACTTCCACCTCTCAGGGGCACATACACTAGTATAAGCAGGTGGCATCCCCACCCTGCTCCCAACACAGACATACACACTGGAGAACATCCAAATGTAGATCCTTCCAAATATAAACCTCAGCCCAAGCTTCCCGAGTTAAGTTGTTCCCAAAGTTTTTCCCTGCAGGACCTCCTGTGTTTCCACCTAGTTCCTTCTACCTTAGAAACTCTTAACCCTTTTAGTCACCTGAGTTGGAGGCGATAGGAGCCATTTGGTCTGGGAACCCCGGTGAGTTAGCAGAAGAGCTCTGAATTTCTGTGCAGTGTTCTAAGCACCTGGCTCTCCGTCACAATTATTTAACACATATTCCATTTGCACAGAAACAAAGGTGTTCCCAGACGGCAGCCAACCTTACCACACTCCCCCAGCAAGAGTGATGGGCCTAGCTCAGCAGTTGAGACATTAAAGTCAGCCTCTGCCAGATCCTTGAGGGAAGCAAGCTCCTGTCTAACACTCTCCATTGAGATCACTTGGCACTGTTCCCCAGACTGGAAGGAAACCTCTCAACTGCTGCTGGGGCACACGCAGAGAAAGACTCATCTCTCTGCTACAGCACGCATGGCCCACACTGCTTTGGTGGATTTAACGTAACTAGTTCAAGTAAACAGCAACCAAACCAGAATGATATGGAACCATTTTAACCCAAGGAAGGTCACAGATCAAAGGCTTCGGGTGCCCGGACTGGGTTTATAGGTGCCTTGCTCTGGAGAACTGAGCCGCAGGTTGTCAGCCCCTCATGGACGCGACCTGGGGTAGTGATTTTGAATGCCCAACTTGAGACACTTTAAAGGGGCCTGATTCTCAGTGGGCTGGTAGCTTGGCACTTTCTAAACATCAGCCCTAAGGTGTCTCAATGGAGGCAGCCAGATTCACGAGTCACACCTGAAAGCCTTGGCCTGGACCTAGTCTGTCTGTGTGTCTAAAGTACCATGCACGACTGTGGCACTCTATATAATTACATGCAAAAAACTATGGTAAGAATTCAAGTTGTAAAGTCAAGCACTCAGAAGTTACAGAATGACCCCTTGTGTATGCACTTTATGATAGTCTTTAATTATATGATCACGTCCTATGTTGTCCACAAGACCCGTGCCTCATTCAGTGCATAAGACAGAGCTGCTCTAGGAAAAAGTCAAGGCTGTGTAGTGAATGAGACTGTATTCCGTAGGATCCCTGCCTCATTTGTTGAACAAGCTGAAGGGTAGGCAGTGGTCAGCGGGGCTAAGGCAGGCTGCCTGCTTGTCCTGGCACCACGCTGCACCCCAGAAGCGGCCAGCAGGTCCGGCTTCTAGGTGGGGGGGGGAGGCTCCACATGCTGCTCTCGCCCGCAGGCACCGCCCCCGCCCCCAGCTCCCATTGGCTTCAGTTTCATTTACTGGAGAAATTCCTACTGGCACCAACCAGCAAAGTGCTTTAAATCTGTAAAACACAGAGCAGAGCCCCATATTCACTACGCAACACCACCCCTTCTGCCTTCCCAGCACTGTTACAGGTCAATTAAGTGATCCAAAAGGGTTTCCAATCCTTCCACAGAATCTCCCTGAACACCACAGAGCCAGCCTCTGGGCCCCGCCCTGCCCAGCCAAACGAACTAAAAATGTGAAGGAGAATCTTCGCTTTCATTTACTGAGGAAAGCCTTTAGCCCTGGTCCTTATCAAGATCCTCAGAAGAGAAAGCGAGAGATCCTCTTCTCCCCATGCCACCTCCCTACTTTTTATTGTAAAGTGAGTCCAGTAAATTTGAGGCGTCTCTTGAACGACTATCTTGCCACCTTCCCAGTGTTGCCAACTCCCATGATTGTATTGCAAGTCTCTCAGCATTTGGTGCTTTCCATGAAGGAACACCAGATCCTAAAGACATGTGATTAGGCAAAAATCTCAGCTATGACTTAAAACCAAGCAAGCTTCTAGTCCTCATTTGAGGGGAAAAGCTAGGAAGCAAGAATCCTAAGAGCTCAAAATCCAGAAGACAAAATGTAAAGCACCCAGCATTTATTATTTTTAAAAATCATGATTTTTGAGCCAATTGTGACTCTTGGGGGCCTGAGCAGTAATTTGTGAGTGTGAGTCCTAAGGCCAAAGGGGGGATGTGTGCTTATGGTAGGGAGGAATTGGTTCCTTTTCAGGAGGTGGGGTGGGGGAAAGCTTTTGCAGTCCTTCCTCCCCAGCCCCCAAGTTAAATGATAAGGCAGCTTGGCAATGTCGTTACAAAGCATTTCTTGATTTTTTTCCGCCCCAGTACCATAGGGCACCTGCTCCATAACACCAAGGCACAGACACACATAAAAATGATTTAGGACCAACAGCCTTGTTTATCGGGATGGCTGCTTGATGTTTATGGACCCCAATAGACAACTCAAAACGCAGAGAAATCTATTTATGGACATTTTTAAAGCCCTCCTTTCCCTTGGAGAAATATGGCCTCTCATATTGGGCACTGCATGGGGCCACCAGCTTTGCTACTTCAGCCACACTGTCCCATTTGTTTGCAAGGGTACAAGACTCCAGGAGTCCATGAGAGTTTATTGCTTCCTTCCCATCGCACCCAGCTGTTCCTCGTTTCTGAGTTACACCTTCACAAGAGAGCATACCAATAAAAACCCACATATTTACCATGCCAGGGCATCTGGCATTATCATGGCACTTGTATTTCATATACATAGAATGGGAAATGTAAATTCCAGGGTCAATTCAGTTGTCACAGGAGGTCAAAGCTAATTTTTACTATTTTGAAATACAGTATTTAACAAATAGAAACAACTGAAAATGGAGAGTCTAACCAGACCATGAGAGATCAATTCCACAGCAAAACACAACAACGTTCATTCTTGTAGCAGTATTTCCCAGACTCAGTATTGCAGCACAACTCTGGACAATAAACGGCGCAGCCAGTTATGTAAGTAACAGACAGCATGCAGCAAAGGAACTGGGATGTAAGGAATTAAGTCTGGTCACTGTTTGTGGTGAGAGGTGACCGAGCCGACAAACTAGCAAACAGAAGGTATAGAACAGCGCAGTTCCCAGACACAATGCAGAATAAGAGAGGGAACACAAGTGCAGCACTTTCGTCTTCACCAGGTGGGACCATTTCTGGGGCTGTGTTTAGGGTTTTTTCCATTACAAAAAATGCTTCCTATTGTACATACAGAGCACAGACCAGCTTTGGAACTCAGACTCCATTGAAGTCAGTGGATTTACCTCAGATTTACACAGAGGTAAATGAAAGCAGAATCGGGATCCATAGATGCAGATGGTAAGATGTTAATTATTTAGTTCTGCTGATGCTAAAGGTCATTTTTCTGCTACTCTGCTTCACCTACATAGTACTCAGTTTACAATTCTTCCACGGAAAGTTTTCCAACAGGTTACATCATGAGTGCAGGGGACTGGACTAGGAGATCTCTCGAGGTCCCTTCCAGTCCTGCACTCCTATGATTTTATGTAACACTTTATTTCAACCAAGGGAGCTAACTTATGGCACATTATACATTGCACTGGAACGAAAACACAACATATTGCCCCAAACCAGCACGACATTACTTTCTAATGCCTCCTCTATTGGAGGAAGAGCATTGATGTTGACTGAACTGCAAACCAGACTTCAGACACATCAATTCACTGCACAAGATTAACATCCAACACCACACTAACACACAAAATCGAATCAGAAGTAAGCAGGGGAGAGAAATGTGACGGCCCTGCACACGCAATTCTCCCTATCGCTGCAGCTAAACCAATCTGACACTCCTGCTGCTGGGAGGCGACTGCAAAGAGGGCAGCTTTAGAAAGACAAACACTGACGAGGGAATGAAAGAGTAAAAGCACCTAGCTGATGTTTCAGTGGGGATGGCTCAAAGGCATATTTGCGGTAAATAATCACCCTCCTGCATTTTCCCTTTAACATGGCTGTGCACATGCTAATTACAGTGTTGCACTGGAATGGTGGTGTTCAGCCTTGTTGCTGTTGCTACTCTACACCTATGTGATCCAGCGCTGCATCTGGTGCAGTGTCAGAGGACTGGACTGTGGCTGGCAGGGACAAAATTTTTTTCTTCTTTTTTAAATCCTAAAAGAGTTTTAACCTGACACGGGTGCCAGTCCCCATCCAAGGAAATTTCCCTTCCAAGGGCTGAGGTTTGATTGGAATGGTGATGGAGTGCTGGCGTTGTAGAAGGTAGAGGGGGCACTGTGGGAATTTTGTTCTATCGTCTGTACTGAGGATGGCCAAAGCAGTATAGACGCATAGTATGCTGGGACCTGTAGTTTCCACAGGCTGCATCTCTGTAATAAACAACCGCAGTTTCATGTCAATTACATGCTGCCTTCAGCCTACTGGCTAGTTGCCACCACTGCAGCCTTCTCTTGGAGCACTTCCCTGTTAGATGGCAGTGAAGCAGTTAAATAGGTTCAGGTGGTTTCCAGGACCCAAAAAAATATGATTACATTTTTGGTGAGTCCAGACATTTGATAGCATGAGAGAATACACCAATTACTTGTGTGACCATGGCACCAAGGGGTACCACTGTGCTTGGGACTGTGCTAGTTTACAGTAAGATCCACTCCTCTTTGGGGCAGAGACTACAGTCTAATTGCTGCAGCCAGATGGAAGGACAACAGGAACATGGAATTGCTACACAGAACCAAGACCAGTGGGCTCTAGCTAGACCAGTATGCTGTCTCCAATGGCAGCCAGTCCTTCAGAGGAAGTGGCAAGAAAGGTTATTCTGTACTGCCTGGTTGCAGTCTATGCTACTTATAGATAGCGAGTAACACCTTATGCTACCTATTTTATTTGCTCGTTTATTTACATCTCATAATTAAGAAAAATAATTCACTTAATACTGTTACATATTATCCACTATCACCTGCTGCAGTGATTTTACCCACGATGCAGTCAACGCGGGTAACCTAGTGCGATGGAACACGAATAGCTCCAGGGACATCAGATCATCTCAGCAGGAGACTGTATGTTTTGCCAATAAAAGCCCTTCTATTTCAACAGGTGAGTCTTGGTACAACGAGGAGGAGGGAGAAGCTCTTCTTGACTTTTCTTTCCAGAAGAAAACCTGTGTGCAGTGTAGTTGTAGCTGTGTTGGTCCCAGGCCATTAGAGAGACAAGGTGGGTAAGGTCAGATCTTGTATTGGACCTTCTGTTGGTGACAGAGGCAGCAAAAGAGACAAGAAAGAAGAAAAGCTGACAGACTAGGAATCTGGGGGGCAGGCTGTGGGAGGGCCTTGTAGAGCCTTGTCCTGAGCAGGTAGGACTGAGAATTGCTGCATCCTTTTATTGGAGTGTCAGGCAAAGAAACAATCTTTTTCCAGCACAAAAAACTTCGCCTTGGGCCAGCTGCAGTGGTTGTGTTTTGTGTCATGCTGAAGAGGGTTGGGATCTCGTACTCAATTCCTTGCTCTCCAGGCGAGGAAACAGCTGGGACCATCCTGGTAGTTATTTTTCCTGATGGAGAAAGAGCGAATGACGCTTTAGTGGGAGCTCATTCCTGTGCTCATGATGGGGGGGCTACAAGGCCATTTTAGGAAAGCAAGTCAGGCGAGGGGAGGATGATGAGAAAGAGAGAAGGGGAAGGTTTGGGAAGGTGTAATATATAGCTCCATCCTCCTGCTTATGAAACGCAAATTCCAAGTCCTCACGAGCATGAACTCCCACCTCTGGGATGATGTCAAAGTGATGCTGGACAAGGTATGTGCAGGGAAGAGATCTGGCCCCTGCAATTGCACTGAGAAAGAAGGTTTGACCTTCATGAAACCAGACCGGCCTTCAGCTTCCCTGGTAATGCATGTTAAGTTCACTGTAAGTAATGGTTTCAGAGTAGGAGCCGTGTTACTCTGTATCTGCAAAAAGAAAAGGAGTACTTGTGGCACCTTAGAGACTAACAAATTTATTTGAGCATAAGCTTTCGTGAGCTACAGCTCACTTCATTGGATGCATCAAATAAATGTATTAGTTTCTAAGGTGCCAGAAGTACTCCTTTTCTTTTTACTGTAAGTAATGTTTTCCCAGAATAATAAAGAATCCAGCAAAATGCATTTCCAACTTGCAGCTGGAACTCCTGTGATTTACATTCTAGTGGCATGTCCTCAAGTTATCCATTTCAACTCTAATTGGAATTTGCAATGAAATGAACACAGTTTTTCTTTATTAATAATTCATGGACAGAAATAATTATAACCTCAGCTCCACAATATTAACTCTTCAGGACTGTGCCTGAACCCTCCGTCTGTCCACACAGTCCCTCCTGAGCTGCTCAAGCCCTCAGGCCTTCACCTCTTCACTGTTGGGTGCCCAAGGAGCAACAGGAAAGGGATACTAAAGGGAGGAACAACGACACACTCAGAAATTCACAAACAAGGCAGGAGTTTCCCTCTGTGCTGGTGGCAGGATGGCACAGTTCCAGCTCCCAGCCAATCAATCAGCAACATGATGATCCCAACAGGGCTGGGATCCCAGTTCTGCTGCTTCAAGCTGGGGTAGTGCTGAGGGCTTGAGACAGCAGAGATCCCATCAAATAACCTCCCCCCATAGCTGGTGGGGGAACGAAACCGCAGAACTGCCCTCTCTGGCTTCAGCAACAGATAAGATTATATAAATATTGCAGGTCCTGGGCATCTTTGACTCTACCTAGTGCCCTCTATAAAGTGATATGACCACCTGTCTGACCATGTCAAACTAATAAAATAAAAACAACAAAAGTCCCTTAGAATACAGTCAATTTTGACTTGGGAAAGGACCAGCAAGTGCCTCTGTGGAGCACAGGAATCTTCCGGCAGCAGGTTGTTCCATGGGGATACCTGACTTTTGAGAATAGGACAAACCAAAATCTGTTCCTATCAGGGCTGTCAATTAATCACAGTTAACTCGCGCGATTAATCACAATTAAAAACATTTATCGTGATTAATCACAGTTTTAATCGCACTGTTAAACAATAGAATACCAATTGACATTTATTAAATATTTTGGATGTTTTTCTACATTTCCAAAAATATTGATTTCAATTACAACACAGAAGACAAAGAGTCCAGTGCTCACTTTATATTATTTTTATTACAAATATTTGCACTGTAAAAATGATAAACAAAATAAATAGTATTTTTCAATTCATCTCTTTATCATGAAAGTGCAACTTACAAATGTAGATTGTTTTTTGTTACATAACTGCACTCAAAAAACAAAACAATGTAACTTCAGCGCCTACAAGTCCACTCAGTCCTACTTCTTATTCAGCCAATCTCTCAGACAAAAAAGCTTGTTTACATTTACAGGAGTTAATGCTGCCTGCTTCTTATTTACAATGTCACCTGCAAGTGAGAACAGGGGTTCCCATGGCATTTTTGTAGCTGGCATTGCAAGGTATTTACGTGCTAGATATGCTTAACATTTGTATGCCCCTTCACGCTTCAGCCATCATTCCAGAGGACATGCTTCCATGCTGATGACGCTTGTTAAAAAAAATGTGTTAATTAAATTTGAGACTGAACTCCTTGGGGGAGAATTGTATGTCTCCCGCTCTGTGTTTTACATGCATTCTGCCATATATTTCATGTTATAGCTGTCTCAGATGATGAGTCATCATGTTCGCTTTAAGAACACTTTCACTGCTGATCTGACAAAACGCAAAGAAGGTACCAATATGAGATTTCTAAAGATAGCTACAGCATGCAAGCCAAGGTATAAGAATCTGAAGTGCCCTCCAAAATCTGAGAGGGACGAGGTGTGGAGCATGCTTTCAGAAGTCTTAAAAGAGCAACACTCCGATGCGGAAACTACAGAACCCGAACCACCAAAAAAGAAAATCAACCTTCTGCTGGTGGGATCTGACTCAGATGATGAAAATGATCATGCGCCGGTCTGCTGCTCTGGATCATTATTGAGCAGAATCCATCATCAGCATCAATGCATGTCCTCTGGAATGGTGACTGAAGCATGAAGGGACATATGAATCTTTAGAGCATCTGGCACATAAATATCTTGTGACGCTGGCTACAACAGTGCCATGTGAATACCTATTCTCACTTTCAGGTGACATTTTAAACAAGAAGCGGGCAGCATTATCTCCTGCAAATATAAACAAACTTGTTTGTCTTCGAGATTGACTGAACAAGAAGTAGGACCAAGTGGACTTGTAGGCGTTAAAGTTTTACATTGTTTTATTTTTGAATGCAGTTATTTTTTATATATAATTCTACATTTGTAAGTTCAACTTTCATGATAAAGAGATTGCACTACAGTACTTGTATTAGGTGAATTGAAAAATACTATTTCTTTATTTTTACAGTGCAAATATTTATAATAAAAATAAATATAAGGTGAGCACTGTACACTTTGTATTCTGTGTTGTAACTGAAATCAATATATTTGAAAAAGTGGAAAACATCCAAAAATCTTTAAATAAATGGTATTCTATTATTGTTTAACAGTGCAATTAATCACATGATTAATGACAATTAATTTTTTTTAATCGCTCGTCAGCCCTAGTTCCTATCCTTCTCCAAACTGCAGTCAGATACTGCAGGGTCTGGTTTGCAGTTCTGAGCATCTGCAGTTCCTATTGACTTCAACAGGCACCTCTGGAAATCAGAGACTTTCTGGTTGCTAGCAAACTGGGCCAGATTTAAACCATCATCTCTGCTCATAGACTAACCAGGGCTTGTTAACAACTCCCTCTCATTTGTGTCAGGATGTTCTTGTTTGTATCATTGTGGTGCCCGGAGGGTCCAACCCAAGATACCCCAGTGTGCTAGGTGCTGTACAAACACAAAATGAGAGACGGTCCTGGCTTGAGAGAGCTCACAATTTAAATTGACAAGGCAGGAAGGGAAACAGAAGCACAAAGAGGGGAAGTGACTTGCCCAAGGTCAAACAGCAGGTTAGTAGCGGATCCCAGAACAGAACAGAACCCAGATCCCCTGGCTCCCAATCCAGTAGCTAATCCACTGGACCATACAGCCATCTATGCTTAATGGTTACTTCAGAAAAGAACAAACCCCTTCAACGTTTATTTTCCTGTCTCTACCCCCAGCCCTCCTTTTCCCAGCCCCGCTCCTTTTCTCTTTTAAAGAGATTCTCTTGTTTAAACATGCCTAATGGACAGACACCCTCTATCCACAGCACAGACACGGAACAGACGTACCTTCCCCCAGGCTGCCCCACACATAGGCCTCAGCCCTGCCACCCTACTTGTAGGGGTTGAGAAGAGAGTTGAGTCTCCATGGCCCATTCAACCCTTGACCTCTCTGTACGAAAAACAAGTAGAGTTTAGCACCAGTTGTGGCGGTGACTGATGGCGACGCCTGTCCCACCAGGAACTCATCTGAGAACCAGTATAACTCACTGTGCATAAAGCAACAAAGAGCTATCAGACTCTAACAGATTTCTGGTTGCTACTGACTTATGTTGCACTTCTACAGTACCAGTGACCTGGAGGTAGAAGGTTTCAAGTGCCATTCCAAACAGTGATCACCAATGCTCTCCCCAGGAGGTGAATGCTCCCAGCAATGAGCCACTACTGCTCAGATCAGCTCCTACTGGCAAAGGACTCCCCAGTTCCTTTTCAAAGCAGCATGCAGGCTGTCTGCATAGCTGGGGAGCCACAGTGCCTCCACTGATTCCAAAGTGCAGCTACCAGGGGTTAAACTGAAAAAGCTAAGCAAACTCCAAATGTATTTACAACTACAGATTTGATGTGAAATGTCACATTTCAGTTTCACCCATTCAAAGTAATGCCTCTGATCATTCCCTGCTTGCTCCAGGCGCAGCCTTCAATGACATGCCAGGCAGGCTGCAACACTGACAGAATAAGAGCTGGCAACAGCCAACATGCGCTGATGTACAGAACCTCTTCCCTGGCATGTGATTCTTTCAAAGCTCTTAAACACACACATCTTTGTTTATCATTACTGACTCCCCTGCCTTGAAAAAGGAACTGCAGGTACTCTGAAGAACGGGTTGGGAAGCAATTTATTCAGATCTATAGAGAGCCTGTTAGCACCTTTAATTACATTAATACTGTGAAACCTCCCCGTCTCATAGCTCCACATAAAATTAAATTTAAAAAAACCTCTCTGCACTGCTTTCAATAAAACTCGGCTAGGAAGTGGATCCTTGCAGCGTGCCTTGAAGGTCATAAAGGGTATGTCTACACTGTAATTAAAATCCTGCAGCTGGCCCAAGCAGCTGACTCGGGCTAAGGGGGTCGGGTTAAGGGGCTGTTTAACTGCAGTGTAGACATTCGGGCTCAGGTCCCACAAAGAGTCCCAGAACCAGGGCTCCAGCCTGAGCCCAAATGTCTACACTGCAATTAAACAGCCCCTTAGCCTGAGCTCCGCAAGCCCGAGTCAGCTGGCATGGGCCAGCCACAGGATTTTAATTGTAGTGTAGACACAAAATCATAGGTGCAGGATTTGTTGTTTCTAAATCATCCAAGACATATGACATTCCCAAAGACAGCCCCCATGGTGGTAAGAGGACCCCATTTGCTGTCTCCACCTCACTCTAAAAGTTTTCAAGGACACCCCTCACCAACTGAGAAGACTCACAGCAGATCCATTCCATGAGCTTACGATGAAACACATGGTTCTCCAAAACTATTCCATTACTTGGCATGAGCACTGGAGGAGTCCAAGGCATTCAGAGCACATTGGGGCTTACATTGGTGGTCTAGATAATACTTAGTCCTGCCACAAGTGCAGGGGACTGCACTAGACGACCTCTCAAGCTCCCTTCCAGTCCTACAATTCTATGATTTATACCTAGTAATAAATTATGAGACTGGGAGCTGTTAAAGTCGTTTTGGTGACTTACGGCCATATCACCTCCAATCTAACACACTTTAAATACGCAGAACTTTGCCACAAACAGATGTAACGAGCGCACCACACACAGATTACCTGGGTTAGATCGACGGTAGGAGGATTATTTTCCATTAGATAGATCTGTGTATAGATAGTCCAATGGTTGGGAGGGTTCTTCAATCCATCTACCCTTCACTCAGTGCCCCACATTAAAAGTAACATAAGGGGACAATCAGGATGAGGAGCTTGCGTAATTTTTAGAGGCGTAACAATTACCTCCCCGTGTCATAACACCAATGTGTCCCAGCCCAGGGCCATAACAGTGGCAGAGTGGTCCAAATTCATCAATGTCTGTGTAAGGTGGTCGCAGCTCTCTTCCCGTCCATCACGCCTCCTTCGCTACGACAGGGGGGAGAGATAGCTCAGTTGTTTGAGCATTGGCCTGCTAAACCCAAGGTTGTGAGTTCAATCCTTGAGGGGGCCTTTTAGGGATCTGGGGCAAAAATTGGGGTTTGGTCCTGCTTTGAGCAGGGGGTTGGACTAGATGACCTCCTGAGGTCCCTTCCAACCCTGATATTCTGTGATTCTATGATACTTCTAATTTCCCCCTGAACCGAAGCGCTCCAGCTCACAGTTAGTGTCCCAGGCCTACAGTCAGGCCAAGCAGCGATACGTCTATAGGCCTGGAACTCTCATTCAGGGCGGGGCGACACACAGTTAAAGGCTCCGGCTAGAGATTTGGGAGAACTGCAACGAGTCTATCAGGGAGGGGCAGTAATCCAGTAGGGGCTCTGACCTACAGTCACTCAGGCAGAGCAGTAGAGTCTATTCGCCTGGGGCCCTCCATCAGGGCGGGGCAGCAGTCAGCTCAGGAAAGGGACTCTGGCCGGCACTTGGGCAGAGCAACAGTGGGGAGATTGGCTCTCTGGTGGGAGAGTCAGCAAACCCTCTGCCATCCTAGTTCAGGTGGGTGCCAGACCAATGCAGGCCTCCTGACCACGAAGTGGGGAGGCTGCCACCCCTGATGTTGAGAGGGTAGGGGAACGAAGGCCCTCCCGCGCCAATGCATCCCAGCCCAGGGCCCTAACAGTGGCGGAATGGTCCGCCACTGGGTCAGTGGGGAAATCCCACTGCAACACACTGGCCGGCTTGCAATCAGTCCTACACTACACTCCCAAACCCAGGGTACCTGGGTTCCAGGGTTGTCATCGGTCTCTCTCGGGTAAACTGCAAGCGGCAGCCCCAACAGCTCCTCGCTGTCCCCAGTGTCCGGCAGCTCCGGCAGTCCTTCCGGGTCTCTGGCACTGTAGCAGCCTCTGTCAGGTCTAGGCTTAGCAGCAGGGAAGAGACATCCTCCTCCTCTGGCAGCTCTGCCCCAACTGAGGTAGAGGGCCGGCCTTTTATAGTTCCGGTTTCTGTTCCTGCCCCACCCCTCTGCTTCCGGTGGAGTGGCCGTGGGTATCCTGGTTCTGCCCACCAGGGGGCAGTCGCAGCTCTCCCCCCATCTGTCAGGGAGTGGAGCACTCCCCCTCGCTACAGTCTGTAAAGGGCTTGAGATCCTCAAGTGGGAAGTGCTAGAGACCTGTTTCATCTTATTAATTCTTCACTGAGTCCTTATGTTGGCATAGATGCTACTGGAGATACAGGCTGCAAGTACATTTGGGAGAACACACATACTGATTTCCTAGCTAATTTCTCTCTCTAAACTTCTCTGTTACCTTTTCACAGCACTCGTCCTTTTTGCCCTTCAGAAAAATCTATGGAATGTGTCCAGTTATGGGTTTTGCAGAAAAATGCCCACAAAGAGAGAGACAAATATCTACCCATATGCATCTCTCTCGTGTGCACTGCTTATTGTTGTACAAATTGAGAATGCTTTGCTTCAAGACTTCCAAAGAATTGCTACAGGCAGGGACCCCTCATTAGCAAAGGTGGTCTGGTTCTGCTCGCAGTGCCTCATCTACAGCAGCATCTGAAGAGGCAGAAATAATGGCACACTTGGATATCTGTAAAGCACCCACGTGACATTAAAAATGACTGTGTAACGTGGTAAGTAATGAGACGTTGGCTGCCAGAATTCTCTTAAGAATGGAGGTGGCTTTGTGGGAAGAGGAAGGCTCTCAATTTTCCATGTTATACAGAAGCAGAACATACAACACACTGGAATTCTCTGTACAAATACACCCATACACTTGTATGAGTAAAACATGGCTCACTAATGAGATTCTGCCATGTTCTGAACAAACAGTAAGTGGTGAGTTTTGAGGGGGATTTCAGGTAGTGAAACATTATCATCATCAATCTTCATCATCAGTGCATTCTGAAATTCAGATCCAGACAATCCTAAACTCCTGCCAAGGTCTGAGAATCCAAACCTACACAAATTTCACAGCTGAACCCCACAGAAGGTGACAAGTCAAAACACTGATCTGCTCACACCCAACTCTTGGGGGTAGGGAGATTGAACCCCACACCTGAGCTTTGCAGCTCAGTACTCAGCTGGAATTGTGAACTCTGCTCATGTAAGTTCTCTTGCTTCTCCAAACATCACTGCTTCTGCCAATGTGATCAGATCTATTCTGGAGGGACCTTGAGAAAAGAGGAAAATTCACTCTTCATGGCCACTGATTCTCTGCAAGGCTGAGGGGTGGGGACCGTGTCTAATTGTGTGTTTGTACAGCACCTAGCAACAAGGGGCCCCCGATCCAGGTTAGGGCATCTAGGGAATATCACAATACAAACATACATACATGACCAACTGGCCAGAAGAAGTTAGACTGCAGCGGTCAAAGGGCTGTTATAAGCTAATGTCCCTTTCAATCCATGGTGACTTGTACTCAGTAAAAGGCCAAGACGCTCTAGGCTGGGAAAGTTTTTCATGCCCATAGAACTGGAATTCAGTGCCCAGAGATCACACACAATGGGACTAAATGAGAAGGGGCACAGGCGATTGTCACTGACACGCTGGATGCAAATTGGTCAGGAAATAGGTGGAGGGGTAAAGCAGTGTCATTTGAGCCGTCCACCACTTGGCATGTGAACAATGTGAGAGTAACTTCAATGGCAATGTGGCAGAAAGGCAGTAGAGCAGGAAAAGCAACTAACAGGAGGATGCAAGGTAAAGTAGGATGGGGGCTGTGTTATTTCACACCATCTGTTTCTGGCATATACTCCATCTCCCTGCAACATGCAAATGACACTCCTTTCACATGGCCAGTTCATCATTAATTTTTGACATTTATACCGTAGTAGTGTCAGACCCTCCACCACCCCTAGTCAAGACCAGGGACGACTCTGAGACTTCTAAAAGTACTTCAGTATTAACATTAGCTACACAAAGATGCAGTCCTGTTCTGAACAGTCTAAGATTGCAAGTCAAGATTGGGGTGAGAGGGATACAAATACGAACAATTTTTATACACATAGATATGTTTGCCATTTTGTTATTAGTAGATAAAGCCAGGGCCAAGTATCTTCACTGCCATACAATCAAGCCATGGCTAATGGGCTGATTTCTTATCAGCATTGTGGCAGGGGTGGAACTTTTGGAAGGGATTCAAAGGAGGTTATGGTAAATTCACAGAAGACATCCCATGCGCATTGACAGCACAGGAGAAGGGATTTCACACACACCCCTGGATTATGGCCTGACAAAGTTCAAATGAAAGCTGAATTGTGCAGGATCTAAGTTCTCCCCACTTCCACCTACTATGGTCCCTCTCATTCATTCTCTCCTTAGCACTTCACATTGCTTGGCCATTTAAACTAGTCAATGGCTTCATGAGAATGGAGATTAACCAACCACCTTTAACTCCACTGGTGGGGGCGTCCCCTACTCATGATCTAACTCAGATTGCAAAGCGTTTTGGAATCCTTTGGACTGGAAGCTCTCCTGTGCCACTGTACAGTCATCCTCAATGTCCATTCAGGGATGTCACTACCTGACAATCACAAACCCCAGGACTCTGCCAATGGAAACTTAACCAGCTAAGAGTGAGCAGATGCTGTCCGATGAAATCTTAGTGAAGCTGCTTATTGCAGTAGAACCTGAGTCCCATTTACTGTAGTTACTAGTACTTCACTCTCATCCACCTAGCATCTCTCACCTCAGGATCTCAAATCACCGCAAAAGGTGGGCAGCCCACATTATCCCTATTTTAAAAGGGAGAAAAAGCTGAGGAACTTTATGGCTACTAGCCTAATCTTCAGAGGTCCTGAGCACCACAACTGCTACAGAAGTCAATACCTCCGAAAATTAGCCCATTAGTCATTTGCTACAGGAAGAGACTGAGTCAAGACTAGAACCTGAGTGTGGACTCTCAGTCCTGCGCTCTAGCTACTAGCCCACTCTGCCTCCCTCTTCTACCATAAGAACCCATCCACACTGGATTATAAAGGACTCATCTAAACAGCCATTGAGAAATGAAGGCTTCCTCAAGTAAAGAGACTGCACCAAGTCCTGCCTGAGGCTCCCATAGGCTTTAACCCTCAGGTTACGAATGAACAATCTCCCCAGATTTTAAGATGCAGCCAAGTGTGCACCCAACACACCAGCCCGGCCCTGCTACCCATTCCTTTTTTCTCCCTCTCTCTTTTTGCCTGCTATCCTAATAGCCCTGGTTGATGAATGACCTCTCTCCTGCAGCATGGACACTAACCATGCTGCTCTCCTATTACTTAATTATCCTACTGCAGAGAACACTCATTTATTTTCACCATGGTTACTAACTGCAATAATTGCAGGCTGGGGGAGCTGGACTGCGCTTAATGTTCTTCAGCAAAGCTGCTGGCTCCAGGCCACCTGTATGGATCTCTCCTAATTCAACCAGCAAATTGGTAACCTCACATACCAGGCTTCATTTTCAAGCATGGAAGCCCAAGGTACACTTGCAAAAGACGTAAAACTACCGCCTGTGCAAACACTACACCTGCAGTACCTAACAAACACTGTGTACAATGCCTCAAACATTATCTAATTAATCCTCTCACTAGTCTGGTGATACCAAGGTGAAGGGACACATTACAAAGTGGGGACGGTAGGCATCTGCATTTTGCAATGGAGACAGAAGGCTTAAGTGACTTGGGCACAAAGCCACACAGAATTAGGGAGAGCCAAGACTGGAACTCTGTAGAGGCTGCTTCCCAGCCCCATCCTCAGACCATGCCTCTTGCAGTAAGCGTCCATTTCTGGGTTCAGTTTTCAGTTCCACATTTTACTTGCACAAACATGGGTGTGTGGATAATTTACTACAAGTGCAGCTAATTGGCCCTTAATGTCTCAACACCAACACGCCCGCCCAGGGAGAGCTGAATGAGCAGAATGTAGGGCATACAAGTTGGGCCACTGATCCAATTGGTTCACGTTTAGCTGGTATGTTCATTGAGAGGATTTAGGGTCCGCTTTTCAAGGAAGTGCAGACACGTATTGGTGATTAGAGGAATGCTGCTTGTTTCAGAGGAAGTCTGAAGACCTGCCTGTACGCATCTCATCTCTGTCCCGCACTCTGCCTTTGCCAGATCAAAGCTTCCTCGGTGTGTATTGACACAATCTGGCCTTCAAACCAGACTCACTGAACTGGAACACAGCCTCTTACACTGAATTCCATTCATCACAGGGTAGGCAGTACAGAGAATTAACAGAGACCATGTGTCATAAATATAAAGGGAAGGGTAACAACCTTTCTGTATACAGTGCTATAAAATCCCTCCTGGCCAGAGGCAACATCCTGTTACCTGTAAAGGGTTAAGAAGCTCAGCTAACCTGGCTGGCACCTGACCCAAAGGACCAATAAGGGGACAAGATACTTTCAAATCTTGGGTGCAGGGGGGAAGGCTTTTGTTTGTGCTCTTTGTTTACATGGTTGTTCTCTCTTGGGACTGAGAGAGGCCAGACAGAAATCCACCTTCTCCAACCCATCCTAATTCAAGTCTCCAATATTGCAACCAGTATAGGTAAGCCAGGCAAGGCGGATTAGTTTATTTTTTGTTTTATGTGAATTTTCCCTGTGTTAAGAGGGAGGTTTATTCCTGTTTTCTGTAACTTTAAGGTTTTGCCCAGAGGGGGGATCCTCTGTGTTTTGAATGTGAATACCCTGTAAAGTATTTTCCATCCTGATTTTACAGAGATGATTTTTACTGTTCTTTTTTTTTTTAAATAAAATCCTTCTTTTAAGAACCTGACTGATTTTTCCATTGTTCCAAGATCCAGAGGTTTGGGTCTTTGATGATTTTGTAACCAATTGGTTAGGATATTATTCTCAAGCCTCCCCAGGAAAGGGGGTGTGTAGAGCTTGGGGGGATATTTTGGGGGGAAGACGTCTCCAAGTGGTTCTTTGTTTAAAACGCTTGGTGGTGGCAGCATACTGTTCAAGGACAAGGCAAAGTTTGTACCTTGGGGAAGTTTTTAACCTAAGCTGGTAAGAATAAGCTTAGGGAGTCTTTCATGTGGGTCCCCACATCTGTACCCTAGAGTTCAGAGTGGGGAAGGAACCCTGACACCATGCTTCAGCTGTGTGCAAGAGTCTCAGTCTATTCCCTAGTAGATGGATGCTTGTCCACACCAAAATGTCAGCTTGACAACTGAGCCGCTCAAGAAAAAGCCAGGATAGGAGAAATAAGGGCACTGCAGGCCAAGATGGAGTGCACCAATTCCACCGCGTTGTCTCATTACGGCACTAATGTATAGGGAGGATATTTCCTTCTCCTAAGGATCTAATTACAAGAACAAGGATTAAAAGGTGATTCATAAAATTGCTTATCACTGTCTGCAAGCAGCTGTACACTGGGGAAAACAAGCTGTATTTCACATCCAGAAACATAAATCAACAAGCACAGCAATTCATAATGAGGGTGTCCTTGATAAAACCTTCTTACAATTAATGAAAACTCTCCTGTAAAACACAGCACTTAATAGAGCTACAACAAGCACTGCTACCTACAGCTAGGGTGACCAGATGTCCTGTTTTGGGGGACTTTTTCTTATATAGGCACCTCTTACTCCCTCCCCCGTCCCATTTTTTCACAGTTGCTATCTGGTCACCCTACCTAAAGCGAACTGTGGGACATGCACATACGCATGTGCATGCAATTTCAAATGGAAGCTGAATTATTTATTATAGATGCAACTCAAAGCAGAAAAACCTGCTTCTTAAGCAGTTGTGTAATGAGGATCTGAGTGGGGTTTGGACAAATGCTAGGGGCTGAAGTCATATAGGGGACTAGCAATTCCGTGTGTTTTAACAAAGCTCTCAGGATTCAGGTGCTCACTACTTAAATGACAGGAAAACAATCCCTTAAACCCAGCGTGTGCCCCTCCACAGCCTTGCATTCCAACAACCCTTGGCACCTTTCACCTGAGGATCACAAAGCACTTCACAAACATCGAGCCTCATAACGACTCCACAAGGGGGAGGGGGGGCAGTTTTCCCTGCTGTACCGATGGGAAATCTGAAGGACAGAGAGTTGGAGTCCTGACTCTTAAGCCTCTATTTTAATCACTGCAGAAGGGGTTCTCAAGCTGTTGGCTGGCAGAGCACTTACTAGTGGCCCACAGAGTGCTGGCAGGTCACATGGTACAAGCTCTTCCTCTTCCTCCATGTTTCCAGCTGCTTCTACAGGTGCTGATGGCTTTTCGTTGCAAAGAGAATCCTGGCAGCCTGCAAGAGCAGCTGGAAATGAGGGGACAGCACCAGCCTAGCTGATTCCATTAGGGAGAACTGTTAAGCGTTCTGACCCCAGAGAACCATCTTCATATAAAGACTGCCCCCATTAGTGGGTCATTTACCATTCAGATGAGGGTCAATGTGTTGAGTGCCCAGGGGGAATCCCCTACGCTGCTTTAATGGGGGGGGGGGGGAAGGAGGAGGAAAGGAGAGGGTGAAAAAGTCAGAGGGAGGCAACAATCCAAGCAATGATCCAAGTATAAGACAGGTGCATCACAGCTGCACTAAATTGGGATGGGAGAATAATCACAGAGGGGACCCCAATACAGCAATAACTGCAAGGCCAGAGAAGAAATCACAGGGCTGGGGTGGGAGAGAAGTGGAGGGGAAAACCCTGTGGGAGTAGTGGGCGCTGTTTGATTTTACAAAGTCCTCCTTTCCACCTCTGCACCTGGTACAGGGGTGCTTGCAGGCAGCACCTTCCAACTGAGGTCACAGGATCACCCACCTTTCAACAACGCTTGTTATTTTCAGCTGAATTTAAAATGCACCAAGCTGCAGAGCTGAGCTGGGGTTGGAACGTCAATTTAAACTAATCTTTGCAGAATTAAATGTCACCCAGTAGGCAGTGGCTTGCTCTGTCATCTCCACGATTAAAAAAAGAATAATCAACAACCGCAGGCAGGCTCAGCCTAGAAAGCCAGGAGGAGTTATGCTAGAGAGAGCAAGCAGAAGCGGGGAGGAGATCTGTACCAATTGCAGCATTCCTGCTCCAGACTCCAAGATACAGGCTGTTGAGGAGGCAGCTGACAATTTGAAATGGGGCCCTTCTCTCATTGGTACCTTACTAGGGAACAAATACAAAGCAGAACAATGAGTTCTGAGAGTGCCAACCGCTTTCACCACTGGCAATGTCTACGGTAAGTGCTTACACAGCCCCCAATACTGAGCACCTCAGAATCTTTAATGTATTTCTCCTGGGAGGCAGGACAGTGCGAGTACCCCCATAGTACAGATGGGGAACTGTGGCACAGAGAGACTAAGTGACTTGCCCATGTCACACAGGGAATCTGTGGCGGAGCAGGGATGCCAACTCAGGTGTCTCAAGTTCTAAGCTAGTGCCCTCACCACTGGACCTTCCTTCTTCTCCATGACCGCAATGCTTCGGAAGCCAGTGTGCGATCATGACAAATTATAAACATTACCGAGTTGAGAATGATGTCCTGATTTCCTAGGAGTGACTGTGCCAGTCCCACAGAAGGCCATCCTGGAACCAAGAGCCTGTATCCATGACTAGGTGTAGTTCAATTTAACTGTCTGACACCCCAAAGGTAATTACAGGAGAATCCAGATTATCCATATTCAGGGGTTGGACTAGATGACCTCCTGAGGTCCCTTCCAACCATGATATTCTATTCTATGATTCTATGATCTATGAAAATGCTGTTCCCTGCCTATTGTAATGTAACGCACCCATGGCCACCTAGGACTTTCTGGTCATCATTATGCTCCATAACATGTTCGTTCAAAACTCACAGAAAGCATGGGGATAAAGCTCAGCTCCACTTATTACTTGAACAAAAGGAGAATCTCCATCAGCTGTTGGTGATATAGAGTTTATTACACAAGTTTAGGTTACTACTGCCATATACTGGATGGATACACACACCGGACATGTCTCCCCCCAGACACTCCACAATAGAACCTCTCTCAGGCTTGCAGTGTATGATGCTGCCTCGTTAGCTTGTAAACTCCTCAGACACAGACCACAACTATGTCTGTCTTGTACAGCACCAAATAATCCATCAGCAACTAACAAAACCCCATTGTCCAACCTTCCCATCCTAAAACTGCCAGTATAACATAGAATCATAGAATATCAGGGTCGGAAGGGACCTCAGGAGGTCATCTAGTCCAACCCCCTGCTCAAAGCAGGACCAACACCAACTAAATCATCCCAGCCAGGGCTTTGTCAAGCCTGACCGTAAATACCTCAAAGGATGGAGATTCCACCACCTCCCTAGGTAACCCATTCCAGTGCTTCACCAACCTCCTGGTGAAATAGTGTTTCCTAATATCCAACCTAGACCTCCCCACTGCAACTTGAGACAATTGCTCCTTGTTCTGTCATCTGCCACCACTGAGAACAGCCAAGCTCCATCCTCTTTGGAACCCTCTTTCAGGTAGTTGAAGGCTGCTATCAAATCCCTCCTCACTCTTCTCTTCTGCAGACTAAATAACCCCAGTTCCCTCAGCCTCTCCTCATAAGTCATGTGCCCCAGCCCCCTGATCATTTTTGGTGCCCTCCGCTGGACTCTCTCCGATTTGGCCACATCCCTTCTCTAGTGGGGGGCCCAAAACTGGACGCTATACTCCAGGTGTGGCCTCACCAATACTGAAGAGAGGGGAATATTCACGTCCCTCGATTTGCTGGCAATGCTCCTACTAATACAGCCCAAAATGCCATTGGCCTTCTTGGCAACAAGGGCACACTGTTGACTCATATCCAGCTTCTCATCCACTGTAACCCCTAGGTCCTTTTCTGCAGAACTGCTGCCTAGCCACTTGGTCCCTAGTCTGTAGCGATGCATGGGATTCTTCCGTCCTAAGTGCAGGACTCTGCACTTGTCCTTGTTGAACCTCATCAGATTTCTGTTTGTCCAATCCTCTAATTTGTCTAGGTCCTTCTGTATCCTATCTCTACCCTCCAGCGTATCTACCTCTCCTCCCAGTTTAGTGTCATCTGAAAACTTGCTGAGGGTGCAGTCCACGCCATCCTCCAGATCATTAATGAAGATATTGAACAAAACCAGCCCTAGGACCGACCCTTGGAGCACTCCACTTGATACCAGCTGCCAACTAGACATGGAGCCATTGATCACTACCCATTGAGCCCAACAATCTAGCCAGCTTTCTATCCACCTTATAGTCCATTCATTCAGCCCATACTTCTTTAATTTGCTAGCAAAAATACTGTGGGAGACCGTGTCCAAAGCTTTGCTAAAGTCAAGGAATAACACATCCACTGCTTTTCCCTCATCCACTGAGCCAGTTATCTCGTCATAGAAGGCAATTAGATTAGTCAGGCATGACTTGCCCTTGGTGAATCCATGCTGACTGTTCATGATCACTTTCCTCTCATCTAAGTGTTTCAGAATTGATTCCTTGAGGACCTGCTCCATGATTTTTCCAGGGACTGAGGTGAGGCTGACTGGCCTGTAGTTCCCTGGATCCTCCTTCTTCCCTTTTTTAAAGATGGGCACTACATTAGCCTTTTCCAGTCGTCCGGGACTTCCCCTGATCGCCATAAGTTTTCAAAGATAATGGCCAAGGGCTCTGCAATCACATCCGCCAACTCCTTTAGCACTCTCGGATGCAGGGCATCCGGCCCCATGGACTTGTGCTCATCCAGCTTTTCTAAATAGTCCCTGTCAGGGTTCCTTCCCCACTCTGAACTCTAGCGTACAGATGTGGGGACCCGCATGAAAGATCCCCTAAGCTTATTCTTACCAGCTTAGGCTAAAAACTTCCCCAGGGTACAAACTTTGCCTTGTCCTTGAAAGTATGCTGCCACCACCAAGCGTTTTAAACAAAGAACAGGGAAAGAGACCACTTGGAGACATCTTTCCCCCAAAATATCCCCCCAAACCCTACACACCCCCTTTCCTGGGGAGGCTTGAGAATAGTATCCTAACCAATTGGTTACAGAATCATCAAAGACCCGAACTCCTAGATCTTGGAACAATGGAAACATCGGTCAGATTCTTAAAAGAAGGATTTTATTTAAAAAAGAAAGGTAAAAATCATCTCTGCAAAATCAGGATGGAAAATACTTACAGGGTATTCAGATTCAAAATACAGAGGATCTCCCTCTGGGCAAAACCTTAATGTTACAGAAAACAGGAATAAACCTCCCTCTTAACACAGGGAAAATTCACATAAAGATAAACTAATCCGCCTTGCCTGGCTTACCTATACTGGTTGCAATATTGGAGACTTGGATTAGGATGGGTTGGAGAAGATGGATTTCTGTCTGGCCTCTCTCAGTCCCAAGAGAGAACAACCACGTAAACAAAGAGCACAAAACAAAAGCCTTCCTTCCCCCAAGATTTGAAAGTATCTTGTCCCCTTATTGGTCCTTCGGGTCAGGTGCCAGCCAGGTTAGCTGAGCTTCTTAACCCTTCACAGTTCACAGGATGTTGCCTCTGGCCAGGAGGGATTTTATAGCACTGTATACAGAAAGGTTGTTACCCTTCCCTTTATATTTATGACAGTCCTGAACTATTTCTTTCTCCACAGAAGGCTGGTCACCGCCTCCCCACGCTGTGCTGCCCAGTGCAGCAGTCTGGGAGCTGACCTTGTTCATGAAGACAGAGGCAAAAAAAACATTGAGTACATTAGCTTTTTCCATATCCTCTGTCACTAGGTTGCCTCCCTCATTCAGTAAGGGGCCCACACTTCCTTGACTTTCTTCTTGTTGCTAACATACCTGAAGAAATCCTTCTTGTTACTCTTAACATCTCTTGCTAGCTGCAACTCCCAGTGTGATTTGGCCTTCCTGATTTCACTCCTGCATGCCTGAGCAATATTTTTATACTCCTCCCTGGTCGTTTGTCCAATCTTCCACTTCTTGCAAGCTTCTTTTTTGTGTTTAAGATCAGCAAGGATTTCACTGTTAAGCCAAGCTGGTCGCCTGCCATATTTACTATTCTTTCTACACATCTGGATGGTTTGTTCCTGTAACATGTCCCAAGTGTGTCCCTGTTCACTGTACTCCCTACTATCCAGATGTTTAGTAACTAATATTTGCATTTATAAAGAACTTTTCATCCACAGAGCTCAAAGCACCTTACAGAAGAGGGTCAGCGTCACTTGTCCATTTTACAGATGATGAAAGGAAAGCATTGAGTCAGTGGCAACTGCACTCATAGGCACCTCTGAAAAACTGGCACCCAGAGTCACATTGAGTCAGCGACAGAGTGGGTGATGGAACCTAGACATCCTGTCTCCCATCCAACAGCAAGCAATTCTGATCATCCAGATTCTACCAGGCTTAACGGCTGTCTTCATGGGTGCTTGACAGTTTGTGCCAGCAATCATGACCTCTTTGGATTGGACATTCCCTGGCAGTTCATGACTGGCTGGCCATCTCTTTCAGTCAGTCATTAACTGACAGAAATATACACTCCATCCGTCACTACTGCCTGCACATGGACTGAATTTATAATGCATTGTGCATACAAACATGCTTCAGTGAAAGCAATGGGAATATCATCTAAGGGGTATCCATAGGTAGGAAGGCCTATCAGTAACACTCTCTTAGACATCCTAACTGGTTTGACCTCACCCCATTATCAGATTAGGATTACATGTGTAATCAGTACCTGAATTAGATTGCACTCTTTGGGGTAGGAACTATGCTATATTCTATGTACCTACAACTTGGCACACATAACACAACAATCATCATTCTACAGTCAAAAGCCTCGTGATCCCATTCAGTAGATACTTCCATCTTCTAGTCACGTTCAACAGCAAAACATGTAAACAGGGAGAAGATAAGGTAAGCAATGTTCCATCTGCTTCCAGATGGAGCATGGCATGCTGGGAACTGTAGTCTCTGCAGGCTGCCTTCTCTGGGGGATGATTGGTTGCAAGAGCCTGACAATATTTTCCGAAATTCAAGCATATTAATATCTGGTGCTGATTTCCCCCCTTGTTTAGAATTAGATTTCCACAAGTAAACAAATACTCTGTGAAACGACAACAAAGAAACTCATTTGCTATTGATTTGCAGCACATGAAATAAGCATAATGCATCTGGAGATCTCAGAGTGCTCCTTGTTGGGGTTTTTCCTAAAAGTTCAGTGAAGGGTTGACTGAATAATTCAGACCAAAGATAGACATTGATGTTTATTTCGGGCAAAGATCATCTGAGACTCCAGGTCCCTAGTTTTCTTTTTTATTTCCCTACTTACTCCCCTAACTACAAACCATCTTAGTGTATTTGGCTCACAAATGTTTTGACTGAATTCATAGTGGCAGTAAATGATTTTGATCAATACCAGCCCCTGAGATTTGTAATCTGTAAGTCCCTGACCGGCTTTCATATGAGGGGAACGGGACTGTACCATCCACAGGAAAGAGGCTGACTTATTTGGTCGTGTATATGTTATATAATTTTATACTGATCTTGTCCATTGATACCAGCAACTCTCAATTAAAGAAACATTATCCAGTCATTTAGACTCAAAACGTGTCCTACGGTACCGTTCATGGGAAATGGCAATGGAATAGAAACCATTTTCCAGTTACCTGATGCTACGTGAACTAGACCGCAGCACTGCTAATTATTCCTTTCAGCGATCTCACTGTGCATATAAAAGTTTCCATGTAAAATCATAAAGCAAGAATCAGCCGTGCTCGCAGCTCGGTGTCATGAACCAAGACAAGGAGAGATGAGCGGCAGGGTGCAGCAGCAGACTTTTACAGCTCTTTTCTGGGGTAGAATCTCTCTTCTCCATATTACAAAAAAAAAAAAAAGTTCCTTAACCAGGCAGAAAAAGTGTCCAGAAAAAGTTAGAATTCCAGGTTATTGCAAGGGACTAAGTGTTGATTTTTGACAATGATAGTCTGAAATAGTGGCCATTGAAGTTGTCTTGGAATTTGAATGAGAGAAAAAATGGAGGACGATAGCCATAACGCTTAATCCAATTGGCTCCCTTTGCACCACTGAGGCAGTGGAAGCCATCCGTAAGTCGCCAATGGGCTCCTAGGCTTCCTCCCTGCTGATTATGGTGCAGGAGTGCGCTGCGGGTGGAGACATGTAAGAAGAGGAAGAGAGGCTGGAGCACACCAGCTATCTCTAGCTGGTATATAGTTCCTTGGAATTCAAAGCCAGCTGATGCAAGTTGGAATGGCCCCTAATTACTATGTGAAACCATAAGGCTTAAGTTCTATGTTCTTACAAAGACAAAAGAATCTGAACCTCCTCTTCTCATTGACCAGGACAGAGCACCAGTGTATGGTATCTACAATCCCCAACCCCTAATCACGTAAACCCAGCTGTGTGTTGGTTTGCACTATTGGTTTTATTGAAAAGTTGAAAAGCGCCCCACCGACCACAGCGTATGCCCGTGGGAGAGGCAATTTCTTAGTAAGTTCCCAGCCATTTACGGCTTTATAGGGCAACACCAACACCTTACATTCGGCCCCAATGCCACAGGCAGCCAATGAAGGTCATGCAGTATTCCATCGTGATCCAAGCAGCCAGGCCATTACTAGAAGTAACGGGTGGGCACATCTCTGCAGGTGATCACATATTGTGAAAGGTTATTTTCGTCTAAATACCTGCATTTGAATCACCTCTTTCTAATGGAGCAGGGGGTTGGACTAGATGACCTCCTGAGGTCCCTTCCAACCCTGATATTCGATGATTCTATGATTCTAATGGAAACAAAAGAATTAAGCCTCTCCATCCTGACCTATATCCTATGAGTTTGTGGGGGGAAAGCAGTGTAGCAAGACATCTCCTTGCACATGGATTATTCAACACCAGTTCTTTGGGTCTCAGGCAGAAAAAAAAAGCCCTTCACTGTGTCGGCTCCTATTTTCTCTTTTCACAGCATGCAGCCTTCACCCGTCACCTTGCAACCCCCAAAAAGGACAGCTGGTGGGGATCGTGCTGCTTTGTGGAGAACCACTGGAGCACAGAGCCACATGCGCACACAGGACAGAGGGCAGCCAGCAATTTTCTCAGTGGTTTTCCAGGCAATGTATAATGCTGCTCAGATGGATGCTAACTGGTTCTCTGCATATGAGACCACATTAAATCTTCCACCTGCCTCATGTGGGGGCCAGGTAATGCAGACTGCACAGGTCCCAGACAGAAGCCAGGCATTTTAAATGAAGCCAGGTGAAAGCATCCTTAATTCCTGGATCCGTGGCCTGTATTAATATTTCGTACAGCAGCATGCATCTGGCAATGCTGTGTCTGAAAAAAATCCCTGTGAACTAGACTGCAGACCTGCACATCCAATAAGTTGGCAAAGATACAGCTTTAAATCAGAATATTAAACAACATCTACTAATAAACCTGAAAGCTCCATCATACTATCCCAGATTATTGCTATACACTAGAATGTATTGCTGCAGACTAAATTAAATTTTCTCTCCATAAAACCAATACTATTAAAGGCCTTTTTGTAACTGCAGCCACCATTCTCAAGGGCAGGCTAGTTACTTTAATAAAGAAAAAATTATTCTGCTACACAGACGAATAAGACTCTTAATCACTAAGGACCAAATCCTTGTCCCACTGAAGCAGGAGTTTTGCCATTCAATTGTACAGTAGCAGAATTTGGCAGTAATGGCACAAACAACGAGGGGAAAATCCCCCATAGCTCTTATTTAATTAGAGTTTGTAAAGCACTTACCAAGAAAACTGCGTACGCGCTAAGCGTAGTAACAAACTTGTGGCAATCTAAAAACTTCACCATTGTCATCATGCCACATAGCCTGGCCTCAGAGAAAGAATAACCTTTTGGGATAGAACCCTGACCCTCCAGTTCCAGAAGAACAGGCCCTGACCATGTGACAAAGGAGAATCTCCGCTAGCCGTTTGTGGTATAGATTTATAACAATTGAGCAGTACTGATTTTGCCTTATCCTGAGACACATGAGCTAGTTAATTAATTAGCTCCTTAGGCTACATCTAGTCAGATTGACAGTGCTTTAGATACCCCAATGATACTCCCCAGGATACCTACATGCTATCCCTCTCTCACTGACATGCTCTGTGACCTTGGAAGCATTGCAGCCTTGATGTGCTTCCATTTCTCACTCTAAAGTGGGGATAGAATCATAGAATATCAGGGTTGGAAGGGACCTCAGGAGGTCAGTTACTCCAACCCCCTGCTCAAAACAAGACCAATCCCCAACTAAATCATCCCAGCCAGGGCTTTGTCAAGCCTGACCTTAAAAATATCTAAGGAAGGAGATTCCACCACCTCCCTAGGTAACGCATTCCAGTGTTTCACCACCCTCCTAGTGAAAAAGTTTTTCCTAATATCCAACCTAAATCTCCCCCACTGCAACTTGAGACCATTAATAGTACCTATCCGCCTCACACGGCACTATTTTAACTTTCTTCACATCGAGAGCTCTTGGAGATTCAAAGTATTATTGTTATCACAGACTTTGCAAGAAGTCTATCATTTTTCTTAATTTTAGGGGCTCCACAGTTCAGACTGAATGTAGGTTTCCATTCTCCATAGTTCAGGCTCCATGTAGGTTTCCATTATAACCCCTGTTTTCAAACTGTCTTTAACTTTTGACCGGTGAAATCAATTTGCTTGTAAGTTTGCATAATTTAAATGAACTAAAAAGTTCTATATATTTTAAAAGCACCCATATGCTAAGCGCCACTTTAAAAAACATCGAAGTCCAACTGGTATCTTTTTAACGGCTTTGGAAAGTTAAAGGTTAGTGAGTTATATGCTAGGTAATCAAAAATGTCACGTGTTTTGAAGATGTGCCGTGACATGAGGCCATGTTTTCTCAGCACATCAAGCAACAGAGAACTCTAAATTTCACAGATATAGACATCTTCCCACAAAGAACAGTTTTTTCTATCTTTTCTAAAGAAAGATTTGAATACAGAGTCATTATGGATTGTATTCCCACTGCAGAAATTTCAGGTGGATATGTCTGTCAGGCACTTAAATATATTTATTTTGATTTCTACAGTGATAAAAAAGAGCACTTCTCCTTACTGTTTTAGAAAAGGCAAATGTCATTCTGGGATGTATTAAGAGGAGTGTCATATTGTAATACACAGGAGGTAATTATTCCTCTCTACTTAGCAATGGTGACACGGTCTCCCACAGTATTCTTGCCAGCAAGTTAAAGAAGTATGGGCTGGATGAATGAACTATAAGGTGGATAGAAAGCTGGCTAGATTGTCAGGCTCAATGGGTAGTGATCAATGGCTCCATATCTAGATGGCAGACGGTATCAAGTGGAGTGCCCCAAGGGTCGGTCCTGGGGCCGGTTTTGTTCAATATCTTCATAAATGAACTGGAGGATGGTGTGGATTGCACCCTCAGCAAGTTTTCAGATGACACTAAACTGGGAGGAGAGGTAGATATGCTGGAGGGTAGGGATAGGATACAGAGGGACCTAGACAAATTGGAGGATTGGGCCAAAAGAAATCTGATGAGGTTCAACAAGGACAAGTGCAGAGTCCTGCACTTAGGACGGAAGAATCCCGGGAGGAAGCACAGGCAGGAATGTCTGTGAGGGGAGGGCTCCTGCCTCATACTGGGAATGAGGGGCGATCAACAGGTTATCTCAAGTGCTTATATACAAATGCACAAAGCCTTGGAAACAAGCAGGGAGAACTGGAGGTCCTGGTGATGTCAAGGAACTATGACGTGATTGGAATAACAGAGACTTGGTGGGATAGCTCACATGACTGGAGTACAGTCATGGATGGTTATAAAATGTTCAGGAAGGACAGGCAGGGCAGAAAAGGTGGGGGAGTAGCACTGTATGTAAGGGAGCAGTATGACTGCTCAGAGCTCCGGTACGAAACTGTGGAAAAACCTGAGTCTCTCTGGATTAAGTTTAGAAGTGTGTGCAACAAGAGTGATGTAGTGGTGGGAGTCTGCTATAGACCACCGGACCAGGGGGATGAGGTGGATGAGGCTTTCTTCCGGCAACTCACGGAAGCTACTAGATCGCATGCCCTGATTCTCATGGGTGACTTTAATTTTCCTGATATCTGCTGGGAGAGCAATACAGCGGTGCATAGACAATCCAGGAAGTTTTTGGAAAGCGTAGGGGACAATTTTCTGGCGCAAGTGCTAGGGGAGCCAACTAGGGGGGGCGCTTTTCTTGACCTGCTGCTCACAAACCGGGTAGAATTAGTGGGGGAAGCAAAAGTGGATGGGAATCTGGGAGGCAGTGACCATGAGTTGGTTGAGTTCAGGATCCTGACGCAGGGAAGAAAGGTAAGCAGCAGGATACGGACCCTGGACTTCAGGAAAGCAGACTTCGACTCCCTCAGGGAACGGATGGGTAGGATCCCCTGGGGGACTATCATGAAGGGGAAGGGAGTCCAGGAGAGCTGGCTGTATTTCAAGGAATCCCTGTTGAGGTTACAGGGACAAACCATCCCGATGAGTCGAAAGAATAGTAAACATGGCAAGCGACCAGCTTGGCTTAATGGTGAAATCCTAGCGGATCTTAAACATAAAAAAAAAGCTTACAAGAAGTGGAAGGTTGGACATATGACCAGGGAAGAGTATAAAAATATTGCTCGGGCATGTAGGAAAGATATCAGGAGGGCCAAATCGCACCTGGAGCTGCAGCTAGCAAGAGATGTCAAGAGTAACAAGAAGGGTTTCTTCAGGTATGTTGGCAACAAGAAGAAAGCCAAGGAAAGTGTGGGCCCCTTACTGAATGAGGGAGGCAACCTAGTGACAGAGGATGTGGAAAAAGCTAATGTACTCAATGCTTTTTTTGCCTCTGTTTTCACTAACAAGGTCAGCTCCCAGACTGCGCTGGGCATCACAGAATGGGGAAGAGATGGCCAGCCCTCTGTGGAGATAGAGGTGGTTAGGGACTATTTAGAAAAGCTGGACATGCACAAGTCCATGGGGCCGGACGAGTTACATCCGAGAGTGCTGAAGGAATTGGCGGCTGTGATTGCAGAGCCCTTGGCCATTATCTTTGAAAACTCGTGGCGAACGGGGGAAGTCCCGGATGACTGGAAAAAGGCTAATGTAGTGCCAATCTTTAAAAAAGGGAAGAAGGAGGATCCTGGGAACTACAGGCCAGTCAGCCTCACCTCAGTCCCTGGAAAAATCATGGAGCAGGTCCTCAAAGAATCAATCCTGAAGCACTTACATGAGAGGAAAGTGATCAGGAACAGTCAGCATGGATTCACCAAGGGAAGGTCATGCCTGACTAATCTAATCGCCTTTTATGATGAGATTACTGGTTCTGTGGATGAAGGGAAAGCAGTGGATGTATTGTTTCTTGACTTTAGCAAAGCTTTTGACACTGTCTCCCACAGTATTCTTGTCAGCAAGTTAAGGAAGTATGGGCTAGATGAATGCACTATAAGGTGGGTAGAAAGCTGGCTAGATTGTCGGGCTCAACGGGTAGTGATCAATGGCTCCATGTCTAGTTGGCAGCCGGTGTCAAGTGGAGTGCCCCAGGGGTCGGTCCTGGGGCCGGTTTTGTTCAATATCTTCATAAATGATCTGGAGGATGGTGTGGATTGCACTCTCAGCAAATTTGCAGATGATACTAAACTGGGAGGAGTGGTAGATACGCTGGAGGGGAGGGATAGGATACAGAAGGACCTAGACAAATTGGAGGATTGGGCCAAAAGAAATCTGATGAGGTTCAATAAGGATAAGTGCAGGGTCCTGCACTTAGGATGGAAGAATCCAATGCACCGCTACAGACTAGGGACCGAATGGCTAGGCAGCAGTTCTGCGGAAAAGGACCTAGGGGTGACAGTGGACGAGAAGCTGGATATGAGTCAACATGTGCCCTTGTTGCCAAGAAGGCCAATGGCATTTTGGGATGTATAAGTAGGGGCATAGCCAGCAGATCGAGGGACGTGATCGTTCCCCTCTATTCGACACTGGTGAGGCCTCATCTGGAGTACTGTGTCCAGTTTTGGGCCCCACACTACAAGAAGGATGTGGATAAATTGGAGAGAGTCCAGCGAAGGGCAACAAAAATGATTAGGGGTCTAGAGCACATGACTTATGAGGAGAGGCTGAGGGAGCTGGGATTGTTTAGTCTGCAGAAGAGAAGAATGAGGGGGGATTTGATAGCTGCTTTCAACTACCTGAATGGGGGTTCCAAAGAGGATGGCTCTAGACTGTTCTCAATGGTAGCAGATGACAGAACAAGGAGTAATGGTCTCAAGTTGCAGTGGGGGCGGTTTAGGTTGGATATTAGGAAAAACTTTTTCACTAAGAGGGTGGTGAAACACTGGAATGCGTTACCTAGGGAGGTGGTAGAATCTCCTTCCTTAGAGGTTTTTAAGGTCAGGCTTGACAAAGCCCTGGCTGGGATGATTTAACTGGGAATTGGTCCTGCTTCGAGCAGGGGGTTGGACTAGATGACCTTCTGGGGTCCCTTCCAACCCTGATATTCTATGATTCTATGCACCGCTACAGACTAGGGACCGAATGGCTCGGCAGCAGTTCTGCAGAAAAGGACCTAGGGGTGACAGTGGACAAGAAGCTGGATATGAGTCAACAGTGTGCCCTTGTTGCCAAGAAGGCCAATGGCATTTTGGGATGTATAAGTAGGGGCATTGCCAGCAGATCGAGGGACGTGATCGTTCCCCTCTATTCGACATTGGTGAGGCCTCATCTGGAGTACTGTATCCAGTTTTGGGCCCCACACTACAAGAAGGATGTGGAAAAATTGGAAAGAGTCCAGCGGAGGGCAACAAAAATGATTAGGAGACTGGAGCACATGAGTTATGAGGAGAGGCTGAGGGAACTGGGGATGTTTAGTCTACGGAAGAGAAGAATGAGGGGGGATTTGATAGCTGCTTTCAACTACCTGAAAGGGGGTTCCAAAGAGGATGGCTCTAGACTGTTCTCAGTGGTAGCAGATGACAGAACAAGGAGTAATGATCTCAAGTTGCAGTGGGGGAGATTTAGGTTGGATATTAGGAAAAACTTTTTCACTAGGAGGGTGGTGAAACACTGGAATGCGTTACCTAGGGAGGTGGTGGAATCTCCTTCCTTAAAAGTTTTTAAGGTCAGGCTTGACAAAGCCCTGGCTGGGATGATTTAATTGGGGATCGGTCCTGCTTTGAGCAGGGGGTTGGACTAGCTGACCTCCTGAGGTCCCTTCCAACCCTGATATTCTATGATTCTATGATTAGTTGCATTTTACTTTTATTTTTCTTGTAACCTATTCCGACTTTTATGCCTCAATACTTGTATTCACTTAAAATTTCTCTCTTTGTAGTTAATTAACTTGTTTTATTTATTATCTAAACCAATGTGTTTGAAGGGTTCAGGAAAATCCAATTTGGGATAGCAGGATTTGTGCATACCATTTTGTTGCCCAGTCACCCACTTTTGAGAGATCCTTGTGTAGCTCTTCACAGTCTGCCTGGGACTTCGACTTCACTATCTTGTGTGGTTTTGTATCATCTGCAAATTTTGCCACCTCACTGTTTATCCCTTTTTCCAGATCATTTATGAATATGTTGAATAGGACTGGTCCCAGAACAGACCCCTGGGGGACACCACTATTTACCTCTCTTCATCCTGAAAACTGACCATTTATTCCTATTCTTTGTTTCCTATCTTTTAACCAGTTGCCAATCCATGACCTTCCCTCTTATCCCATGACTGCTTACTTTGCTTAATAGCCTTTGGTGAGGGACCTTGTCAAAGGCTTTCTGAAAATCTAAATACACTATATCAGGGGTGGGCAAACTCTTTGGGCAGAGGGCCACATCCGGTTGGGGAAATTGTATGCAGGGCCAGGGCAGGGGGTTGGGGTGTGGGAGGGAGTGCGGGGTGTGGGAGGGTGTGCAGTGTGCTGGAAGGGGCTCAGGGCAAGGGATTGGGGCAGAGGAGTGGTGCGGGGTGCACAAGGGGGCTCAGGGAAGGGGGTTGGGGTGCAGGAGGGGTGCGGAGTACAGGAGGGGGCTCAGGGCAGGGGTGCAGGAGGGGCGCGGACTGTGGGAGGGAGCTCAGGGCAGGGGGTTGAGGTGCACGGGGGTGCGAGGTGCAGGCAGGGGGCTTAGGGCAGGGAGTTGGGGGGCGGGTTGCAGGCTCCGGCCCAGCGCCACTTACCTAAAGCAGCTCCAGGCTAGCAGTGGCATGCACCAGGGCCAGGGCAGGCTCCCTGCATGCCTGCCCTGGCCCCATTCCGCGCCGCTCTGGGAAGCGGCCGGCACCACATCCCTGCGCGGCTGGGGGGCGGGGGCCACAGGGCTCTGCGCGCTGCCCTTTCCACCCTTCCAGGTACCTCCCCTGAAGCTCCCATTGGCCGCGGTTCCCCGTTCCCGGCCAATGGGAGCTGCGGGGGGTGATGCTGGAGGCAAGGGCAATGCACGGAGCCCTCTGTGCCCCCCTGCCTCCCGGGCCCCAGGGACGTGGTGCTGGCCACGTCTGAGAGCGGCGTGGGGCCTGCGGCACCATGGAGGGCAATCCCACAGGCTGGATCCAAAGCCCTGAAGGGCTGGATCCAGCCCGTGGTCCATAGTTTGCCCACCCCTGCACTATATCCACTGGATCACCCTTGTCCACGTGCTTGCTGACCCCCTCAAAGAATTCTAGTAGATTGGTGAGGCACGATTTCCTTTTACAAAAACCATGTTGTCTATTCCCCAACAAATTATGTTCATCTATGTGTCTGACAATTTTGTTCTTGACTATAGTTTCAACCAGTTTGCCCGGTACTGAAGTCAGGCTTACCGGCCTGTAATTGCTGGG
The DNA here is from genome assembly GCF_965152275.1 of Natator depressus. NCBI lineage: Eukaryota > Metazoa > Chordata > Testudines > Cheloniidae > Natator > Natator depressus. Next base: position 3,808,754 of record NC_134235.1, read on the forward strand.
GTCACCTCTGGAGCCCTTTTTAAAAATTGGCATCACATTAGCTCTCCTCCAGTGATTTGGTACAGAAGCTGATTTAAATGAGAGGCTACAGACTGCAGTTAGTAGTCCTACAATTTCAAATCTGAGTTTCTTCAGAACTCTTGGGTGAATCCCATCTGGTCCTTGCGACTTATCACTGTTTAGTTTATCAGTTTGTTCCAAAACCTCCTCTAATGACGCTCAATCTGGGGCAGTTCCTCAGATTTGTTGCCTAAAAAGAATGGGTCAAGTTTCGGAATCTCTCTCACATCCTCCACCGTGAAGACCGATGCAAAGAATTCATTTAATTTCTCCATAATGGCCTTATCGTCCTTGAGTGCTCATTTAGCATCTCAATCATCCAGTGGTCCCACTGGTTGTTTAGCAGGCTTCCCGCTTCTGATGTACTTAAACATTTTTTTTGCTATTACTATTTGCTATTATTAGTTCAGATTCCAGCTAGCCTGAACATTGCAGTGATCCCAATGAGGCAAAGTGGAGGAAAAGTTGTCTTTTTCTAAAATTTTGCAAACTGGGATTTTTGCATCAAATCACTGTCACTCACAGTTTATTCAAAAATCTATCTTTGTCCAAGCAAGTTTTCTAAAACTGACAGATTTGCCCAGAAGGTGTGATATGACTGGGAGTTGTCAGATGGTACGGCAACAAATAGCCTGATAGGTTCTATTGAGCTGAATACATGGGCAGGTAGCTCTTGGAGATATTTTTGCTAGTTATAGTGGGAGGGAGAGGGGGGAAGGGAAGGAGTGGAGGAGGGTTTGGAAGCTGAACTTACACCAGTAAAACTGGTTTTCTACTTAAGTCTGACTGGATGAAATTCACTGGAGAGAGAGCTGGAACAAACCACAGAAACAACTTAAACTCTCAGAATAGAATTTAAGGTCATGCCTAGGTCTAATGTAGATTCCTTGACAGGGGTGAATTTCACTTCTCTAATTAAAATAATTGCTTAGTGCAGAGCTGTTACTTACACATTATACCCCATGCAGTCAAGCAAAAGTATTACAGTGTCAAAATTACAGAAAACCCCATTTCAGAATGAAAATTGGCCGATATTTAGGTGACACCCCCTCCAAAATGTGACAAGCTGCACCATGTTCATGAAAAGTGAAAGCCTCAAATTCTACGGCTGTCAAATTGAAATTCTCCAGCCCGTGTTATGCAGGTGTCAAACTAGATCGTCACAATGGCTCCTTCTAGCTTTAAGATCTATGAACAGTCTCTTGAGCATTTCACGTATTCCTAGCCCCAATACTGCTACTTCTAGTAACTCCAAAGGAAGCTGCCTCTGCATTACTTTCTGTCGGTGACAATAGAGCTGGTTAGCGGAAAAAGTAAAAATGACCAAAGTCTTTTAAATAAAATGTTCCCACAATTTGGGATTTGGTAATTAAATTTCCAGCCAGCTCTAAGAAAAGGAGTACTTGTGGCACCTTAGAGACTAACCAATTTATCTGAGCATAAGCTTTTGTGAGCTACAGCTCACTTCATCGGATGCATACTGTGGAAAGTATAGAAGATCTTTTTATATACACACAAAGCATGAAAAAATACCTCCTCCCACCCCACTCTCCTGCTGGTAATAGCTTATCTAAAGTGATCACTCTCCTTACAATGTGTATGATAATCAAATTGGGCCATTTCCAGCACAAATCCAGGTTTTCTCACCCCCCCCCCCCACACACACACACAAACCCACTCTCCTGCTGGTAATAGCTTATCTAAAGTGACCACTCTCCTTACAATGTGTATGATAATCAAGGTGGGCCATTTCCAGCACAAATCCAGGGTTTAACACGAATGTCTGAGGGGGGTGGGGGGGTAGGAAAAAACAAGGGGAAATAGGTTACCTTGCATAATGACTTAGCCACTCCCAGTCTCTATTCAAGCCTAAGTTAATTGTATCCAATTTGCAAATGAATTCCAATTCAACAGTTTCTTGCTGGAGTCTGGATTTGAAGTTTTTTTGTTTTAATATTACCAGCAGGAGAGTGGGGTGGGAGGAGGTATTTTTTCATGCTTTGTGTGTATATAAAAAGATCTTCTACACTTTCCACAGTATGCATCCGATGAAGTGAGCTGTAGCTCACAAAAGCTTATGCTCAAATAAATTGGTTAGTCTCTAAGGTGCCACAAGTCCTTCTTATCTTTTTGCGAATACAGACTAACACGGCTGTTACTCTGAAACCAGCCAGCTCTAGTGACAATCCACACACCTGGCAATGGGGCTAGGAGCACCATAAACTCCAGATTCACTGCTGAGATGATGGAAGTCTATTCCATCCTCAGAAGTACAACGACAGTTTCTGAACACTATGGGTGCATATACACTGCAAAAAAACCCCATGGCAGCAAGCCTCAGAGCCCAGGTCTACAGACTGCCTCACAGGGTTCACGCTATGGCATAAAAAATAACACTGTAGACATTCCTGCTCAGGCTGCAGACATCTCCACTGCTATTTTTAGCGCTGTTGCAGGAGCCTGCAAGCCCAAGTCTGTAGACTCGAGCCCTGGGACTTGCTGCTACAGGTCTGGTTTTTGGGGGGCGGGGAGGGGGTTGGGGGTGCAGCGTAGACATGCCCTTAATCTATGATTGGTAGCAACACCAGTTTGACAGGACAGGGACCCACAGTTGATTCTATCCTGCCTAGGATACTAAGAGAAACACAGCAGAACTTGAGGGCACAGGATTGTCTTGCAATGATTACAATCAATGAATGCTGGAACGAAAGACCATGGATGGCTGAAGAATGGCAGGTTTCCAGCTAATTGCCTGTAAAGCAGAGAAGCTGCTGAAGGACAGTGTTAACCTTAATGAATGCATAATGCCACAAAGGTCAGTGTTAACTTGGGTTACTGCCATATACAACCTGAAGCTCATATAACTGGTGACCTCTCATAATCCTGTCAAGCCTCAAACTAAGCAGGGACAGGCCATGCTAATGCTGGGAAAGACAGTTTGCAATAAGAAAAGGAGTACTTGTGGCACCTTAGAGACCCAGGCACTAGAGGCATTAGTAGTGCTGGGGACGGAGTACACCCACCCAGCCTGGAGCTAGGGTCTGCTGTGCCAGTGGATGGGTGACAATGTTGGAGTTATTACAGCTGATGAATAAAAATGCATTGCTTATCTGGAGGATCTCTGTGTGCTCTAAAAAATTTTCCTCCCTTGGTATTCTACTATTAATTGAATTGTCTCGTTAGCACTGACCCCACACTTGGTCATCTTTTCACGTACTGTGTATATATACCTGCTACTGTATTTTCCACTCCATGCAGCTGATGAAGTGGGTTTTAACCCATGAAAGCTTATGCCCAAATAAATTTGTTAGTCTCTTAAGGTGCCACAAGGACCCCTCGTTTTTTCTAAAAATACTGAGCATAACATGCTCCTGGGAGGTGGGTCAGGGTTAGTTTCCCTTCTTAGATGGTAAACTGAGGCAACAAAGATTATGTCAACTGCCCAAGGAGACAAGGATTCAGTGGCAGAGCCAGGAACAGAATTCAGGAGCCCTGACTCAATCCCCGGCTCTAGCCACTCCCACAATGAACCTCATTTGTGTTTATTACACAACCTTAATTCCACTTATTTCTGCAACTGGAGCTTTTCTAGCCACTACTACACCTCTGGATCCTCTGTCTAATCCAGTCTCAGCATTTTCCCACTATTTTCATCCATTATGTGCCTTTGTTTGCTTTGATCCTATTGCCTGCTTTACACAGCTGACTGAATCAGCATTCAAGGGCTGTATCTGCTCTTCAGTTTCCCAGCAGCTGGCCTAAATTGTTTGCAGTTTGGTCTTCCCTTTGTGCCTTCTAACAAGCGTGGCATGGAGGGAGCAAGAGGTTACACTGATTGTAGGATTGAAAGTGGTGCCCAATTTATCTGTGTACCAGCTCAATTCATCTTTATTGAAAGCTAATTTGAAGAGGCCTAGGGTGACCATATTTCCCAAAGGGAAAACAGGACGCTGTATGGGGTGTGGCCCAAGCCCTAGCCCCCCTTTCTGCACGGGGGGCAGGCAGGGCTTTGGCAAGCAGAAACACATACTAGACAGGGTGACCATATTTCCAAAGGCTGGGGCTGGCATAGGTGCTCGCTTGAGCCCTGCCCGGCTACCTGCCTGAGCCCTGTCCCCCCTCGCCCCCATGTGGATCTGGCATCGCCTCTCCCCCCCTCCCCACATTCCCCCACACCCCACTTTTTTTGACCAAAGTGGGCATTTGTCCCGTGTGCTCTTGCCAACTGATCAAGTTGGCCAGAGCAAACGGGACAAACACCCACTTTTGCCAAAAAAGTCAGGACGGCTGGGATAGGGCTTAAAAAAGGGACTGTCCCGGCCAGAGTAAGACAGATGGTCACCCTGCTTGAAGCCTAACCATGTTTGGGGCTGTGGAAGGATATCATCCCTTTAGACCATGGTTCTTGGAAGCATGAGAAGCCGTACTGTGCTCACAAAAGATCTACAGAGCTCTATCATTAATACATGTGGAGGATGTCAGGGCCGAATCTGTTCTTGTTATCTATATTACAATCACACCCAGAGGGACCAATCAGGCTCCCGGTGTCCTGGGTGTTACACAAATGTACATGAAGTCACAGGTCCTACTCCAAAGAGTTTACAATCTAAGTCTAAAGGCAACACAAACAATTTAATGGAACAAGCAGGGAACTGTCTCAGGAGATAATTTCTGATTCTGCCACTGACTCCCTCTATGGCCTTGGGCAAATCACTTCACTTCTCAGTGCCTTTATTTCCCTGACTGTAACACAGGGATAACAGACACATTCATAGTATGCCCCAGTGGAAGGTGCTACCAAAGTGCAGAGTATCACTATGGACACAGGAAGGACCACACGGTGGAGAACAGGATACTCTGCAGCTGACTGCATGGAGAAAACAACAAGATGGACACACTTCAAACGCTCATACCAGATGTTAAGCAAAAGAGAAGAGTCTGTTGCAATGATACTCAGACCTCAGTGGTTCAGAAGCCAAATGAGTGACCAATATTACCCAAAAGAGCTACAGTACTGTGAATTCATTGTGTCATTTACTACAGTAGTATAAATGCAGATATAAACACTGTGATGGGGGAAATACTCCATTTACGTATAATTCTCACAGCAAAGTAACTGAACAAGCATTATTATTTGACCATCTACAATTGGTTAATAACCTAATAAAAGCATCCTGATAGGTTAATAATAGGGCTGTCAAGCGATTTAAAAAAATTAATCACAATTAATCACACAATTAAAAACATTAATCGCGCAATTAATCGCACTGTTAAACAATAACAGAATACCATTTATTTAAAGATTTTTTGATGTTTTCTACATTTACAAATATATTGATTTCAGTTACAACACAGAATAAAAAGTGTACAGTGCTCACTTTATATTTATTTTTGATTACAAGTATTTGCACTGTAAAAAAACAAAAGAAATAGAATTTTTCAATTCACCGAATACAAGTACTGTAGTGCAATCTCTTTATCATTAAAGTTGAACTTACAAATGTAGAATTAATTACAAAAAAACTGCATTCAAAAATAAAACAGTGTAAAATTTTAGAGCCTGCAAGTCCACTCAGTCCTACTTCTTATTCAGCCAATCACTAAGACAAACAAGATTGTTTACATTTGCAGGAGATAATGCTGCCCGCTTCTTGTTTACAATGTCCCCTGAAAGTGAGAACAGGTGTTTGCACGGCACTGTTGTAGCTGGCATTGCAAGGTATTTATGTGCCAGATGCGCTAAAGATTCATATGTCCCTTCATGCTTCAACCACCATGCCAGGGGACATATATCCTTGCTGATGACAGGTTCTGCTCGATAACAACCCAAAGCAGTACGGACCAATGCATGTTCATTTTCATCATCTGAGTCAGATCCTACCAGCAGAGGGTTGATTTTCTTTTTTGGTGGTTCAGGTTCTATAGTTTCTGCATCGGAGTGTTGCTCTTTTAAGACTTCTGAAAGCATGCTCCACACCCCGTCCCTTTCAGGTTTTGGAAGGCATTTCAGATTCTTAAACCTTGGGTCGGTTAGAAATCTCACGTTGGTACCTTCTTTGCGTTTTGTGAAATCTACAGTGAAAGTGTTCTTAAAACGAACATGTGCTGGGTCATCATCCGAGACTGCTAGAACATGAAATATATGGCAGAATGCGGGTAAAACACAGAGCAGGGGACATACAATTCTCCCCCAAGAAGTTCAGTGACAAATTTAATTGACGCATTATTTTTTTAGTCAGCGTCATCAGCATGGAAGCATCCCCTCTGTTATGGTTTTTAGCATTCTGGCACATAAATACCTTGCAATGCCAGCTACAAAAGTGCCATGCAAATGGCTGTTCTCACTTTCTGGTGACATTGTAAATAAGAAGAGGGCAGCATTATCGCCTGTAAATGTAAACAAACTTGTTTGTCTTAGCGATTGGCTGAACAAGAAGTAGGACTGAGTGGACTTGTAGGCTCTGAAGTTTTATTTTGTTTTGTTTTTGAGTGCAGGGATGTAACAAACAAAAAAATCTACATTTGTAAGTTGCACTTTCACGACAAAGAGATTGCACTACAGTACTTGTACAAGGTGAATTGAAAAATACTATTTATTTTATCATTTTTACAGTGCAAATATTTGTAATAAAAAATAATATACACTTCGATTTCAATTACAACACAGAATACAATATATCTGAAAATGTAGAAAAACATCCAAAATATTTAATACATTTCAATTGGTATTCTATTGTTTAACAGTGCGATTAAAACTGCGAGTAATCGTGATTAATTTTTTTGAGTTAATCGCATGAGTTACCTGTGATTAATCGACTGCCCTAGTTAATAATTAAATCACACAATATTTTAATAATTGGGGCTGTAAAGAGCCACAGAATACACAATAAAGAGCCACTTGTGGCTCGCGACCCTCACTCTGAGTATCACTGGTATATTACAAAACAGAATTAACTTCAAGATAGGGAGAGACCAGAGACTGAGAGTTTGTCTACACAGAACCATGGCTGTGAGTCTCAGAGTTAGGGTCAACGGACTAGGGCTCATGCTACTGAGCTAAAAATAGCAATATAGAGCTCAGGTTGGAGCTTGGGCTCTGAAACCAGGTGAGGGGTATCAGTCTCACAGCCCAAGTGGAACGTCTACACTATTTTTAGCCCTGTAGTGCAAGCCCCGTAAACCCAAGTCAGTTGACCTTGGCTCAGACTCACTGCCAAATGTTTTTTTTGTTTACTTTCCCCCAGTGTAGATGTATCCATAGTGTCCTTAAATATCCGATCAGTACAGAATCAGAGCTTTATTTACCTTGGTATCTAGGGTTGCCAACTCTGACTGAAGCTATTCTGGGAGATTGTTTCCCCCGCAACACGACGTAATGTCTTTAATTGTACTGAATCTAATAAAATCTCCCAGATTGCTTTCAATAGTCACCTGGAGATCGATGCGGATTCCTGTAGACTGCCAGCCAATCTGGGAGGGTTGGCAACCCTAATCTACTGTAAAGTATGATGACAGCAGCGTTCCCAGGATAATAGTTCTTAACCCATGCCTAGCACCTGTCACCCCAGGATCTCATAGGTTTGGTATTCTCCCCTTTTTAAGGACGGGAAAGCCAACACAGATAGCCTTGTGAAAACATGAATCATCTAACCCAAGTACACAAGCCATTGGCAGAATCAGGAATAGACCACGGGTCTCTGAGCCCCAATCTGCTTTCTAACCACTGTAACAACCCCTCACTGCCTCCCTCGTCACCCTACAATGAAACTTCCATCAACTCCACAAGTGGGAAAGGCTACCACTAGCCAAATGAGGACAAGATCATTTGGTTTCTTTAAACCACCAGCTTCCGATGTTCCAGCAGCTATGTGTACTTACTAACTACCAGAAGTTTAACTATTGCTTAGTTTCTTCCGAGCCAGTCTGAACTCAGAAGTGCCACAGCAGGTGCTGTGATCTCAAACCACAAAGGCAGGACCGACAAACACCAGTTATTCCTCATGCAATATAGCAGTAGGGGCAAAGAGCTAAGAGCCAGAGATTCGTTTGGTACTTCTGAAACGAGACTTGGTGAATTAATGAGAGATTTATAGAACTAGCAAGAGCAGGGACAACAATTAGGCAATGCAAGTTCTGTCCTTCCTATAGTACATCATACAAAGCGCTGCCAATGCACCTAAACCCTAACCAGCAGCCCCTTCTCTGACGATATTCTAGACCTGTCCCCTGGACCCAACCTAACAGCTCTGCTGATACCTCTCAATCCTGACCTACCAACTCCTCCCCTGGCAGTTCCAGTCCAGGACCCCCACCAAGCTCTGCAAAGACAATGCAGTCTTTCCTAGTGACACCACTGCTACTCTAACACAAGGTAATTCAAACACTGAGTGAGTTTTGAATGATCATAGAATCAGAAATGTATGGCTAGAAGAGACCTTGAGAGGTCATCTAGTCCAGTCCAGCTCCCTCGCCTCCAAGGCAGTACAAAGTAAACCTAGACTATCCCTGACATGTGTCTAAACTGTTCTTAAAAACCTCCAATGATGAGAATTCCACAACCACCCTTGGAAGCCTATTCCAGTGTGCTTAGCTATCCTTAGAGTGTTTTCCCTAATATCTAACCTAAAACTCCCTTGCTGCAGATTCAGCCAATTACTTCTTGTCCTACCTTCAGAGGACATGGAGGATAACTGATCCTCATCCTCTTTAACAACCCTCAACATAACTGAAGACTTAGCAGGTCTCCCCTCAGGCTTCTTCTCTCAAGAATAAACATTCCCAGGGTTTCGTTTGTTAAACCTTTTCTCACAGGTCAGGTTTTCTAAACTTTTTTATTTATTTATTTTTGCTGTCCTCTACTCTCTCTTGAACTTGTCCACATCCTTCTTAAAGTGTGGTACACAAAACTGGGCATAGTACTCCAACTAAGACCTCACCAGTGCCGAGGACAGTGGCACAGTTACCTCCCGTATCTTAGATACAATATTCCTATTAAGAAAAGGAGTACTTGAGGCACCTTAGAGATTAACCAATTTATTTGAGCATAAGCGTATGCATCCGATGAAGTGAGCTGTAGCTCACGAAAGCTTATGCTCAAATAAATTAGTTAGTCTCTAAGGTGCCACAAGTACTCCTTTTCTTTTTGCGAATACAGACTAACACGGCTGTTACTCTGAATCCATAATAATAATAATAATAGCCTTTTCCACAACTGTATTACATTGTTGACTCATTCAATTTGTGATCCACTATAATCCCAAAATCCTTTACAAAAGTACCACCACCTAGCCAGTTATCCCCGATTTTGTATATGTACATTTGATTTTTCCTTCCTAAGTGAAGTACTTTGCATTTGTCTTTATTGAATTTCATCTTGTTGATTTCAGACCAACTGTCCAATTTATGAAGCTGTTTCTGAATTCTAATCCTGTCCTCCAAAGTGCTTGTAACACCTCCCGGCTTGGTGTCATTTGCAAATTTTAAAAGTATACTCTCTACTCCATTATCCAAGTCATTAATGAAAATATTGAATACTACCAGACCCAGGGCAGACTCCTGCAGAAATCACTAGATACACCCTCCCAGTTTTAGAGCGAGCACTTGAGAACTACTGAGTATGATTTTACCAACAGTTGGGCATCCACTTTACAGTAATTTTATCTAGACCATGTTTCTCCGGATTTGCTTATGAGAATGTCATGCGGGACTGCACCAAAAGCCTTACTAAAAATCAAGATACATCAGATATACGGCTTTCCCCCATCCACAAGGTCTGTAACCCTGTCAAAGAAGGAAACTAGGTTGGTTTGGCATTATTTATTCTTGACAACTCCATGCTGGCCATTATTTGTCACCCTATTATCCTCTAGGTGCTTACAAACTGATTGTTTAATAATTTGTTCCAGCTTCTTTCTAAGCATTGAAGTTAGGTTGGCTGATCTATAATTCTCTTCATGCCTCTTTCTAAAAATAGGTTTTATGATAGAGGACTGGAGAAGGGCAAAGACCTCGACCGTCTACCCTGAATTCTTGAAGATAGTCATTAATGGTTCTGAGATTACTTAAGAAACTAGCTAAAACACTCTAGGGTGAATTTCATCAGGCCCTGCTGACTTAAATACATCTAACTTACCTAAATATTCTTTAACCTGTTCTTTCCCTAGTCTGCCTTGTGTTCCTTCCCCCTTCTCGTTGATATTAACCGTTTAAACATCTGATCACAATCAACTTTTTAAGTGAAGATTGAGGCAATAGGCATTAAACATCTTAGCCTTCTTAGTGCTGTCCGTTATTAGCTCCCCTTCCCTGCCAAGTAATGGATCTACACTTGCCCATGTCTTTCTCTTGATCCTAATGTATTTATACAACCTGTTCTTATAGACTTATGTCCTTTGCTGTAACTCATTTTGTGCCTTAGCCTTTCTGATTTTTCATAAATTCATAGATTGCCAGGCCAGATGGGACCGTTGTGATCAACTAGGGTGATGTTCTGTATAACACAGGCCAGAGAACTTCCCTAAAATAACTCCTTACGCAGATATGTTAGAAAAACAGTTGATCTGGATTTAAAAATTGTCAGTGATGGAGAATCCACCATCACCCTTGGTAAATTGTTCCAATGGTTAATTATCCTCACTGTTAAAAATTTACACCTTATTTCCAGTCTGAATTTGTCTAGCTTCAACTTCCAGCCATCGGATCATGTTATATCTCTGTATGCTAGTTTGACAAGCCCATTAGCAAAATTTTGCTTCTCATGTAGGTATTTATATTAGGGCTGTCAAGCAATTAAAAAAAAATAATAATGATTAATAGCGCTATTAATCATGCCGTTAAACAATAATAGAATACCATTTATTTAAAGATTTTTGGATGTTTTCTACATTTTCAAATATATTGATTTCAATTACAACACAGAATACAAAGTGTATGGTGCTTACTTTATATTTATTTTTTATTACAAATATTTGCACTGTAAAAAAACAAAAGAGATAGTATTTTTCAATTCACCTAATACAAGTACTGTAGTGTAATCTCTTTATCATGAAAGTTGAACTTACAAATGTATAATTATATGCAAAAAAAAAAAGTACATTCAAAAATAAAACCATGTAAAACTTTAGAGCCTACAAATCCACTCAAATCCTACTTCTTGTTCAGCCAATCCCTTAGACAAACAAACTTGTTTATATTTATGGGAGATAATGCTGCCTGCTTTGTGTTTACAATGTCACCTGAAAGTGAGAATAGGCATTCTCATGGCACTGTTGTAGCCAGCGTTGCAAAATATTTACATACCAGATGCGGTAAAGATTCATATGTCCCTTCATGCTTCTGCCACCATTCCAGAGAACATGCTTCCATGCTGATGATGGGTTCTGCTTGATAACAATCCAAAGCAGTGTGGACCAACGCATATTCATTTTCATCATCTGAGTCAGATACCACCAACAGAAGGTTGATTTCATAGGTGCCGACTCCGTGGGTGCTCCGGGGCTGGAGCACCCATGGGGAAAAATTGGTGGGCAGCTCCCTGCCCTGCCCCCCCCCCGCCCCAGCTCACCTCCGCTCCGCCTCTGAGCACACCGTGTTCCCACTTCTCCCCCTAGCTGCCAGCGCTTGCCGCCGCGAAAGCGGGGGAAGAGGAGGAATGCGGTGCACTCCGGGGAGAGGTGGGGCCGGGGCGGGGATTTGGGGAAGGAGTCCAATAGGGGCAGGAAGGAGGCGGAGTTGGGATGGGGACTTTGGGGAAGGGGTTAGAATGGGGGCGGGGCCAGGGGCGAGCACCACTGGCACCGGGAAAAGTTGGCACCTATGGCTGATTTTCTTTTTTGGTGGTTTGGGTTCTGTAGTTTCCACAGCAAAGTGTTGCTCTTTTCAGACTTCTGAAATTTTCCCTACACAAACAGCATTTTGTTTTAATTTACATGAGAATGAAACTACTGCCCCAAAGTTGAAACACCCACATTTTCCTGTCAGATATTCAAATTTAAAGTCTTAGCTGCCCACAGACAAGAGATCAGATTTTTTCTCCCCAGCCTTTTTGCTATACAGTAAGATTAAAATCACAAAAAGGACAGGAAGACTTGTGGCACCTTAGAGACTAACCAATTTATTTGAGCATAAGCTTTCGTGAGCTACAGCTCACTTCATCGGATGCATAGAATGGAACATATAGTAAGAAGATATATATATACATACAGAGAAGGTGGAAGTTGCCATACAAACTGAGGCCACTCAGTAAAAGACTTAAGGATGGCAATTTTGCAGCAGAAAATCTTCAAAAACAGACTCCAACGAGAAACTGCTGAGCTTGAATTAATACTCAAACTAGATACCATGAACTTGGGTTTGAATAGAGACTGGGAGTAAATGGGTCATTACATATATTGAATCTATTTCCCTGTGTTAAGTATCCTCACACCTTCTTGTCAACTCTCTAAATGAGCCATCTTGATTATCACTACAAAAGCTTTTTTCTCCTGCTGATAATAGCTCATCTTAATTAATTAGCTTCTTACAGTTTGTATGGCAACTTCCACCTTCTGTGTGTGTGTGTGTGTGTATATATATATATATATCTATATCTTCTTACTATATTCTATGCATCCGATGAAGTGGGCTGTAGCTCACGAAAGCTTATGCTCTAATAAATTTGTTAGTCTCTAAGGTGCCACAAGTACTCCTGTTCTTTTTGCAGATACAGACTAACACAGCTGCTACTCTGAAACCTATTAAAATCACAGAATCACAAGCTGGAGCTGGAGATGGAAATGGCCTATAAGTAGTTCGCTCCAAACGGTATGTTTTCCAATTCCAGTTACAAAGGTCCCAAATAACGAAGCTTCCATCCCTCTGGGGATTATTCCATAGCTGCATAGACTGAGAACAACAATGACAAACCTGTCAACCCTTCTCTTCAGTTTCTCAGTCACACACATGGATTTTTAATCCTCCTGTAATCTTGCCTCTCAGGACTCAACTTGCATTAAACCCAAATCTGTTCATTATTTCTGAAGAAACCAGACAACAGATTTGCCTTTAAGTTTTTAAGCATCAGGAAGGAAAACACTTATTACGAGAACATCTTGAGAGCCAGTCTAATTCACAGTCATAAACTGCAAAGTCAGTGTACTAAGGAGCTGGATGAACCATACAGCTGGTGGGCAGAGTGCCAAGTTCTGGACTCTACCACATGCAAGACAACTGGAATAGTCAATGAGATGTTCTTGCGGGCAGGTGCACCAGCAGCCGTCAGCAGGGCTAACAAATGCTTGGGATACGTGCGTCTTTGGTATAGTTTAGTATTGGAGGTCGCAGACTATGCACCCCTTAAAACAATGCCTGTTGTGAACTGCAGCTCCAAGCTGCCAAAGATTGCAGCCACTCTCAGGCTCAAGAAGGGGTCAATCAAAACTATGCTCTGCATTGAAGGAATGCTCAAGTGGAGCCAATACTGCTCAGCCTTTTGGACACTCAGATGGTGGTAAGGACCATACAACACTGGATAAGCTTTAGCGTGAGGGGAAAGAAGATCAGAGAGACAGCACCACATGGGTTTGCCAAGCCCCTGCCCTCCATTCCATTGTCCTTTGGCAGTGTGTTACCACACGACCGAGTGGAAGACCATCTGGCAGATATAGTGTCTTAGTCTGTACCATGAAAACTCCCTACATCCCTGGCCCAGGGGCTGTGGCAGCTACGGGATGGAACCATGAGCCCCTGTTTCTTCTTTGCTCCCTGCATAGGGAGGACTCCCTGAACTGGCTTCCATCACCCCACCCTCTCACCCTTTCAAGCCTGGCTTCAATGGGAACTGAACTCACAGCCCCACAGCCACATGGAAGCATTCTAGCCCTTGGCACCACAGCATTATCTGCTCCATGCAGAGATATAAGAAGAGGTTGGCAGCACAAGATCAGCAGCAGTGGTATTCACATAGGCCAGTCACTGAGCATACCCAGAGACCTGGGCTAACAGCAGGGAGGTCAGTTGGTAAACATCCCTTTAGGCAGCAGTTACACTCTCTGGTGGCAAGGGACTTGGCAAGCTGGTGATGTCCTGAGGACACAAGCAGCATCACAGCAAACTGAGCAACAATTCTGCTGGAAGCTGGTAAACTTCATCCACAGCTAAACGTTCTCTCTACTCTTCTGAGCTGGTAGAAAGATGTATGCTTAGCTTCCTAAGCAGTCGTGTGGCTGGCAGTCCACAGAGACAGTGTTGTTTGTTGGCCAGAGAAGGGGATAATGTCAGGATTCCTGGAATCTATCCCCAACTCACTGTCCACACGTTTATACTTCTCCATTCTAACCATCGCCCATTAAGTGATATCACAACACTAACTACAATGGAATGAAATTTAAAAGGGAACATTTAGGCAAGGAAACCTCCCTTACCATGAGATGAACCAGACGTTGAAAGAGAACGGCCGCAGCCCCATCTCTTGGGTCATCTATAGGCTGGTTTGGACAGAACACTCCGCAGGGAACCATCCTGCAATTGGCCTTGAAGGATGAGCTGGAAGAGCTAACTCATTTGATTGGCCTTTTATTTTGATTCTATCAAGTATTTAAGATGGAGGCCAAGAACCAAGAGTTTATTCACTCTGAGTTATACAACAGAAACAAAGAGCACCCAGCCCACACTAGTCCCCTTGAGAGTCGATTTAAAATTATACTGTCTACACTTAAGTAAGCAGAAAGCTTGATTACTTCCAGAACAGAATTGCCTACGTAATGGAATGAAGGTTCTGTTTTAAGGTCAAGGTCTTTTGTTCCTGAGAAATTCCCAGGAGAGTAATACCTCGGGTGCCCTGGTGTACACACTATGACATACACTGCAACCCATATCTTCTTACTACGATGCACAATGCGTCCTATAGATTGCAAGACTCTGGATTGTAATTGCAGAGCTCAGCCCTGCAGGTTTAACACTTTCCTTACAGCCACAGACAGCCTGGGTTCCCAGTGCAGTAAAAAAAGGGAGAGTTAGCACACCCTATGCAGTGTTGAATCACTGCCAATAAGAAACCAGAAGAGAGGCAGCTGCTTATTAAGACAGAAGATGAATTCAACTACATGAGCAGGTGAGCTGGAGCATTCTGAGCTAGACAGATTAGTTCTACCATGTTTTAAAAAGACTCCACTCCCTACCAGTCAATCAAGGGAGCACAATGGAAGCATTACATCAGACCAATAAATCAGCTTAATGTATAGGGCTAGCAGTTTCTCAGATCTGATTAACCCTTTCTTGACAAATCTGCCCCACAGTTGTACAAGGAGTTCAGCCCTTTGGATTGTTACAGGGCATGGAAGAGAAGAAATGCTCTCCTGGCCCCTGGGATCATCTAAAGATCCAGGCTCAAGGGGCCACAACAAGCTGCTTTATGTTCAACCCAGTAAGAATAAAAAGAGTTAAATACAAGGCTGACTATTGCAATTGGTCATCTTGACAAGCACTAAGATGCAAGGGCTCTCCTACAAATGCCATCTAGACACAAAGTGAGACATCATCCCCTTAATGACACCCACTAATCATAATCTGCTGTATTAGAAAACCATCCTCCCAGCAAATTGTCAGAGGGCTGCCCTGATCCTGTTCCACCACGAAGGCTGAGAATTCCAGCCAGCTCCCTTCACATTCTTTCCAAGGATCCTGCTGCAGGGCCTGGGGTAGCCTTCGGCCTACGTTAGGAAGCTGGACACCTAGGATGCCACATGGGTGGGGAAGTTGCTGAGACAGGACATGGGCAGCCACTATCACTTCCCAACAGGCTAGTCTTAGACCATGGAGTTTCTGCCCAATCCCTGGGGGTACTAGTTTCTATCTCATCAAGTGACTGGTTGCCTTTGGATCTTGAATGTGTCCTAAAATCCTTTGTGCAAACTGTCATGACACCCTGCTTTGGAGCACACCTGCAAAGGATTCTGGGAATGGTGTGCCCACTGCAGAGAACGGACACCATTCAGAGGAATGCATGTCTGAGGCAGGGGACACCAGGTGAGTTGTTGAGCTAGGTGGAAGAAGGGAGCAGTGATTTGTTGGGGGCTGTGACCCTTCTTTGTCAAGGTTGTCAGCATGCCTAGGGTTGTCTCTGGCAGTACAAAAAGAAAAGGAGGACTTGTGGCACCTTACAGACTAACAAATTTATTTGAGCATAAGCTTTCGTGAGCTACAGCTCACTTCATTGGATGCATTCAGTGGAAAATACAGTGGGGAGATTTATATACACAGAGAACATGAAACAATGGGTGTGTATATAAATCTCCCCACTGTATTTTCCACTGAATGCATCCGATGAAGTGAGCTGTAGCTCACGAAAGCTTATACTCAAATAAATTGGTTAGTCTCTAAGGTGCCACAAGTCCTCCTTTTCTTTTTGCGAATACAGACTAACACGGCTGCTACTCTGAAATCTGGCAGTACAGTACATGATTCTCATAGCAGATAGCTTTGAAGCCTCAGACTCGTCCACACACGCTAGCCGGAAGTAAAGGACAAGGGAGAGAGCACAGTGCGTGGATGCCAGAATGGGGGTGCACTGGGGGCATTTAACTGCACACCCTGCAGAATGGCAGGTGGAGAGTGGCACTTTCAAATTGGCAACCTACAGCCCTCTGCCCTCCACCATGCATCCTCTTCCCAGAAGACTGCAGCAGCGACATTCAGAACAGCAAGGCAAGGTAGACCCAGGGGAAAGCTAGGAAGCCTTCACTATGTATAGGGCCCTACCAAATTCATGGTCCATTTTGGTCAATTTCACAGTCATAGGATATTAAAAATCATAAATTTTGTGATTTCAGCTATTGAAATCTGAAATTTCCCCGTGTTGTAATTGTACGGGTCTTGACCCAAAAAGGAGCTGTGGGGAGAAGGGGAGGGGTCACAAGGGTATTGTAGGGGGGGTTGCAGTACCGCTACCCTTACTTCTGTGCTGCTGCTGGTGGCAATGCTGCCTTCAGAGCTGGGCAGCTGGAGAGCGGCGTCTGCTGGCCGGGAGCCCGGCTCTGAAGGCAGAGCCGCCATCAGCAGCAGCACAGAAGTCAGGATGGCCTGGTATGGTATTTCCACCCTTACTTCTGCACCGCTGCCTGCAGAGCTGGGCCCTCAGTCAGCAGCTGCCGCTCTCCAGACACCCAGCTCTGAAGGCAGCAGTGCAGAAGTAAAGGTGGCATGCTATGGTATTGCCACTCTTACCTCTGCGCTGCTGCTGGCAGGGCACTGCCTTCAGAGCTGGGAACTCGGCCAACAGCGACCACTCTCCAGCTGCCCAGCTCTGAAGGCAGCGCAGAAGTAAAGGTGTCAATACCGTGACCTCCCTAAAATAACCTTGTGACCCCCCTGCAACTCCCTTTTGGGCCAGGACCCCCAATTTGAGAAATGCTGGTCTCCCCCATGAAATCTGTATTGTATAGGGTACAAGCACACAAAAGACCAGATTTCACGGGAGGAGACCAGATTTCACGGCCCTTGACTCATTTTTCATGGCCATGAATTTGGTAGGGCCCTAACTATGTACACTCACATCCGGTCCCACCTCAAACCCCTTCACTAGCCTCCCTCATCTCTTAACTCTGCCCAAGCCACAAAGCTGGCCCACTCCACATACCCTCCCTCTCACAAGCCCTGGAACCCGTGATCAGGCTTCCTCCCTCTCCACTAACGCTCTTCAAACACTTCTTCCCCAAGACTTGCAACCCCTATTCTTCCCTTCTCCGCCATGGGGCACGTGCATGAAAGCATACGCGTGGGTGTGTGCACTCAAAGGCGTAAGGAAAAGACAAAGGAGAGAGAACAAAAATATTAGGCCAGTGCCAGCCTCCAAGAAACATCAGCCATGCAGCAAGAGCTCAGCCTCATTGGTATGACATGTCCCTTTGTCCCCGTTCCCAAGCTGCAGTCTGTCCACATACATCCTACCTCTTCATTTACCTTGCAAGCTCTTCAGGGCAAGAACCTTGTCTTATTTATCTGTGCAGCACCAAGATAAATAATGCTAATGCAGGTTAATGCTAATGCGCCATTTATGGTGCTAATGCAGGATTTGGGAGGGTTGGGGGAGGAGATGCCTCATGCTCCCCCACTCTCAATATTCAATGTCTTAGCCCCCCCCCAGCACTACTCCTGCCCTGCAGATAATGCTTTGTTTTGGCTCTATTCGGATATTAAATCCCTGCCCTACAGTAACTGCTCAGGAGCGTTTTATGAATGGATGGGCTGCCTGGGATTTGCAAGCTGCTGAATATAATAAGGTGGATTCTCTGAGGCTGAATGATTGTGGGGGCAGCTTTGATGAAAGCGCACGCAGCAAATGCATGGCACTCCTGCGCTGTGGAGAGCTCAGCTGCAGTGCAGGGGGGAATTCTGCAAGCCAGGCAGCGACATGCGTACCTCAAGCTGGGGCAGGATTTAGCCTTTAAACCTTTATCTACCCTTGCTCTGGTCCATTTTAGTCATGTGTTCAAGGTCTGTGTGTGTGAGCATGCTGGAGAGGCAGGAGGAAGATCAGGGAGATCTTCCCCAACCACTCTCAAAACCCCTTTCTCTGGCCAAGCGACTGCTGCACATGGACCCCCATCTGGTGATTACTCAGAGGGGTTATCTGAGCGTGATATGGAGCACTGCCTCCTCGCCAGCGACCGAACCCACTGCCTCCTGACACAGCCCAGGGAGGTGACTTCTGAGCTGGCTCCGTGTTGCCAGGCTATGCCCAAGCACAACAGCCATTCTGTGTCATGATTCTGTGGGTTCTGCTCACCTTCCTTTGTTCCCAGCAGTACTCTAGGCCAGAGCTCTCTCCTTGTTTTCTTATAGCCCATGTATTGCCTTTCACAGTGCCTTGCAGCACCTTGCCCAAGATTTTCAGCAATGCCTAGCGAGACTGGCTCCCTCCGTTTTTGGGGAGCCCTAGCTGAGATACCTTAAATCCAGGAGGGGGGTTGATTTCATAAAGCACCAAACACCTGCCCCTGAAAATCAGGCCCTTTAAATGTGTCAATTTGGGCACCCAAAAACCACTAGGCATGGCTGAAAGTCCAGGCTCTAACTTTCACCCTTGGTGGCAAGAGAACAGTTTGCACAGAAGCCAAAGCCCACATAGCTACACTTTAATGGGGGGTTAGCCATACCCTCAAAAGAAGCTCCCACTTTTATTATAGGAGCTCTTCTCTCCTGACTACACACAGAGACCCACGCTAAAGGACACCTCTGCCTGGTTCCTCCAGAAAATAATCCACTCTTAGCTAATTAAACAAACAGGGGGCTTGAAGCTGCTAATTAGCTTCCCATCTGGCACAGATCTGGGGGAGGTAGGGGTAGTCTGTGTTTTACAGCCAATAAAGGTGAGAGGGGAAAGAACTGGAAGTCTCTCTCTCCAGCGAAGCTTTTGCTAAGACAAACAGCCCATGTGTGCTAACCACAATGAAATTTCATCTTTTAATTGCTTGGTTGCTGGAAAAGGCCCCACATGAAAGGAAGAGAAAGCACAGGCAGCTGTTGCAAGATGTGTTGCTGGCATGCATAAGGCAGACAAGGCACTCTACATGCTAGCAAAAAGAAAAGGAGGACTTGTGGCACCTTAGAGACTAACAAATTTATCTGAGCATAAGCTTTCGTGAGCTACAGCTCACTGCATCGGATGCATTCAGTGGAAAATATAGTGGGGAGATTTTATATACACAGAGAACATGAAACAATGGGTGTTACCATACAGACTGTAACAAGTGATCAGGAAAGGTGAGCTATTACCAGCGGGGAGGGGACCTTTTGTAGTGATAATCAAGGTGGGCCATTTCCAGCAGTTTACAAGAACAGTAGGAGGGGAAATAAACAAGGGGAAATAGTTTTACTTTGTGTAATGACACATCCACTCCCAGTCTTTATTCAAGCCTAAGTTAATTGTATCCAGTTTGCAAATTAATTCCAATTCAGCAGTCTCTGGTTGGAGTCTGTTTTTGAAGTGTTTTTGTTGAAGAATTGCCACTTTTAGGTCTGTAATCGAGTGACCAAAGAGATTGAAGTGTTCTCTGACTGGTTTTTGAATGTTATAATTCTTGACGTTTGCCACATCACATCACATCAGCCACACTATCAGAGGCTCGTTCACCTGCACATCTACCAATGTGATATATGCCATCATGTGCCAGCAATGCCCCTCTGCCATGTACATTGGCGAAACTGGACAGTCTCGACGTAAAAGAAGAAATGGACACAAATCAGACATCAAGAATTATAACATTCAAAAACCAGTCGGAGAACACTTCAATCTCTCTGGTCACTCGATTACAGACCTAAAAGTGGCAATTCTTCAACAAAAACACTTCAAAAACAGACTCCAACGAGAGACTGCTGAATTGGAATTAATTTGCAAACTGGATACAATTAATTTAGCCTTGAATAGAGACTGGGAGTGGATGGGTCATTATACAAAGTAAAACTATTTCCCCTTGTTTATTTCCCCTCCTACTGTTCTTGTAAACTGCTGGAAATGGCCCACCTTGATTATCACTACAAAAAGTTCACTTCCCTGGCCCCCGCCGCTCTCCTGCTGGTAATAGCCCACCTTTTCTGGTCACTCTTGTTACAGTCTGTATGGTAAAACCCATTGTTTCATGTTCTCTGTGTATATAAAATCTCCCCACTATATTTTCCACTGTATGCATCCGATGAAGTGAGCTGTAGCTCACGAAAGCTTATGCTCAGATAAATGTGTTAGTCTCTAAGGTGCCACAAGTCCTCCTTTTCTTTTTGCGGATACAGACTAACACGGCTGCTACTCTGAAACCTGTCTACATGCTAGCAGTAAGGCTGCACCTCCTGACTGGTGGGAGGGGGGCATTCGCCGACTTGCCGATGGAGTTGCTGTCACTGAGAGAACCTACATTTTCTCTTCTATCTTATTGGCGCTTGTATCCAGTGTGATAATCCAGCAGGCAAAGGGTCAGAATTGATCAGCATCAAATCACTGTCCTGCTTGCTCTGTCCTGTTTACAGAAATAGCTGCTCACAAAACAAATCAAAGCGTCTGAGTTACCTCTCCAGCCTTGTTTGGCTTTGCTCAGTCACTCACCTGGATGGATACTGAATGAGTATTCCCACTGCTACCTGCAAACTAAAAGAGTGACCATGTGGTCTAATGGGCCAACCATAGGCCTGAGAGCCAGGCACCCCTGAGTTTAATACCAGCTGGAACAATGATATAGAACTTGGGCAAATCACTTCCCCTGTTAGTTTCCTCATCTGAAAAATGGGCATGCAACTTAGCTCACGGAGGAAGGCTCTAAGGAATGGTTGTTATTAGCCTGGCCAAGCTCACCCACTACCTTCACATACAGCACTTTGCAGGTGCATATAAGAGAACACAGGAAGGGGCTCTACCAGGGCTATACAAGAATATTAAGGTCATTCAATGGTATAGGGTTACAATATAAAAAAGTCATTGCCATTTGCGTTGGGAAGTCTGATCTCTTACTTTTAGGAAGTTTGTTTTTCATCCCATGGTCCAAATGGAGATTTATTTTGACAGGCCAGATAGTCAGTGTAAAAGAATTCCTCTTGCAAGATCAGTGCAGAAGAAACTAAGTTACAGGGCTAGCAGAGTAGACAGTTGAAAGAAGATATTTATAGCTGGCTATGCAGGCTGAAAGTTACGAACTCAGCCTCTGCAGGCTTCTCAGCCAGCTCTCACCACCACATCAGCCCTGCCAACAACCATCAAATCACACAAGCAAGAACCTCTTCAATGGGCAGATTTTGACTATTAATCATGTCAGAATGGATGAGTCACTAACCAGGAACCATGCTGGTCTAAGGGTAGTTTCATGCAGGGAGCTCCAGCTCATCTTAAACTGAGGCCAAATTACAGCAGAGCACCTGAGGCTGCCCGTCACAGTGACCAGTACTGTCTCAGTTTCCTTGTGCTTCTCCTGTTGCCTCTTGTCTTATACTTAGATTGTAGTCTGCAGTGTATAGCTGTGTCGGCCCCAGGACATAAAAGAGACAAGGTGGGTGAAGGACTATCTTTTACTGCACCTATTTCTGTTGGTGAAAGAGATGTGCTTTCCAGCTCACACAGAGCTCTTCTTCAGACTTTTCCCAGACCTGAAGAGCAGCTCTGTGTGTGCTTCAAAGTGCATCCTTTCACCAACAGAAGTTGGCCCAATAAAAGATATTACCTCACCCCCCTTGTCTCAGTCACATTGTAAGGCATTTGGAGCAGGCATTGTCTGTCTGTTCTGTGTTTGTACAGTGCCTAGCACAATGGGGTCCTGGTTCATGACTGAAGCTCCCAGGGGATACCACAATACAAATCATAAATAAGAATAAATAGTAATAATCCATGCTTTTACCAAAGCACCATGTGGACCCCTTAAGATAGGGCACTGCTGTGATGAGCCCTGGCCCCAGTTCAAGTCTTAAGTGTCTCAAATGTCCAAAGTGGGTGAAAGGTGGAGAGAATATCAATTCAGCCTCTATACATTTTACAGAACAAATGTTGCTGAAGAATCATAGACGACCCTTCCACACAGTCCTAGACACTCAAAATACCAAATATTTGGCAGGAAATGAGTGTACTCTGTTACTCAATGGTATTCCTCCAGCAGGGCAGGTAGCATTTTAAGGATCTGAAACTAACTGGGGAAAAATGTTCATCACAAACAGTGGGTCTAAATGCTAGTCGGAAATAAAAACTGAAGTGATTGCAACTGGTGCATTAACCTCTCCTTAATTTCTGGAGCCTACAGATGTCCCATTAGGAGCTCACACACTGTGAATGTTAATCAAGGCTCAGAGGAACACTGAACTGAACAATCCTTGAAGCTCATATCCAAGCCGGAAATCTGAGCTATTACCAGCAAGAGAGTGAGTTTGTCTGGGGGGGGGGGGCGGAGGGTGAGAAAACCTGGATTTGTGCTGGAAATGGCCCAACTTGATGATCACTTTAGATAAGCTATTACCAGCAGGAGAGTGGGGTGGGAGGAGGTATTGTTTCATGGTGTCTGTGTATATAATGTCTTCTGCAATTTCCACAGTATGCATCCGATGAAGTGAGCTGTAGCTCACGAAAGCTTATGCTCAAATAAATTGGTTAGTCTCTAAGGTGCCACAAGTCCTCCTTTTCTTTTTACTATGTGTACAAACACCATCTGTCAACATGCAGTGACCACGTAGAGCATTTCACAAGTCAGCCTGTAATGGAAGTATGTGGCTTAGCTGAACGCATATAATCTTCAACAGTTTCTGCCTAGAGCAACCAGGAAGCCATCAATGCTATAACTGTTGTGATTTAGCAATACTACCCAACTCCATCTCCTAATGCAGTGCATTGTGTTTGGAGAACAAAAAATGCACTGGTTCAACCACAGTTCTAAGGTGCACTGTGTGCAGAAGTGCTAGACACTCTTACGATGGGTTGTCTCTTCTTAAAGCTATGACTGACGTTATGCATTGTTATCTTCCCTTCCCCCAGGTGAAGCGTCCAACTCCTCTGCCTGTAGAGATTGAGGAGGCATGGTGGCAGAAAATCTGTGCCTGAAACCAACTGAACTTTCTGATGAAACAGACAACCCAAATAAACAAACACCTACAGCCCCAAACAAAACCTCAGAAAGCCAACAAAAACTGGCCCCAAGGTGGACAAATGATGCCATGGCTGTTCTTACCAGATCCTGGCAAGCTGCAGGCTCACGGAGAAGGCAGCGGTGACTGACAGAGCTCCAGACTGCTGGAGCCTGCATGATTCCTGAAATGGGTCCCCATTTTCCTCTTGATGTGAGAGTCCCATTAGCCTTACAGGGCTTTGTGAGCAGCAAGCAGAGAATATGGAGGTGGGGTTTTCCCCCTCTGTCTTTTTAATATCTAGTTGTACCATTAATGAGAAATCAAAGCAAATATTGATAATTTGTTATACAAAATCATTATGTAAGCAGTTGAGCATATTTCAAAAGACAAGATTACAGCACAGAAGAAACAGACCTGCAGCCTTCTGTCTGAAGTACAATTTTTATAACCTCCGAAATGCACACAGAATAATCACTCCCATAAATGAATATTTGCTACTGTCTTATCCAGCCCATGCTCAGCAGGAAAGATATCTAAAGAAATCAAACACACTGGCAAGGCAGCAGGGTCTAAAGGATTGAGAACAAGGAAACTCCTGCATTCCATTCCCAGCCCAGTCACCAAACTGCCTCCAGCCCAGGGCTCCAAATGCCCTGCTCTAACAATTGTTATCATGTTTATAATGCTAGTGCCAAGGGTCCAACCCAGATCAAGCCCACACTGTGGTAGGTACTATACAAACACAGTAGTGAACAGTTCCTGTCCCAAACAGCTTCCACTATAAATAAACAGGAGACAACATTATCATCCTGACATTAGAGAGCCAAAGTTTACAAAGGAAGATCAAAAGGAATAAAGAGATAAGGCGTTCAATACCTCCTTCTATATGAAGTTCGCTTTCCCCTCACAGACACACTCACAAATAGCGTCCCCAATCCCACACACAATATGGCAGTGTTTACATTTCAGTCAGTCATTCTCAGAAGACAGAGCCCCGTTACTGTAGATAAATGTCAGCTACCTGTAGTGGAGAAGTTGACCTTCTGTATTGTAATCCCGGTATATTTCATATTCTTTCTCAAACACTCCGGGAGGTGAAGAACTGCAACATAGGAATGGGGAAGAAGGAAGTTACCAAGGACAGCAATTTGCATCAATATTTTAGCTTGCGGGTGACAGGGATGTACCCCCACCCACATTCACAGACACTGTCCTCCAATCCCCACAAGCCTGGGGACCACACTCAGAATTCTTATCTCTCAGGTGGCTCAGTTACCATCATTTAGCCATCCATGGACTGTAACAGATTTCTACTTCCCTTGGATTGCTCTCAACTGACTTTCCTCAAAACCCCAAATAGGTCATATTTCCCCCTGAACACTAACTATACATTAAGAAAGGATCCAACAAAGCGTGCCCATAACAAAAGCATCTCACGATCTTGTCCCACAACCTTCGTCCCTCTCAAACCATCTCCTTTCCTAGGGCTTGTCACTCCATACCCATATATTTGAAAGCCATTCTACATTAGCACAGTACTCCATACGATGTTGAGGGCAAGGACTATATAAAGTTTAGCATGCTGTCGGCACAGAAATAGATAAAATACATTGCAACTTATTGTAAACTCTGCAGGGCCAGAGATTTTGGTTTTGGTTTTTTGTTAACTCATCTGCACACCTATGGAGAGCCTGCTCAATGTTTTGTTAGTCAGGCAGATTTTCAGAGGAGAACTACTATGTAGAAATGGCCCCTTGCTACTCGGTAAAGTCTGTCCTCCACCCTCATCTGTACATGCCGACTTCAGTGGACGGGACAACATTACTACTTTTTTACTTGCATTAGCCCTGCAGTGCCAAGACAACGAAGAGGGAGCTGGACAGTCTACTCCCTGGGCAATGAGCAACAGAATTGTTTACCAAGTTCCAAACACCTGTGAACCCAGCTTGATTCTCAGATTCTGGAGGAAGTTTACAGGACTGGCAGTTAGAAAACACAAACACTCTACACTGAGTAGATTTGATCTGGAGTCATTGAGAGAACAAGCCTGGAGCCTCATAATGCCATTTTTGAAGCGTTGCTTTCCAGACTAGCACATTTTAAAGCCTCTCTCTCACACACATAAATATTATACAAGGTCAAAGGTCAGTTGCCCCTTGACATTCTTGATACTCCCACTTCACGTTCCTCCAGATTGAACACAAAGCAGAGATGCATTTCTCTTTACACCTTACTCCATTTAGGCACTAGATTTAGCTTACCCTAGCTTTCTTTGTCTAAAGGCAGCATTCACATTTTTATATAAATGTGCATATATGATTCAGCGCAAAAGAGCTACACCTCCAGCTTTGCTTAACATGCAGCTGTAATGGCACGGGGAAGTAGGGGGACTCTCTTCCCCTTAACAACACTCTGTAACAGGCTGCATAAATCATCAGGCTTATTTATTTATAGAACGCCTGGCAATTCACACACACTGAACAAAAGGTTGGACATTTATTTTGTTAGTTCCTTATACAACAAAGTGCAAAGCTAGAGAAACTACTTCTTTCTGATCAATTCTCCAAAAGATATGGTGTGAAAACACACACACAGACACAGAGTTCAGATTAGATGCTGGTTTCAGAAAGAAGAAAAAAAGCCATCTTCCTATTAGGATAGAACTCAAATTTTATTCAGGAAAGTGGCAATAAAATTAAGCTTCTGTCAAAGCTAATTTCAATGAGGCTTCTGAGCCTTAAAATTATGACTTGCAGAAGCACTGTGTTCAATCACTTAATCCCTTTTCTTTCTCTCTATGCAGCACATGCACATGTTCTCCCTGCCTCACTCTCTTGGTATCCGGCCTATTCTGCAGTCCTTGTGTTCTCGTCTTGAGTTCTGAATCCAAATCCAAAGACGACGGTAACTCCTCCACAAGGAGCTGCGATCTCCTTTCACACAATCTGCTGAGGCTTGGCTCAGGCAACTTCAGAAGGCTGGGACGTAACTTAGAAAATGGTCCAGCTGTGGGCTCTATTCAGAGTCTATTGGCTTCAGTGGACTGGAATAGGCTCTAGCTAAGCAAGGTCTTCAAGCAAGTTTTAAAAGCTTGGATTAGAAGCTGCAGGCTGACCAAGTGGACTGGGATGAAGTTCCTCTGTTACAGCAAACATCTGAAACGAAGGGCACTCAGCACCCCTCTGCTTCCCAGAACAAACTGCCCGAGGCAAAGGGAATTTACCTCTCTCAAGTCCCGCTTTGTTCTTCCGTACCTGAATCACAGACGGGGCTAGTGGAACAGGCACTGCCATGGCATGTCTTTAGCCAGTTCGTTACCCAGGAAGGAGTTGACCACAGTAAGTCCTGGTCTCCCTTCTGTCTAACTATCCCACAGAACTTCTGGGAGGCTTGGTGAGTCTGGGAGATTGTTTTTAATCAGCAAGTGGGAAGGTTCTTCCAGATGCTCAAGACAGAGGCTCCAGTACAGTAATGTTGCTTTTAAGACACCTTTTTGCCAGCGGAGTCTGCAAGACTCAAGTCCCAGTTTTCTGAGGTAGGTGGGAGCTCACAAGTGAATTAAGCTTGTATTTATGCACAAAAAATGAACAAATTACCCAGATGTAAAGAGTCCATGAAATTCAGATGGTGCAAATCAGCACTGACTGCAACTAATTATTCGGCTATATTTTATTTTTTCTAGTTCATGTCACCCTCTCTATGTTTAGCTATACCCAGGGTTCTTTTGGGGCATTATACATTTGAAGAACTGACACATAAGATATCTCCTTCAACAAGATTGCACAATGTACCCTTGTGCTTTAAATGCCTGTGAAATACGAGCAAATGCAAGTGTTGCTGGGATTACTGTCCAAAGTACTGATTTTTAAGTTTTCAGTGTAAAGCTTGAAAGTTCACATAGGGCTACTCAGATGAAGCAGCATTTAATATGTTCTGCCCTAAACTATGCTCATATTCACTTGGCAGATGTTAGTGCCTTGCCGAGCTTCAAAGAAAGTGTCACGAGATGTCAGCCCAAGAGCAATTAGAAGAGAGTGACTCAAATATCAGGCTTGTACATGAGTGAGCTCTCAATGACCCAAAGCCATATACGGTATGTGCTGCTGCATGGTCACAAGATCACATGGCAAGAGGCAAGCTTTGGAGTAGCTAACAATCCCTACTCCCATCCTAAGTATTGCAGCAAGATCCTGGAGGAGACTACATGTTGGGAGAAATAAGGGATGTTATTCCCTGGTCCTTGCTCCCTGTTTCTGGGCACACAATGGACAGTATGGCTCTTCATGCCGTTGCTGGTGAATCACAGTTTGATTGTAATCAGCTCCTCCTACTGAAGCACCAGGCTGGAAATGATATTGATGGCAACTATCTTGTCCCTCACTTGCAAGTTACAAGTTTCAAGGTCATGAGAAATATGGTAACGTCATTTATGACAGACGGTCCACATGAACGACTTATTTTATAGCAGATCAGAATTCACCACTCCATAACTGTTGCTAAGAACGCACTACTCATTATCTTAAGGTTGATTTTTGAAGGTTCTGACTCTGAAAAATAAAATCCCTTGAGAGGACAGAATATTGAGTAATTGACAAGACTGAGGGAAGGGGGAAAAGCCACTGTATCGGACAGGAGCCTGGAAAAATAAGCCATCACTCAAGTTAGAAGATCTGTTTTATAGCATCAGCAGGAATCTTAGCAAACTTTCAAAGGAAACTAGCTCTGTCCCTGTTGACAGGCCTACATGAGTCAGATCATCTACAAGTTGTCGTGTTTTTCTTAAGAACATCAGAAAGGCCATACTGGGTCAGACCAAAGGTCCATCTAGCCCAATATCCTGTCTTCCCACAGTGGCCAATGCCAGGTGCCCCAGAGGGAATGAACAGAACAGATAATCATCAAGTGACCCATCCCCTGTCGCCCATTCCCAGCTTATGGCAAACAGAGGCCAGGGACACCATCCCTGCCATCCTGGCTAATAGCCATTGATGGACCTATCCTCCATGAACTTATCTAGTTCTTTTTTGAACCTTGTTATAGTCTTGGCCTTCACAACATCCTCTGGCAAAGCGTTCCACAGGTTGACTGTGCGTTGTGTGAAAAAATACTTCTAGATGCACAAACAAGTACCGTATGATTGACAGATCAATGGAATTGCATGTGGACATAAGTGACCACGGGTCTGGTAGAGCAGGAAGATTTAAAGGAGGATGAATAACAATAAGTATAATAAAAGGAATGCAATAAAGGAAGGAGCAAAAAAATTTATGCCAACATAAAAGAATTTTAACAACTAAATAGCTACTATTCCTATGTGGACGGCTTCTTTCCAAGGCTTGCTACTTCTGTAACATACAAGGGCTGTTTAGTTGAGTATGAGACAAAAAGATAGGTCAATCCAATGTTGGTCCTTCCTGTCCTGTCCACTTCACATCAGGATACACACATGGAATTTCCAAACTTCACTACAACACTGGACACTGTTCCTTTGACACATGAGATTAGTAATGGGGGGATTCATTACCTAGCCCTGAGATTTCAGGTTGAGAGTTCCAATATTCTGGAAGATGCATCCTTGAGGTCAAGGACATGAGAGCCCAGCAAGGGAAGGAAGACAAGGAGGCAGTAGGTAGTTAGAGTCCCCCATTAAACTCCCTGGCTTAAGCTCTAATGGTGTAACCAAGGGCTCCCCACGATTCTTAGCATAAAGGGAGAAACAAATGTCTTGGGGAAACCCCCAAATCTCCAACTTCTCTCTTCCCCCCAGCCTCACAGTAAATTGCCAAGTCAGTTCGCCTTTTTAATCTAGATTTCCAAATATTTTAAGGTGGGGGTCATCAAATCCAGAGCAGCCTGCTGCTGCCCAGATTCCCCTGAATGCATTGCTTCAGCTCTGAT
The DNA here is from genome assembly GCF_965152275.1 of Natator depressus. Lineage (NCBI taxonomy): Eukaryota > Metazoa > Chordata > Testudines > Cheloniidae > Natator > Natator depressus. The sequence goes on from NC_134235.1 coordinate 3,838,274, forward strand.
TGACAGACTCCAAGAATGCTTCACCAATTGATGTCACTGTATATCTAATGTTTAGAGCAACTTACTCAGGAGAATTAAATTCTGAGCGAGCATCCTTCACAGCATGCTGCAGAGTCTTAAATGCACCAGACTGAGTTAAAAACTCCAGTTTCCAACTGTCATAACACCATGCAGCCCCAAGGGGCCAGGAAACACCTCAGCATGAACGCCCAAGGGGGAAGGGGATTGTCACTTTTTTGCCTCTTTGCTGAGGCCATTTGGTCACATTCTGAAAATTTGGCAAAACCAAACAAAAGAGTGTTCCTGCCTTTGTGACTCCTTAGCATGATGAGCTAATGTAGATCTCATCTGTGACACCATCAGTCTGTGACATCCCTTCAGCAAAGGCCTTTAACTGCTTCCTTCTACCCAGCGCTGTAGAAGCTGATGCTTGGCAAGACGGAGTGCACGTGAACTTCGCTCCATTGGCTCCATTTAGTTAACACACATGCCGGCTACTGGCCCACAGTCATAAGACTGAGACAGACATTATGGAATGCTGCCATCACCCAAAACGCTTGGGTTGGTTGATTTGCCTTTGGTCCACTATGATCCATGGGGCGGGGGTCAGCTTGTTCAAGAATTAGTACAAACACTACAGAGAAAATTACACAAGTCCTGCAAGTTGGAAATAGGTTCAGGACAAAGGCTTCCACTGCTGCATTTTCTGTGGTAGTTAAATGGCAGTGCATCGCACGTGCAGCTGTCTTCGTACCATATAAGCCTTCTAAGCAGCAAAGATGCTTTCTAGCCCCCCATGAGGATGAGCCATCAGATACTGATTTATTCTAACTCCAACATTTCTAAGACGACCCTGAAATTCTACTTGCTTATGACAAATTTATCTATCTTTGATAGTCGTGTACAATGTCTTATCATGGCACATGAGTAAGAAGTCTGTGCCTGGGCTAGTAAGTCTTTGTGACAGAGATGGCAATTTCCTGCTATATCCTTGACAAAAGGTACTGAATTAAGTTTAAGTCTCTTTGGGGTCTACTGAATTAAATGAATTATGTATGTATTATTGTGGGCTGGGACATGGGCAATGGGTGAAACCCCTCTTCAAGGAGGCTAAACCACCACCCCCCCCTTCTGCCTGAGACACCCCCTCACTCCCCCGTGACCAGAGGAGTCCCGCCAGCCCGCCCCAGTTGCACCAGCTAGCCCAACTCCCAGACCAGCCCGTGCCGTATCGGCCGGCCTGACCCCCTGCCTTGGTTTTAGTGTAGCATTAACAGATGGCTCGAGTGCATTGGTCCAGGTGCCTTCAGCAATCTGAGCCATGTTCATAGAATCATAGAATCATAGAATATCAGGGTTGGAAGGGACCTCAGGAGGTCATCTAGTCCAACCCCCTGCTCAAAGCAGGACCAATCCCCAATTAAATCATCCCAGCCAGGGCTTTGTCAAGCCTGACCTTAAAAACTTCTAAGGAAGGAGATTCTACCACCTCCCTAAGTAACGCATTCCAGTGTTTCACCACCCTCCTAGTGAAAAAGTTTTTCCTAATATCCAACCTAAACCTCCCCCACTGCAACTTGAGACCATTACTCCTTGTCTTGTCCTCTTCTACCACTGAGAATAGTCTAGAACCATCCTCTCTGGAACTACCTCTCAGGTAGTTGAAAGTAGCTATCAAATCCCCCCTCATTCTTCTCTTCTGCAGACTAAACAATCCCAGTTCCCTCAGCCTCTCCTCATAAGTCCTGTGTTCCAGACCCCTAATCATTTTTGTTGCCCTTTGCTGGACTCTCTCCAATTTATCCACATCCTTCTTGTAGTGTGGGGCCCAAAACTGGACACAGTACTCCAGATGAGGCCTCACCAATGTCGAATAGAGGGGAACGATCACGTCCCTCGATCTGCTGGCAATGCCCCTACTTATACATCCCAAAATGCCATTGGCCTTCTTAGCAACAAGGGCACACTGCTGACTCATATCCAGCTTCTCGTCCACTGTCACCCCTAGGTCCTTTTCCGCAGAACTGTTGCCTAGACTTTCGGTCCCTAGTCTGTAGCGGTGCATTGGGTTCTTCCGTCCTAAGTGCAGGACCCTGCACTTATCCTTATTGAACCTCATCAGATTTCTTTTGGCCCAATCCTCCAATTTGTCTAGGTCCCTCTGTATCCTATCCCTGCCCTCCAGCGTATCTACCACTCCTCCTAGTTTAGTATCATCCGCAAATTTGCTGAGGGTGCAATCCACACCATCCTCCAGATCATTTATGAAGATATTGAACAAAACCGGCCCCAGGACCGACCCCTGGGGCACTCAACTTGACACCGGCTGCCAACTAGACATGGAGCCATTGATCACTTACCCGTTGAGCCCGACAACCTAGCCAACTTTCTACCCACCTTATAGTGCATTCATCCAGCCCATACTTCTTTAACTTGCTGACAAGAATACTGTGGGAGATCGTGTCAAAAGCTTTGCTAAAGTCAAGAAACAATACATCCACTGCTTTCCCTTCATCCACAGAACCAGTAATCTCATCATAGAAGGCGATTAGATTAGTCAGGCATGACCCTTGGTGAATCCATGCTGACTGTTCCTGATCACTTTCCTCTCATGTAAGTGCTTCAGGATTGATTCTTTGAGGACCTGCTCCATGATTTTTCCGGGGACTGAGGTGAGGCTGACTGGCCTGTAGTTCCCAGGATCCTCCTTCTTCCCTTTTTTAAAGATTGGCACTACATTAGCCTTTTTCCAGTCATCTGGGACTTCCCCCGTTCGCCACGAGTTTTCAAAGATAATGGCCAATGGCTCTGCAATCACAGCCGCCAATTCCTTTAGCACTCTCGGATGCAACTCGTCCGGCCCCATGGACTTGTGCACGTCCAGCTTTTCTAAATAGTCCCTAACCACCTCTTTCTCCACTGAGGGCTGGCCATCTACTCCCCATGCTGTGATGCCCAGCGCAGCAGTCTGGGAGCTGACCTTGTTCGTGAAGACAGAGGCAAAAAAAGCATTGAGTACATTAGCTTTTTCCACATCCTCTGTCACTAGGTTGCCTCCCTCATTCAGTAAGGGGCCCACACTTTCCTTGGCTTTCTTCTTGTTGCCAACATACCTGAAGAAACCCTTCTTGTTACTCTTGACATCTCTTGCTAATGTTCTAATAGACCAGTCTGGAGAGCTTTTAAATAAAGATTTTTTTCATTTAAAAATTATTAAAATAACTTATTTGTAGCACATTATGCAACTTCCAGCATGGACAATGCTTCATACAGGGGGAGAGAAATGACGTGAGCTTGGATACTACAGCAGTCCATGCCAGATAAATGCCCAAGATAGAAGTGTGGAAGGAAGGTTATTGAAACTCTTCTTGTATGATGTGGAATATATTACTGAAGTTCTTTGGCCTCCCTTTCTTTTCTTTAATTTCCTGAGCCTTAGTGCTTCTGCTTTATTAAAGGCAATGTGGCCTAGTGGGCTGACTATAGAACTGGGATCCAGGAACGTGAGTTCTGTTCCTAGCTATGCCACTGACTATTTATGTGAGCCTGGCCAAGTCACTGACATTCTCCAGGGCTGTTCCTATTGGTGAAGCAGGGATGAAGCCTGCATCCCAGAGCTGCTGCTGGGTTAACATTTGCCCTCTGCTTTGAAGATGTAAAATGCAATATGTGTGTCTGTTCCTGACTCCTCTCCTACTTCCCATCTCCCACTTTTGGTGACTGCCTTTTCAGCAGTGCTTTGTGACCTGCTGGATTCTTTTATCTCATGCAGTACAAGTGAAATGCAAAGGGAGAGTTGAAAGTGTCCAGTGGGTCACAAAGTGCTCCAGAAATGACAGTCAGAAGATGGATACAAAGGCCATTTAAAACTCCCTTTAGCTCCTCTGTTCCTCTCATTACTCAGAGCAGGTCAGGTGCTTTCAGACAATCCTTCTTCCAATAGCTGAATCAGTCACCGCTGAATAACTTCTTTTAAACTGGTTTCAGAGTAACAGCTGTGTTAGTCTGTATTCGCAAAAAGAAAAGGAGTACTTGTGGCACCTTGTAGAGACTAACCAATTTATTCCACAGTATGCATCCGATGAAGTGAGCTGTAGCTCACGAAAGCTTATGCTCAAATAAATTGGTTAGTCTCTAAGGTGCCACAAGTACTCCTTTTCTTCTTTTAAACTGTATATCAAATCATTGACACAAACCCACAGTTCTGTCCTCTTGCAGCAGATTCATGAGACCATAACCACAATTTCTGACTAATTCTCAGACCCACTTTGACCTTAAGAGCACCCCAATGCCAGAGGGCAGGGGGCTCCCTGGTAGGTAGCTGACAGCCTCAGCTGACCTGACCAGCTCAGTATCCCAACTCACTGTTGGCATAATCTGTATCTAAAAGGGGTCATGTAAGGTGTCATATGCAAACTGGCAACAAGCTGATCATTAGTGTTATAGTGTGGTGTATGCATAGGTGATGTATGAAAAATTATAACTATGTGCTGGAAATAAGTTCTTAAATGGTGTTTGGCAGGCAGGGCTTAAGTCACCCCATCCTAGACAAAGGAATGTGGTTCTGCCTGCTTGAATGTGTCTCCCTTGTAAGTTGAGCAAGAAGAAACAATGAAAGTACTTACTTTGAAAGCAGACAAAGCCATCAGGCAAACCAGTGTGGAGGACGGCCACTTAACAATCTTGACAGGGGATGGAAACTGCAGCTCCAGGAAACCTTCCTGTTTCCTGAAGCAAGGTCATTTAACTTTGGAAGCTCTAAGTGAGGACGGAGCCATTTTGGTTTCCATTACTGGGCAGATACAAGAGGCCAGAACTCTTGTACATCTGAGAAAAGTGGAACCTTTCAAACATGGGGCTGAAAGTCTCTGGAAACCTGAATATAGGCAAGACCAAGACCCTAGTTTGTTAGGTTTGAGTCCTAGAAACGTGTTTTTACTTTTGTTTGTAACAATTCTATCTCAATTCCTTCTACTTGGTATCACTTACATTTCTGTTCTTTGCTAACAAACTTAATCTTGTTTTATTGTACAACCATCTCAATGCAGTAGTTCAAACTGAAGGGTAACCTCTTCAGCCAAACTAACGGGCTGATACTGTGTACTGTCTCTTTAAAGGAGCAGAAGCCTGGATAAGGTTTGTGAGTGCTACAGTGAGAGAGGCCGAGTACTGCAGAGGAGACAGTGTTGGGGAGACTCCTGGCTGGAAGGGCTATTGGTGTCAACCTACAAGAAATAACCTGACTGGTGAAAGCCAAGGTGAGGTTATTGTGTTGTAAGCAAGAATCATAGAATCAAGAATATCAGGGTTGGAAGGGACCCCAGAAGGTCATCTAGTCCAACCCCCTGCTCGAAGCAGGACCAATTCCCAGTTAAATCATCCCAGCCAGGGCTTTGTAAAGCCTGACCTTAAAAACCTCTAAGGAAGGAGATTCTACCACCTCCCTAGGTAACGCATTCCAGTGTTTCACCACCCTCTTAGTGAAAAAGTTTTTCCTAATATCCAATCTAAACCTCCCCCATTGCAACTTGAGACCATTACTCCTCGTTCTGTCATCTGCTACCATTGAGAACAGTCTAGAGCCATCCTCTTTGGAACCCCCTTTCAGGTAGTTGAAAGTAGTTGAAAGAGGCTGGTTTCAGGGCTCTGAGCCGAAGCAACATACCACAGAAGAACACAAAGTTACAGGCAGGTAGTGACACAGCCCTGTGCCGGTCTGGGTGAACCCCCAAAGCATGTCACCCTCATTAATCTGGAGTCTCTCAGAGAGACGCTAATTGGAACCAGACCCCTCATGCTGAAGCAGTGGTAGCTGATTTAATCTGGGAGCATCCAAGGCAGGATAGCAATTGCTTTTCTAAAGTGTAATTACAGCAGAGCTCTCTGAATACAATAATTTTTCAAGTCCTGTGTTTTTCCCTTGCCTCTCTCTTCCAGGGCAGAAAGCAGACTGCCTGCTACATGGAACTCGCAGGTGGGTTATTGTCTGAAGAAGCTTTCTCTCCTGCAAAACCGGTTCTCTTCTAGCTCATGAGCAAGCTCCCAAATAACCCTCTATCTTCTGGTATGAAGCACAGTATTGACTTAAATGTGGACGAGGGGCTTTCTGTAGTGGTGGTCATAATGCCCTTTGGAGCAGAGGATTTTTGTGTCTGAGTGCGTACTGCTCCTGTCTCACTGGAAGCTTCACTCTGTCCACTCTCTGTTCGCTATGTTCCTGTACTGATTTCCAAATCTTATCTGAAAGGTGCCTTGCTTCAACTTAGGCCAAGGTAGTAAAGGGGAACTCCAGTATGCTAGAAATTTGAGAATTCACTACAGTTGTTGTCATAAATATAAAGGGAAGGGTAATCACCTTTAAAATCCCTCCTGGCCAGAGGAAAAATCCTTTCACCTGTAAAGGGTTAAGAAGCTAAAGGTAACCTCGCTGGCACCTGACCAAAATGACCAATGAGGAGACAAGATACTTTCAAAAGCTGGGAGGAGGGAGAAAAACAAAGGGTCTGTGTCTGTCTGTGTGATGCTTTTGCCGGGGACAGAACAGGAATGGAGTCTTAGAACTTAGTAAGTAATCTAGCTAGATATGTGTTAGATTATGATTTCTTTAAATGGCTGAGAAAATAACTGTGCTGAATAGAATGAATATTCCTGTCTGTGTGTCTTTTTTGTAACTTGAGGTTTTGCCTAGAGGGATTCTCTGTGTTTTGAATCTAATTACCCTGTAAGGTATTTACCATCCTGATTTTACAGAGGTGATTCTTTTTTTTTTTTTTTTCCTTCTATTAAAAGCCTTCTTGTAAGGAAACTGAATGCTTTTTCATTGTTCTAAGATCCAAGGGTTTGGGTCTGTGGTCACCTATGCAAATTGGTGAGGATTTTTACCAAACCTTCCCCAGGAAGTGGGGTGCAAGGGTTGGGAGGATTTTGGGGGGAAAGATGTTTCCAAACAACGTTTTCTCAGGATCCCAGATAAAGTTTGGTGGTGGCAGTGGAAGTCCAAGGACAAAGGGTAAAATAGTTTGTACCTTGGGGAAGTTTTAACCTAAGCTGGCAAAAGTAAACTTAGGAGGTTTTCATGCAGGTCCCCACATCTGTACCCTAGAGTTCAGAGTGGGGAAGGAACCTTGACAGTTGTATTGTTGGTTTTTTTTTTAAAAGTCAATAAAAGGTAAAACATACCAATTCCTTGGAGATTACCATTTCCTGGGGGAAAAGGAAGGGAGGTTCTGCCATTATCTGAACTTCTTATAAATCTCCCCACTGTATTTTCCACTGAATGCATCCGATGAAGTGAGCTGTAGCTCACGAAAGCTTATGCTCAAATAAATTGGTTAGTCTCTAAGGTGCCACAAGTACTCCTTTTCTTTTTGTGAATACAGACTAACACAGCTGCTACTCTGAAACCTGGTCTTAGATACTGTCTAGCAGTAGAATAAATGCCAGTTACTGGAAGCTCAAAGAAAACCACATTTGCCTGATAATTCTTAAATATCTCATTGGGGCCAAAATAACTTTTCTCTTTATTCCCCCTTTTTTCTTTTCATGTTATGCTAACACTTTGGGGGATTGTCTGTTTCCAAACCACTAGAAACAACAAAAAATTACTCCAAGGAGAGCTGTGACCCCGAAAAGGCCAAACTGGACAGTCTCTACGTAAAAGAAGAAATGGACACAAATTAGATGTCAAGAATTATAACATTCAAAAACCAGTCGGAGAACACTTCCATCTCTCTGGTCACTTGATTACAGACCCAAAAGTGGCAATTCTTCAACAAAAAACTTCAAAACCAGACTCCAACGAGAGACTGCTGAATTGGAATTAATTTGCAAACTGGATACAATTAACTTAGGCTTGAATAGAGACTGGGAGTGGATGGGTCATTACACAAAGTAAAACTATTTCCCCATGTTTATCCCCTCCCCCCCTCCCCCCCAACACACTGTTCCTCAGACGTTCTTGTCAACTCCTGGAAATGGCCCACCTTGATTATCGCTAAAAAAGGTCCCGTCCCCGTCCCCGTCCCCCCCACTCTCCTGCTGGTAACAGCTCACCTTAAGTGATCGCTCTGGTTACAGTGTGTATGGTAACACCCATTGTTTCATGTTCTCTGTGTATATAAATCTCCCCACTGTATTTACTCCTTCTGCAGGTGCTGATGAATACTGTGCTTGCATTCCCCGCACGTCCCATAAGTTAATTGCTTCATTGTGTCTTACAAAAGACCCATTTTGCAATTCTTTTGACATAATGCAGATACTTGACTTCAGAGCATTTACCTACTTGGAAGACTTTATTTTAACTGATTTCTTCAGGGGGTGAGGGTGGGGGAGGGGGGTAGATGTGTGTTTTCTTCTTTTTCCCCTCTTCTTGTGATCGCCTGAGGCATTTTTTAACCATCAACTGTGCCTTGCCTCACCTTTTCTTTTTAGGGTATGTGCTGTGTAGGAAGAATACTTTAAAATGGTGTTTTAAACCAGTTTTCTAGTCCGCATCGGGGTAATGGTGGGGGGGGGGGGTTTCATTCATTTCCATTCTCTTACTACCTTCCAGCCCTACCCCTTATGTATTGGAGTCCAAGTTGTGACAGGATGAGCAACACTATGAGTGATGAACTGTTTGAAAATTCCACACAGATCTCGGTGGGGTTTAGAGAGGGAAAATATATTTCCCATATGAGATTAATAAAAAATGTCAAGTTTTAAAAAAACCCTTTAAATGCTCAAGGAAATATCTGTTAGTATTATTTGTCAGGTCAAAATAAAGTTTGATTTAGTTATGCAAACTCAGCCTTAGAATAGAAAACCATCTGTAGCCCCTTTTTAGGGACAGTGGGAGGCAGTGCTGTCCAGTGGCTAGAACAGGGGATTAGGCATTGGGACTACTGATTCTATTTCTGGCTTTGCCACTGATGTGCTGCGTGACTTTTGAGCAAATCACTTCCCTTCTCGGTGTCCTGGTTCCCAGCCCCATTCTTTAAAATAAGTGAATAGGCCAGGTTTACACTAAAAAGTTAGATCAACCCAGCAATGTTGTTCAGAGGTGTGACAGATCTACATCCCTGAGTGCTGCAGTTAAGATGATCTAACACACGCCCTCTCCCCACACTGCCTCCCCGTCCCCCATGTTGCCAGCACTAGGCTGATGCCTCTCGGAGAGGTGACTAACTACAGCAATGGGAGAACCCCAGGTGCTACGGCGGTCACTGTGAACCTTAAACCTTGTTTATACTAGAAAAGTTGCATTGGTTTAAATAAATTAGACTTTGCACTGATTTAGATAAATCAATTTTATCTCCCAACATAGACGTGCTATGTACAAGACACTTGCATAAATTGGTCTTGTTTAATTCAGTAAGTTGTGGATGCATGCCAAACTGATTTAAGTAAGGGTTAAATTAGTTGTGTGTCTACAGTAGGAGTTTACATTGGTTTAACTAGATCAGTTTTAAGTTTAGTCAAACCAATGCAGCTTCTTTAGTATAGTCTAATGGTTTAGCTAACATTTGCAAGAACCTCTAATGAAAGGAAGTTAAAAATATTTCTAGGTTTCAGAGTAGCAGCCGTGTTAGTCTGTATTCGCAAAAAGAATATGCATCCGATGAAGTGAGCTGTAGCTCACGAAAGCTTATGCTCAAATAAATTGGTTAGTCTCAAAAATATTTCTGGGTTTGCTGCTGGTCAGTAACTGTTGCTGCCTGGAAAGAAACTTCATTTGCTACATCAGCAATGCAGGAGTTTCAGTCAACCAGGTGGCCTCCCTAAACCAACTTCTTTCAAGCACTTTCCCTGTGTTATTAGGACAGCTCTGCTGTATGTGATGGAAGTTAGTTGGCGTATGAGACATCCATGTTCTCCCTAATTATCAACACCAGGTTGATGGAAAGTGGAGCTGGTTTGTGATCTCTTGTGCAATTTGGGCACCCCTGAGGCCTCAGACTGTCATGCTTCCCAGTTAAATCATGGCCTGAGCCAGCAGAAGACTCAGACATAATGCAAATGCAAGACTACTGTTTCAGAGGGAATTTGCCCCTCAGGCATGGTGGGAAGCGCTGTGACCGTGTGATTGCTCAGAAGACTGTAGCTTCCCTTAAAGCCCCCTGTCCACTCTTCATGCCATCTTGCCTTTCCTGCCCCACTCAATTTAAAATGCAGCTATTGAAATCCTCCTCCCTCTCCCACGCTCCAGCTGCACCCCAATCCCTGATGTCCTGCTGCTTCTCCTTCTGCTTCCAATGTTCTTCCCACTCCTTGCAATGTACTGTTCCTGGTGTGTGGTACCAGTGTTGCGCTTGCAAGGGCATGTGCTGTACGCATGGTAAGATATAAACAATCCAATGTCATCCTGGCAGTGCTGAGTGGTAAAAGTGAGGTTTTTAATGGCATCTGCTGTAATTCCTAAATGTTATAAAACCCAGCTGGGCCTTTAGCTCAATGGCCACCATAAAAATACACTTGGAAATTGGTTTGGAACCTCCCATTATGAGACTAATCATTTGGGGGCCCAGTAGCCCATTAGTTACTTGGAGAGAGGATTAGTGTGAATTCTCAGGAGATAAACATAAGCAGTGAGCAGCCCTTGGTGCAGGCGGGGCCTATTACGGAGAGTGGTATGATGTATGAACCTAGAAGCCTTAGGTTCCCATTCTCTCTTTGAGGCACATGCATGACTCATTAACAATACAAGTATTTATCTCACCCACACAGCCTGGTGCATAGAATGTTCAGGGAAGGTAGCTTGCTATTTTTGGAGGCACTTGGATTTTTTCTTGCTGTGCTTTTAATAACTCACTTTGTGGGGAAGGTTAGGGTTTGAATTTGTAATTACCAAGCTGATGCATGCCCTAAAGTACTTTACATTGATGATATTGCAGGCTTCCTTGGTGATCAGGCAACAAAGTTCCTAACTACACAGACCTGCCAGAAGGCTGCATAGTCCAGAGTTCAATGTGAAAAGTCAATTGACCCTCTGCACATGGGCTTTAAAAATAATGTGAGTTTACATGGGAAATCTAACCCTGCATTTGCCAGAGCTGTCATTCATGCGGGCTCTGGCACTAACTGCTTGTCTACATGGGGATGCTCAAGAAAGTTCAGAAGAATTTTAACTAAAGGTGTGAAGTTAAAATGCATTAACCCCAACATGGACTTATGCAAAACCTTAAACCTGCTTTAAACCAGAATAAGAGCATCCACACACACTTTGGCACTGTTTGAATTAAATGAGTTTGAAATCACATCTGAAGTTAAACTAGTGAAACTCATCATGTAGACAAGGCCTAACACTCCATCAATATAAAAGCACATGGGCTTCCAAGCTATTCTTTGCCATAATGACAAGAGTGGAGGCATGAAGCCCTGGGAAGGGGAGGTCATCTATTTCAGCCTCCTGTGCTGAGGCAGGATCAGATACACCTAGATCATCCTGGACAGGTGTTTGTCCACCCTGTGCTTAAAAGCCTCCAAAGATGGGGATCCCAAAACCTCCCTTGGAAGCCCAGTCCAGTGCTTAACTATCTTATAGTTAGAAAGTTTTTCCCCCTAATATGTAACCTAAATCTCCCTTGCTGAAGATTAAACCAATTACTTCTCATCCTACTATCAGTGGCATGGAGAAAAATTGATCACCATCCTCTTTATAAGAGAGCCTTAACATATTTGAAGACTGTTATCAGATTCCCCCCTATAGGCACCAACTTCTTCTGGCTCCGGTGAGTGCTCTTGTCCTGCCGCCTGACTCCGCCCTGCCCTGCCCCACCCCTATTCCAAACCCTTCCCCAAAGTCCCTGCCCCTACTGGACCCCTTCCCCAAATCCACGCCCCGGCCCCGCCTCTTCCCCTGAGCGCACCACGTTCCTGCTCCTCCCCCCTCCCTCCCACCCACAGCTTGTTTCACAGCGGCAAGTACTGGGAGGAGAAGCAGGGGAGGAGGCGGAGGTGAGCTGGGGCAGGGCGGCAGGGAGCTGCCGGTGGGTGCAGAGCACCCACCAATTTTTCCCCGTGGGTGCTCCAGCCCTGGAGCACCCACGGAGTCGGCGCCTATGGATCCCCCCCACCCCAGTATTCACTTCTCAAGACTAAACATACCCAGTTTTTTTAACCTTTCCTCATAGATCAGATTTTTCTAAACCTTTTTATCATTTTTGTTGCTCTTCTCTGGACTCTCTAATTTATCCACCTTTCCTAAAGCGTGGCACCCAAAACTGAACAAAGTAGTCTGGCTGAGGTCTACTGTTAATACACCTCATATTGATATCAACCCTTTTGGCAACTGCATCACACTGTTGGCTCATATTTAATTAGTAATTCACTGTAATCCCAGATCCTTTTCAGCAGTGCTACCACCTAGCCAGTTATTCTGCATTTTATGTTTCCTTCCTATGTGCAGTACCTTACATTTTATTGAATTCATCTTGTTGATTTCAGACCAATTCTCAAATTTGTCAAGTTCATTTTGAATTCTAATCCTGTCCTCCAGAGTGCTTGCAATCCCTCCCATCTTGGTGTCATCCGCAAATTTTATAAGGATACTCTCCACTGTTATCCAAGTCACTAATGAAAATATTAATAGTACACCTCTACCCCGATATAACACTGTCCTCAGGAGCCAAAAAATCTTACCGTGTTATAGGTGAAACCGCGTTATATCGAACTTGCTTTGATCCACCGGAGCACTGCTTTACCACGTTATATCCAAATTAGTGTTATTTTGGGGTAGAGGTGTACTAAACCCAGGACAGACCCCCTGCAGGAACCCAGAAGAAATGTCCCCCTCCAGTTTGATAGTGAACCATTGATAACTCATTTAAGTAATTTCAGCTAATCCACATTTCCTTAGTCTGCCTGTGAGACTGTGTCAAAAGCCTTACTGAATTAAAAGAATTTCTATAGCTTCCCCACATCTACTCAGCCAGTAACCCTGTAAAAGAAGGAAATAGGTTCGTTTGGCATGAGTTGACAAACTCCTGTTGGCCATTATTTATCACCTATTATCCTCTAGGTGCTTACAAATTGTTTAATAATATGTTCCAGTATCTTTCCAGGTATCAAAGCTCTGCTGACTGGTATAAAACTCCTTGGATCCTCTTTGTTCCCCTTTTTAAAGAGAGGTACTGCTTGTCCTTTTTCCAGTCATTTGGGACCTTACCCCATCCTCCATGAGTTACTGAAGTTAACAGTTTTGAGATTGCTTCAGCTAGTTCCTCAAGCGTACTAGTTGTGATACAGGAGGACCACAGAGCAGTGGAGGAGTGCTAGAGGGGAAATATATAAGCCCAAGGCTAATTAAGGCGCAGTTCCCTGTAGACTAGGGAGGGTGGCTACAGGTTAATTGGAGCACCTGCAGTCACTTAAGGCCTGTCAGGAACCTAATAAAATCCCCTGTTTCAGGCAGTCAGAAAAAAGGAGGAAAGAGAGAAGACTGGAGCTTGGAGGTGTGCTGTGAGACTTGAAAGATCAGAGAACTGAAGTAAAGGAGACCCTGCCCCAGTAGGGGAGGGAGACTCCCTCCCCTGTGTCTAAGGACCAAAGGTACCCCACTAAAGGGGGAAGAGGGTAAGAACCTGCAGGGGTTGAGAGGGGCTGGGGCTCAGGAAGAGCAAACCCAGACCCCTCCCCCGCTTCCCTCCTCTACCACCTTCCTGGGCCACTAGGGGGACCTTGGCAGCCCAAGAGCAGGGGCAAGGGGTGGCGTCTTAGCCCCCCTGCCAAAAAAAGCACAGGACCCACCATACTAACATCGGCCATCTTGTCACATAGGATAGATTTCATTAGGCCCTGCAGACTTTACACATCTATCTATCTAAATATTCTTTCACCTGTTCTTTCCCTAGTTTGGCTTACCTTCCTTCCCCTTTGTTAATATGAATTGTGTTGAGTAGCTGGTCACCATGAATCTTTTTAGCAAAGACTGGAGCAAAATAGGCATGAAACTCTTCAGCCTTCTTGATGTCACTAGTTATTAAGCCTCCTTCCCTGCTAAGTCAAGGATCTAGACTTCCTTTTATTTTTCTTGCACTTGTGAGGTTTTGGGAGGCAGAGTGAGCTACAGCATGCAAGTTGAAGTCAGGAGACCTGGGTTCAAGTCCTGGCTCTGACACTAACTTGTGAAATGACTCACCCAAGGCCACATCGTTTTCTGTTTCAGTTTTCCTGTCCTAGAAGGGAATGATCCTACCTACCTATCTACTCCCCCAGGAAGGTGGAGGGTTAGTGTAGAAGGTGCTGTGGTGATGCAACATATTACATTATCTGTGTTTATTTTGATATAACTTATTTCTTACATAAGGCACAAACTCTTTTACAAAGCCATCAAGATGTGTACACTCCTTAACTGAGCAGGCCAGTGATCATGTTATTGCCACAGTTGCTCTACTGTTATTAATTGTATTATTGTAGCACCTAGGAACCCCAGTCCTGGACCAGGCCCCCACGTGCAAGACGTTGTACAAATGCTGAACAAAAAGGCAGTCCCTGCCTCAAAGATTTTACAATCTAAGGTTAAGACAAGAGATAACAGATGGATACAGACAGATGGAGGGAGTACAGTCAGACGATATTGGCGAGCATGGTAGGCAGTTGTCTTGGCACACCAGTAGCCAAACGACTGACTTCCCCATTCCCCTCCATTCTTGCTATCTCCACGTGGCGTGTTGTGTAAATCTCACTGATAACACGTTTGGGCCAGGACCCTGGCCTTTTGATATGTTCTGTAAACCTCTTTTGGGTGCTATAAAAACCTTGTGTGAGATTCCACAAATCCTGGTCCTAAGACGAACTCAAGCTGAAGTGTCTAAATATCCTTTAGAATTTGTGTGATTATTTATTTCTGCAGTATGTCACAGTTGTAGTATGTAGCAGAGTTCAGACAACAAGCAGTCTGTCACTACACACACCTTATGATGTAAGGTTGTGCGTTTCCCTGTGTAAACTGATGCTCTGGGTACAGAAAGTTTGGAAAACATTTCTGCTGTTCTGCAAAATGCATCCAAGGGGAATACATAAGTTTAGACTAATGAGAACTTCCCATTACAAGCATCTGTATCAAGAATGCAGGTTGCTAATTGGACTCAGGTGTCTCATTGCTCGCTTTAACATTTCACATACATAAATCCCCCTGAGACAGACAAACCGTGCTACAGCTGCGGTAAGATACCACAGTATGCTATCTCCTGGTTGCTGAACTGAGATTACTTTATGCTCTCTCTGACTCGCATCTCATCTTTCCTATACTAGACATGTTTTTTCCATTCTTGTTTTCACTATTGCATTCACTATTGCGAGCAATGAAAGGAATGCTAGTGTACATGGGCCCTCTGGTCCACACCTCTGTGTGCTGCAGACCAGCTCTGAAAAGGGTAAAAATTCCTACAGCTGGACTAGATGACCTCTTGAGCTCCCTTCCAGTTCTCTGATTCTCTCGGATTCTAGCTCTCCTGTTAGTGTTAGAGTAATGACGAAAAACTTCCCTTAAGTCCCAATATAGACACGGCCAAAGACAAGTTTTGGGGGAATATCCCCAAGCAGCTGGGAAAAGCTACTATTGCAGAGGTAGTCAATAGGGAGACCCTGAGCCAAATCTGGACCACCAGATGCTTTTGAACAGACCCCAAAATCTTATTTACTTATTTTTTATTTTCTCTGGAGCCTGGACTTGACTACACCTGTACCAAGAAATTTGGACCATGACAAAAAATAATTGACCACCCCTGTTCTATTTTATTGAAATCTTCATGCACATTGGATTTTAAGATCTTCATCACCTACCTTGAGACAGCTAGTACATGTGAAAATAACCAATATTTTGACAATCAATGCAGTATAGATAAAGTTTACCAGACGGATGAAACAACGTGCCCACAATGACACAGCAAGTTAGCGGCAGACCGGGACTAGTTTGGGAGTCTGGCTCCCAGTCTCTTTCTTGTTCCTCAGCCCATGTTGCTTCCCTCTGTATTGTCAGCCATTTTAGATTGTCCTGCGGCTAAGCAAGTGTCACATCAGTTTCATACTAGACAGGTAGGTAGCTGTGGGGAAGTAGATGGATCTTTGGTCTAGAAGTCAGGAGACCTGGGGGTCTGTTCCTAACTCTGCCACTGGCTTACTTTAGGATTTTTATTTTTTTCCCTGGGCAAGCTGCTTAGGCCTAAATTTCAAAGACCTGTTAACTTGGGGTGCCCACCTTCATACGTGCACGGCCTGACTTTTACAGATGCTCAGCGCCCACAATTCTAACAGAAGCCAGTGGGAGCTGCAGATGTTTGGCCCTTCAGAAATTCAGATCTTCGGGTGGGAAGCTGGCCTCCCAAAAAACGAGGTGTCTGAAATCCATGGGCATGTTTGAAAATGTAGGCCTTAACCTCTCTGGCAGTCACACCCTCTGTTAAAGGAGGAGAATATTGCTCACCACCCTTTGAGAAGCACTTGGAGAGCACCTGTGCACATGCTTTGGGGGGTACCTGGCTCTGCCCTGGCCTGCTAGTCAGATAGGTAGTTCGGTCTTAACAATATTGTTTGTGACATAGTTTGCATCCTACGGGTTGGGGGTGCTGGATTGCATACTGCTTTCACTCTGGGAACCTCATGAAAATCAGCTGTGTGGATCTCATGAAGCATTTAGCTTATCCGGAAATTAGTGTGGTGAACAATGTTATAAATGACAGGTTTCAGAGTAGCAGCCGTGTTAGTCTGTATTCGCAAAAAGAAAAGGAGTACTTGTGGCACCTTAGAGACTAACCAATTTATTTGAGCATAAGCTTTCGTGAGCTACAGCTCACTTCATTGGATGCATAAAGTGGAAAATGCAGTGAGGATGTTTTATACACACAGAGCATGAAAAAATGGATGTTTATCACTTCAAAAGGTTTTCTCTCCCCCCACCCCACTCTCCTGCTGGTAATAGCTTATCTAAAGTGATCATTCTCCTTACAATGTGTATGATAATCAAGGTGGGCCATTTCCAGCACAAATCCAGGGTTTAACAAGAACGGAATGATAGTGAACAGTCTGAGTCTCTGTCCAGTGCCATCCTATTCAGCTAGAAGACAAGGCTGTGGGCTTAGAAAATGTAACTGTTCTTTTCCCTAACGCCAAGGCTTATCTCTTGTAAAAGCCGAAAGAATGCTGGGGAACTCTGAGATGAAAAGTTACAAACTCCAGTCCCATGAATTCAGTTATCTTGTAGGGTGGCCTGGTGATTAACCCAGAACTGTCCAAATCAAGTGGGCAGTTGCAGAGGCCTCTTTCAGCAACGTAACAGCTCCTGATGCAAGGCATTGCCATTAAAATAGACTGCAGTGGATGCACTAGCTTTGTGCTTTGCCTTCCATCAGCCTGCAGATGGCTTAAAAATGGAGGAGTTCAATCGCCAAAGAAGCCAGCTTCCTTCTCCACCCACCCCCCTTCTACAGCAGTATATGAGTAAAGCCACCAGCCATATGTTCCCAATTGCAGACATTAAAGGGATATTTAGCCTTTGTAAAGACATCACTCATGTAACAATAATGCACAGGCGGGTGTGAAAAAATCTGTTTGCGTCTTGTGACAAGAGCTGCTGTGATGTTTTTCTTCTTTTTGAGGATCACACGGCTGCCCCAGGCAAATCTATACTTGTCCATGTATCACGGTGTGAGCACCAAATCCTCTTTTAGCAGAGAAAGGCCTTACTGCAATGTAAGGAGGGCAAGTGTAACCTCTTACTAATAGGATCATTTGCTTATCTGCAAAGGTCTCCTCCACACAAACAGGCTCCAGGAATTCAAATTATTCTCTCTAGCCTAACCATTCCTCCAAAACAAATAGAAGATCAGCTTCCTTGCAAAATGAAACCACAGGAAAGTGCTGCGAGGCCATGGGCTTGGTTCTCCTGTCACACCAGTGTAAACTGAAGCAACGCCACTGAAGTCAGTGGAGTTATGCTGCTGTCAAACCAGAGTGAGAGGAGAGTGGGGCCCCGTGCTTTCCCTGGAGACATCCTTGATGTACTGGGATGCTGAAAGCTGCCTTCTCAGGCCACGTCTATACATACAGCGCTGCAGTACCGGTACAGCGTCGCCACTGCAGCATTGTGGTGAAGACACTCTATGAAGATGAGCAAAAGCTCTCCCATCAGCATAAAAACTCACCTCCATGAGCGGCAGAAGCTACATCAGTGGGAGAAGCCCTCCTACCAACACAGCCCTGTGCGGACGAGTGCTTATGCCGACATAATTTGTATCATTCAGAGGGGTGGTTTATTCACCCCCCGAGCATCATAAATTGTGCTGGCATGATCTGTAGTGTAGACATAGCCATAGTCTTTTCTTCTATAGTCTTTGTATCCAGTAAGGGAGCCTGATATGCTAAGAAGATACTTGTCAAGGTATTCCCTGCACCAGTTCTAGATGGATGGGTTGCTCTCACTTTGCAAATTTTGGGGAGGAAATTAGTAAAATTCCCTTGTAGAATTCAGAGTTTTTCTCCCCTGTATCCAGACCGTTCTTACACTTTGTGATGGCCATTCACATACTCGTATTTGCTCAGTGACTTCCTGAAATCAAGTGGTTATAATCTATTTGAAATAGAAGAGGGAGCTGCTCAGAATAATTAGCTCGGCAATGGCAAATATGATTGCGTTAACAGACTTGCAACCACTTAATTTTAGCATGCAAAAAGCTGATGTTTGTGCAAAGTGGAGATCTGCATACGCATGGGGCCAAGTAGGTATGTAGCGGATCACTTATGCTCACAGATACGTGACTTGCATGTGCACATTGGTCATTTAGGTAGCCTATGAAATGTATGCATTCAGTTGTGCAAGTCTAACTGAGAACGTGGGCATAAATCTCTCTTGGAAATCACATACATTTGCCATAAGAATGTACTTGTTCTCTTCAGGCCTAGCCTGACAGGCAGCACATTAAAATGTAGCCAGTAGTTCAACCAACTAGGCGTCATGTTGTATATTCCACAGCCGTGTGGATCGTGGTGTTCTCAGCAAGCGCGTGGGGATGCACTGGACTGGGACTGTGGGAGACCTGCTTCAGTTGGTGTCTGACTTTGGGTAAGACACTAGTCGCACCTACACTGGAGAAGGTTTGTATGTATAGCTTTAGCGGAGTGACTACAGTGGCAAAACCTCTTAGGGTAGATGCAGCTTTTAAGTGCAAACAGTAATTATTTCCTTGAGAAATAAGGAACCCTGTAATACAGTGTGAGGATGCCCCCATCCACCCCAGGCACACAATGGGCTTTCTAAGCAGTTGTCTTGACAAGTATTTTGATGCCATGCATCACCCTGGTATCTGAGCATCTGTAAAGGAGATAAGAAAGATGGGTCAGATTTGGGGGGTTTAGCCTTGACAGTTCCCCTTTTAAAGAAGCTTGATGTGAAAGCTGCAGTGTTATAAAGGCAAACAAAGGAGTGAAATAGTGTTGCACCATTCCTTATCTCCTAGGGCTATATATTTGGATGTCACTCTTCTTAGAGCTGCTTTTCCATCAGCTAAGTAATGTTAGCTTTAGTTACTGAGAGTAAGGCTGTCAAATGGCTTCCATCAATCTCATTCATGGCAAGGAGGGGTAATTTTCTGTTACCAGAGGATTCGGTAGGCTTGGGGCATCAGCACAGATGTGCACTTGAGAACAGAGAGTCTGTAAAACTCTGATTAGCTGGAATGTCATTGCTGAGGAGCATAAGGGGCTGTCTGTCAAACCCCTGAGAAGTGGGGGTGTTGAGTGAGCCTAAATGTTCATCTCCTGCAGTGCTCTATAGTGACATTTCTATTCTGGCACAAAAGGGAAGGTTACTCACCCTGTGCAGTAACTGAGGTTCTTAAAGATGTGTCCCCCTGTGGGTGCTCTAGGGATTCCTGAGGAGTGAAGCCACAAGGCCCTAAGCATTACTATGGCATTGCCGTCATACAGGCTGCTGTGACTGCTACGTCAAGAGCAGTCTAGAGTGCAGTTCTGGAGATGATGACCCAGAACTGGTCTCTTTTCCCTCTTGGATGTCCTGAGTGAATTCTGTCAGTTTGTTATAACTGTCATGGTCGTAGTTTGCCAGTAGCGTGGAGTAGTTCGCTGTGCAGAATTGCAGTGTGGCTGAGGTGTAGACTTTTGAGCCTAATAAGTCCAGTCTCTTCCATTCCTTGTCCTGAGGTGTGGTCTCGTATTGTTTGCACGTGATTTTTCTGTCCGTGCATTTGTTAGGTGGGATGGAGGCTGGCGTTTGCCACGCTGAATCTGCCGGTTCCAGGAGGGCATCATTGATCGGAATGGCAATTTTTGATGAGGAGGAAGTATGTAAGATCTTCAGGAGTTGGTGTTATGTCTCCCGCACCTCTTCTAGAGGGATGTTTTGGCTCTGCGCCACTCGCCTAAATAGCTCTTGGAAATGTTTGAAATAGTCACGGGCCGTCGTAGGTGTAGGTATGACTGCTTCATCTGGGGAAGACTAGGAGTTGTGTTCTGGTGACTCCTCATGATCAGAGCCGTCATCCCTCTCTTCTTCCCAGTCCTCTGTGACCTCAGAGGGTTCAGGTACTGATGTTGTGGCCGACCTTATGGGTTACCTGTGTGCAGATATGGGTCTCTGGAATTGGGCCCTGTAAGATTCCCATGGGTCCCATTGTGGCCACTGAATAGGGAATGGCATGGGTGGGCACATCCATGGGTTAGCAAGCCATGGTGGTACACCCTTGCTTGTCTGTTCTGTGTGCTTGTAGTGGTGGGCAGTGTCCACTGGGGAAGAATGTCCTGATAAGAAGGCTGCCTCCCCTCCTTCTGCCTCCTCATTGCTTGAGAATGGCAGAGCAATGGGGGAAATGAGGCTGGTCCGGTGCTGTCGGTACCGGCGAGTCCGCGGCTCCGAGCAGTGGAGAGCTGGGTGCTGATGTAGTCTGTATCTCAGAGAATTGGAGAGGAGTCAGTGCCGTTATCCGTGATGCCATTTCTTTCGGTGGTGATTGTTTGAGTGGCTTTCTTCTGCACCGTCTGTTTCGTTTGTTCCTTGCTTGGTGCCTCCGCACTCTGTGCCAGTGGTGGAGTCATGACCTGTGGTGCAGGCTGCAGTACGGAACCCTTTGCAGGGTTCAACGGTGCCATGGAGGAGGCGGCTGTACGGTGCCTACCACTCAACTTCTTTCCCTTGCCGGATGGTACCGGAGGCGCCAGGTTTATCAAAGGTGTTCACTCTTGATGAGCTCGGCACTGATGGCAGGGACCTTGCAGGAGACAGTTTCTTTTTAAACGGTCCACGGTTTGGTGAAGACAAGGCCCTGTTTTTGATTCCTCCGAAGAGGAGGCACTCACCCTGTCAACAGAGACAACCCCAGGGGAGCCACTTGTTGACTCTGTTGCAGAGGAAAGGGATTTCTCGATTAAGATTAGTTTCAGACGGAGATCCTTATCTCTCCTGGCCCCTGCCTTTAGGCTGTTGCAGTGAGTACACCGCTGAGGAACGTGCGCTTCCCCTAGGTAGCGGACACAAAGTGAGTGTCCGTCCGAGATTGGCATGACATCATTACAAGACGCACACCTTTTAAAACCTGGGGATCTAGGCATTTTTAAAGCATCCTTCTTTGGGATTCAGGGACGAAAATAAGGAAATTTCCAAAAAAAATGTAACTAACTAGAACTACGAAAGTACTGCTATGTTAATCTAAGACTAGAGTAAAGTAAACTAAATCTAAAAACTATTTTTCTATAGTCTGTAGGGACACCACTGACGGACTCAGTCTCAAGGCGAGGACGGCTGAGAAGGAACTGAAGGGGTTGAGGCGTGCATGTGCCAGACGAGCTGCCAGCAGCGCCACAAGACAGTTACTGCGCACGCCCAGACCAGCATGGTTAGCAAAAATCTCCCATCAACTGCGCCAGGACGCACCACCACCTGAAGTGGAGCAGCCACAGGGACAGCACTCAGAGAAGAATGTGTGTCCACCTTTCCTCCACTGCCACCCCCAGATGGCCAATCAGTCAAGCTGAAGAGCTACAGAAGCTAAAACTGCAGGTTATGAGGCCGTCCCTTGTAACTTACATCCAACCTAGCTTCTCTTTTGGCCTGCTCCCAGTACACTGGGTTAAGATCCACGTGCCCTCTTCAAAACGTCCCCCCTGCCCTGTGTTTTGATTTTTTTTGAAGTCTCTAAAGAAAAGTAGTTTTGACAGTTTGAAGTGCCTGTGATACACTGAAGGCTGACAAGCAGGGGGCCTTTAGTCCCACTGTGCTGAGCAGCACAGGTAATTTTGTATCAAAAGAAGAAAGCCCAGCACGGTTTGCAACCGTAGCGGATTATGCTGTTGCTACAGAGATACTGGCAAGCCAGCCTCCAATCAATTCCTAAAGTCTGTTTTTTATATTGAGCTCTACTCACAGCGCTGGGTATCTGTAAAACCAAAAAAAAAAAAAGGGGGGGGTCAGCAGAGGTCTCTGTCTGAAGCATTCATTTCTGCTGCGGGAGGGTGTTTACAATGGATGGAGTTTTGCTTCCCCTGACCTTTTGCTAAGCAAGTGTATTTTGTGTTACTTGCTGATATGTTTGCAGTGTTGTAGCAGCTTGAAAGCTTCTTTCACCAACAGATGTCGGTCTAATAAAAGATATTACCTCACCCACCTTTTTGGAATATGGCATTTGCTCCCTCCTGCACTATTTGTCAGATCTCCTCTTGCATGCGCAGGCCTGCTGCTGGTGTCAGTTGGCATTCCAGGCAGCTGAGGAGAACTGCATACTGACGTCAAGATCCACTCTGCAGATCTGATAGGAGGCTTTTGCCCTGAGATGCACATGTGTGGTAGGTGCCTAAAATGGCCAGACCAAAAATGGCCTATTGCACTGTTAATTGTTTAGGATGGAATTCCCCTCCTACCTCTATACAGCACATGTATGTCCTGAGATGGGGCCTGCAGCCTTGCCGCGTTGTGCTGTGATCTTGACACATCTCTTAAGCTAAGCAGACTCACCATTTGGGCTAGTCTATTTCCACATTTTGCTGTGCTTGAACAGTGCTGTGAATAGCACCCAGATGACATGCTAAACACAGCTAAGCTGGTAGCGCAGACCAGGGCCTCTCATCTAATCACATTCGGGACTCCTATCTCTGTTAACACCATATTCAAACATGGGAGCATTCTGTATTGTAGACAAGGCCATGGATGGGAGATGGCCACGTAACACTACAGGGCTGGAAGCATTGCCAGTGGTTCAGGAAGTAGCACTATTTGACTCAGTTAACCCACTTCCTCACTGTAGTGCTGGGGCTACATCGCTACTGAAAGATGGTAAAATGGAGTATCATGACCAGGATGTAGGCAGTCCAACCTAGTGGTCAGAGCAGGAGTTGGGAGTCAGGCCGGGTGAGATACCAGGAGACCAAAGGGCAAACCAAAAGTTGAAAGTCAGGAAGTAGGAAGGGTCAGGTTCCTGGGAGATCAGAAGCAAGGGAACAAACTTGAGAGCAGAACCACAAATCTGTAACCAGAGTCAGACCAGGTCATGCTACCAAGAAGTCAAGCCAGGGGAGCAGGAAGCATAAGTACAGTCCAGAGCAAGGTGGAGCCCAGTTGCATGGCCAACTTTGTGTTTCTTTGCTGGGTTTATATAGGAACTTTGAACCAAGCAGGGTCTCTCAGACTGGAGTCCTTTGTCAGGGCTCAGTTTCTATCCTAGAACCTGCTGGCAGGTTAATGGGTGGCAGGTTGGAACCTACTAGTTCCTAAGAGCACTGTGGACCAGCCTTCGAGACCTGTGGCCCCGGACACTGAGATAAGGAGCTAATGGCACTTCTCACAAGAGTTAAAGTCTAACCCCAGTGATGTTTCCAGGTTCCAACTCTGATAATTCTGTTCTGCCTTCCCAAATTCCCTTTTCTGATTAGACTATGTTGTCATATTCTATCCTGAAGTTGCTGTGTGCTCCCAGAGGTGGTTGAATTCCAGGTTTTGTGTAGTGATCCATGGGAAGTTTGTATACAGTTTAATTTCATAATCACTTTGGTACAGAAAGCACTCAAAAGCAGACATTACAATGTTACTTAGTCTGCTAGGAGCTTTTAACAGAAGCTCCAAGCTTGCTGGGAGAGGAACTTTGTGCCAAGGAACAAATCCTGACCCCTGTTCCCATGACCTTTTGCTAATGAGATATAATATGCAAACACGTTCTAAAGGTGCACATTAAAATAAGGTTTAAGGAGCAGTTTTTCTCCCTGTGAGAATAAAGACTGATTGGCCCATACCAATTGTTACACCTACCTCTGAGTGGGGCCTTTGCTGCTGCAAAAACATAATTGATGAATTAGTATCATTAGGGACTGATACTGTGTTTCTGGGCATGGATTGGTCATGCTTGGCTAAGACCCCACCCGGACAAAGCTCCATTAAATAAATTACTCCTTAACCTGGCATTTTTCACTGTGTGCAGGATTGGACCATGTGCACCCTGAAACAGCTCTGTAGCATCTCTTGCCTTAGGAGGTTCAGGGCCTTTACAGGCCTTACCAGCTGCCTGAGCAGTGGGATGAGGGCACTCGGATGCCCTGAGGGCAAGTGTGTTACAAGGTGAAATGAGAAGTGCTGGAATTCTGAAGCCCATTGCAGGGCTCCTCCCCTCTCTAGCTTTAAGGTAAGGTAGATGGGCATGTGATCGATTATTTTCTTTTTGCCATGTGAACTGCAGGTGCTGGGATGAGGCACATACTGCATCTCTTCAGCGTGACAGGCCCAGAACTCCGAGAGCGTGGTCGGCAATCTGCAGGTTCCTGGGAGGAATCCACCGTGAAGAAAAGCAAATCTGTGCCTACTGAACTTCCATTTAGTAACACTGCTCCTTTGTTAATAAAATGTCTTATTTCTAATCAGCATTAATTATCACTGTGAAGCCAATATACCACCTGAGAAAGAGCAAGGCTGGATCTATTACTAGGATGCTGCCCTTAGAGTCCTCATTCACTCAGCATTTTCTAGTACTTTTCTGATCAAACTTGAGTGCAAAGTCTCCCACTTTGGGAGCTGGGGGTTCTTCCCATGGGGTTTCCTTGGCTTGGGAGCCCATTGACCATGTGAGCCACAGGATGACTCACACAGTGGGCTTGAAATTGTGATTTCTGCTAGTTACATTATTTTAATACTGTATTGAGCTAAACAAAAAAGGAAGTCAGTCTGGAAATATTTGACAACTGACTTTTAGAAACCCTCCACTAAGAGAGACAGTTATCAGGTGGCTCGGAACAGGAGAACTCCCTTAAACAGCAGAGAATAAAAATAAATGGGTTTGGCCAATATGCTTTATCTGGCAGAATCATCATGAAGACTGTCGCAATTCAGGGCAAGGGCAACGGCACCTGTATTCCCCCCTCGTGGTCAAGGGCACCCACTCTAGGTTTCTGATTTCCCAGCCACTCTCTCTCTGGGGCAGAGACCTGTCTCTCTCCCTCCTGAGTGTGGTTTTTTCCCCAGACTGCACAGGTTCCTGCCTAAATGGGTGACATTCCCAGCAAGCCAGACTGCCTAAACAGGTTAGCATCTGCACTTTGCTTTTCCTCCAGAGGCTATAAACCGCATAATGGCCTGCAGTTGTAAGTTTCCACACAGCTCGAAGCAAGCACATTTATTCTTAAGTTGATTTGGTGCCGAGCCACAGACCTGCCATTTTTACGAAGTGCTGCATGTCACACTTGGTGGAGACCCCACCGTCACTGAGGCACATGCCCCTCACATGAACAGCTAAGTCAAGGAAGTGGAGTTATATACTCAGTTATATATAAATTATGAGAAGAGGTAGCAGTACAAGGAGGTAGAGTTATCTGCTTTTCATTCCCCTGTAGTTAGGCAAGAGGGGCCATGCAGAGCACTTTATGTACACAGGGATGTCCCATAAATCCTCCTGAGAGAACTCGATGAAACTTTCATGGAAGTACTCTACAATCCTCTCTCATAGGTTTCTAGGGATGACAGCCTTATTTCTTCCTCCACAGGATGACACCTTCCCACACCAGTTGGCAATAACTTCAGTAGGCACCATTGCAGTAAACAGGCTAGCTGCCTACCAGCCCAGCCAGCTTCAGGATGCCAGCAAGAGCAGATTCTCTCTCTCTGACTTTGTTACCCTCAGGAGTGAGATCAGTGATAATCCTCACTGCCTGTAGAAAACAGTGCCAGGACTCCATGTCAATGCCCTATGCTCAGTTTCATGCAGCTGAGCAATTCCTTTCTCGTTTTCCTCACCACTGGCAGGCCATACTTACCATGACTGGAGCTGGGCATGGTACCATGCACAAGCACTCCAAAGCAGAAGCCAAAATAGGGATATGTATGATGTCTGTTGCTCTATTGCATGTCTTGTTTAAAACTTATGGGGAGCAAGGGAAGGGAGTTCTGAAACTTTACTTATGCTTTCTTTTGAAACTATACCGGCACTTGTACCTCTGTGTGTTTTACCATTGCACCTGAGGAGTCCCCCCCACACCCACAGAACACATGAGCCTTATGAGGAGGAGAAAGAAGAGGACTCAGGATGACATGTTCAGTGAGATCCTGTAAGCCAGTGCTGCATCAGACCGTGAACAGAGGGCCTGGAGGATCAATATGGCAGACTGCATGGAGAAAGGCCCAGGATTTGGGGAGGGAGAGCACACGGACGTAATGGGACTTCCCTGACAGCAAACAGATGCTGCAGACTCTTTTAGACCTATAGGTTCAATGATCCCAGGCTCACTTCTCTTTGCAGTCCATGGTAAACTCCAATATAGCACTTCCCTACAGTCCCCCTCGACATTCCATGTGGCATCATGGGCCCCATTCCTACCCCTCCCTCTCCACTCCAGGGGACATTAAAGGACAACCGCAGCTTCACAGACTGACCTGTCAGAGCCACTGTTGATACATGCATAGCTAAAATGGACATGAATGTTCCTTCCATTTCTTTAAGCTCTGTTCCATACATTTATTAGAGTCTTAATGTATTTGCTTTTAATTCTGCACAGAATTTTTTTTAAATTTGTTTTCATTACTCAGTAAAACTCTTGTGGCTGGGATAGAATTCATCTTTATTAGTTCCCAATATATCCTGCAGAATGGCTGGCAATATTGAAAGCACCCACTTACTATTGTACACAACTCATGGGATCAGTGACAAACAGTATAATAATCAAAAATGTACCAGAAGCACCACACTATTAATAGGTGCATCATCAATGTTATATTCATAGATGTGCACCAAGCACCACACAATTCCTAACAGGCCCCCAAACTGCAAGGCCAGGTAGAGCACAATACACCACAACACATTAACAGTGAGCCATAGTAAAGTGCCCTTTCAAAGACTCCCTGAGACATATAGTTCTGCACTGAGCTCTTTTGATATCCCTTGTGTCAGGCTGTTCAAACTCAGCAAGCAGCTGCTCTGCCTACGCCCTCCACTCTGGCAGCAGCTTTTCCTCCTTTGCTTCACGGATATTATGCAGGACACAGCAGGCTGCTATAACCGTTGGGATATTTTTCTCACTGAGATCCAATCTTGTGAGTCAACAATGCCAGCACCCCTTCAATCTACAAAAAGCACTTTGTCATTCTGTACATGTTGAGCTGGTAGTTGAATCTTTCCTTGATGCTGTCAAGGTGGTTGGTGTACATTTTCGTGAATCAGAGGAGTAAGTTGTAGGCTGGGTCCCCCAGGATCACGATTGGCATTTCAACATTGCTAATGGTAGTCTGCCGGTCGGGAAAAAAAGTCCCTGCTTGTAGCTTTCTGAACAGTCCTGTGTTCGTAACCATAGAAAAATGGCCCTCTCTGTTGATGTACTCTGTGGTTTGGTGCCAAAATAGGGATATGTATGATGTCTATTGCTCTACCGCAGCTTGGGAACCCCACTGCAGCAAATCCATCCATTATGTCCTTCACATTGCTGAGAGTCACTGTCCTATGTAGCAGGAGACAATTAATGGCCCCGCACCCTTGCATGACAATGCCCTCCCCCTGTGGATTTTCCAAATCCAGAATGATTGTTACTGGTCAGTGAGAAGTCTGTCATCACAAGTTTCCACAGGGCAATTGCCACACTATTCTCCACTGTCAATGCAACTCTCACTCTGGTGTCCCCGTACGGGAGGGCTGAGGCAAGCTTGACACACAAATCCAGGAATGTGACCTTGTGTAGCCGAAAGTTCTGCAGCAACTGTGTCATCCCAAGCCTGCGTTACACTGCAATTCCACCACTCAGAGCTCGTTTCTCGGGCCCACAAGCAGTGCTCCACCATTTTCAGCTGCTCTATGAACACTACCACCAATCTTGAATTGGTTCTTGCCATGTCCAACACCAAATGGATCTCCAGGAAATCACCCCATTCCCTTGCAGCTCTGCAAATACTGAAAGATCTTGTGTCCTGTGCTTATAATGCCCATATTGGTAGTGTAGAGTTGCACAGGTTTAATGCTTCTGTCAGAGATGGTAGACAGTGACAAATCCTGCATGAGTTAATGGGATTTTCAAAATAGGCATGCAAATTAAGAGATAGAAATAGCATTATGGGATGGAGAAAGTTGCATGATGGGAACTTCACCCTGCTGTCCCGATCACCCCTTCTCGACTTGTTTCTGCTCCCCCATGCATTGCCAAAGCTTCCCAAAAGACACTGCACTGCATACCTACCCATAGTGCACTACACTGCATCGAAACGAGCACTCATGGTGAGTATGCGCAGGGCCAACACAAGGAACCAAGTGTGCGGGCATGCAAGCAATATACTAACTGTGGTGGCTTTATGCCAATGTAACTTGCATTGGCAAAAGTTTGTAACGTAGACATGTTCTCAGATTCAGAAGCAGAACCACCATGAATAATTCAGTCTTTCCTTTATACAGCGTAGGCCTTTAATCTTGGTCTCTAGTAATGGGTGATCAGACGACAATGGCCCACTCTTCAATTATGCAAAAACGCAGCCTTTTGAAGCTGTGCCCTGGAGGTGGGGAATCTGTATTCAACTCCCCCTAAATATTAACACTTTTGTTCCAAAAGTCCATCTTTTTCTGGCACCACTCTTCAATATAGTCCTTTGAACCCCCAGGTCTTGCATTAGTTACATCTCTCCTGAGTGGTTACATACAATCCCAGCCCAGAGGGGCTGGGTATCATAGGCCAGGGGAGACAGTCTTCCCTAACCTATGCTGTGGCCCTGCCCATGCTCCCTCCCCCTTCCCTGGAGCTGGCTGGGGCTCAGCTCCAGCCTCAGCCTGGTGCAGCCAGTGCAGCTTGGGCTGGCCGGGGGCTCCAGCTGGCCAGTACAGCCAAGACTCCTCTGGCCACAGGGAGGAGAGAGGGGGCAGGGGCAGGGCCAGCCAACTTGCCTTCCTGAAGGGGGAGGAGGGTTCACCCGCCACCCATGTCTGTGCCTCCATTTCCTCAGCTGCTAAGTGGGGATAATGATACTTTTCGACCTCTCAGAGAGGCTGAGAGAGTCTCTAAGGACAGCAAGATCCTTGATGGCAAGACCTGTATCATATTAAGCATAAAATGTGTAGACAAAGCTCACCAAAAAATAAACATTAAACTAACTGAATTCACACACACACAAAAGGAGGACTTGTGGCACCTTAGAGACTAACGAATTTATTTGAGCATAAGCTTTCGTGAGCTACAGCTCACTTCATCGGATGCATACAGTGGAAAATCTAGTAGGGAGATTTTATATACACAGAGAACATGAAACAATGGGTGTTACCATACACACTGTAACAAGAGTGATCAGATAAGGTGAGCTATTACCAGCAGGAGAGAGGAAAAAAAAAAAAAAAACTTTTGTAGTGATAATCAAGGTGGGCCATTTCCAGCAGTTGACAATTCACAATTCAGTGCATCCTCTCTGTTCATTTGGGGCATGCTTCCTACATGTCACGGAGTCACTGGGACGATACTCTGGAACTACTCCCTACAAAGCCAGTCAGGACTCTGGGGGAGCCTCCTCTCTGAGCATACTGTCTCCAGGGCAAGAAGCTTACACAGGCTTCAACCTTCCTGGGTCTGACCTTGGAGCATTCAGCATCCCCTTCCACGCTGTGCGCTTCCCACAGCGAGTCCGCCCAGGCGGGGCTCCTGTGGAAGCCAGAGGGCCCTGCACCCAAACTCTGCAGTCAGTACTGACTCTCAGCCAGACAGTAAAACAGAAGATTTATTAGTGGACAGGAACACTGCATAGGGCAGCACTTGTTAGCACAGAAATCGGTGACTTTAAGCCAAGTCCATCTTGAGGGGAGGGGAGCCCAGAGCTAGGGCTCTGGTCCTCCCCCTGAGCCCCAAGCCAGCCGAGACTGACTCACTTCCAGCTGCCTGGCCCCTGCCCTGCCCGTTGCTTCTCCTCCAGCCTCTCTCTTGCTTCCCGGGCCAAGAGTCACCTGGTCGCATCCCCCTCCTGGGTCTCAGGTTACGAAGGGGCAGCCATAGCATCTGAGCAGGCAGCTGGAGCAATCCCCGCAAAAGTCACGCTTATTCCCACCACCTAGACATTGGTGCAATACACAGGGAAATTAAGGCAAACACAGCATTCATGCAAAACAGTAAGACTCACATACAACATAAGGAAAAATCCCTACTTCATCACACTACATAAAAGCAAAACATGCATTTTCCAGTCTTAACCCAACTTATTTTGAATCAAGCAAAACAAGAACAAAATTAAATCTCTGCAAATGCGCACACAGTGTGTGTGTCTGCATTCTGCAGCAACAAAATGACTGCTGTCTGCATCAGGGCAAGAGTCTTTCCCTAAAAAGGTACAGAATTCTGAAGATAAACTATAACAGATGTGCTCCATATCCCATGGTGACAAGTTTTTGCATCCCACAGAGCTGGGTACCCTCCTAGAGTATGCATCACCACTGCATCTAGGCACCAGACATGGAATTCTGAAGTTCATAACAATTGACCTGTAAAAGGACACTTCTCTTGCCTACTCCAGTTCAGTCACTGTGGTTTAGTTGGGTTATTTAAGCACATTTATTCTTTCTCCACTGCCAAGCCAGCCATTGATATTTGGGGAAGATATATGGGAAAGAGTAGGCCTCTGAAGATGATTAGATATGGATATCTTCTGGGATGCAATTCCACAGTGAATGGTCCTCAGGTCAAGAATGCCCTGCTCAAGATCAGTCAATTGCAATGTTCCCTGCTGAGTACAGGGGGTGGGTGGAGGAAGGGGGCAAACACAGATAGATCTGCCTTTCATTAAATATAAATGTATCATTTATACCCCCCTAGTCCAGACTGAGATCTGAGGATCTGTCCAGTATTCTGTTGCATGGCGGACTTGTACAAATACCCACAGACGATAGATCTGTGGCAGCCACATGATGCCCCAGAAACAGGCTTCACATCTTCTCTGCCCCACATAAAAGCGTTCTCCAAGGATTTAGGGCTACCTGACAGAGGACAGGGGCTCAGTCACATCTGAAAGATAGGCTGGTAACTATAGCAGAGCCTTTTCCAAATTATAAAAGAAGGAAAACCAGGAATGAAGCAAAATATTCAATGCAAGTCTTGAGACTATTAGCTCTGACAGATTTTATAATCTACCCTTTTAAGGATACAACATGGTACCTTTTTAAGGCTAACAAGCTAAAGTTTAGGGTAAGTTACCATAAGCAAGACACTAATTCCACTGGTGTCATTTACACCCCAATGGGGCTGATGCTGGAAAAGCAAACAGGGTTTGGTAAGAAAGTATAAAGCAGGGCAAAAGATGAAGAGAACCTAATTGTCTTACCCACACTTTCCATAATTTGTTGGTCTTCCTTAAGTCTAACATAAGCCCCTCAGACTAAATTCACCACTGCTGTAAGCACTGTAGTCAGTGGCATTGCACCAGCTTACACTTGTAAGGAGTTTAGCCCCTTGCCTTACAGTGCCAGGTGCCCATCTATGGTGCTACATATTTTTTGGCCAGAAATGGTCTTGTAAATGTTAACGCATATTTACTGCCTGTAAAAAGAAAATGTATATCTAGATTTAGGACCAGACAGCCACATATTAAGACAATATATCACAAGCCTATAAGAACGGATTCCTCAAGAGAAACTTCAGTTCAAGTCTAACATCTCTGCTTGCTATAAAGCAGACTTCTGGACTTTATCATGACTCAGGGACACCTTCCAAACAACAGGCCTTGGTTTTAAACTAGCTGCACTTTAAATGGGAGTCTCGTTAGCTGAAATCCTGTGCCATGCTTTGAAAATGTGGGTGTTTATATCTAACCAAAGATTTTTAAAAGAAGAGGGGAAAAAAGAAATAAGCAGATCTTCAAATGCTTTGTTGTTCAAATCAGTCTATACATGCTACTGTGCTTTTATGGCTTCTGTTCAGCTCAGTCCATTAGACCCTACTAAGAGCCAGGAACTGCCTAGTTTAGTCCTGGCTTCAGCACTGACACTGCAATACCTGGGATGCGATATTTCACCTCTCTGCCTCAGCTGAAATAGAGAGAATACTTAGCTCCCTCCCTCTGAGGACTGGTCACGTCTGTATATTTTTCTATGCCTAGACAGCCCCATGTAAGTGTTCAGCATTGTTATATGTATGAAGCATGTTTGTTAAGGTTTAAGGTTCATTCTGGTATCAGTCAAAAGACACGAGTTAAGATATGGTTATAATTTTATGAGCACAAGGTGGAAAAATAAGGCCCATCAAGTTACTAATGTTCTGAAACCACAATAAAAGGCAGAACACACTGAGCTCTGAGCAGTTAGAGGAGTTCAGCAGCACAGATGCCTGGACTGGCTCTGCCCTTCATAGCCACTATCACAGCAAACAAAAAATCAATTTTTCATTTGCACGGCTCTCTTGTTCTTTAAGTTTATCTTCTCCAGGAACCAAAGCATCGGTCACTTCTAGAGATGAGATCTCTGCCACTGGAGGCCTTCCCATGAAAGAGCCTTGACTGCAGTCACAGTTCCTTCCCCGTTTGTGCTTCGCTACAGAATCATAGGAATCAGAGCTGGAACAGATCCATCAGGTCATCCAGCCTGCCACTCAGCCAGCACAGGATTGGTCCCTGCAGGCTATTTCCGAGGGCTTTACCCTTTAGAATTGTTTCCACACATTTCCAAAACAACAACCTGCCTCTGCTTCAGACTTGACTACAATATTGCACTACAAACTACACTGCCATGGTCCCCTGCTGGTTCCCAGCATTCATTTGTCAGGAAGCGCTAGCTTTCCAAAGCAAAGGAAACCACTCTCCCCTACCCTTCCCTTATATTTTAACGTGCATACAGACAGCATAGCCAACACCTGTATTCAGCCATGAAGATAACCTATTACAGCATGCGCACTGGATCACTCTTGAAACACTTTTGCTTTCAAGTGCCAGTTTTCACAGCCATTGAAGTGGTGCCAAATATATTAACATTTCACTGCTGCTTCCCTACGTCCCAATGTGTGCACCACAGTAGTGTTTATCCAGCCTCGCACGCCATCCAAATCCCACTCAGATGTAGCGCCACACCAGCTACAATCAGCAGCATTTTTCCGAGGAGCCTGGTGCCTTAGGCAGCAAAGCCATTAAAATTAAAGTTACAATGTAAATAAAGTGCACGTGCCAGCCAGAGGCTGCCATGCTGTGGAGACACTGATGAAAAACGTGCAGCAGTAAGAGCTAGTAGAGTAACTCCCCTTCCCTGATAGTACATCAGTGCTCTAGGAATTTTCAGAGTGGTAGCTCTCGACTGAGGGAAGACCTGTCCCCGGAAGTGCTAACCGTAGGCCCCACTAACCCCTGGTCACCAAGTAACTGACTCAATCCTAGTTTCATAAGGTACTGCTGGCAGAGCAATGAGCTGCACAGTGCACTTGAGAGTCATGAGCAGTAGAAACAACAAGGAGTCCTTGTAGCACTTAGAGACTAACAAATTTATTTGGGCATAAGCTTTCGTGGGCTAAAATCCACTTCATCAGATGCATGGAGTGGAAAATACAGTAGGAAGATTAGATATAGATACACACACACACACACGCCCCCCATGAAAAGATGGGGGTTGCCATACCAACTTTAAACAAATCAATTAAGATGGGCTATTATCAGCGGGGGGGGGGGGGGACTTTTGTAGTGATAATCAGGATGGCCCATTTCAAAACAGTTGACAAGAAGGTGTGAGTAACAGTGGGGGGTGGGGAATTACATGGGGAAATAGTTTTTAGTTTGTGTAATGACCAAACCACTCCCCGTCTTTATTCAGGCCTAATCTGATGGTGTCCAGTTTGCAAATTAATTCCAGTTCTGCAGTTTCACGTTGGAGTCTGTTTTTGAAGGTGTTTTTTGTTGAAGAATGGGCACTTTTAGGTCTGTTATTGAGTGACCAGAGAGACTGAAGTGTTCTCCAACTGGTTTTTGAATGTTAGGATTCCTGATGTCAGATGTGTCCATTTATTCTTTTGCATAGAGACTGTTCGATTTGGCCAATGTACATGGCAGAGGGGCATTGCTGGCACAGATCACATTGGTAGATGTGCAGGTGAAAAAAACCCTGATGGTGTGGCTGATGTGGTTAGGTCCTATGATGGTGTCCCTTCAATAGATATGTGGACAGAGTTGGCAACGGGCTTTATTGCAGGGTTTGGTTCCTGGGTTGGTGTTTTTGTTGTGTGGTGTGTAGTTGCTGGTGAGTATTTGCTTCAGGTTGGGGGGCTGTCTGTAAGCGAGGACTGGCCTGTCTCCCAAGGTCTGAGATAGTGAGGGATCGTCCTTCAGGATAGGTTGTAGATCCTTGATGCGCTGGAGAGATTTTAGTTGGAGGCTGTAGGTGACGGCTAGTGGCGTTCTGTTACTTTGTTGGGCCTGTCTTGTAGTAGGTGACTTCTGGCTACCCTTCTGGCTCTGTCAATCTGTTTCTTCAGTTCACCAGGTTGGTACTGTAGTTTTAAGAATGCTTGATAGAGCAGTCGAGTGCAGAGCACCTTTTGTGGGCAAACAGCAAAGTACCTCTCTCCTGGGGGTTTCAGGATTTTTATCTATCTATATTTAATTTTCAGGCCATACTGCTGCAGTCAGGTATAATTTCATGTAAGGGGGTGGTGAATACGGGGAATGTGTTTCCACTGAAACCGGAAGGCACTTGAGTCCAGCAGCATTAATAGATTTAAGCCAAAGTTGGATGATGTGGATTTCAGGGTGGTACTTTTCATACTTGCCACCTTTAGGAAGCAACAGGGCATCTAAGATAAAGTGACAGCAGCCCCCCCCGTACTTACCCCATAGTCAGGATGCATCTGCCTGGGCGGGTTAGCTGCACCCACTACACTGTCCTACTACTCATAGCTCCCAGTTGGTCCCAAAAGGCAGCAGGTCTTGGAGTTAACTAGAGTTGGTGAAGTTTTTCACACAAATAGGTTATTTGGAAAAAAAAAAAAAAAAACCTATCACCTGGTGGTTAGGGCAACACAGGGGGTAGGATTCAAATCCCTATGTCAGAGCAGGGTTTTGAATTGGGTCTCTCACACCCCAGGTGAGTGCCCTAATTGCTGGCCTAAAAAGTTAAGGGGGATAGCTCCTCCTCTTGTCTTGTGAATCCAGTGCCTGGACACAGGAAGTTTCAGCTCAAACAACGCGTTTCATCTGATCTGAAATGGACTTTCAATTCATCAAAATTTTTCAGATTCAGTTGGACTCAAGTAAATACATTGTAATCAACTGACAACCAAAAAAATAAAAAAATTAAAAAAATCAGGTATTGATCTCTAGAGCTAACTTCCCCCTCTCAGATGCAGGGGGAGTTTCCCCCTCTCAGACCTAGTGTCTCTGGCTCTGCAAAATCAGACAGAAATGGCTGCAGCAGTTACACTCTGGTCATATTTGCAAGCTCTTCTTCAGTCACAAGGGCTAGAAACAGCTTTTATGAAAAACAGCTGCTGATAGTCTACCAGAAGCACTTGACTCCAGGAGATGGGGCCCCAGCCATGGGCCTACAGGATTTATGCTTCAATCCAGCCCTGGGCAGGTATGGCAGTGCTATAGCTCTCCTCTGGCACAAGGACACAGGATAGAGACAAAGTTGCCATCAAACCATTTCCAGGTACAGAGGGCAGATATTCTGCTTCAGCTCCCATACTGTTTCCAATGCTGTGAAACCCCACCTTCATCACAGTTCACACAGCTTTGAGGGGACTCCACAAGGATGAATCTGGACCTGGTGCCCTTATTTCGACTTGTAACTTAGGACCTACCGTGCATTTGCCAATGCTTATGGAATTAGGACTCGCTTTCTGAATGTACATGAGCCATTACTGCGTTGTGGAGGAAAGGGAGGAGGGAGATTGCATGGGGGAGTGGAGAGAAAGTTCCCAAGAAGCCACCCTATGTTTTATTGTTCTCTCTCAGCCTGGTGCTGGCTCTTGCTAGAGAGCGTTACCATTTTCCAGCATTACAGGGTAAGGCCCTTTCACTTCCAGGCCCAGTTTCATTCACTTCACCCTCCTGAGCCTTTGCATCCTGCTGCACACCAACCTGGCATTTGAAGCAGTGGGGGCTTTTAATGATCTGCAGTGTCAGAATTAGAGTCTGTAGAACAACGCACCAGTAAAGACGGGCACTAAACAAGAGCGGGTATTACCACTGAAAGGAAAATGGATCTCTCTTTTCTTTCAGGAAGCCGCTGAGCGTGCACATGCTGCTGCAGCCTGCAGAAAAACACAGCACCATCTGTACAGAAAATTAAAGCCTCCCATTCCAATTCTAGTTAATGCTTCCCACTTCTGCAGGGAGACGGCCCAAACTTCAGTTTGCTGAGGCAAGCTTCACAGCAGCTGTGCCTAACTGGCATGAAAAGGAACAAACCACAGTTTAATATACAGGTGCACCCCACAGAAGTAACAGATTCCAACAGACAAAGCTTCCATCTTGAGCAGAGAGGCTACTGCAGATGCACCAGTACACACTGTATTGGGAGCCACAGTCTCTGGCAGCTGCACCTCCATATTAGCGGTGAGAGCTGCTGCAATTTTCTTAGTGTAATAATAAATAATGCCACCACCATATAGCTCTTATATAGCACTTTGTGATCTACTAATGCAAAGGGAAGTACATATTCAAATGAGAGGTCAGATTGGCTCTCTTCCAAATCTTTCTTGGGCTTCAGAGAGTCAATGGGAAACCTTAGAAGAACTAAAATTCATTTGCAAATTTAACACCATTAATTTGGGCTTGAATAGGGACTGGGAGTGGCTGGCTCACTTCAAAAGCAACTTGGCCTCTCTTGGAATTGACGCCTCCTCATCAATTATTGGGAGTGGACTACATCCACCCTGATTGAACTGGCCCTGCCAACACTGGTTCTCCACTTGTGAGGTAACTCCCTTCTCTTCATGTGTCAGTATAATAATGCCTGCATCTGTAATTTTCACTCCATGCATCTGAAGGGGGTTTTTTCCCCACAAAAGCTTATGCCCAAATAAATCGGTTAGTCTTTAAGGTGCCACTGGACTCCTTGTTGTTTTTGTGGATACAGAGTAACATGGCTACCCTCTGATACTTTAGAAGATTTGTTCATTAAAGAGAAAGGATAGTTCACTGGTTAACATAGCCTAGGACTTGTGAGACTTGAGTTCCAGCCCCTGTTTTGCCACAGACTTCCTGTGTGATCTTGGACAAATCACTTAGCCAATATGCCTCAGTTCCCCATCTGTATAATGAGGAAAGTATCACAGAAATATAGGACTGAAAGGACCTTGATAGGTCATCTACCCAGTCCCCAGCTCCAAGGCAGGACTAAGTATTATCTAGACCCTCCCTGACAGGTGTTATCTAACCTGTTCTTAAAAATCAACAATGATGGAGATTCTACAACCTCCTTAAGTAATTTGTTCCAGTGTTTAACCACCCTGACAGTTAGGCAGTTTTTCCTAATGACTAACCTAAATATCGCTTGCTTCAGTTTAAACCCATTATTTCTTGTCCTGTCCTCCAGGGATAATAGCACTGCCCTACATCACATCTTGAATACTGCATGCAGATGTGGTCACCCCATCTCATATATAGAATTGGAAAAGGTACAGAAAAGAGCAACAAAAATGATTAGGAGCATGGAACCGCTTCCATATGAGGAGAGATTAATAAGACTGGGACTTTTCAGCTTTGAAAAGAGATGACTAAGGGGGGATATGATAGAGATTTAGAAAATCATGACTGGTGTGGAGAAAGTAAATAAGGAACTGTTATTTACTCCTTCTCATAACACAAGAACTAGGCATCACCAAGTGAAATTAATAGGCATCGGGTTTCAAACAAATGAAAGGAAGTATTTCTTCACACAACGGACAGTCAACCTGTGGAACTCTTTGCCAGAGGATGCTATGAAGGCCAAGACCATAACAGTTCAAAAAAGAATTAGATAAGTTTATGGAGGATAGGTCCATCAATGGCTATTAGCCAGGATAGGCAGGGATACAAAACCATGCTCTGACGCATCCCTAGTCTCCGTTTGCCA
The DNA here is from genome assembly GCF_965152275.1 of Natator depressus. NCBI lineage: Eukaryota > Metazoa > Chordata > Testudines > Cheloniidae > Natator > Natator depressus. The sequence continues at coordinate 3,876,706 of NC_134235.1, forward strand.
GAAGCAGGGAATGGGCGACAGATAGGATGGATCACTTGATGACTGCCTGTTCTGTTCATTCCCTCTGAAGCCCCTAGCTCTGGCCACTGTTGGAAGACAAGTTACTGGGCTAGATGGATAATTGGTTTGACCCAGTATGGCCGTTCTTATGTTTTATAGCATTATGAGGGTAAATTCATTAAAAGATTGGGGATGCTCAGATATTATGTTCATAGGGCCAGGTAAGTGCCGAAGGGATCAATTTATCTTTCTTAAGGTCTGTGACAGGGTCAGGCCAGATGGCTATAGGAGAGTAATAGAAGGCAGATATATTAGCCTCAGGCTAAGTAGGTCCCTTTTCCCTGGGTAAGGTAACAAAGGAGGTTCCAGAACAATCAGGAACTTTCTGGAGACAATTAAGACAGGCTGATTAGAACACCTGCAGCCAGTCAAGAAGCTGCTAGAATCAATTAAGGCAGGCTAATCAGGGCACCTGGGTTTTAAAAAAGGAGCTCACTTCAGTTTGTGGTGTGCATGTGTGGAGCTGGGAGCAAGAGGCGCTAGGAGCTGAGAGTGAGAACGCGGACTGTTGGAGGACTGAGGTGTACAAGCATCATCAGACACCAGGAGGAAGGTCCTGTGGTGAAGATAAAGAAGGTGTTAGGAGGAGGCCATGGGGAAGTAGCCCAGGGAGTTGTAGCTGTTGCACAGCTGTTCCAGGAGGCACTCTAGACAGCTGCGTTCCACAGGGCCCTGGGCTGGAACCCAGAGAACCCGGGTTCCCCCCCCAATCCTCCCAACTCCTGGTCAGACACACGAGCAGTTGACCTGGACTGTGGGTTCAGAAAAACGGCCAAGCTGAGGGCTGCTGTGAAGCTCCAAGGCGAGCAAATCCGCCAATAAGCGCAAGGCCCACCAAGGTAGAGCAGAAACTTTGTCACAGGTCCAACAGCCCTGAAGGTCTGGTTGGGGTTGGGGCTATAGAAGGGTTATGCCTTGCTAGCACTGACACAAATTATTCACATTTACCGCAATTTAAGGTGGTGATCTTGGTCTACAAAGCCTTACCCTGTTCCAATTTTGGTTAGATTATCCACTGCCATTCCCTGTTCCCAATGGGGTGTTAGCACTAAGTGTCCATGGATTCAGACGCTGGGGATCTGGAGGCAGAGCACTCACCTGTAGAAATCACTTCCCCTATTAGCCTGAGAAAAACCAAATGTAATGAGTGACCTTCAGGGCATGGAGCAGTTATTTATTCTGGTAGTACCCTCAGTATGCCGAGCGCTGTCCCCATAGCTAGGGCAGGGCCTATCTAAGATGACAAATGACATCCGAAGACTGGAGGAGAGGAATGCAATCAAAAATATGTATGATTTTTATATACATTTTAAAATGAAACACACAGCAACTATACCAACTTCCTCTCCACCCATTCAGCATCAGTGGGTCAGTTCCTTGTAGGCATCACAGAAGTGTAACTTGAGAAATGAACTGGAAGGAGGTGAAGGTAGTGGCCTTTGGCATCAGTTCAGGGAAGGCATTCCATGTGTCGGGGAAAGCATAAAGAAAGCATGATGTGGACATGCGGGAAGACCCAGTTGGTACTGGCAGAGCAGAGGGATAGGGAGCTTCAAGAAGAAAGGAGGATAAATGGGATGGCTCAGAGTTGCCAGCGCCTTGAAGAAGAAGACAAGAAGTTTGAACTTGATGGGGCAGACCAGGGAAATCAGTAGAGGAATTCAAAGAAGGAGTAAGACATTCTGAATGATGAACAAGCCAGAATATGAAGTTGGCTGTTGTATTTTGAATAGACAGTAGATGGCCAACACGAGCATCAGGGAGGCAGACGGTTGGGGAAGTTACAATAAGTCAACACAGGAAACAGTGACAAGCTAAATGATAGCTCCAAGTGTAGATGCTGCCTCAGGGAAACTAGGGGTGGGATTGGATTCCCAGCTCGCATAGACATACTCGCGCTAGCTCTCATCGAGGGGAGGGGGGGATAGCTCAGTGGTTTGAGCATTGGCCTGCTAAACCCAGGGTTGTGAGTTCAATCCTTGAGGGGGCCATTTAGGGATTGGTCCTGCTTTGAGCAGGGGGTTGGACTAGATGACCTCCTGAGGTCCCTTCCAACCTTGATATTCTATGATTCTATGAATAGTAGTGTATCTGCACACGCACGGGAAGCGGCACGGGAAGCGGCAAGCAGTGGCATGGACTAGCTGCCCCAAGTTGTGCACTCATGGGATCTAGGCAGGTTTGTACGTGGTTGACTAGCCCAGGCCACCACGCACTGCTGCCTGTGCTACCATGACTATGCTACTATTCTCGAAGAGAGCTAGCATGAATATCTTTACAGGAGCTGAGAATCACCCTCCACCTGCTCCAAGAGTAGACTTAGCCGGAGAGAGGATGATTGCATCTTTAGAACAGGTTTCAGAGTAGCAGCCATGTTAGTCTGTATTCGCAAAAAGAAAAGGAGGACTTGTGGCACCTTAGAGACTAGCCAATTTATTTCAGCATAATCTGCATCCGATGAAGTGAGCTGTAGCTCACGAAAGCTTATGCTCAGATAAATTTGTTAGTCTCTAAGGTGCCACAAGTCCTCCTGTTCTTTTTGCTGACAGCAGTAATTGCTGGAATGAGCGGAGGGTGGGAAATTAGTAGATGCTACTATGGCAACTCTGAATGATTATTATATCCAGAGGTTTGACAATGGGATCATTTTTAGGAAAAAACTCCCATTTATATCCTCTGTAGGTAGTAAGTAATAAATAAATAAAAGGTTTATATAGCCTGCAGGCTGCATCCACAAGATGGTGGTATAACAGGAACACTGCTCAAATTCCCAGGAAAAGGCAGCAGTGCTCACATGCACGGTAAGATGACTAATGCAGCACACTGTACAGGTAATCCAGCACTACTGTACTCAGTACTTCTATGGTGCATTCCACCAGAGGATCTCCAAGGGTTTTTACAAAGCTCAGGTCTCCCTCCACTCTACAAATGGAGAACCAGACACGGTAAGTGATTTCCCCAAGGTACCACACCAATTTAGAGGCACAGCCCGGAAGGTCTAACACCCAGCCCTGGGTCTAACCACTAGGCCATGCCATGGCACGGTTACGTAGATGGGAGAAAGTAAAACCCTAGTTACAAGCACAAATTTCTCTGCTAATTATTTGCAAATGGCAAGAGTACAGTTTCAGGCAGACATGTGGCTGGGGAGTTTATTTACATTTCAATAATATACAGTTTATGGGGGAAAAAATAGGTAGTAGGCATCTAAACTGTAAATCAATAACTCAAAAGAGGGGTGCAAAGAAGGTGCAATGCAGCTGCCTGACTGGAGAGCGCAGTTAGTTATTTGTGCCCACATACCAGGAAATGTGGCTTTATATTTTTATTCAATTTGAAAATCCCCTTTTTAAAAGAGAAAGTCACCCCTGCTGGAAAACCCCTGAGTCGGCACAAACAGATCAGCCAGGCAATCTGTATTCGCAACAAGGTACAGAAAAGGGATAGAAGTCACTTGCCTTGGAAACTGGTCTGATGGGGAGATTGTTCCATTTTGTGAAATATGGTGCATTTCTAAGTTTAGAAAATTGCTTTTCCTAAGTGTTTTTAGGAGACAGCACTAAGTTACACCTACGGGTCGGCACAGAGGTATCCCTGCAGTCAGAGGCAGTGACACCCCTTTCTCTAATACATAACTGCTTTATGATTGAATGACATTGCCCTCTTGCACATAGCCCATTAACACTTTAGCTAGAAAAGCTATCCTCTAGTACAGCTCCCCCCAAAGTGTGTGTGTGTGGGGGGGGGGGGAGTCCATTAGGAGAGCGTGGAGGAATATTAAGGGTGGGGGCAGAGCGCAGGCCAGCCCCCACAGGGGATCGGGGAGGGAGCACCACCCAGCCCCCGACCCCACTCCCAGCCCAGGGTGGCATGGACACATTCTATTACTGGTAAGGGGGGCAGGGAGGATGTAAGAGGAAAAAAGTTTGGACACCACTGCTCTAGCTCAAGCTGTACACGGCCAGAGCCTGCTGCCTACCACCCGGGGCTCTAGTCCCAGCTCATCAGGGAAGGGGTGGGTTACACAGTATCTGTTGCTTGCAGCACAAGCTCATTACAGCTTTTCCCTGGCTGAGGGTATTTCACTACCCACCAGTCTGTCACATGCTGCATAGAGAGAGCTCTGCTTTACCTTTCTGGTTCTTCTTTCACTACAGCAAACTGAGCTGACTGACGGTTTGACCTCGTCTGATCTTGCACCTTCTCGCTGCCTTCCAGCTCCTGCTCCAGGGAGGAGCTGGTGCTGCCCTCCCTGCTGACATTGCTGCTCCGCCCAGGGCTGTTCTCCGTGGAGGCCCTCGGTGACTCTGTGTTCTGCTTCAGGGTCTGTAGCTTGGCCAGCGGGATAATGTCACAGTTCTGCGGCCGGTGCCATACGGTCCGCTGGGTGGTGGCATTGTAGTAGTAGAACCGTGAGGTGTTCGGGTCAAAGAGTTCCCACCACTGGTTCTCGTTGGTGCGCTTTATGCGGACCCCAGCGGGCGGATCCCACACACACTCCCCTGTGATGAGGTTGGCGTACATGCGCTCCCGCGTTCGAGGCTCTATGATTTCCACCCATTCCAGCCTGAGGGAGAAGAACAAAGAGGGACAATTAAAAAGCTGTAGCAATTGCCCAGAACCAGCTGGGGAGGCAGGGTGGAGAGCAAAGGCTGCTTGGGAGGGGATGCGAGTCAGGTTTTCCTAAACCCTAGCCTGCACTATTCCCTATACAAAGCTATGGATTCCAGTGAATCTCCCTTAAATGCATACCTTCTGAAAGGCCTTGCCCCATCCCCAGCTCACAGCACAGAGGGGAATGAGCTAATCTGATGACCATCTAAAAGTCATGGTTTTTTAAATCCAAGCACTGACCAGATGTGCTACATTTTAGCACTGACACCCTTTTCCTCTAGCTTCCTGAACCACCCCCCTACTACACTCATTAGTACATTGTCTATTCAGATTCTTTAAACTCTTCAGGGCAGAGACTGGGCTGAGAAATGCTTAGCATGCTGTTGCACTCTCAAATAGTAAAGAAATACAGAGGAATAAAAAGGTGATGCTAAGAGAGAGCAGAGTCCAGCAACAACCACATATAATATGGAAATGGAGCCACTTTCTATAAATACAGAACCACTGCAACTAGCAACGGCAGTCCTGAGCACCAGATTTGGCCCCATTTATCTATTTCCAGGGGAATCTTAGAAGCCCTTTTTGCAGGATTGCTGCAGACTTTCAGACAACATTCAGCGTAACTGGTGTTTGTGAGAAGGCGTTTAGTACTCATGAAAACTGAGAGCTAAACATTGGACAGAGACTGATATGATGCTGCTAAGAGCTGTAGCATACATCTATGCCAATGAATCTCGATGCTCACCTTCAGCACCTTTTACCTCTCCATTCCTAAGCCCCCCCAGAAGTCAGCTGCTGCCCTCACTCCCCACCGAGAGCACACCCTGCTATTTCAGTCCTGGGCTCCAACAAAGCTCTTCCAGCATCCATATCTTTGTCTCGACTTCCCGCACCCATTGCTATGCTAGTTTTGAGTCTCCTCAACACAAAGCCTCCATGAATTCTCTCACCTCCCACCCTCTACACAGGAGTTCTCACTACAAATTTTTGGGTGGCCTCAGAGTGCGGCCACCAACTCTTGCTGGTGGCTGCTCTGACAATTTTTCCTAAAATACTTAACCAACCTTAGGAAAAACAAATTACAATGATTTGGACATGTGTACGTGCATATGTATTTATTTATGTAGGGGTTTTTTGCAGACTCAATAATAAACATAATGCACAGCCGTCTATTCTTTACTGGACCTAAACAGAACAGAAACATAAGTAAGTTGCTTTGCATATTTTTGCCTCCCCCCCATTTAAAAAAAAAAAAAAAAAGACTTTCTAGCTAGTAAATCTGCTACGGTGAAAAGTGATATTTGTTAATATCGCTTTTCACAACAGCCCTATTCAGCCCCAGCAAGGACAAATTAAGCCCTGGATGAAGAGGTAGGAAGGGAGCCAGGGGCAATGGGAGGCTGAGGAGGCAGCGGAGGATAGGGGCAATATTCAGAGAGTGAGCCCATGGCTGGATTCTCGGGGCCAGAGCCCGAAGCCCTGCATCTCAGGGACGGAGCCCACCACCACAAGGCCAGAGCCTGCTGCCAACCACCCAAGGCAGAAACCCAAAGCCTGAGTCCCACCTGGAAGGTGGGGAACTCACACTGGTCCTGTGCTCCTACCGTGTTTGTGGCTCCAGAAGGTGGCAGGGCCCAGCCCCTGCTGGCAGCACTGGGGTAGGGGCCACTGCTTTGCTCTCCCCCACGCCGCCCCCCATCACTGCCCAAGAGGCTCTGCCTGCAAGAAAAGCCCCTAGTGGCTGCATGCGGCAACAGTGGCTGCATTTGAGAAACGGATATGCATGGTGATTCCAGCACATGCTGTTGGCCACCTGCCACGTTTCCTGATTCACCACTCTCCTGGACATGCCTAAATAGCTAGCATCAGCTACAACTGCACATCAGCTCAGAAGCACTGACAGACCCAGCTGCAAAAGGAAACTGACTACCATGGCACAAATCCTGCTTTGGGTCATTCTGCAGCAGACTCCAGGTGTCCAGAACTGGATGCAGAAAAGGAACTAACCAACCGCAACAGGGGAATTGTGTATACATGGAAGGGATTAGCATGCTTCCCTCTGCTGTAGCTCTTTAGGGTATGTCTACACTGCAGCCCCGAGCGAACCTCCCTGCCCAGACAGAGACTCCAGCTAGCACACTAAAAATAGCAGTGTGGATGCGGCGGCTGGCTCAAGACACTCCAGCTGCAGGGCAGACAGACCCACCATGTGTCAAATACTACTCCTGACTGTGCAGAGACAGACCAAAATCCAGTAGAAAAGAAAAAAGCTTGAGCAGAAAATGGCCTATTTATGCCCCATACCATTTCTCCTTCCCCCTCCCTGCCGAAAAAACCCCAAACATTTGGACACCCAAGTCTCCAGGTGAGCTACTATTATTTGTAGCCTGCTGAGCTACCAAACAAGAAAACAGTTTCACCCTGCTCACTAAAGAAGCTTCCTTGCTGATGTAGGAGAAAGGAAGGGTTTAAAATCACATTTGTGGAGAGAGGATCATTCCTCCCCAGCCCAGTCAGCATCACTCCAAGGAGACACATACATGTCAACCTGTCCAGGACAGAACTTTTCCCCAGAGCCGCATAGATTCCATCTAGCCTGTGAAGTGGGATCTAGAGATACTGATAGGACTCTGAAGATCACTTCTGCAGACACCTGGGAGCAAATTCAGACCCTCTACAATTTCAACCCCAATCTTGAATTTGCTACCCGACTAGCCCAGGAGCACCTGGACAATACACACAGATTCCCTCTTGTGCCCCTGGCATGGCAAAGGGCATGCATCAAAATGCTAGGCACTTCCCAGCAGCCCAGGACCCCTCTACAGAGGAGCTGAGGGAATGTGAACTCCACATTGTGGGTGGGCTTGGGAGCACAAACATCACACTCTTCCCAGCCTAGAAGAGGAAGTCTGTATTTGGCCCATTAGAAACAGTAAAAATAGCTCCAACTGTGACCCAGGACAGGATTGGAATCCCTATCTCCGGAGAGAAAAAGCCAGAGCACACCAAGACCACCACCACAACACTGGAGCACTTAGCTTCCTCTTGGCATTCTGAGGATTAGCGGGCGCATCGTGCTGGGAAATATCTTTGCTCCACAAGGAATTTCCCCCCTTCTTTACATCATTATTTCCCCGGCCTTTGGAGAAAGGGTTAAGACTTTACAGCTCTCCTGCTTTCTCCTCAGCCTTTTAATTTACCAGGGCTATTAATCAACTGGCACAACTCAATATATTAGCCCTTCATGAAACAACGGATCAATGGCCAAGGTACATTCACCTCAGCCACTTGCTTTAACACAATTGACCACAAGCGGGAGGCAAAGGGGAAAACAATCCATCCAAATAATAAAGATCTGAGAACAGCAAGCATTACACAATTATGTCTACCAGGCCTAGAGACAAACAAATCCAGGAGACCATGGGCCCTGCGGGGCTGCACGGAGCCCCTTTCTTTTCACAATAGTGATCTCAGCCTCCTGCACAGTGTGCACTGTTTTGAATCTCTGAAGAGTTGAGAGCAACTAGGAGGGGGTGGGGGGGGAAGCTTTTCACCACCACATTTTCTCATTTGTCTTTTATTAACAGCAGCATGCTGAGCGTAGTACCTTATGCTGAAACAAAGAGCCACCGTGACCACAAGCAGAAGAGCCAGTCACTTTGGACCCAGTTGTAATACTCAACATTCCTACAGCACCATCTGAAAGGGACTGATTGGCATTAACCAGTTCAGCTGCGGGACTAGTATATCAGTAGTATATGCATTTCACAGGGGGAACTGAGGCACAGACAGCTGAAGTGACTTGACTTGCCCACAGTCACACCAAGTCAGTCTACTGGGATGAGAACCCAGAGGCCCCTACCTCCCAATCCTATGCTTTAGCCACACATCATCCTTTCACTGGTGGAGCTGTCATGGCACCAATCACCTGGAGCCTTCAGTGCCGTAGGAGTGTTCTGGAATCCCTTTCTCCTCTCATTCCAGCCCCTGTTGCTGATTTTACAGTGCTTGCAAAGAACACTGCTGGTGAATTCAGACAGGCTAGGCTACTGTCTTCTTACTTCACACATTAAAAAAAAGCAGAGAGCTTTGTAATCACTGCAGGGTGCAATGCGACAACAGCAAAGACAGTATCGTCATTAGGCAGCAGACTCCCTGTGTTATGTTGCACTTCATAATGTTGCCAGTGTTCTACAAGGTGCCACATGAGAATGAAGATGTGGTAGTACACACCAAAGTGCATTTTACTGGCATAGAGAAGGGATGCCAATGATACCACGTGTTGTCTGCTTCAGTTCATAGAAGAAACTGGAGCTACTCATTTTCTGGACAGACGGCACGGTCATGCCGTACAGGTGGCGTTTTCCAAAGCTGACAGTTATGATACTGAGAATAAAAGATCTATATGTTCCCATGTGGGGGGATAGGGAGAAATCCCTCCCTCATCCTCTTCAACCCCCCCTCCTCCACCACCAACACACATATATGGTAACTGTGATCATTTCTCTGAGACATGAATCTTCTTGCTGCTGCCTAAGCTGTTATGACCTCCAGATTAACTCATTACCATGTACTCTGCACAGGGCTACCTTTCAAGGTCACACACAAGCGACAGCTGGTGCAAAGTGTGGCTGTCCACTTGCTTGGGAGCATGAGATGAATGGAGCATGAAAATCCCAGCTCTCAACTGCATTTGATTCCCATCTGCTCCCAGGTGCAATGTAAAGATGCTGACACTGATCTACGAGACCCTATACACTTTGGTTCTTAGCTACTTGAAAGGGTAGCTTTTTCCCCCCCTATCTACTGCCACAACAGATGACCTCAACTAGGGTGCCTGAGTTAGCAGCCCCTGCACTGGAATATCTAAGGACTGGGGAGGCAGGACATTCACAGGGCAAGGCCCTTGACTCTGGAAATAGCTCTCTCTTGGCCTGCAGAGCACAGTATAAGCCCCATCTATCCTATCAGGCTTCTGTCTGGAGAGGTGACAAAGAGCAAAGTCACACCCTATAGAACCACTGAAGTGAGCAAGTCCTCTTGTCAACCTGGAACTGCTCTACTCAACCCAAGAGAAACAGCAAAAAATCAATCCTGCATCCCAAGTAGCATGCTCTCTCCAGAAATTTGGCCCTGCCAGACAACAGAAGCCCTGGAAGATCTTACAAAACATCTGAACTATCGATGACCTGTACCTCTGATCATGCTCCTCACGACTACTGAAAGTCAAGAGCATCTGTAAACTCTACCAGGAGTCAACTTCTCCTTTCCAGAGGGACATTCAACTCCCAGCATAACACATGCAACAGTCCAGCCAGTGCTAAGCCATTTCTTGATGTTATCAGTGGCCTAGCATCCAATCCACTCTACAGACTTCATACTTCTCAGCAAGCTAATTAAAAAGCCAGCAGAGCTATATCCAATTCCACCTCTTCTCTTGCAACATCCTTGATCTCTCCCCTCACCAAACCACAGGGCGAAATATCCAATCCTGCATTTAAAAATGGTCAGTAATCGAGAATCCATTATGACCCTCAGTAAATTGTTCCCATGGTTAATTACACTTGTTAAAAATTATGGCTTATTTGGTTAAAACACATCAGAATCAACTCTATCCCAAGACTCAATTTAAAGACTTCTTAATGGAGTTAATACTTTCTTCAAAAAGATTGTATCCAAGCTATACAGATAGAGAAAGGAACAAGCTTCAGTCAGATGGCATTTGAAATGTGCACACCCTCTCACCTCCCACCAAGAAGAATACAGGATTAAAAATACAAGAGGCTGAAAGAATGCTAAAGCCCACTATGCCCCGTTGCTGTAGAAACTCTGCAGTGGGTGTACTTTAGAGATCTGAAAGGATACCCTGCCTTTCAGGCCCTCTGTTCCACCTTTGAAGTTATTTGAATCAAATATCCTGCAAGTTTTAATTGTCCAGGCACTGGTTACTGTGTGTTCAGTGCAGATGCAGTGACATGTCTCCCCAGAAACAAATTATTTTGTTACACGACCATAACAGAAAGTCAGGAAACAACCACCCATGGTTACCTACAGCAATAAATGGAGCCTTATCCCACACACACACACACACAGTAATTAGGGGTCAATTTTCCCCCGACACTTGGGTGCATGAGGAGGATTGTATAAAATTATGAGTGAGAGTCACTCTTGTAAATACACCATTGCTCTGTCCTAGAGGGAATCAGAAATGCTCAGTTGTGTTTCATAGGCCCTGTACAGCTAATCTTCGGCTCCTATGGCAGAGGCCAGCACTTTCAGAGCAGCAGTTTTGTCTCCACTGCTACTTTGAAGTCCCAAGTAGCTGTGGCATGCAACATCGTGACAACTGTGAAGCTGTGAGAGAACCTGTACAGGTCTGTTAAACTAGAAGGAAGGATTAGGTGAGTGTTTGACATTGCTAGTGAAATCCAGGTAAAAATTGTGACGGATCAATATTAACTGTTTAAGAAAAACCACCACTACTCCTTTAAGAGATGAGAGGAGGTAGCTCTGAGCTTTTAGTTTCTGTGCCTAATGTAAGTCTCAAACTCTGCCTTCCAGCTGATTCACAATTGCCCGGTACTGGAACAGCTCCATCAAGGAGACCTAGCAAGTCAGCATTGCTACACTACTGTTACAACAGCTAGCTCATTATTCAATGGCTATTAGCCAGGATGGGCAGGGACGGTGTCCCTAGCCTCTGTTTGCCAGAGGCTGGGAGTGGGCGGCAGGAGATGGATTACTCGATGACTGCCTGTTCTGTTCATTCCTTCTGGGGCACCTGGCATTGGCCGCCGTCAGAAGACAGGATACTGGACTAGATGGACTTTTGGTCTGACACAGTACGGCTGTTCTTATCTAGTCAGATGGCTAGCGATAATTCAAACCTCACACATCTTTTGATAAACAGCCTCTAACAATTTCAGTAATATCAGTAGTTGTCTGGAAAAGTTACCTTGACAGATAATTTTACCACCCATAGATACCTGTTACAGTAGAGTACAAGAGTTAAAGTTTGGGGAAATTTTTGATATCCCTTGTGACACGGCAGTGATTATGAAATATACTAATTCCAATCACTAGGAGCTTGTACTCGAGTGTATTTTACAGAGAATTGGTTTGGAATTTATTGGTAAACAAGGGTTAGAGGGGGAAATAGTGAGATAGGTATCAAAGCAAAACAGGGTCAAAAGTGGTCATTGATTCAAGGTTCTGTTTAGAATGAACTGTTTCGCAGCAGAGGCCTGTAATAAGCACATAGAAGATGGAGTTCTTTTAACAGGGTCTGCTTACAAGTGTAATTTTCCTCTTGGTCCTCAAGCAGATTGCTCAGTGTGGCAAGCTACAGAACACACTTTAGTCTGCATACAAAACGGTTCACTCGTCACAAGTTAATATCCTTCTAAAGAGGGAACGCTTAGGTGCTTTAATCAGCATGGCTGCTGCCAGAGTAGTCCAGAGTGTCACTCTGGCTGCATGGTCACAATGTCACTGAAATTCACCCTGGCCACCCCACACTGCACAGACAGGGATTGTGGGCTGTGTCAAATGGTGTTGTGATGTGGTGTGCTCTACCGACAATCTGACTCCTGGCAGCACCAACTCATAGGCTGTGTGGATAACAAAGAGGGGAGACTGCCCAACCAAGAGAGACCAGAGTCCCTGCAGGAGGAGTGGAGGATTAGCAGTGAACAGAATGAGGTCCCTGCTGGGGGAACTGGGACCAGAAGTTTCTCTCCATCCCTCCAGCAAGGGATGGAGTGGCTGAATGAGTGCCACTGCAGCACTGCTTCTGCAACCTGATGACATCATTGACCTCAGCATCACTGGTGAAATGGAGTTTGCAAAAGCACTGCCAAGGATTAGACCTAATTTTTTCCTTGAAATAATTTAAATGGGATATTGAAGTGCTATTGTCATCCAAGGTACTAAGAGCCTATCCTGTTAAACAGCAGATTGTTAAAACATATTCCTGAAGAGCCAACATTAGCTAACCTTAATGAACAGAGAGAGAAACACTGGGATTTAATTTGAATTTTACATTCTTAATGTTAATTAATTTGCCTGTTTCAAGACCACTCAAATAGCCTTTTTTTCTTTTTTAAGTGACAGATAAAATATTTTCTTTAGCTTTATAGGGCTTAAGATAACCTAAACAGTTAATAAATCAGCAGAGGTAAATTATCCATGATAAACCAAACAAATCAATCCTTAAACAAGATTCCTTTGCACATATATGATACATTAAAATATGATTTTACTGGATTTGGGGAAATACACACTTCGGTTTTCTCTTACCGAGAGAAGTGTTCCACACTGGGGTAGACTCACAGGCAAAGGGGTCATCTGTAACAGCTCTCCAGAGAGACAAAGATTGTAACTGAAGTAAACACTGTTTACTGCTTATATTTTGTTTTATTTTTCTCTTTTCCTTTTTTAATAGGTCAGCTAATTGTGATAGTTTTTCTGGTTGTAATTATGGTGTCCTCTAAGGTATGGCAAGAATCCCACCCCAACTAAAACAACGTGCTTGAATTATTACAAGAGAACTAAGATTTGACCCACCAGTTTTTGTTTCTCTAATATTTTTTAGAGTCATTTTTGGGATAAAATTACTTGGCTCTCTACGTGCCTTTCCACCCCCACACTTGGAAATTACAGGTGCCATCATTAAATACTACTTCCTCAGCCAATCAATCAATCATCCAGTCATGGAGCACTGCATGCTGGGACCACTGGTCAGCATGGGCCATGGCTTCATATTAAATAAAAGAGGAGCTGCAAGCCATACTTTAGTCATCTTTGACCTAGGAAATTAACACTATCCTAAAGATTACAATATTTACCATCATTTTACAGTATTGCCAAGCAAGACTGCTTCAACTACATTTTCATTTCTTTCAGAATTTAAAGATCTGTGTTGATTTGATTCTTTGTTAAACATTCAGGCTCCAAGCAGGACAATTTGGTTTATTACACACGTTTCAGATTGCACACGTTATTCCACTGCAATGTTTTAAATAAAACATTGGTTTTAGCTACAAGACAAATTGTAGTTCCTAGGCGTGTCAGACCCTAGAAAGCTCAAGCTGATGAATACATGAGCAGAATTGACACAGAATTGCTGATCAGCAGCAGTAAAACACTATCCTCTACCCACTGTGAAATGCTACCAGAATAATATCAAAGAACTCCCAAGATAATGGAAAAAAAAAAATCTGTTAAATCACCCAGGTCTCCTCCTCCAATAATAAATTCATTGGTTGCAAGCACGTTTACACAGATACATTTCATTAAACTATACAAAACTTAAGCAAGAGGATACAGGAGCTAGAGTAGCCAGAGCAGAAAGTGACGAGAAAACCAAGAGCTGTGATGGGAGTTACGAAAAAAATGCTACTTTTCAGTGCCAGTAAAAGTTGCTGGTTAATTCTAAATGTATATACTTGTGCAAAATGTAACAGCTTATTATTAAACAAAGCACAGGCATCAAGTGCAGAACATGCATGCAATAGATTTAAAAACCTACAGGAACTAGGAATAAAGTCCTGCTTCTCACCTGCCCACCGTCCTAAAAAAGCTACATATGGAACCATTCAGCCACCTGCAGAGAGAATAACCATATCATCATACTACTATAATTCTTGGCCTCCTGCACCCCTTCTCCCTCCCCTCCCAAAACTAATCTCCACCCAGGAGCCAATAGACAGCCATCCAGCACATGCACTACTGGTGCAACGGGTTCGCTCATTGTGTCACACCATTAATTTGGAACAAATCTTTCTGGAAGAGGCCATGTCTTTCTAAACCTTCTGCGAAGCACCTAACACAATTTTGGTGTTATAAAATAACTGGTCACTAAGTACTCAAAAGAAACCAGTGCTATATCCAAGGTAAGGCATAGCTCTAGTTTATTTCTTCGAATACATGAACTAGCAAGCCCTGCTTTTTGCTTTTACATTGTTTGACAGGCTCTGCACAACTCCATCCCTGCCTGTGTCTCTGCTCACTTTTTATTAATGCCCACCCCCCTTCCTGCCACTCCATTGCATCTCACCCCATATTCTTTTCACTCATCTTCAGGTTTTCCCTCTACAATGGCCCCTGTGCATGGAGCCCTCTGCCTACTACCACATCAGTGAGAATGCTCTAAACCCCCTTACTCAGACTTTTAAACCATGCTTTTTCAAACTGGGGTAGGAGAGTCCGTTTCAAAGATTAGGGACCTTATGTAGATTCCCCTGCTCTACCAGCAGATCCCCCTATGTACTACAAAAACTCCAGCTTGAGTGCCTCCCCTGAATCAACTGTAGCTGAACTGACAGGGAGAGGGGAAGCCTCAGGTAGGTCCAACGCCTTCTACAGCTTTATCGGTAAAAACCAACAGCTTGAACTCTATCCCAGGACCCAACAGACAAGCCAGTGCAGCCCAAGCCACTTCTGGAAGCCACCTGAAGTAAGTGCCGCCTGGCCAGAGCCCACATCCCAAACCCCATCCTGCACCCCAGCTCCCTCCTGCACCCAAACTCCTTCCCAGAGCCCGTACCCCTCTCCCCTCCCGCACCCCAATCCCCTGCCCCAGCCCCGTGAAAGTGATTGAGGGTGGAGGAGAGCAAGCGACAAACGGAGAGGGGATGGAGTGAGCGGGGGGAGGGGCCTCAGAGAATGGGTGGGGCAGGGGCAAGTCAAGGGTGTTCGGTTTTGTGCAATTAGAAAGTTGGCAACTGTAGCAGCAGCAAGATCCACATGCTAGAAGAGTTTGTGATCTCCAAGCAGGAAGCAGATGGGAGAAAGCTGCCCATATCCCCAAAATCTGATTACATCAGAGCAGATGGGAATCTAATCAGGCTCCCAAGTTCTGAACACTGGTAACAAATAGCAGAAGAATATGCTCAGAGGTTCATCACTCAGACAAATATTCCAGTTGCTATACCCCACCCTCCCACCACCCCCTAAGGCTCAGATGGATTCTCTTGTCAGCTTCTTTGCATCCATCCCCCAGTTTTAGGCATTCAAAAGACATTCAAACTGTATTCTCCATGCTGGATAAAAGCAAGAGATGTAGAATTGAGCATCAGCAGCATCCAGAAAGCACTTTCACCCATCTCTTCACTAACATTTAACAGGAGGGGTGACAGGAGAGAATCCCAACGTACCCCACACATGAAAGTCCTTGGGGCAGGAGAGCAATTACCCCACCCTGCACACTTTGGGATCTCTTATCTGGAAGCTAACTCATCCACTTCTGCAGGCATGCACAGTACTGAAGGCAGCCAATAACTATCAGCATGGACACCTGTTCTTTATCCATCACCAGGAGCAGCTCAACCAACTAGTGCCCCAAGAGCAATCCAGTGGATCCACCTACTGTAGCTTTCAGTACATTGTGGCCCACTGATGAGGAAGGCCCCTGGAAAGGCAAAGCTCTTCTGCACCAGTTTTGCACAGAAAACACTGGATACTTAAAACAGAAAAGCTATTTCCCAGTTAATGACTGGCTGGGTTAAGGGAAACTCAGTGCTTCACCTCAGTATCAGCTACTTCAACTGCTCATTAGCAGAAGAGAAATGCTCTGCACGGTCACCTTGGATTTAAAAGATGATTGCACTGGTTAACACACACTAAAAGGACTCTGCTTTCTATATGTGCAGCACAGTATAGTTTACACAAAGGACTAGAAAGGGGTTTAGAAAACAGAACCCTGAGTCTTACCACCCCCTACTCTAAGAGTATGTCTACACTACGGAATAAGGTCGAATTTATAGAAGTCGGTTTTTTAGAAATCGGTTTTACATATTCGAGTGTGTGTGTCCCCACAGAAGTGCATTAAGTGCATTAACTCGGCGGAGTGCTTCCACAGTACCGAGGCTAGAGTCGACTTCCAGAGCGTTGCACTGTGGGTAGCTATCCCACAGTTCCCGCAGTCTCCGCTGCCCATTGGAATTCTGGGTTGAGATCCCAATGCCTGATGGGGCTGAAACATTGTCGCGGGTGGTTCTGGGTACATATCGTCAGTCCCCCCTTCCCTCCCTCCCTCCCTCCGTGAAAGCAAGGGCAGACAATTGTTTCGCACCTTTTTTCCTGAGTTACCTGTGCGGACGCCATACCACCGCAAGCATGGAGCCCGCTCAGGTAACCGTCACCGTATGTCTACTGGGTGCTGGCAGACGCGGTACGGCATTGCTACACAGTAGCAGCAACCCATTGCCTTGTGGCAGCAGACAGTACAATACGACTGGTAGCCGTCCTCGTCATGTCCGAGGTACTCCTGGTCGCCTGTGTGAGGTCGATCAGGAGCGCCTGGGCAGACATGGGCGCAGGGACTAAATTTTTAGTGACTTGACCAGGTCATTCTCTTAAGTCCGGCAGTCAGTCCTATTGAACCGTCTTATGGTGAGCAGGTAGGCAATATGTCCTTCTGCACCGTCTGCTGCCAGCCAAAGATGTAAAAGATAGATGGAGTGGATCAAAACAAGAAATAGACCAGATTTGTTTTGTACTCATTTGCCTTCTCCCCTGTCTAGGGGACTCATTCCTCTAGGTCACACTGCAGTCACTCACAGAGAAGGTGCAGCGAGGTAAATCTAGCCATGTATCAATCAGAGGCCAGGCTAACCTCCTTGTTCCAATAAGAACAACAACTTAGGTGCACCATTTCTTATTGGAACCCTCCGTGAAGTCCTGCCTGAACTACTCCTTGATGTAAAGCCACCCCCTTTGTGGATTTTAGCCCCCTGAAGCCAACCCTGTAAGCCGTGTCGTCAGTCGCCCCTCCCTCCGTCAGAGCAACGGCAGACAATCATTCCGCGCCTTTTTTCTGTGCGGACGCCATACCAAGGCAAACATGGAGTCCGCTCAGCTCACTTTGGCAATTAGGAGCACATTAAACACCACACGCATTATCCAGCAGTATATGCAGCACCAGAACCTGGCAAAGCGCTACCGGGCGAGGAGGCGACGTCAGCGCGGTCACGTGAGTGATCAGGACATGGACACAGATTTCTCTGAAAGCATGGGCCCTGCCAATGCATGCATCATGGTGCTAACGGGGCAGGTTCATGCTGTGGAACGCCGATTCTGGGCTCGGGAAACAAGCACAGACTGGTGGGACCGCATAGTGTTGCGGGTCTGGGACGATTCCCAGTGGCTGCGAAACTTTCGCATGCGTAAGGGCACTTTCATGGAACTTTGTGACTTGCTTTCCCCTGCCCTGAAGCGCATGAATACCAAGATGAGAGCAGCCCTCACAGTTGAGAAGCGAGTGGCGATAGCCTGTGGAAGCTTGCAACGCCAGACAGCTACCGGTCAGTTGGGAATCAATTTGGAGTGGGCAAATCTACTGTGGGGGCTGCTGTGATGCAAGTAGCCCACGCAATCAAAGATCTGCTGATATCAAGGGTAGTGACCCTGGGAAATGTGCAGGTCATAGTGGATGGTTTTGCTGCAATGGGATTCCCTAACTGTGGTGGGGCCATAGACGGAACCCAAATCCCTATCTTGGCACCGGAGCACCAAGCCGGCGAGTACATAAACCACAAGGGGTACTTTTCAATAGTGCTGCAAGCTCTGGTGGATCACAAGGGACGTTTCACCAACATCAACGTGGGATGGCCGGGAAAGGTACATGACGCTCGCATCTTCAGGAACTCTGGTCTGTTTCAAAAGCTTCAAGAAGGGACTTTATTCCCAGACCAGAAAATAACTGTTGGTGATGTTGAAATGCCTATATGTATCCTTGGGGACCCAGCCTACCCCTTAATGCCATGGCTCATGAAGCCGTACACAGGCAGCCTGGACAGTAGTCAGGAGCTGTTCAACTACAGGCTGAGCAAGTGCAGAATGGTGGTAGAGTGTGCATTTGGACGTTTAAAAGCGCACTGGCGCAGTTTACTGACTCGCTGAGACCTCAGCAAAACCAATATTCCCACTGTTATTACTGCTTGCTGTGTGCTCCACAATATCTGTGAGAGTAAGGGGGAGACGTTTATGGCGGGGTGGGAGGTTGAGGCAAATCGCCTGGCTGCTGGTTACGCGCAGCCAGACACCAGGGCGGTTAGAAGAGCACAGGAGGGCGCGGTACGCATCAGAGAGGCTTTGAAAACCAGTTTCATGACTGGCCAGGCTACGGTGTGAAAGTTCTGTTTGTTTCTCCTTGATGAAACCCCCCGCCCCTTGGTTCACTCTACTTCCCTGTAAGCTAACCACCCTCCCCTCCTCCCTTTGATCACCGCTTGCAGAGGCAATAAAGTCATTGTTGCTTCACATTCATGCATTCTTTATTCATTCATCACACAAATAGGGGGATGACTACCAAGGTAGCCCAGGAGGGGTGGTGGAGGAGGGAAGGAAAATGCCACACAGCACTTTAAAAGTTTACAACTTTAAAATTTATTGAATGACAGCCTTCTTTTTTTTGGGCAATCCTCTGTGGTGGAGTGGCTGGTTGGCCGGAGGCCCCCCCACCGCGTTCTTGGGCGTCTGGGTGTGGAGGCTATGGAACTTGGAGGAGGGCGGTTGGTTACACAGGGGCTGTAGTGGCAGTCTGTGCTCCAGCTGCCTTTGCTGCAGCTCAACCATACACTGGAGCATACTGGTTTGGTCCTCCAGCAGCCTCAGCATTGAATCCTGCCTCCTCTCATCACGCTGCCGCCACATTCGAGCTTCAGCCCTCTCTTCAGCCCGCCACTTACTCTCTTCAGCCCGCCACCTCTCCTCCTGGTCATTTTGTGCTTTCCTGCAGTCTGACATTATTTGCCTCCACGCATTCGTCTGTGCTCTGTCAGTGTGGGAGGACAGCATGAGCTCGGAGAACATTTCATCTCGAGTGCGTTTTTTTTTTCCTTTCTAATCTTCACTAGCCTCTGGGAAGGAGAAGATCCTGTGATCATTGAAACACATGCAGCTGGTGGAGAAAAAAAGGGACAGCGGTATTTAAAAAGACACATTTTATAAAACACTGGCTACACTCTTTCAGGGTAAACCTTGCTGTTAACATTACATACATAGCACATGTGCTTTCGTTACAAGGTCGCATTTTGCCTCCCCCCACCGCGTGGCTACCCCCTCAACCCTCCCTGTGGCTAACAGCGGGGAACATTTCTGTTCAGCCGCAGGCAAACAGCCCAGCAGGAATGGGCTCCTCTGAGTGTCCCCTGAACAAAAGCACCCTGTTTCAACCAGGTGACCATGGATTATATCTCACTCTCCTGAGGATAACACAGAGAGATAAAGAACGGATGTTGCTTGAACGCCAGCAAACATACACTGCAATGCTTTGTTGTACAATGATTCCCGAGTACGTGTTACTGGCCTGGAGTGGTAAAGTGTCCTACCATGAAGGACGCAATAAGTCTGCCCTCCCCAGAAACCTTTTGCAAAGGCTTTGGGAGTATATCCAGGAGAGCCACGAATGCCAAGGCAAAGTAATCCTTTCACATGCTTGCTTTTAAACCATGTATAGTATTTTAAAAGGTACACTCACCGGAGGTCCCTTCTCCGCCTGCTGGGTCCAGGAAGCAGCCTTGGGTGGGTTCAGGGGGTACTGGCTCCAGGTCCAGGGTGAGAAACAGTTCCTGGCTGTCGGGAAAACCGGTTTCTCCGCTTGCTTGCTGTGAGCTATCATCTTCGTCCCCAAAACCTGCTTCCGTATTGCCTCCATCTCCATTGAAGGAGTCAAACACCACGGCTGGGGTAGTGGTGGCTGAACCCCCTAAAATGGCATGCAGCTCATCATAGAAGCGGCATGTTTGGGGCTCTGACCCGGAGCGGCCGTTCGCCTCTCTGGTTTTCTGGTAGGCTTGCCTCAGCTCCTTCAGTTTCACGCGGCACTGCTTCGGGTCCCTGTTATGGCCTCTGTCCTTCATGCCCTGGGAGATTTTGACAAAGGTTTTGGCATTTCGAAAACTGAAATGGAGTTCTGATAGCACGGATTCCTCTCCCCATACAGCGATCAGATCCCGTACCTCCCGTTCGGTCCATGCTGGAGCTCTTTTGCGATTCTGAGACTCCATCATGGTCACCTCTCCTGATGAGCTCTGCATGGCCACCTGCAGCTTGCCACGCTGGCCAAACAGGAAATGAGATTCAAAAGTTCGCAGTTCTTTTCCTGTCTACCTGGCCAGTGCATCTGAGTTGAGAGTGCTGTCCAGAGCAGTCAAAATGGAGCACTCTGGGATAGCTCCCGGAGGCCAATACCATCGAATTGTGTCCACAGTACCCCAAATTCGACCCGGCAAGGCCGATTTAAGCACTAATCCACTTGTCAGGGGTGGAGTAAGGAAATCGATTTTAAGAGCCCTGTAAGTCAAAATAAAGGGCTTCATCGTGTGGACGGGTGCAGGTTTACATCGATTTAATGCTGCTAAATTCGACCTAAAGTCCTAGTGTAGACCAGGGCCAAGAAAATTCAAGTCTTCCTCAGGCTTATCTGTAATGACCAATGACTCAGACTCCCATTGGATTAGCCAGCATGCAAATCACCACAGAGCTGCAGTGGCTGAAGAGTTAAGGCACTCTACTTCAATCCTGAAGGTTGTTGCTTTGAGTCTCATTCAATTTCACCGAAAGGCCGCCTCTAGTTCACCCAGCTGCCAAACAGACACTTGATCCACGTGGACGGGTGGCAAGGATAGCAGCCACATCATTTTCTTGTGTGCCGTGGCCTATGAAACTGATGTGCCTTAACCACATCAATCCAATGAACTATTAGCTGGGGAAACTTTGAAATCATCATAGAACTATCAAAGTACAGACCTCAAAATGGACAATGGTACGGAAGATCCATGTCGTCGTGACTAATGAGCATCCATCTGCATGCAGAACAGAGTGGACTGTGGTCTTATCTATATCCAGCTGAACAGAGTTTACTGTTAGCTCACAAAATAAACTATGAAGGGTCATATTTTTGGATGTGATTTCACCATTTTTCAGTGAAATTTGACATTGAACAGGAACTTCTTAACTTGTGTTGCAGTATATATACACCCTTCAGTATCTTTCACTGTAAAATCCAGGCATTCACTCTCTGAATATGCATCTACTAAGGGATGTTAACCATTCTCTGGGACTCCCTCTTTTAATGTTGGTCTCTGTTTTAAGAATTAATTTCATGCAATACTGGGCTACTCAATGAAAATTTGAACTCTCTTTTTTACCGATTAGGAGTCCCTCACTTTCTGTGCTTGAAAGTATTTGACCTAAACAGAGTCGATATTTCTACAATGCTGCATGCCTTCCTTTGGGAGTACTGTCTGTTCATAAATAGGCCATTTGCATCTTAGCAGTCTTGAAGAGTAGCCAGGAAGGGATTTTGGAATGGCAGCACCAACTGGTCTCAACCTTGCTATAGAAACTCTCAGTGTTTTGGAGTTTTGCAGTGTTTTCATGCAAATATAAAGTTCAACTAAGTTCTATCAAACCCAAGGGTTATAAAAACAAGCCAGCAGGAACCTTACAACTAACGTCTGAGGTGTGTGCCTACCAACTCATTCACTCTACAAAGAAAAGTTTTGCTCCTCTATTTTATAATGTGACATTTAAGAAGCTGCTTCCCATCAGAACGTGATGTCCATTTCATTGCTATTGATAGTGCAATATAAACAGACCACCCTTAACCAAGCAAAATAACGTCTATTAACTTCTACTTACAGCTTCATAATACCCTTCATGTGATAACAAATCCCGTTGATTCAGACTGGGATCATTACATAATGCCTAATCTTCACAGAACAGCATAAGCCCCCTAACCTTCCCCTTGACATTGTAAACAAACTCAAATCCCCTTCTCCTCAAAGAGGAAGGGCATTAATACATATAGCAAGAAAAAGCCATCCACAATGAAAGCCTTCTGCTTGTTGCTTTTAATTTGACAGGAATAAGCAAAGACTCAGCAAGACCAGTACACAGCTGAGATTCACTTTGATACACAATGTGTTTCCTATGATGGGTTTGAAAAAAAAAAAAAAGGGAGTCCATCTCTTGCTTTGTCAGCACTTTCACTGAAGCCTTTCCCTTGCTGAAATTACTGCAGATACCAGCCATGTCAGAAGGGGTTGAGTTTTTTCACTCCCTCTGCTAGGTAGTAATTATTTGGGAATGGCTGGCAGTCACATGCTTGATTTTATCCTCCTAGGCCATTATGGGTCCCAAGATCTTAGTTATAGATCTAGACCTCATCCTTGAGATCTTGGGAGTCAGGAGGCTCTGAGTTCTAATCTCAGCTCTGACATGTCTCCTTCCGTGGCCTTGGGGAAATCACAAACTCTACCTCAGATTTAGACCATCATCTGTAAAATGGGGGTAATACTTAGCTCATCAGGCTGGTATGAGGATGTTACATAATGCCTGGAAAGAGCTTTAACAAAGCAAGTATTATTGTTATACAGTATCTGCTATGATCAAATCAAGGGCAGATAATGTATAAGCATGGGTGCTAGGTAATGAAGATCCTCAGGTTTTGTATTAAAATTAAAAGAGCTTGAGCCACAGAGTTTGCATCCAGTTCTAAGAACTTCCTTCCTGAGGGAAGGGGAGATCTGTGGTTCTGGTTGGGGACCCTTCCATCTCTAACTGCTGAAAATGGAGGTCTTAATGTCACAGCTGTCAAAGCACAGACTGAAATTGACATGTTTAGCCTGCTTGTCAGCATAGATGCAAAGGTTTACTTAAGAAAGTACAGAAGTGGTGTAGTTAACCCCATTATGCAACCTGTTAGGAAACCCAAGATGTAACATACTGCAAATGAACTAGCATGCACATGCCATTGCTCCTGGATGGAGCTGTAACTGATCAGCAGTGTCTCATGCGCCATATGTTAATATAGATGGCTCTGCAGCTCAAGGGGTAGTGACCTGTACTTTTAAAGACTGAGGATTTGAGTTCTAATCCCACTGCTGCTACGAAATTAGAAATGTGCAACAGCGACAACTAAAGCAGCCCAAGATTTATTGCAAAATAATAGTTTATTTTAATAAAGTTATACAGGTGTTTTTTACATGAGCTTGTGACCTTGGCACTTTGGATACCACTTTTAAAAGAAAATGGACTGACCTGGAGGATTATGTTGGCAATATGGACAGTGATAATTTTCATATTGCCTTCACTTTTTTCTATGCAGTAAACTCCTTATGTGTGTAATTATTTCTCTTATCTTTCCCTGATTAAGGCCATATTTCTCTATGTGAAAATTAATCTGAACAGGTTCGGTGCAAAGGAACATTGAAACAAGTTTGAATATAAACACAAGACATTGAAAATTCCAAATGTTTTGCAAAGCTTTGAAGGTAAACAAAAGCTGAGGCAAAGGGAATGAACAATGTTGGACTCTGGCTGGGATGATTTAGTTGGGGATTGGTCCTGCAGGGGGTTGGACTAGATGACCTCCTGAGGTCCCTTCCAACCCTGATATTCTATGATTCTATGACCCAGAGGGGTGAATGTGTCCAAGTCCTAAATTAAATCTGTCACAAGGACATTATGGAGCCTCCAACAGCTCCCAAGAATTATCCACATGTAGTCTCACATGCTAACTGTAGCAACAATCCAGCACTGAAGTTGTGGACTGCCATGACAGTCCCCATCGTAGCGGTATCCGGGTACATTTCCATTAAAACCTTTTTACATTACCAGGATTAGCACTACCACTGGGTATCTCCCTAGACTTGTACTGACATAGTCCCCCAGTATAGCGACACCACTGCAGAGTCTCCTTTTATTTTCTTCTGCAGTATTATTTTAGCTTATTCCTGCCCCTTTTCATAACTTGATTGCAATCAATTCAAACAGCAACATGTTCGACCTTCTCCACTCCTTGTAGTGAGATTCTTCCATAGTTATTCACTGAGCTGTGCTACTAGCTAGTCCTAAAAGTTAAACTATTAGGTTCTTTTTCAGAGGAGCTTACTCCACAGCTTCATTATACTTGTCTGATTAAGTCTGTATATTCCCACAAAGGAATTATGATCTAGACATGAAAATCCCCTTTTGGGCTTTAGCTACTTCCCAAAAAAGAGCAATTTGCCCATTTAGCTCCTATGCAACGGATGTCAGACTGTCTCAAGTGCAGTGATTCACTTATGCTGATTTATAACAGGGTGAGATCAGCAATTGTCAGTGAAGTCAATGGAGTTTAAACCATCTTAACAATGGTTTGAGGGGCAGCTGGCATTTTTATAAATGAACAAAAGAAGACTGATGTATGTAAAATTTATGTTCATGATTTGATCATATCTCCCTTCCCCACCTGTCACCGTAAGATCTTCCAGGCATGTGTTCATACTGCCCCTAGGTCAATACGGCCATGCTTTTAAAGTTGGATTTGAGATTTATTTTATGCATACACACTAGTGTAGTTTATTGTTCCATATTTCCCTGGCAAAGTTTTCTGGTCTGTATGCTGCTTGCCTGTGTCCCCAGCCCAGGAAGCATTAAACACTACACCATCAGTCTGTTCATGCCCTTTCTTCACACAACCATTTATTCGCTGCACCAACAATTTTTCAACAAACCCCAAAACAAAAGAGTTCAACATAAATCCAATTACTAACTTTCCGTAGCCCAGGGGCTTCCTTGCCAAAGGCTCTCTGCTCCTATTCTATTCTAGACAGATTCTTATAGTATCACACATCACCATAGCATCGGACCACCTGCGAGTAGTGCATTAAGCAATGTGGCTACACATCTCATGTCTTTGTTCGCAGTGCAACATATCTTGTTTTGGTAGCGTTTGGTTTAATACACATTGCTATCCATTTGTTAGAGAAGACATGGTCAAAGAAATATGCCTTGCACTTGGGGCAGGAGACAGTGAGGTTTATGATAGTTCTTGGTTCCTGAGAGTCTTCATTCCACAGTCCTGGCAGATCTTCTCCAGTCCAAAAGGCCCTTTACCTGAAAGCCCCCCACTACAGAATAACTCTGCTTCCATTAGCTCTCCACTTTAATGGAGCTCTTTCAACCTTTATAGGAAGCAGGTGCTCACCAGACAATCAGCCAATCTTTTCCCAGAGAGGGCCAATAATCCCCTCTATTAGGCCCACACGTTTGTAAAGCAGCTCTGCCTCAGAAGAGGGCTGGCTGGCCCAAAAGCCCCCCAGCCCTTAAAGTGACAGGCCATCCTGTTACAGTCCATCAGGGCACTATATAATTCAGCAATAATATGAAAAATTAAGCCTTCTGGCAAGTTTGGCTCCATGTTCTTTACGTTCCTGAAAGCATCATTGTTACACATGGAATTCATGAGATTCATTGGCAAAAGAAATAGAAATGTTTTCAGATTCAAGAACATGATGCTCTCCCTCTTGAAAATGTTTAGTCTCTTCTGGGTTGCCCTAAACTGAAACCCCAAATCTGAAGCACCCTGAACTTTGCTCAGCACCTCATCTGAATTTTGCAGCTCAGGCCCATTCTTCATTTATCCCACTAAGGCTTTTGTAGCCATTCAGAGTAACAGCCGTGTTAGTATGTATTCGCAAAAAGAAAAGGAGTACTTGTGATTGGTTAGTCTCTAAGGTGCCACAAGTACTCCTTTTCTTTTTGTAACCATTAAGATTATTAACCTCTGTACTCAGCTCATTTAAGGGTGGAATCACACTGTCCAGAGCAGGGGTCAGCAACCGACGGCACGTGAGCCGATTTTTAATGGCACACTGCTGCCTGCCAGGTCCCAGCCGCCGGCCCTGCTCACCCCGCTGCTGAACCCAGGCCGGGACTCTGGCAGGCAGCAGCGTGCCATGAAAAATCCTGCCTGCCCCGGCCCGCTCTTCTCCGCCCCCCCACCCCCCCAGCAGGGTGAAGATGCTTGGTCCTGTTGGCTGCTGCTGCAGGGCAGGCAAGCTCCCCCTTCCCCCACCTCTTCCCCCAGCCTGCTGGGCTCCTGCCCCTCATCCTCTTCCTCCCTGCCACTGATCAGCTGATGGCCCTTGCGAGGGAGGGGTAGAAGCGGAGCCGCAGTGTGCTCACTGCTCCGGGGAGGAGGCGGAGAAGAGGTGGGGGGATGGGGGGGAAAATCAGGGCATATCCCCTCCAACCCCCTACCGTGAGCCGCTCTGGGCAGGGAGCCGCTCTGGGCAGGGGGCACCCCCACGACCCTAGCCCACACCCACACCCCCAGCCCTCTGCCCTGATCCCCCTCACACCCTCCCCGCCCCCTGCCCTGACTCCTGCACACCCCCAGCCTCCTGCCCTGACACCTGCACCCCCCAATGACCCCAGCCTCTTGCCCTGACCCCTGCACCCCCCCACGACCCCAGCCTTTACTCCAGCACCCCCCACACATACGCAGCCTCCGCACACCCCATGCCCTGACTCTTGCACCTCCCACACATTCTCACCCCCACCCTGAGCACCAAACGGGAGGTCCTGCACACACACACACACACACCCACTTTCCTGCCTGCACTCCTCGCACCAAACGGGAGCTGCCCAGGTAAGCGCTCCACACCCAAACCTCCTGCCCCAACCCTGAGCCCCCTCCCTCATTCTAGCTCCTGGCCAGACCCTACACCCCAACACGCTCAGCCCACTGCCAGTCTGGGGTTCTGGCTGCCAGCCCGGGTCCCGGCCGCTGGCCCCGCTCAGACGACTGCCGGTCTGGGGTTCTGGCTACCGACCCCTTGCCAGCCGGGGTCCCAGCCACAGGTCCCGTTCAGCCTGCTGCCAGCCGAGGTGAACGGAACTCCAGGTTGGCAGCGGGCTGAGCGGGCCAGCAGCGTAAGATCAGCATTTTAATTTAATTTTAAAATGAAACTTCTCAAACATTTTGAAAACCTTGTTTTACTTTACATATGTCACAAATATAAAGGGAAGGGTAAACACCTTTAAATCCCTCCTGGCCAGAGGAAAAACCCTTTCACCTGTAAAGGGTTAAGAAGCTAAGATAACCTCGCTGGCACCTGACCAAAATGACCAATGAGGAGACTAGATACTTTCAAAGCTGGGGGGGGGGGGGGGGGAAGGGTCCTCTCTGTCTGTGTGTTGTTTTTGCCGAGACCAGAGCAGGAATGCAGGTCAGAACTCCTGTAAAGGGTTAATAAGCAATCTAGTTAGATATGCATTAGATTCCGTTTTTGTTTAAATGGCTGATAAAATAAGTTGTGCTGAATGGAATGTATATTCCTGTTTGTGTCTTTTTCTAACTTAAGGTTTTGCTTAGAGGGATTCTCTATGTTTTGAATTTGATTACCCTGTAAGGTATTTACCATCCTGATTTCACAGAGGTGATTCTTTTACTTTTTCTTTAATTAAAATTTTTAAAGAACCTGATTGCTTTTTTCATTGTTCTTAAGATCCAAGGGTTTGGGTCTGTATTCACCTATGCAAATTGGTGAGGATTTTTATCAAGCCTTCCCCAGGAAAGGGGGTGTAGTGTTTGGGGGGGATATTTTGTGGGGGATACGTTTCCAAGTGGGCCCTTCCCCTGTTCTTCGTGTAACACTTTGGTGGTGGCAGCTTTTAACCTAAGCTGGTAAGAATAAGCTTGGGGGGGGTCTTTCATGCAGGTCCCCACATCTGTACCCTAGAGTTCAGAGTGGGGAAGGAACCTTGACAACATACGACAATAGTTTAGTTATATAATACATAGACTTATAGAGAGACCTAAAAAACGTTAAAATGTATTACTGGCATGCGAAACCTTAAATTAAAGTGAATAAATGAAGACTCGGCACACCACTTCTGAAAGGTTGCTGACCCCTGGTCCAGAGCATCTACGTTTCCCCACTAGTATATTACAGTCATACACGTGGCTCATTTGTACAGCAGATCTGAACTTTATTCTGCAGTCTATGGGCAGAAGCTTGGGAGTCAAAAACACATAAAAACAGACCACCACACCAGAGCTCTGCCAGGCAGATCCTAGAGGATTTTTTGTCCTTCAGTATCTTCAGATATAAACTGATGTACTTATTAGAAATATTGAAAGATCAAATGCAAGATTTGACTATAAGCTTGCTTTACAAGCCGAACCTGGTCCCGGGTAGTTTAGTTTCCATTAAGAAATGGCAACAGAAAAAATGTTTCCAAGAACAAATATAACCCACACTTCCTCACCCATAAGCATGGAGGAGGAGGAGGAGGAGGAGGAGGAGGAGGAGGAGGAAAGCACATTCAGTAAGAAACGGACACAGTACAAAGCTGTCTAAATAACTTCTCAGAAAGTCATACCACAACCTACACTCCAGAAATGAAACAAAATCGTTCATTCCTATTTAGCAAAGCTAGTTCAATCCCTGCCAGCACGGAAATTAAGAGCAGAAAACTGATATACAAGCAGATTCCATCATCTAACTTCCCTGGGAAGGAAATAACCTCAACTTTTAAGCATTAAAGGGAGCAAACAGGTGCCACTTACAGCGCCTATCTTTCAAATACCAAATCTGTTCAGTTATACAACTAGTTTGTAGGATTCGGTAAACAGACATGAGGAACTCTGGGCTGTGACTGCAGATTTATCCAGGGGAGGGGAGACACTCCGGTGCAGAAGCCTTCATGACCTTTGAACTACAATGTTGCGATCAGAACTGGGACCTATACTAAGAGTCTGCTCCAAGTCGATAGACCACATGATGACCTGCATCACAGGTATCATGCTACCTAGGATAGCAGCTATGCAAATGAGGATGTTCTGTAACTATGGGAGTGGATGTGCTATGCTGAGTATGCCTATGATGAACTAGACAGACTGAGCCAAATGCTTAAGCAGTCAGTCGGGTCTTCTCCCCTTAACTTGATGCTTACTGTACACCAAGCATTACAGAAGTTTTACATTTACCTTCAGATCAGGGATTACTTTTTTAAAGCATGGGTGCACCTTAGAGACTGTCATGGGCAGCTCCCCTCCAGTTTGAAATCACACAGACCACCTCCCTTCCTGCTCAGTCACATAAAATCCCGGTGTCAATGACAACAATTTGTTACATGGAAAATTAACATTACTTTCCCAGTGTATTTTTAGTTCTCTTAGTGGAATTTGGCAGCTGAAAAGAAGAAAGAAGGGCAGTACCATGTGGATTGGCTGGCTTTCTGCAAACTACCAGCAAGCATTCCATGGACGAGCGTTTGAGAAATGCTGCTTTACACATCGCACCTGGCTCGCACAATGGCTTTGGGGAAGTTATGCATAGGTAGGGACATACACTACAGAATTCTAAAGGCATTGCAAGCTGTTTGAATCCTAGTGATCTCATTGTTCAGATGAATACACTGCTAAATCAACTGGTTGTTGCATTTTCTGTTTTTTACCAATGTAAACATGGAGAGATTTGCAACCCGGAGAATACTGGTTTTAAGCCAAATGACACTATTTGATTCTTGACTGATGCACTTATACTTACTCCATATATGACAGAGTGGGTTACATGTACATAGGTGCCCTAGATAGTTCACTTGAAGTGTTTCAGAGAGAAAAACATTTTCACACCCACACATCTTGCCTAGTTAGCCAGTCTCTTGTGCAGCATTTCTAAAAGCCAAAGCCTGTAAGTGCCAATATCTTATTTCTTTATAGGGCTATAAGCCTTCCAGGACTCATCTTGTACCCCTTTGACATTAGGGAATATAGCAGCATTGCCTTGTTCAGACCTTCACAAAACAGAAGAACCTCAAAAATAGCTTATTTCCCCAAATGCTGATTTAGAGTTTCACTCTAGGTATTTATACCGCAACCAACACAGCAAAAGCCTGAATGATGCAGTTTCCTAACACTGCCCCAACTGGAAAGACCTTGCCTCAGCAACTTGGAAGGACAAAAGCATCTCTAAGTCTGATTGAAGAACTGAAAACCAGTGCAAACAACCTGAAGATCCTCACCAGTCACGGGCTAAGTCTGAAGAAGGAAAAAAAAACACACTTACAGGAAACCCATGAAATTTAACTGAAGGAATACAAGTTATATAGGTTTTACCACTGGAGCAAGATTTGTTGCCATAGCCTAGCACCTGACTCATGTACACTGATGTCTAGACAATGACATCAACAAGGTAAGGGACCAAACATGTCCTCCTGCTTTAACCAAACACACCATGTCTAGCCAGTAGGCATCATTTCATACTGACCATAGTGAGAGATTTCTGTGACTACCAGTCAGTGCTGAGAAAGTCAGAACAAAGGAGCAGGCACCCTGCGGCTCCAGGAAATGTCTGCAGCAAGCCACCTTATCTTAAGGCAAGCACGACAGAAAACAAGAACCCACTGCTACAACATCCCTGGAATCTCAGAGTTACAAACATTAAAATAATCAAATCCGCACAGACACACCCCTGGAACCCCGACCTGGGATATTCTATCTACTACCCAAGATCCATAAACCTGGAAATCCTGGGCGCCCCATCATCTCAGGCATTGGCACCCTGACAGCAGGATTGTCCGGCTATGTAGACTCACTCCTCAGGCCCTACGCTACCAGCACTCCCAGCTACCTTCGAGACACCACTGACTTCCTGAGGAAACTACAATCCATTGGTGATCTTCCTGATAACACCATCCTGGCCACTATGGATGTAGAAGCCCTCTACACCAACATTCCACACAAAGATGGACTACAAGCCATTAAGAACACTATCCCTGATAATGTCACGGCTAACCTGGTGGCTGAACTTTGTGACTTTGTCCTCACCCATAACTATTTTACATTTGGGGACAATGTATACCTTCAGATCAGCGGCACTGCTATGGGTACCCGCATGGCCCCACAGTATGCCAACATTTTTATGGCTGATTTAGAACAACGCTTCCTCAGCTCTCGTCCCCTAACGCCCCTACTTTACTTGCGCTATATTGATGACATCTTCATCATCTGGACCCATGGAAAAGAAGCCCTTGAGGAATTCCACCATGATTTCAACAATTTCCATCCCACCATCAACCTCAGCCTGGTCCAGTCCACACAAGAGATCCACTTCCTGGACACTACAGTGCTAATAAACGATGGTCACATCAACACCACCCTATACCGGAAACCTACTGACCGCTATTCCTACCTACATGCCTCCAGCTTTCACCCTGACCACACCACACGATCCATCGTCTACAGCCAAGCTCTGCGATACAACCGCATTTGCTCCAACCCCTCAGACAGAGACAAACACCTACAAGATCTCTATCAAGCATTCTTACAACTACAATACCCACCTGCGGAAGTGAAGAAACAGATTGATAGAGCCAGAAGAGTTCCCAGAAGTCACCTACTACAGGACAGGCCTAACAAAGAAAATAACAGAACGCCACTAGCCGTCACCTTCAGCCCCCAACTAAAACCCCTCCAACGCATTATTAAGGATCTACAACCTATCCTGAAGGATGACCCAACGCTCTCACAAATCTTGGGAGAAAGGCCAGTCCTTGCCTACAGACAGCCCCCCAACCTGAAGCGAATACTCACCAACAACCACATACCACACAACAGAACCACTAACCCAGGAACCTATCCTTGCAACAAAGCCCGTTGCCAACTGTGCCCACATATCTATTCAGGGAACACCATCACAGGGCCTAACAACATCAGCCACACTATCAGAGGCTCGTTCACCTGCACATCCACCAATGTGATATATGCCATCATGTGCCAGCAATGCCCCTCTGCCATGTACATTCGTCAAACTGGACAGTCTCTACGTAAAAGAATAAATGGACACAAATCAGATGTTAAGAATTATAACATTCATAAACCAGTCGGAGAACACTTCAATCTCTCTGGTCACGCAATCAGACATGAGGGTCGCTATCTTAAAGCAAAAAAACTTCAAATCCAGACTCCAGCGAGAAACTGCTGAATTGGAATTCATTTGCAAATTGGATACTATTAATTTGGGCTTGAATAGAGACTGGGAGTGGCTAAGTCATTATGCAAGGTAGCCTATCTCCCCTTGTTTTTTTCCTACAAACCCCCCCCCCCCCCAAGACGTTCTGGTTAAACTTGGATTATTGCTGTGCACATTGTAAGATGAGCTATTGCCAGCAGGAGAGTGAGTTTGTGTGTGTGGTTTTTGGAGGGGGGGGGGTGGGGGGGGTGGTGAGAAAACCTGGATTAGTGCTGGAAATGACCCACCTTGATTATCATGCGCATTATAAAGAGAGGTTTCAAAGAGGGATGGGCTATTACCAGCAGGAGAGTGAGTTTGTATGTGTGTCCGTGGAGGGGGGGGAAGGGTGAGAAAACCTGGATTTGTGCGGGAAATGGCCCTCCTTGATGATCACTTTAGATAAGCTGTTACGAGCAGGACAGTGGGGTGGGAGGAAGTTTTGTTTCATGGTCTCTGTGTGTATATAATGTCTTCTGCAGTTTCCACAATATGCTATGCATCCGATGAAGTGAGCTGTAGCTCACGAAAGCTCATGCTCAAATAAACTGGTTAGTCTCTAAGGTGCCACAAGTACTCCTTTTCTTTTTACGAATACAGACTAACACGGCTGTTACTCTGAAACCAAACATTAAAATCTGGTCGAGTGGCACCCTAGGTTCCCTCGTCTTAATTCTAATATCTTCATTTCCCCCCCCCCCGACCCCAAAAGAGGTGGTGATGCCACCCTACTTTTATTTCTATGCTTGTGAACTCCCCTAAAACCAGCCCTCAGTCTTTTACTTCAGAGCTAACTAAAATGCACACTATTCAAATGTCTAGTTTTCTCCAACTCTGGAGCACACATACATTTCCAGGTGAAACAAGTAACCTCCTGAGCGTCTCCTTGAAATCCTCATCTCCCTCAGTGGGCATTTAGCTATACAACCAAGCACACAAAATATACCGTAGAGAACAATACTGAATTGGCACAGAGACTGGACTAGGTATTTTTCAGTTCTAACTTATCTGTTTTTCTTGCAGAACCATAGGACCTAATCTACATGGGGTCACCAAAATTAAAATAGACGCTTTGAGGAAGAATTACACTGTACCACTCAAAGCCCAGATCTAACAGACATTCTTTGTTTTGCTCTAACAAATGAAAATCCCAAGCCAAAATATTTCTACTTGTACTTCATGCTTCTAATGTATATTTTAAGTAGCCTTTTAAAGTTACACTCCAGTTTCTTTCAAGCAGCTTTCATTGGCTCACAGGATGCATCTTTGCATTCCCACATTTATGCACCTCTACCTTGCTTTTCCTAAAATGAGTTAGGGTACGGAGGTGCCAGTAGATGGGGAGAAGCAGCCATAACGCTCCTCTATTTGAAAAATCCTTAATGTTACCTTACCAATTGCAACCGTTGAGGAAGCGAGAACTGTAGCAATAGTGAGGCTCTCCACATTCCATCCCTTGCCTTACATTGATGACTTTGTAATCTTTACATTGATTCTAGCTCAGAGGACACAGGGATCAATACGCATACACAAAAAACAGCTTCAAAGGACAGTTTTATAAAGAGGGTACTGTATCAGGTTTCCTCCCCTCTTATCAGTCTCCCCAAGTTTCAGCTGCCCTTTTGCAAGTCCTGATACTCCCAATCCAAACTTCACAGACTGACTGTTAGCTCTGGCATTATCTCCTCTAAAACTCGGAAAGTCTAAAAAGCTGCCAGAAAGTAAACAAACAGGCAAAGACAAATCAAACATCTGCACGAAAGCAGCGACTTGCAGGGCTGACCCCAGGGTTCCCAAAATGGCTCCCAGTGTTTTTGCAGTGCAACACACCAAGGGTACAGAGTGACTTTGAACAAACCCGAAATCCAGCGAACATATTACTCTCCAGATGTAGCAATACCCATTTCCCAAAGCCTCTGGAAATGGTATCTACACCTCAGTCTTATAAAACTTCCTTTCACAAGAGGAATTTTATGTAGTTTTGCTCATCATAAAGCTCTCTTGAAAATTCAAAGAGTGGGATACCAATTTAGGGGGAAAGGACTTCACTATGAAGAGTATATGTATTTCTCTCTTAAGACCAACTACATTTCCAGCCAAAACTAGAACCCTTTTGTAATTAGCTACACACTCTTGGTACACTGAATTTTCATAATTGTTGAATGAATAGATTATGAATAAGCCCACACAGTATGGTTTATCTGACGATCTCTGAGTAGAATGATTGAGCTACCATTCTGCGCATTAACCCACAGGAAATCTTTCAGCAGGCCTATCCCACCTTGGAGAGATGTTGCAAGGTTTGACCCATTATCATATGCATCAGAATGACATGAATTTAGCTGTAAACTATTTGGGGCAGGGACGGTGTCTTCATCTGTGTGTGTACAGCACCTAGCACAATGTTACCTGCTGCTCCCCTAGACCCCAACTGGAACCTCAACTCCAGTTAACATTTCTCTAAATGTTATATACAGTAATAACTTCAGGGGTTTTTGTGCATTTCACATATTAAAATCATTTTAAAAACTCATGTAGAGTCAGTTTAACTTTTAAGTGATCACTGAACCTTGCCAGCATTACATGTTCTGAAAAACTGATGTTATTTTGCCTTTTTCTGAGGAGGGTCAATTGGTGTCCTATTATTAATAGCAGCACATTACCAATTATTGGGAAGGCAAAGCACTTGTGTGGAACTATCTGAACCCTGAGCCATTACGCCAAAATAGGCTGAACAAGCTGTGACCCAGAAAATCAATGCGATTGAAAGGGAAGCGACAAACCCACTGCAAACTTCCCAGCGTGAACAAACAGCTTTTGCAATTCCACAAAAAAGAAAAAAGAAAAAAAAGTCTGCAGGATCAGTCATTTAGAATTTTTCAGAAAAATTACCACTAAAATGGCTGGAGTGAAGCTATCAACTGCAAGTGAAGTTCCCAGCCAATAAGGTCTTGTTTGTGTAACGGCAGGCGGGATCGAACCTGGGGCTTAGTGCATGAGCCTCTACAGCATGACCTAAAAGCTAACTGGCTGTTAGCTAAGGCTGTAGAGCAGACTCATTTTCGCACGCTCTGTGATCTCAGTGCCAATAGATGGGACAGACCACCACACCCAGGAGGTATGTGGGTTATATTTGCACGAACATCTCTCTTCCAGTTCCCCACTGCTGCTCTAGCACCCCCAGTGGAACCACCAGTGTAGGCAAGGCATAGGCATTTTAACCTCCATGCCATCTATCGGTTCAAGTCAGCAGTGTACATCTTCAGTTAAAGCAGTTCAGTGCTTCCTGATGTACCAGATAAACGGGCAGGACCAAGCCCCATGCAAACTCCCGTATGATGGGCCAGCATTTGATGGAACACTGGCATTTGAATGTCCCTGGAATTCCACAGCAGCCTATACTAGCTGTGAAAGAGAAGTCTTCCTGTTTTAGATATGTGGGGCCAGATCCTCAACTGATGTAAAATGGCAGAGTTCCATTGAGTTCAAAGGAGCTACAATGATTTACATCAGCTGAGGGTCTGGCTTCCTGCACCATTCACCCCTGTTCTGTATGCAGACATTTAAACTTCTCTGGCAAACCATTTATTTAGAAAGATCTTTATCTGCCATATCCTTTACTGTTTGTGACACTTGGCTATGCCTGGACATATAAATTAGCCTTTCCTGTGTATTTTTATTCTTGTGAGATTTGCTATATTGACATTTTAGGAAGAAACTGCAGGTCGTACTGTACAGGAAAATTCCCTTAGGGTGACTAGACAAGTTCTCAGACCCACTGGACCAGTGTGTACTGGGGGAGTAATATCCTCAACACCAAAGTAGGGGGAGCCTTTAGAAAAAGTAGATTAGTCTTGCTAAGGGAGCCAGCCACTTCCAGGAGGAGAACTGAGCTACTGAGAGGACAGATAGACCAGCTCCCTCCTTGGCAGCAGGCCATGTATTGGGGGAGAGAGAAAGGAAGAAAGCAAAAGGAGCGGACATGGATTCTGACATGCAAGGTCACAGCTGCCAACTCTTGACCCTTGTAACAAAGTCATCTAGCCTGCTTTGCAAGGCTCTCTGCAGCCTCTGTCTGAATGAAATCCAGTAAATTCTTTTCTCCCTTGTCCTATTTCTCTCTCCAATAAAGGGCACCTGGTATAAATGCAACTAACTCGGATTCAACCTAGTACTGAGGAAAAGAGTTGGATGTCTGACCCAGGAAGGAAGACAGACAAAATCTTTAGTGGAAGAGAAAACAGGTAAGTGGAGGGCAGGGTTCACTGGTAATTAATGGTCATAAAAGAAGGAGCAGGAAAAGTTGGGATTCTTACCCAGAGAGATACCAGAGAAGGTGGACAACGGTCCATATGCTGGCATAGTCAGCAGACCATGGTAGTGAAGGGGTAGTTACCCGCTATCACAGTATGTTATTTATACAGCTCTATAAGAATGCCTGGTGATTTACAGTCACAAGACATGGGCCACGCCACAGAGAGCTTAACATTTAAGGTTTGAGATAAATATCAGGCATTTGGAGTAGTGGTAGAGGGGGACAGATTCCACGAACATGAGAACAAACCTAAGCCCCCATATCATGTGACATGATGGATCAACTTTATTTTTCATGATTTGTCAACTCAAGTTGATATATGAGGACAAAAAATGCAGACAGCTTTGTGAAATGCTATTACCATTCTGCAGATTTCATAGACTCCTCAAAGTGAAGGAAACTAGAGACCCACTGTAAATCAGAAAAAAATATTAAAATTGCAATTTTAAAAATGTCTGATTTACCAGATTTACTGTGTGTACCAACACTTAGATGACTGGTTGCTCCTTCAAGAAATGCCTGTGATGAACAGCTTTCAG
Source organism: Natator depressus (assembly GCF_965152275.1). Lineage (NCBI taxonomy): Eukaryota > Metazoa > Chordata > Testudines > Cheloniidae > Natator > Natator depressus. Next base: position 3,914,025 of record NC_134235.1, read on the forward strand.
TTGGGAAATCTTTACAAAGCAGTGGAAACCAAGAGCGAGCTAACAGTGAAAATATTTACTAAGGATGGTGACTGCACAAATAAAGGGAGCAAGTCTCTCTGGTGAAGCTTCCTTGAATATGGGCAATAAAAATGCACAAGGAGTAGCCAGTGATCTGAAGACTATACATTATTAAGCTATAGAGTGATCTTTGGGGAAAGTATTAGGGAATAGACATCACCTGGGGTATGAAGAAAAATGCACATCCTTACTCTGGACACACTAGCATAGGAGTAAGCATGAGCCAATCACAGCCATGATTCAATAGTTCTTTGTTACTAAGATTAAGCACCTGTCTGATCACACAGAGCAACCACAGACTGAACTTTGCGTGGGCATCAAGAGGACACCATTTTCATATTACATGAAAATTCTCCTACTCATAGCAGATCCTGTGCAGTCTAAGAGGAACAAGGGCTGAAAATCCCAGCTGCTCAAAACAGGTGGATTCCTACAGCCTTTTGAAGCAAGAAAAATTTGCCACCTGTTAGCCTCCTGACATCCCTTGATTTATCATCACTGCTGCACTTGGAATAATGGCTGGAAACTTACTTCCTCCTATGTGCCAGTGAACGAGGATGATAGTCTGCAGTAATGTTGGTGCATGCTAAGAGAGGAGTGTATGGTAGAAGGCTGAAGATAAAGCCAGTGCAATTTGTTTCCATCAGCTAGTGGGGATACTAACTAAACAATTCATCATTAATTTTTTTAGTCTGAAACTTAAACTTTTAAACTAAGTTGTATAGACAAACTGTTTTCATGTCCATGCTGTTGGATTGGGGAGGATCCCCTTCCACCTGACTCCAGGTGGATATTAAAAACAAAACACGTTAAGCTCCCCCCCACCCCCCGGCGCAATGTTAATATCAGATAACCCCACATTACAAAGCATTACCCTTGCTAGTGGCATGGTAAGATTTATTACATTAATCTATCTATTATTAAAAAAACAAGTGATGGAAGCTCTTTGAGGAAGCAAAAAGATAAGCGTAAAAATGACATCATCCAAACACAATAAGCTCATAAGGGGAACAGATGGAAAGGTGCAGTTTGCAAAAAGCAGAGCACCTCCACCTCTCTCAACATTCTAAAAGGCAGATTTATAACTGCAGCCTGGATCTCTGTGCAAAACAAGCCACAAATGGAGAGTGGGGGTTGGGGTCCGTTCCCCCATTTTGCTGCCGGAACAGGTGACAGGATATGAGAAAAGCAACTCACTCCTCAAACAAGTACATACAAAACCAGAACTGAACTGATGGGAAGCGCCTGCTCTCCACATTCAAACCTAGCTATATGCGGTTATTATAAATCACTTCTACAGCACACCTCTTACCCAGGCACAGAACCCAACAGTTCAGCACAGTTGGGGAGAAATCGGTCATTTAATTTATCAGTTTGTTAAAAATCAGACACCATTGTAGAATATTTTTCCTCTAAGGGAAGAAGGAGGGCTTACATGCTTCTGAAAGAGCCTTGAATATCGAACCATTAATTGCACACTTTAACCTCTCAGCAGTTCCCTACTCCCCTGAGACCAAACACACTGAAGGAGATGGCAGCTACATGGTACTTAAAAGGGCAATGAAGTGCTAAACACAGTAAGAGTCTCCTGTCTGTTACTCACTTTCTACAGGAACTTGGACAAACTCTCAAATTGGCTCACTTTTCCTCTTCCATACAATCAACAAAGTAGTATTATAGTAGTGCCCAGAGAACCCATATCAGACTCTAGGTACTTAGGCAAGGCACTGTATTTTGTGAGCACTTACCAGTTCTTTCCTCAATACTGCTATGAGGCAGGGAATATCTTCATTTTACACATGGCGAAAGAGATTAAGTGACTCGTCTGAGGCCACACATTTAGTCTCTTCCCACAGCCAGGAACTGAACCCAAGTCCCCAGGGACCCAACTCCAGTACATTAGACACCACCATTTTCCCAAGAGCCGTTCAAATACAAATGGTCCCTGATCTGAAGAACTTACAGCCTAAGAACAAGATGCAACAAGTGGGTGTAATAAAACAGCTGGTGAGACCAAGGAAGGGAGAACAGGGGTAACAATGGTAATCCATGTAGCCACATGTTCCTCCTGTGTGCATTTAGATAGTGTTGATTTTTTTAATTATAAAGAAAATGAATAAAATAGCTGTCAGTAGCCTCTCTCTGAGCTGTGATAAACACACATATTTGTCAGAAGACAGTATTGTAAAAATCAAATTCTGAACAGATACAACATAACACGGAAAATGGAAAGGTGTAACAAAACACCAGTGCAAGGAGATAACTGTAGGTATTTCTGGAGCTTTTAGAACGTGCAAGTGTGTTTTTACACACACACACACACACACACACACACACACAGAGTATACCTATATATTATACAACATGCCACAGGGTAACCTTTCAAGCCAGATTGCCAGTAGTATTATTCCTAATCTATTTTTCATGGTCATACGTTTTAGAATACATTGAATGCTTTTGTGGTTAAGTTGCACTAAAAAAAGGTCAGAAGGAAATGTAGAAAGCCAAAACATTTCCAATAACTTCGTAGTGGTGCTCTTACAAAAGCTGGAAAGTTCAACAAAGTCACTGATCCAAAAAAACTGTATTTCCATAATTCTTGCAATAAGTGTCTGCTCTTTAACCCTAAGTACAAACACAGCAGTATCAAGGCAGCCCTAAATGCTTTCTTAGAACATTTCAAACACCGAAGAGAAAATTCTGAAGAAATGCGTGCAAGCCTGGGAAATCTGACTTGGATATATTAATTTACGAGAGGAGTCTGGGAAACAGAACATAACATATTCTAGTATCAGGGCTATTAACACAAATCATGCTGATTTCACGTGAAGTGATCTTGCACCAAATCAAGTATCAAAACATGAAATTTACTTGTAGAAAGCACAAATATATGTCTAATTTACCAGGAAAAAGAGTAGATTTGGCAAATGTGAGAACATTAGCCAGGCTTTTAGCTCCTCGCTCATGTGCCAGAGGCTCAGTGCCAGGTTTCGCAGGTTCTCTGCATTAGCCATTACCCAGCAAGTGAGTCATACCTGACAGGCCTAGTCTGGCCCCCTTACATGAGGACTATCCAATGCCAACTGTTACCCAGGTCAAGAGAGGGGGAAAAGAAGAAGAGACGAGACTCTTCCTGGTTATTAATATTTGACATTTATATTATGGGATCTCTGGGAACTACCAATCAGGATCAGGGCCCCACCTGGCTAGGCAAAAGAAACACGCACAGGAAGAAAGCGAGCCCCTGCCCTGCAGGACTTACAGTCATATTCCTACTATAGATTCCTCCTCTTATACTTGACTAGTAGAATGTGCAAACAGACTAACAGTACAAAAGCTTATTGCATTTATTCCCCAGCCCACTCCTTCCCCATCATGTGCCTCAGCCAACCTGCACTGCCAATGCTGGCTCAGAGTACCCTCCATACCAGACTCATGCCATAGAAATAGCACTATTCCCTACAGAAAACTGGAAGGGAGCTGCTGATATCTAAGGAGGCAATTCCACATTCAGAGGTTTGGGATTCATCCACTTACCCACCCACCCAACTGGACTCTGGCAGCTGCTGAATGAGTCTCTGGACTGGTCTGCTATGAGGCAGGGAATATTTTCATTTTACACATGGCGAAAGAGATTAAGCGACTTGCCTGAGGCCACACATTTAGTCTCTTCCCACAGCCAGGAACTGAACCCAAGTCCCCAGGGACCCAACTCCAGTACATTAGACACCACCATTTTCCCAAAAGCCGTTCAAATACAAATGGTCCCTGATCTGAAGAACTTACAGCTTAAGAACAAGGTGCAACAAGTGGGTGTAACAAAACAGCTGGTGAGACCAGGGAAGGGAGAACAGGGGTAACAATGGTAATCCATGTAGCCACATATTCCTGTGTGCATTTAGATAGTGTTGATTTTTTTTAACTATAAAGAAAATGAATAAAATAGCTGTCAATAGCCTCGCTCTGAGCTGGGATAAACACACATACTTCTCAGAAGACAGGTTTCAGAGTAGCAGCCGTGTTAGTCTGTATCCGCAAAAAGAAAAGGAGGACTTGTGGCACCTTAGAGACTAACCAATTTATTTGAGCATAAGCTTTCGTGAGCTACAGCTCATCCGATGAAGTGTGCTGTCGCTCACAAAAGCTTATGCTCAAATAAATTGGTTAGTCTTTAAGGTGCCACAAGTACTCCTTTTCTTTTTGTCAGAAGGCAGTATTGTAAAATCAAATTCTGAACAGATACAACATAACACGGAAAACAGAAAGGTGTAACAAAACACCAGTGCAAGGAGATAATTGTAGGTATTTCTGGAGCTTTTAGAACGTGCAAGTGTCGAAGAAGAGACGAGACTACACAGTTAGGTCGACATAAGCTGCCTTACCTACCAGGTCCGTTCTGCAAGTGTAACTCGCCTGCTACATTGACTGAATTGCTACACCTCCACGAGAGGTGCAGCACCTAATTTGATGTTGCTAGGTTGATGTAGAGGCAGCGTAGACACTGTGTTGCTTATGTTGATCTAACTGGCCTCCAAGAGGTGTTCCACAATGCTCCGCTGTGACCACTCCGGTAAATGTTTTCAACTCCACAGCCCACTAGCCAGGTATACAGGAAAGAGCCCCTCCCCTGTTGAAGGACTGTGAACTTTTGAATTTCCATTTCTGCTTTTTGGCATGGAGAGCTTGCCTGCACAACTGATCATAACAGCTCCATGCTCCAAACACACTCTCCAGCCTGGAGTATTCAGGAGGTGGTGATCTTCTTGGTCTGTGGGGCAAAGAGACAGTGCAAGAACAGTAGAAATGTAGACATCTGCGAGCAGATTGCACGGGGCATGTGAGAGAAGGGCTATACCATGGACACGCAACAGTGCCACGTGAAAATCAAGGAACTGCAGCAGTCATACCAGGAGACAAAGGGAGGCAAACTGTCGCTCTGATGCACCACTTCAGACATGCCACTTCTACAAGGAGCTGCATGTGATTCTCAGTGGCAACCCCACCACGACTCGTAAAAGCAACGTGGCTACTACTGAGGAGTGGGAGTCCCAGGCCAGCACAAGTAACACCAAGGCGGTGGCTTTGGATGAGGAGGAGAATGGGAGACAGGAGGGCCAGGAGCTATCTGTAACCCCGGAGCAGTCCAGCCAGTCGCAGAACAGCATCATGGCCGAGCATGATGGCAGGAAAGGAACCTCTGGTGAGTATGCAATATCAAGTAATAATTTGGGGTCACATGTTCTTATATTCTATTTTTAATTAAAAGTTAACAAGATAAAGTGGCTATCTGCTTCCCAGTGGCCACATGAGCTAGGCAGAGAGTGACCCACAAAAAAGACTGTTTATGTATACAAGGATGGCCCGGGAACCCTCAAGATCTCCAGGAAACTTTCATGGAGGAACTCTGCAATCCATTGCAGAAGGTTTCTGGGGAAGGTTGCCTATTTCTTCCACCATGGTAAAACACCTTCCCACGCTACTCCAGTATTAATTCGGCTGGCATCATCGCAGTACACATAAGGACCCGGTCTGGACCCAGACACTTGCAGCATCTCATTCCCTTCCCACCTCTGTTAGCACTCTCCTGAGGGTATCAGCTGTGGTCACCTGGGGGAGACTGGTAGTTTTCATTTCAACTGCTCGGACCGCAAACAATAGTGCCTCTGCTCCCCCCGCCCCTCGTTGTGATTTTTCACCCCTTCACTCACAGTTTCCAAATCATGGCTGTAGTTTGGGTGGCAGGGGTCAGCGCTGATTGTAGTAATTGCAAGCCTCGGGCAATGGCTAGCAGCAGTGACATCAGTGGGTTAGGGGAAGGGAAATTTTATGGTGTCTGCTAGCTGCTGCAAGCACCCCCCAGTGCAGCCTCTGCCAAGGCTTGCAGTTAGGGAGGATCAATGCTGGCCCCCGATCTCCAGAAAAGGTCCACTTTACAAAGGGGAGGTGGCACAGCCCCCTACCCACCTCTGGTCCCGCCAAGGGTTGCACATCCAATGCTGTTGATGGTCCAGCACCCATGCCCCAGGCCATACTCAGCATGGCTGGGACAGCAAACCGATTCAAGGAATACCTGGCATAAATGAAAATGTTCTGCCTTAAACTTCTGTGAAATAAGGTGAGTGATTTTTACATAGCAACTCTGCACTAGACACTGGGTCTGTACTGACAGTGGTTGCTTTGTGCTTCCCATGACTTACAGCTGAAAAAGTGTGGCCTTCAGATCTCCCTCCACACCACTGGAGATGCTCTCCCAGCTAAGATGAAGGCAAAAGAAAACACATGATGACTAAGGCTAAGCTTATGTCACTGAGGTCACGGAATCCGTGACTTCCAGTGACCTTCGTGACACTGGGGACCCGGCAGCAGCCCAGACTCTGCGAGCAGCCTGCCCCCCCCGGCAGCCGCCGGTGGCAGAGGGACCCTGGCACTGCTCAGCAGCCGGGCCCCCCCTTCCGCAGCCGCCAGTGGCAGAGGGACCCTGGAGCTCCTCAGCAGCCATGGGGTGGAGGAGAGCGCCCCCTGCAGCTCCCCAGCTCCCATGGACAGCTGGCTCCCCCCACCCCACCTGCAGCAGCAGAGCAACCCTAGAACTGGTCAGTGGCCGGGGCAGGGGGCCTCCTGCAGCTCCCCTGCTGCTGTGGGTTGCAGGGGACCCTCCGAGCCACTGAGCAATGGGGTCACCGCAGCTCCCAGCCGCTGCAGGGGAGACAGGGCGCTGGATCCTCCTCCCTCCCCATTTTGTCAGAGATGGTTTTAGTAAAAGTCAAGGACAGGTCACGGGCTTATTGCCCGTGACCTGTCCTTGACTTTTAATGAAATAGCCATGATAAAATCGTGGCTTTAGTGATGACGTGTACCGAGATGATTAACACCTCTGGGACAGTGGACACCAAGCAAAGAGCGTGGACGATTTCTCACTGAAAACTGGACATGGAGAGCAGGAGAACAGCTCAGGAGAGAGAGAGCGGCACGCAGCAGGAGATGTTGGGGATTCTGAAGGAACAGAGACATGTTGGGGCATCTGGTTGACCTTTAGGAGAAACCTTGAGGCTCTCCCTCTGCAGCACCTGCACAATGGCATTCCAAGGTATTCCCCCTCCCCCTCTCCCAAATGTTCCAGAAGGTATGGGGGGGGGGGAGGGGAGAAATGCAATATACCTTCCACTCAATGCTGGGGGAGGATCCTAAGAATAAAAGCCTCACATACGATGGTGTGTGACAGACACGGCTGCTGTGCTTTTAAAGACAAGATGAATGTGTTTTTCCTCTTACAATTTTATTCTGCGTGTTCAAGGTTAAATTCTATTTGTAATTTCAGGATGTTTATTCAATAAACGTCCATGTCTTGAGAATGAATTCATCTTTACTAATTTTAAATGGGAGGGAGGGGAGAAGACACAGGGACACTCAGGCAACGGAGAACAAAAACTGCAGAAGGGAAAAACCCAGCTGTCACAGCAAGGTTCACAGTATAGGAAGGCACAATACACAGAAGCGACATACATTAATGTGGAGCATTACTGAAATGGGTTTTCAAAGCCTCCCTGCGAAGCAGTGCTCCACACTGAGCTCTTCCTATAGCCCTAGTATCTGGCTGCTCAAAATTAGACAGCCTATCCACCTCCATGCCCCACCCTTGTGGAAACTTCTCTCCCTTTGCCTCACAGATATTATGAAGCACAGAACCGGCAGCGATAAGAATGGGGATATTGCTTTCACTAACCTAGTAAGCAAACTGTGCCAGCAACCCTTTAAACAGCCAAAGGTCCATTCAACCACCATTCGGCACTTGAGCTTGTTGTTGAACCGATCCGCGCTGGTGTCCAGTGAATGGCTTCATGAGTATGGGAGTAAGGGGTAGGGCTGGGTCTCCCAGGATCACTATTGGCATTTCAACATTGCCAATGGTTTGTTTCTATTATGGAAAGAAAGTCCCTGCTTGCAGCTTTCTGAACAGACCCAAGTTCTTAAAGATGCACACGTCATGCATCTTCCCTGACCATCCCACGCTGATGTCGCTAAAATGGCCCTGGTGATCTACCAGGGCTTACACCACCACTGAAAAGTATCCCTTTCTGCTCATGTGCTTTTTGGCAAGGTGGTCTGGTGCCATGATAGGGATATGCGTGCCATCTATTGCCCCACTGCAGTTAAGGAACCCCATTGTGGCAAAACCATCCAGTGTCTCCTGCACATTGCCTGGAGTCAGACTATCAGGGTTGGAAGGGACCTCAGGAGGTCATCTAGTCCAACCCCCTGCTCAAAGCAGGGCCAATCCCCAACTAAATCATCCCAGCCAGGGCTTTGTCAAGCCTGACCTTAAAAACTTCTAAGGATGGAGATTCCACCATCTCCCTAGGTAACGCATTCCCGTGTTTCACCACCCTCCTAGTGAAAAAAAGTTTTTCCTAATATCCAACCTAAATCTCCCCCACTGCACCTTGAGACCTTTACTCCTCGTTCTGTCATCTGCTACCACTGAGAACAGTCACAACCCTTCTGAGCAAAAGGCAATTAATGGCCTTGCATACTTGGATGACAACAGCCTCACAGTGGATTTACCAACTCCAAATTGATTCCCCACTGACCGGTAGCAGTCTGGCATTGCAAGTTTCCACACAGCGATCATCACTCGCTTCTCCACTGTCAGAGCAGGTTTAATTTCAGTGTCACTGCACTACAGGGCTGAGGAGACCTTTGCACACCGTTCCTGGAAAGTAGCCCTGTGCATATGGAACTTCTGCGGCCGCTGCTGCTCATCCCATAACTGCATAATCCCACCAATCAGGGGGTGTTTCTCGGGACCAGAAATGGCGCTCACCTGTGTTCAGCTGCTGCACAGCTACCAGCAGCAACTGGGAATTGTTTTGTTCTATGGCTTCCTGCAGGGCTGCTAGAAAGACACTGCAATGTTCCGCCCCGCGGCTTTGGGAATATTGCAGGACAAGGAGTGTGGTGTTTGTAATGCTTGCAACAACGGTGCACAACTGAGTGGGGTCCATGCTTCTTGGGATATGGCATATGCATGGCTGCGCCAGTCTTTTGGAAAAAAGGCATGAAATATTATGGGTTCCAGCTGAAATCAGGGGAAGGAGGGAGAAAGTGTTGAAGCCATGTTCCCAGTCCCCCCTGAGAGAGAGAGAATGTTTTGATGCCATGGAGGCATTGCAGGCCCTTCCCAAAAACCCCTGTGGTGCGTTGCACTGTGGGATAGCTACCCCCAGTGCACTGCTCTCTGCAGAGATGCAAGCACTGCTAGTGAGGATATGCTCCACTGACATAAGGCATGTGGTGTGGACATGCACTACCGACTTACTGTGGCAGCTGGATGTCAACTTAACTGAAGTTGACTTAAGTTTGTAGTGTAGACATGCCCTCTGGCTTCTCTGACCACCACGAGCAGGTGCTGGGGGTGCCTACGTAATGTGGCTTTCCAAAGAAGGTACGGGCAGCTGAGCCACTGGAGCCATCTCCAGGGAATAGACTGAGTGGAAGGAACCCAATCTGTCTCTCCGCCTCCTCTCTCACCACAGCTGTTTTAACAGCAGGCAAAAGGACTGCTCTCCTGGTATATACCCTACTTCTCTTCCTATTGGTTGGGCTCCTCCCAAGGGGAAAGAGTTGCAAGAGCCAGCTCCTTTGTTAAAGTGCCAGTCCCAACCCCCATCTATAAAATGGGGATAATGAAACTTCCCTGAAATTCCTCCCTTTACGAGGTGCTTTGTGACCTATGAAGTAAAAGCCCCATAACAGAGCCAAACATTTATAGTTTAGTCACCTTAATCCTCACACTAATAAATTCACACCCAAGTGAGAAAGTTCCTGTGGCTTACTATGCAGCCATGAGCGTTTTCATGGAAGAGCATCTTTAAATCAGAGTAGTCTGCTTGCCAGGGAGAGCAGAGATGGGAGTTCGATTTAAGGCAGACCATCTTTTGGAGGTTTTGTGTTTGTCCCTCACGGTTTGCCTTATTTTAAAGCAGAAGTCACATGGACCGAGAGGGCACAAAAACAATATTTTTTATTCTGACAAGTTTAACAGCTATAGGAATCAGAGTGGTTATTTGAAAGCTCAGGGCAGTTTTTCTAATCATGGAAAATTCAAAAGTCTACAATTAAACTCAATTCTCTTATTTTTGAAGGTAATTACAGAAACTAGATGCACACTTGTACACAGCCACACTGTTTTCAAAATAATATTGTTTTTTAAAACTTTAAGAGCTGGAGCTACACACAGAAACAAAAGGCCCTTTAAACTTCCATTTGCTAACCTGGTGCTAAAACAAAAACAGAAGCCCAGGGACCTGCTCCTCAAACCTCAGTCCTTTCATCAAGCTTTACAGCTATTCAAAACAACCACCTTCCGAGTGTTGCGAGTGGCAGCAGCTCTGCCTGAAGCTACGCAACAAGGAGCTGGGAGCCAGCACTATGGTGCTGAACATTAGAACGTTGGACACTAGTACGAGTACCACCTCTTCCCTCAGCAGCAATCATATGCAGGAAGTGCAATACACATGGGACACCTCTGGTAGGAGCAGAGCTTTTTCTCGGTTCTCTTTTCCGATGTTAGGAGCTGGCTGGTGTCTATTTGCAACACTACCCTCTCCTGGATAAAATCAGAACTGCTCAAGTGTGTATCATTTGCCCTATAGTGCAAAAAGTCCTAAAGAGTCTCCACCCTGAGCTGAAGGACCTAACTTCTTCCACAGCTGCTGCACGGACATTCTAGGTAGCCACGTTATGCAGCCCAGACAGCCATAACAGCTTAGGTAGGCATGGATTTGTTACCATGAGGTCAGATAAGGAAGGCCCTGTTGCAGGGTAGGTTACTGTTTAAGCTGTTAATGATATTGATGTTTAATTACTTTAATCCATTAACAACCCATTTACTAAAATTAGCTAGATGAATAGCTCTGATAGTATTATTTGTGCTGAATTACACTCATTCTATTTAACCTATTTTACTGTAGCTATATATTAATCTGAGTAGGAAGTGTAACTGACTGCGCACACTGGGAATTCAGCAGAGGAAGATGTAGTCTAATGTGACTGAAGTTCTGCAAGTATCTATATAACAGCCAAAGGAAAGAATCTCCTGAAAATAGAAAGCCCTAAGCAAATATTCTCCAGTCATCACAACAGGGGCTACTTTTCAGTCACTTTTTCCATTTCCTGTTCTAAATGCAAAATTGTATTTACTGTATGCAGGAGTGAAATAGGCAAAGATGATGTGATGTGCAGTGATCAATACAACAGTTCTTGTATTTGTTTATATAGCACGTTCTGGCCAGGCCATGGCAACAGATGGGAATGTCTGAGCTTGTTTCTGGCAGGAACAGATCAATCTGGAAAACACCAATATACTTCAAAATTGCATTTCCATTAACCAGCAGAGGTTCCTAGAGCACATAGCTTGGAAATTAGCCTGCTAGCTCACAGAAAAGCTCTACTTGGATGCATTCCCAGATCCTCTCTCCCCCTGCCAATAGCTGCTACTCCAGCTTTACCTAGGCTTGTCCCCAAAATGCTTCTCTTCACATAATTGAGCTCACTTGGTAGCTTTATCCAGAGAAGTGACTTATCTAAGGAGGAACATGGAGACTTGCAGAAAAGCTGGAAATAGAACCCAGGTCCCCCCAGTTGTAAGAACTAGCCAGGCCTCCCTCAGACAGAAATAGGGGAGATAGAGCATGATTTACCAGGAATACCTAGCAGCCTAGTGATAAAGGATCTGCCACATCGGAGACCTGGATTTGATTGCCTGGGAGATTTAGAAAAGTAATTAAGGCTCCAAAGAGAACCCTTTAATCCTCAGGAAAAGAAAACTGGCCACAATGTATATGAAAAAGCAGAGAAAAACTACTAAGGGCACTATGACGGCAGTGATCCAGGGGATGCATCAGGGAAAAGGATTACCCCGAAATAGAAGAAGTTCTGGGGTATGAAGGCACAGGAGCAATGACCTGGATACAGCAAAAAATAAGTCTGAACTACCCACCACTTATTGGAAGGCTGAGCCAGTCAGGGCATGGCATAAATTAGACAGATTTTGTGTGCTACTAGAAGACACCAGGAGAATTCCAACTAAGGAGGAGGCGGCTGTCAATGACCATAAAGCATAGGAGGAGGAGAACAGTGATGGCAATTGAAGAAGGTGCTTTATTATGCTTCATGTTGCTGCAATAATAGGACCAACCAGCCATTAACTTCCACCACCATCCCTTCCCAGGGATCAAGATTGCAGAGGGTGAGAGGAGGGCTGAGTGGTTCGTTTAGATGCACAGGAAGAACCAGTTGCATTTGCACAGGGACACTATATGACAAAATGGGAAAGATCGGAGGCTTTTACCTGACAATTCAGTCCCCTCCTCTGCCAGAACAAGGATGAAAAGTATTTTCAAATTTGTTATCAGTTACTGTATGGGGAAGTAAGCCACAAATCAGGATTACAATAGGAGAGTAAATCAGCCAACAGCTAAAGGTCAGCTATAAGCAAGGACAGGAAGAAGAGATGCTTTGGGGTTGAAGTCCTATAGCAATATGACTTGCCTCTGAGGAGAGGGATCGACACTATAAATTGCCAGTGGTGAGCACTGCAGCAGACATCTGGAAAGCAAGGGCACTTACAGTGTTATTGGTAATCAAGATTTCACCAGCACTTGTTCTCATTCAACACTAAACCCAGCACCACTTCAACTTTTTTTTTTGTGGTTCATTAAATTATGGAGTTGCCATAGTCTAGTGGTTTGTGCCAGGACTTCTAGCCTGGAGACATTAACACCTACTCTGCCACAGTTTTACTCTGGGGCTATGCATAAGTCACTTCCCCTCTGCCTTAGTTTCTCCACCTGGAAACTGGGAGTTTATTTACCTTTCAGGGGCTTTTGTGGCTTAAATGTCCTTAAAGTGCTCAGAACCTCAAATGAAAGTTGCTAGAAAAGGAGCAAAAGGATTGTTATTTGACACAGACATCTCTAAGACACCTTAAACCTCTAGAAATGCTTTCATAAATGATCTCAGATAGTTATTCTTTCCAAAAACATGCAACTTTTGGCCAAGTACAAGCGTGAAAAATTTCAGACCAAACACTGAATTTAAAATGTCTGTAAAACTGGGTTTAAGATGCCAAGGCATCCTCAGTGTACATATTGGGCTGTTAAATAAAGTATCCAGTTCCATCCAGTCAGTGTCACCTGGAAGTGGAGAGGTGTAAAATATTTAGGAACAAGGGAGCCACGTGGCCTGTGCAAGAACAACGCCTATGTGCCCAGCCAAGGAGCAGTCCTGGATAAACAAATGGGCCACCTGTGCTCAGAGCCAAGCCACTGAGGCTTTGATGCAGCTAACTGTGAATTAAAGGCAAACATCAAAAGGGAAGTCTTTACCATGCCATGTTGCAAGGAAGGAAGAATACATAATACCGTGAATTAGAGTGTTCCCCTGCTAGTGCTTCGGATTCATAGCCAACCAAGATTTGCTTTTTAAAAGGGCCTCACCACGGATCCATCAGCCTGCTCCATAAACATGTTTGTGTGTCTACATAAAGCTGTTTTCACATGGGGTAAACCTGAGGCAGTGGTGGTTAAATGCATGAAACTAGACAAGTATCCACTTGGCTGCTGCCAGCATTTTAAGTACCTTTTGTAGTCTAAACATGCTCAGAACACATCTATATAACATTGTACTTAAACCATTGGTTCTCAACTTATTTATCATTGTGGGCCACAGGACAGGGTAGAGGGGCGCACTGCAGGGGCTTCCCCCATCCCGCAGCTTCTGCCGGAGGGTGCACTGTGGGGGGGGTATCCCCCGTCCCACAGCTTCTGCCCAGGACGGAGTTCAGGGCCACTGGGCACAGGCCCTGTGGCTAATCCACCAATGACTGCTGCCCAAGTCACCATCTCTGTTCTTCAGTTTCCCTAGCTGTAAGTGGTGCAATATCTACAGCAGAACTGAGTCTAAATTCATCCAGGGTAGACAGGCCTGTGAAATGATTTGAGATCCTGTATTCAAGGCAATACAGAAATGCAAAGTATTTTACCTTTCCTTTTTTCATAGTTCTCTTGCCACATTTACATTTGAGTGCCACAGCATCACAGATGTTCATGACACACTTTATAGACAGTTTTTAAAAGAGGACAGGTCCCTGCCCCACACAGTTTATTTGAGAGGCAGAGTAGTCTAGTGGACAGGGCAATCAGGAGACCTGGGTTCTATTCCCAGCTTTGCTGCGTGACCTTGAGCAAGTCAGTCTCCGTGCGTCTGTCTTCCTTCCACGCTTTATCTGTCACGTCTAAATAGATTATAAGCTCTTAATATGTTTGTACAGCACGGAGCATGAGGGTTTTCAGCCTTAACTGGTGCCTCTAGACATAAGACAAATAAATTACCATTACAATGAGATATGACAATGAGGGATGATTAGAAACCAAGGGCAGGAGAGGAGATGAGGGACACAATAGAGAAAGACCAAGATATGTCTGATGCTATGCACACATCTGTAGTGGGGCAGCTACCCCACTCCTGCAGAACAGGGGATAAAAGCAGCCCTTGAGAGGGCTGCAGCAGGGAAAGGGATTAAGAACAGCTGGGTAAAAGCAGCTGACCACAGGTGTAGCTGGCTCAATTAAGGCTCAGCTGGCCCTGATAAGAGGGCTGGGGGCCAGGAGCTGGAGAAGTCTCACTGTAGCCGGGAGTGCAAAGGGCTAGCTGCCTGGGAGCAAGGTACTTGAGGTGGAGCAGTGCTGGGGAAGGGCAAAGGGAGCTGGGGAGCTCCAGCCTGGTAAGCCCCCAAGCTGCAGGCCTTGGTGAAGGCCTACAAAGATATTGGGGCTACAGAGGTGCAGCCTGGGAATAGGCTGAGGCAGCTGGTCCTAACCCCTTGCCAATGATGAGTGGTCATTACAGACTGTAGTCTGCCCCAGTGAGTAGGGGCTAGATGATGACTGGCAGTAGCCACTGAGGCAAGGTGGGTTTAGAGGATTGGGGGTTCCCCTGGGAGGGGAGACCCAGAGTGTGGGGGCACTGCCAGGGGGAAGCACCCCAAAGTAAAGGGGCACCAGGGTCTGGGAGGGACAGCGGGGCCTGAGGCAAGTGAGCCACCGGCCTGCGGAGGGTGCTCCGGGCTGAAATTGAGCTAATTCCCAGGATAACCAGCAGGAGGTGCCGCGGCAGTGAGTCATCACCTCATTAAGAAAAGGAGTACTTGTGGCACCTTAGAGACTAACCAATTTATCTGAGCATAAGCTTTCGTGAGCTTATGCTCAACTAAATTGGTTAGTCTCTAAGGTCCACAAGTATTCCTTTTCTTCTTTGCGAATACAGACTAACACGGCTGTTACTCTGAAACCTATCACCTCATTACGACATCGTACTGTATTTTCACACTGGCAGCCACCTTCTCTCCCATTAATCCTGCAATAAAGCCATATGTATATGGGACCTCACATTTCTAAGGATTACAGTAGTAACAACATCCATTGTAACAGTGATCTCAAAACAAAATTACCAACACTGCAAGAGGAAAAACTGGGTTAACCAGCAATCTCCAAAAAGAATAAAGTAAACCACTCCCCATAAAACTACTATTTAAATTGAGTCAGGTTTGACACAGTGCACAGGTTCATAAATTAAGGCCAGAAGTGTCCACTGTGATCATCTAGTCTGACCTTCTGTAACACAGACCATAGAAACTGTTCCTAATCATAAGTCACTATTCTGTTTAAGGTTTTTCCTCCCAGCTGATTTGGCTCATAACTGTTTTCACCTTTGTGAAATTCAACCTTTTACAAATATTTGCTGGTGAGGACTTTACATTCATTATTTGTAAATGGAATAATGAAGTAATGATCATTTGTACCGAAGCAACCACAAGCTTTTAGTTCTGTGATCAATTCCTCTATCTGCCAAGACGAGATCTCAGAATTCCCCAGGGTTGAATGCAATGCTCTTTGAGTTAGGAGGGAGTCCTCTAATTTTTAGAAATTCCAAGGATGTTTTAGTACTAGCAGCATGAGATCTCTAGCAGATCTCACTCAAACTGAAGTCTCTCTCCCCCCCACCGCCTCCGCCCCGCACATGGTAAAAGGGTTTTTTCCCCTATAAATTTTAGATAGGTGTGTAAGGAGCTGGAGCCGATCATCCTATTCCCTAGTCTGATTTGGTGATCTGCAGCAGACACCAACTAATACCCCATTTTGTGCTTTACCTGTTAAAACATGCACCAGTTTGCTTCAAGTCATCACTACAATCAGCATGCAAGTAATTAACGACAAGTATTCCTTATTATACATACTAGATTTCCCATTGCGGATTGCTAACTATTTTAGTGGCAACTACAAACTGTTACCCCTTTTATGACCTGAGTACCTACTCAAAGTTTGGGGCTCTGGGGATGTTCCAGCTGGGAGTAGAAATTGTTGATGGAATCTGGTATATTCTTTGATGCAGTGCTGTTTATTTACAAGGAATATTCAAAGTCCTGCTTCTCTGAACACAGAAGGAACCAAAACCAGAGGTTAGCTTTTTTGTTTGCAGCCCAAGCTTCTTATAGCCAACTCCTGACCCAGAACCTTCCTCTAGGCTTCTCCCAAGGGCACACCATGCTTAACTTAACTGATTGACTTTCTTGCCACCTCTGAATTTGATAGTTTGCCAGCCTCCACAACTAGACTTCCTCCACAACCACAGACACACCCCCGCACCCCCCTGATCAGAATACCCAGTGGAACCCTCTGTCCACATAGTGCTAGTGTCTGGGCAAACTCCATTATTCCTTGTTTTAGGTGTAGCCCCTTAAAGGTATGTCTACACTGCAAAAAATCAAGTCTCAGAGTCCAAGTCAATTGACCCAGGCTTGGTTTACAATATTTTTAGCCCTGTAGATGTTCCAACTTCCAAGTCAGGCTGAAGCTTGAGCTCTGAAACCCGGGGGGGGGGGAGGGGAGCCTCAGAGCTCACGCACCAGCCCGAGTGGAAATGTCTACGTTGGTATTTTCAACCCTGTAGCATGAGCTCTGCAAGCTTAAGTCAGTTGACCCAGGCTCGGAGACTCACTGCCCTTAGTTATGGTATGTCTACATGGCACAAAACCCGTTCTTTACAGCAATCCTAAATCAAGTCACAGTCACACATCAATTTCAGCAAGGTTTTAACTCAACCCGTAACAAAAAACTTAACCCATCTCACAACTCTAACACAGGAGAAACTTCAAAGTACAATTTGGAAGGAACAATCAAGTATCCTGAGGCCTCAAATTTTACTTGCATTACACTGCATTTTATATAAAGTAGAGAATGTTTTTAGTTAGGGCACTAAAATTGCCTAGTCAAAAGTTACAAAAATATTCACTCCAAACTTATGTAGGGCACAAAAATATCCAAGCTCCCCCTGCTGGCTCTGCCACAGCTAACTGCTATGAGAACACTTCTCAGCACTGTGCTGCCATCAGAGGCGATGCGTGTGGAGGGCATGCGGGGTCACGTGCCTCCCTAGATTTGCTGCTTGGCTTGTACTGACCATGCTCACACAAACTGAGCATACTGCGTAACACTGCTGAAGCCAGCTGCCCTCACTCCTCCCCCACCCCCACCATCGGGGGGCATGAGTCTTCTCTAGGGTTGCCAGGCATCTGGTTTTCAACTGGAACGCCTGGTCGAAAAGGGACCCTGGCAGCTCCGGTCAGCACTGCAGACAGGGCTGCTAAAAGCCTGACTGGCAGCGTAGCAGGGCTAAGGCAGGCTCACCTGAGGTGAGCCCCTCCCGTAGTCTGCACCCAGAACCTCCTTCTGCACCCCACTTAAACCCAATTAACCCACTTCAGTACAACATCATTGGCAATCCCTCGAGGTAGAGAACGATCTTGCACAGGTTTTATTTTTCCATGGGTCCTTTGGTGACTGAGGAGTCAGATCCTTAAGCCATAGGCTCGTTGGCAGACATTGCAGGTGGCGTTGGAAGACACAGTTGGGCCACGATTGCTGCACGACTGTTGTCTTTCCCTTTCTTTTTGGCATTTTTCTGCAACCAGGGCAAGGCGATTTTCCTCAAAAGTGGACGTTCCCCCTCTGACAAGTCTTTGCAAGTTATCCCTATCCTCGGTTGCCATCTCCCAGTGTGCGGTGTCAATGCCCCATCTCTTGATGTTTATCTTGACGGTATCTTTAAAGTGCGTCTTTTGGCCTCCCTGTTTCCTTTCTCCTTTGGTGAGTTGGGCATACAGCAGTTGTTTTGGTAAGTGTACATCAGGTATGCGCGCACAGTGCCCGCTCCATCTCAGCTGGTGCTGGATAATCAGGGCCTTGACACTGAAGATGTTTACCTCTATGAGTCCACGGACAGTGAGATGATCCTTCCACTTTATCTTGAGGATCTTCCGAAGAAAGTGCTGGTGCTGGCGTTCCAGGTGCTTTCGGTAGGTCACCCAAGTCTCACAGCCATAGAGGAGAGTTGGGATTACTACCACTTTATAAACTAAAAGCCTAATATATGTTCTGATGTTGCGATTGCTGAACACATGGCGAGACAGTCTGCCAAAGGCAAGGCTGGCACAGCAAATTCTGTGCTGAATCTTGACATCTATGGCTGCCATGATAGGCAAAGTATTCTATGTAGATGGAAAATGTAGATCTTCCTTGCTAGGTCTGATGATTGACTGGGGACTGGCTGGTGGAGAACTTTTGTTTTGCCGATGTTCAGGGTTTCCACTGAATGCGTCCGATGAAGTGAGCTGTAGCTCACGAAAGCTTATGCTCAAATAAATGTGTTACTCTCTAAGGTGCCACAAGTCCTCCTTTTCTTTTTGCGGACACAGACTAACACGGCTGCTACTCTGAACCCTAGGTTTTTGTAAGCTTCAGAGAAGCAATTAAGGGCTGTTTGAAGATCCTCCTTTGAGTGTGCAACTACAGCACAATCATCTGCGTTCTGGAGTTTGGTTATTGTTGCTGATATTACTTTAGTTCTGGCCCGGAGAAGAGAAAGGTTGAAGAGGCTGCTGTCAATCAGATATTGGATGCCGATGGTCTTGGGTTAATGTTTTCATAGCTAAGAAAATGGAGAAAAAAAAAAAAGAAAAAAAAAAGAGTGGGTGCCAGTACACAGCCTTGTTTTACTCCAGTTCAGATAGGGCTCAGAGGTAGAGCCACTGCACAGGATAGAGGCAGTCTTCTGGCATTAAAGGAGTCTTACAATGGCGATAAATTTGCTTGGGCAGCCAAACATTGATATGATTTTTCAGAGAGCCTCACAGCTGACAGAGTCAAAAGGCTTTGGTCAGATGGATAAAGGCCATATACAGCTCCTGGTGTTGACATTTTTGCTGGATCTGCCTGGCTGCGAAAGCTTTTTTCTTTTCACAGAAGGCTTTTCTCTTTTGATTCAAAAGGGCTGTAATCTCAATGTTGTTGTTGTCAAACTAGTCCTGATGGTGTCAGGTAGCAAGGCCAATGGACTCCTCGCAAACCTCACAGATGGTCTGTTTTAGGGCTTCCCAGTCTTCAACACTTGTGCTGTAATTTCCAGGTGTGTATATGGCTAGTTTTTCCACTGAGGACTGTTTAGAAGTTCTCTTGGTGCACTGAGGATTGAAGTCTTTGGATGTTGTGTTGCTGTCTGTGTGATTTGGATTTCTGTTTCGGTGCAATCCTGATGGACATGACCAATCTCACCAGGCAGTGGTCAGTCCAGCAATTGTCAGCTCCTCTCATGACCTGGGTGATTTGGACATCTCTTAGATCCTGTGTTCTTACAATGACAGTCTAGGAAGTGCCACTGTTTTGAGCGGAGGTGTTGCCAAGTTGTTTTGTCTGAAGATTGTGTTTGTGATCACAAGGTCATGCTCTCCACATTTACTGAGTAGAAGGATGCCATTGGAATTAGTCTTGTCCCACTACTTCCTTCCCAATGGTGATACTCAGTATGTTAGAATCTCTGCCAACTCTTGCGTTCAAGTCCCCAAGAGGATTCTCTTATCTGTTTTTGGAATGATGACAATTTTATCAAGGTCAGTGTAGAAAGATTTTTTTTCTGTTCTTCAGCATCAAGAGTTGGTGCATATGCACTGATAGTGGTAAATGACTTACTTACCAATTGGATTGGGGGAATCATAAGGCACTCATTGATGCTGATGGGGAGCTCGGTCAGGTGGTTGACTAGAAGGTTTTTGATTGCAAAGCCAACACTGTGTATTCACCTGTCGCTTGCTGGTTTTCCTTTCCAGAAGAACCTCTTCCCTCAAGTGGCCCTCATCTGCATTTCTTGTTTTGCTGAGAGCAGCGATGTCAATGTTGTACCTCAAGAGTTCTCGGGCAACTATTGCTGTTCTGCATTTCGGTCTTTCACTTTTTGATTCGTCTAGCAGGGTACAGACATTCCAAGTTGCAGGGAACATTTTTGGTTTTTTGACCGCATTAGGAGTGATCCCACTGGACATGGTTCTCCAGTCAAGTATGGTGGGATAGCTTATGTTTGGGGCACCTTTTCTAGTCCCTTCCCCGTATGGAGTGAGCAGAGGGGTTCCTAAAAAGGCCTGCTCAGTCATGACCGCTGCTGCTGGAAATGCCCCCCTATCCCCGCCCAGGGGCACATGACAACCATCTTGTGGTCACCACCTGTGTGTGGGTCTGTGACTAGGGACTCCTGCTGATCACTTCACCTATCCCTGTTGCCACTCGCCCATTGCTGCATGACTTATGGGGAGAGGTGGGGAAAAAGTACTTCCTGTGAAAGAAGCCTGCGTATGAGTAGTTTAATGTGGGGGAGCTGATGTGCACCAGCAGCCACACAAATCTTGGCGGAAGAGGCACCCGTGTCCGGTGACAAGGTGGTCCAAGACTATGGGGGTTTCTCCTCCGTTGCAGCCTTTGTCCACCTTTGCAGCCATTGAGAGGTGATCCTGCTTCATCCACCTGTTCTGCCGTTGAGGTCTTATACTGGGCTGTGTTGTGCTGGGCTGCACTTTGGTACCTCGCCTTTGACCTTACCGCCATAGATGACTCTACCAAGAGTTCAGGACTCCAGACAGCATCACTCTTAGGGTCTTAAGTATACGCAAGCTTCTCCACCATGTCAAGGTGGCAGCCCAAGGAGAAGTTGCAGAACATACCAGGTATATGGGACAAGATAAGTCTTCAGGACTGGCCCATGTACCTCAGACACCATTAGTGACTGGTCAGTATGTCAAGAACATTCGTTTACCATTTTCCATGCAATGGGAAAGCAGCAGCAAAGCAATTTAAGAAATCTTATTTCCTGACCATTTAGATGCCAACCCAGGAATCAGATAGAAGAGATCAATTAAAAGCAAGCCCAGCAAAGGTGGTTTAGGTTGGATGTTAGGAAAAACTCTCACTGTCAGGGTGGTTAAGCACTGGAATAAATTGCCCAGGGAGGTTGTAGAATCTCCATCATTGGAGATTAAGAGCAGGTTAGATAAACACCTGTCAGGGATGCCATAGATAATACTTAATCCTGTCATAAGTGCAGGGGACTGGACTAGCTGACCTCTTGAGGTCCCTTCCAGTCCTACAATTCTAAGACTTCCACTGTCATTGAAGGTTTGTGCTCAGTAGTGTTTAATTCCTTTTAACGATTAGTCTGTATAAACTGTAGCTACTATTGATAAAGTTTGTCATGCGAACACAAACATTTACTAGAAACCAAGGAATATTTGACATTCTGTTCCTTTGGTTTAAGAACCACCACCAAACTGTGAAACTAAATCAAAATAATGAAGCAGCCCAGAGAAACAAGAAAAAGCAGCAACAGCAGCAGGCAAATTTTATTCTAGAAGGGTTATAAAAGCTCAGTCCAGATGCCCATCAGTTTACACTGTCAAAACTGCTGACAGATTTCCATCTGCACAGAAGATTTTTTTCTGGGCCTCCCCTCCATTCCCCACGTGGACTCCTGCACTGAGGAGTTTACAGGAGAGGAGTGGGCTCTCTAGCCCTGCTCCTCTAGGTTAAGGAGGAAGCAGTGGCAGGCACCCCAGGTAGGTCTCATCTCCTTGGAGCAGAAAGGGGAAAAAACAGAAGGCAGCATTTTTCAGCTGAGAACCTTGGTTGCTGGATGTGGAAGCTCTTTGTCCCCTAGGAATCAAATCTAGCATCTGAAAAAGCACTACAAACATTAGTTAAGGAACTAGCCATTACAGTGACAGTCACACTCAGCCCAGCAGACATTCTCAGATTATAAAGTCCATTGCCCCACTCTTTCCTCTGAAAATCCTATGATCACTGGTTCTAGCATCACATAAGCCATAAAACAGAAGAAGCTGTATAATTCAGGAAACAGGTCTTAGGGGATAACTTCCACTGTACTTCATACCTGTACTCTATCCATTTAAGGGGCTGAGTTTGGGGCATTTTACAGGTATGGTACAAACCTAAGAGAATCCTTAAATGCTTCTTAGAGGAATGAAATTTTTTAGCCCAGTCTTCAAGATGGCTTGGACAAAGAGCCCTTGACAGGTTTTATACACCGTGATGTTAGTATTCCCGTCTTCCCCACCTCCCACCTTTCCCTCTAGGGATGCCTTGTAATGGAGAGGAGCCAAACATACATCTCCAGTTCCCAGAAAACTGCTTCTTTCCCTGAAAAGCTCTCATCTCCCATAAGCCCACTCACAAAACTCACAGACTATCACCTGTCATTATCAACAGCAGACAGTGTGTGTTGGTAGAAGCCAGTCAAATGACAGGGACCTCAGCCAGGAGCTTTAATGTATATGTGCATGTAGCTTACACCTGTCATTACAAGAGTCTACTGAGATGGTGTAAAAAGGGCAACTGCGGAAGTGAGGCCAAGGTAAAAGATCAACATGTAATCATAGATCTTAACACTCCCAATGCCTATGCAAAGGCCACTTTCTGCCATGGCAAGGTGGTCCCTTACACACCATTTCAATACTTTTGACTTATGAATTTTGCCTAGTTTGGTATCTAACAGGACTCCCAAATACATGAGGCTCTGAGAGGGGAACCAAAGTTCTTTTTTGATGTTCACTACTCACCAACTCAGTTCAGAAAGCACTGCATTGGGCCTGGTATAAGAACCAGAATAGAATGTTACAGAAAGGAAAAGACTAATGTGGCCACTAAATTGTCCTTTCCCTTATGGTTGTGTGATCTTAGGAACAAGCAGCTTTCAGTGCTAATAGAACCTTTCCCAGATTTGTCTTGGCTACCTGTACACAGAAAGTTTGACTATATGTTTTAGTTTTGAACTCTGATCTGTAGCTGAGGACTTGCATAGGAGACGGGAGGAAGAGAAGACAACTGTGACACAAGGAGAAAAGGGGTACTTGTGGCACCTTAAAGGCTAACAAATTTATTTGAGCATAAGCTTTCGTGAGCTACAGCTGTAGCTCACAAAAGCTTATGCTCAAATAAATATTAGTCTCTAAGGTGCCACAAGTACTCCTTTTCTTTTTCCGGATACAGACTAACACGGCTGCTACTCTGAAACCTGTGACACAAGGAGCACTCTTGCTGCCTTGCACAGGTCACAACTTTGGACAAGGCAAGGAGAAACCCATTTCTGTGCATGTGCTGCCAGATCCAGAGAATGCCTACAAAATTTCAGAGCCATACTGGAATAAACACATGGTAGGGCTGCCAGGTGTCCGGTTTTCAACTGGAGCGCCTGGTCAAAAAGGGACCCTGGTGGCTCCAGTCAGCACAGCTGAATGGGCTGTTAAAAGTCTGGTCAGCGGCACAGTGGGGCTAAGGCAGACTCCCCCTGTCTGCCGTGGCTCCACGCAACTCCCAGAAGCAGTGGCATGTCCCCACACCAGCTCTTACGCATAGGGGCAGCCAAGGAGCTCTGCACACTATCCCTGCCCCAAGTGTCGGCTCTGCAGCTCCCATTGGCCGCGAACCACAGCCAATGGGAGCTGCGGGGGCAGCACCTGCAGACGAAGCAGTGTGCTGAACTGCCTGGCCGCAACTCCGCACAGGAGCCGGAAGGAGGACATGCCGCTGCTTCTGGGAGCTACTTGAGGTAAGCACCGCCCAGAGCCTGCACCCCTGACCCCCTCCCGTGCCCCAACCCCCTCCCTCCGAACCCCTCTGTCCCAGCCCGGAGCACCCTCCTACACCCCAAAACCCCTCATCTCCAGCCCCACCCCAGAGCCTGCACCCCTAGCTGGAGCCCTCCCTCTCCCCCGGAGCCCCAACCCCCTGCCCTGATCCCCCTTCAGTCCTCCAAACCCTCGGTCCCAGCCCAGAGCACTCTCCTACACCCCAAACTCCTCATCCCCAGCCCCACCCCAGAGCCATTACCCCTCCCCCCACCACTTCCCAACCCCCTGAACCAGCTGAGTGAAAATGAGCGAGGGTGGGGGCTCAGAGAAGGGGCAGGGCAGAGGTGTTCAATTTGTGAGAATAGAAAGTTGGCAACCCTAGCACAGGGTCTGAAATTGAAATCATGTACATTAAACATCCCAGGCAAGCATTCAAGGAATGACACTATATAATGCATTTTTAATGTTCTACGCACTTCTTTGCTGAAGTCAACATCTGCCCCTCCCCAGTCTCCAGGGGAGGGGGGGGAACAACAATTTATCCTGAACACTAACATTAAAAAAAATTACAATGGGCAAGAATTTTGGAGTTTGATGATTCTCCTCTGCTAGCAACATCCATTCCAGATATGAATTATTTGGCTTTGGTTGCTTGAAGACTGCTAAGACAACCATTTATTTTTACTGGTTTATTAGGTTTTCACCTTTTAAAGTTAAGATGCATGCAATGAAGGCAAGTAGTCATCACCATGTCATGGTCTGGACAATAGTCTTCAAAGTCTTTACATGTTTTTCCCCCCACCAGACAGCCCTACACATACACGTCCCTTTTAAAATACTCAGAATTTTTCCCACCCCATAGCGTTTAGGTTGGCTGAACAAGACTAAGTTCATTTAAGCTTTTCACACTTCCTAAACATTTTTCTTGCTCTTCTCTGAGCTCCATCCCAATGGTTAATTTCTTTTGGCATTGAGGTCCCATGAACTCAGTGCAACATCCCAGCTATTCTATCCTCGCTCTGATCTGATGCCTCTCAATAAAAAAAACTCAACACTGTATAGGTCCCATTGGTTGCCCTATCACACTGCAAACCTCTAGTTACTGTTTATTGCCTACCCCAGAGGTACGGTGGCCATTACTGTTTTCCTGCTTTTTTCATCCCATTGAATCTTTCTGATAACATTTTCAATACATTCATCCCCCTATTCTGTTTTTCAAAACAATCTCATTTTGTCATCTTCTGCCTATATTTCTAACACCTCTAAATCATTTTGTATCATTTCTCCAAGTCCACAATTCCTCCTGATCTACATGTTTCATTAATGTGCCTGTTCACCTCCCATTTACCACTCCTCCTAGATTTGTTTATTTAAAGATTTTTAAAGTTGCTATCAGCTTAACCTGCAAGTGGTATTAAATGGGTCTGGCTGGTCTTGTGGTTAAAGCTCAGGACTGGGACCCTTGAGACCTGGGCTCCAGTCCTGGCTCTGCCTCCAACTCACAGAACAACCTACTTCCAACTTAAATTGAATTGGCTTGTTAGCACTGACCCCCCCACCTTGGTAAGGCAACTCCCATCTTTTCATATGTTGTGTATTAATACCTCCCTACTGTATGTTCCAGTCCATGCATCTGATGAAGTGGGTTTTAACCCATGAAAGCTTATGCCCAAATAAATTTCTTAGTCTCTAAACAGCCACAAGGACTCCTCGTTGTTTTTGCTGATACAGACTAACATGGCTACCACTCTGAAACCTTGGGGATGGTCACTTCACTTAATGCCCCAGTTTCCACATCTGTAAAATTGGGAAAATGCAGACTGACCTACTTGGCAAGGGTGTAAAGAGCCTGGATTCATTAGGGTAGTTTCAAAGCACCTTACAATCTCATGGAAGGCACTAGAGAAGCAGAATACTTCACAAACACATTCTAAAAGATACTAAAACCAGAGCAGCCTAAAACCAGTTATCACCTGTGCTGTCTAACCTAACAGGCCCCATCAGGTAGCCAAAAGCCTAATCAAATTCATGTACTTTTAATCATGCCTTGCAAATCACCAAGCCCAGAGACTGTTACAGGGCGATTGTTTTCTAAGCAAGGACCTTCCTCTCAGAGAATACCCTGTCATTTGTCCAGGGAAGCAACCCCCAACAGTGCGGAAATAATGGAGGAGGCTGCCCAGGGGTGTGAACAAAGGCAGACCTCATAGCTGCACACCCTGGGCCACTCCAGACCATAGAGGGAGAGAGAGGCCAGGTTGCCATCATCATGAAAGTAAGAGGGAACCCACAAACTAACCAAAGCCTCAGAGGGAAGAAAAGGCCCCCTTTCCCCCATCTCCACCCCAAAAGAGAACAGGAATGTGGTTTGATGGCACAAGTGCAAAGCAGTTTGCCCTAAGGAAAACACAGGCTGGTGTTTGTTGGGCAGACTGCTTTCCCCTCCATCTCATTTACTCCATGAATACATTAGCATGCTTTAAGCTTTAGTCACGTTTTGTTGCCTTACTCCCTTTACCCACACGCTGAATATCTAAGCCCCCCATTCACACTTCCTCATGTGAAGAGGGCCTCTCTTCCTGTGAAAGGAGGACTGTTTGTTCCTGCATGCATCTGTGTGTTCCATCTCCAGCACCGGGCCTTTCGCTCAGCATGAGCCCAGGGAAACAAAAGCTGATGTAGGATCCAGCGCTAGTCACCAGTGCCCACGTAACTACATAAAAAGAGATTTTGTTCCAAAGAACTGCAGAAAATGCATTTTTCTCTTGTTTATGGTAAAGTCTCAGCTACACTGGGTGGCCACCTGATATAGACATGTATTTAGGGGGAACTCAAAGAGGCACTAAAGCACCTAACTCCCTTTGGCTTTCAATTGGAGTTGGACACCTAGCTTCCTGTTTGTGCCTCTGAAAATCTCCCTCTTAACTAGAGGCTCTTTGGGGCAGGGATTGTATTATTCTAGGTTTGTACTGCCCCTAGCATAATTAGGCCCCATTCTCTGTTGGTCCTGAGGCATTCCCATAAAAGGGCGAGCGTGTCTAAATTCTACCCATCAGCCTGAGCTTTTTGAGGAATGATCCAAAAAAAACCTGGACTCTGTTCTCAGTTTGCAACATACTGTGACCGTGAACAAGACATTCCATTTCTTATCCCCACTTTACAGATGAGTAAAATGACACTCTCTTTACAGCACAGGGAGATGAGATGGGAAACACTATTCATAAAGTGCTTTGAGATCCTGGGCTTGGAAAGTTCTATCAAAGGGTGCAGAGGGGACTTGAAAATCCAATCAGCTGTGATGAGTATACATCATCCCCAGGTGAGGGCCAAAACTGTGCAGAACACAACAGAGTGTAAAACCACAAAGTAACACCTTCCTAAGTCTGTAGACAGCTCCAACATTGCTACAGCAGAGTGAAAGCTCACTCAGAAAAGGGAAACTAATTGCCTTCATGATGAGATAACTGGCTCTGTTGATGAGGGGAAAGCAGTGGACATGTTATTCCTTGACTTTAGCAACGTTTTTGACACTGTCTCCCACAGTATTCTTGTCAGCAAGTTAAAGAAGTATGGGCTGGATGAATGGACTATAAGGTGGATAGAAAGTTACCTAGATCGTCAGGCTCAACAGGTAGTGGTCAATGGCTCCATGTCTAGTTGGCAGCCGGTATCAAGTGGAGTGCCCCAAGGGTCGGTCCTGGGGCTGGTTTTCTTCAATATCTTTATTAACGATCTGGAGGATGGTGTGGATTGCACCCTCAGCAAGTTTGCAGATGACACTAAACTGGGAGGAGTGGTAGATATGCTGGAGGGTAGGAATAGGATACAGAGAGACCTAGACAAATTAGAGGATTGGGCCAAAAGAAATCTGATGGAGGTTCAACAACGACAAGTGCAGAGTCCTGCACTTAGGACGGAAGAATCCCATGCACCGCTACAGACTAGGGACCAAGTGGCTAGGCAGCAGTTCTGCAGAAAAGGACCTAGGGGTTACAGTGGATGAGAAGCTGGATATGAGTCAGTGTTCCCTTGTTGCCAAGAAGGCTAATGCCATTTTGGGCTGTATAAGTAGGGGCATTGCCAGCAGATCGAGGGACATGATCGTTCCCCTCTATTCGGCATTGGTGAGGCCTCATCTGGAGTACTGTGTCCAGTTCTGGGCCCCACACTACAAGAAGGATGTGGAAAAATTGGAAGAAAGTCCAGCAGAGGGCAACAAAAATGATTAGGGGACTGGAACACATGACTTATGAGGAGAGGCTAAGGAAACTGGGATTATTTAGTCTGCAGAAGAGAAGAATGAGGGGAGATTTGATAACTGTTTTCAACTACCTGAAAGGGGGTTCCAAAGAGGATGGATCTAGACTGTTCTCAGTGGTACCAGATGATAGAACAAGGAGTTCTGGTCTCTAGTTACAGTGGGGGAGGTTTAGGTTGGATATTAGGAAAAACTTTCATGAGTAATGTGGTGAAGCACTGGAATAGGTTACCTAGGAAGGTGGTAGAATCTCCTTCCTTAGAGGTTTTTAAGGTCAGACTTGACAAAGCCTTGGCTGGGATGATTTGATTGGGGATTGGTCCTGCTTTGAGCAGGGGGTTGGACTAGATGAGTTCCTGAGGTCCCTTCCAACCCTGATATTCTATGCTTCTATGAAACAAACTTTAGGTTGTCAACATGAATTGAGAAGTAGCAGAAAAGAACTTTCAATTCTGCAAAATATTGTTTAGCACTCAATCTGACAATCCTTGGTGAGATTCAGGTAAACGTGTGTACATATCACACAGATTTTGAAAAGCACCTAAAAACATTTAGGTGTACAAAACCCAAGTGGAGTTGTGCTCTTAAGTTACTAGACATTTCTGAGCGTCTTTGCCATAATATTTACACATAGCACCAACTTACTGTTTTGAACACACTGATGGTAGTCTTGCCTTCCAACAACTCTCAGCCATCATCTCCCTACATTGGTTAACACAGCCAAGACTACACTGCTGAAGTTAGCCTTTTATCTCTCATAACTTTCAGTGGACTGAAATGCAAAGTCCCATAGGACCTGATTTGGGAGTGGTAAGCATTGACAACAAGTAGGGTTGCCAGCCTCCCAGAATCGATCTCCCTGTGGCTACTGAAACCAATCCGGGAAATTTTAATAGGCCGCTAAGTGGTCGGTGGCACAGAAGGGCTAAGGCAGGATCCCTACCTGCTCTGGCTCCATGCTGCTCCCGGAAACGACCGGCACGTCCCTCTGGCTCCGAGGCACAGGGGCGGCCATGAGATCTGTGTGCTGCCCCCACCCCAAGCGCCAGCTCCCACTGGCCAGGAACCACGACAAATGGGAGCTGCGGGGATAGCGCCTGCAGGCAGGGGCAGTGCACATAGCTGCCTGGCCACCCCCGAGCTTAGGAGCTGAACACGCCAGTCACTTCTGGGAGCCACTTAAGGTAAACGTTGCCTGGCCGGAGCCCACACCCCTCATCCCCTCCTGCAGCCCAACCCCCTGCCCCAGCCCTGAGCTCCCTCCCACATCCAAAGTCCCTCCCAGAGCCCATACCCACTCCTGCACCCCAACCTCCTGCCCCAGCTGGGTGAAAGTGAGTGAGGGTGGGAGAGAGTGAGCGACAGAGGGAGGGGGATGGAGTGAGCAGGGGGAGGGGCCTCGGAGAAGGGATGTGGCAGGAGCAGGAGCAGGGCAAAGGTATCTGGGTTTGTGCAATTAGACAGTTGGCAACCCTGACAACAAGCTATCAGCTGCCACTACAGAAACAGTATGACCATTGATGGAGTGCTGTCATAATTCATACAAACAGCTATCACCACCTAGCATTTCTGTAGATCTGCATGCACTTTACCAAGGTTGATTGGTATTACACCCGTTTCACAGATGGGCTAGCAAGTCAAGCAACTTGCTCTAGGTCAGAGTAAGTCAGTGGCAGAGCAGGAACACAAGTCAGTCTTTAATTCCCAGACCTGTGTTCTAGCCACTGGACCAAAAGCAGCCTTATCTTTTGTGCTTCCTTTTCCTTGTGCCCGTGGCATGAAAAGTTCTTCCCCAACACACACAAAGCCAAAAACAAATAGGATGCTCCTTGTTACATGATTTTATCAACATGTTTTCAAGAGACTTCAGTCTGAAATTCAGCTGACAAATTCCACACTTATAGAAATCTCTAACGAGAGACAGCTGACACATTTTGACAAGGAGTGCTATACTTACTCTGAACTGCAATGTATATTATGCATCACTATTTGGTGTTCTTCATTTTGAAACATAGCATCTCTACCCTTAAAATCCATGCCATCCAGGCACCAAACATAAATTTTGCACTAATTTAATGATTTTATTTTAGCTTATTTTATGTCATGGAGGTTAAGTCCATTAATGGCTATTAGCCAGGATGAGTAAGGAATGGTGTCCCTAGCCTCCGTTTTTCAGAGGGTGGAGATGGATGGCAAGAGAGAGATCACTTGATCATTACCTGTTAGGTTCACTCCCTCTGGGGCACCTGGCATTGGCCACTGTCGGTAGACAGGATACTGGGCTGGATGGACCTTTGATCTGACCCGGTGTGGCCATTCTTATGTTCTTATGTAGCTGTCCTGAATGTATGCAATCAATCAATGGACAGTAAAATTGAAGGCAGGTTTTTCCTTACTGTTTAGAATTTCCATACCAAAATAAAGAATATAATTTTGTACTGCATAATTAGTTTGCTGGTTGCCACGTAGCATTTGATTGGTACATGCTAGATAACTCAGGGGAGTACTGCAGACTGCTACTTAACCACTTGTTTGTCCCACTGTACATCCTCATTCACAAACCACCACTGTACACTAATCCCTCTACCTATGCTTTAAGCCTTTCAATTTCCACTGAATCATTTATATGGTTGACTTGAATGCCAGGGCTGTATCTCAGCATTTATTTTCCACAATTACTAAGCAGCCTTGCACTCACTTTTACAGTTAAAATCCACAGAACGAGGTCATCCAAATTTCCCATGTGAGTGTCGTACTGTCACCTTGTCAGGAAACCAAAAGCTGCACCCAACTGACATAAAATTGAACAGACAGCAGCAGATAGCCACTTTAAGGCAGCAGTACAACCCATGTGAGCCTCAGATTCCAGTGAAAGGTTATTTGCATCACTATGGAGCATTGTATGCTGGGACTTTAGTCATCGGTTGTACAGCTAAGGTCCACTGTGAATCATACTGCACAACACCATGTGCCAAATCAGGCTCACAGGCCACTCTTCAGCCACCTCTGTACTAAGGTACACTTGGTTTTGCCCTTAAGATTTGTCAGTGCCCTAAAGTCACTTCCAGTTTGTCTCAGGCTGGCATATTGAGAACATCTCCAGCAAACCTCTCCAATTTGCTGCCCGAGGTACCGTTCACCCCCCCATCCACTCTAAAAAAGCGGCAAACAAGCGAATCTAAAAAGGACTTTTCCCCACAGCAGGGGAAAAAAAAAAAAAAACAAAACTACCAACCATTTCAGCAACTGCCAGGCTAGCTCCACTAACAATGAAGCCTATTTAGTGAGAGCAAAACTTACCCAAAGAGTCTGATCATTCTAGGGACAACTCATGAACCCAACACATGACACCAGAACCACATTCCATCTGATACTGAACTCTACAGCGTACAGCTTCCCAGAAGTCAAGTGAACAGTTTGCTATCAAGGAATGCCATTCATAGGTCCTCCTTACTAAGAAGGACTGTACGCCACATACTAAACTTGTTTACAAACTTGATAGAACAGACAGGTGAAGCTTAGAAATCCTGGTTTTAAAAGATGCTTGGACATACATTTATTACCTGCATAAACTTCCTGCACATAGATACAGCAGCAATTCATTTCATTCCTCCTTCCTTCCCCTCAATTTTATAATTCAAATTTTTTAAAAATGCACCATTTAGCATATCATTGCATCTGCCATCCATGCTTGCTGACAGATATTAGCTATTTAACACTGTACCCTTAGGACAATTCCTGCAGGTAACATCACCATATCACTAGGTTCACCTTGAATGACAGGATTCGATATTTTAATAAATTTAATTGGGACTATATCACTCTCCATTTGCAGCCACCAGTTTTCCAAGAGGCATTCGTGCAACATCAAAATCTATCTTATACTGTCAGTTTAGGACCACGCATTGTTGTCCTGAGACATGATTTTAGAACTCCACACATAAAATTAAGCTTTTCTACTTTGCTGCCAATGCCACCCGCTCAGTGCCTAAGGTCTAGGTCATAGGTTTACCCTTGGTTGGGCTTATCTATAAGAAGATAGACAAGCTGTGTACATTTTCATGGAATTTCCACACTTTGGGGTAGATGAAGTTATTAGGCCTTTGGTCTCATACATCACTCAGTAATGCAACAGACAAGTGGTCCCCAAACATTGTGGGGAGTGTATGGCGAGGCCCAGGCCAGCCCCACAGGGGTGGGGAGCAGGGAGGCCAGGGGGCCATGGACCCTCATTTTTTACCAGCCATAAGGGTGAGTGACGGGGAGGTGGCAGAGAGGAACAAGTAGGGGTGGGGCCTCAGGAGGAAGAGGCACCATAGAGAGCGGGGACACTGGGCACTTGTGGTCCCCCCCATTTTTAGGGTGCTTCTGGGGCTCCTGGTGAGGAGGGAGCACCACCCAAGCCCCACTCTGCCCCTAGACTAGCTCCAATCCCAGCCGCAGCTCCACTTGGCCCCCTGCTCATCCCCCCAGGCCAGCTCTGCCTCTAGCCCCAGCTCCTCCCCCATTCCCAGTTCTGCCCCCAGTTCTGCCTTCAGCCCAAATTCCTCTGCTGAGCTAACAGTGCTGCAATGGAGGGGGGGCTGCAGACAGATTCCACTACTGGTATTGCGGGGGGCTGATAGGAAAAGTTTGGGCACCACTGCAATATACAGACATATAAACCTCCTGCTGTGATTTGTTTACAAAGAAACTGCAATAGTTTTGCTCAGCCCAGCAAACTGAAAGCCCCAAAAGGTAAGAGAAAAGGGGGATGAGGTGATCTATTTTATTGGTCCAAGATATTACCTCACCCACCTTGCCTCTCTAATATTCTGGGACCCACACAGCAACACTGCACACAAAAGGCAAAGAAACATGTCACCTCAAGGATGAAGAAACTCCAACAGGTTTGAAAATAAAAGAGGTCTGATAACTTCTCTCAGCCTTCTCCTGACCATCACCTTGCTAAGCAGCCACATTTGCAACACTAGATGCATGGAAACAAGGTGAGATTGCAGATATTGCTAGTAGATGCACAGGCATTTTAATCACTTCATTACAGGAATATAAAGCCACAGATGTCACCATTGCTGCCTAGGAAAGCTACATGTAATGTAACACTGAAGCAACTCAGAGAGTTACTGGTGGTCATTGTCAAAGTGCTGCCTCAAAACCTCCCGATTCAAATATCGCCCCTCTGGGCTCCTCCGACAGCCCTGGTATCTCGCTGCTCAGAATCAGCAGCCAAGCAGTTTCCCTCAGCACTCCAATCCTGAGCAAACCTTTCACCCATTGCTTCACAGAGATTATGCAACATACAGCACGCAGCTATGACCATAGGATCATCATCCTCATTGATGTCCAACCTGCCAAAAAAGCATCACCAGCGTGCCTTTAATCTGACAAAGGCACATTCAACTGTCATCCGGCACCTACTGAGCCTGTTGTAGAACCACTCCATACTGCTCTCCAGGTGTCCCATGTAAGGTTTCATGAGCCACAGCTGTAAGGGTAACACAGGGTCCCCCATGATCATGATGGGCATTTCAACATCCTCCATTGTAATCTTCTGGTTAGGAAAGAAAGTTCCTGCTTGCAGCTTTCTGTACAGGCTGGTGTTCCTGAAGAGGTGTTCCAGATCACCCCACATTGAGGTCAGTGAAACACCCACGGTGATCCAAAAGTGACTGCAACACCATGGAGAAGTACCCCTTCCTATTGATGTACTCCGTCACAAAGGTGGTCTCGTGCCAAAACTAGAATGTGTGCGCCATCTATCTCCCCTCCACAGTTAGGGAAACCCATTTCTGCAAAGCCATCCACTATTTCACACACATTTCCCAGAGTCGCAGGATGAGATTTATTGCCCTGCACACTTGCATTAACACAGCCCCAACAAGAAAAGGAGTACTTGTGGCACCTTAGAGACTAACCAATTTATTTGAGCATAAGCTTTCGTGAGCTACCGCTCACTTCATTGGATGCCAAATGCTTATGCTCAAATAAATTGGTTAGTCTCTAAGGTGCCACAAGTACTCCTTTTCTTTTTGTGAATACAGACTAACACGGCTGCTACTCTGAAAACAGCCCCAACAGTCAACTTCCCCACTCCAAACTGATTCACGACTGACCGGAAGCAGTCTGGAGTTGCCAGCTTCCACACAGCAATTGCCACACGCTTCTCTACTGAGAGGGCAGCGCTCATTCTGGTGTCCTTGTGCCGCAGGTCTGGGGTAAGCTCCGCGTACAGTTCCAGAAAGGTGGCTTTCTGCATCCCAAAGTTCTGTAGCCACTGCTCTTCATCCCACAACTGTATGATGATATGATCCCACCATTCAGTGCTTGTTTCACAAGCCCAAAAGCAACTGTCTACCCTATGCACCTGCTCTGTGAATGCCAAAAGCAATCTAAAGTTGCTCCTATCCATATCAATGTCAGGTGCCTGCGAATCTTCTTCCGTTAGGAACTTCACAACTAACTACACTGCCATCCGCAATGTCTTCATGACAGTTAACAGAGCATAGGAGAGCAGTGCGGGATCCATCCCTTCTCAGAAAGATGCTGGGGTGCACAGCAAACAAGGGCCATTGAAAAAAATGCCACGAAAGAAAGCTGGAAGCCCATGGAGTGCTGGGACAGAAAGCAATGCATCATGGGACATTTAGCACTGTCCCAAGATGCGCCATGATCCACTCCGTCATCCCACAACAGCTAGTGGCAAAAGGACTGTGGGATAGGTACCCACAGTGCATTGCTCACACTGCCGATGATGGTGCCCCCACTGTGGACCCAATCTGCTGACAGAGGGAGCAACTGTGAACACAAAATTCGATTATGTCGTCGACTTTTGGGTGTCAGTAAACCTTTTGTCGACAAACTGGTAGTGTAGACATGACCGCAGTCACTGCACAGTCCTTCAGCGCAGCCGCACACTCTTTGAACTAATTTTGGCTGGTGGAGCTACACAGTTTACAGACTCACTGGCCATGTCCTCATCCATGTTCAAAATACATCACTTGGGCTCTATTTCTGGTTTCACATATTCATAAATGATCTTAAGAGATCTGCCAAGATCACACAGCAAGTCAGTGGCAGAGGTACACAGAAATCAAGGACCCCTACTCCCAGTCTCCTGGCGTTTGCCACTAGCACACGATCTAGGCATGACACTCAATTACACCAGGAGTTCTGCGCATAAAATGACTAGACGGCATGCAGTACAGTATGCCAATGAGATTCACTGCATGAATTGAAGAGAATAATTTTGCAGTAAGTGAATAATGTGCTGAAGCAAGAAAAGACGGCAGCTAGAGGGATACAACTACATTTGCTGTAACCCTAATTGTTATTGCTGTAAAGCAGCCACACCAAAACGCAACATGAAAATGGCCAAGTTAAAAATCAGTGGTAGCAATATCATTGGGCAGAATTATAGCATCTCAATATCATGAGAGTCAAATTTCAGAAATCCTGATGTTTAACAGTGCCAGTATCAACTACATCAGGCCAAGCAGCAATAAATCTTCATGCTGTGCTTCATTCCTATCAACACTTAAACACTGGAAAACATTTAGTTTGATGTTCGCAATGCAAATCCTTTCAACTGTGGGCTGAAATAGTGTAAGCATGGCAGAGTGTGCTTGGAATTTTCATGGGCTGCGCATGAACGTTTCCATCATCTACTCCATTTGGATCACTTTATATCTTTGGTGTTTAGGTTCCATGGAAATTGATATAAGCTGTTGCATAATTTAGGATTTAGAAGTCAAAATGCAGGTTATATATTTACGTTTCTTTTTAATTATTTTCCCCCCCAACACACCAGGTGGAGCCCTGCACAATTGGCTAAGTGCATTATGGGTATTTTTCACCTCCCTCCGATATACTCTTGTAGTGGCCAATATGTAATGCACCAGACTTGCTAGAACAAATGCTATGCAATCACAAAAGACTACCCAAGCAGAGCTTAACTGACAAACATTTTGTTTGCCACAAAACCAATTAAACAGAGAAAAGGAAAGAGTCAAACCACAGAATTCATTAAAAGTCAGGCATTTGGTATGACAGACCTATACAGGACTTCTCTCCATTTGCTAAAAATATGAAAAATCTGAGAGATTAAATTTATCGGCAGCACTAATTGTTCACATGATTTAACTTCATTCCTGTCAACCGCACCCTTTATGCTTCGGCTCCACAGGATCATAGGAGGGACAAGAACTATTTTCAAACGTCATTCACACACAAATGAGATCCTGATAAATTAAATAGATTCCCACTGTTAGATGAGGGCTCTGAAGAGCTCCAATCCATCTCATAAACATCAGGCTTTTCTGGGAGCTTTGGAGCAGAACCCATGACTTTGAGGCAGTGCCTTTGATTTGCCCACATCAAAAAGTGATTCAGATTATTTTACAGAATTCTGTGTTTAACTTTCCACACAAGGAAACTAACCTGGCTTGAATCCAGAATATTCTGGGTGGGCACAGTTCCTAATGGCTTCCTCTCCCCACTCCCCCTGAGATGTAATCTAAACACTCCTGACTTTTTCATCCACTTGTAATCCTAAAGCCAACTGATGAGAGAAGGATTTTATTCAGACTCTCTACAGGGTTTGCTCCAGGAGAGGATACTGTATATCGGTCACTCTCTGCAGAAAAGTTCTAAATGAAAGGTACTCACAGAACAGCGTAACCCATTTTTACTGGTGTCAATGTATCTTTCAAACTATTATGCAGAAAAGCATCACATCCCCATTTTATATCACTGGGGCTGAGCTGCCTCCTCCTCAATTGACCAATCCCTTCTTTTTATTCTTATTTTATTTCCAATTTAGCAACAATATGTTTTAAATAAGCACCCCTAAACTGGTGAATGTGAAAAGCAACCAGGAATCTAAACCCAGAGCCCAGATATTGGATGAACACACAGATCTGCCCAAAGAGCCTACACCTAAGGGTCAGCTTTCTGCCATCTCACTAGAAGAGACTTAACTCTCTGCAACCACTAATGTGTGTGCATAGCACAGTAACATGCAACAGAACCACCAGGCTGCCAGTGTCAGGATGTGCTGGGCAACGAAGAGGCTGCATGGGGGTTAATGCTGAACACTATCGAGCTCTGCTGGTGGCATAGACGATGCTGTGGGTATGCACGGCTTGTAGGGAAGAAGAGGGGAATCTGTCACTACTAGATCACAGCCCTATGTAGAGAGCCCTAGCTTCCAATGGTTGGCAAGGGGAGAAGAGGAAACAAGGGAGTGAAAGGAATCCTAAATGGAATCCTTAGGTAAGCACTAGAATGGGGTGGCATTTGGCCCTTTTCCTAAGTTAGAATTTACATTGAAGACTTTAGATTTAGTAGCCATGGGAATAAGTGTAATACAAGCAAGATCAGCAAGCGGATGTGCTAGTGCTAAAGTCGAAGCTGCAAATATACAGGATGCAATACAGCTCTTCAGGAAGCACCAGACTGAAGACTTGTCTCCACTTGGTTCAAGGAGAAGCCAATTTATTTCAGTTCTTTTTTTTCTGCTTAAGATTTTGGGTTGAGTTTAGCATTCAGAGAAAGGGCTTCTCTAGACTACCACTTTTGTTGGTATAACTGATGTTGCTCAGGGGTGTGGAAAACACACACCCAGGAGTGACTTAAGTTACACTGACAGAAGCACCGGGGTGGACAGAGCTATGTTGGCGAGAGCGCTTCTCCTGCCGACATCGCTTGTGGAGGCAGTTTTATTATGTCAACAGGAGAGCTCTCTCCCATAAGTACAGAGCGGCTACATGAGCAATCTTACAGCAGCGCAGCTGCATCAGTAGAGCTGTGTCACTGTAAGCTCACTAGTGTAGATGAGCCCTAAGAAGGCAGCACCGATGACTACAATCAGGCATTTCTCAGCCAGTGGCTGAGAAAGCTTCTCCGTGCAGTTTTAACAGTGCACCTCAAATCCTGACCCACTGCATCCCCTGCTATTTCCATAAGTTCAGAGTTCATAGCAAAGATGTATGTACATATTAAAAAATAAGTTTTGCCTTCTGGTTTCCAATTTTTTTTTTCTACCAGACAGTCTGTGCCTTGCAGAGTTTACAATCTTATACACCACCTTCAACTTAACTAGTGCTTAAATTATTTTCACTCTGTTTCCTTTATAGCTCTGAGGATGCCTGTCAATGTAGGACACCCTGCTATTGCAGTAAGGGTCTGAGCAGAAGCTGCAGTTGTACTGAGTTGTGCAAAATAATGTTCGCATGTAGACAAATATCCACTAGAGACAAAGTTGATTCCATCAACTGTTAAATGCTGTTAAGGATTTGAAGCCATGATTCCAGAACTGAAAAGCTAGTGCATCAATTCACCTTCTCCATGCAGACAGGCAATTATCTACTTTCCAGCAAAAACCTTCCACAAGGGAACCACACCTGGTTTCCAGATGCATAAAGGGTGGGCAGTGGGCTAAAGCAATTCCATCTTATTTTCTAGTGGTCCTGTAAGTCAATGGTGCTCAAACTTTTTCAGTCCCGCTCCCTCCTTACCATTAACAGAAGCTGTCCATGCCCCACCCCACCCCCATTACTGCACAGCCAAAGCTTCCTCAGCAGCAGAGCTTGATCTGGGGACAGAGAGGGAATGAGGGCAGAACCTGGCCGGGTACAGAGCAGGTCTGGAGGCGGAGAGAAGTGAGGGCAGAGCGGGGCTGGGGGCTTGGTGCTCCCTCCCCACCCTCTGGGGGGAACTGGCTCTGGTCCCACTGCACGCTCCTCCCCACAGAATGTTCCTTCATGCCCCCCTGGGAGGGCACACCCCACAGTTTGGGGACCACTGCTATAGGTGATTGCAGAAGAGACCATCAGCTAG
Organism: Natator depressus; assembly: GCF_965152275.1. Classification (NCBI taxonomy): domain Eukaryota; kingdom Metazoa; phylum Chordata; order Testudines; family Cheloniidae; genus Natator; species Natator depressus. The sequence goes on from NC_134235.1 coordinate 3,953,201, forward strand.
TCAAAGTACACAAAATGTGTCACTTTTAGCACTGCACTACGCTTCAGAATTGTTTTGATGTGAAGTCCCTTGCAGGGAAAAAAGCCTCCAGCTGGGAACTAATCTATTTTGATAAGAATCAGTATGGGAACCAAAGCTGTAGTAACAACTAGCCAAAAGCTTATTTACATGAGATGTCCATGCAACAGTTCCACAGAAGAATGCACAGGAGTGATTTTTAAACAGTGTACACACACAAAAACAGCATCTAGATTTTCACTCGAAAGCTCACCACAGGATGGCCAAATATAGAGGTGTTATAATAAGCCACTTTCCACAAACATCACTAATCTTGCGTATCACATTTCTGATGTTCAACTTCGGCTTTCAATGCTATTAGATTAAGATGTCTTCAACAAAAAGCTGTGCTGCTCATTAAATACTCTACAATTATTAGGGATAGAGAAAGGATGGCTTTGTGGTTAAGTTTAGGCCTAGAAGATCCAAGTTCCATTCAATGTTTTGCAAGAGGCCTTCTGCATGACCCTTGGCTACTCAGCCTGCCTGTGTTTCCGTTTCCACATCTGTAAAACAGTGATACCAACCCAGCTCACTAAGGTGGGGCTGCAGCTATGAAACTATTCATGAATGCTTTCAAATTAAGAATACAGACGTAGTAGCAGGATTTTGTGTTTGTATTTTGTATAATTTAGAATAAAAAAATTAAGATAATGTAGCATGTATTAATGTAGGATTTGACCGTATCCTGCCAGCCACCCTTTTTGAATAGTAGAAAGGAATGGCCTAATGTCCCATTGGTAAAGACGCATCAGTCAGAATCTGTGTCTGGGCTGATTTCAAAGCAGTGACAGACCTTTTAGGGTCACCATTTTGTTGTAGGTTTTAAACACTGAAAGGGCGGAGGACTTTATGAAGCAGCAGCAGCAGCTGCAAACGTAGGTACCACCACCCAGTGCAGCCCTTTGAAACAGCTGCTAAGTTATTAGAATTAGGACCACTTCCAGAGTGGACATTCCAATTCCACCTACAACTATAGCAGCACAGCTTAGTTTATGCTGCTCATAATCAAGTATCAGATGTCAACACAGATGATAGGTGCCTTATGAATAGCTAAAATAGATACATTTGCCACTACCATCCTGACTAGAGATCTGTACGCACTCAGGTGAGGCGTTCAACAACAGACGTCTTATGGACCGAACACTACAGTAATCTTCACATTGATTTCACGCTCACCATATCTTGCTGGTCCTATAGGCCTCTCTCTCTCTAGGCTTTTTTGGTAAGCCTGCTTGAATGGTGCAGTCTCTAGTTGAACAGAAGTATCATGTCAAAGATAATTTGCCAAACAGTAGGATTCATTTCAGAGCAAGAGTACTGCTCTTTTGGTGAATACTATCTTCTACATGATGAAATGTATTGTTAGTTACTTTACACCCAATTGCCAAGGCCACATGATCATTCAAAACTAGAATTCTACACAATTTAAAATGTCAAAGCAGTAATATACATACTGTTGTCCATTTTATATACATACACACACACACACACACACACACACACTTAGTGAACCAATCAATGTAAGAACGGCCATACTGGGTCAGACCAAAGGTCCAGCTAGCCCAGTAGCTTGTCTTCCAACAATGGTCAATGCCAGGTGCCCCAGAGGGAATGAACAGAACAGAGTCATCAAGTGATCCACCCCCTATCGCTCATTCCCAGCTTCTGGCAAACATTAGGGACACCATCCCTGCCCATCATGGCTAATAGCCATTGATGGACCTATCCTCCATGAATTTAGGATTCAAAAAAAGAACTAGATGTCAGTCTTGGCCTTCACAACATCCTCTGTCAGAGTTCCATAGGTTGACCATGTGTTGTGTGAAAAAAAAAAAAAAACACTTGTTTTAAACCTAGTGCCTATTAATTTGGTGACCCCTAGTTTTTGTGCTATGAGAGAGTAAACAATTTACTTTCTCCACACCAATCATGATTTTATAGACCTCTATCATATCCCCCCTTAGTCCTCTCTTTTCCAAGCTGAAAAGTCCCAATCTTAATCTCTCCTCAGGTGGAAGCTGTTCCATATCCCTAATCATTTTGGTTGCCCTTTTCTGAAGCTTTTCCAATTCCAATGCATCTTTTTTGATATGGGGTGACCACATCTGCATGCAGTGTGCGAGATGTCGGTGTACCATGGATTTATATAGAGGCGATATGATATTTTATTTTTCTTAATGATTCCCAATATTCTGTTAGCTTTCTTGACTGCTGCTGCACATTAAGTGGATGTTTTCAGAGAACTATCCACAATGACACCAAGATTTCGTTCTTGAGTGGTAACAGCTAATTTAGACCCCACCATTTCATATGTATAATTGGAATTATGTTTTCCAATGTGCATTACTTTGCATTAATCAACATTGAATTTCATCTGCCATTTTGTTGCCCAGTCACCCAGTTTTGTGAGATCCCTCTGTAGCTCTTTGCAGTCTGCTTTGGACTTAAGATAATTAAGTAGTTTTGCATCTGCAAATTTTGCCACCTCACTGTTTACCCTGTTTTCCAGATCATTTATGAAAACATTGAATAGGACTGGTCCCAATAAAGACGCCTAGGGAAAACCACTATTTTTTACCTCTCTCCATTTGGAAAACCAACCATTTATTCCTACCCTGAGTTTCCTATCTATTAACCAGTTGCTAATCCATTAGAGAACCTTCCCTCTTATCCCATGACAGCTTAATTTGCTTAATAGCCTTCGGTGAGGGGCCTTTCTGAAAAATCTAAGTACACTATATCCACTGGATCCTCTTTGTCCACATGCTTGTTGACCCCCACAAAGAATTCTAGTAGATTGGTGAGGCATGATTTCCCTTTACAAAAACCATGACTCTTCCCCAACAAAATTATGTTCATCTATGTGCCTGACAATTCTGTTCTTTACTATAGTTTCAACCAATTTGCTCAGTACTGCAGTCAGTCTTACTAGTCTGTAATTTCCAGGACCACCTCTGGAGCACTTTTAAAAATTGGCATCACATTAGCTATCCTCCAGTCATTTGGTACAGAAGCTGATTTAAATGATAGGTTACAGACTACAGTTAGTAGATCTGAGTTCCTTCAGAATTCTGGGGTGAATACCATCTGGTCCTGGTGACTTATTGCTGTTTAATTTATCCATTTGTTCCAAAACCACCTCTAATGACGACACCTAAATATGTACATATAACTATAAGTAGGATCACATGGCTAATTTTAACACCCTTGTCTTCCTCTTCCTTCCCCCAATATTGTTGTCATCACATCTAAACTTGTGGCAAGAACTAAGTACGTTCATCTTCATGCAACATTATAAAAATAATTATTCTGAACTTTGGGGGGGGGGGGGAGGAGAGAAGCTTTCTAGGGACACTGATTTAAAATTTTTTTTAAAAAAACAACAAGTTTCCATTATCTGTGTTACCAACACTTCAGATTGTCAAACTAAAGTTATTTAACATGTACTTTTCTCCTCTGATACCCCCCCCTTTTTTTTGCACTTCATTCACCTTGGTTGCAGAAGATATATAGACTAGTCAGTTTTACCTTCTGCTTTTCTCCTGCATCATCAAAAAAACATTGCCATGTTTGAGTTGCAAGCATTTTAAAGGAAAGCTGAAATCCTTCAATGAAGGTTTAATATCATGAAATTGTTTTAGGTTTGAAAAGTTGGCTGTATTTTTGTTTTTAAAGATCAATGAAACCTAGATTTAAGACTTAAACTAACTGCCTCTAAGAACTGAGTGTTCAGAGAATTTGAGAAGTGATCATGGATAACCCTGTCCTTAGGATACCTACAATTCAACACCAACCTTCAATTTTCATTGCTTATGGTATCAGGAGGCTGGAGTACAAACTGGCTTGAATTCACCCTGGTTTATGCTGGTGTTATGCTGCCTAGACCAGAACACAGGTCCCTAGGGAAGTCTGCAGGAGGTAGCACCATCTAGGCAAATGGTGGGAGTTGGGGGGAGGGATATGGCTAGGGCATGAGTTGAGACAACCCTAGTTAAGAGAGAGTATTACTTTGGTAAACACTCAGCACTGCCCTCCATTTAGCAGACAAGGATGAAGACAGCAGCCCAGATTCTGCCACATACATGAAGTTAGCAGACCTTCTGCACTTTAGCATTCTCAGCCGCATCCAGACACTCCAAAATGTTGGAGGGTAGGGCTTTCACATCAAGCCTATTAGTGTAATCAGATTGCTGCAGAGGTCATATCATTGGAGGAGAGGAACTACTTTGGGGAAGAAACCAACACAGCATGTTGGAAAATTCACACACAACATGCCCATGTTTCTGCTAATCTGCTGTGCCCTTTGTTCTCTCTCTCTCACTCACTTTGGGAACCAAGATAACAGAGGGCAGGTGTTAACAAGCCCCCACACCACAGGAAGATAAACATCTATGAGCAAGCTTCATATTGGCCAATGATGAGAAAAAGACCAGAAATGGTAGACCCCCACCTGAATTCTAGGGCTTTGAATAGTTTGGGATGAAAGCCCACTCCCTGGTAGAAGAATAGTCCATCTGCTAAATGATTAATCTGACTTACCAGGTAGCAAACTGTCAGAGGTGTCTGTCCACAGCAAAGGCAGGACTACCACGCCATGCCAGTCAAATCTTGCATTACCTCAAAGATCATTGGGAGTTTGACTGCACTACCAAAATTTCTACATAAAACCTGGCTTCCCAAAACCCATAGACACGCAGCCAAGGAAGAAACCAGAATCCGGCAACCCAACCATGCAGATACTTTAAAAAAAAAAAAAAAAAAACCCACAAAAGCTTGACGAGGCCATCAAGAACTAGAAGTTACAGAAACACTGAGGCAATGCAGCCCACTGCATCTTCAGTACATGTCTCTAATATACACTCCCTTACCAAAATGATGCAATCCTGGCCAATGAGTTATTTTACCTGCTATTCCAGATTTCACAGCAGAAGCAGATTGAAATTCCACAAGTAAATGGCAGGTGGTGGCCTGGTCAAGGATTATTAAGAGCTCTAAATACCAGCCTTCAAGAGCCCAACACATTTTGCTTTTTTAAAATATTATATTATAAATAATATATATTATATACATATACACACACACACACACACACACACACACACGAGAGAGAGAGAGAAGTGTGTAAATGTATTTAAAGCCAGCAAACTAAAAATTATTCCAAGAATTCTCTCCCCGTTTTATTTTTTGAAGAAATATTTTGCAGTGTCAACTGGTGCTTAAATCAGGTTTGCGTGTGCTGGTTTGTTCACTACACTAATACTACATACACCAATCATACCCTCCTCCGAATCCCCAAGTTTTTAAAAGGAACGAAGAGTACTTGTGGCACCTTAGAGACTAATAAATTTATTTGAGCACAAGCTTTCATGGGCTAAAGCCCACTTCATCAGATGCATGCAGTGGAAAATACAGTAGATGAAAGAGCTCTCTCATATACATACATATATATGGGGGGGGGTGGAGATGGATCCTTGATGATGCGCTGGAGAGGTTTTAGTTGGGGGTTGAAGGTGACGGCTAGTGGTGTTCTATTACTTTCTTTGTTGGGCCTGTCCTGTAGTAGGTGACTTCTGGGTACTCTTCTGGCTCTGTCAAATTTGTTTCTTCACTTCAGCAGGTGGGTATTGTAGTTGTAAGAATGCTTGACAAAGATCTTGTAGGTGTTTGTCCATAAACCTGGATGCCCCATCATCTCAGGCGTTGGCACCCTGACAGCAGGATTGTCTGGCTATGTAGACTCTCTCCTCAGACCCTATACTACCAGCACTCCCAGCTATTTTCAAGACACCACTGACTTCCTGAGGAAACTACAATCCATTGGTGATCTTCCAGAAAACACCATCCGGGCCACTATGGATGTAGAAGCCCTCTACACCAACATTCCACACAAAGATGGACTACAAGCCGTAAGGAACACTATCCCCGATAATGTCACGGCCAACCTGGTGGCTGAACTTTGTGACTTTGTCCTCACCCACAACTATTTCACATTTGGGGACAATGTATACCTTCAAGTCAGCAGCACTGCTATGGGTACCCGCATGGCCCCACAGTATGCCAACATTTTTATGGCTGACTTAGAACACTTCCTCAGCTCTCGTCCCCTAACGCCCCACTCTACTTCCTACTGTATTTTCCACTGCATGCATCCGATGAAGTGGGCTTTAGCCCACGAAATCTTATGCTCAAATATATTTGTTAGTCTTTAAGGTGCCACAAGTACTCCTTGTTCTTTTTGCTGATACAGACTAACACGGCTACCACTCTGAAACAAGTTTTTAGCGTCTCTACTGCTTGAAGACTAACCTTATCGATTTGGCATTCCAAAATTTATGAATACAAACCACTCAATATGCTGGTCTCATTCAAGCAACACATGGAATCCAGAATTCAAAATGCACAAGTGCCCTGGCTCCAAGTTGTATTATAGAAGCACTGCCACGACTCTCAATAAATCTATATTCCAAGTTTAGAGCTCTCTCTGGTCCCTCTGCACACACTCTATGCAGTATTAATAATTCTCCTTTATGAAACTGAATTGAAGCACTGCAGTAAGAGTAAATTTCAGTTTATGAATTAAACCTTTTATTTAACATGGAAATAGCATCTCCTTCTACTCCACCCAGAGGGTGTGCAAGGCAAAAAAAACTCAGTAGAATTAACAGTAAGTGTTTTATTGTGCACACATACATTAAATCAAGTATTTGATCAGAAATGTTGGTGTGCAAATTAGAAATGCCCCAAACCAGTCTTCAGCAACAATGTTCTTGGATGTTTTCATTCCTGTCATGTATGTTTATCTTTTCATCAAAGAGCAAGCATTCACTCTTTCACACTTTACTTTCATCAAGTACATTAATGGCTGCTTCCAATTTCAGATGCAACAGCAAGCACCTGGGTATCTCTTGTAAAAAATCAGTTACTCAAGTGTCTAGGATTAGGGTAGAATCTTAAATCTCTTAATACAGCCAATCTGTCATTTCAGGCACTCCCCTGAAACAAAGGGAAAAAGTTCAATGAAAGTGACACGATCAGGTCATGTTGAGCCCAAAACTTAGCTTTTCTAAGCAAGCTTTTACAAGCCATAAACCCATTAGAGGTATGTTTCCATGGTGATTTTGTTTTAATCCCATGGGAATATTTCTAATGGAAATTATTGGCCTGCATGTTTGCAACGAAGAAGTGCAGAAAGTTCAAGTGTCTAGGAACATTAAAGAATCCAATTAGTCTATTCTCATAGTTCAGGATAAAATGCAATGCAAATAGCAATAGCAAAAAGTTAATGTTTTTAGAATTATTTGAGTTTTGAGGAAGGTGTTTTTTTAAAGCTATTAATTTATAAAAAACTAAGGCAAATCATAATAATATTAACATAATAAGTAACATAATGTAGTAAGAATCAGGTTAATATCCAAAGAATCTGGCTAAAGCTGTTTTGCTAGCTGGGGAGCCCTCTTCCCCTGAGAATGCTAAAAGGATGACCAAATTTCTAAATAGCCATCCTCTTTTTGGCACTTCTCTTGCATACATACTTGGTGTGAAAGCTTTTCCATTGCAAGGACAGTCCATACTTCACTATATCAGTTCCATAGGATAAATAATTTTTCCAAGATTGTGTAATACAAAATCTTGCTGTTAAAAAAAATTGTCATTTTATTTAACATGAGCATTAAGAATATTAAGTTTAACCTGACAGCTCTCCATTTAATCTTGTTTTTAGCTGCTGAGAATGGTAGATTAAATGATCTTCCACAATTAATCAAAAGAAATTTTTGCAGAACTTCAGACAAACAGTCTATGATAAAATGATACTTAAATTATGGCTGTAAATCTAAACTTGCACTGTGCCAGGTAAAGACTGCTGAACATAGATGCACAGTAAAGCATTCTGCAACCATATTATTTGAGTAAAGGAATACACTATCCCTGTTTTTAAATGAAAAGGACACTTATTTAATTCTGTCCTTTTCATTTATATTACACGGAATGTATCTGCCATGTGTGCACATGGTATGCTCATTAATAGCATCCCATAATATATTAAATGGTGTCGTAATGGAAACCGAGAGAAAGCAAGCAACAAAAAAAAGACTGCAAGATACATAAAAAACTAGTACTCCAGTCCAATCCATTCACTCACCTTGCCTTTAGTATCAAGGGCATGAAACATATTTATAAAATGGTCACCACCACCGTGGTATCTTACAGAGAGGGAGAAAAGTGAGAGGAGAAAGTCATTTAAACACTATAGCCTAAAGTCAGTTGTTCTAGCTAATCAGAGGATAATTCACCTATGAAATGGACCATATGAGCATGTGGAAGGACTCAAATGGCCATGCTGCACGCCTTCTATTTTTGAATCAGGAGCTCCAGGTATCTCCCTGACTCACAGGGATCCAAATGGACAAGCCATAGTTCATACTGATCTATTTTAGAAGAGCTGCCTGAACCGAAGTATTTTCAAGGTCTGTAGGAGGGATGTTAGGTTAATGTCCCAGGCCAGGGATATTCCAGGCACATCTTGAAGCAAGGAATAAGTTTTAAGAACTGAATGAAGAGGAAGTTGAGTAGCTGATTATATTTAATGAAACATCTGACAATACCAAAGGGTCTTGTGATTTCCTAAACATATCTGATTAACGAACAACTTTTTCTGTATGAATATGGAGGCAATTTTGTTTAATAAAGTGTTTACCACTCTAATAGGTCCCAGTTTTACTCACATAAGTTTTGGGGTTGAGTTGCTTTTTCCTTTTCAGCAAACCATTCTGAAGCAGGGTGGACAGGCTCTTTCAGAAGTTTGGATAGGCCCACACCTTACAGTACATAAACTTCTAATAGCGTGGAGCAATGTTTATCATTGGCTTATGAAGTACCCATTATATGCTAGGTTCTTTTTCTAGAATTCAGGAAGGGACAGTTCCTGCTCAGAGGGGCTCAGTTTAAGGCGTTGATTCACCGAGAGCTGAATTTGACACATACTAGCCATTTTCAGTGTAAATCATTGAATCCAGAGGTTGTGCAAGGGGTCTTTTGCCAAGATGAACGGCTGAACAGGTCTTGTTTCTCACATGCAATGAAGTAATTTGTGCTATTATTCAGGCTTAAAGTGGCTCAGAACTTGGCTCTGAATACAATTGTCCCAGAACAAGCTGAGTAATTTACAGTGGTTCATTGGTTTCTTCTTGCTAAGGCATACAAACCAGCTCTGCTTCAGCTATCACCACGCCACAAGAAAACCTGGATCAGCAGCATCCTTGTTTCCTACCTAAGGAAGTTAAACCAGCTCACAAAATCAAGTGCATTACTTGGGTTTATCGGAAGGAGGGACAGCCACAAACTGTAAAGTACCAACCAAGACTTCTGGGAGGAACTAGCAATACCAGTGGGAACAAGAAATGGTCGTGACTTGCTCATCCCAGACACATTCACAAAGCCATCTGAACTAGCCTTTGCTTGAGACAAAGCAAAAACTTGTACTTTGACGCTAGACCAAAGACTTCAAGGCACCCCCACTTCCCCCCAGCAGTGACACTTCACATTCTTTTTACTACATTTGTATTCTCCCACATTTCCCTCCCACCACCAAAACTGCAACATAGTAATTCTCTCTACCACTACCCCTCCCTCCTAGTCTGGCTCTGCAGTGACCATTCACGTCCTCAACCTCCATACTTAATGTGTTTCTTATCCTGTTCCTGGGACTTTTTGACAGAGCTCTTTGTGGATTAGACTCTTGCAAAACACTGCAACTGGAACAGTCACCAGATAATTCCCAATGTATTTTTCTATTTTCCAACAGTTTCACTGGACTCCGATAAGATCTTGCACATTTACAATAGCCCTTTTAATTTGCACGATGCTGAAAAACATCTGGCCCAGCACATACCACACTCAATGGTCTTCTTGTGTTATCCATCATGTGGTTTAAGGTTCAGCAAGGCTGGATTGCAAATAATTCCAATCCAGTGACGCAACATCTTGGGGCTCGGAGGTCTCTGCTCTTATGTTCCTTAGCTCTGTTGCTTTCTTCCCTCTCACCTGCAACACTCTTAAGATTTCATTTTGTGAACTAATATTCTAGGAATATTTTGAGTCACTCAGACAAATTCACATCTAACATTTGAGCTGCAAATTTTAACCTTTTTATAATACCCCCCAGAGTGCTTGAAAAGGCACTCAAGTGTTGTAGCGTCCTTAGTTTAAGTTTCCAATTCCATTTGATCACTACTTAACCTTTTGGTTACAAAAACAACTGTGAACTGTTTAGAGGACAAGGAGTCTAATATTCAAGAACTCTCTCCTCTTTCCTCCCACCACTAATCACTATTAATCATTGTAATACAGGTAAATGTTTAAAAAAAATCAACATGGGCTTGTCAATTTGCCAGGTAGGAAATACCAGTTATATAAAAAGGTTAGCTCATTTAGTATTATACCTCAGACAGTTAGACTGGGCTAGAATTACAGCTGTTGCTTGGCACCAACTATTTTGAGAAAAAAATTAATTCCTCTATACAAATATGCTTGATTAAACAAAGGTCTGAATAGAAGCTGCACATTGCCCTCCCATTTTATCAAACATCCACTAGTGCTGACAGTAACTGAACATGCCTATGGTTAAACTAACAGCTGCTTCCCAAACCCTTCCACCTAGCCATGGCATTTTCCCATCTATAGCAGCTTTAGTCCAAGGATCTTGCATACAAATAAAGAGGCCTCCCCAACCCCTGAGAGCCAAATACCATCATCCCCATTTTACAGAAGGGTATGCAGACATTAAATGACTTTCCCATTGTTACACAGAAAGCGCGGTGCAGACCTGGCAATGGAACCTAGTTCTCGACTCCAGTCCTGAGTTTTGTAATTAAAACAATTTTCTGGACCATATTAATACTTTGCATTTTTTTGCTCTCTTACTGGCATACTGAAGGTCTCTTCCCTTTCTACTTCAAATCCGCACTGCTATGAATTAAGGCCACTGCCTAGAACTACATGGAGCCAGTCAATACCATTCATTACCCAAATAGGAGAGATGGCTGCTGTTCAACAAAACAGACATTATGCACACACCACACATGAGAATACTGTTCCTGAAGCATATCGAGCCTTTGCCAGTTTAGGGAGGGAACAGAACCCTTTCAGTAAGGGTGGTGTAGAGCACAACAGCAGGGAATAGGCCACTCTGCTGCTCCTACTATTGCTTAATTTTAGTGGTACTACACAACAGCTAAACCCCTAACCAAGTACACAGGTCTTTCATTAAATTAGGAAACCTATACCACTCATTTGGGATGCTACTGTGCTATTTAGCTTTTACATAAACTCATTGGAATTTAAACACTGTTGTGAGAGACATGGGAGGTTAACCAGTTAGTACGAGACGCCAAGTTTCATATCTAAGCCAACAAGATACCTTTGAAGTCTCCCTTTCCATCCATTTCAATGCCTGGAACTTGTCACCATTGGTATAAACAGACCCTTGTAGAGCAGAGGCTCTTGAGTGCTAGTCACCTTTTAAAAAAATCCAACTTTCCTTGAACAAGCGATTTTTTTCCTCTTTCCAGCTTAACTCCTGCTCTCTATTATACTTTAAACATCAGCTGAGCCACCCAACAGGATCATTTCAGCAAGTCACTGAATAAGCACGTGGGCTCTTTCCATCAAATATCAGACCATGATAGCAAAGAACTGAAGTGGAACAAGTGGGGTATTGTAAAATTTACAGGACAGGTTCTGATACCTTACTGCACAAATACTCCATTATTTCAGCAGGGCTATATCCAGAATAATGTATTACTTTGTACGAGTAAGGCTAGCAGAATCTGGACTTGGGCTGTTAACTTAAGGCTTTCAAAAGCGATTTGTAAAAGGTATAGTTTATAGCCAGTGGACAACTGAGATGAAGCATCACTTCTCTTTAGAGAAGATGGAATTTCAGGGTATGTCTACACTACGAAATTAGGTTGAATTTATAGAAGTCGGTTTTGTTGAAAGCGTTTTTATACAGTTGATTGTGTGTCCCCCCACACAAATGCTCTAAGTGCATGTAGTCAGCGGAGTTTGTCCACAGTACAGAGGCAACCGTCGACTTCCGGAGCGTTGCACTGTGGGTGGCTATCCCACAGTCTCCGCCGCCCATTTGAATTCTGGGTAGAAATCCCAGTGCCTGATGGGGCTAAAACATTGTCATGGGTGGTTCTGGGTACATATCGTCAGGTCCCCATTCCCTCCCTCCCTCCCTCCGTGAAAGAAAGGGCAGACAATCGTTTTGTGCCTTAACCCCCTAAAATGGCATGCAGCTCATCATAGAAGCGGCATGTTTTGAGCTCTGACCCGGAGCGGCTGTTTGCCTCTCTGGTTTTCTGGTAGGCTTGCCTCAGCTCCTTAAGTTTCATGCGGCACTGCTTTGGGTCCCTGTTATGGCCTCTGTCCTTCATGCCCTGGGAGATTTTGACAAATGTTTTGGCATTTCAAAAACTGGAACGGAGTTCTGATAGCATGGATTCCTCTCCCCATACAGCAATCAGATCCCGTACCTCCCGTTTGGTCCATGCTGGAGCTCTTTTGCGATTCTGGGACTCCATCATGGTCACCTCTCCTGATGAGCTCTGCATGGTCACCTGCAGCTTGCCACGCTGGCCAAACAGGAAATTGAAATTCAGAAGTTCGCGGGCCTTTTCCTGTCTACCTGGCTAGTGCATCTGAGTTGAGAGTGTTGTCCAGAGTGGTCACAATAGAGCACTCTGGGATAGCCCCTGGAGGCCAATACCGTCTAATTGTATCCACAGTACCCCAAATTTGACCCAGCAAGGCCAATTTCAGCGCTAATCCCCTTGTCGGGAGTGGAGTAAGGAAATTGATTTTAAGAGCCCTTTAAGTTGGAAAAAAAGGGCTTTGTCGTGTGGATGGGTGCAGGGTTAAATCGATTTAACGCTGCTAAATTAGACCTCAACTCCTAATTTAGACCAGGGCTTAGATGCTACTCATCACTATCATTACAAGGCTGGGGCTTTTCTTTTATTGGATAGTCAGGAGCATCCCACAGGAAACAGCATTATACCCTTGGCTGTTTACCTTAGTGTCTCTTTTGTAATTCTGGAAGTGAACAGTTTGTAAGAATATGGAACAAGAAACATGCAACATTAAAGTGAATCCATGATCTAGATACGCTTCAACTCTTATCTTCCCCTATATTGTCTGGCTGCTCCTACCTCACTGGGTTATATTTCATATTGTACTAGACACTATTACAACAAAAAAGATAGTTCCTGACCAAAGCACTTAGAGCCTTATTTAGAATGTAAACTCTTCAGGACAGAAAATGGTTTTATTATAACCTGCCACACACCTAAGGCACTGTATAAGTGAGTATTTATCATGCAGTAGCAGCTCATGGGCACTGTGATAGAAAATATTGGATCTGAACAAGTTGTTCACAGATAATGAATGTTCCTTCAGCTGAGCCCATTTAGCTACTTAATAGGTACTGACGCAGCCAACAGGAGCGGGACTATGCTAATACTATACAAAGCAAGAGCTGCAGTCATATTTTAGGAGAAAGCACATGGACCCCACAAATTTTTTTTGCTTTAATCTACGAGCTGAGGACACAGCTAAGAAGCACTGTATGTATATGCAGCACGTACACACAATATGGTGTGCGTGGGTTGCTTAGTCATTACCGCTATAAATCAGTGATGTCTACATTACTCAAGAGGCAGACACCCAAGTGAATCATGCTTGTCTTCTCAAAGTAGCAGTGACTTCCCATCACATGTCCATTACAATTTGTTCTTTTCAATCTTCTCCAATTCCCTTCTTTAAAGTTCATTAGTTATGAGACTTGTCCTCCCCAAGTTTGCACTGTCCATTGTTACCTCTGGTCTAAAGGTACAAGCTTCTCAACACAAGGACCAATCTGTAAGACTCCATGCACACCTATGCCACTGTGTGAATAAAACAGTCATGGTATCCTTCAAGACTGTTGACCTCAACTCAATTGCTTTAGATGGCAAAAATATTGATAGCTAGTCATTGACTAACAGTCAATATAACCTAAAAATAGAAGGCTCCATACAGGATAACTATTGCTGAAGCATGTTTAGATGTTTTATGCACAGGCTCTTTGCCCTAAACTTGTCCCACATTTAATGCATTAAGGCACAGTTACTTACTATCCTGCAGAATTTAAGATGCTGCACCAAACACATTATGGTCATAAATTACAGAAAGAATGAAGTTAGTCTGGTGGGAAAATACTCTTGCCTCAACCTGCTAATAGGGGTGCCAAACCCACTTGTCTGGGGAGCCATGGGAAGACCGTGAAAATACCAAAGTTTACATTTCATTAGCTCCACAATTCCAGCTTGGTCAATCTATGACACATTGATATCTTCCTATGCAGCTTTTTAAAATTCATTGCCTACTTCCAGCATTTGAGTAAATTAAATTACCCCTCTTCTCCTGGAATAGCTAATTTAATAGAGATGCATTTTGCTTTACCTATAGATGGTCACACTAAGCATGTAGCAGGATTCTGTAATAGACAAGAAAGCTCAAGGAAGGTTTCCTTTTAAGTTATGTGCAAATACAGGATGCCGCCACACTCAGAAATGACCCTTTGCTATGCCATACTGTGGGAGAGATGGGTTTGTAAGAATAAATTCTTGGCAGCTGGGATGAAAAAGAAGTTCTTCACAAAAGGGAATCATAAAAGTGCCACATACAAGATCCATAAAGACATAGAAACAAGAATTACTAGCTGAGAGGAGCCAAGTATTTGCTGTACAGTCACTCCTGGGAGAAAACCTTTCAGGGTGTGTATGGTGGTGATGAGACTATTGTGAGCATTTCTGAATTAGTATAATAGTTAATTGTAAGACTCAAATTCTTAAAATAGCTGGTAGGAAGCATAAAGATGTGTTAGGACAAATTCTTCCCACCTACCACCTGAATCATGGACAAATCAAAATGGATGAAGTTATAAAAATACATACACCATGCTCAGAATTTGGATCCACCACATTACTACCATAACATATTTTTGAGAAAGAAAAAACTCCCAGGGCATGGTTTACCTGCAGACATAATTTATAATTCTTTTAAAAAGTCATCAGAATCCTGGATTCAATGGTATCAAAGAAGATGCATCTGAAGAAGTGGGTTTTACCCATGAAGCTTATGCCCAAATAAATCTGTTAGTCTTTAAGGTGCCACCGGACTCCTTGTTCTTTTTGTGGATACAGACTAACACGGCTATCCCCTGATAAATGGTATCAAAGGTTGCTGATTGATCTAGAAAAATCAGCATAGATGCTCTTAGTCAGGAGCAGGAGCAGTTGGTATTAATACCAACAGAAGTGATTTTGTCCTATACCCAGGCTTATAATCTGACTGACCAGGGCCAAGGAAAGGAACACTTCCAAAACCACCTGTGAGTTACCCTACCACTACCGTCTATTGAGAGGGAGATTAGAAACAGGTCAGTAATTAGCAAGAGTAGAGTCATGAACTGGTTTCTTGAGCATCACAACAGCTTGCACCTTGCTTTCCTCACCCAGACCTCTATAGAGAAAGTGACCATCTCACTAGCATTGGCCAGCCAGGAAGGACAGGAGCCAGACGACAGACTGCATCTTAGAGCCACACCAGCACCTCTAGGAGCAGCAGTGGCTGTAACTCAAGCAGGGAAGCCTTTCCCTTTGTCCTCCGGACAGACTCATTTCCAAGGCCAGGTCAACTTGTATCCAAATGATTTTATTTGCAAACTGACATGCAAATTCTTCATAATGGAGAAAGCTTTACTCCATTTCCAAGATGAGGCATCAAGGATTCACCAAACTATGGATCATTCAGAACAGCTCTGCTGTGCAAGACTTAGACAGCATGGTGAAAGCAGTTAAACTTTACCTCCCACATAGCCATGGCACGATCTGAGGTCTGACACAAATAACCAGACTCTGCACCATGTTTCCACCACCTTCAAGTGAGCTATCTCCTTTCATCTGATCTGTCACAGGCCTGTAAAAACCATTATAAGGGGTGCTAAGGAGTCACTGTCACCTGCAGAGGGCCATTTAAATTAATACCAGCATATTAGTAGCATGGTCATGTAAGCTGAACAATGTTCCCCCTAAAGTTTGCCTGGGCCTCACTGGTTCAGTCAAACAAAACACTCCACCAAGATAGTTCTCACCCCATCAAGCTAGCTGGACCCCATCCTCAAACCTAAGACGACAATGGTCTGTCCATTAGAGAGAAAAAATACAAAACATTCAGCTACCCAATCCAAATACCAGATCTAAAGTGTGCTCAAACTTTATGGTTGCCAAGGCAGCTATGAAATACTGAGTCTAGCCATAAGCAAATGAGGGCCAACTAAACAGTCTTGATTTACAGTTGACATTTTAAACACACATTGATTTAATTTTCTGCATTAAGAGTGCAGTAAATGCAGAGTTTTTATCACTTTTGTTGTCTGCACCATAATTTTATGTTCAAAGCAGAGTATGTCTCAAACTGCAGATATCCATCAGCTCATCCTCATGAAGTCTTCACTGATCCCCAAGAGCATTAGTCTATATTGATCAGCAGAAAAGCTGCACTTCTGATACTCCGCCTATCATATGAGCTGAATGCAGGAATTCAGCAAGAGAACCGTAGACTAAACAGGTAATGAAAACATACTAAATTATAAGCAATTACAAAATAGCTCCTCCTCTTTGGACTGAGTTCAGTCAAGAATGGACTTGGAAGTTTAAAAGCAGCCCAACAACAATTAAGTAGCTGACTAATTCAAAGCCGAAGCAGAACTGGGCCTGTTAAGCATTTGAATGAGACCCCTAAGGAAAACCCAAGTGACAAGTATTCAGCATCCTTCCTTGTAAGTCTTTCAGATGAGACAAAAAATCAAGGTCCCAACCACACAGGATTGAGTCCCATGTCAGTTTTACCGGAGTCGGGATGTCCTTTGCATCCTGGCCAAATTCTCCCTTTAGCAATGCCAAAGGGGCAGCTACCTGGCTCTTTAGAGGGGAAAGTCTTAAAGCCAAGGCCCTAGATCAGGACTCAGAAGATAAAGTTTCTATCCCAGACTACTTGTATGACTTTACACCACAAGCTTCCTCCCTCCAGCCTCATTTCTCCATCTCTAAAATGAGGATAATGTTATTTTTCTACCTACCAGAGGTGTTGTGAAGATATAGTCAGTGTTTGAGGAGCTCTCTGATGGGAGCTATTGAACAGACTTAATACTATTAACTGTACATACTATTCCTACATTTCCTGACCTTAACTCATGCATTGTTTCTGTTCACTTTCAAACAGCTACCGCATTCCACCCTAGAAGGGTCTGCTATTCAGTGGTGGGGAGGTAAGATTATGTAAATTTAACACATAAGATGTTGTATAAACACTGATTCAAACTCATACACAATTAAATACCTACTCATTTTGTACAGGTTATTAAAGCTGATAAACCAGTTTGAGATGTACCTGGATAAAGAGTGCTGTATCAATAGAAATCCCAAAGTAAGCCTTCTTATACAATGTGTCTTTCCCCATCCTCTCCATTCTTTAAAGTTGGCTTGCAGAGGGGAAAAAAAGATGGGTTCATAGAGACACAGACTAGCTATATTAAAATAATGTTATCTAGGCTGGAAAGTCAAGCACTTAAAAGTTAGGAATTACCAGATTTACAGTTGCCCATAATTTGGCTTCCTTGTGCATCCAACTTGCATATTGAATGAGGCGGGGGCCTGGTGGAAAAAAAATTGTATTTAATCAAATGCTCAAATACTTAATGCATACAGCCAAGGGGACACAATTAAGGTTGCATTGGCAACTGTAAAATTTATTATTTCCTAAATTTCAAGTGCTAGACTTTGCAACCTAAACAAACATTCTTTTAATGTAGGTTTTTGGACTTCATCTTCCCTAGGTTGTTCTTGTTGTCTCTCTTTGGAAAGTAACAAACAAGTTCTATTATACAAAACTAACAACTCCTCTCCCATCTCAATCGTGCATCAGCAGGGACTGCAACCTGAGCCTTCAGCCCTGTCACCTGAGCTATGGGACTAACTACACTAGCTGGCAGCAGGAGAAGACTTGTCCCAGGTTGGGGGAAATGGGCTGCTATGCCATGCGCTGTGTCCAAAGGGTGATTGGAAGAGATCCTGCCCCATCATGATTCCAGAGGGATGTGATGCTAAGGCCATTTAAGACCTGAATTATCAGTAAAAAGCAGTAAATAGAAGACTGGAATTTCTAATGTAAGACACACGCAAAAGTGTTGTGTTTTAAATGAAGCTTTACACAGCAAAAGAGGCTCACAATTTTTGACTTGCAGATCACCTTTGGACCACACCCTTTCAGGTTTCCCATGCCCAGTGTTTAATCAGAAGGAAGGACTCCCGAATATCGGGCTGCATTGGCTAACACACTCACACATAAAACCTGTAAAGAACAGAATCAAATTAAATGCAACAATACAGCCATGGCAATCAGGCAGATTAGACAGATGAATCCAGCAGTCTGTCTCTGTTTTAGAAATGCATCAGTAAAAAAAAAATTTTTTTAGCATAACTGTATTTGAAGAAAGCTCATAAAATGGCTGTAGTCTGAAGGACAGAATCAGAAGGGTCCCCCTGCAATCACTATGAAAATAATGAGGAATTTCATCATCATTAGCACAATGCGTATAATGGTCAATGTCCAAGACACACCTCAAACACTCATTAATTCCATCTAAGAGCCTGTGGAGCAGATCATAGGCCAGATTTTGTCACAATCACATGTGGGAACTTCGGACAGCTACAGCACGATTTTAGACTGTATGCTGGAGGGTCATCAATAAACACATTAGTTTTGAGGTGAATTAAAGCACACTGTGTTGGTCCCATGATATCAAAGAGACAAGGTGGGTGAGGTAATATCTTTTATTGGACCAACTTCTGTCGGTGAGAGTCTGAGAGACTAGCTTTCTAGCTACACAGAGCTTTTCTTCAGGTCTCAGAAATGTACTCTAAGCTTGAAAGCTGGTCTGTCTCACCAACAGAAGTTGGTCCAATGAAAGATATTACCTCACCTGCTGTGTTTAAAATATGTCAGGGACATCAGTTCCTATTGGAAAAGACTTGCTGCACATATGGGATCAGTTACTGCACACACAATTTGTGGCTTGCTGGGATTACATGAACGATCCTTTGGACCACATCCAAAGTGCAGCCACTGATATCTTCCATGGCTGATCAGAGTATGCCTGTAATGGAGTAAGCTCCCCACACTATCCCTGTGAGAGCTGAATTGGGTCAGGTTGTCCCAATCAGCTATTAGGCTGCAAATAGGGAAGCTTTTGGCTGGAGGCAGCTAATTAGAGAACAGGCTCACCTGTGCAGCAACAGGAAAGACCTAGAAAGCCAGGTAGCAAGCCCCAGACTGGGGCTGCTGGTGGGAAAGAGCACTCACTCCCTGGGAAGGAGCATATGGAGGCCGCAAAGATGTGTAAGCTGCAATCACTCCCTCGGATGAGAGTTTGGAGCTGGTACACCCAGAGCAAGGATGGAAACCAGGAATTGCAGGAAGCAGTCCAGGGAAGGAGCAGTGAGGGCTGGGAGAGGAAAGCCCAGAACTTCTGGGTGTAGGGTCCCTGGACTGGAACCCAGAGTAGTGCGTGGGCTCGGGTTCCCCTACCAGCCACTGAGGGCATGACATAGATCAGATGCAGGTCAGTGAATGGGAAGACCTCCTGGGTCACTGTGGTAGTGACAGAGAATTGAAGGACTGTACCCCAGAAGGGGGAAAACGCTGAGTGATCCAGCTGGAGGGCTGAGTCATGAAGAGGAGGCTGCCATCCTGGGGACAAGAGAAGAGCTACAGACCAGAGAGAAAGAAAGAGCTGGTGTGACTGCATGCAAACCGTGGATGGGGGCGTCAGCCTTGAGAACTAATCCCCAAAGTGACCAGCAGGAATCGCCACTGTGGTGAGTGAACCCCATGAAACTCCCCCTCTTAGCTACTTTCACTTGCCTCTCATTCTCCACTGTAATACGTCTGCTTTTGGTAGCACCCACTAGGTGGTAGGCCCTTTCCACATCTGACAGTTTCAGCTCTTAGGAGCTAACAATCTCAGGACCAAGCTCAGGAGAGAGAGGGGCAATGGGAAACTTTGTATACAAACATTCACTATAACTACTACATTAAATTTTTATCCTCTTCAAGGCACTTTTCAACTCAACTCTGGCCTATTGCTGATTGGGTCTCTTCCCTTTCCACCAATGACAGCTTCAGCACTACATTCATCTCATCTTCTACTTTGCCAATAATGCTGTGCTCAATTCCATTTGCTTCATTCTCCCATCCTTATCTGTGGATTTTCCCACACACCTATTAAATGTCCTATTCATCCTTGTTTGCCAAGCCACCACGCCTCTACACATTAATCTCTCTTGAAAACATCCATTCACGATGCGCATGATAGAACAATATTGCTTAAAACTATTCCAAGCTACTCTTTCCTCTGGACTCTCCCCATCTCATCTGATTCTGTCTTGCTTAGATTGTGAACTCTATGGCAGGAATTGTTTGTATTTTGTGTATAGGATGCTGCTAAGTATATGGTCAGTAATAATTCTTAACTACTGAAGAAGTCTAAAAAATGACCTCTACACTTGGATCTGCCCCACATTAAAGTTTGGACCTTAGCCATCTAATTTGTGTTTATCGAGCTGATTATGCAACATTTCAACTAGATTCATTTTTAAAAGATATACAGGTTACTAACCCCCCACTGGGGGCATATGGGTGCTACCATCTCATAATATATGGGCACGGATTTGTTTGCAAATCACTAAATTGATTTGGGTATTTAAGTGACTATTGTCCAATGGTTAGAGATTTAGGATCAGGATTCCTGTATGCTGTCTACAGCTCTGGCCAAGCACACCAGTTGAGACACTGGCAAATCAACCCCTCCTGCTTCCGTTCCCTTATCTATGGAAGTATAAAAGTATAGTAAGAATCATTAAAACATGCAAGACAATACTAGTGGAAATAGTGTTTCCAAGAGTTAGGCAGAGGATTAATTGCTTGCAACACTCAGCAAGGTGGTTATTTCCAATTCAGATACAGCAAGGCTATACCTACAAAATATTATATGGAAGTTGCAATGATAAATATATTTGCAAGACAAAGATGCAAGTAAGCTAGCACATGCCCAGCATCAAAGACTGAGGCAGATTCTAAAATGTGAAAACATCCTTTCACTAACCAGATACACAACAGCAGCAGCAAAAATAATCCGAGAGAAAAGACAAAAGTGCGATTGTAAAAGGAGCAGAATCTCTGAATGCATTAAGAGGAAAAAAGGAAAATGCATGCAAACCAACAGAATGGCAGAAACAGTAATCCAAGGATAGGGAAAGACTCAGAGCCACAGTCAGATGGGGCCACAGAAATAGCCTTCAAGCACCTAGAAAAAGAGATGCAAAACAAAGCAGCAATTAACCAGAAATTGTCAACATGTCAGGAAACCAGTACAGCCATAATTTTGTTCCAAGGCAAACAAAATGGAGGACCCCATGCTGCTATCTTATCCTGAGGGACCTGGATAAGAAGAGGGAACAGCGAGGGCTGGGAAAAGAGCCTAGGGACAGGCAGCACTGTGCTTCTGCAGCTCTAGGTTATCCAGGAGTCACCTGCTGCTTAACACCTGCTTTTCTCCACCCTGTTGGTACAAGGCCCCTAACACAGCGAGCTAAATGGAGCAGACATCCCCTTATTTATGTTGTTGCAGGCAGGAGGCAGTTGCCATGCAAGCATCTTCTCTTTGCTTCTGCAGTACTCATTAGATGGGCTGCTTCTACAGCCCTCAACTTAGACTGGCGTAGCAAAAATTAATGCACCCCCCCTCAAAGTAGCAGGTACGCTTGTGGTGAGAGGGAGGGTGAACGGGGCTGCTAAGAGCAAAAGGTGTGGGAAGCAAAGCAGACAAAAGCAAGGCGACAGAAGAGAACCACCAAAAATAAAAAGGAAAAATATGGCACAGTTCAGGGCACCTGCATTTCCCCCTTGTGGTCCAGCAAGTGCATCCACACTAGACTCCCAGCTCCTCTGCTGACACCTGTCTTTGGCAGAGACCCAAATTATCTTCCTTCCCAGCCAGGGTTTTTCCAGGATGCACCGTTCCCTGCCTAAACTGAATTCCCCAGAAAGTCAATCCAGTTACGCAGGCTTGCTTTGCTTTCTCCTCAGAGGCTATAAAAACAGCATAATTGACTACAGTTATAAGTTACCATACACACCTTCGTAAGCAAGCACATTTATTCTTAAGGTGAAAGCATTTCAGAGGAAAAGAATAAAAGAATCTATACATGCTAAAAAGCTTACCAGAGATCAACTCAACTCCAACTTCAGGGTCTGACACAAGGATAGTCAATAGTCGGACCATGTGCCAAATCTGGACCGCCAGATGCTTTTGAACAGACCCCAAAATCTTTTTATTTACTTAGTATCATTATTGGGGTGGTTGTTCTTTTTTCTAATTATTTTGTCTGGACCTTGACTATACCTTGACCAAGAAATTTGGACCTTGACAAAAAATAAACTGACTACCCCTACTCTGACAGGTGTCAGTCCCTACAGTTCTTCTCTAAGGATTGGGGCCCTTCTTGAATAGAATGCCCTGTTCATTTGCTGGATCACAAAGCCCCATGTCAGTTTAAACTCTGGTTATTTATCCAACAGTCCTTTCTTTGTTTGGTGGTCTCTAGAGAATCCAATCTGAGCCAGTATATGCAAGCCTCCCCAGGAGGAGGTGCCTCTCGGGAGGTGTTACAACATGAGTGAATTTGCCAAACCAGGTTGGGGATAAGGCTAGGAGAAGAGAAATCAACAGTATAACAAAGCAGACACCGAGAAAGAGGGACACAAAAGGGGCAAAGCAAGCCATTTAGGCTGAGGAATTCCAACAATAAAGAGTTAAGTTTCATAGTCACTGATAGCATTTAGAATACCTACTGCTCCAATGAGAAATAGCCATCAACTCATAGGATATGTACATTTCTCTTGGGACGAGGAGAAAGGCCCTGTAGATGAGCCAGATATGACAAAGGATGATTTTGTTC